>NC_136660.1:22776170-24028254 GCF_903797595.1 Erithacus rubecula | reverse complement strand
CCCATCTCTGCCTGTCTTGTTTCATATTCAATTCTTACTTGAACATGGCTGACAAGAATTATACATCGTTTTCTAGATGAGAACTTCCTACTGCTTATAAATTATTGACTGGGGTTAGTTTTGCAAAAGGGAACAGACTTGCTCAAGGATTCAAAACCAGCTCTCAAGCATTCAGCAGAA
Source organism: Erithacus rubecula (assembly GCF_903797595.1). NCBI lineage: Eukaryota > Metazoa > Chordata > Aves > Passeriformes > Muscicapidae > Erithacus > Erithacus rubecula. The sequence goes on along the minus strand of NC_136660.1, from coordinate 24,028,074 downwards.
GGGAAGATACCTCCTTACCTGTGCTGGGGATGACATAATGCCAGGAGGATGCTTGAATGAAGCTGGAAAGCAGACACTCACAGCAGCACTGGACTGCTATAAAAGTTTGTATTAGTCAGGCTACAGACCACTGAATAGGTAAACAAATCATCAAAACCAGTGATGGCAGTGTAAGTTATTTCCTTCCCCATGCACACACACATCACAATACCAGAAACCACCTTCAGCCCACAGGCAGAACTGCCTCTCCTGACAAGAGGAACCTCAAACAAAGTCACATGCCAACATCCTAGGCTTTCTTCTGGAAGCAAATCTTCCAAATTGAATATTCCAGTGGTTCACCCACAGCTGCAATCTGAGTCATGCTGGGTATCTCAGAGAGCTCTGGGGGATGCTGAGCTCCAGCACAGCTCTGGCCCTTTCCAGGCATTGCTTTGCCCCAGTGTCAGAGCAGACTGTGTTTGCTTCCCACCTTGTACACTTTGGTTCCAACAACCTGGTCCTAATGAGAGAGGAACCTATTTCTCTGGGTGCTGTCATGGCTTTATAACTCAAATTAAGGTTCCTCAGCTCCTTTGGAACAAATTAAATACAGCCCTAACTAAGAAGATTTAATAAAGGACAAATATAACATGTAAACCCAAATCTCTCCTTTGTAACCCAGCAAAACAGGATCAATATTCTGCAAGGAGAATTCAATATATAGGAAGTTCAGATGTACTCCAGAGATTTGTCCCAAGAATCAGACTTCTCTGAGAGCAAATGATTGCTATGACTTTCCACCAACATAGTTTAAGACAGGGGAAATCTTTCTAGAAAGTGATTTAAAACGAAATATACCTCAAAGTCCTGTCCCTCCCACTTGCTTTGCTTTTCTAGACACTCCTGAAAGCAAAAGGATGAGAATAAAATTTATTCTGAAACAGAAAATATCCTAGATGCATAAAATATAGTCTTGCAAATATACACTTGGCTAAAATTAAAGGTTCTAATTCCAGATGAAAAAAAGATATTTAAAAAAATTAGGAGACATAAGGAAAAAACTAAAACAAAAGGGGGAAAGGAGTTAATTTCTTAACAAAACGAAGTATTTGACAAGAGACTTGCAGAATTTGAAGTGCAATAGTCAAATTGCCCCAGGTCTATCACAAAACCCACTCTAGAAAATTTTTGGCCTCTGCTGATGTTTCAAAGTTCAGCACATCCTGTAAACTCAGTTTTCTTGCAAATAAGGGGAGTATCACAGCAACTGCAGCCAGCTGGCTGGCAATAGAGACTCAGTATTATTGGGGAGTTTTAAGTTTTAAAAATTCAGCATCCCAATAGACTAAATGAATACAGGCCTTGCCAGGTGGCTGATGGCATCCCCCAACCTGCCATTTGTTTGTTTTCCATAATGCACCACTGGTCCTTTCTCAGCACCCAGTAACACCTGACTGCCTCTCACACAGCCTTCCCCATAGCTCCAGGAGAAACTTGGAAAGGCTGCCATACCCTCTTCACAAACATATGCACTGCATTTATCTGCCAAGGAGGCAGTGTGTGGCAGCTTGTACTGCCTTAAGCTAAATGTCCTTGGGTTTTTAAAGACTCCACAGATAGTGCAAAAGGGGCCTTTTAAAGGGAGCCACAAAGACCAGAACACAGACCTGGGGTCTAAGGTAGCAACTTCCACATATGGGTTGTGTTTCCTGGGTGCCTGCTCCTAAAGGGGAAACTATACCTCAGTTTCACCTTTCAATGGTGTAGTTTGACTTTGAGAATTTTTGGGAGCCAAATTCTCATCATCTTTCTGGCTGCTAAGAACAAAAAAAAAAAAAAAAAAAAAAAAAAAAAAAAAAAAAAAAAAGCAAACAACATCTTAGCTCCACAGGCCCCAAGCTCCTGAGCCCCAAAGCAGAGCACAGCTCATATCCTACACAGGCCATCTCCTGCCACAGCACAGCCCCAGGAAGAAACACAAACCTTTAAGTAAAGCTCTCTTTTGCTTCTCCATTACACGAAGAACATGTTGCATTATCCTTTCCACCATTCCTACAGCCAAAATGCAACACTCCTGGGCCTGTAAACAGCCCAGGGTAAAGAAGAAACTTCCCTGCAGTGTGTATTATCACACTGATGCCAGGCATTCTTCTGAAGCATCTGGTATTTGTCACAAGGAATGGGACTGCACTCTTCATTCTTCTGATGGCCCAGCACAGTCCCCCATCGTGATGCCTCTGTTTCCAACCACTGAGAGGGGACAGGGATGCTCTTAAGGGACTAGGAATTGCCTCCAGGAGAGGGCACCAGCGCTGTATCCTGGCCAGGGAGCACAAACACACAGGGTGATGGGTGAGGGGAGCTGCATCCAGCTTCTTCCTACAGCTGCACTCGCTCTGCAGAGCTCCCAGGAGCAAACTGCACACTGCCACAGAGTGTGGCAGAGAAAGAGGCTGGAGGGCACAACTGGAAAAGTGGATCTGCACAATTAGGAGTGCTGTGCTCACTTTACTGTTCAGCTCTAAGACAGGCTATGCTAAAGGTAGATGGAAAGCAAAATTTAATGTAAATCAAAGTAAAAGGCATCTAGGAACTAAGGTGCTTGGGCTAATACCCTTTGGCCCCATCACTGTCCTTCTTGTGCCTCTACTACCCTTTCCTTCCCTAGACTGTGCTCATTTTTACTATTCAGGTCTTTTGAACAGAAATGGATTCCAACAAAAAAAAGTAATAATAGGATGGCCAAAAGCCAACTAAAGAATCCAATTTGCCCCATTCCTTTCACCTGTCTCTTGCTTATCCATCACCCCTGCAGCAATGAAGCTAAATTAGATGGTCTTTAGGCTGGTCCCAAACAGCCAGTGTCACATTCAGCCCTGGGCACCCATGGCAGTGGGAAAAACTCCTTCAGTCTGCTGGCATGACAAGAAGCAAAACATGGAAAAAACTCTGAAAACCAGGCACTGCTCCTTTAAGGGAAAATTACCTGGTCCCTGCCCAACAAGACAGAAAGTAGAAGCATGTTCTCTCCAAGTTGTTTCTCTTCCTGAGAAGAGTCTCTGCCTGACTTCAGGGCTGCATTAATCAATAAGGTATGGCCAGGCAGAGCTAACAGCACTGCAGAGAATGCTACTTTGCACAGTGGTTAATTACTACAGAGAGTTAATGAAGTTTAAAGAGATTGAAACCTCCTTCCTATCAATAAGGAGCAGGGTTTGTTACATGCCACCCTTATTCAATTAGAAGATGTACTCTCCAGGCTGGCTTCAGTGTCACCTCTGCAGGGTATCAATCTGCACCTTTGCCCAGATAAAGAGGAAGGAGGTGCTGTCACCAGGGCCACCTCTCTGCCCTCACTGTGCTCTGCTTGCAACAAGAAGCCTTAGTGGTGCACACAGATCTCTTTCCCCCTTTTCCAAAGAAACACAATGACTAACAAAAAAGCTAAAGGACTGACAGCCCTGGAGTCCAGGCACCACCACTTCTAACAAGCTCAGCTTTTCCTGCCATGGTCTGTCTGAATGCCCAAGCCCAGGCCTAGAGAAGCAAATCCATAAAGGTCAGAGGGCTCTTCAGTGCTGAACACAATTTTTTCTTTCCCTCAGTGAACACATTTGCATTTCAATCTGGGTGTCCTCTTCTTTCCCTCCTGAAAGAAGTATTTTTCTTTGGAATACTGGGATAAAGTATTAAAATCAGGGTATCATTTGCTCACCCTGGCAGCACTCCCCATCTAGACTGATAAGAGCATCCATCAGCACTGTCACAGAAAGATCCCTTACTCCTGTTCCACTGCAAAGCCACACCTTCATCCTTGCCAAGGGTTTAAAATTTGGTGCAAAATTTGGCTTTTACCAAAACCCAGCATGCAAGCTTTCAGAAAAGCAATGAAATTGGATGTTTGGTGGGGTTTTTTTTTCAGCTAATTTATTTCCTTTCAGTCCCATTACAGAAGTTGCAGAAGTAGGAAAAGCAAGGAGCAGGTTCAGATTGCTCCATTTACATTTCTATAGCTCATACTCAGCTCTCATTACAAGAACCCAGCAGCAAGCTCACAATGTGGACTGATGCTTTTGATAACTGATGAAAATCACAAAGCAAGGGAGAGTCTGCATTTTTAAGCCCAGTGCATAATACTTGCTTATTTAGATCATATAAGGCATTGTTTGCTAAATACACAATTTCAGACCAAACTGCAGGGTATTTTTCTTTTGCCTGTAGTCCAGTTTATTAAAGATATACAGGACTTGATGCACTGAATCTTTAAAGGATCCAGAAATTTCCGGTACATTTTCATTTTGAAAGGAAAATATTATATTCTCTTATAGTTCCTTTCAGTTAGTCAAAATTTATTTCCTATGCAGCTACCTCAGGGGTAGCACAATGAAGTGGTTAAATTGGCAATGGAAACTATATATGAGACCTAACAAAGAGGGAGAAGGAAAAAAAAAAAAAAGAAAGAAAAGAGAAAAGGAGAAAAATTCCTGCTGTCTTTTGTGAAATAGAATAAGACAAAAAATTGGTGTGGAAAGAAATGTAATTCAAGAACCTCTGGGGTATATTGCAAAGAGCAAGAAAGAAATTAAAAGCAATAAATAAATAGCTGACAATACCCCTTTTAAACCACAAAAATCAGAGTTTGTATGTTCAAAGTGTACATTAACAATTGTTGTGTTGTCTGGATGACTACAAAAACAGAGAACCTTTGTGAATCTGCATTTCATGTCATTATCCTTCTCCTTTCCTGCTACCCCAACAGTAATTTCTGAGCTAATTACCAGCCATGCCAATAGAAGAACCTGGCCAAAGCAGATCTTGGGATTTACTTCCAGGTTCAGCACTGGCCATTAGGAATCACACAGCACACTGGTACTGTTTCCAAGATTAAAACTACAAGCTCCTCTTTAGCAGCAGGGTGAGTCATCAGTGAGATGAAGCCCACAGCTGGCTGGAAGTTGATGTGTGCTGTTCTTCAAAGCACAGAGAGCTCCCTTCACCACTTGTCCTCTATGCCAAGCTATCTGTAATCCAGCAATGGGCACTTCCTGGGGTGCCAGCCAACACTTCCACCCTCTGCTGTGCCCCTCAGCCTCCTAAACAGCAGGAATTCCCTCACTGCAGACACCCAGCTCCAGCACCTCCAGCACAGGCTTAACCTGTGACACACAGGGAGCGTGGGGCCAGCAGTGCTGCTCCTTGGAACCCCCCTGCTTTGGGATTCTCACCACCCACTTCTGCCCTGTGCCAGTCACTCCCTGAGCACAAAGCTGTGTTTTGCCTGCTTCCCACCCACAGCCTTTGGGTTCTTTTTTATTCAGACTTGTAAAATACTCCTGTGAATGAGGCAGAGATCTGCGAGCTCCAGGCTCCCAACACAACCAGCTCCCACCATCCAGTTGTAAGAGCAGAGGACTGAGCCCAAGATCAGAAAGAACCCAAGGGCAGGGCAAACATCTGCTCCCTACTGCCCACTGCTCCTCAGCTGCCCAGAGTGGTTTCCCAGTCACTGAGGTCCCCATGTGGATTCCCCCAGCATGACAGGAGCTGCCATCCCAGTTCAAAGTTCCCTTCTCTGGACACCTTAGAAACAAACTTAAAAGGCTTTCTAACATCAAGGCCTCTACCTTCTTGTCAAGCATGGCTGAAATCAGCTTATGTGTCTTCAGACAAAATTGGAAAAAGGAAAAATTAAAGAAATAGCAAAAAGGATTAGTATACCCTATAAGCATAAAAAACAGCTATCTCCCTGGGAAAGTGCCAGACAAACAACAGATCTCTCCCAGTCTTCTGTGTAGCGCTCAGAGTCTGGACAATAGTTCATGCCCTGACCCAGCCATTGACCATTTTGAAGCACACAGAGTTACCTTGCCAGTTAAATCAGTTGAGCCTCTGTCAGAGCCTAAACCCCAAGCACCAGCACACAGGTCTCAAAACTGACACATGCATCTATTTACACAGGTGTCAGTGCCACAGCTGCAGCCACAGCTGCTGAGGCAGCTCAATGCAGCAAAGGAACAGCACACACCTACACTGCCTCCTCCCTACTGCCTCTTCCCCAAAAATCTCAAAAAACTGCAGGTTTACAATTGCTTATCCATGACTCATAGGCAGTGTTCTCAGCAGATTCAGAAAAATTGGTTCAAGGGTCTTGTATTGAATGACCTCTCTTTTCCCCTGGAAAATAAATATGCCAAGGAAGCTCCAGGATGAAGAAAGCAGATCTGGGATGCTGGAGGAAAATTATTGATAACAAGCAGACAAATGTTATTTGGCAAAGTGATGTTTTGCATCATCATGCATTCATTATCAAATGGATTTCCTACACATTGGTTTTTCCTACATGAGTTGTTATTATTAGAATGGCTGATGTCTGGAAGGCTGGCCTTTATACACATATGTCTTTCAAAACTAGGACAGCCATTAAGTTCATACAGCCACATTTCTGGCCACAAAACTATTTACACTGTCCTGGAAGCAAAATGTATTCCTAATGAGCTGCCCCCAGCAAAAGCAAAGGTATCACAGCTTGTGACCCAAACAGAGACAGGGACATGCAGTCATGTAATCAAGAACAGCAGGTTCTAGTGAAGCCACATGCTGTCACTGCTTTTAGACTACAAATAAAGCTTAACCATTCTGCAGCAGAAATCAGAGTAAACCTCTGGTCTCTGTCAGAGGGGATACCAGGCTGGCAAACCCCAAAGAATGTATCTACCTTCAAAATCTGTAGAGACAGGCTAGTTGGAACATTTCTTCTCCAAACACATCAACCTTTTCCTTTCAACAGGCTGTAGAGAAGGCAAAGAGCATTTCTGAAGCTCCAACTAATACCAAACACCAAGATATTGGATTATTAAACTGCAGGATGGGTTTCCAGGGCCCTTTACCCAAGATACAGTCCATGGATGGTTTCTTAGGACTTCTCTCAATTTGTTCATTACTTTGCCATCTTTTTGAAGGGCTATGTTCTATTAATGAAAACAAACAGCCACCTGAAAGAAAATTGACCCTTCTTCCAAGCTTTCATTCATCCCTCAGACAGAAGTGTTAAGCAGGAAAACACAAGCACATGCTTACCCATCATTTCTTTAGAGTTGCACAGAGATTGGCACAGGTTCTAAAGAGGTAAGTAGCAGAAAGAGGACAGGCCTGGTCATTATATTTGGGGTGTAGCATTATTTGGAAGGGTACAGCAAAGAAAGCCCTACAGCTGGCTTAGTCCACACATGGGCACAGCACTTTGCAGAGGCACAAGCTAATGTACCAAAAGCACTTTGTCTTCAGTAGTCAGGTATGTATCCGTTAAAAAAAATCTTTTCTGTATCACTCCACTATGATCTCTGTAAAACAGCATCAACATAGACAGGCAGCTCCCAGTTCTCCCATAACTAGGTCTCTGCACAGGACATGCACACCCAGAAACACAGAATCAGTTTTCATAGAAACCAGAATAAGTTTTTGATGAAAGAAAGAAGAAACATCAAAGTTATGTCACTTAAATAGTAGGGACCACTGCTGTACTGCAACTCTAGGTTTGCACAGCAGCCAAGGCTCTAATATGCATCCCCTTCAATTTCTACTCTCATATCTGTTCTTTGTTCATGAACAAAGCCTGATCTAGTTACAGATTTATACTTATATAACAATGCTGAAGTGGTGACGAGCTTTATTAGTGTATTTATTATTAACCAGGTGGACTAGAACAATCTCCAACATGAATTCAGTTTAGCAGGATGAGAATCCATCAGCAGAACTGAATCCATGTAGGCAGCAGAGGCTGGCAGAGAGGAGGGATGCAGTGAGTCACCCACTGCACTTGTCTGAGGAAGTTTCTGCTAGATCTCTACATCAGCTCTTTGGCTTTTGTTTGCCTAATCTCTAGGGTGAAGTGAGACCACACAGGCTACAGAAGGGATGAAACAATTCCTTCTAGCACTTACAGAAGACATAGTTAACTTCACAGTCCAAACAGATTCCCAGGACAGAAATCACACCTGTGTCTCCTGGACACTGGCTAAGCCCTAGCTCTGTTCAGCACATCTCTGGAAGCCTCACATATCTATTTTCCTGGAATAGCACCCACTGGGAACACAAAGAGAGAAAACAAAGTTTTTAACACAAGGTCTGGATATGTAACTACTGGGATACCAGAGGTGACACTCACTTCCAGCAGAATACTTCAGTCAACACTTCCAATAGACACAGTCTAAGCTTCAGACATTTCAGCCTCCTCTTGCCCTGCTACATGAGATCACAGCCATGTCTTGCCTGCAGAGACCCTAAATTCATATATGACTGAGTAGGACCTCATCCTCTGGGGCTCTTCTGAACATGGGGCTTGGCTTGGTGGGACACTCCTGATGCTTCTGCCACCAGCCCCACAAAGACCCTCTAAAACAAAGACAACAGACTGAGCAAAATGACAGAGACAGAGAGTATCACAAAGAAGGAGAAGAGCTGCTGCACCACAAACCTTTCAGCTCCAAACCCAAAGCCTTAATCAGGAACAAGAGAAAGCAGAAGGGGAGCCACCTGGGCAAGCCAGAGGAGAGTGGCAAAGGCTCCACATGAACTCACTGAGAAACTACACTCAAACCCTCTGTCTTCCCCCCCCCCCCTTATCAACCAGCAACATTCTGATTGTCTCATTTTAAATGTGAACTTTTTAAACAAATTACAACAAAGCTTATGTGAGGTTAATCATTCCCTGTTTCCTCTGGCATTCATTTTAATAGTACTAATTGCAATAAACACATTTAAAATTAATATGCATGTTATATGCATATATCAATTGCATTCTAATTTACCTTTGACTAGATCCACAGACTGAACGTGCTTTCAATAACAAAAAGCTCTGACACAGCTTAACCAACCTCTGCCTGCCAGGCTGCTCCCACAGCATTAGGAATCCGTGACAGATGAGACTGATGAAGGGGAAAACATGCAAGCCACCAGCAGCAACTTGCAGATCCAGGCAGGCTCAGCCTACAGCACAGGGTGAGGATGAGCCTTTCCTCCATGCTAAGCCATCTCCTCTGCCTGTCATTTTGAAAATGGGCTCATTCTTACAATTCCAGAGTATATTGATGAAAGTATTTCAGATCTGTTCACAAGCAGGATTTCATTTTCACTAACACAGTTGGTTTAGCCATTATCAGCCACCTCCTTCACAGGACACAATTCCTTCCAAACATCCATCAGCAAGGCTCTGCCAGGCAGGGCCATGACAAGGCACAGCCCCAGTGAGACCAGCAGGACCCTTCAGCAGGTGAGAGGCCAAGGAACATTTTTGCCAATACCAGATACAAAGAGAATCAAGTGTATTGATTAAAGACTCTTTGGCTGGGATGCTGTAATTGCTGAGGTGTGGGTGACCTGTCCCACAGTCAGTTTATGCATCAGTTAAACAGACCACAAATGAGTAAATGGACACAGAGAAGAGCTGGAACAATTTCTGCAGCTCTTACACATTCCCTCCTCTGAGCTGCTTGTTCTGCCCCTCTGCCAGAGGACACACTCATTATAGAAGAAATGAAGAGTGTTCCTGAGCCCCACAGACTGAAATAATTTTAAAATTAATGTGCCAAGATGTGAAACCCAACAGATGACAGCAGTGTGTGACCTGCCACATCTCCTTCCGAGCAGACTGCCAGGCTGAGTGAGGAGCAGATGTGATCTCACACATCCACTCCTGCTCTCTGCTGCAGGCATTACCCCACCCTGAAGGAAGGATGACAGAGAAGCTCCTGGCTCTAACACTTGTATCTCCAGAGTTCAGCAGCAGCACAGAGGGAGAATGTTCATCATTCAGCACTCAGATGAGAGGCACCAAGGGAAAACAGCAGTGTAACTTGACAGCATCCTATCCCATGCCTGTGCCTACAGTCTAACCTGCCCAGGCAGCAAAAGGGAAGGCTGAGTAAGTTGTTGCTGAAGAACAGTTTTTACCAATCTTGATCAGCCATCAGAAAACCTACCATGGACTGCTAAAGATTTACTTCAGCAGTATCATCCTATGTCCCCAGACAAACTACAGTCTGGCCCTGGTCTTACTCCAGTATCTTTTGATGTAACCTTTCTTAAAACACTTTCAATGGGCACACTTCTGTCTACAGGTTCACAGAAAGAGAAAATTTATACAAATATAGGAACACAGTTCTGTCCAATTGAGCTGACTTCTGCTCAAGAAGTCAAAGTTGGGGTTGCTGAAACCCAACATTGGGACTTTTCCAATTGGACACCAAACCAAAGCCAAATGACCTGTGAATCTAATTAAAATTAACTGACACACCAAATGCTTGTATGAAGGAGTTCATGAGTCAGCCATGGACAAAGAATGAGTCATAGGAGACATAGAGGAGATAATTTTGAAGAATGAGTAAACCTGAAAAAAAACCCAAATTGCCAATGAACAATATGCAAGTAGAAAAACATGTTCAATTTACAAAATAAGTTAATTGCTATGAATTAGTCAGATGGCTCTAGTCACATAAACATATCTATTGTGGGCTGCTATTGCAGTTTATATGTCACAGTTGAGCAATCTGAATCTCTATTAAAGGTGTCTCTGACTTTAATGAGAGTTACTGCAATGTATATCAACAACACACTCTGGAGATATACAGAAAGATATACCAGAAAGAAATCTAGTGCCACAAAAATGAATCTGCCTTAGATTCAACAACGGAGGAGTTTCCTGAGCACTCCCAGGTTCCAGCCCCACTGCAGGACTCTTGGGGAAAACTCACACTGATCCAAATCCCTCCCAGGGCTCCACACCACTGGAAAAACAGAATTGCTGATTCCTATTGACCACTGTCCTCAAACTCACTGTTGATAAAGAAAGGAGATGAGAAATCCTAAGGACTTGATCAGCTCAGAGAACACAGCCAGTCCTTCCTTTGCTCCTGCAGTTGCTGGAATACCCCATATCCCCAGTCCCAGTCCCTCCCTAATGACTGGGGGAGATCACCCCCAATACCTTTCCACAGAGGAAAAAAAAAACAAAAAAAAAAAACCAATTAATGTCCTGCCCATTTAAGAAAATCCTTTATTCATATGCTTTGCTCAGTCACCAAGTCACACCACCACTTCTGCTCCTTGAGCTCACATCCCTCCATTTGCCTCACCAGAGGCAAGTACCAGGACAGTCCCAGCAGCACAGAAAAGGCAGAGGCTCCTGCAGCCTCATATCAAACCTGCAACTCTCCTGCCTCCTTGAACCCAAAACTTCCCAAGCACCTCCCTCAGAGCAGGGAGCAGCATTTCAGAAGACTCAAACAGAATATATTGGTTCAACAAAGACAGGAGACTTCTACAATTTGTTATTTCTCTCTTCCCACTTCCAGGTCACAGAATAAAAGTGACCCCTGACAGAAGCACAAATTCTCTGCAGCACTAATTCTTTGGAGATGCATAAGGGCACAATTACACCTTGTAATCTCTTTGGCAGCAAATCCCACTCAAGAGATTTCCACTGTGTTCACTCCCACCCTCTTCAAGGTACCTCACTATTCTCACAGGCTCTCCCAGGATCAAGTTCAAATTTAGGTTTCACTCCCCTCCCCTCCTTTAAAGTTTTGCTTTTGATCTTTTGGTTGTCACCAATTTGTGACAACTACAGTCACACAAACAGTGACATTAACACAACTGAGAGGAGCAATACCCTCAGTTGGGGTATTCCCACTCAGGTGGGGATTTCAAAAAGCTCAGGAATCTCCTAAAACAGCTTTGCCACTGAAAACATGTTAACATCATACCCCCCATTCCATATTTCTGAGCCTTTTTATATCTAACCCTGCCTAAACCAAGTCTTCTTAGAAGAAACCTAAGTCTCCTTAAAATAAACACAAACCCAAATCATGAAGTAGATTATTACAATCAGTTTTCTTAACACATCTGAATAAAATTAAGCCTGTCTTCCAAATATGCCCTTATAATCTTTATTTTCTTGTACAGTTTTTATCAACTCATACATATAAGGATGGATGTGTGTGCAGGAAGCGCCACTTTTTTCTTTCATTTTTGATCATGTTTAGTGCTACACAGTTCATTCATTGGTAGTCAGTCAGCTGTCAGTTTGTAAAGGAAGTGTTTTAATTAACTAATTTCCTAAAGCTTCCAGTCACTGATCCCAGTTCTGCCAAGAATATTACCTGTCTCAGGGTAAAGCACCCAGGTTTTATGAGTACCTACAGCCACATCAGAGTCAGGGCAACATCTCCCTGCAGGATGAAAGTAAAATAAAGCTTTTCAAGTATTCCCTGTCTGCATGCCAGCACTGGCACCCATCTCCTAGGAGACTCACAAATCCATCTAGTATTGGACCCCATATTTATAACCACCCCTTAAATCCCAAATGAGTAACAAAGCAGTGAGCTAAAGGCCCCCATGATTCACTGGTAGGAAATGTAGTCAGTATTCAATAGCCCACGTCTGTTAATAGCCCAGCTAATGCATAATGCCAAATGGATCTGTTTCCACAGCACTGCTTGAAACACAGAACATTTAGTCAGTCTGCAAAAGACTTTATAGTTATTGACACACAGTAGGGAAGAGTATTTACACCTTTTTGGACCAAACTTTCCCACCTGACAGCCATACAACTCTGACTAGGACTAGGACTCAGTTCCAAGCCCAGCTAAAATAAGAGTAGTCACACAACCCTCCTGCCCAAGAAAGGCCAGGAAGATCCTCATGAGGCTGGGAAAACCAAAAAATACCTGAAAAGGCATAAAAAAAAAAAAAAAAACAAACAAAAGGAAACTCATCAGCCCCATCACACATTTAAAAAGTAGAAGCAGAAGCAAATCTGCAGCCACTGAGCAGTCATATAAACCCAGAGCAGCACTTAGTGAAATCTAAAGACCTGAGCTGCCCTTAACCAGCTCTGACCAGTAGAGCTGCTAAATTATTACCCTCAAACTCCCAGTGTTTTACCAGTTTTCCTTACAGTCTGTGCTGGATCATGACAGGCAGGCTGAGTCAAGTAAAAAACTACCCGTGGTGACCAGAAATTCAAGTAATGAACTTCTAAACACTGAGCACAATGCAGCAGCATTCTGTCCTGAAAGACTCCAACCCTTCCAGCCTCCAGTGAGACCTGAAGAGCCAGGAATGGTTTCCTTTTCCTCATTTCTCCATTCCCATCAGCTCTTGGCTACCTAGCACTGGGAGGATGCATTTTGAGACACATGGGAACAGCAGGGCAATCTCATCCAGAGATGCTTCAGTTGAAAAAGCATTTTATCTATAGGCTATATAAATATATAAAGGCAGACAGGGAGTGCAAGTTTTTAAATATAAGTACAGCATAAGTAGACAGCCCAAATGGCTGGTCAGTGCAGAAATAAACCAAGGGCTGGTTATGCAACCACTGTGATGCAGCACAGAGCCAAGCTGCTGCCAGAAACAGTAGTCATATACCACTTGACCACCCCCAGCTGTTCATTCCCACAGCAAACCTTGTGCCAGCCCTGATAAAATGGGTGATGAGTTCTGGGGGAGGAAAAGACAGCTGAAAACAGCACAGACAAGCTTGGAGTCTTTGAGTGCCCACCTGGTGGATCAGCTCCTTGGCAGTGCTGGCCAGGGAGGCCAGGGGAACAGGAGGCAGCACAGCCACACACCAGCCTCAGCTGGTAGCACACAAACTGACAGGCAGATGGAATCACAGCGTGGCTACAATCTTTTAACTTCTCCATTTAAGAAATGCTCCTGTCATGGAGCCTTCCACGAAATTGATTGTAATATTCCTGAATGCACTATTCTGCAGGATGGAAAATGCTATTACTGTCATGTTACCAGCTTGTAACCAACAGAACTAAAATCCAGCCCATGACAAAAAAACCTCCCAGATAGACACTGGATTCAAATAATCCAACTTTTGCTGAAGCTTAGTAAATACATGGCTTGGAGACACTGCCAAATATAATGGAGTGAAAATGGGACAGCACTATTCATTCTGCTTTCAGGTTCTTTCCTGTAATGCTTCACAAATATATTTGCCCAAACCTAAGTTATATGTGAGCGATTTGTGAAAGGGATTCAACATGGAATGTACTGCCAGACAAGCTGCTGGAAGACCAAAGGTTAGGGAAAGTTAAAGTTATCAATAAATGGGAGGAGTTATAAAGCACAGGAAGCACTTAGAAACATTTCAGTACCTAAATATTAGAGCTTTAGCAATAATTTTCCTTCCAAACATCTTTCTAATAGCATATTCCTTTGACCAAAAGCATTTCTCTGCCCTTTTGATCTAAACATTTTGTTCTTATTCCAGATTTGAAAAACTAAAGTGGTTCCCCACAGCTGAATACAAAAGAACACCTTTGTTAAATATCATTTTTAAGAAAACAACCAAAAATAAAACACACACACCAAAAAAAAAAAAAAAAAAAAAAAACCACAACAAAATACCTAGAAAAGCTATGGCATTTCAAAGAAACTTTCATTTTTTCACACTTTCTTCCCCAAAATAATTTTAGTTGAATTGGTCCAAGAATTTAAGAAAAATAAGTAAGAAGCAGCAAATAACTCAAACCCATGGGAATAATGAATGGTTGGTGAAATCAGTGTATATTTACCAATCCAGTCCTTTAAAATCTCTCCTGCCCTGCAGAAGAAAAGTTTCTTTTTAATGAGAAGAAAAAAAAAGAACAACTCACAGAAAATCCTCCCTACCTGGCTCAAAAATCAACTGCAGAACAATACAAAGAAGAAAACAGTCACAACCTCTTCACAGTAAGGAGGATTGCAAACCTACAGTTTCCCACAGGTGTCTTTTTTTTAAATGATACAGCTTAAAAATCAGAAGTCCCTAAATCATACACTGTTGATGTCTCACCACCAAAACACTCAACTACCCTGAGCAGCAAGGAGACAATCTATTTGCATTTATTCTTTTTCCAAAGGAGGAAGCTGAGTAGGAACAAGACCTGCTCCTGATTGCATAACAGTACAACTGCAAGATGAACAAATGCTCACAAAGCTTCATGAGCTAGTTTGGGTCCCTGGCTGCTCCTGTTCCAGGTTCAGAGCATCAGGCATTACACAATGCCATCCACACCAATGGAAGCATCCATTCCCTCAAAGCTATGGATACCATGGGGAGAGCCAGAGATTTTACAAAGATTTTGCATGATTTTACAAAGTTTTCTGGGAGAAACAACCTCCCCATCTGGTGGGAAATTAATCCCTTTCCCTCATGCCTTACATCTTACTAAGGACTGGAGTGTGCATGAAGGGCTGAGGAAGAATGGGACAGGGCAGGGAGTCAGCACCTCCTTGAAAGGCACTCCCCAACAGTACCACAAGGGAACTGTGCTTGCAGGATCTCAGTTTCTGCCATACTCCATCAGACAGGAATGTCACAGCCCTATCCCCACTCCAGAGAATGCAACTGCACTGGGTAAATGAAGAGCCAGGCAAGCAAGGACCACCAGCTCAAGCCTCCAGCCAGCAGTGCCCAGGACTGTGTTCCCAAGCTCCAGCTGCCTCAGGGAGCCAGAGAGGAGCTGAGCTCTTCCATGAAATCCCCTCCCCTCAACCACCACCGAGGGAGAGAATCAGTACAGCAGAAGGTAGGGGATTAGGTGGTGACCAGTGGTGCTCAGAATAACTTTTCCACTCGGGCTTTGGCATCTGCACCACCAATCCAGAGGGCTCTGGTTTCCAAGGACCCCATACACATGTGCATGTGCACACTCGTGTGTATCTTGTACCAGGTTAAAAAAATACAAAAACACAAAAACAAACCAAACAACCAACCTCCAAAACCAATATAAACAACTCTCAGTCACTCTGAATTTCCCACCTCTCTTTAGGAAGGATTTTGATGTGTCTCTAAAGAATTCTCTGCAGATCTGTTGCTTAAACAGCAGCCAAGCTTTCAACAGCCAATTGACCCAACACCTTCTGACTCTGGAAATAAGAATGTCTCATCAGCCTCCAAGATTCAGGCCTTCATCCCCAATTCACCCTGCAGACAGGTCATTTCTACTTTTCCCCATGTAGCAAAAGGCATCTCAGTACATGCTCTCTTTTCTGTGCAGCCAAGATCAACACTTAGAATCACAAGAGAATGCAAAAAGCTCCCTGAAAATGTTTTATTTTCATCTCCATTTTCCATCTCTTGCTGCTATTAACCATCTTTATGTCAGTGATACTTCTTGTTGACAGCTCATCAGAATAAAACATCTGTAGTTTATTACAGCTGGGATCAGTCTGAACCTTAGGGAACAGGACAAGATGGGTCACCTTTAGGAAACAAAAGACCAAAGAGTGGCAACCTTAGCACATAATGCTGAGTAAAGCACATGTAAGTATCACTCACTCCTAAGTGCACTGGTGCAAGGAAAGTGGAATCAGATGTGCTTGGACACAACAGCCAAGTGGGAACCTGCTGGCTGTGGCAGTCACTAGAATCACTGCCATCTCCAGCAATCTACAGGACTGAATAATCATCAAATAATCATCTCATTAACTTTCTACAAATCACTAATTCCAACAAGTGTCAAGGATAACAAGGCTCCTGTCAATATCAGTGGTTTGGCACAGAGGAATTCAATACTTTGAGATTCAACCACCGCTATTATTGAAACATTCAAGAGATAAGAAGTGATTGCCTCCTTCTCACCCACTCCTACCACCAGGCAATCCCTACCCCACGTGCAAGCTGCAACTACAGCTGCTCAGAAGTTTCTGACAGATTTCCCCCAGAAAATACACCAAGTGAATGTGTTTAGCAGAGGCACATTCATTCAGTGAGCCTTCTGCTGAAACGTAAGCGCCCGGTGCTCGGCCAGCTGCCAGGAGAAATCAGCTGTCATATGGCACAATGCAAAGTGTATCATGCAGCTGAGCCTTCAGAGCTTCAGCTTTTAAGGCTTCCAACATGCACAGCTCTCCAGCAGCATCTCCATTAACTTTGCACAACCCAGGCATGTTCAAACCATGAGAGTCACTCAACTCTGTGCAGCCTCTGACCCTGTGAACCTGGGAAATGAAGGGACTGCAGCTTAAATGCAGCGTTTCCCCAGAGCTCAGACTTTCACCTAGAAATGCAGAAAATATCCCTTTTGCAAAATTAGGACTAACAGCACCATAAAGGATACCAGTGCATTCCCTGGAAAGCTTTCTTAATCTTGTGTTTATCCCCCCTTTATTAATCATGTTTATTCTCACTAAGCCTGAAGAAACAAGTCTTCAGGCTGTTTGCATCTGAAATTAAGCTGGCCATAGTTGGAACAAGTAGGTAGACTCATAAGCAAGATATGATTCTTATGCAGACATCTTCACAGCCAAAAATAAAGAGAAGATGAAATATTGAACACTCCCAAGATGGCAACAGAATGTTTCCTAAAACACTAAGGTTTTCTAACTTCCCTCAAAACATCAGTTAGTTTAACACTAATAAAAGTAGACAATAAAATCCAGTTTTTAATATTCCCAGTCACTCAACTCCCCAAACAAAACAAATTTCTTCTTTTCTTGTTTTACTGCAAATGTGTTTCGGGTTATAATCCCTAAGAAGAGGCATTACAGGACACTACTGCACCAGCTGTCACATTCCAGGGGGAAGAGCATTCTTACAGTTTTTTTCCCCACACCTAATGTTCAGTTAATAAACCAAATTTGAAGTCAAAGGACCATTCTCAACTCCGCCACCCTGAGTTGCCAAGAAGCAGCCACATCAAACTGACAAACTCATTTAAATGATCAGCAGGAATCTACAAGCAGTTACTGTACTTTGGAGACCACCAGTGTTTGGCAGATCAGTTTGGAAAACACAAAGGAAAGTTGGCTAAACATTACATAGATGTTCATTAGCCAGCACAAAAACCTCTTTGACTTCATGCTGAGTTAAATCAAGGTTGCTCCAGCAAAAATCCTTTACCTTGACTCTGCTGAGAGATGGCAACTCTTTAAATCACTCAAGTCTTGTTGTAAGATCATATCTTATAATTCTGGAAATGTCAGTGTTCAATAACCAAACCCCTTGCTAAATCAAAGATTGGGAAAATTGTCTTCCTCTCAGGAAATATTATAATGAATCAGCAAGACCATAACTATGCCACTATCTTCTAGAGCAGAGAAAATCAGAACTGTTTAAACTAGTATCTCAGAGACTCTTTCATGCTGAGTGTATTGTCTTCTTGCAGCTCTTTGATCCCTGTGGGGACAGTAGAATCCAAACAGTCAGAGAGAAATGCAAGACAATTGTAGGCAGTCATCAATTTGAGACACATTAATGTCATAAACCCCCTGCTTCCAGCAAAGAAAGAAGAGAGTGTTTAATACTTCCTAAAATTTGACATGTTTGAGATTTGAGTTTTGCTTAGATTTTTTTTTTTTTACTTTCTGTTTGTGCAGGTCTCAGCACTTCCTGTTCTGACAGGGGCACTTCCCCACTGCCCCTGTGCTAACTTTCAGGTTTGCTGCTTTTTGGGAAGCTCTGCACTTGGCTTCTCAAGGGAGATGAGCCATTGCCATGCCACAGGCTGAAGTGGCACTAACAGCACACAGGGCTCTGCACTGCTCCACCCAACAACCTTTCTTAGCTGAAGTTAGTTTTGATCCAAAAGTTGACTGAGAATTTTTGCTCCAACTGTCAGAACTTGATGCTGTCCCAATATCCACAAGATGACAGCAATCAGGTATGAGATTTCCCCAACCTGTCTGCATCCTATTTCAAGAGATCCTGTTCTCAGAAAGCCCTTCCCTGGCATTCCAGCATTCTCCCACCAAGCACAGCAGCCAGGCCACCCAGCAAGCCACCAACAAGCAGGTGTTATTCTCCACTGTGCCTTGCTCTTGGCACAACACCCTGTTCAAATCCTATGATATAAAAGTCCAGATTCTCCTGAGAGCAAGAATTCCACCAAAGCAAATGACTGGGTTGAGGATAGATCATGAGCCTCACTAAGGATGGCTGTTTAAAGGAAAGAATTTGATTCACTGAATGCCAGATGTTTTCAAATTATCACACTAGTCCTGTTGGAAATGATACCAAGTTTAAAATCTTTACTATAAGTTTAGTCAGGGTTTTTTTTCACCTTTGCCAGGGGCAGGGGACTTGGAAGTTTCTCATTAAAGGACGATTTCACCCCTTGAGGCCTGATGAACTTAACATCTCAGCAAACTGGGAAAAGCTCAGAAGATGCACAAAAGATAATGACCATCAAGGGCTATTAAGGAACATGAATTCCAAACCTCTCCCCTGGCATGGTTGGAGCCATCTGGACTGGGAAAAGAGATAATAGAATGAGAACCTAATTAACATTGAAGGTGAAGGGATTGATAACCAATAGGAAACCAAATCCTGAGATCACTGAAATAACTTGGGACCAATGAACATTGAACCAATGAATCCCTATGGGTTTTGACTGTATAATTATCTTTAAAAACTAGTAAAAATCATGTGTGATGGCATAATTTTCTCTTTTGCCTGGGCAATGGGTGTATGAAATTATCTATGTTGCATATTCTGGCAAGAATAAAGTAATGCCTTGATTCTCTAACCCTGAAAATGTTGTTGGAGAGTTTTTGTTTTCCCCACAGTTTCAGTGACAATGCCATAGAAACATTTGAAGGCCGCTCTAAGTCAGAACAAGGGTGCATTTAATCCACAGTTCTGCTTTGCCACAGTGGTCATTTCCAACACCTAAGGCACAATGAGGTCAAGGTAAGTATATGTACCATTTCCCTTAATATTCTCACAGTGTGTGGTAATTTTTCACCTAAAGGGATTGTTTGAGTTTTTTTTTCTTATGACTGAGGCTACAAAAGACCAGCATGACAATTTACTATAGGTGAGCAAAAAATCAGATTTTCAGCCTGCAGTGGCTTTATTTTCAAGGCCACAAATGCTATGGGGTTTCTTTGGCTCTTTTGAAACCCCTGAAGGACAGCTGGCTTACTACATTTTCTCCAGCAAGTAAAGTGGAGTCTTGCAGTCTTACAAGAGTCAGTGTTCCCTGTCCCCATCCTGTCCAAAGCAGATAATGAAAAACCATTGTACACGTGCACAGATCTGGCATGCCATCTATCTGCAAAAAGCACTGCTGGCTGTCTGGATCACATCTGTTTAAAGATCCATTTGAGCTTTTCCATCTATCTGGTGCTTTGAAATCACAGGGTACAGACAGGCCAATTATGAACAATTAAGTTACTACACGTAAGAAATTACTGTTTCTCAGATGTGCAAAGGTAATTGGCCATATGCAAACTCACAGCGTAGTCCCAATAGCCAAGAAAATTAATTTAACTTGTATTTTGTAACACATTTTTCTACCTGTTTGCAAGGGAGTAAAAGTACAACCATAATCAGCTAGAACAACTTTAAGAAGGTACACATGAGTAACCTGTTCATTCCTATGGTGATACCTTGAGGGATTGTCAGTGTTATTCAACTCCACCTCAACAAACAATTCACATCACAAACAAAACCAGTTTCATTCGAAACAGAGCCAAAGACCTTGATATTAAAGTAAAAACAGAGAAAAAATGCAACAGGGAAGAAACAGATTTACTTGCTACTTGTTCCTCCTCTAGGTAATTAATTCAGGCTCTGAATTAATTAAACTATGCATTTTCTTTCAAAAACACAGAGCATGTGAGTATATGAATAACTTTAGTGTTGTGTCAAAATAGATTTATAACTTTTCTTGCTTGCAGTAAATTATGTGGGGAAAAAATCACATTATTGAGAAAAATGACTGCAAAACAACCCACAGTAGATTTAGCTACAAGATGAGATAGGAGCAAGGGGAAACACCCTCAGAAATACTGGAGTTGCATAATTTGAGGGTCAGCTCTAATCCAGGAGAGTAAATGGGTCACAGCAAAACATGAGAAGAACCAACTCCAGAGAATTTATCACACAGCAGCATCCCACCTTTGGCACACGTTAATCAGCTGTGAGGAGAGCCAGGCAAGAGGCAGAGATGCACATGTTGTTGCTATGGAGTGAAAGGCTTGAAGGAGATTCATGGGAACAGCACAACTGCATAGAGCACAGTTAACTCTCAAACTGCCTCTATCCAAACAGCTCCCTGGCCATGAATACCCATCCTAAGAGAATCCTTTCAAATACCCAAGAGTTCCCAACAAGACTCAAAGTCCAGCCACCAAAATCCATCCAGGCAGAGTAGCTGCCCCATGCAGAGAATGAGTTACCCCAGCCAAAAATTAGGGGCATCACCATAAAATCCAATACATCCATGGTTCTGAAAAGTTTGAAATGTGCTGAAGTTCTAAGAAGCCCAGACAGACCCCTTCACCAAGAGCACACATCTTTAAGTGTTTGGACTTTTTCTGCCCCATGGCATCATTCAGCACTGTTTGAACAAGCCCCCACACTTGCTGCTGTGCTTGCAAAGCTCATATAAAGGCAGGGATTGGCTGAGGCTGGCACAGGACATGCTTCTTGCACAGACTAAAGAAGAAAGAACTTCTTGGAAGACAATTTCCTGAAGCAAATGTTTTAGGGATGGGAAAAGGGTTCTTGGAGACTAGACAAATGGGGTAAAAAATCCTGAAGACAGGACAAACATGCTGGAGTAACAAAACACATTTCATGGGTAATACAACCAGCTACTTCCAGATCACAAGAAGCTGCTGCACATCCAACTCCCTGCAGAGATTCCTAGCAGGGGCTGTCTGTGTGTGTATATATATACATATATGTAGTTAATCAGCAAAGTTTCTATTTTCTCCTCCTACTTAAGGGAGTCTTTTAGTGAGCAACCTCCTACACTGCTATTTTTACCTGCTCCTAATCAGTGTGTTCTTAAACATTGAGAGACTCTGAGAAGAGCAGTTCAACTCCTCCAGTGCACAGCCCACAGCACACTGAGTAATATCTGGGTGGCAGCTCCTCTCCCATCACCCAGGAGAAAATGAATCTTTTTTATTTCTTTTATGTCTTATAGAGCACTAGGGAGATCTGGTGGTCAAGGCCTGGGGGATCTCTTCTCATTCATAGAATGCTGAGCTTGAACTGAAGGTTCTTTGAGCAGAGATCCACAAGAAGATCCACAAGAGCACCACAAGAAATCAAGTAGAAAGGACTGGATCCAAAGTCAGAGTTTTAAACTACAGATGCAGTAAATAATAATAAAATAACCCAAAAAGCTGGGTAAACTCTGCATTATTTTACCCTCTCCTTTTTATCTCCTTTCACCATAAAAGTTTCAGTTTTCACTTTCAATGAATCATGTTTCATTACTAGACCCAAACATGCCTCATCTCAGCCTCAAAGTAGGCATTAACCTGTGGACATAATTCCCAAAAGACCAGGGGGTCTCCTTCAAAGGAGCCCCTTAGATTTATGGTAACAAGGCAAAAAGAACAAGTAGATGGCACCAAATCCAGATGCCAGCTCACTAATCAGTGAGCTGCACTCTCAGCTCCTCTAAAAGGCTTTATCAGATTATTTATTTATTTCAAATGCCCAGCACTGCAGAGGGACTCTGCTTTCATGGGCTGTGGTGACACCCTCTGTGCCAGCACAAACTCTGGTCATACTTGCTCTCTCTCCATCCATTTGTGAAGCCTTGCTCTGAAAGCAGATGCTAAATTCTTTCTTGACTTTCAAGAACAGATATATCTTCCTTTGAAATAATCCTTAATTCAACCAATTCCACAAATCATTTCCTCTCTTCCAGCAGCATTTAATAAAATTAAAAAAAAAAAAAATCCACAAAGGCCAAAACTACCAAGGGCAAAGCTCCAGATGAAATATAACAGAAAACCAGCCCTAGTGTCCCAAAACCCAACCACACTAAGAGTTTTTAAAGATAGTGCCAATTACTTCAGAAATGTTGCCAGCAAGACTGACTGGCCACAAAGCAGCATGTTGGGGAAAAATGGCATTTTGGGCTGCACAAGAGTGTTCTGAGCAGATCTCAGCCTCCTGTCAACACATTCTATTTAAACCTCTGACATTTTAAAAGTTGACCCTATGGATTGATTGTAGGCAGTTCGATATAAGCATTCAGCACATGATACTTGATATTTAAACTTCCTATTTCAGATTATAAATGTTGACAGATTTATCTATGACTGCAGTTGCCTGGGAAGTATCTGTCCTCCTATTTCAAGTTTCAGCCTTTTCCCTGTTTTTGTAAACATTTATCACATAATTTCTAAGTTGCTCAAAATATTTAAAATATTTTTTCTAGCACTGAACAAAAACAAAACAACCAAAACAATTTCCTAATCAAAGCAATTTACTAACATTTTTCATAGAGTGCTTTGTCATAAAGTCCTTTAATTAAAGCTGAAACTTTTCAAGAAATTTTCAATTTTCTTGGACAATTGATTGAAAACCATGTCAATAGTAATTCTGTAATCACTCTCCTCTCCCTTGAGTCTTACACAGACTCATGATATTGATTTTATTCTCACTTTTAAAGTAGAAGTACATGCAGTTGAAATCTTTAAATAAAAATTCTTACTCAATTTAACATTTGTCATAAAACTAGTAAACAAAAATGTAAAATATTAAATTTTTTTAGCAGGGCTAACATTTTTCAATGACATCACTTAAACATGAGCAAAAAATAATATTATTTTGAAAGCAAAGCCACATTAGATAATATATTAATAAAGCATTTGGAAAGATTTTCATTCTGCTTTCCTCTGTATTTTCTTGTTTTCCAGTTGCAAACAGAGCACAAGTAATTTTGGGGAAAATACTTTAGTATAAATTTTTAATACATTGTTTCCTGACAAAATATTAACACTCGTTATTGCAGTTTCCTTCTTATGAGCATCAACAGCAGTAATCATTAGAACATGACCAAGGAAACTCAAGCTCATTTGCTCTCCACAGTCTAAACAGGAAAATCTAGAAAGCAAGAATCACTTTGTTTCAGTCACATTCAGCAACATGCACATCAATATGCAAAACAAATAAGATATTGTCTGGAAATTCAGAAAAAAAATGGATGATATCTTTGCTGAGAAAATCACCTCATAAATGCATTTCACAGCTAAAGACTACAATGCAAGTGACAGCTAGAGAAAGATAAGTCAGCTCATGTTTGTTTTTTCAGGCAGCAGGGCTTCAGACCACGCCTTGGCTGGTCACAGTTTCATCACAGTCTCTTGCAGTGCTAAGCAAAATCTATCTTCTAGCATGTGCTAGCAGGCTGCCAATTTCTGGTGGCAAAAGTAAGCAACAAGCACCAGAAACAAGTGTGCAAATAAGCAAGGAGGGAGCTTTTGCTCTCTGGAGCAGTTGCAGGAGTCAAGAATGGTGTGTTCACCCAGCCCATCACCTGCTTAGATCCCTCTATTTATAGTCAAGATAGATTACATACAATTACTATGTTTTATGACACCTAATTAATCTATTTATTGCCATCACTTCTCTCTGACAACCTCCTGCACAGAAGTAAAAGTTTGTTTACTATAAAGTTTTGCCTCTTTGAGCTGAAGTGGTTTTCTTCCTCACAATAGATTATTACACCTTGCAAAGGCAATGAGACAAATCTAAATATCTGTAAGACTGATACCATCAGAGAAACTTCTGTGAGGTTAAACAGGGCATGACTTTCAGTTTTCTCCCAGCATAATGTGTAGTGAAAGAAGTTCAGTACTCCAGAGAGGATTTTGATGGCTCAGTGCCAACGTGGTAAATGGGAGAGTGGGACCCAGCTGAGAGCCCCATGGCATCACTGTGGGGGAACATTTATCCATGCAGACCAAGGGGACATCACAGGAGCACATTCCTCCCTCTAACACCAAAATACTTTGGGAAAGACATTGGCCCAAAAATTGCTGATATGGGGAGTACATGTAGGCACAACTTTCTGCAGCACTGCCTGCCTCAGTCTCCCTGTCACTGCCATCCCTACTCCCATCTTCCAGCTTGGCTCCCAGGTGTTTCAGCTCCCTGAACCACCCAACCACCACTAAGACTCCAGCCTCCTCTTCTTCCCTTCTCCCATCACATCTCCCCCTGTCTCACCAGAAGGTGGCAGATAATTGCCAGAGATCATTAGGACAGGCAGGAAATTGCACTTTCCTTCTGGGCTAAGTACCAGAGGAGCCTGAAGCCAGCTCCAGCCCTTCAGTGCTTTCCTCTGTGCATAGTTCTGAGGTAGGGCTGTTCTAAGCTGTCTGAATCATCAGCTAACCCTCTAAAAAACATGCCTCCTCTCACCCCTGCAGCATTCCACCATGCCCACCCAAATCCCCCAGTGATGCAGGGCACCTCTCACCCAGCCAGGGAGCCCAGCTGAGTGCATTGGTTGCTCCCTAGACACTGATTTGAGGCTGACACACTAATGAGGCACAATGAGGGAAGCTCCCAGGAGACATCCTTGGAGTAAAACCTGTCATTTTCCCTCACACCAGCTCCCCAGGCCACGGCTACAGACAGCACAGCAGGCACAGAGCAGGAGCCTGCATTAAAAAGAACATGTGGATGGCAGGAGTTAGGGGATGCCAGTGCCCTCCCAGCCTCTCACCCACCCCAGCCTGTTGGCCTTTGGGGTGGGGGTGAGTCTGTGAGCAGGACTCAGCAATGGCCAGAAATGTGCTACCAACACCTTTCCAGCTGCAGATGCTCCTGCACAGCACCACGAGTGCTGGCTCAGGAAAAGTCAACTCCATCCCAGCCAGATCCAACACAACATCTCTGGCTGCAGACTCACAAATTAGACTCTTCAATGTACCTTAGGGCACACCCAAACACTCAGAAAACCTTCTCTTAAAAAGCCTTCAATTGGAAAATTAAATAATTTTTTTTAGTGGGGAGAGGAGAAAACACACTGGTTGCTAATAATAAATAAGACTGTGTTGCAAACTTTCCCCAGCTTCTTGGCAAGCAAAAAAAGCCACACAAGAGAGCAAGGGGCAACTGGACAAGTGGTCTAAATGGATGTTTCCAGAAGAATAGCTTTAAGTGGATAAGGGAAATCTTTGCTATATTCCTGTATCTTCATCATCCTGTACTGATATTACAGGTCCCAAATAAAATCCAGAGTGACTTCAGAAAACTTGTATGCAATTCAAAAGAACCAGTGAAAAAACAAGAGCTCAGATCAAGAGAGACATTTACCTTCATACTCCTTTTGCTCTTTGTTTGTTAATATGTTATACATGTTTGTATATATTTATTAGAAAATAAAACAGGTCAGGGCCTATTAATTGGTCCAGAGACCATTGGCATATCAGAGTCTGCCTCCACCCAGATGAATTTGATTTCTCTCCAAGACAAAGTGCCAAAAGCAAACATTCTTGAGCAACCTAGTCCCCTAAACCAGGTCTGAGTTTGCCTGAAAATGTTCCTTGGCATGGGACACAACAATGGCCAAACATTCTCACATCAGGCCAAGCATGCAGGAGCAGGGAACACCCAGGAACATCCTGGACACCTTGTGAAGTTAAACAGGTAAGGCACATCCCTCCTGAGGTGGGCACTGATGTCCCCCAGGCAGAATTTGCCACCATTCATGGGACCAGCACCACAAATTTATTGAAGAGGAGTCACTGGCTGGAAGCCCAAGCTCTGGCAGATTAGAGTCTGTCCCAGAGGCAGAAAATCTGGTCCACAGAGATGAGAAGTGTCTCTCTCTGTCAATAACCTCTGAGGAATGTCCATGTCCAGCAGCAAAGCAGTGGACCAGGCTGCTTTGCCAAAGCAGCAGTGATGTCCCTCAGCCCCAGCCTGGCTTTCACACGGATCCTCTCTCTGCAAACAGACCTGGCACTGGCAGAAAAAAATAATCAACACATTTCCTGGGGGTGCTTTATAATGAAAAAGAGTTAAACAGTGGCAACACCTGACTGCTTTCTATCATTTTAATTAATTTTTTTAAATTGTTTGAAAAAAAAAAAAAGCCACCAAAAAAAGTGCAAAACAATGGCGAAATATCAGTCTTCAGATAAAAGCAATTTTGAAATCTGATGCTTATGTAGCTCTGTAGGCACAGTGGATATTAATAATTCAGCAAAATATTACAGTCATTACTATATTTGGCAGTATCACAACAGTGCGTTTTAGCAGAATTTCTCTCCAAATCTCATTGCAACAGCCATTAATAAATAAAATGCAATTCACTGCATTAAATGTGTTGTTTAAAGGCTAAATATTTCATCAGAACTAATTCATTTTAAATAATCAGACGAGGACTCTCCTCCCAGCACCAGGACAAATCTCACTACACTTTCCACACTTAGAAATGAAATTATATTTCAAAAAGCAAGCCACAAATTGAATTCAACTGGAACATCTATGCAGTAGCTCCTACACTACAGCCCACTGCAGACAGATGGGGTCACATTCAAACAGGCCACAGGTCTCATAACTGTGTTGTGCTGTTTTTGCCATCCAAGAAAATTAAGATTGAAAAAGTACAGTAGAACTGTTTGCATTTATTGCCTGCATTGAACAGTGGCTAATATCTGATTCCCCATGGGAAGGAGAAAAAAAAGCATGTTGGTCCAGACCTGAGCTACCAATAGCTATATAGAGATACCAGTGCTTATCCAGTGATTCCACCAGTCCCTCCCAAGGGCTTTGCAAAGGTCAGAGGTGGGGAAACTGAGGCACAGAGGGAAACAACTTGTCAGTGGTTAAGGTAAAGCCTAAAGGCTGAGTTCCCACCTGTTTGTCCATCCTGCAGGAGTGGGACCCCTGGAAGCTCTACCCCATTGCCCCCCAAGGCACTCATGACTCCCTTTCAGTTGCAACTTTCTGCTGGCAAATGCTACTTTTTCTTGTATCTCAAAAATGACACCAAGAAATTTAGACCTAAAGTGTAACTCCTCCTCCATTCTCAAACACACCCAACTGACCCAGCCATAAATTTGTGAGTTTCTAAACTAGGATGAAGAAGAGGGAATTTGATTTTAGTTTCTATCAACTGGTATTATTAGCAAAAAAATGTTAAGAAACCCATATGAAAAATTAAATAAATGACAACCAAATCTAAAAGAAACCCAGACAAATAAACAAACAAAAAATCACAATGTGTATTTCAGATTTAAGCTTTCAGTTTAAAAACTTCTTTAAAAAAAAAAAAAAGGAAAGAAGAAAACAAGAAAAAAAAACAAAAAACTAACAAACACAACTAAAAAACCACTATCTAAACTACCTGTCATTTTCTGGCCACCTCCAGAACAGTGTGTGAGCATCCACCCTGCTGACTTACCAGCTGACGTCAGCAAGGTAATTCCTGTAATTAAAACAAAACAACATGACCTTACAAGCAGGCCCTGCATCAGACACCATAATCTCTATTTTTACCCACAGAGCTCACTGCTTTCCTCCAACAAGAGCACATAAACACTGCAACCTTCTTTCCACTGACTTTATACCAAGACAGCCTAGCAGAAAAAAATCACAGGGAATACCTTCAAGCATGACTTCCTACAGTAAAACAGCAATTTAATAAGGCCAGCATATTTTGTATCTTCTAAATTGTGCTGAGATTGCTTTCATAACTATATAACAAATATTTTGTTTTAACCTCTTAAAATGAAAGTACCACTTTTTCATTTAAAAAATTCTTTAAGCAATTCCCTAAAATTTAGGGAGATGTGATTTTTATTTTTGTTGGTTGGTTGTGGTTGTGTTTGTTAGTCTTTTTTAAATCAGAATGCAAATCTGTGCTTGGCTCAAGTCAAAACATGGGGAGACCTGTCAGGGTGGTGATGGGGGTCAGGGATTAAACCCAAATTATTTCCCTATCTGCCAGCCCAGACACTCTTGAAAACACCAAGGCAAGCAGTCAGTTATTTACAGAGCTCTCTGTACTACATATTCTTGATTGCAGAGAGATGCCAGATACAATTCACTGCCAGATACAGCTGTGCTACTGAGCAGTGTGACATTGGGAATAGATGGACTTTTGGTCTCGTCCAGCACATCTGATCTTATGATCCTGGGCACATGTCCAAACCCCATTAAAGTCAATAGAAATGCAAAGAATTCACTGGCTTTGAGTCAGACCTTATATGACAGTGGACAAGAACAGCTAGAGATATTTAACTTGTCAAGAAGAGTTAATGGGAGCTTGCTCTAGTAAATACACCACCTTTACTGCACTGCCTGTTTGTGCTTTAAGTCATTCATCCCCAAGTGCTAAGGAGCCTTAACTCCTGAGCCAAAACCCAGATTATTTCTCTCAGCTTTCATCAAGGCCCTGTAAAGCACTCCTGCCTCAGCCAGCAGGACCTGAGCTAGAGGGAAGCCCAAACCCAGGATAGTGAAGGACCAGCACACAGGGCTAGAGAGGTCACAGCCAATGTGGGATTTGGGAAACTGATTCAGAGCTCAGGCAATAAGCAAAGCAGCAAGAGAACATGCCACACCACAAGCCATGATGGTCTCTACCTAGGCAGTAAAGAAACCTCATTTTTGTTTGATGTGCTGTTTGGACACTGCTTGGTGGAACTTTGAAGGTGGAGTCCTCATTATCACTCAAAGCTACTTCTAAGGGACTGCATTCCTGGATTGCTCAACCCCTCCAAGAGACACCTCTGCTTCACCAGGCAGCTTGGTGGCTTCTGACACTTGGAAATTCATCACAGTGGTAATGCCTTCCTGTTCTGTCTGTTATGAAACACAGGTCTTGCAGAGTCTTACAGATGGAAGAGACTTTCAAATTCCATCCTGTCCAAGCCTGCCAGCTGCCAGAGAAGGGGAAGGCACATGGGTCTAATTTTCATCTTACTGATATTTCATCAGTTATCAGCACTGACTTTGAAGGTATTACTGTTGCCCTACTCAGCATCACAAAGATGAAAAATATATCCTTGAAATAAAACTTGCTGCTCTGACAGGAGCTCCTGCTTCATCAAGCTAAGGTCCTTATCAAGGCAAGATTTTATTGCAATAGCAAGGATTTAAACCAAGCACAGCAGTTTTATTAAAGAGAGAGAACAAAAGACAAACCAAAGGGATCCAGTGGCAAGTTACTCCAAGCAGAAGTGAGGGATCCAGGACACCATTTCCAGTCTGGCAAAGAGATCACTCACAGCACTTGGTCTGTCTGGCCAAGTCTGTGTACTCTTCATCTACCCAGCCAAAAAAAAAAAAAAAAAAAAATTAAATTCCTCATTGCAGCTGTTTCTACAACAAGCACAGAAGAGGCTGGCAACCCCAGCTCAAGGCTACAGCACAGCACAAGGTTTGAAAGTCTGGTTTGCTAGTTTATTACAAATGGTTCCCTCCCTCCAACTTCCATTCAGGCAGGTGTTTGTTACCCCAGAAGCAGTGAAGATATTTAGCCAAGCAGTGAACTGAGAGCCCACGGTGGCACAAAAGACTTTGAGACACACCTGCACTATGAAGGGATACCTGTCTTCTCCCAGAACAAGCCCAACAGCATTTAGGATACAATTTAACACAGATTTTTATCCTGAATGTTCCAAGTTCCATCTTGGCAATTCTCACCCTCAAGAGTCCAAATCACTGGTAGGCAATTAACATCAGTCTTTTTATTGCCGAAGCACATGCTGGTGCTCTTGAACATCCAAGCTTCTCATCAGTGCAAGAGAGAAAGACACTTGCCCATAGTATGGCAATACCTGAGTCTTCCTCCCCTAAGTCACAGGCTTAGTCATGTTCCCCACAATCAGATAACTCATTTTCACTGTCTCAAGTACAAGAAAAGAAAATACAAGACAAAAAAAACTAAAATAAAATATAAAAAAAAAAGTAGTCAAGGGCACAAACTAAAGGAGATATATCAAGACACTTAAAGACTCACATTGGCAAAACTAAGGCTACACACAGAAATATTCACATTAGGGTCCTGCCCACACTAACAGAAATCAAGCTCTACTGAAACAACACCAGCATAAAATCACCATAAACCAGAGTGGATTTTAGAACACTAACAGTACCCCTTGAAAGGCATTTACTGACATCCTTTCTCTCCCTTCAGTTAATGGCAGGACAGACCATTTAGTCAGTGGTCTAAAGCTTTAGCTTGAACAGCAATTTATGCACCCTGGCAGGTGAGAATGACCCATTCAGCCTAAACAAGGAGGAGAAAAGGCTCCTGACAGCATTTCTCTGCCCACTTCTTGTCTGAGACAATTCCAAACATCATTCAGCCATGGCATGTCTAACCTGAACTGACCTGTCCCAGACTCCTGGGAGTCAGATCCCCTGACTTTGAATAATCACTTTCCTCCCTTCTCCCCCAGCAGGACTTAGGAACAAAGCAGTACATCATCAAAACACTATTTAAGTTCCCAGTGGCTGTGCAAGCCTTGCTCAAGGGACTGGTTTTTTTCCTCCTCTGGTGCTAATTCCATCTATTAGGCTCATTCTCTGTCCATGCCCTGGGCAGGAGCTGCCATAGCAGAAGAATGCCCAAGGAAAATGCATCAGGACAAGCTAGGCACAAGTGTGCCTCTGGAGGCAGAGAATTTAAATAAAGAATGAACTTGAAAAAGCTTCCCTGTAGCCAGCACTGTTAAGAAAAATTCACCACAGGGAACTGTCACAGGAGCAAAACACCTTCTGGCCCTCCACTCAGGAGGGAGGAAGCAAGCAAGAACTGAGCAGTGTGCACCCCAGGGACTGGCAGAGCCTGGTGTCACAAAGGCAGAAGCAGCAGGGAAGGCCACATCTGCCCCATCACAATCTGTGGTCTGTAGAAACAAGCTGGCAGGGAATGCCCAAGCTGCCTCCTCTTCAGGGAATTCAAACTCCATATATGCAGGTGAAAACAAATGGCAAAGTTCTGCCCTCTGTATCATATACATCATCCTTTAAAGACTCAAAATTTGTACAAGGTGCTGTACATACAATTGGGTGGGGAGAAAGCCTCCCCTGTTCCAAATGTTTATCATTAAAACAGTTTTCTAATTCTCTCTTAAAACTCTACACCTCCACAAGCATTCTAAAAATTAAAAAAAAATAAAATTACAAGAATAAAAAAAAAAAGCTTTTAGCTCAAGAGAGAAAATGTTGAAAGGACAGACCCTAACTAATTTCCAGCTCTATTCCACCTTGCTACCATTCCCTCCCATCTCCTGATCAGTGAGATCTGCAGATGAGAGCAGAGCAGTACTGAACCCAGGGAGGACACGTGCTTTAGGAGAGCTCCAAATTCAGCACACCAACAACCTAAGGAACCTGGTGTGTGATTAAGGGTTGCCAAATCCAACTGACAGGCACAGAAAAACCTTTAATCTGACTCATACCAAAGGCTGTCCAAGTCACTGCCACTGTGCAAAGGTCACAGCAAAGTAAAGAGGAGGAAGGGACTTGCAATAGCATCAGAGCCCACAAGTTACAGTGGGGGATGTAGAGAGGGAAGAGAGGAAAAGCAGGAAAAATCAGACTGTGGCACCAAATCATCTCTGGCTACATGGTACTAAGGTTTTTTCTAGTTATATAATTATATACCTAGTTCTATAGCTATCAGGTCACATATCCTTACACACATATAAACATAGGCATGGCATCCCCTACATTTCAAAACCAAATTTTTTTTAAAACCACATAGTGATTAAAATGGGATTTTAAAAGATGTAAAATAGCCCAGGAAGCTCCACTCTGTCCCCTCCCATTCATTCTACTCTGAGGTGTTCCCACACAGCTGACTTTGACAAATACAGGTGATAGCAAGCTCTGTTTTGTTAAACCTGGCAATAAATGTTACAGCCAACTCCCTTAGGTAAGAATGCACAGCATTAGACCACGTGTTCCCCCATGAGCTGTGGAACAACACTTTCACACATATATTGTCTCACTCCTGTGTCCTGACACGTTCCATGGATCAGCTCTGGCCCCTCACCCTTGTCTCCTCCAGGATGAGCACGTGAGGAGAACTCTGGCTCATTCCAGCCTCAGTCTGAGAACTGCATCCACTAGTCAGTGATTTTCAAGACTGTTAAACTTTGTCTCTGGGAAAGAAAATAAGAATCTCCTCTTCTACAGAGGACATAGCATTCTCAAATGAATCAATATTTTATTGTCTAACATTTGATCTCATTCTGCAGACTTAGACCTGCCTATTTCCCCTTTCTGTGGGTTGTTTCTCCATCTCCCCAAGTCAGTTTATTGCCTGTTTCCAGGAGCACAAATAAATAAATTTTTTAAAAAGCCACAGGAAGTTGAGAGCCCTAAGAACAAAACCTCAGTGCAATTCAGGAAGGCAGGCTTTGTTACTTGCAGTATGTGAGGTGGAACAAGTATTGCAGATAATCTGAAATTAATTAAAGGGAAAGGCGGGTAGCACTGAGCCTGCCACAAAGAGGAGCTGTACAAGCAGACAGCACTACCAGCAGTGCTGCCTTTTGATTAAAGGAAAGGAGTTTCCAGGCAGGGTAGCAAAAACCAATATGAACACTTAATTAAGAAAATTAAGGACTCCTCAGTGCTGATGCTGTAGCTGTGGTTTAGGTTCATTGAAAAAGAAACTGTTTCTGCTTTGGAAGGACCATGCCATGTGTGAGCCAGCACTGGAGGATAACCGTGGAATGTTTGGACCAATTTGAACTGAATTCAACAGGGGATAAAAGGTCACAGAGGTGCAGAACTCCTCTAAGTTGAGCTGAGTGAAAAAGCAGGCCATGAAATAATATCTGGCCTGAACCATAAGGCACCCAGTGTCCACTTTCATAGCTGGCATAGCTTTCATAGGGCTCCAGCTGATTGATGCATCAATCACAGCCAGCTCTGCAGCACACATGCAATGCTCAGGCAAGTACACCTTGTGCCACTCCTCACCCCTCCAAACAGGCAGCAGAATGAGGGATCATGGCAGAGATGATAGCAAACACAGAGAGAGGAGTCTTGGAAGGGCACAAAGTTAAGTGATTGCTAACTTCTTTTGCTTAACAAAATGAGCAGGCATGTTGCTCATTTCCTGGTCCTTCAGAGTACAGACAGCTCTCTCAGACCAGATAAATTGTTCAGCATTGCTACTGGGGCAGAGCCTCAAAAACACTCAGCAGAAATCATAATCTGATGGGCTGCCTTGGCCAGATCTTTTTCTGCTGTGTTCCACATCCCACACTTTTCTGAAAGCCCTTCTGTCAAAGCTCAGCTACCCAATAAAGTCAGACCATAGACAACTGAACAATCTCTATTATACCTCTGGACACCTGATATGGACACTGTGACTGGATGGGGCTTTGTCCTGGTGTTGCTCCAACAGTTGCCAAAGTACACCTGAACAAAGATTCTTTCTTCTGAAATCCCAGGTCTCTCAAGTAGCATGGCTATCACACTGCTTGCAATCTCACTGTCTCACAGGCAAATCTCTTTTCAGGCCAGGTGCAAACGTGTTTTCCAGAGCCCTGCATGCCTGCCTCTCCCAGCACAGAGTGAGCATGAGCTGACAGGGGTTCTTCACATGCAGCCTCACCAGTCTTGTGTCTGGCACTGGGGCTTTTGGCCAAACAGAAGCAAAACCCTGTCCCCACTGCAAACACAGTTCAGAGAGCTGGTCTGTCTGCCCACAAGTGCCAGGCCCCAGCCCCAGACACCCATCTGCATTCCCACCCACTCTCCCACTGTAGAGCCAAGGACTAACAACATTTTCCTGGTTGGGAATAAAACTAGAAAGACACTGTGGGTGACAGAACAAGGACATAACTCCTCACATACTGGTCCAGCCCTCTACCTGGCAGAAGACTGCCATGAGGAAAACAACCATGCCCCACCAACAGGGCAGAAGGAAAATTCATTTGCCCTGTCTCACTCAGGAATACTTCACCTGCACCTGGTGCTGGAAAGACTTTCCCCTTTGGTTGTGAAGTGGAACATAAAAGGGAAGGTCACCTTAATGACCCCAGAAGCTTACAAGACCCTTAAACTTTGCATGCTTCTACATTTTCCCATGTAAGGTTGCACAAATAGGCACACAAACCTACATGTGCTGTCATCCAAACAATTATTCCAAACAATCTACATATTTCAGAGTCAGCTCCCACTCCCCTGATCAGACAGACGTGATTCCTCTCCTGTCTGTATTTCCAATGAAAGCCCAAATTCATGGCTCCCACAGTTTCACTGTGCTGATTCTCATCCAGCTCAAAAGGAGCTGTAATTAGAAATGCAGTTCAATTTCATCAAGCCATTTGGAATGTTTTGATCTGTCAAGCCAAGCAGGTGAAGGGATTGGAACAGCAAACAACAATGGTCTTAAAACCCTTTGAGACAGAACTTTGCAGTGCTTTAACTTGATCAATCTGTTAATTATTTTAGCTGAGCATGTTCTATTTTATACTATTGAGAACTCTGCTCTTTCCCTTCTTAACTCCTCACCTCTTTTTCCTTTCATGCAATCTCTTATTAAAAATATATACAGCATCTAAGCTGCAGCAATGGAGTATAATCCTTTGTTGTTAAGTAGCCACATCAATACTAATCATAGCCTGGAGTATATCCCTCCTCTCTTGCATGGCTCAGTTTTCCAAAAAAAAAAAAAAAAAAAAAAAAAAGGGGGGGGGGGGGGGGGGGGGAAAGTTATGCTACTAACCTTCCTTTTAATGAACTTTGGAATACACAACTTAAGGAGGCACCAGAAGACTTAAAGTACATTCATGTCTGCCATTCAAGCACAAAATTCATAGGATTTGGTTGTAAAGGGCAGGAAGACCGGAACAGAAAAATGTCTCCACAGACACTGCAAACAAGAGGCAACCAGAGGCCTCCAACACAGGTAAATAAGGCCACAGACCATCCAAATCTGCCCACACCTCATGGTATTGACCACAGCTGGGAGTGATTTTTCAAACAGGCAGCACATGCAGGGAAAGGTTACCAACCAATTGAAACTTCCACTCCATCCCCCCTGCACCCATAAGTTCCTACAGCATTTTGTTTTACATATGAAATCATGTTTTACACGTTCTCCTCCATACAACAGCTTTTGAAAATGTCCATCCATTTCAAGCCTCAGTGTCAGCCTTCATATGAGTTAATTCTTGCTTGTAGATAGGGAAGCCAAGACATTTTAGCCACAATGGCAAGACCAGGAATCACAACCTGCATGCACAGCCTGCTCTGCTCTGGCACCCAAGGATGCACATCTGAACTCAACCCATACATTGCTCTCTGCTTTGAAAGTCAGAAGGAGCTCTGTGCCTGCTTCTGGCCCCTCACTGGGATCCTCTACCAAATCCCCAGGAGAGGCTCAGCACATTTGGAGCCTGCCAGCAGCACCACTGAAAATGTACCAGCAGTCCCCAGGTTACAGACTGAAGCAGTGTCAAAGCAGGTGCTTCCAGCCTCCCAGTTCTTCAGCCCATCACTGACCTAAGTGATTTGCAGTTGCTCAGTCCTAGTTGTTTTTTTTTTTAAATCCCAAACATACATTTTAGTCCCAAAAAGATCATCTAGTGCAACCATGTTTCCCAGGAATTGTTTCTTTGTCCCACAGTGCAGTGGATGGTAAGAATTCAAATTCTTTATGTTCCTCCTCATCCACAAGAAAGGAAGAAAACAGACCCTAAGATTTATACAACACCTTCAGCTTGGTCAAAATATTAGAGTGCCAAGTGGCAGGGCAAGCGCATCCTCCGTGGATCAGGCACGGGGGGAGAAGTGATGGAGCCCGGCTGTGCTGCCGCTGTCGATGGCACGGTCTGTCCCCTGGGGGGACAACGGGGCAGGGCAGGGGGATGGAGGACAGGCGAACACCGCCCCGTCCCACGGCAGGGGATGCTCGAGGTTTTACAGGACTCGGGCTGGAGCGGACGGAGCAGATGAGAGACCCCGGCAGAGGGAATCCCACACTCAGGGAAAAGCCTGGCAGCGATCAGAGACACTACAAGGGACACAGCATCAGCTGCAGGGGATGGCAAAGCGCTGCAGCACGGAAGAGTCTGCAGGACTTGTGTGTCGCACAGGGAACCCCCGACAGCGGAGTTTCCCAGAGCAGAGACTCCGGGCGGGTTTCCGTACCAATATTCAGCAGGCTCAGCCCTCCCAGGGCTCCAGCAGCATCCCTCCTCCCGCAGATTCCCTCGCTCCCTCTAGCGCCCGGCTCCCCGCGCTGCCCGCACCGCGCTGGGCTCATTACGGGCGGTGCTAATTGGGGCACGCAGCGCTCTGCGGAGCTGCCCCTGGAGATGGAGCCGCATGCTGGAATGCCAAGGGGAAACAGCACCGTGACTGCCTCGGTGTCAGGGCTCTGCCACTGGTTTCAATGGGAGGGAGGAACAAAAGATTTGATCACTCAGCATCAATCTTTTCTTACTTTCATTGCGTGCTGTGACTCCGCTGGTTATGAAGGCTGGAAATTGACCCTAAAGTTTCCATGGCAGATTATTTGTCAAATATGTTTACACCCACGCAGCCACGTTCTACAAACAGGCAGCAAATTTTCTTCAGTTCCCTCGGTCTCATAACACCCCATAAAGGCAGGAAAGGAAATACTTCATGCTCTCCTTTTTGCATGGAGGAAATATTATCAACAGTGATGCAGTTCTCTCTGAACATTAGGAAAATTTAGGATTTGGGAATTTGTTACCTTGGATTCCTACACAGAATTTAAGCAAACCAGGAAGCTTGTATGCAAAAGTGTGACTGCAGCAAAGTATATTCCAACTAAGGGATTTTTCAGCTTAAAATCCCTATTGGGCTCCAACAGGACCAACTATATCACCAGAGAACTTTCCAACATGGCTTACAGCATGGGTCAGAATTCCAGAGTAACAAACTCTCAGAGCCAAACAAGAGACAGTGAAAGGCTCTGCACAAGAGAGAAAAAAACTCATCTGCCCACAGTCCTGTGGCTGTAATTCAGAAAACATAAAGGGCACACAGGTCTCCTTGCTGCACTGCTCCATGTTTCCTCACCTCTGTATTCATTTCTCAATCTTACTTTCTGTTGCTGTAGAATCCTGCAGGATGAATTCTGCACTACAGTAAAATAGCCTCGATCAATCCCACATCAATTTAAACTGAGGATCCAAACAAATACTTTGCTGCTTTGGGGGATTTCTGCAATTACAGCATTCAATGCTTCACAAGGAGCACGTCATTTAATTTATGGTCTTGACTGAGACAGGTTGGATTCAACACCTTCAAACACAGATTCTCAAAGGAAGACAAACTTGACCAGAGCCCAGCAAAACCCAAGCATTAACTCCATAACTGACAGGTCCCTGCAATGTCCCCAAAACAGCCCCAACCATGAGCTCAGGCCAGGCCCTCAGTTCTGGTATGCATCTGGAACTGTGTGAGGGTGCTGACAGATGTAGGCATGTACTGCTCTCTGTTGTACCCACTGACATCCAGGGAGCTCAAGGAGCATGATACTCCAGCATGACTTGAGTAGATTCTTGACTGTTTGCAAGACTGGTTTACAGTATTCTTTAGTGCAAGTAATACTAAAGATCTTTGTCCTTAACCTATGCTTTTCCCATTAGACAACACTGTTCTCCTATGTTTTCTAAAATCTCTATCACAGATGCAGCTGTAAATTTGGGAACACTCAGAAAGTTTCATCTTCCTACAGCCTTGTCTTCAAGAAATTTAGTTTCATCTCAACTCCCTTTTGGGAAAAACCTCTCCTGCCTAACATAAATTATCTGCTCAAACCCCTTTTCAAAAGACTTCATCATCTAATTGGAGGAATGTTTTCCATTATGAAAAAAATAATTAAAGAATCCTGTAGTTGTTTCTATTTGCATTTATTCCACTCTGAAAGCCTAGCCACAAGTGCTGGGGCATCATCCCTGATCATGGCAAAGTCTGAGTGCTGAGGTCTGAAGAGAAACTGCTGACAAACACCCTTGGACAGGAGCAGTTCTGTTACTGAGCTTGAAGAACATCAACAGTTTGCCAGGCAGGGAAATGGCCCAGAGAACCCACCAGGTTCCTGGGATCCACAAACAATATCCAGGTCCAAACATCAAACTGACTTTGCCAGTCTGGAGAGAAACAACACAAAAAGTATTGTCCAGATGCTTTCTCCCTGGTCTACTAACTCAACACAACTACAAAAGCAGTTGCCATGCTCATTTCACTTTTATTTCCAATTTTCTATTTAAACATTAATTAAAAATGGATTGGCAAAGTCCTGGAGAAGGATTTTAGTAGCAAGCTTCATTAATAAATGTAGAGGGAATGTAGAAATGTATAAAAACATTTTGCCAGAGCTGGTCTACCTTCAATACCAACGAGACCATAGCACACTCAAAAGCCATTTGAGAACAAAACAGTCTAGAATAGAAATTAAAATATCTACCAAAGACAGTACAATTAATGTGGCTGCTCTGTCACCATTTTTGCATTCTAGGAGTAAGCATTTTAAACTGAAATCCAGCTGGACTTTAGGAGCAGTTACCTGTGGCTGACAACTAAATGCAGCTTTGCCTGCCTAAAGATTCCCCTTCCTCCCTTCCCAAGCATAGCAGTCTATTTGGAATTGCAAATATCACCCATCACACACCGCATTGCAAGGCATCTTAATGAAAAACTACCTGGCACAGAGTGATCCCACTGGCCTCCCCAGCTTGTAATGCTCCATGGGAGTGAATAATGTCTCAGCATTCAACCAGTACATTAGCAGATCACACCAGAACACTGCCAAAAGCATTCAGGGGAATCATTCCCGGAAGAGACAGGCTTCACTGGGAGAACTTGCACAACCTGCTCATCACTGCCAGCCCCCAGAGTTTGCACAGGGCAAAGAAAAAGGATTGGTGGTAGTAGGAGGTAAAGAAAACCCATTCAGAGCAGAGTGGTTCCCATCAAATCATCATCCTTACGAGTCTTGAAAATCCCAAAAAACTTTCGGATACTGCAGCACTTCCTTGAGAAGAAATTTTCCTAATGTCCAATACAGCATACATTGGAGCTGTTAACACATATTAATCCCTCTTCAACCAAAAAGATAAGCTGCATCTTCTCTTTAACTACTTCCAATGTCTGTAAGCTACTGCAGCATTATTAGCTCTTCTTTATTCTTGTCCCAGGGGCATCTCATATTCCAAGTCCTGGAGTGAATCTTGAAACCACATTAACTCTAGAAATGACAACCACAGGTTGACTGGAAGAAACAGTGCAGCATGGCTGCCAAGACAAAACCAGGCCCCAGTCCAGTGTCTCACCAGCTCTCATCCTGCCCTCCCCAGTTTTCAGGGCCTGGATCATTCTGCAAGCATCAATGCAATTGCATGGTTTGCACAAGCAGCAGCTGCATCATTGAAGCACACCAGACTTCCACTGGTTTATCTTCTGCACTCTTCTACTACAGTGAACAAAAAAAATGGCACTGCTGACATTTTTCATATAGTATGAAAAATCCAGTCCCTAGGATCATACAGGAATCTGGCCTGGCTGCAGCAACCTGTGATATACACATGCCTTAGACAAATGCCCTCTCCTGCTCTTACTGGGGCATTATTGTGCATTTCTCATTTTATCCCAGAAGTTTGGGAGAAGTTATGTCAGAATCTGGGAGATGTCCCTGCCCATGACAGTGGGGATTGGGACTAGATGATCTTTAAGATTCCTTCCAACCCTTAACATTCAATGATTCTGTGGAGTTTGCTTCTGGTTGCTAAAAAAGGCAAAGGATATATACATGGGATAGCTAAAGCATGCAGTGATCATAGCTGCAGCATCTCATGGACAGTGGATTGAAAATGTCTTCCTGAGAAAGCTAAAAATGTGCATCTTTTCTTCTCATACCGAAGAAAACCCCAGCCACAATGCCACAGAATTTGTAGTAATTCCATCATGGAAAAAGCATGGACAAAATTAAATGCTTCCTATAAACAGCTACATCTATCAGAGGGACAACTCTGAAACCTAACAAAAACAGTTCCCATTTCCCATTCCACCAGTGATCACACCAGGAGAGCTATCCTAGTAAGTGTGCTTTATTCACTGTTGCTTTTTGAAATCTCTTGGAAAACCTCCTATCAAGAAACAAGATTTAAAACTGTAAGAGCATTAAAGGTACTGCTACCTTTTTTTTGCAGGTCCTTATCCTAAAAATCAGGGGGAAAGAGGAAAAGATCATATGGAGAATCAAATCATTTTCACAAGAAGGTTGGAGAGAGCATCTGATGAGCAGAACAAGGAAAATTTTTATGCACTAACATAAATATCTAGAGAGGGGAAACAAATGTAGAGGGTACAGCAGCTCACTGAATAGCACATTTGTACACAGCATATGAGTTCAGAGAGGAATGGTTTTGGAAAAAGAATGGCTTGCAGCTTTTTTGGGAATAATAGCATTTTTCACTAAAAATTCTCCTTTCTTTAGAATAGCCTTGGCAAGAAAACATTTTATCTGATCTCTCCAAGGTCCCTCAAGAGCTTCATGACCTTGCTCCATAAATGCTTCTATTAGGGCAGATTGGTACTTGAAGCCCAAATAGAAGTCTGCTTTTTCCAGTATCAGACCCACCGAATTAAGCCAGGTTCCCTTCATAACAGCACAGAGAACACAAACCTCATTTCTACACAGACTAGTATTGTTGTATTTTCCTAACAATTTCCACTTCAAGATTCCCAGGTATTGTACAAAGCAGAAATGAAATCTGCTCCATACCACCACTTTGTGGTAGCTAAGTAGTACTATCCTCATTTAACATGGAAGAGGAGATCCAGAGAGGTTAATTGTCTTTCCTAAGGTCACAGAAAAAGCCTCTGGGCAGGACAAAGCAGAGAACCCAAATTCCCTGATCTCACCAGCCTTTTGCCTCTATCACAATCCTGAACTCACTATCTGCAAATAGGGAAAACAAAAGTTTGTTGCCTGGAAGGAATTATGTTCTAGTAAGTTAAACTGTGATCTAAAGGAACTTGTGAGGAAAGGGGGAGAGGAGATGGACAGACATTTTCTTTTAAAGTAACAGTAATTTCAAAAGCAGAGGGTTTTAACATTCTAGGTAACAAGACATCCAGCAGCTGCAAAGACCTCCTTTTTGTGGAATGTCAGCAGATCTTCTATATGTCCCAGTAAAACCCCAATTTTTTTATTACTTTCCTCTTTTTTGCAGATCGGTCTAGTTTTTGGCAATACCACACCACTAATACACAAAACTTGATTGAGCATGGTTTTAATAACACATAAGTGACAAAAGCTGAGGTGCTGAAGTTGGTTCAAGAAACAGAATTGGTAAAAGCAAGCTGTTTGCCTCTTCACTGCTTTGGGAGCCTGAACACAATAACATACAGACACATCCTATCTACTCTACCAGGTCAACTGGCATAATCATGACACGAGTTAACATCTATTGTCCATTTCCAGTACACCTTCCTGCTGCTTTACATCTTCTGTGACCTAAGAGAATTTATGCTTTGTGATGCAAGGCTAGGGACCAATGTGGTTGGCAAAAAAAAGCTACACTGTTTGCCCAAGTGACCTTGGGCAAATTGCTTCATGTTGCTGTGCCATGGACGCCCCAACAGCAGAATTAGATAAAAACTGAGCTGCAGCAGAAAAACAGGCATTGAATTCAACCTTATCTGTTAATTAATGAAAGAACTCAGGTTCAAGCACATAACTTTCCCTCTACACAGTTAAAAAAAATCCAATTAATTACTAAATGCAGTATATTTTCTGCAAAAGACAGGAGAGGAAACGTCTCTGAATGCTAGACCTCATATTAGGGGAATCACAGAAAGATAACATTAGAATTTATTACCAGGCTTGCTTCTCCTTCCTACAAACACCACACTGGCAATGAACACCAATCTTTTGCTTTAGCTTGTGCTTTTTGAGTTGGAAGCTTTCAATGCATGGCATCCTGAGGTGCAAAATCCTAATGGCATGCCATGAACAATCAAGGCATTTTCTTTCATTACCCTTCTCAGTCACCTAAAGCATATGAAATCTAGTTATTTAAATAGCATGTTTCTGTAAAAGAAAGCAAGGAGAGAGAAATTTGTGAAAATCACTTTCTGAGCTGTGCTTTCAAAAAAAAAAATAACCTTTCCTTCCCCTGCAAATGCTTACAGAATGAGTTTTCTTTGCTACTTTAAGCAGAAATACACAAAACTATTGGAAATCCGTGCTGGGAAGGCATGGGGGAGGCATTTTAACTTCTTTTACTCAACACCCCTTAATTCAGCATCATAATAAACCAAAGAGAGAGCGTATAGGTTGTTTTCTTCATTACATGGCATGTTATGTTAAAAATAAATAGTCCTAGAGACAAATGTAGTGCTGAAATATACCTTACAGCTGTTTTCTTTTCAGTGTTTGCTTTCATCTTTAATGAGAATGAAATTCATGTCTGGCAAACACAACTACCTTTAAAAATTGGTTAAATCAAAGTAACATCTACATTGCTGTCAGAATTATTGCCTAAGTAGCAATAAATAGACCAAAAATATCCAGTCAAAAAAAAAAAAAAAAAAAAAAGATAGTTGAATTGCACATCAGAACCTATAGTTGATGCACAGATAGAGACACAGATAGATAAGTAGGTAGACAATTTGCTTTTTCATGGCTAGTAAGCTCCATGAAGAATGTATCTGAAAATGCAGCCAATCTGTTTTATGCTGTTAATTGCTTTATACTCATTTCCAATAATGGCAAAACAATAAAAGAGGCATTTTCAAGGCAGTGACAAGCTATAATAATCAGAATAATAGGAATATTGTCACCAGACATAAAGGTTTCCCAGAGTCCTTTAAAAATTACATCTGTTCCCAGGCTACGTGAGAGTAGAAATGGTATTTCTGATACCAAGTCAAAAGAAACTCGAAGTTTTGTCCACAGCCATCTGCCGGGCGTTGCAGAGCGGGCGTGAGGGAGGGTCCTACACTATCCTGGCACAACGTGTGGGCTTTTGGGACATTCCCCCTACACACGCTCACACACAACCCCACAGGCTCCCAGGGACACCTCACTCGTTATTAATGACTTCGGGAAAAAGGCGTGAGATGCCGTGGATTTTTTTACAAACTTTTCACTCTGCTTGCAGTACGTGTTTCCCCTCAAAGCTCCCTGACGTGCTATGGGGCTTTCCTTAATGAATTAATGGGATCTCTCTTGCCTCCAGCACTCACAGCGGGGCACTGGAGGGCTTTCCCACCATCCCTGTACATCATTCATCCCGGCAGGGCGGCAGCGGAGGGTGCCGCGGTGTTTGTGGCACCGGGGAGGCTGGTGAGGGTCCCGGGGAGCGGCACCGGGACTCTCGGAGCGCAGAGCAGCCCGGGCATCGCGGCTCTGCTGGGGCGGGCTCAGAACCGCGCTCCCACTCGCCTCCACCTTTCCCCAGGAAAACTTTTCTCCCGCGGCCATATCTCCGTGTCCCACTCCCGCTGGCGATAAGGGCACGGTGCCCGCCCAGCACCCCCGGCCGCAGCACAGGCTCGGCCCCGTCCCGCCGCCGTCCCGGCTCCCTCCCCGCTCGGACCGGCCCGGTTCGGGTGTGCGGGGCGGTACTCACGCTGCTGTTGTGTCCGGACCAGTGCACCATGGCTTGGTTGTGCGCCGAATCCCCGGTGAGCGCGAAGGTGGTGCTGCTCAGCGCCGGCTCCTCGGCCGCTCGCAGCCGCGCCGCTCTCGCATCCTCCGGGGCGCCGCGGGGCTGAGCGCGGCCGCCGCGCTGCCCCTCGGCCGCGGGCACCCCCCGAACGCGCCCCTCGGGGCTCCGGCGGGTCCGCGGCGCCGCCGGGCCCCGGCCCCCGGGCGCGCCGCCTCCCGCCCCCGCCGCGCCGAGCGCCGCTGCCCGCGGCCCCGCTCCGCGCCCCGGCTCCGCGCCCGGCTCCGGCTCCGGCCCCGCGGCCGCCGCCCCGAGCGAGCCCCGCGCCCGGCCGCCCGGCCAGCTCCGCAATCCCCGCGGCGGCGGCGGCGGCGGCTGGCGCTGCTCCTGCCTAAGGCGAGACGAGGAGGACGGCCAGGAGGGAGATGGAGATGAGCAGGATCTGCAAGTTA
Source organism: Erithacus rubecula (assembly GCF_903797595.1). Classification (NCBI taxonomy): domain Eukaryota; kingdom Metazoa; phylum Chordata; class Aves; order Passeriformes; family Muscicapidae; genus Erithacus; species Erithacus rubecula. The sequence goes on along the minus strand of NC_136660.1, from coordinate 23,983,255 downwards.
TTTCGGCGCCGGTGCAACACCAAGAGAGGAGTAAGAACCATGTCCAGGCGAGAAAAATGGTGTGGCAGGTCGGAAAGCAGTTGGTCCCCTTCTCCATGCCTTTGCGGAGCGAGTCGGGGGGCTTGCGGAGGGAGGGGGGATGAGGCGCTGCGTTTAGGGATTTTTTTTTTTTTTTTTTAGGAGGAAAGGGGCCGGATTCTAATTATAATATTTATTATTTGCAAAAGGCTTCTCTTTCTCTCGCTCTTCTTTCTCCTCGCTTTTTCTCTTGCGTCTTTCTCAGCCGCTGAAACGATGACCAGGAAAAAAAAAAATTAAAAAAAGGAAAAAAAAAAAGGAAAAAAGGGGAAAAAAAGAAAGAAGGAAAAAGAAAAAAACTCTCCCCGGTAGTTCGATTCTGTTCCTTACTGTTGCTGGATATTTTTTTTTCAAAAGTGCTTTTCAGTGAAACTGTTCACGTTCAAGGATTTGATCAAGTGAGAGGGTACCGCCACACGGGGGGAGGAGCCCCGAGCCTTGCCAAGCCGCCGCCGCCGCTGAAATACACCGCCGAGTCACCCGCCGCGCCGCGCCGCGCCGCCGGGGGCCGGGAGCGGGGCCGGGGGCGGGAGCGGGACACCGCGCCGCACCGAATCAGCTGGAGCATCACCCAGCCTTTCCTCCTGATTTGGTATGTGTGCTCCTGGCCGAGATAAAGCAGCCGTCATCCCCCGTTTCTCCTGATGTATATGCACACAGAGTGGTATTTACAGCGGTGTGGGTGCTCCTCGCCCCGTGAGTGTGCGTGTACATGCACGCACAAAGGCTGGATGTCAGCCACGGGTACAGGGGCAGAGGGAACGCAGCTGGGATGAGCGGCTCTTGGGTGCCTCCCGTGTGTGACAGCGAACCCACGGACCCGGGCATCCAGCAGCATCCCTCCAGAGCCGGCTCCGTGCTCCGTGCGTGTGGATGTGCCCGTCCCAAGCGCAGCTTCCCGGCCGTGGGAACTCACGCGTGTGCGTGGGGATCCCAGCAGCCTTGCCAAGGGAGACTAGCAGGATTTGTGTGGGGCCAGTAACGAAGAAAGGGCAGAATCTGCAGGCAGTTCCCTGCAGCAGCATCTCGGGACCGTGTCGGGAGAAGGAGCGAGGGGGATGTAATTCTTTAGGTCACGGCAGCGCAGCGCTCCCGCTCCCATCGCACGGATGCGCTCCCCCTGGCCAGGACACCTGTTTTCTGTTGGCAAAGCTCAAGAAGCCTTTGCAGCTTCAGCCCCCGGACAAGGTGTGAGTAATGGCAGGCTGAGAACGGGAGAGGGAGGCTGCTGCCGCCTCCCGCGGCTGCGGGGCGTCCCCGCGGGTCACCCTTGCCATCGCCATCTGTGCCAGTGCCACATCCCTCCGGACCCATTCATTGCAGCAACACGTCGGCACTGTCTCTTCGGATCAAACCCACGGCCGACCTTCTCCCGTTCTCCTGCTCCCTTTGAAAAGTGTCATTAATTAGCGATGTTCTAATCGTCCCACCCTCCTACTTCCCGCATCAGCCATTCTTTGCCGTCCAAGGACGGATCCACCAACTGCAAGGCTCTCCCCGCGGTCTCCCCCTCCCCACGGCCAGGCCCGGTGCGGGGGCGGCTCAGCAGCTCCTCCCGCCTCTCGCGGGTCTCCCAGCCCGGCAGGGAGCGGGGACAGCGGGGACCGGGCGGAGCTGGCCCTGCCCGCACTGGGGACAGCGGCAGAACTGAGCGGAGCTGGAACCGCCCGCACTGGGGAGCGGGAGACAGAGCGGAGCTGGAACCGCCCGAACTGGGGAGCGGGGACAGAGCGGAGCTGGAACCGCCCGAACTGGGGAGCGGGGACAGCGGCAGGACAGAGCGGAGCTGGCCCTGCCCGCACTGGGGAGCCGGGATGCTCCTGCCCAGCTGCTTGGTCAGCGCTGCTGCAGAGGCTCGGCTCGGGATGGGGAGTCCGGGCGGCCCGGCTGGTGCAGGGGGAGCCGGAGCAGGAACAGGGGCTGGGCACAGCACTGCCTGTTGCTGCAGGAGGGGGCAGAGGAGCCGGCGTGGCACAGCCAGCGCTCACAGAACAGCGCTGACAGCCCCGGGAAGGCGGCGGGGACCCTGCCCACAAATGCGGCCCCTTACGAGCCTCAGTAATTCCCGATGCAGAGGGAAGGTGTGAGGTGGGGGTAGGGGATGCGAATCGCCCACTCCCAACGCAACGGATGGTATTCCTGGCTTGGAACCGGCTCCCTTTTGTACTTTGCTGCCAAAATGTTTAGATGGCATTTTATTTGTGTGGGAGCAGTGACGTGGGCCTGAGGCAGAGCTGCTCCATAAAACCTCAGGCAAGGGGATTTTACAAATTGCACTCACTCGTGGCAGGTGGTACCCTGCACGCACAGGGACACACCAGCCCCGAGGCTGCACACTGCTGCTGCTTGTAGACAAACAGCAGGGTGTGGGCAATAGGAAGGAGCCCACTGCCCCCCAAATCGACTGCTGCAGGAACAGAGTCCCCAGGTATGTGGCATTAGCAGCACACATGCCACCCCAGTGTCTTATTGCTGTGCACTCTGAGGGGAGGCACATCCATCTAATGCCATCCTCTAGCAGTGAGGCTGCAGCTGTGGCAGGCATAACTTGTTCTTAAATTATAATCAAAGTTTCTGCAGTCCCTCAGGACCCAGCAGCAGCTAACTGCTGCTCCTGAAAATCTCTGCACATCCAGAATCCCAAGCACCACATAGTAAAAGCTGCTGTGGTGCTAGCAATTTCCACTACTTAGCCAGTCCCCTGTAGTGCAGTCCACCCAGTCCCATTTGTCTTCTCAGCCTTGCTTTACACTGCTTAAGACCTAGACTTTGTCTAGATCCTGATCAGTTACTTCTTTATGCTGCAGCATCCTTGGCTTCATGGCCAAAGCCCACCCAGACCAAGACAGAACTTTTGGGCACATCTCATTTCACAAATCCTACCAACACAAGGCATTTATTTGTGTCCACCACATCCCTCTTTGTCACCACAAGAGCCCAGCTGTGCTGGACATAGCACAGAATGTGATGGTGAACACCTTATTTAGGGCAGTACTTTCACCACTCCAACTGCAGGTGTTTTCTACCCTGCAGACTGAAGAGCCATTACTTGGAATCACCTCTGTGAATGTCATCCTCACCTACCTCACTCAGGGATAGTCCCAGACATTCATTGCCAACTATGTCAGTGAGATTACCGCGAGCCCTAATTCTCAGACACCCACAGGAAGCTCTGGTCTTTCTGAAGCAAATTCTAAAATGCCTTCATCAGTGCCTGCTTATTGCTGTTAAATAATGGGATGCAGAGCTGGGGGAGTTCCAGTGATGATGTGGGACTGTGTACTAGAATCCCCCACTCTGCACTCCCTCTCCTCAGCAGAGCCTCCGTGCTAGAGAGCAGCAGCAGTGCTCTCTAGAATCTCTCCTTCTCTAGCAAACAAAGGTAATGTGAGCAACACCCCCATCTCCTGCACGATTCGCGAACTGCGTGCCCATCACCAGCACACAGAGCAAGGGGCTGTCCCAGTTTGCACCATCCCTGTTGCAGGAACAACAGATTTGCTTCAAAACCTGGCCCCTTGCATGACAGGGTGACACTGAGGATGTCATCTGACAACCCAAGATTTGCACAGTCTATATCCAAGAATAGAAATGGAATAGTTCAACACAGTATCCATTACAGGCTGTTTTAATCCCTGATCTAATCCATTATGATCTGCTTTAATCCCCACCCAGCTGCAAACATCCATTCAAAGAAGCAGGGGTTGGTGTTATATTCTGTTGGACCATGTTGATTTTTAATTGATGTAGGAAAGCCATATGCCCTAACACCAGGCAGTGCAGAGGATTTCTAAGTAAGCAAGTAAGTAAATGTTCCGGAAGGCAAATTGTGGCACAAATATAAAGTAGCAGAACATTCCTATAACCAAGGGGGAGCTGAGTTCAGTTAAGGAGAGAAAAGCAATTGGGGGAGTTATGTTTGTTAGGAGGGGGTGATTTGGATGGAAGAAGACTAATGACACTATCTAAAGAAAGAAACAAAGAGAGCCTGGCAATTGCCAAAGCTTTCAAAAGCAACATTGATTATTTGAGGTTTTCTTTTTTTTTCCCTCCCTATTCTGTGACTTTCATGTGGGAAAAAATAATTTTGAAATGTTAACTTCTATCACACATACCAATAACTTTGTCATCACTGACTCCACTGTTGATTGTGGAGCTGCTCCCCAGTACCCCAACCCTTTGCCCAGCTCTGCCTATTATTGCTCCATGTCCCTCTCCTCCTGCAGGATTTCACTCACCTAGAGCGTGTCCCCCAGTCACAATCCCCCCAGAAAATTTATGAGTGGGAGTTGGAACATGAGCTAAAGGAGGAAGAGTTAGGTAAGATAATCATAAGAGGAAAATTTAGAGAGAGGGGAAAGAAATTAATGTCCCAGCTACACTGCACTCTTTTCACACACTCATATCCTCCCCTGAAGGTCTCCTGCACTACTCTGGCCCTCCCAAGGGAGCAAATCCCACACATAGTAAAAGAAAAATCAATGCTTGCTTCAGTTAACTTTAACCTATTTATTATGTGTGAGACCAGTCACTGGAAAACAAAGCAGCTCTGTGATAATGCTGTCTTGTTTGCCAAGGAAAAGCCTGAACCTACCTAAACAAAAATCATTAAAAGCTGAAGTGTCCCTATACCCTCAGACAAAACATCACCTGCAGGCAGGCCCTCCACCATTTTGGTGGTGCAGTACCCCCATTGTGGGACAGATTTTCTCTGAGCACAGGCAGCCAGGGTGTGCAGCAGACAGTCTGCTCTGCAGAGCAGCCCCGTGGCACTGACACACTTGCTGCAAAGCTCCTGGACAGGAGCTGCAGAAAACTCTGCAGATGCTGCAAGAGGGAGTCTGGTCTCTGCACTGAACGATGAAGTGGGAGCCCAGCAGCCCAGCACAGCAGCAAGAAACACAGGTAGCACACAGCAGCACTCCAAGGGAGGTGTTTTACACAGCCTGGATCAAGGGACAGTGGTGGGGCTTCCTGATCTCAGATCAGGGTCCTCACAAGGTGGATCCCTCACTGCATCACAGCACCACTATTGACACAGTGCTCCAGAGCAGGAGATGTCCCAGAGCCACACTGGGACTGCAGCAGGTAGAGGCTCAGTAGAGTGAAGAGCCACTTCTGAGAGTCTCACCTCGGGCTCACCAGCATGAGCAGATGGGTCAGGTGTGGTGACCAGCCTGACTGCATCCCTCCTTTTGATTTTATCCATCTGAGCACCCTATCTGTGGGAGACAGAAGAGCCCCTTGCACTCAGGGGTGCTCAGACAGCTGCACTATCTTCACCCACTGATAAGGCTGCCCAAAAGGTGCACAACCTGCACAGTGCAGGTACGAGACTTGGGTGAGACACAGAGCAGGCAGGGGTGATCTCAATTTTCTGAGGATATTCAGCAGGTTTAAAATCATGTTTCTAGTTAATGTTGGGTTTTGTTGTTCATCCTAAAGCCAAGATAAGAAAATCCCCTTCTGCTGATAATCAGCATCATCAGGAATGCCAAAGAGCTTATCAGAGTGGAAGGAGTGCACAGATTTGCAGCATATATAAAGATAAATTGTGCAGCATACAAGTTCACACTGTTGAATTCACTGTAAATTATAAGTTCCATATATTTTTATCTTAGATATTCCAGTCAGAAATACAGGACCCCCCATCTCCCAGATTTCAAATCATCTAGGACCACAGTAAGATATTGGATTTTCAGAAGCGTTTGCCAAGTTTTTGAAAATATGCTCCTTAGCATTACTTAGAGAGCTCTGGATCAGGATATTTAAACCTTCAGCCCCTCTTTGTCTTCTGAATTCAATGAGCTCATCTAAAAGTTGGGTCCAGCTATGCCACATATTATGAAGAGAATATGAGTATGGCTTAAGATGTTACAGTATCTAAGAATATAATTGCTGAGATACCCCATTTGGAGAAAAGCTGATTAAAACCAGAAATGTGGCTACTATTCATTAGATCATTGATTCAGAAAGACTAAATGATCCTTATCTCCCTTCCTGTCCCAAGGTATGCCTCAGTCATGCAGGTTCCCTGAAGAAAAGGAATCTTCCTTATTTTTAGATATTCTGTGCATCTGTCATCAGCTTTTCATTTCTGATTGTTAATGAAGCCTCATGCCCAAGAGGGTTTAGGATTGGCTCCATAGCCACCAGCAGGCAAAGCACAAATACTGTCTTGCTGTGAAAAGACAATCTTTGTGAACATGAAACCTCCCCTATGCTTGTTCCATTCCTGCAGAAATGAGAGAAAAATGACAAAGTGCCTTTTCCCAGCCCACAGAGCACACACTGGGAGAATGAGGCTGATGTGGCCAGTGACACAGCTACAGTTCTTTCTCTCTCTAAGGCTCTGTTCCCTCCCCTGTTACCCATTCTTTTTTTAATCTTCCAGACAAATCTTTCCTTCTTCCACTCTTCTCTTCCCCTAAGTTTGAGATAGACACAGAAGGAGAAGGAGCTGGTATTGTTTCTCCTCTATTCAAGCTAAATACAAAGTGATTTCTCTCTCTGTGAGTGCACAAAGGCAGAATTTTCTTAGCGAGCTAGAGAGAAACAAGTCTGGCAGCAACCCCAGCTTTGATGGTGGGACTTCACAGGAGGATGTTGAACCTGCAACAGCTTGGTGCTGTCTTCTCTCTCACAACAAACACCACCTTTTAAGATTCTCACCTATGGCTATTTCCTCCTTTTCTTTTAAGAAGAACCCCAAACAAGAGAAATTGAACTACAGCACAGAGGAAAGACTTTATACTAGTCAACATGAAGGGAAGGTTGTATACTTAGCGCAGAAGAAGCAAATCAAAAAGGAAATAAGAAAAATAACACAAAACTATAGCAGTAGGTAGCTGGCTGGAGGCAGGTGTTTCTTACCAAACCAGCCTTGGCAGCCCCCAGATCTCCTGTGCACTGAATCAGCAATAACTAACTCCTAAAAGGAGTCAGGTTAAATCAAATATCACGTAAACAGAGTTTGAAATATTCTGGAGGGGAGAGTCTCAGGAAAATGTGTGCTCCCACACCTCTAAGACAGGAAGTAGGACAGCATTAAGTGGCAGCTTTTACAGCTTTTGCTAGACTGTCTTGGCCAATAGCTTCAACTGAAGTTTCATACCAGCAAAGGAAATTAGGAAAGATAACACCGGTCCCATAAAGAGAATAATGCACACAATGTAATGAATTCTGGCTGGCAGAGGCCAGGCATCACAGCTGTATGTATTTCCATTCTAAAAATGCCAATTACTAAATTAATAATAACTTGAACTTTAGCAATGCCTAGAGTTCCTGTCAGGTTCTAGGTGAAAGCCTGCAAATGCAGCAGAGACAATCCCCTCTCTGAAGTTTAGGCTATGACTTGAAAACAATACACAAGTTCCCTGCTTTCAAGACAGACTGAAAATGAGAACAGTTAAGGAGATTGATCTTCACAAAATAAAAATGTACTGGGGCAAATCAAGGAGTTCATCTGGAGAAGGAGGAGGAAAAACCTGCACAGGGATTTATTGCAATGCAAAACCTTCCACAGGCAAAGGGTGGAGAGGCCAAAAGCCTGAAAGGTTTGGGAACCCTTAAAAGACCAATCTTCCCTTAAAAGACCAATTGACCACACCATTTGTTAATCCAACACAGAGTGTATTTACTCTGTTCTACCAAGTGATTTAGCAGCTTCCATCTTTTATTGGTGGTTTTAATCTATTCCTTATCTTTGTTGCAGATGTCCAGGTCCCAGTACAGTACTGCAGACACCACCCTTGTCTTTTCTCCCATTTCTTAATCTGCCCAATCCTTGGCAATTTTAGAGGCACTCACAAGCAGAACAGCAATCTCAAAGGGTTAAAATTTAGTGACACAAATCAAAGTGCAATTAATAAATGCTACATAAAAGATCCTGAATCCTGATGTTCATAATGCAGTTGGCAAGGGCTGAACATTTTTCTTTGGGCTTCCTCGGCTGCGCGCCTGCAATAACGCACGGGAACGTCGTTAGCATCGATTTGCCGCAAGGTGCGTGTACTACATCTGCATCCAACAGGGGGATGGAGGGAGCCTCCCTCCCTGAAAGGCTGGAATTACTTCATTATCCAAGGAAAGAAAACAACACGCAGATTTAACAGCACAGGGAAGGGTTAGGACTCACTTCCCCCATTCCCAAAGAATAAGGAACAACACTTCTCTGCTACGTGATCTCCATGCAAAGCAAACACTCCTGGTTTGTTATTATTAATTACCCAGCTCCTATTCACTGGAATTCAGAGGTGTTGATACTTCACATCACCCCCAGCTATGCTTGCAATTCATAAATCATACTGAGAGGAGTTGCCAGGAGAAGAGAGGAAATAGTAAAGGAAACTTGCAAGCATCTCTGAATAGGCAGCTGCTGCTCAAAGGGGCTGCATCCTCTGCACAGTCAGATGTGAACCAGCATTAGTGTTATAAGACAGCAAGAGATGTCAAAAGTGGGCAGGCAAGACAAAGAAACAATGCATTCAGACAGAAAGGTAAAGGAAAGCAGATAGCCCTGAGCATTAACCTTTCATCTTCACATCCATGGGTTAGACCAGATCAGATGGTCTGATAAAAGCTCAAAGGCTCTATTATGATGATTAATCTGGAAGGACTTGACTGTAGTCCAGAGAGAAAGGTGATAGTTCTAGTGGTCAAACAGCATTGATTTCTCTCCTCCTGGAATTTAAAACCTCTTTCCCAGTTTTCCATTTGTAAAATAGAACTGAAATAGTCTCACCATATCAAAGGCAAAGTTCTGAACAGGGATTTGGCCATCCCACACCTCCTACCTCTTCATACAGGTATACATTCCACAGGAAGTGTCCACTTCCCTGCTTATCACAGTGCCTATGCTGAAACTATTATGTCCTTTTTAAGGAATTGAGAAATGTAAATTTGATACCCAAGGGATTGGGATTGGGATGACCACACCTTGTTATTTACCCCACTCAGTTGCCCTCTGTCTGCCAACAGAACAACACCAAATCAGATCTGGATGAAAAAAAAAAAAAAACAGGTTGGGAGCATCTGCACCCAAATTTATCCGTGTGTGTGAATGCTCTCCATTCACAGGGTTGCATTTTTGGGTTGGTTTTTTTTCCCCTCTTCTTTTCAAAAATCATTTCAAAGTCAAAAGCAGTTGATCCTTAAAAGCAAGGTTTGTTGGAAAGGAATGGCAGCTTCTTGTAGGGCTCATGAGGTACCTCGAGGAAAAAGAGAAACTTAAAAGCATACAAGCCCTTTATTTGGCCACACAGCATCTCAAGTTCAGTTTTCTTATTTTGTGGGAAGGAAAAGATCTTCTCCTCTTTGCCCCTTTCTATATTTTGCAGTTTAACCCAGAGAAACTAAAGATTTTAGGCTGCTTTGTTCTTTTTCCGTTGTAGAGTGTGTGTGTTTTCCCTTTCCTCACAGTGCACCTCTTCAATACTTTTTCAGCCCTGAAAGCTTGACAATGTGGCAAAAGAAACAATGAAAGTAACACAGAAACAGAAAAATCAGTTGGAAGTTATTCATTCCAGTATTCTACTACATACTGAAGAGGAAAAGGGACAAAATGGGGTTAAAATATCATCTTCAAAGACCAGTGACCTGAAATACTGATATTTCTGGTCTCAGTGAATATCAGAGAGAGACCAAAAAAATCACAAATACCTTAACAGAGGTAATACTCTCTTTAAATACTCAAATTTTTCTTTCAAGAATTTTTAAACAAGATTTTTTATTCAATGAAACCCTGAAATATTGCATAAATTTTAGAAGTAGCAGGTTCAGCTTGACACAAGTGGATTTCTCACTGCTACCACAGTAGCATTTTTATGTTGCAATTAACTTTTCCACGACCAAATGGAACAGAATATTTCTTATTCTTCCTGCTAGACTTTCTTCTATATTCTCTTCATCACTGCATTACCAGCACAGAGATTCAGAAGTACTTTAGGCTGGCAACTAAAGAGTTTTTCCTGCTTAGGTCTCTCATCAAGGCCCACCTTTATCACACAAGTAGACACAGGAGGGAGCTCAAGCAACCCCATTCACACTGAGGTTACACGCCTTCCTGCAGCAGCTGAAGTGATTTAATACCTCTAATTCTCAATTCAGGGTTCCTCTAGCTCTTGGACTTAGATTTTTCACACCTGCCAGAATAGAAGTCTCCTTTTTTAGGTAGCAAAACAACTGATATGTGCTCCCTGTATACCAGAAAAAGAAAAATCTGTGGCAGTGTTGGCTGAGATGAGACCAGAGGGATGGAATCTTTGCTCACCATATTTTGGAGCTGCAGATGTGGCTGCACACACACACACACCTGTAATGTAACACTGTTCTTAGTACTGGCTGAACCCTCAGCTGTCTTTTGTGTTTGCTCTTGTTGTCTACTTCCTTATTTTGCTACCTCACAAAGAAAACTCTGGAGTTTCTCTTCTTTAGCCTCCTCCTATTCTGTCTAAGCTGGAAGTCCATGGGTGCAGCAAAAGAATCTCCTGTGGAACAGGGAGCAGGACTTCCTTCTCTTCAGAGGATTATTTAATTTATGCAGCCACCAAAGCAAAGCTCTTGAAAGTAATGCTCATTTACCCTTTATAGTCCTTTCTACAACAGATTTCATCCCCTTTATTTTGTGTCCCTTTCCCATTGCCCTTCACAGGAATATTCCATAGAATCACAAAATGGTTTGGATGGGAGGAGACCTTTGAAGTTCTTCTGATTCCAACCTGCCACCATGGGCAGGGACACTTTTCATTAGATCAGATTGCTCAGAGTTCCATCCAACCTGCCCTGGAACACTTCCAATTGCAAGGCATCCACAGCTTCCCTGGGGAACCTTGCCAGTGTCTCACCACTTTCATCATAAAAAAATCATTCTTTATGCTCAATATAAAATATCCTCTTTCAGTTTGAAACCTATGCCCTTTGTCCTGTCATTACAGGTCTTGGTAACGAGTCTCTCCTGTGCTATAAATTCCCTTTATATACTGAGAGGCTGCAATGAGATCTTCCTGGAGCCTTCCCTTCTCCAGGGTGAACAAACCCAACTGTTTGAGCCTTTCCTCACAGGAGAGCTGCTCCAGCCCTCTGATCACTTCTATGGCCTTTCTCTGGAGTGCTCCAGAGCTGGACACCATGCTCCAGGAGAGGTCTCAGAGAGCAGAAACAAATGGGCAGAATCACCTCTCTCAACCTGCTGGCCATGTTCCTTTTTATACAGGTTGGCTTTTTGGATTGCAAGCACACATTACCACCTCATTTTTCCAGTTTTTCAGCATCAAAATAAAAATATTTGAAAGTTTGAAATTTGAAAGCTGCTTAACTCAAGTTCACAATCCTCATTAAAAATGAAGCAGTGCATGAGAATCCTAAATAAATCCTTACAGGCACCTAAACTGAATTCACTAAAGGGAGAATCTATTGACTCAGCAGCTATTTTCACCAGTTCCCACATCACATACACAAGGTCAGGGAGCCCTGGAGGCAGCTGACATAATTAAATGAAAATTTGGATTCAATCATCTCGAAGTCAAACAGCTGTGAGCAGACACCAAGATTAAGTGTTTGCTCATTTGCCAGACTACAGCCAAAAATAATTTTATTTTGGCACATATTTCTATAAAGAATGGAGTAGGCACTGACAGTGTGGCCTATTATTCTAGGTTTTCCTTCTTTCTCTAACATCAGCAGTGGTAGGTAAATTCTGGAGAGAAAGATAATTTTGTTCTACCTTTTTCAAAAGAGGTTTTGAAGGATGTGATTATTTACTGTATTTCTTTGGAGTCCTCACATATGAAACCAAACCTAGGCATTATCTTTGCACCCCAAAGCAATAGGGATCTGTAACAGCTGGATGAACCTGGATGCATTAGGAGAGCCCAGTAAAAACACATCTCCAAGAGCATTTCATTAGATGCAAGGAAGATTATTGACTATTAGCTTTTTCCTTATTTCCCTAATTTCTACTGCTCATGATGGATGATGGCATGTGATTATTAGCAACCTTTTTGCTGGGATGCACTGGCTGCTGCTGGTTGTCCTCTTTCCAATTGAACCCACAGAGAAGTCCCCAGCTGGTGCATTATCTTTCAGACCTCATCAATTGCAAGGAGACATCACTCTTCATTTGAAGGGGAAAAAAAGGCTTAATTTAATTTTTAATTTCTCCATTTCCCTTGTATCTAGAGGCTCAGTTTTCTAAAAGGCCTGCTTTTCTGGATGGAGATGGTGTAGTTTACATCCCTGAAGAGAGCAGACATTGCACATTGCCATCTGAGCAGACCCAGTGGGGTACTGGAGTGTAGGATTCTCTGTTCCTCTGCCTCATTCATTACTGAGCAAACACCTCCACAATGAACCAGTGGGCTGGCAGCCCCACATGCCCTGAATATACCCTGCCACAAGAGGAACCAACAGAATGTGGGTGTCATTCTTGTCCCCTTCTTCCAGCAGATCCCAGAGGGCTCTGCAAACTGCCTAAGTCTTGAATGGGAAAGCAGGTTATACATTGATTTTTTTAAAGGATGTGAAGTTAGAACAGGCTCAGCTGGGCAATGAAAGTGTAAAAGTCAAAATTAGCTAAAGAGCCCAGAAATCTTGATGCTGTTCTGCCTTCAGGTCAGGTCTTCTGCACCTTAAATTAATTTCACTCAGTGCTCTGGGCAGAGGTCTGAAACTTATTTTTGACAGGGACTGCACTTCACCTCTGAGGGGAGTTTCTCCTTGTTTGTATGCTCCCTTTCCCAATTCCATTGCCTCAGAAGTCTTATTCTGTCCCAGACCTGCATATTGGCTTTCCACAGCCCTCCTCATCTTGCATGGTGCATTGATCTATTCTTGCTGAGACTGAAGGACACAGGTGCCTGCAGGAGCAGCATTTGTGTTGTTTTGCATAGCAATGATTATAAAGGTGTACTCAGCAAAAGTACCATCAGCAATTCCTTGCCAATGTCTCCCAAGAGAAGCAATATTAAAGCCTATATTGTTACAATACTCTCACTAACACAAGGGTTTAATACTAGAAACAGCTTTTTAAAATGTCTGAGCACTGCTGTTTAAATACAAGCTCCAGTCCTAACCTGGAGACACTGAAGACTCAAACACCCAGGATACAGTGTGAAAATCAATCCATTTCATGACAACATCGTTCCCTGCCACACAAAACCCCCTCCAGCCCCTGCTCACCCTTGTTCACAGGGAGAAGTTCACTTATGTCTTCCAGAGACAGCACATTCTGACATGCAAACCCCTGACAAACCCAGCAGAGACTGAACATTTCTCCATTTCCTTGCAGAATGCTCAGGTCACCTGCCCTGGCCTCCCTGTTTGATTGTCATCACAAAAGTCACCAGGGAAGAGCAGTTCTCTCACAGCCACAACAGCAGGGATATATCTGACACCCAACTTTAACTCTTTTATTTTTTATAGGGAAGAAATAATGCAAGGGAACCTGAGGAAGGTGAAAAAGGATGTACAAAGAAAAGGCATGTCTTAACTGCTGATCAGAAGCATGAAACTGCTCATTTGGTTCTTCTTTCCTCTTCTTTTCCTTCCCCAAGATCTTCTTTTAAGCAGCATTCCCAGATGTTGTCTACCTTTTCCTAGCTATTTTTTGTCTGTTTTGTTTCCCTAGAAGAGGAAATAAGCTGTGTATTTTCAGCTAAACTGTATTAGTTTGTTGAGTGTTTTGCACTGCTTTTAGCAGAAAGGCTGAATGTTTATTGGAAAATATCTTGACAAAGGAGGAAACTAATTTCCTGCTAGGTCTAGATGTAGGAAAGGTGAATATAGCTCACTGAATCTGTAACTGCATCAAAGGTTTAAAAAATGCCAATTTAAAATCTAATCCCAGAGCCCTTGCATGAGTGGTCCTATTAAAGGTAGAACAAATTTACTTTTTGCCTTCAGATTTATACTTGTTGTCAATATAAGCAAATGAGAATGAAAGAAATTCAGAACCACAGCTGTTCTAAGCTGCACCACTTCAAAGAAACTCCCCAGGAGTCAAAGGACAGGCTTTTAATTAGCACTGGAAACACAGAGTTGAATCATAAAGATACAGTTTTTAAGTTAACTAAGGTTGTATCATTTATACACTCTAGTATCTCTGAATCATACATGTGCTGTACATTTCAAAGACAAAATTTAGGATGCCTCCTTTATTATGCACTCATGGTAACTGCTGGTATGTATTCACTTTCCTTTAATTACTGAGGTTTTATCAAACAACTTCTCTTGGTTACTCTACCTGAACATTGCATTTCTAAGTATCCTTGGATCTTGGTGATGTCTTTGTGTAAGCACCAAAAACATGATTGCTCAATTTTCAATATTCCACCACTTGTGATATTTCCAAAGTAAACAACTCTTTCTCCATTGGGAAATAATATGTAGGCTAAAATCAAATTGTGAAATACTAAAAGAAATCTATCCTCCTCCATATTAACCTTAAAACATTTATGATAGATCAAGACATTGAATTTCCAGATCTAATGAGACCTTTGTGCTCTGAGGCAGCTCCTCAATTCATAAGGGAGGAGAGTAAGTTTCACCACTCCTTGGGCATCTGGGTCAGAAAATCCCTCTCATATTGTGTAATTGCAAAAATGGAAGCCAAATCATTGTTTTGTCTGGTCCTGTCTATGCTAAATCTGCTTAAATCCCCTGTAAAGCCTCCTTAAATTACAATCACCCTGTGACACCCTAAGCAATGAACAGGAAACAGGTCTGTGTGAAAATAAGACCTGCTGAGAGACTCTCTCTTGTGAAAATCTGGCTATTGATGACAAGAACAGGACAGAAATTGTCTCTGCATCTTAGAAAATGTGCTGGTGTGGGCAGAACAAGATGCTGACAACATTTTAGTGAAGTGTAAAGTAAACCTGGTTTTCACATGATAGAATCCTGATCTAAAGGGGGTCACTGTTAGAGTGCATCTTGCATCTGTATTTCCAGTCCAGTTGGTTTCTTACTGATAAATAACAATATTGAGGTAAGATCAGTGAAACCCAGAGCCATATTTTAAATAGACCAACAATTCCACTTGAGGATGAGATCCCACCACCCATGTGCTCACTCCTTGAGAATGGGAGTTAAATAAGACCAGGGTCAATCTGCCTGTAGCCCTTGTATTTATTCCAGCCAACATTCACACTGCTCCTGCAAAGCAGCCCACACCTCAGACCAGTGCACTGAAAAGACAGGTTCATCCCTCTGCAGCCACTCTCCTGACCACACTGCACCAGTAACTACTCTGAGCATTTCCAAATTTCCTCTTATTTCCTGTTTCCTCACTGGTTTCAATCCTGCATCACAAATTCACAAATCTCCTGTTGAGTTAACCTCAAAAAAAAAGACCTTAGCCCAAAATGGGGTTTTCAACAGTTCTTGGCATTGGCCTAAATTCAATTTCTTTGAGCAACTGTGAAAAAATTTTACCAAAAGCTCTTTCATGCATGTCAGATAACCCCACTCCAACTCTGTATCAGCACTTTTTGCTGCACTGCACTTTGCCATCTCCTTTGCTCTACAAATGCCATGTATATTACAAAAAATAGTCAGACAGGAATCCTGTACCATTTCTTTGAGCCCTTTTTCTCCCCCCTCCCCCCCCCCCCAAAATACAGAGACAGCTGAAGAGCACAAAGATGTTTATTCTCTCAGAAAGAGCAGCAGTGCTTTTATTGACTAATGCTGGCTTGGCACAGGAGCTCTGATTAACTCCTATCGTGTTTAGTCACGTTGTTTGCTAACTGCCCCCATTTCCCTCCCTCAGCCTCTCCACCAAAAAACCCCAAGAACATCCCACATATTCAAGGAAAAATGGTTGTATCAGTAAAGGAAAAAATTAGAGAAGTTTCATTCTCACTTTTTGAAGGGCACATGTTTCTTCAGAGGCAGAGATGGTAAGGTTTTCATAATGTTTGCTGACCTGAAAAAAATACTGTATTTCTAGAAGTGTGAAGGAATTCTGTTCCATTAATTCATTTGCATTTCATCCCCCATAAGATTAGGAACATAACCCTTCCTGTCTCCCCTGTCAGCTGACATTCCCCATCACAGCTAGGCTGAGGCCACTGTCATGCCCCATTAAGCATTAGTGGACTTTGCTCAGCCAATACAAGTATTTAAAAACTCCCTAGAAAACACATTAATCAAATGGATCTGCAGTTGTGTAAAATCAAAGTTTTTAAATGTACCATATTTAATATGCAATGGACTGTCAAGCACCTCCAGCATGCCAAATTGCCACGGCTCATTGCATCTCCTGGCTTATGAAAAACACATAGAAGCACAGCCCTTTTGATATGCCTACATTTTCCATATTTTTGTTTCCTTAAAAAAAAATTCAAAGCTCAATTCTAAAGATAGAAGCAACAGTCAAAATTGCTCACAGAACATAACCTGAGCAGGATCATAAAGCCTATGTCAGATCACAGTATGACTTATTCACCTGTGTGGGAAAACTAATACATATATTCACATGCCCCATAAAATTTATGGCTCTAATTTTACAACAAAGGTGACAAATACTTGTGCAATTTAGAAAATGGACCACTTTTCATGATTTAGCAGAGACACACGCAGCATACAGCATTCCAATTACAAACTAAATGGCATGCATTCACTGGCAAATGGGAAACAGAAAATTATTTGCTTTGAATGTGTTGAATCATGAGAGAGAATTTGAAGTGGCACAGCACAGAAAGCATCTCCAGCATTGCATTTAATCCACACAGATCAATGCTTGAGGCTTCACACATGAATTAGTGACCAGCACAGCATCAAATACTCCTGTCCTGTGCCACAATAACAGCATTACACAGCCCAACAATAAAACAATCACCATTCATTGGCCTCTAGTTGCTCTGTGTTTTTGTTGCTGGAGCTCCCCAGAAAGATCTGTCACTTCTGAACTCAGATGTGTAATATGCAGGGCATGGCCTCACCTTTAAAGTAACTGGCTATGGACAATTTAAAAGTCACATGAGAAAGATGGGTAAAACCTCAGAGTTTAATGCTGGGGAGAGTTGCAGTGTTTTTCCAGGGGGTGCCTCTCTTTCCTCCTTTTACTCTCCTGTGGCAGTGGAACAGCCCTGGGCAAGAGGCAGCAGAGTATTTTACTGGGGGGTAAAATAGGGCACCTCCAAGACAATAATACAGGAAAAGCAGTGGGACCAGCATCTCCTCTGGGAGCTCAAGAGCTACCAGAACACTGTTTCTGATTCACTTCTGGCTTATATTGCCCCAGCTCCATGACCTGTGAGAGAGTTGTAGCTAAAGAGCAGCTCCACTAAACTCAAGGCAGTTACTCAAAATTTAAACCAGGAGCTGAATCAAAGCACATCCAAAGTGTGTGGAGGTATGAAGAACATATGTGATTACAGGAAAGGCAAACACAGCAAAATAGGGGCTTAACAAGGTGAATAATGAAGAGAAAGCAGCACTCAAGTTGCTGTTCATACCCTTCTACTTCCATGCAAATGAAGCAAGCCTGAATGCTTGCCTGAACATGAGGGTAGGAAATGCCATTCATCACATTTACTCTTCATCCAGCACCAGCTCCACAGCTCATCTTCCTGAAATGAGCTTTACAAAGGTGCTGAAACAAATAGAATACATATCCTGCACCTTGTCCTTCAAACAAGAAAAGGTGTGCCCATCAGCAAGGGAACTGGCTTAGCAAAACCAAACCCCTGCAAACAGGAAAAACGTGCATGGAATCTTCTAGAAGAAATAAAGTAAAAGAGTACATCTTTAAAAATCCCTGCACAGTCAGAAGAGGAATAATTCCACTGTCCTTTCTTGTCTCATCTGAACTGAGTACAAGGAAGGCCTGAGGCAGAGCCACCAGCCAGGAGCACAAACCTGAAGAGAGAAGCTGCAGAGGGGGACAGCTTGTGGAGATGTGGGACCTCAGCAGCAGCAGTGCAGTGTCACCCTCAGGTGTGAGGAGAGAGATTGCTCACTGCACAGATGAATGCAGGCACACACAGGATAATTTGGGGGTGTTACCTAGTTCCACATCTCCTTTAATTGACATCACTCTGGAGTTTGGAATCTGACAAATGAGATCGAGCTACCCATGACTTCTACTCACGATTTCACCTCAAGCAAAGGCTGGTATCAGCAACATCACTGGAAAACACATTCCCTCCTCCACCAAAGCTCTAAAGCTCTGCATCATTTCTCAAGTGGAAGAATTATGTCACAGTGGTAAGAATCAAACCATACACGATGCAAAAAGGTGAAAAATTCAGCTTTGTATTAGACATAATGTATATATACAATAAGGGTGATGGCATGTATTCCTTCAAACCCCAGTCTCTCCCAAGTTCTGAAAACAAAGTCCCAGACCTCCCTACATATAATGACAGAGATGGCAAATTGCAGGAAAAAAAAAATAAAAAGAAAAATAAACAAAACAAAATAAAACAAAAAAACCCCAAAAAAACAAAAACAAAAAACAAAAAACAAAAAAAAAAAAAAAAAAAAAAAAAAGATATCAAGGGGGCAAGCTCAGTGCAAACTCAAGAAAGCCTCAGTCTTTTCCCTAGACTGCACTTTTCATTCACTTTGTCTTACAGCACAGTACAAATTGCTGAGCTAAAGAATCTCCTGATTTCAAACATAAAAGCACAGAGTAACAAGGCCGTGGTCTGAAGGATCACTGCTTTGCCTTTCTCATAGTCAGACAATCCTTGCTCTGTTCTGCACAGAGAAGGGAACTGTCCACCCTGTTCACACCACATCCTCCGGGGCAGATGAGCACCCAACATACAGGAGTGCCTTCCCCCAGTACACTCCCTGAATTTTTAGTTATTTAAAAAGAACAACAGCAAACAAAAGCTCAATTGTGAGTACATCCTGAACTTAAAATCATCTAGAAAAGACCTTCCTTCATTCCCTGCTGTAGCTTTTTTATTGCTGCCAGCTACACCGCAGTGCCCTAGGGTAAGTCACAAAATTCTCCATTCTTTTGAGACAGGAATAGTTCAGTTTAGAGAAGGAGCCATTGTCCATGTGAGGAGATACACGTACCTGATGTCAGCACTGGGTTTGGGAAATAGGAAACCCAGTTGAGAGAGAAGAGGGACAACTTCATTGTAACACAAATGCATCCACATCATCAGGATTTGGTTTAGTACTCTGGCAAGAATTCCTTGCAGAGGTACTGAAAATGCACTTAAAGATCACACCATACCTGGGACTCTGTGATACTGGATGTGATGCAGAGACTGTCACTGCCAAGAACTGTTTTCATACTGAGCAGACTGTATGAAGGGTAGGAAGAGAAATTAATAATTTGTAGCCATCAAACCAGCACTGTCTTAAAAGAGCTGGAGAGCAAATGCAGATTTTATATTGTGCACAGAAGGAAGAGCAGGTGTCAGACACTGTGCAGATTACCTGAGAGCCTGTCTCATGTATCCATGCTTAGAGAGCTCCATATCAGCACAGCACACGAGCCAGCATGTCAAGTCAAGAAAAAGCATTGCACATCACAGTCCTCATAAAATCATGTGGGGCTGTTGTGACTGAAGTGCAGCACCTGGCTGTTCACCTTACTGAGCCTCATACAACTGGCATTTCAATCCAACATGTCCAGATCCCTCTGCATTCCTATTCCCCAGCAGAGCAACACTCCTGCCCAGCTCAGTCTGTAAACTGATAGGACTGCACTCAATCCCTTCATCCAGGTCACTGGACAGGGTATGGAACAGGACTGGCCCCAGCACTGAGCCCTGGAGAGCACCAGTCGTGCCTGGCTGCCCACTGGGTGCAGCACCATTCACCCCCCTGGGCCCAGACACAGCCAGAGTTACCCAGGGAAGGGAATTCCCACCCTTCTGCAGCTTCTGCAGGAGAATTTGGGGCACACAGTGCCAAATGCTTTAGTACAGGGCAGGCAGGCAGGCAGGCAGGCAAGAAAGAAAGAAAGAAAGAGGAGAGGAAAAAAGAAGAAAGAGAAAAAAAAGAGAAAGAAAGATCTACAGAACGAGAAAGAAAGAAAAAGAACGAATGCAGGAATGACAGATCAAGAAAGAAAGAAAAGAACAAATGAAGGAAGGAGAGAACGAGAAAGGAGAAAAGAACAAATGAAGGAATGAGAGAACGAGAAAGAAAGAAAAGAACAAATGAAGGAACAACAGAATGAGAAAGGTGAAAAAGAACGAATGAAGGAATGACAGATCCCTGGCTGTCCCAAATGTGCTGTGTGATGTCGTTGCTCCATAACACTGCCTAACACTGAGATCAGGGTCAGCAATTCTCCTTTCCACTAGCCCATTGTCTGGTACCAGACCACACAGAACAAGAGTTAAACTCTCTCCTCAGACCAGAAAAATATTTAAATTCTCAGCCATCCAAACACAGAAATCCAGTCCGAAATTCTCAGCTGTCACAGACTGATTTCTGATCTGACATCAATACTGTCAGGATTGTGGTGGGAGGATCACACTCCTCAGTTTGACCCCTTGAACAGTGATCCCAAGCACAATCAGAGCAATCAGGCTAAATGAGGAGCACACATTGTGAAGGCAGGGTATGTGAGTAGCTTTGCTCCATGTCAGGTCTAAGCCAGCAGCTCCCACTGCTTGTGGTAGCAGGGAAGGCAGATTCTAGCAGCAGCAGGATGGGAATGCTGGGCTGGCTTTCCACCATAAGAACTATTTCTATAATAGTATTTTCAGAAACTGCATCTTAGGAGGATGTTATAGCCTCCCTGGTAAGGAGGGCAAGGGAATGTGACAAGAACCAAGCAAGCCTACTCCCCTGTTCAAAGGCACAGAATTACAGCCTGTAGCTCTGATACTAATGGTATCTCCAGGCCTCCAGCTGCCTTCCCTTGCCAGAAGTTAGCAAGCATCTGCTATGAGGATGCACCTCTGTGGCTTGCTGTCAGACATCACCAAAGGCTGGGGAGATAGAGCTACAAAGCAAGCAGAGACACTAGGACCAGGATTTATGTAATTTCCCTCCCTTCCTGGGGTTAAGGACCAGAATTATAGTCTGTTGAAAAGTCAAAAAGAGAAAAATGAATAATTTATGTAATTATTAATTATTTTAATTAATATTTCTATTAGATTTGCTGACAATTGCTTGTCATACAGTTTAAAACTGGTTGTGGATCAAGTCAAGGGTAAATGCACACAATTTCCTCTGTGCCAGCCAACCTTCTCCAGCTCCAAAGATTCGCATGCTACAAGCATCTCTCTCCATCACAGCTGCCACAAAACCACAGCCAGACGGAGCTGGGACAGCAACAGAAGGCAGGAGACTCTATAAGCACCATTTTCCTTTCCCCATCTGGGAGACTACTCAGATTTCAGGCTCTATCCTGGCTCCTGGAAGCTGCTCAGGGCTTCCTGCACTTCATGCTTCCTGCTAACTCACACTGTTGTTACTTGCAGAAGCTAGACTGCCACATTTTCACCTTTTCATATGAAATTTTGGTCAAAAATAGAGCTAGTTTGGGGAAAAAGTATTTTCAAAGTTTTAAATAAAATGCATATTTTCCCTTCAAATTTGTAACAATCAGCAGGGAAATAGTTTTTTCCATAAAGAAGATTCAGAATGAAACTATGCATGTTTAATAATGGCAATTATTTTACAAGTTTTTCTAAGCACTTCCATTTTCCCCCCCACTTCTTGCTGTCTGCTCCTATTTATGAAGAGACTTGAAAAAGTATGCAAGTTGCTCATCCTCCCATCCCTGTCAGAGGGTTTAAAAGAATGTATTTTTCATAAGATAATGAGGACTTACTTAAAAAGCTTTCATGAAAAGCAGCATTGTGTTTATGCTTTTTAGAAGCAACTAAAAATTTCACAAGCAAATTTGAAGTCAATAACCATTCAGCAAAAAGTTTTCCTTCAGAGAACTTCAACTAGCAGCCACTGAAGTCTGACAGTCAGGATGCTGCATGGACTTGGATCTATATTAACTCAAAAACATCTGAGTTCCTCCCCCAGACACATCTTTATTACTGTGTCATACATAACTTGAAACTCAGGTTTGGTATTGAGGCAATTTGACAACACATGCACAGCTTAAGAAGTTTTTTGATTCTACAAGGTGTACTGGGAGCTACATATTATTACACATCAATGTCAATCTTCCTCAACAATTACCAGAATAACTTTTTCTGCTTTTTCCCCCCACACAACTGAGACTGATTTCCCACTGAAAAATAAAACTCTCATTGCCATGGGAATTTACTAGTAAATTCCCATAAGACACAGTCTAACTCTGCCTTGCCACTTGCAAAATTAAACTTAAAAAGTGACAGAAATTGGCCAAAGGCAAGAATGAAGGAATCATAGTGAGTGCACTGAAGGATCACAGTCTAAGCATGCAGTTAAAGACTAATAAGAATTGTGGCTTTAAGGCAGGATCTAATCAAAAGAAAAGACAGATCACGTTGTATTAGTTATTCAGCAGATGACACCAACAAAATGCAGAAATGGGGGGGGGGGAACAGTTTTGGAATTTGTGAGGTGCCTTCTTTCCAGTAAGAGGCAGCTGTTAGACCATTACAAGGACACTCTGCTGGGATAAAGCAGACAGTTCTGTCACCTACTGTCACAAAGAGCTAGTAAGATCAGAAGTGGTGTGAAATAGGGATAACAATATGATCAGGAAGAATAAAAAAACATCCCACAAGTGGAACCTTGATTTTAAAAACAAAAGCAAAACTAAATGTGGTCATTCTCCATATAAATCTTCAGTAATTATCTAAGAAAAGAAATTAACATGCACTGACATTTTAGCTGGGGAATATAAAATGATTTCTAGTCACGAGTGTTGGACTATCAACCAACTTTTTGGTAGCAGTGATTCCTAGCTTGCTTTAAAGTGAGCTTAATCAGTTAGCAAAACAGTTAATGCTTTTAACAGCACAGACCTGGACTTCTTGACACAGAAGATTCATTCCACAAATTTTCTTTCATGCTTTTGAACTCCTAAAGACTAAATGAATCCATGTTTCCATCTGCTGGGTTGAAATATTTGTTCAACAACAATATTCTCCCAACATTTATCATTGTCACCTGTTCATCTAGCAATGGATATAGAATTACAGCTCTACCAAGGAAAGAACATATCTAGGCTCTTCCCATCTAAACAGAATGCTCTTTCATCCTGTTATGTAAGCTGCCTTCTCCCCAAAGGAATCTTAAAACACTTAAATGCCATGCACAGGTTTGGTGTACACAGAGATTTCCCAATTATAGCATGCAGCTCCTCTGGGGTGATCCATGTCATCTGTTTTCACAGCCCACAACAGACAGGCACAGCAGAGAGAGCATGTCCTGAACACACAAAGGAGATTCTCTGGGAAACAGACTGCAACTCCACTAAACTTGGAGTCTGGCCAGGACTTCATGTCTAACACCTCCAAATGGTCCCACAATAACTCTGAAGCAACAGGAAGTTTGTTTTAGGCTATATCCAAATGAAGCTCTAAAGCTGCAGACATCAGGATGGCACATAAATGGTCTATTAAAAAACTGATAAATTAGCATTGGGAGAAAGGACCACTATGAGGCAGGATAAGGATATTTTTCCCAATTTACAAATAAACCAAAGCTCACTGTGCCTAATTAATTTCTGCACAGTAGCAAAAGAAGTCTGTGATGCATTTAACCCCAGTTTATATCCCAGTTGTTCCTCCTTTAGCTGTTCTTGAAGCCTATTTATTGTTGCAAAGAATAAATACAAGGTTTATCTACAGAAGTTAAAAACTCCCATGTTTATAAAATATCTTGCCCAAAACTCCAGACTAATTTCTTGGGTTCAACAACTCCAATATCACCATTTCTAGTATCTGAAGGATGCAAGCACCCTGTCCTTTCAGGAAAAACTGTCTCCATATGTTAACTTTCATGACAGACTTGACACCCATTTATCTATGTACCACTTAAAAACAGTAGATTTATTTTTAGTCCAAGTTCTGCCACCCAAAGTAGTGAATCCATTTTGTCCTCCATAACAGCTAAAATTAAGTTTTGCACTTTCATGATTTTACCCACCAAAAGAGCACCCAGTGCTGCACAAGGGGGGGTCCATCAAACAGATCCACTCCATGACAACAATGGATAATGACTGTGACTGAAATCCCCCCATGGTCTCACAAGTGGAGTGTTAGTCTCAACCTTGGTTTGGAGCTGGGGCAAAAGAAATCAAAGAAATTTGCTGCAGAACAGGGTGTTGAATTTAAATTACTCATTTCATATGCAAAACGTCTAAGCACTAGACCAGTCTTCCCTCTATCATTAAATAAAAAACCAAAAAACACAGGAATAAAACAGATCACAATGTGCCCAGCTGACATCATGCTTCTTTGAACTCTAAACATATTTCTTAACTAAAAGCTTCTGATTATTGGAAACATTGATGTTCCCCAATGTCCTTTCACAGCCTAATTCCTCCTCTACTCCACTTCCAAGCTTTGCTGTGTTTGAGAATGTCATCACTGCCTTGGTGACACATCCCAGCCATGTAGGGTGGCAGCTGAGTCACCTCCCTGCTGTGATGAGGTGTAATGGTGACAAGCACCTCACAACTGCACAATCCTTTTTTGGGCACTTTGTGTTGGAGGATGCTCTATACAAAGGCTGGGTGGGAGGAACGAATCAGAACTCCACACACACAAAGGAGAAAGGAGGGATTGGAGGTGGCCCTGGCAATCAAATTACCTCTTCAAGCACAGTCAAACTAAAGGGCATGTAGGGAACCAGGCACAGACTGAAAGACCAGGAATGAGTCAGACTCATTTGGACTGACATTCTGCTGATATCTACTGAGAGCCCTGAATTAAAGCACCTCTTGAAGCATCTGTGACTCTCCACAGACTCTGTGGAGATACTGGGATGTAGCATCACCTCTTTGCCATTGATGCTAGGTTAAAATGTTCCTCTTTCTCCCACCAATTCTGCATCTTCCAGTTCATGAGAAGGTTCACCCTCTTCTCAGACCTGCTAGAAAGGTTGTTTGTGGAGCTGTCCTGGAAACTGGAAAGTAAATTATCCTAATTTAGAATGTCACTTTTGTCAGGGGAAAAAGGGTCAGAAATCCCTTCATCCAGCTTTGCTGTTCAAGACAATGGACCAGCACCACAGATCACCTAAAATTCCCAAACCTTATTCTGTTTGACTCTGCCCTCAAGCCCATGTCAGAGAATCTTTTACAAGGCAGATGATCATACAGCACCCATGGTAATAACTGCTGCCTAAAGGGCAAAGGAAAAGCAATGAAAATCAGATTGATCAGTCTAAGATGGACTGTGATGGGTAGGTGGGAAAAAAGTCCTTCCAAAGAGGTGACATCATGTTGTCACAAGTGCACGATTTTGCCTTGAGTCCTTGAAAGCAGAACCCCCCATCTCTTTTGTATGGGACAGAAGCTGAATTTGTGGTGCTGAACATTCAGAAAAACAGCTTTTTTACATCCTTTCCCCAAGGAATAAATTTGCTAATGAAGGTTGGCCTCAGCAGGATGGTAGATCAGCTGCATACATCTTCTCTCTCTCTAATACTCAGAAGTCTGGCAGTTGTGTTTCCTAGGTTTGAAATCATGGTTTCATGCAAAACATTGTCCAGTGTGACACTTGGTTAACCAAGAAAACAAACCTGGAACTGACCACCAATCTTCTAACCACAATCTTCTATCACAGTTCTTTGTACCTCCTTACCCTGAATTAGGAAGTTCATTATGCCAGATGACATTGTAACATCCTGGAAATATTTGCTGCAAACTTCTGGGAAAACTTTCACTGCCTCTTTGGTCTTCACCATGAAAGATGTATTTTCTCCTATTGGTCCACCAAAATACTGGACCTTTTATCAGACCAGTTCACAACTAATAGAGAAACAGAATAACTACAAGCAATGCTAGAGCCTCACTGACAACTAAGGATAGGATGCTTTCTCTGTTCTCTTAGTGCTCTCCACTTAAATATGGGCCCACTTGCTATGTCATGGTGACCTGAAGACCCCTATCAGATGAAACTACAGGTCAGTTATTCTCCTCTCCTAGGCTCTACTTCAAGTCAGCTCAGAACCAATTTCAAATGCTTTTAAAAGTAGACTCTGTACAGGAATCATTTATTGACACTTTGTTGCAACTGGAGTTGAGCAATTCTTCCTGTGGAGGCCACACTAAAAGTCTGCAATGGGTTTGACCTCACAGGATACATCCCTAATGTAGTCTTTGTCCAGCTTACCCTCTGGGGAGCAAGAGGGGAATAGAAAAAAGTGTAAGAGCAGAAATGAGAATTCAATGCATTGTAGAGAGTTCTCCCTGGTGTAATTGTCTTGGCTGCACAAAAGCAGAAAGTACCTATTTCTGGGGCTTCTGTAAGAATCTCAGCTTAACAGCTGACCCTTACATACAGCCTAGTTACAAAAAGGAATGTTCCATCATTCACACATCACTTCTTCACCTTTGGCTGAAGTAACTGGAAAAGGATCAATGATAAAGATAAAACCTGAAAAATCAGGTGTATTCCCAAAAGGGCCAGGAGTTTTTTACTTGTATTTAAAAAGCTTTGAGAAATGTTAACAGTAAGTCAATATAGACAGGGAAAGAAATGCAGTTGGGCTGCCCCTTGTTCCCAGGAGCAGGCAGATGAGGAAAGGGCACACCACTCACACAGTAAAAAGAGATCTGCAAAGTTAATGCCTTTCTCAAGCTTGCTGCAGGCCAGAGTGTAACTGTGAACCCAGCACGTTGTGCAAGGTGCTCTAAACTGGCTAAGAGTAGTCACTTTATTCTGCACTTATCATTGCCTTTGGCACTGCTTATCCTTTTTTCAGCTGGGATAGAGTTAATTTGCTTCCTATTAGCTGGCATGGTGCTGTGTTTTGGATTGAGGATGAGAATAATGTTGTAACACGCTGATATTTTAGCTGTTGCTGAGCAGCACTTATGCTAAGTCAAGGACTTTTCAGATTCTTTTCTGCCTGGCCAGTGAGAAGGCTGGGGTCTCACAGAAAGCTGGAAGGGGACACAACCAAGACAGCTGAGCCCAGCTGGACAGAGGGATGTTCCAGCTCATGTGGCATGTGCTGAGCAGTAAAGCTGGAGGATTGGCTGGGAGTGGCAGCCTGCAGGGCAGGAGAGGGGCACAGTGGATCTGCAGCCCTGCACCATCCCAGCCAGACCACAGCACCCAGCACAAGCCTTTAAGTTTGCAATGAGACAAATATCAAGCTGCTACATGATTGCTCCCAGGAGCTGTGCACTCTGCTGTACCTCTCCCAAGATCTTCTGTCCCAGCTGCAGCAGATGAAGGTTCAAACCCTGCCACAATGCTGAGTGGAGTGTGCTGGCCATTTAACACACAGGAATCCTGCACGTGGTGGGGGAAAGCCCTGTGGTACCTTCATTTGTACAAGAATTACTGCAGTCACCAGATTACCAGCAGCACCTGCTAGAGGACAAAGATTCATTACATTTCAAATTTCTGCTTAATGTTGCCTCCAGCCCCTGAAATTAGTCTCAATGTTTACAGTCCTATAACAAACACTTTTAAAAGGCTTCTGCATTTTCTGATCTTTTTGTGTCACATACCTAATCAAATGTGGTGAATTTATTTTATAGTCCCTTCTACACATTCTCTCCCTCTTCAAGATAATTTTCAAATGAATTTTTTTCCAGCATCTGCTCCTTCCTGTTTCTATATCACTGCTGTAAATGGGATTTTTCTCTTGACATCAAAAGAAGCAAAATAGGGCTTCCTAAGATAGTTTTCTGGCTGATTACACAGCAGCAGTGCAGTAGTCATGAGCAATAGATAAGTAGCTTTAACACATCATAGTTGTGCTTCTTTGGGCTGTAGAACAGCATCAATATGTTAATGCAGCCAGCTCTGTGCCCTGCAGAACTCCACAGCAGCCTCTGCCCTCCACACCTCAGTGGGAGCTCTGCCCCTGCACAGGCACAGGCACAGCAGCCTCACAACACCCCTGGTGTGCCCTCTAAACCACCTGGGGACAACATGGGAGGTGGTGGCAGCTGGAAATGTCCCTCAGGGGGTGACACAGCCATTGGTGAGGAACTAACACAGCCCTGGTCCTCTGAAGAGGACTGGCCACAAAGAAAATTGAAGAACAGTCTTTAGCTGTCAACTTCAGCCAGAGATTCCATCCAGATACCTGAACTAACCCACTCACTCATTTCTTTTTTTGCAACAAAAAAAAAGCAAACAAAAGAAAACATTAAAAAACCCCTCTGGTGCTCCCTTGTGTTCATATTTAGGTAGTAAACAAGCAAGAAGCTGGGAAAACCCAGTCAAGTAAAAAACAAACTTTTGCAAAGGGGTTCAGGCAGGCAGTATTTAGAGAACAATTTCCTGAACACAAACTGTTTTCACTGGCTGAGAGCACAGAGAAACTCAGTTTTATGCATTGCAAGAGCTGGGTCTGTAGCAAACTACAGTCCTGGTCAAAGGAGCAGAGATAGAAGGAAGCATGAAGATACACTCAGGAGGATGGAAAGGCACAGAGGTTCAGTGAAAGCAGAGCCTGGTCTGATTTTGGCAGGTTCAATATCTGCTGTAGAATATTTCATATGATAATGTTATGTATATGTGTGTTTAGAAATATATATTTCTTTCCTACATGCCCATTATGGAATTGCCATAAAATAAAGCATTTCTCAATAAGTAATTCTTCTGCAGAATAATTTACAGTTATGTACACAAGTCATCTACTAAACTGCAGTTGCATCTAGACTTCCATTTCTGTGCTAGTTCATAAGATTTTCATGTAGTAGCACAATTTTGCTTGTATTCCTGAGACTGCAGGCAAATGTTTAAATATTTTACAAATAGAAAAACCATTTTGAATGAATTTTTTAAGCCAAGATGTAATGTTTCTATTCCTATTTGATTTGAGGAGTTTCATACAGGTTAAAGAATGCCCTGGCTGGGACTTGAACTGAGAAATCAATGGCTCTTCAGTTTTTACAGATACAGACTGAATGCATGGGATGACTTTTGAACTTCTGGTTAAACTCAAGACACTAAATTATAAACATACTCCATTTTATATTCCTTTGCTAGTTGCTTTCCAGCTTCCCAAAATTCTCAGTACATCCTGAGACAAACCTGAGCAAGTCAGTGGTGCAAACCATACCTGAATGAGAACCAGATCCTTCATGCAGTGCCTGAAAAGAAAAGAGCCAGCTAGAAGACATTAAACTATTTTCTATATAGATTTTTCATCCATGTCCTTTGCCTGATGAATGGCTGCACAAGTCTGAATTAGGAGTTTCCTTGAAAACACAATCCAAAACTAACAAATTGACAGGTAGTTATAGAATGAAAAATATACCCTAGAAAATGGATCGAGTTGATGTTCTTCAAACTGTACAAGGCAATAAAGCAGGAGTAGAACTGCTAAGTCAGGTCAAGCCCCACACAATGTTTGAAATAATCCAGGTAGAAACTTGTTAGAGATTGCTGGAGTAGACAAAAAAGAAGTCTTTGAGGTTCAGAATCTTCAGCTCTTACATTTTCTACTCTCTCCTCAGCTTCAGAAAGAATCCCACCCAAAAATGTTCTACTCATTCTGAAGCTCTTTGAGCACATTCAATTTTTGCATGGATACCAAATTTTAGCAAAGATCTTGAGGTCTTCTGTGTTCTCTGGTACTTAGCCATTCAAATAAATTGGATATTTAATTCCAGAAGTCTATGACAATGAACTGGACTCTGTGGATGCATGGTGGGAAGGAAGAATGGATCTTTCATCATCCTTAAAGAGCACAAGAAGGTGTTTCTGCCCTGTTATTGCTGGTCTCTGAGACCCTTCCTGGAGTACTGTGTGCAGCTCTGGAGCACTCAGCACAGACATGTTGGAGCAAGTCCAGAGAAGGATCAAAAAAAATGATCCAAGGGCTGGAGCACCTCCCTTGTGAAGACACAGAGCTGCAACTGTTCAGCCTGAAGAAGAGAAGTCTTTAAGGTCCTTTCTAACCCAAGCATTCCTGTGACTCTATGAGAAGTTAGCATTAAGATTCAAAATATGATAAAAAAAAAAAAAAAGATACACAAGTCTGACAGCCTGCTACAGAATTCTCCTCTGCTATCCAAAACATTTTTACTTTCAAGAACCAACTTTCACAGTATAATTTATGTTCTTTGTTTCTTATGTGCTTCCTTGCAAACATTGAAATCAATCATGACTAGAAACCATCTGACCCAAACAGGAGAGGATTATGCAACAGCATGTAATTAGTGAATCAATACTGTCTGACCAGGCCATGTGCTTGTCAAGGTCACATTGATTTCTTTAATGTCATTTTACTGCAAATGACCTTCCTGGCAGATCCATCCATGCTGCAGTGGTTACAGGTGTAGACTCACCTCATTCCTTGCCAGTCTGCAGGATGCTTGGTAGTTTTTCCATCCCAAGTTTTCTGGGAGCACCATTTCACTCCATGTGTTGTGCCCAATTCCAGCAAAACCCACTGCTGCAGTGTCTCCTGCTTCCTCTGGCTGGACACACTCAGCTGCTGAGATACCCCATTAAATCCTTTGTTCTGAAGGCATCAGAGGCTACATGTGCTTAGCACACTAAAACCACATCATTCTTTATGGGAAACTAAAAACTTTCAAATCTCTACAGTATGATCACAAAAATTTCATCTTTGGCCATTGAGCAATGGTCCTTATTAACCATTGGGAACACAGCAGGAAGGGTAATAGGAACAACATAACAGGATTGTTCATCATCATGAGTGAACCTTTTATTTTTAAGCTGGGAATTGTTAAAACTTGTCTCCCTCATCTTTTATAGCATGACATTATGAGATGCACTGAAGAAAAACAGTTCAGAATATAATTAGATATGAAGGGCAATAAGCAGAAAGTTCTATATTTATTACCAGATGTTAGTGGCAAGTTGCAATACAAGCATGGAGCCTGGCAGCAAAGACCAGGCCCAGCTAGAGCTGGGAATAAAAGCCAATTCTCACAGGAGTCCTTATGTCCCAGGCTCAAGAGTGGTGTCAGATATTCCAGCAGTTTCTTTACCAAACAGAGCCACAGAGCCAAATGAGGGTGCAACATGAGTGAGAATGTTATTTCTAGGCAGAGTACAGACTGGTGGCAGGCAGAAGAACTCCATGTGCCAAGCAAAACCAGTTAGCCAACTGTCTGCTCTTTGAGTGTGAACATGTTGCTTTTCTTCTGCTTGGATGATTTTTTTTTTAATTTTTTATTTTGGATTAATTCTGTCCCTAACCTTAGGGTAAAGCAGCCCAATTCTCAGTGCTGCTAATAAAACAACTCTCATTAAAAACAACATTTAATAAAGAATAAAATCAGTCACATAGGTAAAACCAGAAAAAAAAATTGGCTGAGCAGAAAGTCTACAATAGGAACTTTGGAGCAATCAGAGAACAAAAATCTGGCTGCCTATCCTGCAAGATAAAGATATGTGAGGAAAGCAATGAGCTGGTTTCCCTGGTTAACACCTGATTAACAGTTGTATCCCTACAAAGCAATGATGAAACAATCAAAAGCCTCCTCATTAAAATAACACAGATAGGAGAAAAAGATCTTTGAAAATTATGACTAGCTAACAGAAGCTTAATTCATTTCCCAGTTGGGTGAGCATGGAATGGAAAAACACACTGAAAATTTGGAGAAATTCTTCTCAGAATTAGACAAGTGAGAAGTCCCTTTCTTCCCCTATACAAAAGCCCCAAGAACTAAACATGGACTTTTTTTTTTCAACAACTGTTCAAAACCTATGAGTTAAGTGCACATCCTGCTCCATCTTGGGTGTCAGCTTGTGAAGTAAACATATAGATTCATTAAATTCTCATAATGACATCTGGTGCTAAATCACAAGCACCTCTTAAAAGACTATCAGGGCCAAATTTTGGAAGATGCTGGCCTTTACTTTCATTGCATCCATCAACCACTGGGAGCAGTCTATAAATACCACCAAAGCCAGTGCTCTTGTCATGTACACAGTGCCTCAGTTGAATTAATGAACTACTTTGACCATAACAAAGCCCTGTCTTTAAAGGAAGTAATCACATGAGTGATGCAACATTTCCACTGAGAACATTTCATCTCCCAGGTTTCCACCATTTCAAGCAATACTGATCTCAAAAGCAAACTCCTTGCTGTCTGGTGCATTAATACAAGGGTAGAAGGTCAGTCCAACAGTCCAGTTAGAACTTCTCTGGCAGAGAGGGAACCTCTCAATCAGTATCAAGAGCTCACCTGTTTTATAACTCACAATTTATGGCAGTGCTGCAACATTTCTGCTTTTAGCAAAGTGAACCAAGTTTCAGTGCTTAATTCAAAGTAAACCAGTAAAATCATACAGACAAATCTGCTCCCACATACATCTCCTGGGACTACAGCCAGGGTTGACTCTCATGTCATCCCAGCCAGCACAACCCCTGAGGAATTCAGCTTAATTTATTCTAACACCTCTGCAGAGAATGCATTGCAGCAACCCAAACATCGAGCAAAGGTAGCTATGGTAAACCTCAGTATCTCCATTCTCAGTGCACAGCCCAATATAGATAAATCTGGAGAAAAAAATTCCTTATTTCTGAAAGCAATCTCTCCAGCAAATCTTACTCCAGGCATTACAATTTAATGGTTTTAATTCACAGATCTATATGCCCTCTGACATGCTTGTTGCAATTTGGAAATCCTTTCAGGACTGCCTGCCCCTTCCACTCATCCTATTTTTTTTTTTTAATTAGTTTCGTGAACCAGGGGAGGCTTCAGAGACATGAACTTCCTCAAAAGTGTTTCAGTATTTGGATAGAAAATATATCCCCTAATTAACATCTCTTCCTGGGAAATGTTTTTCTGTTAGATATCAGAAAATTCAGCCCTGTCCTTCCCTGGCCCCAGTCTTATGGATGGAAGAGACAAAGAGTCAACAGCCATGCTGGAAAGCAATCTTCACATATTTTGATGTTCCTCTGCAAGTTCTTGAAAGTTAAGACAACTGAGACAGTGATCTCAAAGGTGCAACTTCAGCCTCAGGTTTGGTTACAGAGAGGAATGAGGACAAAAAAAACACACTTGGGCTTTTCAAAAAAATCTACTTGGTTTGAGTCCAGAAGGGAAAGGGGCAGCTATCATTGCAGTACTGCTTCCAGGAGCATTGCAGACATTAATTTACAGTTTGGGGTTTTGGTTTTGGGTGTTGGGTCTGTTGTAGAGGCTGTGGTGATGGTGGGTTGTTGTTTTTTTTTTTTTTTTAAAGCTTCATTCTCCAGAGAGAGCAGCTTCTGGGAGAGGCCAGATTGGCAATTCATGTAGCAGGTAACAGAGGAAAGCTGTACATAATTGAGACAAAAAAGAAAGGTGCACAAAACTCAGACAGTTTTAATTGGGCATGTTTAAAAACAGCAAGGCAACATCTTGCATCAAAAGCCCTCTGTGGCTTACAGCTGCTGCCAGCTCTGCCATTGATCTCTCAAGGGTTTGGGCACTTCACTTCTTAGTGAACCTCTCTTTTGTATCCATAAGGCAGAAAACAGGAACCAAAGCTGTTTGCTGATACAAATAGGGGCAGGGTCCCAGGTATTAGCCCAGCCAAGGACTTGGGAGATCAAGTTTTTCCTTATTCTAATATTGGCATCTTGTAAACAGGTCATGAGGGCCTGGTTCATAGCACTCCCTCCAGCACTGAAAAAAAATCAGAGTTGTAGTGTGCCATATAAAATCAAAACAATGATGAATGATAAGCTACTGAAGAGCTTAAATTAAATATTGTCCCTGTCTTTCCACTGACAGGTAGTTAGGAGTTTTCAAGCTAATTCCTCTGCTATATTGCAAGATGCTGATGGACTTGAGTATATAGTGATTGAAACCAGGAGTACAGAGAGAAACAACTCTATGAGAAACAAATTACTTAATGTTCCAGGAAATTTATTGTAACAATCCTTAGTACTCAACTAATGTTTTCTTTATCCTAAAAAGGGCAATTAGTACAATTATCCCTGCATGGGATGATGACTGTGGGCAAAATTAGAGAAAACTGGGAAGTTACATTATTCACATTCCAGCAGAAGTTAGTACAGAAATTATAGGATGGAATGCAATTGGCATGTACAAAATGTATTCCACAACGATTCCCCACACAACAGAGCCTGCAGCCCTGTGTACAGATTAGAGGGATGAAATAAAGGTGGGAGCAGGTGGAGATGTGGCAGCCAGATCTGCTGTAATCCTTGCAGGGATGGGAAGTTGATGGTACCACCTACCTGATAAATCACACAGCAGCTGTCTGCCAAAGGAGATGGGAGATGTCTCACTGCTGAACCAGAAACTGTGGCAAAATAGCTCTCTGCAGATGAGCTTGGTTCACCCACACATCCATCCCAAAGTTACCTGCCTCCAAGGTACAACCACCCCTCACTCAGCATGTGCTCCATACTTCATTGGCTGTATTGCTCAGAGCAAAGCAAGGGAGTTTTACACCCATCAGAAACAAAGGTGTGTATGACTGGAGGCTCTACCTAAAAGGAAAGAAATAGTGTAATGGTGCATTAAGGATGGGGACAAGTCAGGGAAGACTCCACTGTAAGTTCTGGGATCAGTCAGTGGGCTGAAACTGTCTTCTCCCCCACAGGGACTCCTGTTGGGAAAGAATTGCACTCAGAGCATGCAGAATGACTGTCTTGAGCTTGGCTCTGTACTGCTTTAAATTCAGTTTAAATGCAGCTGCCAGCAGCAGATGACATGGACACCTAAAAGCAGGGATATCCAAAAGTGTGTGTGTGGGGGGGGGGGGTCTATTCCTAAATTATAATGAAGGATTCAACACTTACACTGTTGGTACATGGCCCTGATCAAGTTAGTCAGGCCACCCTCGGGTACAGTGGATTGTTCAGTGGAGTCCACATAACAGGACACCAACAGACTGGACAGGCACAGAAGAGAAGTCACATTTTATTTGATATCTTTGCTGTGGACATTAACCCCTAGCAAACCATAGACAATGAATGAACAGCAGACAATGCCATGAACAGCACAGGCCCAGTATAGTATGAACACTGTTACAGCTGGCTCTACACACCTCTGGAGAAGGTCCTATTGATCTGATGGAGAGGAAGATAATATTTTAATAATAATTTGGTTAAAAGAAATGGTTAATGAACTGCTTACAAGTGGAAACTTGAAGCATTCCTCAATGGAAATATTTCTGTCCAATTTTAGAGCAGAGAGACCTCTGTAATAAGTGCTATCAGCTAGCAAAATGTAAAATTAAAAATCTGAAAGAGTATTCTCTTTTTCATTAGAGTTGGAAGAAATTTATGGCATCCTATTTGCACATATCTTTATTGGTTTAATATCTGTTACACTGCCCAGGAATTTTATGTAAAATAGGTCAAACAAGAAATCCAGCAGATTGTTTCTACAGACTTCTAGAAGTATCACAGGGTGTATTCACTTGCAGATTGTGTCTTTCCATTAATCACAAATTAACAATAAAAATCAGTCCAGACTGGTCCTCCATGAATGGCTGTTCTCAACCTATTTGGGGTATTTCTCCTAAACACAACAGAAACAGTTATGCATATCAGAAGGAGCTAACTCTAGTTGATGAAAATATTTCAAGGTCCTCAAAAAAATCAAACCAATCAAACCCACCAGGTCATGCATCAAATCAGCTCTGTGGCTTCACTGTGTGTGTGACAAGTAGCAAAACAAGGCTGAGGAAGTCAAGTGTTTTAACTGAAGGTGTTTTAGCCAGGTCTGGTTAACTTGACATCATAAAGGATTAAGGGCAAGCAGAATCCCAACCAAACCTTCCCAAACTGACAGATGCTGAAGCCTTCAGCTAACTAAGAAATTTTCAATCCCTTGGAAGTGATGGAAAGGGGGCACCACAGCAGTGTTTGAGGATCAGTTCCACTGGGCATTACAGGAAACACCAGAACATTTCTACAGCACGAGCTGCCTCATTCTGTGGGTCACACATCAGCATAGCCACTGCTAAGGCAAAGCAGAGGAACATATTTACTGCCTGAATTAAAACTCCTGCTGTGTAGGAGACAGGCAGAGTCTGGACCAGTACTCTTTATCATTTATTAACTTCACTCAGTCTCATGACCTATTTCTGTCATTCAATACAGAACAGTCAAACAGTCTTTCCATCAATCAGTGCCAAACAAGTGGTAAAAATATTACTTGTCTGCATCCAAACTGGTTTTTTTTTGTTGTTTTTTTTTTGTTGTTGTTGTTTTTTTTTTTTTTTTTTTTTTTTATAGATCTATTGAGTTAGAGGAAATGCCAGACTACAAATACATAGCATATTCATCAAAATTCCCACCTTTATCTTGTTGCTTTTTTTTTTTTATTCTTCCACTGCTGTTAAGAAAAAAGAAAATCCTTGTTGAAAAATTTATACTGGAACAATTTAGCATTGGAGGAAAATAGCCATGTCAGCTCACAACAGAAAAAACTATACAGAATGGGAGAATTCCTTGCATTGTACCCTCTCTTCACTCCAGAGCTGCCTGATTTAACAGCTTCCGAAAGCAGCAGGGAATTTGCTGCTTTAAATTGCTTTCCATGTGCTCCTGTGGATCACTCCTACACATGCTCAGCTGAGCAAAGGTGAAACCTGCCCCAAGGGAAGGTGGCTCTGGCCTTGAAATAGAGCAATTATGCTGCAGAGTGAATGAATAGTCGCCTTTAGCAGAAGATTGAGTGAAACTTCCCAAGAGCACCAGGGTCATTGTGTTATATCAGATCTGCCAGTTGAAGAAGGGACAGCTCTGTTTTTGGAGCAGATCTTGCTCTGGTGAAGAAGTTCACAGGCTTCTGTATGGAATTGCCATGTTTGGAATATCCATCAGGCTAGAGATGCCCTCAGATGAGTGTGTTGTATCCTCATGTCATCCATCAGACAGAGCCAGAGCCTCTCAAGAAGTTCAGCTGGTTGGGATATGTTTGGGATACTCAGCCCCTTGTAAGCTGCCCAAGGCCCCCTTAACCTGCACACAGACCAGGTCCTGCTATGAGCACCCCAGCAGGAGCAGGGAGAGGATTTCAGCCTCCCTCAGACTGATAGCTGCTGGCACTCAACCTCACAAGGGAAGGGAAACCCAGCCAGGCAACTTTGCTCCTGTCAGATGGGCAAGTATCTCTCTCAGACACTGCACACCAGCACTGTCCTTCTGCTGCCATAAGAGGACCCCCTTTCCAAGGTAGGGATGAAGAGTTTAATACATCTCAGTGCATTTATTCCTCTCCTGAGCAAAGCTGTCAGAAATCAATGAGCTGTCAACAACAGCTCTAACTGTATAATTTAATCTCTAGGATTCTTCACAGCTCATATGACAATAGATGTCTGTCCCACGTTCTTCTGGGGACCACAATATTCAGCACACTATGACAAAAAACAAGGGTACAGAAAAGAAATGGATGAGACAGAGTATTTTGAGTGTGAAGAGAAAAAATGTTGGTTATATGCTGCCTAAATAAAAAGCCTTAGAAATAAATTCATTTCCTACTTCCCAAAGTCCAAACAGAGCTATATTTGAGGTCTCTGTCTCACTGCTACCTTGTTCTGATTTGTGAGTGTTCACACCACTTTCCAGGGGACTGGTTTAGTAGCCTTCTTCTATTTGGGGAGAAGGAGGGAAAAATGAAACATTTTAGTGAAAAGTAAGGAAATCATGACTCTCAAACTAGACTGACTGTCTACCCATGCATGGGAGGTTCTTCAAGTGAGTATGTATGTCAAAGGAAAGGGACTTTTGGAGCAGACTGACTGAAAGAAAGGCTTGCCTACATTCACTGGATGATTGCAATTATATCAGGAAAGTGTTTCCTTGAACCAGCTATTTTTTCACCTAACCTAAACAACAATTACAGTCTCAGATAATGACTATACAGTCAGTGTTTCCTAAAATCAGGAGCTAGCAATCCACATATGGACCAACCTGAAATAAGTAAGCTTCTTATGAGACTTGCAGGACTCAAGTTGGCCAGGCTAAACCCCTGGAACACATGTATTTTTGGTTTCATGAAGTTTTAAAATGGAATTTCCCCCCACCTCTTTTCTCTTTCAGAGAAAATGTTTAAATCACTGATCTCAATGTCTCTACCAAGAAATGAGAAATTCAATTCCTGGTGAGCATCAGCCCAGTTAATTTCAAAAAATTAAAGCAAAAGGGCAGGTAAAACAACATACAATAAAAGGAAGCTACCCAGAAGGTTACTGATGATGGGATTTTCTAAGATACTAATGAAGATAAATTTAAATTCTACTGGAATTTGGCACTTTAACCTTGAGGCAAAATTTGCTTAGTGAGTTCCACAGAATTTTAACTTCACATGAACAACCTTATTGAGTTATGGCAAGCTGACAAGTGTCAGCACAGTTTCCTACAGCCAGCAATATCCCAACCCTCATATATTGCCAAGGGCTCCTTTCAGGTTTGCTTTAGTCTGACAGACTAAAGACCCCTCCAGTTCTGAGTAGAAATACCCAGGTTCCATTCCTCCACAAACATGAGTTCCAAACTGAGCAACCTCTACAGCAGAAAAACACAGTAAAGAGAGAAAATGAGTTACCAACATCTTTATAACTTCTTTAAATGTTTTTCCCATTCCAGTTACAAGCCATATTAATTCTATACAACTTCAAGCTTTGAGCAGTGAAAATGAAACAGTGGAGCCCAGAAAGCTCCTCTGGAATCTGAAGAACTGTCTAATTGCAGTCCAACATTGAAAGATAAAAAGAGGAACACAGTGATAGTACAGGAGAGTCAATAAGTCTGTGCCATCAGTAAGTCACCAAGGAGGCCAGACCTCACCTCTGTGCTCTGATCAAGCACTGTCTCTGGCTCACATCTGGCAGAGTGGGAAGAACACAGCAGCACAAATGTTTGATTATCCTCCTTAAAACACTCAGTTCAAACTCCAGCCTTGTTCCATACAGACACATTGCAGGGGCACATCCTCCCATTACCAGGAGCAAAGGAAACAGAGCTTTGGATGTGACCAAAAATAAACTGTCTGTCAGAGATGGAAACATCATTATATCTTTTCAAAAAAACAAGACATTAGGGACTTTGTTTCACTCCATTTGATGTCTGGTATTTGATGTCAACACTTCAGAAACAAAACAACTAAAGTTGTTTTAGTTTGGTTTCTTTCTTTATATAATTCACTTCTTTTCTTGCAGACTGGCATTATTAGGGTCTCAGCAATTACAGGTAACAAAGTATATCTCTATTGCCATAAATACCTTGCAAAGACAGGAAAAGTGGAGTACTTTGTGCTCTGTAGAAGCTGTAAGTATTGGGTGAAAAGAGACCCAGGGATCTCTGTACCAAAGACTATTTCCAACAGCTTTTGTGTTTCCTGTGCATTGTCCAATCCTTTGAATGTCAAAGTCCCACACCGTTTTGTTAAAAAGAAAAACATGCCATGCACTACTAATTGAGTAAGTCAATACACAGAGAAGGCCATGAAGGGAATGAAATGTTTTTGACACATACAAGCAGTTGTTTGCAATGTGCATAAGAGGAAAAAACCCTGCTTGCCCTTTATGCCTTAATTAACACAACCTTGGGAACATGGGGTGAAAGACCTTTCCTCTGCACCCTCCTCACCATTCTGCTCTTAGCTCCCTGCTGTTTGGCCATTAGTAACAGTCAGAAGTCTGTGAACACAAAACAAGTCACTGCAGCCTCTAAGAAGGGATCCAAATGCCAGATGGGTTCCCACCAAGCTCCAGAACAGCCTCAGAAATCCACAAAAGGAAATGTGTGATGGACTGTTGCCACAACAGGGGATTGATAGAAAGTGTATTTATAGGGTCCAATCACATGAGCTACCTAAAGTCTTTGGTAATTTTTTTCATTTACTAATATCTACAATTTCTTGGATATTTTAAATCCTTTGTCTCCAGAAAGGTCTTCCAAGGACATTCTTACAAAATTTTTACAGCCAAGAGACTAACAAAGACAGCAATTTCAGCAGAAATCTTTCTCCAGAAGCTTCCTCTGTGCTGATGAGCACCCATGAAATAGCCTAAGACAGTTTGCATTGAAAGCACTGTAAGGAGCTCCATGGAAGCCTGGCTTTTGAAGCCACTGAGATTTACCCTTCCCCAGAGCTTTTCCTGCAATGCCAAGGTCTGCAGAGATTCACTGCAATGCAAAGATGAGCAACCTCCTCTCTCTGGCTGGAACTTTGGGTTCTGTCTGGCAGCTCTTGGTGCAGTGCTTTCCTGCCCTGTCTGTGGCTCCCTGGAGGTCAGGCCATGAAGGGCTGTCCCTGTGAGCTGCTCTGGTGGCAAACAGAAGAGAATCTATGATGCCCTGTGGGATCTGCATTTGGTTTCTATCCCCCAGAAGAACCATTTGCAGGGATTCATATTCCCTTTGCATGCCACTGGCTTAGATTAATACTTCAGAGGCTTCAGCCTGCTTTCTTCGTGAAATCTAACTCTTAAAAGCAATCTAGTGTGGACTGAAAAAAAAAATAATTCAGTCTTCCAAGGACTTTCATCCTTACCTTTTGTTTACTGCCATCTTTGAGATCCTCAAGCTAGGATGGAAAGGGAAAGCAGACATAAGACAAGTTACAGCAACCATAGACTGAGCTCAATTAAGGCATGCCTGTCTATCCCTACAGCTAGACAGACAACAGAAAGAGAAACAAAATTATAATATGTGATTTTCTGCCAGTCAGAAAATGAGATTAAGAGACCTGAATCTTGTGAAGTGGTGTATGGCCAAATCATGATACATTATGGAAACCACTTTGCTCCAAGGAAGCAGTATAAAATATTTATGGATGTGGTCAAGATCTGAGCCCAAACCTCTAATTTCTATCCAAAGATCTGAAACACAGAATTATTTCAATTCTCATCATGCTAGGAGGCTACAGAAGAAAAGCTGAAGAGACTAGTCAAGAAAATCAGTGGCAAAACCATTTATACTCATTCTCACTCTTGCATGACACCAAAGAAGAAACAAACCCGTTGGCCTGGTAGAGAAGATACAGAAGATACAGCTAGCAAATGACCTTGCCTAATCTATTTCTAAACCTTCAGGAATGACCATTCTGATCTAAACCAATCCCAGTAGATCTTAGTTTTTCTTTTCTTAGGGTGATATAAATCATGTCATTCAAACACATCTGCCTCCAAAGCTTTTGGAGTGAAAAGTTAGGTCAGAGTTCTTTAAAGAACTGTTCCTCCTGTAAGATTTCCAATTTTATACTTTTGGTGAAGGCTGGCATCTTTAAACTAGTTTTCTTCACAACATCACAGGCTGTGTTCAAACACTCTGCAATGATGATTTCTGCCTATTTCACACCAGCTTCCACTGGTCATTCCAACACAAATATATCCAGAAAGTTCTCAACACAGAGAGCTCTGGAATTTTCCAGAAGTGAAGTAGGATGAAGAACCTACCTAATCAAATGCAACCAGAAACTGTCCACAGCTTCAATCAGAGCTGCTCCTAGCAGCACTGGAGGTTCTGGAGGTTATTTAATGCCTTCTAAAGCAGCCATTCAGTAGGAGAAATGAATTGCACAGGAGACATAGTTCTTTGATTGAGAGCCAAAAGGCAAGATCATTAATTCTGAAAATCAAAACAGCAGTGCACTAATTGTAAAAAGCAGGGTATAAGCCTTCTTCTCCCAAACAGATTTTAACCCTCTGAACCACAGCTCTCATAAGTTTCCTCTGGTTTTGATTTGCTATTTCATACCCTTGACTCCAAAAGTTCAAGCTATGTGGTGGAGTCACTGCTGCATTCAACATTATCAGCTTTACATCAGCTCATGTTGAGTGTATTTTGGGGGATGGGAAAGGAAAAAAATCATGCAAAACGTAAAATATTCTCAAAACAATTTTGTAAGAAAAAAAAATTCATCTTTGGTGGGAGCAGTTTTATACAAACCAGAGAGCGGAAAATTAAACTCAGCATTTAAAAACAATTTTTGGAGCAAGCAAGCCTTCATTTTTCTCAAAATCTGCAAATTTTTCTGAATCCTAGCACTTCTCAGGTTGCATTTTAATTTTTGGTTTTTCACTGGCTATAGTTAGTACATCCATCTGCAAAATGCTGTGGGATTATTTGAGAGGAAAAGCTTATGCATATGAAATAATTTTTATGTATGTACTTATAAAAGTATTTCTACAGTCACTTCCAGCATGCCAATTCTATTTCTTCTTGTATTAATCTAATGTTTAAAAACATCTTTGCTGTTCTGTGATCACGAATTAATTTCTATGTGTTTGAAATTTAGAAATACATATATATTTTGCTGGAAATGTTATATTTAGACATAATCATAAGCTTCAGAGTTCCAAAAAGCAGCTTTGGAAAGAAATGCATCAACTGATTTGGGAGCTAGAAGCACCGTTCCCCTCCCTTGTTATCTGCCATGGTGTATGGAATTAGGTATTTTCTCAAAAAGAATGTCATGTATAAAGTCACCCATTAAAGGCAACAAGAAAGAGGCTTCAGCAAAACTTCCATTCCCTTTTCCTGGATAACCATGGAGTGCCCCTTCCACACTGACTTCAGCAGCAGGAGGCATCTAAAGGCTGAGTAACATACTGCAAGCCAACAAGTAATTCCATTCAACAGCCCATTTCTTGAACACTGTGCAATGAGTCTGCTTCAGATTGTTAGACCCAGTTGCATTACTAAACATGAGGTTTTCAGGCACTCAGAACAATCAATGCACCTTTCAATACACCCTTTGATATGAGAAGTCCCAGTTTGGGGAGTTAGATGAAAGAAATCTGATTTCAGCTCATAAGTCTGATTCTATTTGTTTCACTCCAATTTTTGTCAAGTATGGAAATATTGATATGTCTAAAGGGAAACTATTTTTAAAGATTTAGTAATTATGAAAATAGAAGTTCATACAGGCATCTGATTGTTGACATTTATGTAGTACTGTAAATGTCCATGACAACTCATCACAAAATGGGTGACATAATCTAGCACACTTTAGACTGCAAAGAAAGAAGATTAAAATGAATTGCTTTTTTTGTTTGCTTGTTTTTTAACCC
Source organism: Erithacus rubecula (assembly GCF_903797595.1). Classification (NCBI taxonomy): domain Eukaryota; kingdom Metazoa; phylum Chordata; class Aves; order Passeriformes; family Muscicapidae; genus Erithacus; species Erithacus rubecula. The sequence goes on along the minus strand of NC_136660.1, from coordinate 23,940,143 downwards.
AGCAGTCAAAAACAGCCAGTGCAGCTCAGCTGATGTGCTCAGCACAGTGACCTGAATAAAGTTTCATTCCTTGCCATCATCACAAGGGGTGTAAGTCAGGATGTTGGGTGCAATCCTTGCATCATCAGCATTGTACCAGCACCAGGCAGCTGAACATCTAGCCTCACTCCTACAGATCTGGACCCAAAAATCCAGTCCTACAAACATCCCAAGGCTGATCATTTCCGTGGGTGGAATCACTGCCAGGTACTTCAGCAGCAGCTTCTGTTCCACATCCCTCAGACTGCACAAACACAACCCACATGAAATAACAGAGGGTATGACCACCATTCATCTCCAAACTACAGAAATATCACCAGTGGTTCATAAGACTGCAGATCCTGGGGCAAGACATCCTGTGAAGTGCAGTGTCCCAGTTCTCATAGTCCTCGTGCCATTTAACCCAATAACCAACTTTCCATTAAAGTAAGCAATGTACATAGTGCTCCTCCTTGCAAGAAGAAAGGGAAGGTGAACAGCATCCCTTTGCTCCTTTGGATTTTGCTGCTGGCTAATTATTCATTTGCAATTTATCAGCTAATTACACATGTGTCTTGGCATTTGAAGACTTAGGGGCATACTTTATTTAATGGCTGGTAATTACACAGGCCTCCTCTGATCCCTGTGCTCTAACAGAAGGTTTTTCTGGTTTTTGTCCTTGTGCTGTTAGGTCTAGAGGTTAAAGACCCCAGGACAAGTGACTATCCTGTTGCACACAGAAGCTTCATGTCATGATACAGGGTTCCCCAAAAATTATCTGTTAAAGCAACAAATTGTTTCCTTCAGTACTCAGTGTCGATCTGTCTGTTCACGAGTAGGTGAAAATTACTGAGGTGCAAAAGGCAATATGAAGATCAATTCACTGTTAATTTTTCCCTGGGAACAGTCCAATGTACAGGCCTTGCTCTTCAGCTCAAGACCTACAGAACTCACTGCTGCAGTTGGTGTGCAACACCACTGGAATGTCCCTGTGAGACAGAGACTGATCCTGAAAATATATCTAGGAGGAAAAACAAACAGATATGGCAGGGTGCAAAGAATTCTTGGAAACCTGGTACAGAGGGTTGAATAGCACAGCTGGAGGAAATGGGACTTCAGGAAGGAATGCTGCCAGAGATGGGAAATATTGACAGTAGTCACCATTGTGGAGAGCAGGTTTTGCATTTGCTGCCATGGGTGTTTGTGGAAGAAACCAGTTTGTGAGGATTATGATCATGTAATTGCCTAGGAGACCTAACGTGGTTATTTCATCATGAGAATGGCTCAGAAAAGATGAGGTAGATTAGCAAGTGGCATGGAGGGAGCATACATGAATTAGAGTTCCTTACATTCCCAAATGGATATCATTGTTCTGGAGGTTTTAAAGCCCTGCCACTCATTCCTCTAACATAAAGACACTTTATGTCTGAAAGAGGGCATTCACATGAGTTTGGAGGCTAATTTATTCCAAAAGTTGATAACCTGTACCTCACATGAGATTTTTCCTCTAGACAAACTATGTCCCAGCCGTTTATTATTAAAGAACCTTTAAAGTTTGCATGTTCTGGACACAGGAGAAAGGTATTTACGTATGCCTTCAAACAAGAGGGGACTTCAGAGACTGTGATACCCAAATCAAACTTGCATCTCTAACCCCTCTTCAGAGTTAGGCTTCTGAACACCTCTGATTTTGGCAATGGATTAACTCTAGAGCAGAGTAGAAACTTGGACCTACCACTCCTAGCTCAGCTGGTTGTCAAATCATTTGCCCATCTGTGATCTGCACTAGCTGAATCAATCAGCTCACATGAAAGGCAAATGATCTCTTAAGCTTCTTATAATAGAATAATTTCTCTTTCTCACCTTAGGCAAACAACTTCTTGGAAACCATCCTAAGTCAGCAAGACTGAAGCAGCATCTGATATAATGAGTTAATACTTCCAGCCTAAGAATTCGGGGGGAAAGGAAGGGAGGGGGGGGAAGAAAAAAAAAATAAAGGTGGGTTTCACAAGTAATGAGATCAAACTAATAGGTCCAGTGATGGGCAATCTTTTCCAGTGCTCTATAACCTTTCTGTGAAGAAACTTTCCCTAATATCCAATCTAAACTTCATCTGTGCAACATAAGGCTGTGTCTTCTCATCCTATCATTTGTAAGGAGTATCAGAGAAGCCTCAAATGACACAGTAAATACATTCTCTGATACAGCCTATTAAGCAGAGGGGCAGACAGCATTGAAAGCAAAGCTTTAATACACCAGCTTTAATTTATCAGCTTTTGTATTGGATCCCAATAATGAGCAGAGATGTTTCACAGTAGCTCAAAGCCCACTGTGAAGGAAAAATCAATTTCTGGTTGAGATTATAAAAGTCCCTATTCTGATTTTACTTCTCTGGTGTCGAACATTGGAATTTTTCCCTACTACAAATGATGTTATAAGAAGCAAGAACACAGAAAAAAAAATGAAGCCATAAATGCACTTATTTGGGGGAAAAACAATAGAAAAAGTGAAGGGGTGCTGCACTTCATGGCAGCAATGCCTGCCTGAAGCTCAAGAACAGGAGAAATGTCAGGTCCTGTTCCAGATCTTTTGCTCAAGAAAAAGTGGGAAGAAGAGAATTATCCAGAGAGAAACAAGTGGATGAGTTTCTTGTGGGTAATAGCAGAAGTATCACCTTCTCCGGAGGATATTGGTTACTGAAAGCAGCACAATATGAATCAGAGAGTCTGGGCTCTTTGTGATGGGTCTTTGTTTTAAAAGCTGAAGTAAACTACAGTAAGTAGTGGGAATTTAGATTTGATTCCACTAAGGAGAAACTGTTAAGGACTGAAAAATGGAAAGCAATGCAGATGAAAGTGATCATAAGACAGCAGAGAAAGGAAAAAAGTTCAGGAGAATGAGGACAGTAGACTTAAAAAAAAAAAAAAAAAATCTGACTTGAACACATTCAAAACTGTGAGGGATGGTCTCTTGGGAAGATAATCTAAGGTAGGGAGGAATGCAGAGGAGGTGGTAGTGCTGAAAGGGACTGTACAAAAAGCACAATAGCAGCCTATCCTGGTACAGAGCAAAGCTACTGAACATAGCTTGAAACCAATATGGTTACATTAGGAGCACTTTAAAGGCTGAACAATCAAAAAGCAACTGTATAGAAAGTGGGAACAAGGACAAGCAACTCAAAGTATAAAGGACTAGCATAAGCAAGCAGGGATAAATCAGAAAGGTTAAGGCACAAGTAGAATTACAACTAATGAGGACATAAAGGCAACAAAGGAAGCTCTATAAATACATTAAAAGAGAGGAAAGAAAAGCATATGCCCATCAGTTAATGGAGATGAACAAATCTGATGATACTGAGAGTGCAATGTTATCTCTGTGCAGAAAAACAGGTTAGTTGTGACCCAACATTTAATAAAACCTTAATAAGAAGAGAGGTGGACAGACTAGGGAGCAAGTTACAAACTGCTTAAACAAGTATGGGCTTGCTAGGCCAGGGATATTAAAATATAGGAAATTCTGGTCGAATTTACCCCTGTGACTCAGCACCAACCCACACTGCTGAACACCTGTATCCACAAAATAAGTGGGCAGATGTACTGTTCCAGAAGCTTATTGGGGTCTGACCTTGGCAAGGAGATGGGGATAATGAAGCACCCAGAATATTTCTGGAGATAAGAAAAAGTACATTTTCACAAAGGCAAATTTCAGCATTCTGAAGACTTTTTTTTTTCTTTTTTTTTTTTTTTTTTTTTTTTTTTTTTTTTGCCAATTCCTTGAATCTGTTCATCTGAAAGTGTGAAAAGGGCCCCACAGTTACCAGTTCAGTGCAATTGGGTAATTCCAGTGTTGCTCTGCCATTTTCCACGGAGGCCAGCCTTCAGAAAAATATAGAAACAGCTCCTGTAGTCAGAAACACAACTCCTTGGTTATCAGATGTGCTACCCAGCAGTTTCTGCTGCTAAGTCAAGGTACAGACAACTTCTTACACTCCAAGAGGTTGCAAACTCTTCTGGCTGGCCAGGATGTCTCCCTGCCTACCATCCTCCATATGGCACAGACCAGATGAAGTGTGTGCTCTCAGGACTCCAAGTTTTAACTGTCCTCTATTAATAACACAGATTCTTCTCTCTACAACACAAAGTGACTCCACAGCATTTTCTGGTAAGGGAAATTATAGCTTGGCATCTGTTCTTTTCACTGCCAGAACCAGATTGCTCATCTTATTATATCTTACAAAATTGCTCAAGACCTGCAAAGAGAAAATGGATTTTCAATATGGCCTTTTTTTTGTTTTAATAGGCACACTTAAGATCACGAAAAGCACCATGCCACTTCCAAACACCACAGTGCTTTTCCAGGGACAGACATCATAAGGGCATTAGGAAATAAAACCAAGGAGCTTCAAAACATAACATTCCAACACTGATACCAAGATAATCTCTTTTATTAAAAAGCTCTGTGCAGTACTGTCCCATGTCAGCTCAGCTGGGAACAAGTCTACCACTTAACCCTGGCTGGTGAGTGAGCACAGCAGAAAACATCTCAGGAAAGAAAAAAAAACCCACAAAAAACAACATTTTGTAGCTATTCCCCTCTCCTGCAATATCTTCATTTACAGGTGATCAAAACTCCCACTGCTGGGATTTCTAACTGAGACACAAAGGAACTTTTAAGAACATGACACAGGTTGAGAAAAGGAGGCACCCTGGCAGTGAGGATTTATATTCCTATTCATTATCACCCATGTTAGGGGATAGAAGGACCACACAGCCAAGAAGAGTTGTTTGTCTGCATTCAGCTGTGCTCTCTGCTGAATAGAGGTTACATTAAATCAATAGAGAAGATTATTCTTGACTTTTATCCTGCTGCCACACCTTGCCAGCATGACAAAGTTGACAATCACCTGCTGGGTTGCACGTGGCTTTCCTAAGCCTCACATGAATCAACAACAGAAATAAAACTCCAAGAGATCAGGACCTGTGGAAAACAGCACACGCTTGCAGGTAATGCAAAATCTTCACAGAACAAGTCAATGTCTCCATCCCAAGAAGTCATTTGAATCTCTTTATAGGACAATCCAGCTGTTGTGTTTGCCGAATGTCATCCAGAGACCAGGGAATATTAACAAATAGCCATTATCCATGTGGTGCTCACACCATTTGCTTGTATCTCATGCACTATTGCTCCTGCACCACAAACCTACACAGCCTGAAGGCTCAGCCCATAGCTGGCCATGTCCCAGGAGCATTTCCAAGAGGCAGCACCCACACAGACCCAAAGCAGTGGACAAGCTCAGAATAGAGTCCAGCTCCAACATAAAAGATCAGCCTTTGGTGGCTGCTGAGAACACCAGGACACAAAAGCCAGGAAAAGAAAAGTGGTCTGACTTCCAAGTCAAACTGTGTCACCTCTCTTAGGGTCACACTTCTAATTTAGCCTCTTCACATGTCCTCTTCCCTCCCCCTGCTCAGCCAGGCCTTAGCAGAATCTAGAAGGAAAACCCACAAATATGGTATAAGCTTTTAAAAGAAAATACGAACTCCAAAATTGTCATATTCACATTACTGAGGAAATGACTGCTACAAAATCACCTTGAGAGACCATCTCTGTCACCTCCCTGGGTTCCCAGTTCAGCAGGTACATTCAGCTCAGGCACACCCATGGCTAATAATGCATTCTGGTTTCTGGCCAGCACGGGGAGTTTCTCCTCCCTCTTCTCAAGCATCACAGAAGCAGCACACAGGATGCTTCCCCTTCCAGGAGGAGCAGCTGGACCCACCTCAGCAAAGCAGAGGGGCCAGGGTGAGAGCACTGTGCCCTGGAGAGATGCAGTCTCTATTGCACAGGTGCACTGCACAGCTCAGGTAATGTAGCTGTGCTGGCTTGACACAGAAATCATGCATTAGCATTTTCATTCTCTGTCCACAGGGCACACAAAACTAGCCAGCATGGTGCACAGGTCAGTTCAGTAGCAGAGCTGCTATTCCAAGGGCATTCATTAAGTGCAAGGGGCCAAAGTAAACACACTGCACAGTGGCCATTCCCCTTCAAGTGTTTTCAGAAGACACTTATTTTTCTAATCTGGCATTTGATATTAACAGATCACTCCTTCACTAATTTTATCTCCCTCCAGCACAAGTCTTCACTACCTAAAAACCTCACTGGTGCTTCTCTCAAAGGATTCCAAGATCTCAAAAGTCTTCACATGTGCAATCACAACCCATCCTGTACATGCAGAAATCCTGTATTGCACTGAGAAAGCTAAGGATACTGTCTGCAGAAATCTTCCAGCATCAAGTTTGTGCTCTTTATACAAATGATTTTAAGATTAGTCTGAACTATAGACAGAGGATCAGTGGTTCTACTCCACTGCCATTCCCTTCTGGTAATTTACAATTGGGTAACATGGAACAGCACCAAGTAACGCAAACACCAAAATAATGAAAAATAAAACACAAGGGGGTTATAGGAGCTGCAGCTTCAAGTGGTATTTGCCAAGGTTGTTTTGGCCAATTTAAAATCAGTAAATGCACTCTGCATTCCAAGGGAACAGACACCTGTAAGCAGTTTGGGAAAATAAGCCATTGAAAATGAGATAAGAGAGGCTATGACTGAGCTGAGTTCAGGAACACAAAAAATACTGGGACCAATTCCAACCAAGGCTCAGTCTCTGCAACCCCACCCAAGGTTAGAGGGACTGATGATGCTCACAGTTTACCAGACCTGAAGACTCTGAAAAGAAATCATGAAATTCAGAGATTACCTCTATCAAATGAGGAAGTGTTCATTGAACACCCTGAGAGCTCCACCATTTAAACCTTAAAAAAGGAAAAAAATACCACCACCTACAGTCATTAAAACTGTTTTAAAAAGTCAAATTTTGATTGCAGAAATGTAATCTGGAAACAGTCTATGAATCTGAATTATGGTGAGTCATGCATATTTTATTTCCCTCTTCAAATGTAAATGATTGCCTAATGTATTTAAAGTTTCATCTATTGCCAGGTTGTTTTACCAGCAGATGTACAAAGGGAAAGAGATGACAAGGAAGCTAGAAGCAAGACAGTTTTCTCAATACTTGAAATCCTGAGTGCAGCAGCACAGTAGATATATACATAGTCCACATGTCCTAAATGGTGCAGAAAAAGACAAAGGAAAGAGTAAGCAGCCAAGGAGAATAGGAAGAAAAAAAAAAAACTTCATTGTTACTGGGATGAAATGTGATAGGTAGAAGTCACAGCTGTGTGCCTTGCTGTGCTTATCCCAAACCACCTTGATGTTCTCTCAATGGACCAGCAAGTTCTGGTCTCTTGAGTATCCTGACCATCCTGAAGCTCCTCCAATGCACAGGAAGTAATTTCCAGGAACCAACAATATTAAAGTACAGCAATACCAAAGTGCAGCCATCATGCCCTCCCTCTTTCCCTGGTCATATATCCAATTTCTGTGTGGGGCATTTGGGAAGTTGGGCAGCACAGGAAACCTGAAAGATGGAAAACACATGGATAAGGGGAAAGGATGTTTTCAAAACTTGCCATCTGGTTTGCCTCACCAGATAGCCCAGACACATGAAATGTGGCACCAAAAACCATCTGTCTATCTATTTGTGCTCTGGAAAAGCCCCAAGGAGCCTGCAGAGAGGGCAAAGTGGCACAGACCAACCTACAGGTGTAGCAGAGAATGAACTGACAGCTTTGGAGAACAGATCTCAGAAAAATGTCCTGTCCAAGAGACAGAAACAACTCAAGGCCTTATAAGGAAAGCAAAAAGCAAGTTTTAGTTTGGCAACCTCTGAGCCTCACACCCATTCTATCTCCAACAGCACCAAAGCTTTATCATGACCAAGAGGTCTGGAAAATGACCAAATCATTGAGAGTAAATGAGTATTTCCAGTAGCATATTCCTTTCACCTAGTTTATTCCTAATGAAGCTGCTGCTCACGGAACAGTAGGCATGAGAGATGGAAGGGAACCAAAAGACCAATTAGGTCATTAATCCATCAAATTGACATAAGATTAGTTCCTAGAGCATATTTCTTACTGTTTTTCCAGTTTACTTTTAAAAGCCCCTGAAAGGGAGAGGTTATCCATTCCCTTAAGGAAATCACCCACAGCTTGTTAAATAGCTCCCATCAGGACAATTTCTATTCTTTTCACCTTAGTTTCCCTTTTTCTTAATTTTATGTTGCTGTCCTCATCAGCCTTTTGTAGGCCATTCCCCAGCACACATTCAGCAAGTGCACATGCATCTTTCCTTATCCTCTAGCCACATAAACTATATTGAGGAATTTCATCCTTTACAAATGCATTTTCTTCCAGTTCTTTAAATTCAGGAAAAAAGTGGTACTTCTTTGGGATATTTCCCTCCCTGAACTTCCCTTCTACCTGTTTATGTTCTGCTGTCCCACTGGATTTGAAAAAAACTGCTACATTGATCTGCTGAAAGCACTAAGACAAAAAGACCCAGATGATTATGGAATAATACCAAGTACATCGAAGTTGTTCCGGAGGAGAAATATAACACAGACAATTTTCTTCTTTCATGAGACAATGGGATGGAAGATTAGCTGTCCATGTCTCTCTCAGCAAGAGGTGTTATTCAAATGTCCCTTTACCTGCCTAGCAGAAGGATCAGGGCAGCCTCTGGTACAGAGTAAAAAGGCAAGCACGAACACCAAAAACACTCCCCACCAAGCACATCCCCTACTGACACCATTACATCCAGCCATGGCAGAGATTTGGATCTCAAAGCACCACTTCTCCTCTAGGTCAAGTCTCAACCTCCCCATGGGCTGAAATGGAGAACAGCTGCAGTAATTGCTTGTGGGACAGCTGACTATAGTCAAGGTCCAGGCTGCCCTTTGCTAGATGCCAAAAATCTAGCTGAAGACTGGCTACACACTGGAGAAATCAGATGGGACAGTATCCCCTCCAGTCTGAGGGCTGGAAATCAGAGAGAGATCACACACCACAGAGCTGCAGAATGGAACAAACCATTCTAACAAGATGTTTTTTATTAAGCAGGAAATAAAGATTAATTTCTTAGCACAGCATCTGACGGAGTTGCCGCCTGTAATTACAGGCAGAGGAGTGCCAGAGACAGCACAGCCTCTGGGTATCCCCAGGAGAGATTCCCAAGGGACACAGCTCTTCTCAAGGCCATTGCCTATGGACCTGCCCAAGTAGAAATACTGCAAAACACACTACTCAGCAGTCCAGCCCCACTGAAACAAGAAGCTTGTGCAGATTTCTGTCTGATGGCCAGGACAGCACAGCCCCACGGGCCAGTCCCTGCAGCCCCACTGACTCAAGAGGGAGGGACATTCACCAGCCAGGGCACACCTGGGAAGGATGAGCTCTTGTCTCTGTCTGTCCACTGCAGGCCACTTGGTTCAACTGCAGGGGAAAGAAAATAGACATTTTCTGGGACTAGAGTCCAGAGATGAGTCCAGAGGTGGTTCAGCTTCAGGGAGTGTCTGAGCTTTCAATAGATAAACAACATTTTCTGCTCCTAGTTGAGACCAGGAGTTGAGAATCATAAGCTACAGAAAACTGCTCCTGACAACACCAGCTCTGTCTCCTCCTCACATGGATGGAGGAGATCTCATTAATGCATTTTTACTCCACACCAACATAATCTCTCTTGACTTTCAATGGCTTTGAGCTACAACCACACACCTTGAAGAGCCTGATAAACTCAACTTTAAACTGATTATTGAAATATCCAAGCTGTTCATGCAATGACTGCCAGCTGAAGCTGCACTCTCTTCACTGCTTAATCTTCACTTACAGTGACAGAATTCATTTGTTCTTTCCCATTGCACTCCTTATACCCAATTGTGTATTCCCAAACCTTCACACATACCCCTCTTCCCAACTCCAATGAGCACACTGCTTACAGATTTCTGGAAATAGCTCATTTAAGGGAGAGCTTATGTGTTTCAAGCAATGGACAAAAAAGAAAAAGCAAAAGGAACAACTCAATTACTCTTTAGTTGAGGACAAAACAAGAGCATCTTTGATAACTTTATGTGCAGCAGCAGAACTTCATATTTAATTATTTTCCACTTCCTCCTCTGAATTCCTAAGCAACATTAAGTAGCATCAGCTTTCCACACTGCCAGAAGCAATTGCATTTAGAAGTAAGACACCCCAACATAACTTCAAGAAGAAGCTATAAACACCAAGATGCAGCTACCACACCCAGCAAGGGGAATGGAGCTCTTTCACCACCCTGCACTACCCATGGCTTCAAGCAATCCATGGACTTACCTGAGCCTCAAGGCCTCATCTGAGTGAGAAATCAGCTCTGCCACGACAGACAAGTCCTTCCTCTAAGCTGCCTCCATCTCCTTTCATTCTCCTCCAGACAAGAGACAGGGAAGAGGCACTCAGAACTCTCAATCCAGAAGCATCCTCCACATTTCTAACCTCTTGCTCCTCCTCCCCATGGCAAATTTGAAGGTTCTTTCCCTCTGCAGCTGTTCCCACTGTCTCCTGAGTGCCACAGAAGCCAGGGCAGACAGCTGCAGCTTTCTGCAGAAAAGGTCACTTGCTGATTGCCTGCCAGGTGAAGGACAATGTCCACCCCCTGAGGAAGGCAGATATCATCTCCTCTGCATGACATTTGCACAGTGCTTTGGAACACAGCTATGTAAATGTACAGCAATCAGGGGTGTTGTTCAAATCCTGCAAACCAAAGCCAAGAGGGCAATACATTCAAGTATCTAGGTCTGTGTATTTAACAATCAGAAATGAAGTGCAGGGCCTGTAAGCAAGTCCAGGTTTACTCAGATCAATGGCAAACACTTCACCACAGCTTTGCTGAAAAGCAAAATTCCCTCCAAAGAGAACAAAATTCATGATGACCATTTGAAGAGATGGAGTGACACTGCATTTGTCATTGCCATGGCCAGAAAATTATCCAACCCATTGAGCAGCATGTAAGTCTTTGCAGGTGGGTCAGTGAAAGCCTGAGGCACAGATCAGCAGGTACAGCAGAGGTCAAACAGCACCATGGTGTGGGCACTGAGGCCAGCAGAAACTGAACACACATGGATTTGAGGACAACACTTGGTATCATTTTTTACTTCTCTTCCACTGAAGCCATGGAAACACTAACACTGCAACACTCCCCCACCTTTCCCAGCCCAATTAAGTCCCAGATAAAAGATTTGGCAGTGGTGATTTACCCACTCCCCCTATGCAATGCAATCAGATGTTTAGAAACACCATGAGTCCTGAATTCCACCTATTGTGTGTTCTTATTTTCTTGCCTCACAGATCAAAAAGCTTTTTGCACATTTTCTGTTATGTAACATGATCCACTGACCTAAGACATTTGCCTTTATTAATAAAATACCCTGAAAGTCACAGGTAAAAAGTGCTGGCACTCACAGGGCAATAGATGTGAAATACTCCAGTACTTTTGTCCAGAGCTTTCCATGCAGCTCCCTGTTTAATGAGTCCATCACCAGGTTTAATGACCTGCCAGAGCTTTAGAAACACTCTTCCCTCCTCATCAATGATTCACATGCAGTCTTAAAGCTGTGCACAGATTAAAGAGGCTGCTGCTCTCCCACCTCGCTTCAACCCAAAGTGGTTTTAAATATTTCATCTCACCACAGAACTCTTCTGTACACATCCCAAAGGTGCTCTGGGAAGCTCTCACTGGGAGTTCAGCATTACCTGGCAGAGGGCCTGCTGGCACCACAAGGAAGCTGTCACTGCCAGGCATGCCCACATCCTATATTTACTTTCTTTAATGAGTCCTGCATGACCCCAGCTGCCAAGAATGGGGATAGGATTTTCTGAGGTAGTTGATGCTTTTTATGGAAAAACAGATGGAAGGCCTGATTGCAGGGACAGAACAAAGAAGTACCTGATCTGTAATTACTGGGGTCAGCAGGAGTTTTCCTTCGACTTCAAGGGAAATGGAGTCATGACCCTCTTCTCCTCAGCTCTGGGGGATTTAGAGGGTATCCAGAAACAGGCTGGATCTTGCACTTCCCAGGTGAGCATGTCAAGGACTAGCAGTCTAATAGGATAGCACCCTGTAGCTCTTGCTGTGAAGCTGCCCTGCTGTGACAAGTCCCATGGTCCAGGCTGCCATAGAGATTTCCCCCATCCCTCCCCACACAAAACAAGACTCTGCCTGTGCTGCAGTCCTCATAAGCTCTTTTTTGGTCCCAGGGAAAGGAGACCCAAGTAGCACAGGCAAGAGGGTGAAAAGACATCAAGCCTCCCCCCAGCTTTGCCTCCAATGGCAGGATTTTGCTGATACCACTCCAAGCCATGACTTTGCCTTCTCCCAGATGGGAAGGTACCAGCAGATCTCACCTTCTAAGCTTCTGGTCCAGCTTAGTGGTCCCTTGGCTATCAGCCATGGTCTCCACATGCCTGTGGTCATCAATGACACACAAAAGGCTCCTCAGAAGATAACTCTGGGGTCCTCTGGAAAAATTCCTGACCTTTGGATTTTCATTTAAATCAATTTAAACCTTCAGAACTTCCATGGCACAGAAAAGTCTGCCCCCCACAGAAAAAGCTCCCTTTGCAGGATCTGTCCACAGTCAGGAAAGTGGTTGAGGAACCAGATGATTCCCCTACACTGCCAGGGACAGAACAGCAGGCAGTACTTGGTCACATAATTTCTTTGGCCTCATTTCTTCTCTCACCCTATAATGGAAAATGTGGGGGAAAAATCTTTCAAGAGATGAAGAGAGTCACATCAGTCCACAGCAGATATGGCCAAATAATGAAAAATGTTGTTTGTTGGCACACTCAGAAAATGAAACTTTGCCTTCTCCTGTGTAATTCCGCCTTTCTTGTATAAGGAAAGAGTGATGACCTCTGTAGCCCTGTAAAGGGTAGACCTGACTGAGAGAGAATAGAAAGATCCCTTTACTTAGTGCAAAACCAAACAAAAGTGAGCAATAAAGCACTGCAGAAAACAAGCAGGTAAGTACTTGCATTTTATCTTCAGTCAATACCATTTCAGCATGGCTGATCTCTGAAATCTGATTTCATGTAGTTCTGCAAACCCATACCCCCTGGGAAGCTTGCATTGCTCTTGCTGAGCATTAGCTCTCACTTCATTTGTCCACACAATCCCTACACAGCTGTCATCTTGACATCCAAGCAAGCTTAAACAAAAAGGTAATCTCTCCATAAAGCACACCTCTCTTCTCAAATAGCTGTTGCTCTCAGGTGTCCCTTTCCATGAAATCCATCACCAAACCACTTTGCCTTCCTCAGTGAAGGGAGGATGTGTGGAGAAGAGCTCTGTAATAAATCACAGTCCTGATTTGCTGTGGCTCATTGCTTCTTTCTTGCTCATTCTAATCCTTCCTGGAGGTGAGAGGGCCATGGCATGGGATCTTGGCCAGAGTCACTGCAACAGCCATAGAAAGATTCATTGTACATCTTCACTGTACAACAAAGCCATCAAGAGAAGAATGTGGCAAGAGAGAGCATTCAGTTAAAGGGCTGTGTGAAAAACAACTGGACCTCAAGGTGGATGAAGGAACCAGATGATAATGAGGATACTGGTGAAAAGTCAGGGAAAGATGCAGCTTGCATTTTTCCAAGCTGCTCAAAGAAAACAGAAGCGAAGGAATTAATGACAGAGATGGCTCCTGGTGTTGATCACAGAGCAGTGTGTGAGCCATGTGATGTTTTGGTAAAAGCATGTTTTCAGGAGGTGTTGCCTTTCCTGGGCCAATGAGCTTTTTCTATCCTGTGTTCCATGATCTAGTCTATAAAACCACAGTTTCTTTTTTAATAAATCACTTCTTTTCTGCCTCTGAAGGAATCTGTGTGTTGCTGTATCATTCACTGTTCCTAGTCTAATAGTGACATGATAAGGCAAGGAAATATCCACTGCCATAATGCCAATTCACTCCCTCCTTCTTTCATATCCTTCTTGTCTAGTGACTCAGGGCTTTTAGTGAAAAGGAGCTGATCAATGCAGTCCAACCCACACCCAGGAAATATTGTGGTTTCCATCACCCCTGCCAGCTCCAGCTACCTTACTGTGCTCAGCACAGGGGGAATGTCCATGGCTCTGCACAACCCCTGCCCAGAAATCCTTGCAGTCTAACCACAGACCAAAGCATTACACCAAAAGGAAGATGCATGTGCTGGGCTGTTTGCAAACTGCCTTCCCTTGGCTGTGTCCAATGCAGCAGCACCACAGCCCTGCCCATGAGCTCCTCACTGGAGCACCCCACTGAGCCACCAGTGCCACCAGGGCTCCTGAGGCACACAGCCATCAGGTACCCACTGTGCTGCCAAAAACCCTTCACACCAGGGAGTTTGAATCATATGGAAATCGAGATTTATCAAATCCCAATCATCTCCATCCCCAGGAAAACTGGGCGACCTTAAAGAAGTTTTATCAGGTTTGAACTTATCCCAGGTTATATAAAATTGCTGCAGTAATCTCAAAGATGTGAAACATGGGTATGAGAGTGCAATTATGTTAGAGTTGATTGCATTGAGGAGTTAAGGTTAGTGGAACCAAATTCAAGCTGGTGTGAATCATCACAGTTCCACTGGAGGGAACAGTTACATTATTTACTCCGGATGAAAATCTGTTTCACTAAGTTGAACAGAACAAGAAAAGGGCTATAAACAGAATCAGGCTTATAAAACAGTAAACCACAATTTTCTCTCCTTAAAATAAATCTATCTTCAACACCAGATTTTAAAACTGGGGCCATGTCAGGTGAAAGGCAAGGCCCTGCAAGTCCTTTGCTGACACACACAAAAAAGGATATAACCTGAGGACACCTGTCAGATATAACTCACTTGCCACATCAGGAAGCAGAGCTCATAGATGGACAGGCCCAGCTCCCTCTCAGCCACCTGAGAACATAATTTAAATATTTTCTCCAGATGCAAAGCCAGCTCTAAGGATTGTAGCACAGGTGCTGGATTTTAGAGGCTGAGGCTCCATGCTTGCTTCTACAGCAGCTACTCCTCAGCAAGGCTTTTAAGTTGTGTCTGAACCAGTCAGCCTTCAGGACAACCTTGCACTTATACCAATGAATACCTATGCATAAAATATCCTCAGTTCAGGACCAGAGACTGGTGCCCATGACATTGACTCTTTCCTGCTGGAGATGCCCTCTCATCTTCCTGCTCTTCCTCTTTTCATTGAATCACTGGGAACTCCCTGAGACCTCTGTCACAGGGAACCAGGATTAAGAACAGACCTGCAGCTCCTTATTTCTGATGCCCAGCTCTGCCATACCCTGCTTCCTCCCACAGCCCTGGTGAGAAACTCCTGAGGGCTGTGTTTTCTGAGCAAGCAGCACACTGCAGGTGGCTGGTGCACTGCAGGGTGTTGGATAGACCTGGCAACACCAGCAGTCAGAGGTGATCCCTCACATTTTTGGGATGTAGGGCTGGGGTAACAGACAAGCTTTTGAGCACTTTAACCCTTGTCCCATCACTCCACCTACAAAAGGCTCAGACTATTCCAGTCAACTGATGGAGAGATACAAAATGAGGGTGAGCACCTTGACTTTACAGCACCCTGTAATGCCAGAAATTTACACCAACCTTGGTGGCCCCAGAACATTGAACCACATAATGCACAGCTCCCCACCAACCTCCATCCTCTGCAACAGGGCCAGACTTTGCACACTGGAGAATTAAATCAGAAGTTCTCTGCTTCTGTGACATCACCACTGGACTCTGTTGCTCAGGTTTCCCTGCTGCAGGAGTTTGATTCACAGTAGCAGGCTTTTCAGCTATGGCTGTGAAGCTGATTTACATATTAATATAATGACCCTTTACAATTCAATAAGATGAGAAGCGGAAAAATATGAAAAAGAAAAGATGAAGCTCTCTGCAGATGTTGTCCTCCCATATGGTATCCCATATGGTTGTATTTCACTGCTGCTTGGTTTTAAAAGATCTCTCTCTCCAGAGGGTAACCCAGCTCCCTTCCATTCTGTGATCAAGAGATTGATTAGAAACAGGTAACATTGCAAGCCACTTTGTCATTGCTGATAGAAGTGCTGAACAGCCACTGCTAAATTACAGCTATCAATCTCCCAGCCTGTACATAGATCCATGAATTATTTCTTCCATTGCCCACAGAAACAGATGCTTCCTGTTTTCTTGACATAAGCTGTGTGGATCACTTGCCCATCTGGCTTCTGTGTGTTGCTATAATGGTAGTTTTCCCTCAGATGTCGTGTTACAATTCCTAACAGCCTCCACAGGGAGACAATATTATCACTTAACATTTCTAAAGGACATATCTCTGATCCTCCAAACTTTGTTATTCACCCTGGAATTACTGGGTTATGTTATGATGTACTATTAG
The DNA here is from genome assembly GCF_903797595.1 of Erithacus rubecula. Taxonomy (NCBI): domain Eukaryota; kingdom Metazoa; phylum Chordata; class Aves; order Passeriformes; family Muscicapidae; genus Erithacus; species Erithacus rubecula. The sequence goes on along the minus strand of NC_136660.1, from coordinate 23,923,787 downwards.
CCCAGGTACACAGGGTGTGTGTAAGGATGGGAAAGTGGTACCAGTGACATGACTTGCCAAACATCACAGTAATGACCAGTGACAAAGCAGACGCATGAGCAAAAATCTGGAAGTTTGCTTTCCCATCAGCACATCAGTGAGGATAAAGAATAAGAGACAGAATTCCATGACCTGCTTGCTCAGGGAAAGCAGAGTCCCCATGCACAGGGTATGGCTGCAGCTACAGCAGGCCCAAGGATGATGATGCTTCTGTACAGGCATGCAGGACACCAATGGGATCTTGGCAGAGCACAAGAGCAGCAGCACAGGGTAGAGCCACAGCTACACTGGCAGGGCCAGATTCCACAAGATTTGACCAGTCCCCTGCACACACAGAAAGCTCCAGGGTTTCTGCAGGGAGAGGAAGCCCCTCAGCATGAATTTCATCAACAAAACTGGAGCTCTCTCCAGCTGGAAGATAAAGAAAGGAGCTGGCTTGGGGGATTTCTACTTCAAGTTCATGCCTAGCCCATAACCTGAGAGGGGAAGATAGTCAGAGATGTGAACATCAGAGCCACAAATGATCTACAAATGATCTCTCCTGAGTATCAGCTTCTCCAGGCAAAGAGGAAAGGGTAATTTTGATAGCAGTTCCTTTTTCATTACTCACTTCCATACCAATAAGATCCTGTCTCTCCAGAGTGTCTTCCTCATGTGATTAAAGTTATGAGCCTTTGACCTTGTGCCTTATCAACACAACAAAACACACCAACCTATAACCACCTAGAAACATGCTGCCTTTCATCCCTTATTGCTTAATAAACTTGCCAGCAGACCTTTTGGAACAGAATAATGAAGCTGAGCAATTGCAATCAGCTCAGTAAATCTAGGAGATCTAGGAGCAGTGCCTGTTAAAAATAAATAAAATTAGATTAAAAAACTCTCACAACTAATTGCGGAAATGTGGAGTATTATGAAAAGATCTCATCAGTTCAGCCAGAGTTCAAAAACCTCTCACTCTGCTGTTTCAGCTGCTGAAATGAGGAGCAGTGTGAGAAAAGATGAGAGAAGGGGCTTGCAGAAATCTAGGAGAGGAGGAAGAGGAGAAGTCAGGATGTATCCACACACAGTGTGTGCCTCAGGGAGCTGCTGCAGGAGCTGCAGACAGCATGGCCCTTGGCAAGAGATGCTCAGCAAGGGGAGGAATGGAGCTCTGAAGCAGGTGCTTTGGCAGAGTGCTGGGAGAAGGCAGCCCAGCACCTGGCTCCTGAAGGCTCAAATTTGGTGAAATTTCTGCCAGTTGACATCAATAACCTGCAGTTTATGTTGTGTTAGTGCTGAATTGGGCATTTTCTGGCATGAAGCACAAGGCAGATCTCCTTCCAGGGCAAGGACACAACAGTGAGGCACAGGGTAAGCACTGCATGTGCAGGGACTCCTGGCACTCTCTGCTGAGCAGCCACATGAGGGCTGTTCAGGTGCAGATGCTCATCTGGAGGTGCTGAAGGTACAGCATTGTCTGTGTATGGAGCCTGTGGTGACCACATTTCCACTCTGGGTGCACTGTTTGGGTCTGACACACAGGTCCATGGAAGGTATCACCTGCAAGACCCACACAGACCAGTCAGGGCTCATGACACTTGCCCTTACATGCTGGGCAGACAGAGACTGCTGCAGACTTAAAGCACAAAACCTTATTCAGTCCCCAGCAGGTGTTAGGAGAAAGCAAAAACCATGGCCTTGCTTGAACCACATCCAATTCCCTCCAATAAGATCATTAGGGGAGAGCACCCAAACATCCAATTACCAAGTACAATGAATTTCTTCTTCCTCTACACCTCCCTGGTCTCCAAGATCCAGGGCCATCACTATCCCAAAAATACTGTCTCCAGTCCCTTGCAACTGGACCAAGACCTGTGTCTGACTTCCTGGCAGAAATTGCTGCTGCAGGTGTAAGCTGCTGCCCTGCTTTTCCACCCAGAAAGCATACATGTCCCAAATAGACAGAGAACAAGAAAAAGGAACTCCATCTCCACAGTGCACTTCACAGTAAGTGCTATAATTTATAGCACATAAATACTGTACATACACCGCTGTGTTTTGCAGACATTATCATCTCAAAGGGTGGGTAGGAGGTGGGAAAACAGCTTGTAACAACTGTAGCTTAGACAGCTGCTTTCTTTGCCACGTCTAATGCTGTTTAGGGAGGTAAAATAGGTCTGCCCAGCAGTGCCTCTGCTTCTGCTAGGATACACTGCAGCTCCATGTGGGGCTTCTTCTGAATAATTGGGTTCAAGGCAGAATCATGTAAACAGTCTTGAAGAGGCTTTCTGGCAGAAAAAACAAAACCATTCCTAACTCCAAGCCTATCCCTTTCCCAGAAAGAAACTGCACTGTCCTCATGCTGGGCTTTTGCACTGCATCTAACACAGTCTGTGTGACCCAGCCACTGTGAATCTGTGCACAGGATTAATCTTCCACGATGCCAGGTAGCACAGCTAATGGCATCTTTCAGCTGCACACAAAACTACTTAAAAAATTTTTTCTCAACACCAAAAAAGTCACTCCTAATCTTCCTACCCCTCCTCCTTTCTTCTCCAACCTGATTATTGCCCACGTGTCCTTGTCCTCCCATGTCTTTGTGTCAGACCCTCCACAGAGCCAGTTCAGCTCACTAATCTGACAGAATATGCTGCCTTTATTCTATCCTGGGGGAAAACTTTTGGCCAAGTTTGTTTAGTGAGTTAAATTGTCTCAGCAGGAGCTGACTAGCAAAACCAAAATCAAAGCTGACAATAGCTCAACCACTAAAGATATACAAATGGAAAGTGAAAAAATTCAGGATCACGAAGATATTGGATCAGCTCAGCTGCACTACTGAACTACACCCTCCATTAAACATGGAACATCTCATTTTACACTTCTATTAGACAAATAGGTGATTCCTCTCCTAAAGTCCACAGGGTATAAGAAATCATATTTTACTGGCCCAGTTTATTCTAGTTGCTGGATATCTTGGCTCTACTGGCCAAAAGAGTAGCTTTTTCTCATTTGTGCTTGGTGTTTGCCTTGAGGAAGTTTGGCAGGAAGCAACTATGACATCTGTAATGGTAACAGCATGGGGAAGGACTGCCAAGGTGATCCTGTTCTACTAAGTGGAATCACACTGCACTTATGCAGCCTTAAAAAAGCCATACCATGACCCAGGACTTTCAGCACACAGATAAATGGCAGCATCCTGATGTCTGGTTCTGGAAGCCTCTGAGATCACCAGAAGCAGAGCATGGCAGTGAATAGATCACTGTTTGCTGTGACAGCACAGTGTTGTATGGCTTTTGTGTGCAGACACAACTAAACAGTGGCCAGGAGCCCTTCTTGGCTCCTTCCTTCTTCTGATTTGAGCTGTCAGAGCAAGGAAAGCTTTGCTTTTCCCTTCAGGGACGTTAGGCCAAGAGTCCTCCACACTGATGGTTTGTCTGAGCAGCACAGAATTGCCATGGTTACAGCCTTATTTGTGGAGTTAGAACAGCAGGATTCATGGAGCCAAACTCAAAGGCTCGCTTGTACATCAGAGAGATACAACTGGGGATGAGCCTACATCAGAAGGAAAATAAATTGCTTCTCCCACCACCCAAAATGCCAAAAGAGACAGTTAGGAAAAGCATCATTGCATCAGGGCTTTGAGGAAGGTGAGCTCAATCCCTTTCATTAGAAGGCTTAGAGAAATAACTAACCTTCATCCAAGTGAGTAGGCAGCTGCAACTCAGTGCCCTTCCTCCTCAAGGGCAAATTTTGATCATTCTTTCAGAAGTGCAAACTCCTTCAAGCAGTTCTCTTTGCTCCTTATTTTGTTTCAGCCAGAAGTTGTGAGGTTCTAAATGCCCCACTTGTCTCCTGGGACCTGTGCTTGCAGCAGCACTGAAGGAGGCTGTGAGAGGAGCTGAAGGCAGAGCTCAGCCTGGAAGACACATCTCACCTGTGTCAGCTATCCCCTCACAGTGTGGTGTGACAGAGTCCCAGCAAACCCTGCAGTGCAAGGTGCAGAAGCTGAGAAGGGCAGCAGTGTCCTGACTGTCCTTTTGGGTAGTGCTGTCCCCCTAAGATCCATTCATCCATGAGAGATCACCACCCTTAGCCCAGGCCCTGCACATGTGTGCTGCATTTGAGCTATAGGAGAATAGCAAAAAGGGTAATGCAAAATAGTTCTGTGTGTAATGGGGAAGCAAAAGAGAGCTTTGTTTAAAGAAACACTATGTATATATATATATATATATATATATATAGGGTAATTTGTGCAATACAAAATAGAAAACCTCATTGGTCCAAGAAGGCAACACCTCTTTGAAAACATGCTTTCTGCAAAACATCACGTCTCCCATGTCTTCAGCAGTGTTTAATCATTGTTATAATTTCTTGTCCTTGTGCAGCCTGAGAAACCCAAGGCTTCAAGGCTGCTTTTTCCCTGGTTCCCAGCAGTATCCAATGACACGTTCCCTTCCTCATACCTGCAGTGTCAGCAGGTACCACATGTACTCAGTCATGGAACACTTTTGGTTTTGGTAGCAATTTCCACTCTGATTCACTTGGCCTGCTAAAACAGCCAGACATGCATCCAGCTGCACAGCAGTGCCAGATCTCAGCACCAAATACCACAGCAGCAAAGCTTGTCCAGTGGCACCATGCTGGAAAGCTGGCCACAGCCTCAGGACAGTGCAAAATGTCACTGTAGTGACATTGCAATTCATGGCCTCAAGGGATCCTTCCCACCAGCACCAGGATGGGGCTGGCATTTGCCTGTGGTGCTGTGAGTGAGGGTCTGACCCACGAGCTTCTGTATGTACAGGAAAACATCCTCCAGCACCACATCACCACCTGATTGCATCAGCCAGAGCCCTTGGAATGCATCTAGGAAGGAACAGGAGCCCAGCACTGTCACTTCTGGAGGTCACTGTCCATGAACACGACCACTGTGTGGCTTCTTCCCACACTAGATGATAAAAAGCAGGCTCACTCCTCCCATTTTAGTGAGCAGAGAAGCAGTCTGAGCATGCAGAAGAGCAAGGGAAGAGCCTTCCCTGGTGCACCTGCCTGACCTCTGCAGGTGTCCCTGTGTGACATGCACTAAACTTTCTGTCACATTCTGTGATTCTGTGAAACCTGCTTGACCCCGCAGAGGCAGCAGCAGCTTAACAATTTACAAGCTCAGAGGGAGACTTCTGCTGGTGTGAATACCCATTCCCCAGGAAATCAATGAATTTACAGCCCCAGTTTAAGCTGCTCTAAGCACTATCACTAAAAACATATTTGTGTTATTACCACTGTGCTGTGCAGTTAATTGCTATACAAATATTTGTGCTGCCCACATTCATCACAAGGGCTGCTGCTGCCTCTGGGTGAACTTACTCAAAATCTGATGTGTTCTCCCAAGACTAGAAGTCTTAAAGGAGATGTGTCTATTTTAATGCTCTGAGAAACACTGCTCCAAAATTCCTTTCCACTGAAGTGGATCCAGAGCAACAGGGGACCATTTGCTTCAGAGGAAAAGCATGATGGGGCAAGACTTCCCAGGCTATATATCTGGACCAAGAAGTCAGGCTGAACTTACCTTTCCTCTTGTCAGCTCATTGTGTTTTATTTAGATTTATCACCAGTCTTCCCTCTCCCCTCTCTTTCTCTCTCCCCCCTTTCTTTTTAATTAGGCCACTGAGGCCTTGTTTTTAGAAACCGTCTGGATCCCAACAGAAGCTTTTAAGTCTCAGACATCAAATGGCAGGCAGTTTACTATAGTTAATTATGGTAATTTTTGCTTAGTAGTAGCTTCCCTCTGAAGAGCCAAAACTACTTAGAAAAAGCCTCAGCCTCAGGCATGAATTTCTAAGAACATATTTTTTGTCATTCATTATTTTACAAAGTTAAGTAGCAGCAGAAAGTTAAAATCCAGAAGGGAAAAAAGACATGACACACAAGCAGACAATGTTTGGCATTTGCAGGCATCAGGCACTGCTGTGCTGAGCTGTGGCACAGGGTCTGTGTGTCCCACAGTGTCCCAGTCCCCTTGCACAGCTGTGTTCAGCTAGAAAGGATGCTCTGAACTGCACAGAAGGCCAGGCAGCCCTCTAGCCAGCCCCAGAGTGGAGAAGACACAGAGATATCCTGAAATTTCTCACAAGCAGGAGCTGTGAGGCATGCAGTGTGTGGAGTGCAGGTACCTGGCAGTCCTACAGGAATGCCATCCATCCCCTTTGGATGCAGAGCTTTGTGTGACCCACTGCAGGACATCCCATGCAGCCACACACCAGCAAAATCACAGAAACAACAGAAACTCCTCCCAAACACATCCATAGGGAGATCATGTGCAGCAGCAGGGCTTTCAAAATACCCTGACTAAAGCAGACCCTGCCTCTTAGCATGGATTCAGCCTGTGGGTGAGAGCATGCTGCATGTTAAAAATTAATATAACCCTGGCACTCACAAAAGCCATCCACTACAAAGAGGATGGAGGTGATTTATGCAGGGATGCAGGGTTCTTGCACAAGGAAAAGAAACACAAGCCAAACAGTGAGGAATTAAGAGCTACTTTCCCAATGTCTTGACAAACCATCACCTTGCTATCTGCAGATTACTCAGCCTTACATGAGCTAAGTACTTTGATTTCTGCCCCTGCTTTTTCTGTTGCAAATCAAGAATATTAACCTCTATCTGTTTTCCAGGATTTCCTTCTAGGTTCCCATAGGGGAAAAAAAAAAAAACTTTTGAAGAGAAGTTTGCCACCTGGAGAGGAGAGGAAAGCAGAAGGAGAACTGACAGTTTGCCTTTGATTTCTATGGCTACAGAGTCTGGCCAGATAATCTGGGGCTTTAATACACAGATTCTTTCTTTTATAAAGGGTCTGAAAAGGTGGTGCTTTTATCAATTACCAAAATATGCAATATTCAGGTCTGCTTTCCTCCTGGTGAGTTTGTTTCATCTTCAGACTATTTTAGGCAGTTTAGCATTTCAGCTGGGAATCTACAAACCACTGGGAGCAGTTGAAGTCAAACTTTTGAGTTTTTATATTTGATGGATCCAGAGGAAGGCACAAGAATGTAAAACACAAGTTCAGAGCTTCCTGGATAACCCATCTCAGCAATAGAGGAAAGGAGGAGGGGAAAATATATGTGTGTTCTAATTTAATCAAAAACAAGTATCCAAGCAATCACTATGGTCCTTTCCAGAAGTTCTCATTCTGTGGGTGCTGCAGCTGTTTGTTTGCCAAGTGGTTTGAACAGCTTAATCATTGTTTAGTGCAAAAGAAAGTAATTGATTTTTGAATTTACACTGAGAAGATTGCCTAGATTTCCAAAAACATCTTTTAAAATAGTTTGCCTTTTTCAGCAAAGTAGATCTGAGTCTCTGCCTACTTTCAGACAATGAAATTCTGGCTCTCATCAAGCTTGTTTCTATGCAAACATGACTAGGTTTCAGATCAAATATATCTGGTGCTTTAGGCCAAGCCTAATGCACAAGGAAGTTAGATGGTCCCCATGGTCCCTTCCAGCCCTATTCTGCACAGTTCTGGAATAAACACTGGGCTCGTTTGTCCCCTCACCGTCCCTTCATTGAATGCTGCAATCAATCTAGAGGGCCACCAAGAAGTGGACAAGAATTTGGCACTGGGACTCAGAGCTGCAGCAAAGCCCTTCAGAGCCCAGGTGGATTCACCCCTGCAGCCTCACCAGGCCATGGCTACAGCTCCAGGGCTCATGCCAAGCACTGCAGGCTCCAGGACAATGGGCAGGCTGGTGTGCTTTATGGATTTGTGGCACTGAAGGGAAAAGGAGCAGTGGAAGAGATGCCAGCTGGCAGGGCTAAAGCTGAAGAGTTCCATTTCCCAGGCCATGCAACTCCACTGCCCAAGCTGAGACCTTTTCTTTCAGCAGTCATGGGCTGTGCCATTTCCCTTCTGTGACAATTAGGGAAACAAGCCAGCCCTTTCAAGGGAACATAAGGAAAACTCCTGGAACAGAAGCAGTGTTAGGACCAGCTGAGGTAGAGAGAAAACAAAAATATATCTCCATGGCAAACTGCAAAACCCATCTAACTCCCAGGAGCAAAGCCCAAGGATCATTTGTGCGTGATCCCTCATGCCTCACAGCCAGCTCTGCTTTCCCAGGACAGAGCCTGTCTTCTGTCCCACTACTTTACAACAGATTTTTTGAGTTTTAACACCCTACCCCAGCCTCACCAAAGGAAAAAAAACAAAAAACAAAAAACAAAAAGGCCAAACCTTACAGGTAAGTACAACAACCAAAATTACAGGAAAAGTTTCACTTCATTAACTTTCACTTGATTATCCATGTAGTAAACATGGGGACAACAAGGGAAGAGTGGGAAAACCTCAGATAGCCAAGAAGTCCCCCTTGGAGAAACCCACAGGGTTCAGCTATCCAGATATACTCACTTCTGTAAATTCATACAGAGTAATTCCTGCAGCACCACTTCTCACATTACTTCAAATCTTCTAGTTCAGAATTAGAAGATTAGAGGACATAAAAAACACCCACATCATGCTAATACCTATCTCTTAAATAGATCAAGGTACTTTATATAGAATAGCTCAAAGAGGGTGATAACAAGGTCCAGGCCTGTGCTAAACATCAATGCAGAAATCTCAAAGCTCTGTGCAGAAATGCTTTTGCTTTGAGGTCAGTGTGCACATGGGGAATTTCTGCTCCCTCTCCCAGTTCTTGCTTCCCAAATTTTGCAGTGCAAATTCAGGTGCACCTGATGCAACATCTGAATGAAACTTTGCTCACCCATCTCACAACCTGCCCCACTGCTGCCTGTGGCTTCAATCACCAGCACACAAAGGATAACAAGACCTGGCCATTGCCTTCTGAGTCATCATCAGAAATCCTCCTCTTTCATTCAACAGGCTCCTCCCTCACACCACTGCCAGCCAGAGCATGGCTTTCTTCCTGCTGATTCACCCAAACTGTAAAAATTGCCTCCTGTTTCCCACAGATGAGACAAAGCATATGGCAAGTCAGAAGAAGACTTCCCTTTCTCTATCCTTTCAGCAATGCCATAATACTCTTTCTAACTAAAATATGCTCTTTGGGTCCAGGGGAAAGGATTTCCATGTGTCCCAGTTCACAACATGCATTGGGGCTGGGGATATAAAGGCAGAAGTAATATTAATGTACTGGTGAAATCTGTTTTGTTGGAATGTGTTTGCCTGTCCTCACATCACACAGTTCTGCAAGGCCTTGGTAATGGACACCTAAAAGGTTTGTGTGCAGCTGAAATCATCTGCCACAGAGCAAAGGACAGCCCTCTTCTGAATCAAAAAAAGCAACAAAAAAACCCCAACAGTACAAGGGAAGAGATAGGAGTTTAAATGCATGGAAAAGTGAACCACCTACCTCATCTCTCCCTGCTCAGCATTTGTTCAATCCAAGCCTCCCACACAGGTACAAAGGAGTCACCTGTTCCTCTGTCCATCAGCAGCCAAAATCTTGCCCAAAGATTGGCCCCAGCACACTTGGACCAGCCAGCAGCTCACAGCATCACACAGCTCTGTCCCAGGGCAGCCAGTCTGTGAGGAGAAATCTATTCACTTGTCAAACACAGCGAGTTACAGGCAACAATTTCACTGTCTGCTTTAGCATTGTTGCCTTTTCATCAGCTGCCTCAGCTGTGTTTGAGATCGGGCTCCCCCACCCCACACCTTGGTAATAGTGTTGCTTTTATCTGAATCATTGCTTCATGGAGCAGCCCCGAGGAGAGTTTGGCCAATTAAGAGCACTAACCTGATTCTGTGCTTTCCTTTGGCTTGTTAAGAACTTGAGTGCAAAAGGATTTCCACTGCCAAGAAATCAATTACAGTGGTTACAGGAGATACAGAGGAGAAAGATGCAGGCAGACACGCTGATTAAAAAGGTTCCCATCCCGTGGTTGTGTTTCCACCTGCCAGCTCTCCTGCCTGGGCCATAGTCCCAAAGGAAGATTCTTTACACTTTTCCTTAGTCCAATTAATAGAAATTCAGCCTGAGGAGTTTTGAGCCCATTTTGTGGCTGCATTTGCTCAGACTGGTGGATTTTCCCCGTGGCAGGTCAGAGATGAGCTCTCCCATCAGGGCTGGGGCAGCCACATCCCTCCAAAGGGCAGACACTGGGGTGAGGAGCATCTGTCAGCCACACAGTGAAGGAAAGGGAAAGCATTTCCTCATCCCTACAACCACATCCCCATGGAGGCTGTGCCCCTTCTCATAGTTGGCTGCACCAAGTCTGGAGCAAGAGCAAGTCACTGTTGGTCAAATCACTTGAACTTTCCATGTCTCTTCACTGATCTGTCAAATGATGTTGGTAATTGTGAGGTTACAACCCTCCAATGCTCTAGGCACCAACTTTGTTGGGTTATTTTCTAAAAAGAGTGAAGCAGCTAATATTGCTAAAAGGTAATTTATTGCAGAAGCTTATCAGTCTTAAAAGGCACAGTCACAGACATTAAAGTTTATGCTAAGCTTTAGGGTCTGAGTTTTAGAGTCCCAAATAGAAGCAGAAGCTGCTCCCAGAGGTTCTGGTGGGGGCAATGTTGCTGCAGCAACTCTTATCTTCTTCTCGGGTGTTGATGGCAAACAAAAGCAAAAAAAGCAATGGCAGAAAAGCAGAAAAGGCACTAACTCTCCCCAGTACTATTATGTAGAATCTTTCCAACAAACTAAGATGCAATCTAGGAACCCCACTTCTTAGCTTATTAGAATCCTAGTTTCTTAGCACACCAGGTTACATATAGACTATGCATACAATCTATCTTGATCTGTCTAAAAAATGTAAGCAATATTCTTACTATAGCTCTATTATATCTAAGCACTGTCTACAGCTATGGTCCTGGAGCCTCCACTGAAAACATTAATGTGTTTTTCAACCTTCACTAGGACTCTCACTTTTACTTTGGTATCTAAACTTTTTACTTACTAAAAGCATTAGAGCTCATGCTAAAACTTACTGACTTATTTACTTACCTTGAAACTTAAACTTACACTAAAACTTAAACTTATATTTCAGCTTCTACTTTATGTGTGAGTGGCTTAATATAATTCAATCTATCCAAAGGCTTTAATTCAATGCCTGCACTCTGATTCCTCCCTGAAGAATTCAGAGAATGCCCTGACTCACTGACTCCAACAGGTAATATCTCACTGAGTCACAGTAAGGCTTAGTTAATGATTTTAATGTTCATGAAGATTTCTAGGTGTTTGTTACATGCACACACACAGGCAAACTGTGCACTTTATGAGGGCCAGCCCTTGACTGAGTACATCTCAGGGTCTCTAGCAGCAGGCACATGGTTAGCAAGTGGGAAAGTACCAAAAGTTATCTGTGGACACATGGGAAAGCCTCCCCAGCCTCACAGGTCCTTCATTTGTGAAGTTTTTGTCCATTTCTAATCACTGACTGCCCAGCCTGCAAGCAAGAGCCTCCTGTATCACAGCAGCAAGATGAGCTCCTGCATACTCAAAATTAACCAATTATGTTGTGCAACAGCTTATTCATTTTGATATGCATAACTAAATAATTATTGTAGGTGTATGCAAAAGAGGCTCTAGCTTAATAGGCTCTCTATTTTGTTTGTTTTGGATGAGAACAATTGACTATGAAGAAAAATCAGAGAGCTTTAGGCAATTGTTATTGTTAAAAACACAGTTTGTGAAGAGAAAGGAATTTGCAGTGGAAAAAAGAAGTCTCATTTGAATAACAAAACAATTTTTGTTTATTTCATCGTTGTTTATGAGCTATTTAAGCCCAGGGGTGGGTAGAAAGGGGAAATAAGAGGAATTTACTGGCAAACATGTTTGAAATAGATAGCACCAATGATAAAAATCCCATTTTTAGTTTGAGTAGTGAGTAGCACATCATGCAGTTTCTAGGAAGGAAATTTAAGAGAACTTTATGAGACATAAAAATATTGTAAAAAGTGGTATGTATTTTTTAAAATAAACACAAATAGCATTTCCTCCCCTTTCAGCTCTCACATCTTTTAATTTATTCAGCCAAACTTGCCATCATTACTGTTGCAAAGGTTTGGAAAAGAAGATGGCATTTGGCTTCCTCCCTTCAAGTCACAGTGAGCAGTTTTGAGTGCAGAGCTGGAAGCACATGAGACACCCTGTGAGCCCAGCAAAGCCCAGTTCCTCCTGCTCACACAGGGTTTTTCTGGTTTTGGGGTTTTGGAGGGGGTTTTTTTAACTAATAATATTACTTATTGAGACATTTCACAAGATATGTTTGGAACATTTGAATTACAAAGAGCTATCATTCTTGACAGGCATATTCAACATATTTTGATATAAAAAATTAAAGAAAAAAGGGAAGATAATTCTTTATCCAGAAAGGGGAAAACTTATTTCAGATAATTGCTTCACAAGTGATGACTTGTTATAAACGGATCAGTGCTTTCCTGCAAAGAAATACCCAAAGTTATTCCTAATTAGCAGTGAGTTAATTACCACAAAGCCTCCCATGCTCAGCAGTGACATGCTAAATCACCCCCACTTGCAATTTCTGGAGCTTCACAAAAGCCAGAAGTGGGAAGAAGGAGCAGTGAGAGGAGTGAGAGGAGTGAGAGGAGTGAGTCTCTCCTGGGAACAGGCTGCAGCTCCCACTGCTCTGAGCATCCTGTCCTGGCAGGACCTCACAGTCCCCTCCCAGCCTCCCTCCAGGCCAGCTCCATCCCTCCACCCTCCCTCTCTGTGCCCACCACTGCTCTTTTCTCACACCTATCCTGTTTCCCCACCCTGGTTTAATTTGCTGCAAGCCTGGATGTTCCAACAGCACAAGGTAGCCAGAGCCTTTCTTTGAAAGCTTTTCCAGCCTGCCCATCAAGTGAGGCACAAGCTGCCCACAATGAGACAAGGGCATTGCTTCTTGCACACAGGTAGGTGTTTTAGCCAGAGGGAAAGAAGAAACAGAGCATTTAGTGTGCAATATCTGAAAGTTGTTTTTGAGTTGGCTGTTTGGGTTTTTTTCCCAAAGAAGCAAGCAAACAAAAATAAACGGATTTTCTTTCCAATTTCAAACACTGAGGTATTTCAAGATATCCCCATTAAGCCCTATCCTAATCTCCACAACCTGCAAGAGAGAAAATGGGGTGATGAAAAAGACAGGAAATGAACCTGAAAAAGTTTTGAAAGTCAAAATGTTTGAATTTCAATATTTACAATGATTTTTTTTTTTTTTTTTTAATATAGAAACAAACTGGATTTGACTTTGTTAAAAATCAGCAGGAAATTTCAGTGGAGACAAAAGCTGCGTCATGGCTGTTTCTCTTCTCTGCTCAAGCTCAGGTTCAGCATTTCTCCTTTTTGCCATCTTTGGCTCTTGAGTCACTCAGCTCAGGGCTATGCAGACAAAGCACTGGCTGTGCAGAGGTCTCCTGACTTGACTCCCTGATGTGAATCACAGAATCACAGAATCACTGGGTTGGAAGAGACCTCCAAGATCAAGTACAACCCATGCCCTAAAACCTCAACTAGGCCATGGCACCAAGTGCCACATCCAGTCTTTTTTCAAACATATCCAGGGATGGTGACTCCACCACATCCCCAGGCAAAGCATTCCAATACTTCATTATTTTTTCAATTGAAAACTTCTTCCTAATATCCGACCTAATTTTCCCTTGGTTTAGCTTGAGACTGTGTCCTCTGGGTCTGTCAGGTGTTGCCTGGAGAAAGAGACCAACCCCCACCTGAGCACAGCCACCTTTCAGGGAGCTGTAGAGAGTGATCAGGTCACCCCTGAGTCTCCTTTTCTCCAGGTTGAACACCCCCAGCTCCCTCAGCCATTCCTCACAGAGTTTGTGTTCCAGCCCCTCACCAGCCTCGTTGCCTCCTCTGGATGCACTCAAGCATCTCCATGTCCTTCCTAAACTGAGAATCCCAGAACTGGACATGAGGCAGATTGTCAGGAGGTTCCCCAAATCACAGATCTTCTGGGAATGCAGCTTCTCCAAATGCCCAGCATGTGGCACTCCCACCTGGCACTGCCCTGGAGCTGGAGCTCCCTGAGCCCTGCTCCTGCTGCACAGGGATGCTCAGACCCTGGCATGGCCTGGCTGCAGTGCTTGGGGCTGGGAGGAGATGGAAACTGCAGAGGGAGCTGCCCCAGAGGCTGATTCACAGAAAGAGCTTAATTTAGCCTCTCTGAATCAGCCTGCAGAGGAGATGGCTGCTCTCTGACTACAAAAGGAACTAGAAAGATTAGCTGAAAGTTTTCCTCTGAGAATCCTCATCCCCAGTGTCTCACAAAGTCTGCTTCAGGGCTTAATCCATGTGGCCCAAATCTTAAAAGTGTCACTGCAAGCCCTGTCAAGCAAACAGAACAAAAATAGCTAGGACAGAGCAGAGAGTAGCAAGAACTACTTTTGCTTGTGCTACACACCATCCCAGATAAAACATTGCCAAAATTCAGCCCCAAAAACCACCTGTGTTCCCTTCCTGGGCACCAGGCTGAGCCCAAGGCTCCATTTTAAGCTCAGGGACAAGCTCAGCCATGAATGACCCAGACATGCAGCAGCACTGAGCCTTCCAGAGGCAGGGAGTGACTCCACAGCCTTCCAGCCAGCCCTGCACCCACCTAAAAATCCACACCAAGCCATGGATCACTTGTCTTGCTGCTTTACAGGAAGGATCTTGAGTAATTATTAAATCATGGAGACAAACTTAGAAGGGAGAAAAAGGTTCCCAGACTCTAGGTCTCAGAACAGCCTCACACATCCAGAACATCTTGCCAAAAGGAAAAAGATGAAAAGGGTGTTAATAGCTGGGACAGGGACTCAGGAGAGCTCTCTGTGTTTCTGTTTTATCTCCTGAAAATTTGCTAAGGGGTTCTCTTGGGCTGATAAACTTCAAGGACAGGGTCTTCATGCTCATACTCTGTGCCAGTCTGTCTGCACTCCACCTTTCCATCCTCCACAATATTTTAAGCTCAGCACTTTTGAAAAAAGTAGTGAAGGAAATCTCTCTGCCCTTACCAGAGCCATGCAGTTGTGGCTGCAGATATCCCTGCCTCACAAAGCTTGTGCTCATCTACAGCAGACACATCCAGAGGGAAAGGGGCTTTGCTCCTTAGGGATGGGCAGGTCAGTCCTCTCAATCCCTCTGCATTTCCCTGGGCCAAGAAAATGCCACAAGGCTGCTCAAGGCTGATGTGGGGAACACAGCCTTGTCCTCTGCCCAGGGGAAAACAAG
Organism: Erithacus rubecula; assembly: GCF_903797595.1. Classification (NCBI taxonomy): domain Eukaryota; kingdom Metazoa; phylum Chordata; class Aves; order Passeriformes; family Muscicapidae; genus Erithacus; species Erithacus rubecula. The sequence continues at coordinate 23,908,578 of NC_136660.1, read as the reverse complement.
GAGGAGCACAGGAGCTACTGCCAGTGCTCTGCAGGGAGCAGAATTCCCCATCCATGACAGCATTTACCCACTTGCAGCACCAGGTAGGATCAGGGCTCTGCTGTGCAATGAAAGCACAAGACAGACTCTGACACAACATTGTCTCCACCAGGGGAAGTTCAGGTTCTATCAGTCTGAGATGCATTGGTGGGGACTGATTGGCAACTGCAAATCCAAGCCCACCAGTTTTTGGGGTTCCCTCTATGCCTTGTGTCTGTGTGTGCTCTTTCTTGTGTCACACTGAGAAACAATGGGCAGCTGTTACCATCACAAAAATGCCAATGAGCTAAACAAATTCTATTCAGAAGCTGTGCCACAGGCACATGACCTGAAACAATCCCATGCATCAAATCCCATTGTTTTTGCCATCTTTACTTCTTGCAAATGATAGGAAGTGTAAAGCAATCTGAAAAGGTGAATGTTTTGGAGATCAGACACTGCTTGTTGCAGAACGTTACAGCTCCTAAATTATTAATAGTAAAAAATGAGGTGTCCCAGAGCTGCTCATTTCTGGATGAGGGAGAGTAGGAGGGAGGTGAAAAGAAAGTATTGTGCTATTACAGGTTATTTTTATCTAATGTTTCTATGCTTCTGTCATTATCTAATTGATGACACAGCCTGTTTAATATTATGTCTGCCTTTGGTATTTATAGCTCAGCAGTTACTGTAGTATCTAGGTGCTACTAACAAGTGCCCTCAGATGATTTTGGGTGCTCATGAGTGGATTCTTTGGCACAAGGAAATGAAGTCAGATGTTTCATACTAGTCAAGGATTTATTGACCAGCCCACTTAATCATGCATGGTGATGCTGGATCCCAGTTCATCCCTTACTGGGACACAGCATTACCAGGAACAAGGTAACACATTGCACAGTGCAGCATCAGCCACCCCCAGGCACCTTCAGCCTTTCTCCTGCAGTTGTCATCAGAGGTGTCTGAGACACAATTCTGCAGTGAGACACCTCTGAGTATAATCATTTCCTCCAGCAGACCCTGGAGCACTCAAACCAAACTTTCAGATTTTTGACCCAAACACAAAATCCCAGAGAGAGAGAGAGAAGAGGGGTTAATCTCCAGGCAGATTTCCAAGTTGAATACCTCCCAGATATCAATGAGATCCTTCCAGTGGAATTCACAGCACTGAGCCATGGCATCATAAGCTGTGTGAGGTTCTGCACTTGTGGCAGATGGCACTGACCTTTGGGCAGTGCTGCTGAGAGAGAAGTGCAACATCTGAATGTCAAAACTGTTCTCAACTCTGACAGACAGACACCAAACAGCTCAGTTTGACCTTTGTCCAGAACCTCTCATTGCTACAGTACATTAGCAGGAAAAAAAAAAAAAAGTTGTGACATAATATTTTCTCTTTCTACCACCTACCCTCCTGCTTCCATCTGATGATGACACATTCACAGCCCCAAGGACACCATGTTCACAAAGAGCTTCCTGTTTGAGATGCAGGTCCCTTGGGCTCTGAGCCATCAGCTGGCCCTGCTGGTTTGTGGGACTCAGTAGCAGAAGGATTTAACAATTCAAGACCCATCAGGAACAAGCCCCAGACAAGAGCCTACCTTCTTCCAAGTACTACAGGTGGCATGCTCAGGAGTGGTTACCTGCAGTAAAATGGCAATTTTCTGCAACTGTAAACAACCTTGGTGCCTATGTATTTCATTCCTGCCTTTACTGAGTAAATCTGAGAAATAATGAAACCTGTGGAGAACATTTGAACTTTTATTGTACTGGGTAAAAGCCATATAACATTAACAAATCAAAAAGCATTACTTCCCAAATAGCAAAATGCCAGGCCATTTACATTAGCCATGCTCAGATTCCTGCTCTGATTGGTGTATAATTGTCCATCAGCAAGGAACAATCTCTCAAAATTAGTGCTTGTCACAGAGCTCCAGACTGCCTAAAGCTGCACTTACCAGGGCTTATAGCCTGAAATGCACAGAATTCTGCTTTTAACCCAAATGAAAGAACAGCCTTTCTGGTGCATTCTCTCTGTAGCTGCCCTCTGCCTCCTTTTCATTCCTCTTTCATGAGAAAAAGTAGTTTGGCCATAAAAAAATAATAAAATAAATTTTAAAAAAAAGTCTTTCTTTCACAGATCTGGCATACTGTGAAACAGCTTCATGTGACCCACAGATTGCTGTCCCCACAAGATCCATGGGGACTCCAGGAATTTGTGCATCCCACTGCAGCATTACAGCACAGAACAGTGCTGCAGACACTGTAGGGAAGAGACAAAGTCATGAGACAGCACTGAGGCTGGATGGCAGCTGAAGGGGACATTCCCTTCCCACCACCCCAGTTCATCAAGGCACTCAGTGTCACAAAGCCTTATCTGGCCAGGACATCCCCCACAGGCAGAAAACACTCCAGCACCAAAGCATTAGCTGCTCTTGCTCCTTTTCCCCACTTCTAGCCAGAAATTTTGTCATGGAGCTGAGAGCACCTCGCTGTTGCAAGTTTTGTTAAAATAAGCACTTGAGGAGTTTCAGTTTCAACAAGCTGATGCTCTCTGCCAAAATGAATTTAGTTAGAAAACTCCCAACCAGCTGTGATAGCATTCAAAGTTTCTTTGAATTTTCTTTTTCATTCATAAAGACTGTCTGTATTTTTAAGTTAGAAAGTGACTGAGAAAAGTTTATATGCCTCTAACATTACTTCCTTTAGTGGCAGCTCCCCAACAGGATAAAACAATAGCCTTCATTTTAAAAGGGAAGGGGAAAGGCTGCAGAAACATCAATGGAGATGATTAGGTGGACTGGTGAGAAAAAGAACACAGTTAGTTCCTGTCAACACCCAAATAATTTCTGTGGGATCTTCCAGCTCAGGCAGTGATGGAGCAGCAGTGTCAGTGTGGAGAAAGCAGCTTTGTCCTTCTCCATACTCCAGCACATAGCCAGTGGCACAATGTCCTCTCCACAATTTTCCCACCTCTGAGGTTGCTCTGTTTCATGTCTTGCTTTCCCTGACTCTTGTTCCCCTCCAAGCTTTCCCCATCTCTAAGAGCACACAAACATCTGTGGGGGTCTTCAGAAGCTTACAAGCCTCCCACAAGTACCCAGAATAAACTAATCTCTAGTTAGAGGGAGGCATTTGGCTGCTTTCAGTTGGTTGCAGAAGGAAGCAGAGGAGGTTCTGCTTTCTCTATGGACTCATATCACAGAAACAGCAATTATCAGCAGAAAAATTGGCACAATAGATCAAAACAGGAGCCTCAGTAACTTCTACCCAGACTTTTCAGGTGGAGGAAATCAAAGTAAAGGGCAAGGCCCTGGAGAAGTCACTTGCTCTAGCAGCTCAGTGTGAATCTGCTAGCAGCTCCCTTCCAAGAGAGGGGAGAATAAAGAGAATTGTAAGAGGATAAAGGCAGGAGCAGGCAGGACCCTCTGTGAGTGAGCTGTGCTCCAGCAGGGCACAGAAGGGAGCATCCTCTGAGCACTTAGGGCTGAGCTCAGTGCGAGGAACTGAGAGCACGTCCTGGCACTGCAAGGCAGCAGGGAGCAGCCTGTGACCCAGGGAACAGCAGCTGTGCACAGGAGCTTTTCTTTCCTGTGTTTTCCTTCCCAGCACACATCCCTTCCTCAGCCATTCCTGACTGCAGCACTCCCCATGATGAGCCCTGTCAGCTTTAACACCAAAAACAGCCCCACAGGCACTGAGCCTGCTGGAGCAGAGGGACCAGCACCTGCTCTGAGTGTGGAGAAAGCAGCTTTGCCATGGCATCAGTCTCCTCTGCTTGAGCACAGTGTAACCAGAGGGGAAAAGCCTGGAGCATCTGGGGACAGCACAAGTCATGCCTGAGTGTCTCTCACTCCTGCTGCAGCCCTGGGTTTCAGGGTGCTCCTGCAGCCTTCCACAAGCCATTCTCCAGGATGTGCCATCTCCACAGCAGCCACAGCAGGACACTGAGCATCTCCTGTGTTGCAACCTTTTTGCCATGCTGGGCCAAGCAGGATCCTGCCACAGCTGCAGTGACCAGTTCACCCAAACCTGCACACAGCAGTCCCAGGATAAAGCTCAGGATCTTCCTGGGTCAGGGTGCTTTGTTTAGAAAGCACTATCCATCACCTCTACCCAAATCATGCTTCCAGGTGGACATGCAAGGGCAGGACATGAGAAAGGACAGCCCAGCTGCAGCAGAAGGAGAAGAAGAAAACAGAACAGAGCACTACAGGTTTTACTTCATTCTGATAGGGGCTAAATAATCCCCTTGAGCTGAATGAGACATTTGGAAGAGCTGAACAGTGGTGTGGTGGCACACCTTGACACTGTTGGATGGATGGATGGATGGATGGATGGATGGATGGATGGATGGATGGATGGATGGATGGATGGAGAGCTCCCTCATGGGTGGTACAAGGCTGCTCCCCACCATTTGCCCCAGCTCCTGGACATTTTCTGACTCAGGCAGGACACTGGGCAGGATGTCCACCCCTTACCCTACAGCACCATCATTCCCTGCTCTTTGGCCAGCATCCTTCTGCTCTAGAGTTCACACCAGTGCAAGTCTGCAGAGAGGAGCTGACACCAGCAGCAGCATCCTGCCCTGCCTGCAGTTCCTGTGCTCTACATTTTGCACAGCCCAGACAGCCCAATACAGCAACTGGAGCCTGAGCTAGATAAATGGCCAAGCTATTTCTCAGGATTAATCATCCTTAGGTCTGTTGCATGAGACTGCCACAGCCTCCATGGTCGGTGAGGTATTTGCTGTCTCAACTCATTGGGAGTCAGGAAAATGAAGCAGCTGTGTGAGGTGTCCCATTACTTAGACAGTCTGTACTGAACCTGAAGTGCCTCACAGGGGACAGCCAAGAATTCATCTTTCTGTTCTAATAGTCCTGCCCCTCATCATAGTGTAGGAGTCTGAAAAATTACAACAAAAATCCTCTACAAAGACAGTAAAAGTGTTCATTTCTGTCCTACGTAAATTCACTGTTTCCAATGGAGAAGCCCTCAAAACACTCATAATTTTTTTTTTTTTTAAAGTGACCTTTAGCTATGAAACAGATTTTTCCCAGGGTTATGTCAGCAGCATGTGCAATTCCTTGCACAGATATTCCATGCAAGGGGAGCACAGGGTTGGGGCAGAGGCAGAGGAGGTTAACTATGCTGAATTCATCACACCAGAAAAGCTGAAGGAGACAGGACTGAGGCAGACACAGCTCCAAGGATATTCAGTGCAGTGCCTGGATATTCCTCTGGTTATGAGAGGGAAGAGCCAGCAGAGCTGCAGGACTAGAGTTCTTGGAAGAGGTCAGCTCCACCCCGCACTGGGGCTCTCTGGGGATGCTGGAGCAGCAGGAATCTGAGACTGGAGAGGATAAGCTGAGTGCAATCACTCAAACTCCTCTAATTTACCTCAGTGCAGTTTTCCCCACTCTGAACTATTGAGCTCAGAAGGAGGGAGGAGCCTGCACTTTTGGTTTCCAGACCAAAGAGGTTTAAAGCAAACTTCAAACATGTCACCAACCCATCCACCACCAGTCTGCATTTCATCCACCAGCAGGAAAAAAAAGAGTAACAAAATAAATTTCAATTTGAGAGAGGCTTCCAGAAACCTCCTAAAAAACGACTCCAGCAGGGATGGACCTCCAAGCCCACCCCTGGCCAGAGCACCTGACACAAGGAAATCCTTAAGAGCTGGTGCACAGCCAGCCCCAGCCCTGCCTGGCAGGGCCAGTGACATCCAGCCCCTGCAGCAGAACTCTGTGGTGACACTACAGTCACACTACAGCTTCTCCTGTCACACTACAAAGGCACAAAGCCACCTTCCTGCTGCTTTAATACCTCATCACATCTCTTTCCCTGCTGCTCCTCCTTGCTCTCTTACCCCCTACCCTCTCCTCCCCCACCTCTCACCATCTCATTTTCTCTCTTCCCCTCAAACCTGCAGTTTCCACACAATATGTTTTGGTGTATATTAGAACCAGAAAATAAGGATGTGAGTCCTGCTCCAAAAGGAAGAAATAGAACCAGCCTCCCTACCCTTACAGTGAGAGCAGAGGGGTGCATGCAGCCACTGACAGCAGGGTTTCCACAACAACTTACACTGCATGCAGGTACCATAATTACATTATTGGCTAAAAATCTGTGCTTACTTTTAGCACAGATGATAACTGCTGCCAGCCACATTTATCTCCCCACAAATCAGATGTTAATGGTGATGCAGCAGCTCAGCCCACCAAAACATTCTCTGGGGTGGTTTCTGCAAGGGAGGAGCAGAAGGCAGAGGAGGAGGAGGAGGGGACCAAGGCCAGGGCCCCTCTGTACCCCAGTGCAGAGCTGGTCCTGCTCCTGCTGCTCCTGCATGCTCCCACAGCTGTGCCCTTCCCTCTTTCACTGAACCCTCCACACCTGGGCCTGGGCCACCCTTACAGCCACCCACACACCCATTGGGATCTGTCTCAGTAGAAAGAATCCAAATACATTTTGGCATCTCCTTTAAAAGTGCTGCCAGGCTGAGCTTGTGTCAAGCACCCAAATCCAGGCTGGAAGATCTCAACCCCTACAGCCTGGTTGCCCCTGTGCTGTGTAATCCTGGAATCTTGGCAGCAGACAATGTGAGGCATCCTGTCTTTTAAATATGTGCTGTGCATAGGTCCATCACCAACACAATTATCTTCGAAGTACTTATGTCGTTTGCTACAGTCCTCCTCAATAAATCAGACTGCAGCATCAGCATCAAACCGTAAGGGAAGATCATTTTAAATAGCAAAGCAGTCCTTTAAAATTGCTTATGACTGCTGTATTAAAAAATAAAAATAAAACCTACTCATAGTTCCCAAACAGTGATGACTTTGCCTTAAGAATGATTTAGATATTACAGAAAAATAATAACCCCAGAGGGGATAATTGCAAAAATGCAACAAAATAAAATAAAAATTAGGAAGAAGATGGGAAAATATATCTTTAGCTCTGTAAATCAGAGCTTTCCCATCCCAAACACACAGCAGTGCTGAGGAGCAGCATGTTGGCATAGCTGAGCTGTTTTCCTTGCATTCTTGACACACTTTTGGTTAAATTAAGAAAAGTGATTTTCAAAGTAAATGTGTGTTGTGCCCCTGCCTGAGCAGTCAGGGAGGAGAAATCCTGTCAGCAGCAACATGGAACAGTCATTTCTCACCCAAGGGTAATGTGGTCCTGGGTGCCTTGAGGTCTCCTGTTGTCATCACTGATCCCCAGGCAAGAATCAGAGAAATATGCACTCCAGAACTGGGAAGAGCCTGCCTTGGCATAGCAGCTCTCATGTGAGAGAGTTTAGGACTTACTAATATCCTTTCTCTAATGATACAAAAGTGATGCTGTTCACTTCAAGAAGCAGCCCCTCTGTTATTTCCCATACCATAGTATCTGGCTATATTTAGTGCCACTTTCAATGAAAGGTGGAGAGAGGACACTCTAGGAGAGGATCACAGCATTTGTGTAATAGTAATAAAGACAAGTGGTACAAAAAGTCAAACTCAATCCTACCTGAAGAGGCCTCTAATGCAGTGAATCTGCCCCAAAATGACAGAGCAGATCCAGGAGCATGCTCCAGTATTTAAAGTCCCATCACAGCTCCTTTACAGGCAGAGAGGCTCCTGGCACAGAGTAAGGGCAGCTCAGCAAAGGGCTGTGTGGGATGGAGGTGCTGTGCCCAGAAATCCTGTCAGCCAGAGCCCTCACCAGCACCTGGTGCTCTCACAGAGGAGGGCAATGGTGCTCTTCTCATTCAAATCCAAGAGCAGAGTCTTTAGAGCTCATCTGAGCACTTCAGACTTGCTTGAGACCAGGGAAGGTCTGTCCTGGTGGCTCAGCCACTGCCCATGATTCTTTGTTCACTATCCATAGCACATGCTCTCCTGAGCATCATTCTAAATCTTTGAGACTTTGAGGTCCTTGAAAGTCAGGCTGCTCTTAGCTGAACATTTGGCAAGTACCTCACACATGGCATAAGACTGCAGCCCCAGCACAAAAGAAAGATGCTCTAATGCTCCCCACTGCACTAAATCTGCTGTGCACCTCATTCCCCTTCTTCTCCCCATACAAAGATCCCAGCTTAATTTTCCCATGTGAAATACAATCATTGCACTCTCACATTGCACTATAAATGAGGAACCCAGTTTTGTACTGGAAACACTCGTCACCAATTTGTCAGGCAGTGGCATCTTGCACCAAACCTTCATCAAATCCCCATAAAAGCTCTGACAAGAAAACAGACTGGGTTAGGCAGTGATGGGAAGGCTCTGGCAGTGCCTGAGCAGGGCTGCAGGCTCTGTGCTTGCAGGCATCAGCCCAAGACATGTGAGGCATTCCAGGGCTCCACCTGCCACCACCTGTCATTACAGCATCCTGCTGACAACACTGCCATCAAATTCAGCTGTTGCACAGGTACAGGCACACAGATCTCCCCACCTAAGGGTGGCTGTACCAAGGAAAGCTTTACATAAGCTCAGGGGTAAGCTAGGAGCAGTTATACTGCCCCACCTGCCCACCCAGCAATGGCAATAACCTCCTGCAAGCAAAGGTCAGCCCTTGTGGTTCCAGCTGAGCTGCTCAGGGCCTAGTGGAATGGTGACCAGAGCTTCCAGCACAGGCAGAACCTTCCAGCACCACCATGAGAAGCTCCAGAAGGGAGCAGGAGCAGCCAAGAGCACCCCAGCTGACCACAGCAGACCAAGGCAGAGCTGGCCCTGGCTCCACACAGCTCCCACTCATGGCTGGATACAGATCAGGCACTGGGCTGTGTCCCAGGCATGATCCTGCCCCTCTCCAGCAGAGCTGGACAAGCAGCAAGGAAGCAGAGGAGCAGAGCCCCTCACAAAACCCAAAACCCAAAGCTGCTGCACTACAGAAGCAGGAGGAGGGGAGGGGAGAGGAGGGTGTTGTTGCAGCATTGAGAGGAAGAGTTTGTGAAGTTCCCAGAAAGGAGACTTGGGGATCTGGGACAAAGAAAGATGTTAAGATTATGCATATGTTCCTCTTGTGTCTCCCAGGAGTCTCTAGCTTTGCATCCCAAATTATTCCAGCTCCTCATTAGTCTCTCTCTATCCCCTGCTCACCAAGCAAGCCAAAATGTCATCCAGTTGTCAAAAGCTACCACACATCACAATGCAGAAATGTTTGCTCCCTCATGCTCAGTCTTTGTGCCAGAAAGACTCACTGCACCTTTCCTTCTCGTTCCTTACTTTAATTTCCCCAACTGACACTGTTTGGAGGGGGACTTGTTGCTCTGCACAGCCTGGCTCCATGCATTCCCTCAGCACCTGGAAACACACTGGGTCTTTAGAAAAACTCCACACCAAACCCTAGAAACTTCTCCCACATGGAGCTCACCATCCAAGGAAATGGCTTGGAGAACTAATTTCCCCCAGCTCTAGGGAAGGGGCAGCAGAGTCCCTAAAGGCAGTCAGACAGCCCAGACCCCTGTGGCAGACACACCAGCCTGGAAACAAGTCCTTGCAGAGCAGGAACAGATTCTGCCCCTCTAAACCCTGCAAGCAAAGCAGGGAAGCCCAGAAAGGTGGTGCCAAAGGGGCTTTGGCAATTGATCTGCACAGTAAATTAGGTTTAAAGGAGGGGAATGGCATAAAAGGGCAATAAATGCACCACAGTGACTGAGGCAGAGCCCTGAGCTGTGGTTACAGTCCTGTGACCCAGTAATCCCCACTGCACCCACTCAACTCTGCTCTAGTGCTGGGAGCAGTTTCTCTGGAAAATGGCTCATGTTTCTAGGATTGCCAGGTCTTTTACTTTTTGGTTTCTTCTTTTTTTTCTCTCTTTCTTCTTTTCCTTTAAATAAGCAATAAACTTGTCAAAGTCCTGATGTTTTCTTATGGCCCCAGTCCTTCTCACCTTCCATGATGCTCTTCTCCCCAAGGGGCTTTCAGTCTGCCCCACCCTAAAAATAATTCTAGAGAAATTACAGAGGAGATGTACTCAATCTGTCTCCAAAAATGGGGTTTGTGCTCATACTGTTTGTCAGTGACACTCCATTGCCACAATTACCACTGCTGTTTTGTCTCTCTGCTTATAATGCTGATGAGAGAGCAGCAAACAGTGTTGGTTTTTAAGCTGAATAAGTCACTTAAATATATTTATACCCCCAGATCACAACATAAAGCATAAATCTAACCATCTATCATGCACTCACTTGATATGAATGCTCACCATGATACCAGGCAAAGCAATCACAAGAAAAGCACAGGATGATTTGAGCTGCAGCTGCCTGCAAGTATTTGACAAGGGTATTAGATGAAAAAAATTCAAAAAAGGGATGAAGCATCTCACCTAGACATGGCTTTTGCTGGGCTGCTGCAGAGGGAAAGCAGGGACCTGAAAATCTTCTTGGTAGCTGTGCTTGTAATATTCTAATCCAGCAAGGGATTGCCCAAGGCTTGGTGTTGAAACTGGGTTGTTCTCATGATAAATCAAAGAGGAAAAATGCCTGGAGCCAGGATGCTTGGTAGGGGGACCTGGCTCAGGTTCTGCCTGCAAAGCATCTCCCAGCCTCACTGCACTGCCCTGTCTGTGCATCAGGGCTGGGGGCCCTGTCCTCATCACTGCTGGGCCAGAAATGGGAGATAATTGGGATGATGATTGGTCCTGCACACCTGAAACGCTTCTCTGAGGGACTCTGCCATAGGGAAGAAACACCTTGTGCTTCCAGCTGCCTGTTTGAGATGGGGTGCTGTGTCTGACTAGGGTTATTTTGAAGTGGTTGGTTCTGGCCTCCCTCTGTGCAGTCTTCATCTGGGATGTGCTAGAGAAAGGTGCAATGCTGTTAAAGACCTCACCATGCCTGATGCTAGGCTAGAGCCTTTCTCCCAGCAGCAATTAACACAACACCTTTATTCCAAATTCCCTTCTCCCTCAGCTTGAGTGGAACACAAAAACAGGGAAGATTGAGCTGTGGTGTGAAAGCCTTGTTGCCTTTCCCTTCCTTGGAGGTGCTCAGAGAGAAGAGGTATGAAGATACCACACAGTCAAGTCAGAGACAACACTTCAGCCTCTCATCCACCCTGAGAATCTGCCCCTGCCTGTCTGTTCCTGCCTGCAGCATCTCACTGAATGGACTGTGCTTTAAATGCAGGCATCTCCTCCTGGGAGCATTGGGCAGCAATCCCAGTCTTACAGGTTTTCCTAGACTCAAATAAAAGCCACCAAAGGGTTTTTTTCCCCCCTAGGATCACTGACTGCTGGCTGTCCCATCAGGCATCTGCCCAAGGTGGTTTCCTAAGGCTGCCCTGCACTATCCCAACCACACTGCAAAGCAGCACAGCAACCCTGCCCAGTTCACCTGGGGAATTTGTCCATGTATGCACCAGGCTGGGGGCACAGGTGGCAGGAGGGAATTGGGCAGGTTACAGTGTCACCAGAGCAAGAGACAACTGTTTTATCTGATATCAGGAGGCAGGATTGTATTACAGACCCCAATGCTCCTTTGTGCTGTGCTGAGGTGAATTTAGCTGAATATATAACATGAAAAGTCTCAAGTTCCCATCCTCAACTCCAGAAAAAAAAAAAAAATTAAGAAGAAGAAGAAGAAAATATCTCAGTGGCCTGTCTTGCCCATGGTGCTCACAGAGCACCAAAGATGGTCACTGCACCATGCTTTGCTTCTTCTCTAAAATTCATCTCCAACCCAGGCGGGGCAGATGTCTGGATAAAGGCAGAGGCTATTCCTGGGGTGCAGCAGTGAACACCATCACATTCCAGCAGTGAACACCATCACTCTTCCCCCAGGCAGACCCTGGGCTGTTTGGAGGCTTCAGCTCAGGGACTAGAGGCAGCCAGGGGCAAAGCAGGTGCAGCCCAGGGACACAGGATGGTGCTGGGGAAACCAGAACTGGCTGCACATGGAATAAAAGAAAGTGAAGAAAGGAAGGTCCCAGCTGCAAAACCTGATCAAAGCCCAGCAGTAATCTGCAGGCTGCCAGTGAGGGGAGCAGGCAGGGGAGAGGCAGTGGGGGCAGAGGGCTCTGGAGTTGGCTGCCAGCTTGCACTAAAGAAGATAGGAAAGAAAAAAAATCAGTTATCCCTCAGCCTAAAGTAAATTACAAGACACATCCCTCAAGAGCACAAGGTGAAGCTCTTGATCAGACAAGCAATGCTGGCATGTAATTTCCCTTGATATCAGCTGATTTGAATTTTAGTGCTTATGAAGGGTGCATGAGTGACAGCTCTGGAAGCTGCAGGCATCTGTTCCTGTGCAGGAGCAGAGCACACAGCCCTGGGCATGAGCATCCCCATCCCAGCTCTGCTGCTGGCTGGAGCTGCAGGGAAAGGACTCTGGGGAAGGAGGACAGAGCTCATCCCTTGCTCCATCCAGCCCTTGCATACCCCACCAGAGCTGGGCACATGGGGCCTGTTGATACCTTGTGAAGATGGCATTTGCTTCATATAATGCAAAATTTCAAGTTAGCCACCAAAAGGATAAGATCTCTCAGGTTATGAATCCCATTCTTCTGACACCTATCCACACCATCAGAGCTGAGTGGGAGCTGCAGGAATAGAGGGGAGAGGATATTCCAACACCAGAACAGTACCAAAGCAGTATTTTGGGCATTCATTCTCCCTTCACACCTCCCCACAGCAGGGTCAACCATGGGGCTTACCAACAGCAAAACCTACCAGAAACACCCAGTTTTGTAAGACAGAAACACCTCATTGCTGAGGATGACCCTCAGTGTATCCATCCAGAGTATCAGGCTGCTTATCCTGAGTTACTGACCACTGGACAGCTATTCACAGAATCATAGAATTCACTGAGTTGGAAGGGTCCCATCGGGAGCATTGACTCCAGCTCCTGGCCCTGCACAGGACACCTCAAGAGTCACACCCTGTGCCTTGAGAGCATTGCCCAAACACTTCTCAAACCCTGTCAGGCTGGTGCTGTGACCACTTCTCTGGGGAGCCTCTTCCAGTGCCCAACCAGCCTCTGGGTGAAGGACCTTCTAAACATTCCCTGGCTCAGCTTTGTGCTATTTCCTTGAGCCCTGTCACTGGTCATGAGAGAGAAGATATCAGTGTCTGTCCTTGCTCTTCCCCTGCCAAGGAAGTTTAACTGCAGTGAGTTCCCCTCAAGGCCCTTCACCATCCTTGTGGCTCTCCTTCAGATGTTCTCTAATAGTTTAATGTCTTTTCTATATTGTGTCACCCAAACCTGTCCCCAGTACTTCCAGAGCAGAGGAAGACAATCCCCTCCCTTGCCTGCCTGGTGATGCTGTGCCTGATGTTCTCAGGACATGTTCAGCCCTCCTGGCTTCCAGGGCACTGCTGGCTCATCTTCAACTTGCCACCAACCAGGATCCTCAGGTCCCTTTCCACAGTGCTGCTCTCCAAATTTTCATTCCCCAGGCTATACACACAGCCCCATCCCAGGTGCAGAATCTGGCACTGGCCCTTGTTACAAATCACACAGTTGGTGATTTCCCATCTCTCTAATTTGTCAGGGTCTCCCTGGCCTAGGAATGGCTTGAGTGCCATCAACATTAATATCAATGGTGAAATTCAGAAAACAAAATAGAATGACACTTGGATTCACTAAGCCCACACCACTTTAAAAGCAAAGTAGAAATTACATCAGTTTAGATGCAGATGGAATACACTAAACCCTCACTCATGTACCCAGGCAGAAATCTGTTGAGTTCTGTAACCAAAGTTCACTTAATTGCTCACTTCTTCCAGTTAATGCACATCACTCCTCTTCTGTGCTGCATACCAATTGAAATAACTTTTCTGCAACAAGACAACAGAATCCATCTTAAGCCAAGCCACAACAGAGCTGCTCTGAGGAATTCTGAAGGTAACTTTGGCAAGAGAAGCTGACTAGCAAAGCTGCTGCAAAGTCAGGAGTGCTGCAAGCATCAGGAGTTAGCAAATAGCTCACCACTGAGCAAATAAATCAATGCAGGGCTGTTAGAGAAGTCTGGTCCCAGACATTTCAGGTCTGCTTGTCTTTTTCCTCTACAGCACCTGAATCAGCAAGGGACTTGGCAATTTCTGAAGACTTGTGTACACTCAGTTAAAGTAAAACTCCAGTGATGAGTTTTCTTAACTGGCCAAGAGGGAATACCTCTGAACAATAGCACAGAAATTGCATGGGAGGAGGTAGCTCAACTGGGGGCTCAGAAGCAAGAATATTTATTTCCCAGAGTTTGTCCTGTCATTCAGCCACATCACGAGGCTCAGAATATCCTTCATCAAAGGGGGCTGCAGAGAGGCACAGCTTTTACAGAGCAAAACAGAACCCTTCTGAGGATTTTATGAGTTTTTGTGAGTTACCATCCTTTGGGTAAGAGCCCTCATGTGTTTGCTCATAGCCTGCCCTGACTGCAAGGTAAAACCAGCTCACTCCAACTGCTACTTTGGGCACCTTTTCATTTGAAGTGCCAAAGATGGTTTAAGTAAACACATTTTACTCTGCAGTTGGGGACAGCTAAGTACCTGTGGTCAGTCCCTGCAGCTCAGCTGCCACAGAATAGCTTTTGGCAGGATCACATGAATGTCAAAGCAATCCTAAAAAACTGTGCTTTTGGCAGAAGCTGGGCACAGCATTCTATTTTTTTTTGTTTATTTTTTTCAAAAAAATATGTATCTTTCCTCCAGAAACAGATAGATAGAATTTCAGGGTGTTCATAGGGAGTGGAGACAGGAGGTCACATTGATCAGTGTCTTTATATTTTTGGTAGGAAAGAATAGTTAATCAGCTACATCCCAGGGCTGTTGCCAAATATACCACTCACTTAGTACTTTTGCTTTTATCATCCTGTGGTTCTCAATAAGTCTGAGCTATCACTGCATTTTGCAACTACACAAACATTCTTTGTTTCTACAGGAACACTTGGAAAATTAAGAGGGATCAACAAAAGTTGCAAATACATACTTCACTTGAAGTGCATTCAAACCCCATGTAGAGATTCTCATTTCAGATTAAAATGGCTTTAAATTACTGCTTAGTCTTCTGCCAAGAAAAAGCCCTGAGAAATGGCTCTTGCTGTGAAGCACTGTGAAGTTTAAATCAGTTTAGACTGGCTGAAATCGTAGTTTTTATATCCACTTCACACCTGGGAATATTAAAGTGCCCACCACCAGAAAGGGAGGCTCTTGGCCACCTTGGGAGGAAACTCAGATCTGTTGAGATCCATCTTGCAAATATAACATCTTTCAAAACAACTTTTGCACTTTTTTTTTCTTTCTGGGTCTTGGGTAAGCTGAAGAGCTCACCACAAAAGAAACCAAGACCAAAACCAAACAAAACAAAACCAAAGAAAAACAAGCAAAAAACCAAACAAAACACCACCAACAAAAACCCCACAAAACAAAAACAACAAAAGAAAAACCAAAACACCAACACCACCAAGAATAGCAACAATTTCAACTTATCTAAATGACCCTATACACACCTATGGTGAGTTTTATAGGTTTATAAACCTACTGAGGTCTGCAGAGGGACTGAAGGTTTCAGTAAACCTTCGCAGCTGCTCCATTTCAGGAGAAAGCAAGTTGAAGGGTAAAAGGCTTGGAGGGGCAGCAGCTGCTTTGACCTCAGCCCCTTGCAGCATGTCCTACAAGTGCTGCCCTGCTCCCTCACCCTCACATGCTACAGGCACAGTTTAAACTCTGCTTTGGGAAACAGGGCTCTCAAACAAGCCCAGGAGATGAGATCCTGACATCTTTCTGTGTGCTGAACAGCACAAGTTACTGATCTGTGTGGGGCTGCTCACAAAGCACCCAAGTGGGGAAGAGAAAGAGCATCACAATCAAGTGTCTGCTTTTAGAAATGCACTAAACACACTAAAAATACACTCTGCTAGAGGAGATGGCACAACAGCTGAACCACCAGCTAGGAAAATAATACTCAATTGCTAAAGTGCCTAAATACAAATATACATTATTTAGAGACTCTAATTTGGGTAAAGATAGTTGGGATGGGCCAATTTTCAGGAAGAGTCATTAACGTTTCAGAGATGCTTTTGCTGCCCAGCTTCTCTTTTTGATGCCTCTGCTATCTCTCCCCTCTGTTAACCTCACATGGGCAACAGAAAATAAGGCAAGGGGATCTCTGTCTCTGCTCTGTCTTGCAACTTTTTAAGGACACAAGAGTGCCACACTAAACACAGATACAAACCAGCAGCCTGAGACCTGGCACTGTGGATTCACATCATAATTTACAGGCCACCTGCAGCTGGACACCTCCAGAGCAGTTCTTTGTTTGAAGGCTCTGGCAGAAAACCTTTCACCTTATTCAGCTGAGCTTTCTACACTCACAGATTCCTTTTCTGGCAGTGCAATCCATCCCTCCTCATCCTGTGGGTAGCTTGGTTTTGGACAGCACAGAGGATTCAGCACTGAGTTTGCTCCTGTCAGGGCACTGCAGGCACCAGTGGCTCCCCAAAGGACAGGAAAGCAGAAGGAGCTCAGCTGCAGGGCTGAGCTTGTAAAATGTGCCCAGGAGGAGCTGAGCAGGGCCCTCGAGACCCATCAGTGCCCCAGAGCCCAGGACCTGCTGCTCCCCTCCCAGCAAAGCCTCTGCTCTGTGCCACTGGTAAAAGTCTGCATGTGCCAAGTTCTCAGCTCTTCTGCCTGCCTCCACAGCCTGCCCTGGGGTTGTAGATCTCAGCACAACAGGGTCTGAGCTGTGTCAAAGGGTTCCAGATTTACAGCAGCAGTGTTGCTGGGTGTGCAGTATGTGTTCCTGCTGCTCCAGATTCTCAAAGCAAGGGTAACTTAAGGACTGGATTCTTGTGCTCTCTTTCACAGCTGACAGGTGATTGCAGAAGGGTCATAGTCCCACATTTGAACTTGATAGTTCAGTGTATGGAGTTTTTTTTGTGTCCTGCTCATGCAATACACTGAACACAGACTTGCCAAACAAGATCAGACAGAGCTTAAGTTTGATGGGAAATTACTTAAAATATTATCTACATACAGCAAGAGCTCTGAAAGTGAGCAATATTACATCCTTTGCTCACTAAAATAAGGCTCCAGGATAGATTTATTGTGCAAACTCCAATCCAAAGCAATTAAAGTGAAGAAAGATTTCCTCTAACTTAAGTGCCATGGATCATAGCCCTTTACCTCCATCTTTTCACATATCTTTACAGGAACAAGAAGTTAAAGACATCCTTGCTGCATCTTGCACAGGCTGGAATTCAATTAACATTTTTCTGCAACAAAACTTGGAGAAGCACTTCAGAGCTGCTGCTCACAAGGCAGCAGCGACTGAACAAACGATATTCTCATTAGCGCTCTGCCTTTCCCTGCTGCGCAAGCCAAACCCTTCAGCACTAAAAGCACCTCAGCATCAGCTGGCTTCACAGACATCCACAGCAATTTTTCAAGCTCCCTGACTTTTATAGACCAGGGGGGAAGGGATTTGGTGTGCTTTAATCCGTTCTATTATATGAACTCAGAAATGGTTTTCACTCTCTAGCGCTATAAATTAAGCTGGCTGCAGTTATTCTATTCCTGATTATGCTGAAAGTTACTGGCAATAATTTGATGGCTATATTTTCTTGCCTTTTTTTCTCTTCTTTTCTGAATTAACCTGTGAATTTAGTTTCTGTGGTAGTAAGTAAATAATGCAATAAAACTATATGTAGTAGCCAACACATTCACATCTTGATGCCTGAAATTGTGGATGAGCAAATAAAAAGCTTCTTTACTTTGTAGGTGAAATTTACTGTATTCAATTCTCAGCTCTTTAGGCTGGAGGAACATGTTGTATGAGAAAATCACATTATTTTGCAGTCTCTCAGCTATTTTATTTTTTTTTTTAATCTAAAACACTAGCCACCTTTTCAATGTGAGAGAATTTACCTTTACAAGTCCTTAGTGCAAATGCTATCCCAACCATCTAAAAGACTGGAAAAACTTAAGTCAAGAATAATTTACAGAAAAGCTTCTTACTCATGCAATAGAAGCTACTATTAAATACAACTAAATAAAGAAAAGTACCCATTTTACAGCTGTAGTCATAACAGTACATGAAAGTAAGGAGCAAATTCCATCTGCCCTGCTTCCCCTCCCTTCCTCTGACCACTGAGACAATTTGTCTCCTAAACCCTGATAACAAACAGAGAGACAGAGAGGCCACACTGGTGAGGCCACACCTCAGGTGCTGTGTCCAGCTCTGGGTCCCTCACCCCAGGAAAGACACTGAGGGGCTGGAATGCATTCAGAGAAGGGCAATGGAGCTGGGAAAGGGTCTAGACAGTCCTATCATGAGTTGCTGAAGGAGCTGGAGGGACTCAGCCTGCTGAAAAGAAGGCTCAGGAGTGACCTGATCATTCTACACCTCCCTTAAAGGGGTTGTACCTGACAGAAGCTGGGGCTCAGCCTCTTCTCCAGATAACAAGTGACAGGACATGAGGACATGGCCTCAAGTTGTGCCATGGGATGCTCAGGTTGGAAACCAGGAATAATTTCTTCACTGAAAGGGTGGTTAAGCATTGGAGCAGGATGCCCAGGGAGGTGGTGGAGCCACCATCTGCTCAAGAGTTGTTCAAGAAACCTCTGGACATTGCACTTAGTGCCCTGGCTTAGTTGACTAGTTGGTGTTCAGCCAAAGGTAGGACTGGATGATCTTGGAGGTCTTTTCCAACCTAAATGATTCTGTGGGAGATGTTGACAGATTTGGATTCTCTCTGGATGAGTTAGGGGGCACATTGTACGTTTTAGAGTGTAATACATCAGCAGCTTCTCTACAGTGAGCATGTGCTAGGAGTCTAACTGTGCCTCTAGTTCCTGTGAATTAATAAATGTGTCTTTGATGATTTATTTCAATACAAATTACTTGCCAGTGTAAGCACAGCAGAATCCAGCTCCAGGCTGGGTACTCAGGACCTTAGCAAATACCAACTTCTAAAAGCTTCAGTAAAACCTACTTGAGATTCCATCAGACTCAAGTGCCCATGTCAGTTATTGTCAATTATTCTATCTATAAGGACACGTCAGATACACAAAAGACACTATTCTGACAGCATGACTGCCCTAAAATGATAGCTTTAGCATAATGCACTTGACAATGAAAAAAGCAATAATAGCTATTTTGGGGACAAAAGAAAAATACAATGGATCTGATGACTAAGTGTTCTGGTCCCCAATGTAAAAGCAAAGTAGATCCCTGTCGTATTTAACTTGATTCCTTTGAATTAAACACTTTCATTAAAGTTTCCCACAGTAGCTTTAATATTTAATTATGTATTCCACCAAAGAAAAGAACAAAATCTTTGCAAAGGGATTTTTTGGGCTTTTTTTTTTTTTTTTCTAGTGGTGAAATATTTATCAGCATATCTCTTTGGACAAGTATTTTTATCCCCCAGGCAGGGAAAAAAACTTCCACGTTCAAATCGGTTTCAAAACATTTTATTTTACAGCTTGAAAGTTTTCTATACTTCAGCACCTCATGCCGTGACTTTGTTATTTCACTTGTTAATGAATGGTAATTAAATCTCTTTTGGCTGGAAAGGTTGGAGGGCTCCTGCTGTATTACAAAAACAATTTCTGAAAGTTACAGAAATGCCCGAGTGTCTGGAAATTAAAGCGTAAAGTTTGCCGTGTTTTGAGTGCAGGTTTTAATCGCTAGGAAGGATTTGTGTGGGAGAACAGCGTGTCCCATTGAGCGTGCACAGTCCCCCCAATTGAACAGATATAATTATGTCACTTTGTATCTACCAGAGTAAACACAATAGTGCTCTTAATAATGTACATTGTGGCCACAAACTTCCTTGATCTTCCTAACAACTGTAGCAAACACTGCATAAACCCCATTATACACTACCCACACAGAGAACTGCTACATATGTACATCTAAGTAAAGACTTGTTAATTTTGCACTTGCTCAGCAGGGCTTGAAACATCAGCCTATTAATTTTTCTTCTTTTCTGTATTCTCATTTCTTTCAGGTGCTTTGAGTCAGAAGATAAATGGAGTGCGTGCTTGCAAGTGAGGTAGATAAAAGAGAAATAACTACATATTAAGGCATTTTGTGGTGTTACAGTGCTAAATAGAGACACAATATTGAAGAAGAAATATCTCTACAATCCATTACATCCATGCAGGAGTCTGCTGGCATCAAATGGGCAGATTTGGTGCACAGTTTGTAAAAAGAGCTATGTTAATTCCAATATTAAATGTACAAAATATAAATGCATTATGAAATGTAATACCAGTGTAAAAATGTGTTTTATTATATACAATATACAAAATTTTCCTAAAGGTGATACAGTGATTTCAGTAGATTCTGAATCTCTTTCAAAATTACAGTTTCTCAAACAAGAAACTGGGAACAGGAATGCAACTACATGAGTGCATTCCTAGACTGCAATTTTGGGAATGGGTTTGCTTAAAGGAAGGTCCCCTATGTTGAAGTGAGGTACATCAGTCTTGAGGGGTGGTAATTTCATCCTCATACCAATGCTGGATTGCTCCTTCTCCCTTTAAACAGAAACAAAGAAACAGAAAATTCGTATTTCTTTCTGCAGCCCAGAGATGTTTACAAACTAAGGAAATCTGTGTCCTCCAGAGTTTCTTTGATGCAACCACATATCAAGAGATCATTTAAAAAGTGTTGATTAAAGCCTGATTAGGCTAAACCTCCAAGACTAGGTGTCTGTTTGGATCTAATTACAAAACTACTGATAGGGTTTGGAATTATTAAAAATTGGAAATAAAAGAGCTTTCTTTGTGCTACTCCCCAAAATGGTCAGAGCACCTCATTAGAGCAAGTATGTACATGAGCTCCGTGACTTCAGATTTCTAATCACCATCCTGTTCTAGCTGGAATATGCCTGTATTCAAACAAACAGCTACATACATCAAAGGCACAATGGGGAGGTTTTCTTTCCTTTGTTGAATTTTAATGAATGTATAGTGCTATCTGTCTTCACATGTTAACAAAGTTCCAGTGATAATTGCCCTGTCTGTGACATTTGCAGAAAACTAGCAGTGTGTTGTAGGTGCACTGACAGCCCCAGGGAGCTGCTCCATCTGAGAATCCTGGAGGTCTTGAATGTGATGGCCTTAAGAGGAGGGAATGAGGGTTGGCTAGTTCACCCTCACAAAGTTGGGGAGGTAAGCAGAGCACTACAAAGCCGAAGGGCAATATTCCAAACTCACTGTACTATACCTGGATGCTTCAGAGAGAGGTCCTGAGATACTTAAGGTTAACCAAGTGGAGCTTTATGAAGTTCCAGTTTATAATAACAGCAGAAGTCTCAAGGCTTTATAAAGAAGGTCAGTACTATTATTTCCTTTCACACTCACTGAGATTGAGACACAAATGTGAGTGCAACCACACTTTTACAAAATCTAGCCTTGTCACATGAATATCTTTGCTCAGTCTCCAGTAAGGGGAAAGAAAGCATGTCTGGAATTTTTACTTCTCTATTTGCCCCTAAATAATTGTCAGGATAGGAAGAAGTTCAGAGAAACTGTCAGATGTCTAGTTAAGCATCATTTTCCAAATTTGACCCATACACAGGTAGGAGAACAGTCAAAAGATAGCACAGATGAACTTAACAATGAAAAACATTTATAACTGGTTTTAATTGTATCACTGTATGTCTAATGGATATGACAGCTGACAGCACTAAACACTAAGATTCTGTATTTAGATGGCTTATCCCATCTCACTATTTGGCTTCCAAGTCTGGGGAGAGAAAATGATCCAGAATCCATGCTCACTTTTTCCTCATGCTCCCATGGAGACAACAAACAGATGTGCTCATCAGTATGGAAAATTCTATGCAACTGAATTCTATAATATATTATGCAGAATTAATGTGCAACCAGCCACATGCAAAAGCTCCCAGTTACTATTGACATCCCCCAGTGAGTTATTTTCATATACAGGACTGCTGGATTAGGTCTCTGGTGTGGATTTAAGCTTCATCTTTTCTCACAAATGCTTATCAAGATCAAAATGGGATCCCGGTGCTAGAAGCAACTAGGAAAATAGTGATGCAGGAAGGGTTCAAGAAATTGAAGTTAAAAAAGGAAGAGATAGAAAAAGAATGGCTAACACAACTGGGAAAAGCAACATTCAGAATCAGAGAGCTGAAAAAGAGGATTTCAAATTCACAATCAAAACCTTAAACATTGAATTTTCATTTTTAATACAAAACAAAGTTAAATTCCTGCTGTCACTATATTCCTTCAGCATCACATGCAGAGCTGCATTTATTCAGTACCAAGATGTTAAATCACAACTCAAAGCTATCTTGTGCAAATCAATAAAAGCTTTAGATGATAACTTTGTGTAAGGTTATCTGAGAGTATTAATTCTCTTTCATACCAGGGTAGTCAATAATGTTGTTAATGCTATCGTCCTGTAGGATCCTCTTTTTATTAGCAGAGCCAGCTACATTTATTTCAGACATGATGTTAACATTAGCCAGCAAGATAGAGAATCAAGTCAGTGGTTTTCTGTCAGCTGGGAGTTATAGAAATCTGAGATTGTGTGAATCCAATGGCCCTGGCTCTTTGGCCAGCATCCACGCAGCAGGCACTGCATGTCCAGCCCTGCCTGGGGCAGTAGTGCTGTGGAATGGCTGTGTGGCAGGGAGGAGGAGTTCTTGGGGAAGAACCTGACTGCACAACAGGTTGTCTCTACTGCAGAAAGCCAGAGATGTGTCTTGCACAACTGGCAGGCTGGAGAAGCAGGGCTGCACAAGGTTTTCCCTTGCCAACACAAAGCACAGCCTAGAGACAGCAGAAGTTGCAGTTTTATGCCCAGTTATGCCTCTGTGTTCTTCAAAGCAAGGTGCAGTCCAACAGGCTTGACTGGGGTACAGGGCAATGAGGGGAGAGGAGAGCAAAGCCCAGCAGCACCCCTCAGCTGCCACAAGACAGGAGAGGTGCAAGCCAGGACTGGCAGCAGGGTGCTGCTGCCTTCTGAAGCTGTGGTGGGGCCACAAGTGATGCCAGCCTGCAGAAGCACCACTAACAGTACCTGAATGTGCTTCCAAAACACAGATGTCACAAAGGCACCAATGCTCATCAGACTACAGACATGCCTGCCCAAAAGAACAACCTGACTGCTGCCTCAGTGGCAGGTATTTGTCTTGAACCTATAAACAGTGTATCCAGCACTAAATGACTTCCAACATGAATTTCCTTTCACTATATAACATGTCCCAGTTCAGCCACCATCAACTCACATAGTATTTTTGTTTTATTTTAAAGCAATTATGTCCTTAACAAGCGGAGTCTGTGACAGGAATTACTTCTAGGTGAGATATAACAACAAAATGTGGGTTCATTTTATGAACAGAAAGAGACATGATACCAGAGTCTGAAACAGAAACATCAAATATACTATGGAGGAGACATTTAGCTGCTGGAAACAGATTATCAGGCATTATGGTAGCCTCACATATTGATCCTAAAGCTTCAGAAAGGCCATTAGCATTGCACAATTGTTGCTAATTCCAAACATTAAGGTAACATTATGCAATTTGCAGATGGACAAAAGTCGCTGTTTATCACTGATTATTTTGCTAATTTAGACATCAAGTAGTTTGCTGTCTGAAATGGGATTAAGGAAGAAATTATAAAAGCAACTTTGAATTATGTTCAGCAACAGTAAAGAACTGTTGGCTTCAGTGTGTGAGAAAGGCATAGTCTGAGGATGGAAATGAGTGGAAGGTCAAAGTCTTTCTGTGCATACAGAAAATCTTGGTAAGAGATCACATCACCTGACTGCAGAAATCTAGAAGTTTCTCATTAAATCAAGCCCACTCTCAGCACCCTCAGCAAGTTTTCGAATGACAACAAACTGAATGGGGCAGTTGACTCACCTGAGGGATAGAATGCCATCCAGAGGGATCTGCTTAAGAAGTGGGGCCTTGGGAACCTCTTGAGGTTCCACAAGACCAAGTGCTGGGTGCTGCACCTGAGTCAGGGCAAGCCCTGGCACCAATCCAGGCAGCGGGATGAACACATGGAGAGCAGCCCTGCCCAGAAGGACCTGCGGGTGCTGTGGGTGACAGGCTGGACATGAGCCAGCCATGTGCACTCAGCCCAGAAATCCTGTTGCAATAGGACCAGGGATAAGGGTTTTTATCTAAAAGAAGTTAAATTTTGACTAGATATAAGAAGGGAATTTTCTGTTATGAGGGTGGTGAAAGACTGGCATAAGTTGCCCAGAGAGGTGGGAGATGCCCCATCCCAGAAACATTAAGGGTCAGGTTGGGGGTCTGAGCACCTCACCTGGTTGAAGATGTCCTTGCCCATTGCTGGGGGGTTGGATTAGATGGCTTTTAAATGTCCCTTCCAACCCAAACTGTTCTATAATTCTATGCTTTGATGTC
Source organism: Erithacus rubecula (assembly GCF_903797595.1). Taxonomy (NCBI): domain Eukaryota; kingdom Metazoa; phylum Chordata; class Aves; order Passeriformes; family Muscicapidae; genus Erithacus; species Erithacus rubecula. Next base: position 23,884,231 of record NC_136660.1, on the reverse strand, counting down.
AGAGACAAGACACTAATCTGTGTTCTCTGGGCACCACCTCATTGGTATGAATAATTTAACTGGACTGCAGAACATGTTCAGCAACATCTCTGATGGATGCTCTTGTCCTGGCCATAGATCATGGTAAATCCAGACCAGACTAAAGTAACACGGAGGAAAATTAGCATTCAGGAAAATTAGGCAAGAAAATTGTATCACCTCAGTCAAATTTGGCCACATTCAGATCAAAAGGGTCTAAAACAAAAATCTAGTTTGTGCAGAGAGTTATGTAGACAAAACTGTCGTTTTCTCATACTTCTTCTGTTGCTCCTTTCGTTTCTGAGCCAGATATTTCTTTTTCACTTCCAGAAGCTCATTGTTAAGTCTTTCAATTTCATGTTTGTATTCTTTGCTCTGTGTTTCACACACACTCAGTTCTGAGGACAAAACCTAATAAACAAAACACAAACAAAAGAAATGGGAGATGATGCTTCACTTACACAAAAGTGAGTACTTTTACAAAAACTTTATCCTTTCATATTTGATGATGTAGGACATGATCCTTTTCTACCATAATTATTTTTCCATCTTGATGTTTCATTTGGTCTCACCTTTGCTCACCTAAAAGTGTCTTACAAAATACAGGTTATGCCATTTAGCCATAATACAACATGTAAAATACTCTCCAAGATTTATGGGAATGGCATTAATAGATACATTAGCTCCTAATTTCTGGGACATAAAGCTGGGAAAAAATCCAAAACTAAGGTCTTAATAAATCAGGGAATTATTTGATAATAATGGAGTTTATTCACAGGGATGCACTGTTAAGTGGAGTAATCCACACAGTCAAAGTAGTACCAGGCACTGTAAATATGAATACAAAACCACTTTCATGTGAATCAGTAAAATTTTAAAAAAGGAGGCACATGTATAGTGCACGTTCTTTCTTACAAAAGGTAATAGCTTGACCTGGCACCCCAAAATGACATGCACAACATCAAGCCACAGCACACTGTGCCTGAAATACAAAGTAGTAGTTGACTGCATTAAGGACAAATAAGGACTGTATGGAGAACTTCAAATCACGTTCAGTTTAGCTAAACTTTGGCTTCTATTTTACATTTTCTTCATTGTTTTTCTTCTCCATGGAAAGCTAAGATTTGCATAACAGCCTCTTTGTTTCCTAAGGGCCCATCTGCTCCTGCATTTTTTCCTCATGGTTAGTATAGACGTGATTATGATGCAGTGAACAGGGGATGATGACTTCAACAGAGAGAGGAGCTGCAGAAGTAGATGAACTCCTGGGGAGACTGATCTCTTGTGCAGACAAGAATAAGAGAAGATCAGCTTATTCATAGAATATCACAGAATTCTATCAAAGACTCGTTTTTTAATATTATGCTTTTAAAATTTTCTACAAGATTCTTTTGCAAGCAGGAATTCCTCCCTCTGACTGATGGGGTTAGAACAGGTTCCTGCTGTCATCTCCACAAAATCTGCAAATCTAAATATACATGTACACATGGCAAGAGAAATAACAATAGCTTAAGACTGGATTCTCAGTATATACCCACGAGTTTGTTAAAAAGAAAACAAAATGGTTTTGATTTGCTTCTTAAAGATATTAACAGTTTAAAATAAAGGGAAGGAGAACAAGGTGAATTAAAAGCTGGCAGTACCCCAGAATGCTTGTGCAAAAACCCTACTTACAGCATTGTGCTGCTAATTCATATTGTAATAAGACTTTTCCTCTATTTCAATGAAATAAAGTCGCACAATGTGCAAGAAGAAGTTAGTTTGGTGCCCCGTGCTGTCCCTTGAGGAGATGCTGTGATAGCCTGGCTCTGCTGGTCTAACAGCAGGGGCAGGCACCCTGTGCACTGCAGATGTCCTGCAGATGTCCTGCAGATGTCCTGCAGATGTCCTGCAGATGTCCTGCAGATGTCCTGCAGATGTCCTGCAGATGTCCTGCAGCCCTCCCAGGCCCCCCTACCTTGATCTGCTTGGTCTTGTCGCGCAGGGTGTTGCGGAACTGCTGCAGCTGCTCGGCGGCCTCGGGGCCGGGCTGCCGGGCCAGCGCGCGCCTCAGCTCCACGTACAGCTTCTCCTTCTCCTGAGCAACACACAAGGGCAGCACAGCTCTTACTCAGCCTCTGTGGCAGCAGCACAGCCTGAGTGGAAATCAACCTCGCTGAAAATTGCTGCTCAGGCAGGAAGGTGTTTGGAGAAACAAATCTGCCTGTGTGTCAGGCTTCCCTCACTAGCCATAAGGTATTTAAAGTTGTTGTGATGGCAATGGGAGAGCTCATTAAGGTAAACATGCAGCTACTTCAAACCACGAATGAAATGCTCCTGAACACCATCACCAGCAAGCACTTCTACCTCAGCAGTTACTGAAAGAGTAGCCAGGGCAGGGAAATTAAACACTAGAAACTGTGCTTATTGCAATCTTTCTTCTTATGAGTCACATTGCCTTACATTAAGGATCAGAGCTTCACCCAACAGGATGTGAGCTGGCAATAGAAATGTCAGCAAAGGTCTGCACAAAAGAGTAACTTCTTCCAAAGAAAATCCTACAAAGCACATGTACACACACACACACACATAGATTTATATATATATAACCTTTCAGTTTAACTGCTAGGGCTCTGGGAGAGGGAAAGAAATTATAAACAGCAACAATTATGACTAGCACAATTACCAAGTAATTTTTCTTTGTCATGTCTCTCCTCATCCTTTATGTTGGAACAGCAGTACTTGTGGGAGTTGGATATTGCTATGCCTGAAAAGAAACCACATCATGGACCCACTTACAGCTTTCTGTACTGAAATGCTGCTTTTTTTTGACAGTGTACATTAGTCCAAGGAATAAAGCTCTGAAAAAAGCCACTTTCTTAGTTTGCACGTTACAATAGTTTTACTATCTACCCTGAAAAACTAAGATCATTGAATAATATTATTTAGTAAGATCACATCCTTTTCTGGTACATTGAAAACTGGAATTAAAAAGGACACTAGCAGACAAAAGATGCAACTGAGGAAGACAAAAATGCCAAGAAGAAGGTAGGATAGGTGATTATTTACACTGCATTTAACTGTCTTTTTTAAAAGCTCTCTCTACAATTCTTACCATAGAATTTGTATGTTGATCTAGGAAATGGTACCATCAAATCATCTAGAATTGTTACATTTGGTCTTTCCCTGTGGCTGAGACAGGGTTTGCCAAAGTGGTTTGCTATTTTGAAGATGAAAAATTTTCGGCGGCCAGTCTTCAAGAGCATAAGGAGTCTGGAGTTTTTAGACCTCATAATTTTCTGAAAACTATGCACCACAACAGTCACAAGTTGGGACCCAAAATGGAATCACTTCAAATCCTGCCTTACTTCTGCAAGCATTGTCCTTAAACTCTGCAGATCACTGAGGAAGAGTTCCTTATAAATGAAATTGTTCACAGTTCTTCTCTGGAAAAATCAAATCCTCCTGAGTCTCAGACTGATGTTTTCATAGCAGCAAATACTAAATTGGTAATTCAATCTGAGTAGAGAGTTATTATGCCACTTCATAGTGGTATTTCCACTACCAGCTTTTCCTTCTGAGGAAGGAAGATCTTACTGCAAGGTAAAAAGAACAGAAAAAGAAAAATCCACCTTGTCAAAATCTGGCCAGTCAATATTAACATTTCAACCCTGAATGTATCATATATTCATATTTTTTAACAGTGTAATGGTAATTTGGATAAATATGACTCAATCGATAGATTGAAGGTCTTGAGTGCAATTGTTTTCCATTTTTTCTCTCCCTACCCTCTACAACAGCCAACCAAGCTCTTCAAACGCTGTGCAATGGTGTGTATAATAACCTCATTTAGAGACAAAGCATGCAATTCTATTGTAAGGAGAATCTATTTTATGCAGCAGAGACTCATTAGGTGTCCAATGTATATTGTATCCATAACCCAAAAGAGGCAGAACCAGATGTCTTATAATGTTTATCCTGTCCTTTGCTAAGCACTGTCCATCTCTTTTACATCTGGTCAATTAATTTGTCACTGGATTAGAGGCACCGTATGTCAGCAAAACATGAAAAGAAAACCCTGGATACTTCTTTCCTCCTCAGCAGAAGCTTGTATCCACAGGTTGCACAGAAATTTCTACAAAATTTCACAGAATTTTCTACAATTTCTGAAATTTTACCCCAGGATCTGACACATAAATTAAAAAGAAATAAATTAATTTCAATTAATTTGAAAATAGCAATCACAAGAGTAACTCTATGTGAGTCACAAGGTGCATGTGCAGGTGCTTCCATCTCTACACATAACAAATAAGAAATTAGCAAAAAAAACCATATCAGCACAAATTCATAAAGAAAAACTGTTTTCTGTTATAGATAAAGTGAATCCATTATGACCAGGTTTCTTTGGCCTCCCCTCACATTTCCCTCCATCCTCACACCAGGTTGCCACCCCAACACACATTTTACCACAGTTCTGGGGTTTTGATATCAAGGAACTTAGAGTCACAAAGACACTGCAAAGCACAACTCTTCTTCTTGAGGTGAAGGAAGATCCATCATATTTCTGTAAATCCACACTGCTAAGCCTTCACTGGTAAGAGTAATGCACCTGTGTTCAGATCAGGTCTAGGACAGTAACAAAGCTTTTTACATGATCCTTCCACCCCAAAATTCCCATCAGATATTTGACTGTAGGACTGAGCCCACAACATCAATGAGCTTCAGTGGTTTATGACACAAAATAAGCCAAGATGATGGTGGAGAGATGATGGCACATTTATTTTGTGTATGTAGGGCACGCTGGGACACTCAGGCTGAGGATTACAGTTAAATTTCAGGCATTCCAAAGAGAATTTCAGCACCTCTGGGGATACCTGCTGTAAAAATTCTGCAAATAAAATTGCACATTATTTTTAGAACAGCCCTTCCTGTCTTAGATTTGTTTCCCAGGGGATCTCTGAGGAGCTCACAGGTCTGTCTGTAGGCCCAGCTATGACAGCAATTTTCTTCATCCCTAAGTCTCTCACCCACTAATTTGGAGAGGGAGGTGGGCAAGTAAGTGGTGCTTTCCCCTAAATTTAACCAGGTGCTGTCTCAGCTATATTCTGTGGTTCTCCTGGACTGCTTGCTCTACAGCAAACTAAGAATTTTTTTTTTTTTTTTTTCTGCAGAAGACTGGCTAGCATTTGGCAAATTTCAGTTGAATGTCCAGGATTAGGAGGTCACAAATTGGCTCTATGTTCAGCAAGAAGAATCACTTTTTGCAGCAAGATCCTACTTCAAAAGAAGCTATTGCTGCTGACCAGCACAGCCCCATTTGCTTTTCCATGTGAGAAGGACCATCAGTACCACCAGACACACTCCCAAAGTGACAGAAAGGCATTCACAGCCATTGACAGGGAGTGGGAAACACTCACCAGTCCCAGGCTGGAATAGAGCTGTAAAGATGTGACCCCATTTTGTGTCATCCTGTCCCTTACTATGACACCAGGAAATGGCATATTTTGTTAGTTAGCCCAGGCTTGTTTTCTGAACCAGAGAGGATGAATGACCATACAGTTAATGAAGATATATTCACAACAGAAATAGGCCCTGCAGTCCCAGCTTCCTCATTTTTATCAGCTTCTTTCCAAATAGATAATTCAACAAATTTACCTGCCATAGCAGCATCCCAAGAGTCTTCTCCAGCAGACCCACAAAAATCCTATTATGCACCAAAAGCTTTCTATCACATTAATTACAAAAAAAAAAAAAAAAAAATAAAAAAAAAATCCAAAAGACTTTGCATCAAAGTAAATTTAACTTATGTCAGTTCCTGTCTCCAGGAACTGAGCTAAAGAAAAAACTCAACAAGACAAAGATGTAGTGCAGAAGTCTGCAATGTAGTGTATGGCAGCAGTCCCTAAAACATTCAACCTAAATAAAAATTCTTATTTTAATTAGTAAGGTGGAGAAAGCAATACAGTAACTGTGCAAGCACTCTGCAGTTCCTCATGGCTTTGCTGGGGATAACAAGTCAGTCAATGTGCCACAGGGAGTTTCTTGTTTATTGGCACTATAACCTAAATGTCAGTGCTGTGCTGAACTCCAGAGGCATTTTGTTTATGATGCCATGCAGCAGCAGAGCATCCTTAGGGGTGGTGATTCCTCTTCATAAGTGTTAAACAGGACACAGAAATCTGGATTAAATACATATACAGACTACATATCTAGTCATAGTCATTTTAGCTGTATAAGCCCTACATTTATTTGTTACTGTGTATATCTAGCAGTAGTTGTTGGCTCAGGACATCTATCTTTAAAAGTTTTATGAGGTAAAGAAAAGAAATTAGCATATGGTGACCTTCACAAATTTTATAATAACAGAAGAAAGTTGCCTCCAGCACTATGAGAAATGTGCAGTATAAACTTTCTCAACAAACACTTTCCAAAAGCTCCTGCTCTTTCCTGTCTATTCCACATCCATCAGCAAACACTCTTGCAAAGATGTAGCTCCCTAGAAGAGCTCCTGGTTTCATTATCACCTAGACACTTCATTAACTATCCAATGTGAGGTTTTTTATTGGATAAATTAATTATGTTTGAAAGAGGACACTGAGGGCTTTTCACAGTGAGGCAACACTAACATGCTGCATTAGGTATTTTGGGTTTTCTTGTGAAAACCACCAGCTTGAAGGAAATAATGGGTTAATCTCATCTTTGGTGAAAATTGCACCACTCAAACTTGTCTTGCAACTTATTTCTCCAGTTGATAATAATGCTTCTCAAAAGTAAATCTGTTTCCTTTGGCACAGAGCAAGCTGCACCAAATTGACTGACATTTTCAAAACACTTAATGAGAGGAAAAAACACCTTGGAGCACCTTGTAAGGTCATCACCCTTGACTGTTTTTTTCAATAGCAAGAGCTGAATGCTGCAGTATCACCTTATTCCAGGAAAAACAAAGTATGAACATTTCCACCTGGAGTGCAACTGCAACTTATTTTTATTATTATTGCTAGGAACTATTGCTATCAGATCTTCCCTGATAAGACTGTAGCAAAACAACTTTTTTCCCAATGAACAAACAAATAACTTACACATACTCCTCTCCTTTCAACTTCTGAACTCTGAGACACAAGGTTAACATTCTATCCAAAGAAAATGTCATGGATGTGTCTTGCTGAAATAACAGCTTTTTACTATTGATATTGCACAGGAGTTTATAAACTTAATAATCAGAGTAGCTCATTTAATCATAATGTTTCTACTTTATATTGCAGAAGATTATCAATTAATTATCTCCTGTTCTATATGTCTGAGCAGAAACACACACACATACACACATGAAAGGGAGCAGTTCCTTGAAGGTGAGAATTACCCCTGACATGACATGGATTGATGTAAATATTCCAGCTATTTTCACAGTGCCTGCAGCTTGACAGTTGAGTTAGAGAGCTCTAAACAAACCTATGTTTCACATTCTAGTAGCAGCTTGTCTTAAAGTGACCTGGAGGAGATCAGAGGCTGATAAAAATCTTATCAACAAGGTTTCTGTGAATAAGTCCACAAAGAAAATTATAGGGAACCTTTTACTGTATAATAATTACTTTATACAAAGTTCAAAGAAAAAAAACTTGTCTCTTCTTCAGATCTAGACTATTTGACTTACAATCTCTGTATTTTAATGTCAGTGTAACAGCATGTATTTTAGCTATTCAATAGCCATTTAGATTTTTAAAATTTTAGATTAACCAAAGAAGAATTATCACAGCTCTGTTGATAATGATTATCTGTTTCTGCAGGTGACAGCTTGGGATGAGGACTCCCAGTAGACCCAGCTTCTGTTCTCACCTCAGACTGATGTGACAGATGACCTTGAAAGGTCAGAGAGATTGCAGAGCTCCTTCTAGAAACATCTATTTTTAAGCTAGGCACCTACATCTCTTTAGTCACCTGCTTGACTTAGATCTTTAGATTTCCCTGAAAGATGAAAGCACTTTGCTTCAAGTCCTTCGGTGTTCTGGAACTGCTGCCTCTGAACAGCTATCTCAAAGTCAAGCCACCACTTAAATCTACAATACCTGTCCAACAAGGCAGGAAAGCCTACATACATCTTTTTGACAGGACAGCAGAGCTCCCCTGCATACGTCAAGCACTTCAGGGAAGAAAGACTGGTCTCCTGTTACACTTTGGAGCCTATTAAGAAATAACAGTACATCTGAGAAACACACAGCAATTCTGAAATCATGAAAGTTTTAATGCATGGCTTCCTTCAGACTCACTGTAATTACAGCTGAGCCTCAGCTATTCTTCAAGGAGTACTGTTTCAGCTCCCCTTGCCTGCTTCTTAAAATTCAAAGAAACAGAAATAGGACTAAAGGAAGGGGAAAGACAATGAATCCTAAGGTCCATGTAAAGACAACTGCTTTGGTCAAGTGTCCCATCTCCTGTTTAAGATTACTGCTGTATCTTCCTAGACAGGCATGGGAAGCCTTGAGCTCTGAGCCTCCAAGAGATGCAGCAGTTGGTTGACTGATGCATCCTACTTGGCAGAGGCTCTCCCTGATGAGGTTCATGGCTCCTGTGCACTCAGGAGCACATCTCTGGATGTCTCAAGAGAAGAGTGGAGAAATGGAGCTCTTTCTACATCTGTTTGTGTCCTCCATTTTAAGCCAGCCTTCTAAAAAAAACCCCAACCAGCCACAGTGACTCTGCCTGTCTTCCTCTAACAGCTGCAAAACAGCCTTAGCTGCAGGATCTTTCTGCATGTGTTCCCTCAACAACAGCACTATTCACAGTAAGAATGACAATAAGAGAAGAGAAATAGAACAAATCTAGTCTGTCCCTGTGGGATGACTTTTTTTGTGGGGTTTTTCTGTTGTTGCAACTGTCATACAAGATGATAACCTATCACTGACTGGGATGCTGTAGATTGTCCACATCTTGCTGCTGAGGGAAGAGCAAGACACCCCTTACCTTAACACAAGAACACCTGCCAGAAGATGAATACTAAAGATGTACCTCTAGCTCTGGGCCACCCTATAGAATATGGGTTCTGAATTTATTGCTGCACTGCTGCTGCACTCCTCCAGTATTTCAGCTTCTCTAGCAGATTCTGGATGGCTGACAGTCAGTATTGGATTGCTCCAGCACTGCAAAGTCTGTGTGCTGCAATGTATTCAGTCAGCACAGCGAGTCATTTATTTTCCCTTAACAAGATAACTGGTTGATTAATATACTTTACCCTGGGGTGCACAGCAGATTTATTTCCTTTTCAGATACATGCTGAACACAGGAATGAGGAGTAAACAAGGCTGTTTTCAGTTATTTTTTATTTACTGGAACAATTCCTGAACTTTTAATCCAAGCTTTATTCCAGCAAACTAATGTGGAAGTTAAGGGCAATTCTGACTATGAACTTTAGGATTGGGTCATTTTACAAAATATTTTCTAATGCTACAAGGTATCTATGCTCAGGATTCTGGGTTCAAACCAAACATAAAGTATTTTAATAAAATACTTTTTTGATCACTGTCTCTGTTTTGCTGATGCAGATTACAGATGACAGTTCTGTGTCTTAGGTTCTTATATGGCATCCATGTTTCAGTATCTGAATAATAACAAATCTTTATTGTACACACGCTGAAGAACTGCTTCCAGCCAGAGCAGTGGTCCTCTTCTCATTCTACAAGAATTCTGAACATAAAGAGTTATTACATGAATTACCAAAGCTCACTAAAACTCCTCGAAGACACACAGGAATGAAACTCAGTCCCCCCAGGACCACCATGCTGGTGGTTGTGTCAATACACCTGCTCCTTGCTTTTCAGAAATAGCAGGCCTGTACTACAGCAGGAGGCTACAAATGTGGGAGAAAACTCACAATAAGCCATAGCATACCTGAAGACAACAACCCCTTCAGGCATGCCAAACTTCATGGACTGGGATTACATGTATTAGAATGCAGGACACAAAACTGTGCTTGACACTCATCTGTGAAGGATAGTACTTGTGTAATTAAAATAATCTTGCATGATGAGGAGGGATGGCATCTGATGACCCACTGATGAGTTCTCTTTCTAGCTCAAACTCAACTAAATATATCAATTCTTTTAAAAAACCTGTAAAATATATTCAGCATTCATGTATATTTGTCACCTATAAACCCTAAGGGATTTTTCTTCTGCCTACAACTTCCTCAGCTTTGTAAATGACATCTGAATATTTCTGACCAAAACATGCTTAGATGAGCTAAAAATGGTGCAGATCCCCAGAAGTTATTTTCTCAAATAAACTTGCACCTTGCTTCTGTCCAAAACCATTTATCATTGGAAATAAGTTTTGTTTATGAGGACAGGGTAGTTTCACAAAGAGTCAGTAAAAATTATCTCTTCCACTAAGAAAACTGTTCACCAAAAGTATTTTGTTTGTTCACTAGGTAATCTGCTTTGCTTCCCATTTCTCAGTGCCAGAAATATTTGCACTATTTTTATTGGAAAATTATTTTCTCACCCTAAAGAGCAGCCAATTATCTTCACCTGGTGACATTAAAGTGTTCAGCATACTTCCTCTCCATTTTTTCAAAACTCTGTTTAAACAAACATGCCAAAAAAAAAGGCTATTTTTCTGGAAAGACTATTCTCTTCCACTTGAATTGCAATATATGTGGGAGGAGGGAAAGAATCTAAATGTCAGTGTGTTTTTAAGAGCAGTTTCTCATGCAGTAAATTTCTATAGCATAGAACATCTTCTAATTCTAGATGGACTGAGATTAGAAGGTCTAAAATAAACTAATGCGCCAAGAAGTGTACTGGAAATATGCAGAAATAGAAATCAACTCCTTTCTGAGGAGAGCTAGGGCAAGAACTGAACATTCCTCAGATATCTACTGAATTATTAAAGCTTACACAAAACTTTCAGGTAGATATGTAGACTCTCAAGAGACCTTCACCCAGGTGACTCATACCTTTCATGTTTTTGAGATGTGATTCCTTACTACATCATCACAGGATTGCATACGAGCCCTGGTAAATTGCAGCAGGATTTAACACAATTATCCTACAATTGGCTTAGTGTGAGTGGTTCTGCCCTACTCACAGAAACCTACTAGCTACACAATCCATTTTTTTAAAAATTAAATAATTAAAATAATTGGGAAAAATTATCAGTGTCAGAACAAAAGACACTAGAGATATTCTAAAATGATGGGAAAATCATCATGCCATGCATAGAATCACTAAAATACATTAATCCTTCAATTTAAAACCAATATCAAATACAAAACATCTCCAAAGTTAAAATCCTTACTCAAAGTCCTAGTTAAGCAATGAACCTTGCAAACACAATGAAAAGAAGATTAAAAAATGCCACAAGAAGGAAAGAATTTAAGAGTAGTCCTAAAGGATAACTTGATGCATTAGATACCTCCATATGTCACTTCATTCTGCATTGGAGATTCCAGTTCAAATAAGTTTCAATGCTTTGGATTGAAATTATTTTAATAGCAGCAATTCAGTAGACTGTTATGCATCAAAATATTGAGTGGTAATGAGATATTTTTTTATCCATCACAAGTTTGAACTGGGTTGCAGCCAGAGTTCATGGTCACACATTATTTTTTCATCTGAAAAAAGAACAGAGCTTGTCTTTGGAGTCTAAATAAAGACTATCCTTACAGTGTGCCTTTGACACAGCCTAATTCTGCACGACACTGGGGAAGTAAACTTTTCTTTATGATTCATATCCAGCTGAAAGCCAGAAAGTAAATGTTAGGCCTGAGTCCTTATGGTATTTCCCATTTCTCTATTTCAATGCAAATCCCTTGAAATTCCAGTCACCAACTTAGAACTGCAGTCATAACCTCAACCTCACGTTCCACCAGGAGTTTTTGTCTCTTGTTTCCTTAAGGTACATAGCACCACTTGAGTTTTTTTATAAGGGTAGGAGAGCATTTTCCTGCCTTCCACCCCCCGTCACACTATTCCAACAGGAACCACTTGATTAGTGGCTAGAAGTTTTGGCAGCTCAGCTTTCTCAGTCAGAATCATAGAACACCATGGTAGAAATAAACCTCAAGATTCATCATTTCCATTTGCTTATATTGATGACCAATATACATCTATGAGAGCAAACATTAAATTAAATTTGTTTTCCCTTTATGGGACCACTCATGCAAGGGACTTTGGGATTAGATCTTAAATTGACACCTTTTAAATCTCTGAATCATAGAATAGAAGATTGCAAGGTGACCTCAAGGATCATCTAGTCCAGCTTTTCTCAGCAAAAGCACCATTTACACAAGATGGCCCAGTACCCTGTCCAGATGGATCTTTAAAGGTCCAGCATATGAAAATGCAGCACTTCCCTGGGGAAATTATTGCCATGCTTTCCAACTGTTCTTGTTGTTAACAACTTTCCTCTTGTGTCCAATCAGATTTCCACAGGAATTCTGTACCTATTACCTCCATCTTTGCCATGTGATTCCTTGTAAAGAGAAAATCTCCATCTTCTTTTTAACCACCCTTCAAATACTGAATCATGGTTATAAGGTCTCACCTCAGCCTTGTTTCCTCAAAGCCAAACAAATACAGTAGTTTCAGACTTTCCTCCTATGGCAAGCTTCCCAGTCCTTTGATCATCTTTGTGGCCCTCTTTTGGACCCACTCCATCCTGTCCATCTTTTTTATACAGCAGGGACCAAAACTGAACACAGAATTCCACATGTGGCCTGACAAGTCCTGAGTAGGGTGGAATAACCTCAGCTAGTGATGCTCTTTTGACATAACCCAGCACCCTGCTGCCCTTCTTTGCTGCAGCAGCAAAATGTTCATTCCTATTGAGCTTGTTTTCCACCAGGATGCCCAGGTCCCTTTCCAGAGAGCTGCTCCCTAGCCAGGTAGATCCCAGCCTGTCCTGCACAGGATTCAATCCTCCTGGATTGATTTTCCCAGCTGTAAGACCTCACACTTACTTGTCCTTGCTGAACTTCACTCTTATAAAGCATTGTTGCTATTTCACTTCTCCTATCTAACAGTGGGCCAGTATTTTCTGTTTCTGCTTGTTGTTTACATACCTGAAGAGTTCTTCCTTGTAGTTTTTGCAAATCTGGCCAATTTCAGTTCAGTTAGTGGTGCAATTCCTTTGTGCTGATATGTTTATGCCAGCTACTGCCTATGCAATTAGATGCAATTTTAAAGGAAAGTCTTCTGCCATTCAAGAGCTGGCATAAGCTAAATCAGAAAAGACTTTTTTTGCTGGTAGAAATGGGGCTTTCAAGCGTAGAAAAGGCCTAGAGCTCAATATAGTCACCCCTTTAATTGAGGGCTGAGAGAACTGCTAGCTTGAGCTCCAAGATAGGGTATTAATCCAGTGCTTCCAGAGGAAGTCAAATCCTCCAGGAAACAGAGATAGAAAAGCACCAATTCCTACTACACTATAAAAAGCTAAAAAGAAATTTTCCCTTTTCATTTTTGGATGGAAAATCCCTTCAAAAGGCTGACTTCATATATAAATGATAAAGGAGCAGTAAAGAAAGGATTGCATTTTGGCAGTGGATTTTGCAGTTCACCTGTAAGTTTCAGTGCATACAAAGCACTCTCCCAAGCTACCTCTGCTGAAATCTCTCTAAAGACAAGATGACAGAGAAACAATAATGGGCAGGTCAAAAGAGACTTTTAGGAATTCCACAGTCATTAGTTTCCTGAAGTGAATTGCAGTTATTTTTTATGAAAATAGACAATTCCCCCAAAAATCCCCAGCTCAGACTCTGTACCCTACCTGTGATGTGCAAGTAGGTTATACTCTAAAATCCAAGTAGAATCTACACTGGGCACTAAAAACAAATTAATGCCAAATTTGAGAGGGTAAAATAAATCTCAGCCATTTTGAAGATGTAAAGATAACATCTAAGATAAAACTTATCTGGGCCTTAAGAATACCAAAATGAAGACAGGGGATAGGAGAGCTCTTATTTTTCCTAGCAGGTTGTCAGATGTGGAATGCTCTTACTCAGTGTTTGAGCACATATTTCTCTTATGTGGAAGCTCCTTGAGCACTGTGAGAGGAGTGAAGAATTTAGCAGAAGCATGCCTCATGAAACTCCCTGGCTAAAGGAAGAAATTATTTTCAGAAGGACTAGGCTCCCATAAACTGGGCTGGAAAAGACCCCATGAGATTTTAAAAAAAGAAAAAAAAAAGAAAAAAAAAAAAAAAGAAAAAATATGTATTTTATATAACAAATGCATAACAAATACAGGGAAGCAAATCCTCAAGCTTTTTCATCTCATGGGAGAAAACTTATTTCAATAGTTGCCAACCTGCACAAACCCACATGGTAACACACTGTTCTAAAGCAGATTTCTTTATGAAACTATAGTACCAGCTCTGAGAAATAAAGATGGTTATGTATATGTTCAAACACTATAGCAACGAGCACCTCAAACTGGATAGAACAGCTCTACTACCAAGTTAGCACAAATAAAATAAAACATCTGCCTATTTTGAGTGTTTCGTTATGGAATTGAGTCATGTCTCTAATATATTCATTCACACACCAGTACAAGAATGGAAATTATTTTATTCCCTTTTTACCTAATGTGAGGCATGCAAAAGCTAAGTAGCCTGCCCAAGGTCACAGAGAAGGTCTCTTGCTCTCCCCTCCCTGTATCTCACAATACCTGAAATGGAACTGGGCTGGAGGCAGCAGCACCCCTTCAATTCCTCCTACTCTCTGTCACTGGGACAGCCAGTTCTCTGGAGGGATTGAAACTCAGCTCAAAACTTGGCTCAATGCAAGGACATGTGGGTGCTCTGTGGCTGTAATCTCTGAGTCAGATACATGAGCTAATCATGCCTTTTGCCCTTGCACTCTTTGAACTATGAGCTCAAGACACAGTCACAACAGCAGCATCACATCCTGACTGCCCAGTCCTGGCTTTGACTGCTGACAGCTTGAAACAATAGTGATGAAAAATACACATGTGCAGAAAAACAATGCTTTCATTACCACATGCAAGGTTTAAATGAGACATTTGCCTTTGCTTCCCTGAACAAATAATCTAGGTTGCACTTTCTCTTACATTTATGAACAATCTTCTGAGATGACTGACAAAAAAGGTAACTGACATATAATGTGAATCTTTATGCTGTTATCCATTCCAAGACATGCAGCTGAATAAAATTCTGCTCAGTCAGACATAAAATCAAATTAGAGGAGTTCGCTCTGAAGAGAAAGAACTAAATTTGAAACAAATAAAGCAGTGCATAATTCACTTTTAATGGGATTAGTTCCTAAAACCACACTAATCATAATCCTAACAAGGTAATACTTTCCACTGCGAGTTTACCACATCATTGCTCAGTACACAGCAAAGCAGAGCTTCAGTCACTTGAGGGATTTGCCCCACATGCAAAGTGAGCAATAGTATTTTTGCAGGATTTGCAGAGTACTCCTGTTTATTAATAATTATTCCTTATGTCTTTACAACACGTCATTCATCCCACACGTGTTCACAAAGATCTTCATCTATCAGTGAGATCTCCTGGATAACACACAGCGTATTTCTCCACAAAGTCCTGCAGTATTAGTCAACAGTTTAGAAAAGAACCAAAAAAAAAAAAAAAAAAGGCTCTATCTCAACTGCACAAATTCAGAAGAAAGGCAATGACTCAGACAGGAAAACTGGCTATCCCTGAAGTAACAATTTCCTATGTTTGGAAAAAGTGCCATTGGATTTTTATTGACCATAAGTATTCAAGACCTTGGGTTTGGATCTGATTTTTAAGACAGCATTTTTCATCAGCAGAGCAGCTCACAACTCTAAGAATGCCTGAATTAAAAGAGAAAGTATGACCACCTGCTTTGCAGCTAGTCTTCAAAGTAGCATCTCAAGATGACCTCATTTATTTGGTATATGAGAGCTGGTACCTTATAACTCAAGATGCTGTGGCAACAAGGCACACATAAAACAGAAACAAGAAAATAATTTAGTCATTTCTCCAATATAGGAAATCTTTTACACCTTTATTAAAATGTTCAACCTTGAAAACCCAAAATTCAGCATGCTGCATATTCATTATCTCTCAGCACATGTCTGAGCCAAAAAATGTGCCCTGATGACTGGTTAAGAGAGAATTTTGCATGAGATTTTAGAGTCAAGCTGGGTTTTTCCCATTTTGTCAGCAATCTAAATTTTCTGTCTGAAATATAGTAAATCATTCTTTTAATAACACAGCATGGATTGTAGCTTGCTTCTTCATCTGCCTCAGTTTTAAAGAAATGACAGGTTAAAAACAATGTAAAAGCTAATAAAAGGGAAATGATCAAATGCACATCAGGAAAGCAGGTAAAGTAAGCAGATGCTTTTCTACACGAATCTATATACTGTGATCCTTACCCAGCAAAAATTTCCATTTATATATCCAACTGAGACCTTGTTCCCTGCACTTTTTTTAAAAGACCATTTACCAAAAAGTAAAAAAAGAAGACAGAGCTATAGTGTGTACAATACAAATGGAATTATTTTTCCCTTATAAAAACATTACAGCTCTGCATGAGTATGCAGCAGGGTGAATACCCTACAAATCAAGCTGGAGCTTGCTGGCACTGGCCTCAAACATTTCCTCACATGGCTTATTTCTAAACTCCAAAGTGTTTTCAATACATTGTATTCAACATACAAAGTTTTTTTTATTACTTTACCCTTTGACGTGAAGGAATTTATGCTACATAATATGCACATTAGACACAGATACAAGCTTCATCTTAAACAAATATCCTATTTTCTAGCCACACACACATGCAAAAAAAAAGCCACACACACATGAAAAAAGATTATGTATGGCAAACAAGAGATTAAGACCATTTTAAAGTGGATACATGCAATGGCTGTGCCCTTGTTACAGGGCAAGATGTGAATGCAGATGACTGGGGGTGAGGAAGTGTGACTTATGCAAGCAAACATAACACAGGGACAGCAGTCATTCTCTGACTTAATAAGTTTGTACCCCTCAGACTGCAAGCTCCCACTCTGAATATGGGGAACACTCTGCCAAGCAGGCACAGGCCAGTCATCAGCTCCCACTCCTGCAAATGAGCAGTGACTGAGCTGAGCTGAGCTGAGCTGACTTCCAGAAGAGACCTGTAATGAAAAGATGCTGAATGCCTTTAAGCATGTACTGTTTGCCAGGATTTTTAAAAAAGAGGGGGAAAAAAAAGAGAGAACTCTCTCACTATACAAATTCTATTCAAGGAACAAAATTAAAAATTCCTCAACTCTGAGCTAAATTACTGCTATTTCCCATAATTCCAAAGTTCATTCAGGATCAAATCCTACACTACCTTTCAAATACTTCATTTCAAATACACTCCAAATCTTTCAAACTGCCCAGAAGGTGGTCTAGTGAGGCCACCCTCCTGTGGCTTCCTGTGTGAAACAGTTCTCTCCAGAAAGCTGATGTTACTGTTCTGTTTATTTCCTTCTGCTGGAAGTATTCCTCATGCTTGCTCCTTCACCACAGCAGTTTGGAATTTGGTTACATCAGTTTAGTAAATTATTAGTGAGGGGGTTTTTTGAGTGAGTATCAGGGTATGATTTAACAAAAGAAATACTATCCTCATACCAAGGACAGCCAGTCTCAAGAATAATAGAATGCCTTGTACCAGGTTATCCAGACACTCAGCAGTGTCTGCTAGTACACTTAATTTGTGATCATTGTGCCAGTGAACTATCCAGCAGCACACAGAGCCCTTCAGGGGAATGAGCTGGGGGTTGTCCTCCATCTCTCCTCATATCCACACCTTGCTATGAAAGAGTCCTATTTCAGTCAGTGTGGAGGACCCAAGACACTGTGGAAAACCAGAAAAGAGCTCAGAAACATTAATGTTAAATCCCTGAACACAATGTGAAGCATAGTATTTTTGGCCTTCATTATTATTTCTCTGAGGGAAACCTTCATTTCAGTATTGTTACACAGGAAATTGGTGCCTGAATTCAAAAGGAACAAAGGAACTCATTAGCAATTCTAACTATAACAATTAGATTTTATACAGCCAAACCCTGTCTTGCATCTAGACAAATAATAAAAACATCACAGAGTTGCCACAGAAGGACCATTGCAGAGACAGAAAGGTTATATCAATGGCTAGTATACAGTAATGTAAGCTCAAATACCTTCCATTTCAAAGATTTTCTTGGGCAGGCAAGTTAATACCTCTATATCTCAGTTCTTCAGTTGAAAATAAAGATAATAGCAAAATGAGAGCTAAGGAAAAGGCCAGATATGTGATAGAAACTGTGTAAAAAAAATCTAACAGAATTTGTTTTGTGCATGGGTAAAGCACAGTAAATTTGAAGCTATTTTTGCTACATTTTAAGATAACTATTTCACTGACAGCTTTTCAGTGCTATGCAACAAAGATCACATTTTTCCAAGAAGAGGAATAATACACCATACATTACATTCAAATGAAATGTCAGATCAGTGTTTTCCTATGAAACAATAAATAGAAACAAACCCTGTTTTAGTAAGATTTGCTGAGCTTCTTCTCAAGACAGAGGAAGATTCAGGTCACATTTTACTCTCCAGTCAGTGATACCCAACACAGGCATCAAGACTATTAGGGTATTTAAGATGTTAAAATCACACCTATAGCTGGTAATCTGTAGCTATCCCTACAGACACCAGAGACCAGATTAACACCTCTGGTTAAAGCCAGGACTCTTTGAAGTCCTTCTCTGTTATATTTGATAGCAATGTTTGCACTATAGGAATATAGTATTTTCTTCATCCTACAACATAAATCTTACTGTTATCACTGAGATTAAGGGACACCAGATACAGTTTAAAAAAAAGATAAGCTACCACAAAAAAAAATTTTTTGGCAAAGTTCAGCACAAAAACCTTGAAATCAAACATGCCCCAGACAGCAGCATATCTAAATCACACAAACTCTTTAGGATTCCTCCTGCCAAAAGCCAAGGTAAGCACAAATAGAATCAATGAGGAATTTTCTTTCATGGTCTGGTCATAACATACTTATGTAAAATGACAAAGAAAAACCTTTCAAAAATTCTAAGACTCACTTGAAGACTAATCTGACATGAATAAACTAAAGTCAACCTTTAGTTGTATTTCCCAGAGCTGATCAGGTATCAGCAACCAGAATATAAAAATCAACTAATCTGATGCTGTTTGTTCTCTTCCAGTGAGTCAGTGCTGCCATCTAAAGCTATCTAAAGGGCATGCAAAAGAAATCCAAAGTCATGCATCTAAATAACATTCAAGAAGCACATGCCAGTAGACAGAAAATGCAGAATAGGTCAAATATATTAATGAGATGTAACAAAATAATGATGCTGCAGTACCTGA
The DNA here is from genome assembly GCF_903797595.1 of Erithacus rubecula. NCBI lineage: Eukaryota > Metazoa > Chordata > Aves > Passeriformes > Muscicapidae > Erithacus > Erithacus rubecula. The sequence goes on along the minus strand of NC_136660.1, from coordinate 23,864,884 downwards.
AGAAGAAATTCTTTCTCTATCACTTCATTTGTCTTGCTGATAAGTCGCTTCTGTAGTCTCTGTATTTTCAGAATCAGCTCATAGGTAGTGGGGTCGCTGGCCTAGGAAAGAGCAAAGGAGTCTCAAAAATTATATATGATAACAAGCTACTGTTTCTTTTTTCCAAATGAAAACCATAATACCTCAGTGTCCAAAAGTAACAAGTACAAAAGGGGGGCTAGGGGAGGATTCATTCAGCTGTTTGTTTTTTATTTGAATTGCACGTATACAAGTAGTCCTGGAACTTAATATATAAATTTCAGCAACAACTAACAGGAACTGTTCTCCAAAAAATTAAGAGTAGTGCAAGTATTTCCTGCTGTTCAAGAACTTCAAATAGTGTCAACTTTGTTTCTAAGGAGATTTTTCTACTGAACAAAAAAAAAGACTAATTGCAATTTAGTCCTGAAACAGAAGGAGAATTTAAGAGGAAAAAATTTGGGGAGGTAGACTGATGAACTATTACGGGGTTCTAAAGCATTCTAATGTGAAATCCCACTCTTCAATGGAATTAAATGCTTAAAATGGTGACAGAGTGTTTGCACTGTACTGTTGCCCTCTACCTACACAGCCTGTAAGACCAGGAGTTAGTAGATGCCTGTGTCTCCATCCTTTTCTTTTCATTCTTTTGGCACAGATTGAATCTGGAGAAAGCTCTAAGGAGCAAAGAAATATTTCTGTGAGGAGGAGCCAGCAAAGCTTACTTTACCAGTGTTTTCAATGAAGGGCAAGGTGTTTTATAACACCTCTCTCCCATTTAGTTTTTCCTCTCTCATGTGGTGTCTCATAAGGATTAAACTCACACTGCAGTAAAGGCTCCAATAAAGTCTTGCTCTCCTATATTTGCTTGAGCTTATAAGGAACTTGGTATCTCATTGCTCTAAATCTTTTGTCTGATTTTATCTAAATTGACTAATCAATTCAAGCATAACTAGGACACTAACAGACATACACATGCAGTGCTCACAACACAACACAATTTCCTGAGAAACCGGGCTACAAAGTAGACCAGACCCCATGATCCACTCAGTCCTTGGTTTTTTTTATAGGCTCCTTGCTGCCCAAGCATGGTGCCAATCTGTGACAACTGTAGTGATATGAGAGTGTTTGTTCATTAGGAATTGAACCAAAACCCCATCAGGATTATTTCATATGTATCTTGCTATCTGCTGGCCTTTCTGTGTTCCAAATACACACCAGCTACCTAGAATAGAAAGACATGATTTCCCATTATCAGTATCTTCATACATTCATCTCCCCATCACTGGATGTTTTGACTGGCCTGATTTTTCTTTGTTACAAGGTGCTGCCAGAGTTTGTACCTAGTTCAGCATCCTGCATTATATCTCCCTTCCATGAGAAAAGCCAATCACACCATCCAACTTGAAGCTCAGCATAGGAAGATCAGAAATTCACTATCATGCTAGCAAGCACAGTCAAAATATTCAGCTCTGCTTCTGCAGGGACAGAGCACATAATCACTCAGTATTAGAGATGCTAAGCAACCCAGGCTGGCATAAGATCAGAGATCCATGCAACAGAGGAATCTCAGATGGCACTGACTTACATCAAAAATATCCAGTGATGCCAACTGATGTTCATATATTTGGTCTATGCTTGATAGATTTTTTTATTTTTCCCCTTCACTTGGCAGGTTCAAATCATGTGAAAACTTGGATTTGCTATTTATGTAAAGCAGTTGAACTCACATTACCTGGAATTACTATATTTGGGAATCCACCACTGTTTATGTGGAGGCCTCTTCCTGTTTTTTCTCAGATATAATTTACCTTCTGACTTCATATCTGTCCATTCTCCAGTCTACCTATTTTATAAGCCTTTCAGTTCCTGCTTTCTCTCCATATGCATTCCCATATACGTCTCCCTGCTTGGTGGTGGTAGGATTGTGTCTTTCCCCTACCATCTTATTCCTCACCCTCCATGTTAAGGAGCCTAAATCCACCTAATGCATTCTTATTCCCTTTAGCACTTCATTGTCTCTTTACAGATCCCCCTGCAATTTTTCATTGAGAAAATGACACAAAAATAACGCTGATTGCATTGTGCAAGAAAAGCATTCAGCAGGCAAGGATTCCATTCGTAATATGGAAATTTCAGTCTGCCCAGTCCCTCCACATCATTTGCATAACAGTAAATCAAATAGGCTTTTGCTGGACCACTGATTTGATAATAGGGGCTTTGGAAACACAAAATCCTCACGCATCACCTCTAATTTTCTCCATCTGTGAACTTGCAAAGGCTTCTGCAGTTCTTCTTCCAAAATTTTGCACCGTGTCTGTTCCCTCAACAATTCCTTCTGCATGTGATTAAACTCCCATCTGAAGACCAGCATAAAATAAAAAGAGAAAACACACCAAAAATAATGTGACCAAGGCACTAATGTGGACATTAACAAATCATTCTCCCATGCACTATGGTGCACAGGAAACACTACATGGAAAGCACAAAGAGTTACTTTGCACACTACAGCAATACTGTGGTGGCAAAACGTATCAACACTGATACCACTAAACAGGTGGAACCATAAAATAACACACTTGGACCTCTTTGCTTGCTTCATTAAGAATGGCTCAGAAAACAGACTCCTGGGGAACCTATTCCACTGACTACTGGATCTCACTCTTCACATCTTTCCATGTAAATTAAGGGCAGAAGGACAGTTAGTTCATTAACCTAAAAATTAGTTATGGGTCATATCCAGTTACCCCTGTGTTGAATCTAACAGTTTGTGTTTGAAAGATTTTAAATCTACATGCCTCACATAATTCATTTAATAAAACACACTCTAGGACCTAAGTATGATGGACACCATTCCTAAGAGAACTGAACTTTGATTTCTTTTATTACATCTACTCAAGGAATTTCAGAGGTGACTTGCTGCTAAATTTCAAACTGATTGAGTACTACCAAGATTCTTTGACAACTAGGCTTTTATGGTGGGGATAGGAGGTTGAAGGGCAGGAAAAAAAAGGCACATTTTGTAATGATCTGACCCATATCACTTCAGAGATGGGATCCTCTAAATTCTCCAAGGTCAAAAGGGCATGGAAGATTGAGATATGCCTCCTCCATCAATGAATCTTTTCCTCCTAAGCTCAGAATTGCATTTAGCTCACTACAGAGAAAAAGGCCTTTTTTTAACTGTGAGGTTGGACAAGGTTATGGAAGAGGGAAAAAAAACCCCTCACATTTCCAATTGGCAAATCGGGAAAGCTAATTAGCAGCACAAGTGATAAATGGAGTCTTTTCGACAGACAGTTTTCATGATGGTTTTGGACTTCATTAAAGTATGAGATTGCTGCTGCAGTTAGCAAGAATTGATCCACCCATCATGGCATGCAGCACACTACACTTCAATACCATCACTGAGTTTCAATACAGTAACAGACTTTCAGCTGAATGCATTTGGGCAGCAAGTTCAAATCCTATCCCTATCTGCAGTCAGTCGATGAAAACTGCAATTGCTAATGTTGTGTGCCCAGTTCTCCTTTGTTTCACCAAATCAAACTGGCATAATTCCACTGGAGTCAATGGGACTGACCATGGACTGAAGTCAATTTGTTCTGCTGAAAGCCATGCAATTATACTGATAAACGAAAGATCTCACCCAAAACTCTGGTAACTACACTGAATTTGTATAGTGGTTATCTGCTAAAAACGTAACTGCCCCTCTTTACAAACCAAGACTGATCCTTAGAAAATGGCCACAGCTTCCCATCAGGAAAGAATACACCTCAAATACAGGAGGGGGTAAACAAGAAAGGAAGCATTAAGCTGGAGAAGGAGGAGAAAAATCAGGTTTGGGCTTCTAAATTGCTGTTCTAAAGAAACAAAACCTTCAGTGAAAATTTAACTAAACCTTTCTCAGAAATCATAAGATCTGCACATAAATTTGGAAGGAGAGAGCTCTGAAAACAGGTTTTTGTCGTAAATATGTCAAGTGTCTCCCATACTCTGGATTTTTTAACCAAAAGGAGTTTCACTAATCTAGGCTTTGTACCATTGTACCACTAAGTAGCTCACTGGACTATGAACACCTTTTCTGCTGCTGTCAGGTTTATTCTGTAGGCAGTAACTCACAGTACAATGGGAAATATAGAAACTATTGCAACTTTGGCCAAGATCTCTTTTTCCCTCATTGCTACATTTCAATTTTCCTAATTGCTGCTAAGTTGTTTAATGAATTTAATCCAGTCTGTGTTTGAAGTCAAACCAAACAAATCTGTCCTCCAAGGTATAATGCTCGTTGATACAAGCCTTTACTATGTATAAACCACATTTTTTTGTCTGAAACACAAAATCATGGAAATGTATTCCGCTGGGTTTCCTACCTGAGCTCCTCCACATTCGCCACACTCTTGCCAAGTATTCCCTTCTCACAGCGGAGTTTTTTGATCTGCAGCTGGAGGACCCGCATGTCCTCCATCCTCTGCCGGTACTCGTGCTCGCCCCTGTTTAGGATGGCCTGCTGGATTTTGATCTTCTCGTAGAGCAGCGCCACCTCGGCATTGCGCCGAACCAGCTGCGTGCCCAGGGCATGTCTCTCACAGAGCACCTGTGGGCACAGGCCAAAGACACAACTCAGCCAGGCTTCCTTCACACTATCCTGCACCATCGCGATGACACTTGTATCACCCAAATCAGGTACATGTTATTAATTAAAGAAATATGGTGAGAAGTTAATAATTTCCCCTATAGTACAAACTACAGATTTCAGTCACTTCAGTGTCTTAACTTTTTGGTTTAATGGCATTACAAAGCTTTAGTACTCCCACATTCATCTTAAAAATACACTGGGCAAATGAGGGAACAGAATACAGGGTATTTGAACTAACTCAGGTTAGGATTCCTACATTGTCAAATTCCTTCTTCTGCTTCAGTCGCTCTGCATCAGCTTCAGCAATAATTTTTAAGAGTTTTTTCCCTTCTGCCTCCTGATTTGCAATATAGACTTTGGTTTCCTGAGCCTGTGCAGTGATCTTAAGCAGTTCAGCCTGATGGAGATAAAGAATATAAGTGAACAACTGTTAATTAGTAACTTCCCCTTACAGAAACCTTCAATTAAGAGTTAGTTAAAAGTATTTTATACATGCTTTCACCTTCCTGAGAGGTACACATTTTGATAGTTACTAAGAACTAATCACCAAAATCACCCTAAAGAAGAAGACCCATAAAAAAATACTGTCAATACTATTTTAATGTAATTGTTTTATGCAAAATAGAAATTTGAAAGTATTTTTACCTATGACAATGGTTCAAGTTGTAATTCAGGCATGCCTCGTTTAATTTTTTTTCAATTATACAGCACATATTTAGAAAGCTTCTCAGTGGAGTTGTTATTCAGAGTCAGTCTGGGATGTGAGAAAGATCAACTCACCTTGCTGAAAAGGGCAACAATCTCTGCTATGCAATGCAAAGCAACATCAGCTCAAGAAAGGTTTCAGACTGGAATAAAATTGGTGGCAACCAAAAAGGAAACAGCAAAATGTAAGAGCCACAGCACTTTGTTTAGTGGATGTGTAAATGAGGAAGACTGTGAAAAGAGGGACTGTCCCTAAGCAAGGAGGAGCAATGCACTGCTACAGAAACTGCACAGCACCAACCCAAACTAACACTGGAATGTGCCCAGTCATTCTAACTCACTGTCACAAAAACTATAATTCAAAGGTGTAGATCAAAAATAATAGGGTCTTCCTGGATTATTAGAAATTTTTATCACTGCTAGGCTACTAGAGCCAAGGTGGAACTACCTGACCACAGCTGATTTTCATAGATATGTAAACATTCAAGCCTCAGCTCAAAGACTTTGCCACAACTCTAACCCTTATAAAATATGATGTTCCTGCAGCCTTTTGGGAACAAGCATCATCCAGTGCTGAAAGCATGAGACTGTGAAGAAGGCTGCACCTGAAAAAACATTGATTTAAGACAGAAACAGTTTCATCATCATCATAATAAAATAGCTTGTTCCATTCTTATTTACCTTAATAAAATTTTCATTTTCCTTAGCTCTCTTAGTCAGTGTGAGATATTCATCAGAATTCATCAGCTGAATAAAAATGCAAGTCACCTCATTCTGAAATACAATCAACACTCTACAAAAGCTGCCCAGTAATGTAAAACTGCTCATGTGTTCAGCATTGCTGGAAAATATTTTTTTAATAGATCACAATTCTATGGTCTTCCTATGTCAGAAAAATATGAATTGTAAACAAGAAGTGGCAATAGATGTGGTCAGAAAACACTCATATAGACAAATCTCACTGGAATGCATTCAGATAAAATAAATCTGAACTGCCTTGTATAGTGTGAAACATAAATACCTAAGGCCACACAAGGATTTTTAGTTAGATAAATATGCTCAGAATCACAGTATGAGGGTCTGGGTACATCAGGTAAGAGAAAAGGAAATTAATAAAAACAGCCACTGTGCAAGCAGAAAAATGGTCATGTCTGAAACTGCTGTAAATCAGCATGGCTCACTTGAAGTTGGTTCAGAGAATTTGTAAGAACTGAAGAACAGTCAGCAAGAAAAAAACAACATGTATGGGACCTATACCATTACCTCAAATCAAACTCAAACTAAATCTTGTTTGGATTCTGAAATATTAGTGCAAGTGATACTTTTATTGGTATACTATACTAGAGGTGGGAGGAAAACAGGAGTTTTATGGAAGTTGTAACTGGGACTGAACACAGAACGCTGAAATAACAAGTCAGATTTTATATTTGGATTTCCAGAAAATGCTAACAAAAAATATGCATAAAGATCTACAAAATTATACAAAGCACTTGATTTGCCAGCAGCTCCATTCTCGAGGACCATAGATTTTTTTCCAATATTCAGATCCTTCATCAAACAACTCTAACTTGCAGCCCTGCATGAAGGTCAACTGAAGTCAAAAGATGCATTGTACTGGCTTTACCATGATTAGATATTTTAAGGCCTTTATGCCATCTGAGCATGTCTGTATAACCTCATTCCTATGAATCCCAGTCCTCTGTGATTTAGCACATTCTTTAAACTTACTTCCCAAGAATAGCTTTTTTATTTCCTTCACATCAGAGCAAACAGCATAAATTGATGCTGGCTTGCAACACAAGTAATTGGGTTCCTTTGTGCCCGTGACAATCAGCTCCCTCTGACCTCTCTTCTGGTTTACTCAGCAGTGGCACTCAGGTAGAAGACCACAATGCCCTGAAGCAAGTCAGAAATGTCCTGTCAGTGTATGGACAAACTTGCTGGTGAATAATTGAGTGGGTAAACCATGCAGCAATCATATGTTTGTCAAATAAATGGCAGACAGTTCTGAGCTGATGAGACAGAATTGGGGACTAGTTAAGGCAGAAAGCTGCACACAGGGAAGGAGAGGCTGTTTGATTTCTCCATCACTGAAAGAACATCTCTGAGACAGATCAGGTACAAGAATACAAATTCATCACCCTTTCACAAAACCCTATTGACATCTTCTCATAACTGTAATGTGCTGAGAGGCTGAAAATTCAAGGAGTCAGTGAAGCAAAGCAATAAATTGACAAAAGAAAACACTGTGAAAAGTGACAGGGAACTTTTGGGTTTTGGGGGTATTGTTTGCAGTTTTTTTTCTTAGTGCTTAGTGAAGATTAAAAATAAACTCCCATGAACACAACTCCATAAATCTTTTCAGAGTACAGCAAATTGAGTTGAGATACCATCACAAATCTAACATCTTATCTAAGGATGGGCTGCAGCCAGCACTGAGAAGAACCCAAGCTTCAAGCTCAGATTTCCTTTGATTTAAGACAGATTCTTGCTGCTTTATACCACAATATTAAAATAACTTTAATTCCATAGGGACCTACTATAAGGCACTGCCTAACTCCCAAAAGACTATGGCTTGATAGTTACATAGAAATACAACATTGTTCAATATAATGGGGTTTGCACTTAAAAACAGTAGTAAGAAAAAAGTTCTTTAAAAGTTGAGTTATAAGGGTCTACATTAAAAAGTATGTTAGAATCAGTTTATCCACAAAAGCAGCATTTCTGCAAGCAAAATGGTACTTTTTAGTAAAAAATATTCAGTCACCAAGAGATTTAAAGTTTTCAGCAGACAATTCAGGACTATTTCATTATAATTAAAGGCAGAGATTAAATCTGTCAGATACACATATTTCTGCAACTAGTATCTCTAAAGGGTACTGAGATCTTGTGTTTCAATTACAGAATAGTTTATTAAAATACAGCAAAAGAACTACCATAGGTCAGAACACAATGCAGTCTGTGAAATCATGGAATCCACCATTTGCAAGAAAGTATCTGTGTCAAGGGTCTTACTTTCAATGACTCTTTCTCATCCTCTGACTGCTGGCATTGCACACGTGCTTTCTCAAGGGCTAAATCCTTTTCTTTGAGTTCCTCTTTCAACTGATCCACCTGACGTGTGGCACTTTTCAGTTTCATGTTCATTTCTGCTACCTCATCCTAATGGAATAGGAAGTGTGATCACAGAGAGGGTTAAAGCAAGAACTTGTTTGTGCTGGGGAGTTCAGGCTATTTAGATGTTGGAAAATGTAGCCATGGTACATAAAAATAGATCTGTTGTGCCTACTGTAAGACATCACTTTTTAATCCAACAGAATAAAACAGTTTCATTAAACAACATTTTTTTGTTTATGCCAGCATGACATTGCAATACAAAAAACCTTTAAAAGATACACTGAGAAAAATAATGACCATCAATCATGAGTTTAATAAGACATTTAATTTAAAGTGCTGTTCACATTATGAGAACTAGCAGTCAATCCAAATCCTTAAGATTCTGATCACATCCATCTGTTTTTATGCTTCTAATAACATGCTTTTCCAGTAAGGTCATACATAGTTGGGCACAAATCTTTGGAGAGAAGCTGGTTTTGTGCAAGCAAACATAGCCTTTATTAAGATACCAATATATGCTAACTTGCACAGAGGTGCAAAGTGCAAAAGAGGGCTCAGTGTTTGAGAAGGCTCTGTGAAAATATTTAATATATACTTTAAGCTCAAACATAGAGCAAAAAGGCTGGTAGCAATGAAGAGAGATCAGGTCAATAGGAATACTTCTACTCACAGCACAAAGATGCCTGTCTGTACAAAATTAGCATTTCAGCTCAGCACAGTGGCTCCACATGCTATGCCATGGAATGGAGGCTAACAGAGTCAATGCTTAGACAGACATGTTCTTCTGGATGCAATGAAAGAGCTTTAGAGGCTATTACTCCTCTGCTAGAACCTACCACCTCACAGAGAAGATATTATAATCTCTCATGAGAATACATCCTCTTCCAGTACCAAACCAGGGTAGCTTAAAGCTCCTGCAGCACTATCCATCATTGTGTGGACTTACTTGACAAATGAGGGATGTTTTCTTGCATGAAGTGCATAACATAGCTAAGCAAGATCTTGAGTTATGGCAGTCTTCACCCAAACAGCACAGAGAAAGTACTGATTACCAGCAATATGTCACCAGGCCCAGCTGTTTGCACATTCAGCCACTTTCGTTGAAAGCAAAAGTTATTAAAAACTGTCTTTGGTACACAGCCTATAAATCTCTTTAGTGTTACAAAATATGACAGAGATTTAACATACAGAGCCCAGACACACCCAAATACATTCTTAATTCTTTATGTAATTCAGAACAGTAAGAATACATAATTTTACAAACTGATCTCCTAACCTACTTGCTTAAATAAATGAACTTTTAACACCAAAAGAAATCCTCAGGATAAAAGCAGTGGGTATTTATATAATATATATATATTTATATATATACATCGTTTATTACATCTATTTATATCATAATAGCAGTTTGCCAGGATGCCTTTTCCATTTTAATGATTTTAATATTATGGTACTCTGGAGACCACTGGCAAGATGGGCATGTGATAATTTCACATCAAGCAATCCAAAAATACTTGAATCCAGATTTATCTAAACAAGCTTATGTAAATTTTACTTCCAAAAATGAGAAAGACTTTGCCACAATTAAAACAACCCTCTTTTTTTGTCTCCTGACTGGCTGACCTGTTACTGAACATTGAATACCTATTTTTCTCATTGCTAAACATAACAATACCTTGGACAAAAGATCTTTTGGGGTCAGCTATTTTCTCATACAAGACTTGCTAAAAGAATTTTGTAATATGACAAGTAAGCTATTAAACTCTAAACATTGGCCTCTAACAACTGGAACTGTGAACAGCATAGTGTTACCACCTATACAACATTCAAAACCCAAAAACCAAAAGGCTGCTCCATTTTCTAACTCAGCACATAGATGTTCATTCTATATAAATAACCAAATTTATTTTGTGTGTTTTAAAATAAAAATAACTAGGAAAAAAATCAGCATTGTGATTTTTCAACCTTATTTTTCCTGAGAGATTGGTTGGGAGCAGCCAGAATCCTAACACTGCATCCACTGATGAGAGAGAGGCTGACTAAGGTCAAGAAATGTATTCCACATAAATGGCAAAATGGTGCATTCCTCATAAAATTCAACACACAGCTGCTTAGGAATGTTGACAGTTCATTCCTATGTGGTTCTTAAAAAAAACACCTACTTATTCAAACCTAACTATAAATTTGTAATTTACTATATATATTTATGTCATAAATACATATTTGGAAATAACTCAAAGCTTAAAATGACAGCTATCCAGGGTTCCAATGTCTGCCAATTACAATAGGATTTGCATAGTATTCTACAATACTATACAATACTCTTTACATCAAAATAACAGAATATATTCTTAAGTGGTATGCTCTCTTCTTCTTGTATTGCTAGTGAAATCCCCAAGGAGGAGATATGAATGGAAAGAATCATCCCCTGAGGAAAATGACTCTCTGAAAGAAACAAGCAAGGTGGAAGCATTTGGTTCTTGTCAGAAAATTTCACTTCAGCTGGGAAAGTGTTCCCTCTGCTTCCTAAATCATTATTCACAGTAATGTGCATACTCATTCAGGGCTAAGGAGGCAATCTTATTCCTCTTATACCCTATTTCACATACATGCATACAACTCCTAAAGGGATGAAACAGACTGGAGGCAGGATGGCTTTATAATTCTGTGGCTCCAGTGTACCATGATTTTATGCATGGTTTGAAGGAGGGATATTTCCACATGATGACTGTGGACTCCTATTTCCAGTCCAAATACAAATGGTGTAGATAAAACTTCAGGGACCTAAAACATTCATTTCCCCAGAATCTGCAGGAATGAAGAAGCCACTTCTGCCATTGATCCACTGAGATTCCCTTTAACAAATTAAAATTAAATCACAAAAAAAAAAAACAAGAGCAGAGAGAAAAACAAAAGAAAAAAAATGTATCCTTCTACCTTAGCTTCAATCAGATTTTCACTGTACATGGTCCTCTCTGTTCTCAGAGTTTCACAAAGTTTTTGTTGCTGTTTTAATTTAGCCACTTGCATTTCTATTTCCTTCTCATAGTCACAGATCTGCAACTGATGCATTTCAAGATCTTTCATGTGAAGGAGGACCTGGAGCAAAATGAAAGGAAAGAAATGAACATGATTAAACCATCATCACAAGATTTGAAGGATGGGACAAAGTTTGTGATTTTCTTCTAAAATGATAAGTTCAAATTGCTGTGATAAGCAGTTTTAACTACAGCTGAAAATTACTCCAGTCCAAATACAAGTTTCACCTCTTCTGACTTGCTTATCTGGGACAAAATTGCATTTTAATCTGATACCTAGGTTTTACTCAAGACCAAAATGTATAGAGGTGCACATATTTAATTTAACAACAAGCTACTGAAAGAAAATACCACCAGACAGTGAGCACAATAAAATCAACATAAACAGTTTCCATCAAGAATAGATTTCACTTATTTATGAAGCAAACCTAGATTTTGGATGTTGTTTTGGATGCCAGCTGTATTATAAGATGAATTAAAATAGTAACAACCCAATTTTTAATGAACACATGACTACAAACAGTTGAGGATCACAAACTATTCATATATAATGACTATAATAAGAAAGCCAGTTAATGTAACTTAAAATTGCTCTAAATAAGTAGGTAATCACCATTAGTTGCTTCTATGAAAGATTAGAAATAATTATGTTTAGATTACCTAAGAAGAATGGAGTATTGTAGACCATAGAAAGAAGATGATCACATGCAGTATCAATAAATAAAAAATGCAAAATTTTATAGACACCTTTATTAAGTAGTTAGTACCATAACAATACATAATTGCTATGTTAGAGTGGCAAAAATACAAATAGTTGCTGATCATTATGATGAGATTCTAAATTATTTCTTCAAAAATGCAAGAACCTTTCTCCTGCTATACAAAGCTGAAAATTGAGGAGCTCAAGGAAACAGCATTCATATAGAATTCAGCATAACAAAAAAATATGAAATAAAATAATACTAAGGAGCACACACATTAAGAACACAGTTTACCAGGTTTACTACCCAGGAGGAGAAAATGCCATCCTTAAAGCTAGGGAAAAAAATTAGGTATTATAAAAAAGCTGAGGAATCATACAGACAAAATCCAGGAGAGACCATTCCCAAATTAAGTTCATATCCCATTCTTCTGACTCCACTTTTGAAAGAAAAGGTTTGGGCTAAAATTCATGCTTGTATGTCAAAGCAGAAGAAGAAAACAAAGGTTTGCATCAAATAGACAATAAGTGCAAAGTTTGCATTTTACACTGTTGTCCCTTCCTCAGCAGTAAAGCCTTGGGGAAGTCTAACTATGGGACAGGAGCATAAATAATTAAATATTCTACCAGGTGTCTCCAACCAACTTTGAAGATAGGGGATAGCTAAGTATCAAAAATCTTATTACAGAAGCAGGAATACAATTCCAGCACATAGTAGCTGACTTCAGGTGATCCCAGAAACTGATTACAATGCAATACCAAAGCACAGTCCCAGTTTATAACCCACTCCAGCCTTTTCCTTTGCTGTTTAAACAATTTGCCAATAGTAATAGCATGGAGCAGAAATCAATAAGGCAAGTTTTCTATCTGCACTAGGGTGATCATAGGCTGGAGTAAGATTTGAAAGTAGGTCACTGCATTTGTAAGTGTTTTACTTGGTTCTGATACAATATAAGTGCAATAAGATTGTGGACAGTTTTCTGAGTTATGCTAGATGCTGACTTTGCTTTTTCAGGAATGATTAAACCCAAATAATTCTCTATTGTAAATACAGAAAAGATACATGCAATGTTTCACAACACAGCCCCATGGGAGGCTGAGCATCCTCAATTCCCAATGTATCAATAGGCACCCTACACCTCTCAGATTTGGCAATGAGGGCCCAAAGCTAAGCATATAGGACTTGGTAGTCATAGTTTTTCCTCTAGCCTCATAGCTTTTTTATCTGTACACTTCACTATCATCTACTACTGGATACTTGTTCAGTTCTATGAACCTATTCAATATGCCAGTAATGGTGCTGTCATTATTTGCTTATTCATTTTTAACCACTCCAGGAAGTGCTGCCATGGCCTTAATGATATGCCTATTGAACATCATATTTTCCAAAAGATTATGTGAATTTTAAATAGGAAATATTTCCTTTCATTTTCCTGGATAGGTTGTTAACTGTAAAGTTAACATTTTAAAAAGCTTTATTTGAAAAAAGTCAACATATTAAAGACTGGTTTTGTGACCCTTCAGAAAACACAGCCAGGGAACAGTTTCAGATGGGACTGAAAGGTATACTTCACTGCCTCCTTTTCAGCAGCCTAAACCTTACACAGAGAAACCAACATTTCATAATTGAAGAATTTCAATTCCAAAAGGAAAACATTTGCTAAAAGTTGCACTCAGTAATACAGGCTACATAACAACGACCAAAGAACAGATGTTTTTTCTCACTTGTGCTGGCTAATCTAGAAGACTTTTCAACAAGTGGCAGTGACTTGAAAATAAGCAGTCAGCCAAGGCAACAGTTAGAAGAGGAAGTCATGCATGAATTCTCACCCCAAAAATATTTTACTGTTGTGTATATAACTTTGCTGACTCTGTTCATCAGTTAATAGTAACTGATTTTGAAAGATGAATTAATTCTGCAGCTCTGTAGAGTATGTGCTGCTATAAATAGCCAGACAGCTTTCAGAGCCAGTATGGCTGCATCTCTGGACTCAGATGGGTTCGGCTCTTTTCCAGCTCTTATGCAATTCTAAAGGTGGGGTGCAACTCCTGCAAAACCAGGTTGGTGGCAAAGGGTGATGAAGAGCACTGGCTGGCCATAGCCTTACTGCCATCAGTAGCTCATTCCCCACCAGCTGTGAAATGACTCCTGTAGTTTTGACACAGCTTCTCAAGTCTGAATAGGTCAAACAGTGAACCTAAATATTACCTGTTTGCATAATAATCCTGATCCTATGTCCTCCTACCCTACATTTGGACGTGAAGAACAAGACTGATTCTCACATATTCCTGTGATCAAAACTGCTTTGCTGCTCTTCACCTGTAAGCAGGAGCCAGAAAGTGCCCCTTTGGTGAGCCAAGGAAGCCTGCCAGTCCCTTGGAAACTTTCAGCCACAATGCAGGCATGATTATACAAACAGCTCACGTGTCATAAGCCATTTACTGAGCCTCTGCCTTATAAGAAGTGATAGAAAATTTACACCCAAAGTGTCAGGGGAAAAAAAAGAAAAAGTAAGCAAGCAAACACTAGTCATTCTCACCCTCAAAATAATATGGGCAACCCCAAACAGAATTAAAAGAAAGAGCCTTGTAGTTCTGAGTGTTATGAATTACTCTCCGGCCCTAGTTTACAATGTTCTTAACTCATATCTACACTGTTAGAAATGCACTATGAGGGAAAGAAGCAAAATATGACTTTGCAACAAAGACAAATCTCACTTTGTGGAATATTATTTACAAGGAAATGACAAGAGGTATTCCAGGCAATGGAGCATATACAATTCCAAAATGATTTAAAAGCCCCTGGTCACATGAAGTTGGAAGGATAATTTTACTGTGAAAAGATAGTGAATAACTTTTGAGTTGAAACTGCTTGGAAGTTAATCTCAGTAAATCAATGAGCTCCTTGGAGGGCTCTCCTATGTGATACTCAGCAATTAATGGAACAGGTTAAAAACATGTTCCTGATTTTACTCTACCAGGAATAAAGTTAGACATAGTAATGGGCAGCAGGCAGCATAAATTCTATGCAGTATTCCTCTGCAGCTGCTCCTGGAAAACTTGTTTTGCAGTCTATCTTGAACATGCTGAGATGTTTTCACATAATGGAGCAAGCCTTCAAAATGTTAAGTACCTTACAAAGATGCTGAGCACTGTTAGCTCTCACTGCCCTCAATTTTAGGACACTGGTCGCATGCAAGATAAGGTCCTTTGCAGATAAGACAGGACAATCAAGGTGTAACTTCCAACTGCCTATGAGAATTTCAACTGTGGGACTTATGTATAAGAAGTCAAGAGGCTTTGGTTTGAACTCCAGCCCTAGCTTCATTTCCCAACTGACTGCTGAATAAGAGCAATACATGGCTGGACTCCAAGTCTCTCACAGAATTAATAAGTCTCTCTCTCCCATTGATAAAGTTTCCCTAGAGAGAGCTGAAGCAGTAGCAGGCAACATGTACTGACAACAAGAAATACTTGTACATTGAATGAAGACCACCAATCCAAGCTTTCTCTTACTGGCATGTTAGAAAGTTAATGTATCATCTTCTCAGCTCTGAGAGTAAGACAGAAAAGAATTCCTCGCACAAAGAGCTGTTCCTACCTTCTCCTTGAGCTCACTTGTTTCATTGATGAAACTCTCTCTTTCCTTCTCCAATTGGTAAATAATCTTCCTTTGTTTCTGAGCTTCTATCTTATAACCGTGGATTTCTGTTTCCAAGTTCTGTTTTGACTGTTCATGGAGCTTCACCAAATCTATCTGCTTCTGAGTAGCATTTATAGCTTTGATCAAGCTCTAAAGGGAACAAAAAAATAATGAGTCTTGAGCTGAAAATGCAACATTGTCACCACTATGACAAAAGCATGTCATTGTCGAAGTGGATTACAGACTTTCCAATGTTATTATTTCTTATCTAATTTGTTCAGGTGAAATACTTGAACCTTAAATTTGATTTATAAAACAAAATCTCCAGCACAGCTGCTAAACAGACATTTTCCTGATTTCAAGTCAAAACAGTAGTGTCTGCAATACAAAGAATAAAATTGACAGGATTGTTTTCGAGTGGATATAACTAACGACTGGAAAATCCTTACCAGCTTTAAGGCATTTTGATTGTAAAACATGCCAATAGCCAGTAGCATTAATAACAAAGCCAAATAGACTACTTTCTCATGTTTTAAATAGAAAGTTCAAGCCTGAAATTAACTAAACTTACTTTAAAATTTTGCATAAAGATCAGAAAACATCAACATATCATCTTTACAAAATTAGCCTCCCGGTCCCACCTCAAAATTTCTTTCCCTATACAAAAAAATATTTGTTACCTGTCTAGCCTCTGCTAGATTCAAGACACAGGATAGTGAGTCTACACCAAATAAAGAATGTCAGAAATCATCTTTAGCATTGAATTTAGTAGATAACACTTCAGGACTGCCCATAAACATGAGATGCTATACTGCAATACAAGAACCTTGGGCTGATGAGAAATGACCAGTATAAGAAACAGATCTAAAAGCAAGGATTGCTACTCGAGCTGCTACACAGCATATCAACACTCTGGCTGTTCTTTTGTTAGCAAGAACTCAGTTTGCCTGGATTAGTACTAAGTTTCATAAGATACAGAGTGTAAAAGCACAGATGTAACAAACTCTTCGGACACCAAATAATAGGTTTGCAGGTTGAACTCCCTGATGGTTTACAAGTTAAAACTTAGACATCTGCGTTTAAGGATACTACCGTTATTTCAGAGCACAGAAAATAAGTAATTTATGCACATGCTTAAAGAAATCTGAAGGCTTTAACTTAACATGATGTACTCTACACTTCTGTGTTGCTGTGAATGTTTAAGCTAGAGGCATTTCATTCTCAAGCTGTGAGGCTTATCAATATGACCAATGCAAATTCACCTGGTTTAGCATGTCCCTTTCCCTCACAAGCCCATCCGCGGTTCTCTTGTCAGTCTCTGCTTGCTTTTTGGCTGTCTCCAACTCTAGAGAAAAAGAGGAAACACAATGAATTCCAGGTTCAAAGTGTACAGCTGTTAAAAATGCAGAAACAATTCACTGGGCTTTTTTCAAAGCCTTGACATTACATAACCTGTTCAATTAACTGTGAACAGGTTTTACAACCCTACATATCAGCTGATGTTAATACTTCTTTGGGTACCTATAATAACTTAGAAGAACTCAGAAAACAGATTCACCTGTGTCTTAGGCACCTACCTTTTTCCAGTCTGATTATTTGATTTTTTAGCATGTTTTTTTCATGTTCTGCATCAACTTTTTGTTCCTCTGCAGTACGCAGCTTATTCTGGAGAACATCTCTCACTTTGCTCAGCTTTGAAATTTCAACGCGCATCTGAGCTGCTTCATCCTGTGCCTCCTACACAACAGCAACAAGGAAAGGGGAAAGAAAGCATCCACAGAAAGAAAGAAGAAAATGCTTTTTATTTTTATTCCATGAAACTCAGGAAGAAAACATGTGAGTGCTGTGGGTCAGCTGCAGAAACAGAATTAGCTAATTGGACAATATTTAGACTAATTTAAACAAAGCCAGCTTGGGAAAGGAAAATGGTAATCAAATCTTACACTTCAGGGCTGAAGATGATCAGTAAAGAACCTCCAGCTGTAAGCCTCACACAGCACTACACAATTAGTCCAGCAGATTACAAACAGGCAGCTCAATTTTCATTTGAAAATGAAATGTGAATAAATGAATAGTCACTAGCGACTAGTGAGGAGAAAGGTATCTGTACTGTGGTCTGATTGCATGGCCCTAAATAGCAGCTATGTATTATCCCTATCTCTTTTTATAGCCTATGGTTTTAAAGGAAAAGCAAAATAAGGAGTCTGTCTCACTTGCTATACAATGGAGGAAAAATATAATCAATCAAAATAATGCATAACTGGTTACTGGGAAACATAACCAATAATCACAACAGCAATCAGTCTTTTTCCTTTTAAGAAGTAAGTATAACTTTGTATAATTCAGTGCCACTGCTAGGTTTTACAGCCATCACAGACTACAGTGTTCCACTTACAGCCTCAGATACTGATTCTGTGAGAAGGGGAATCCTGCTATGAAGCATCCTCTGGGAGAATGGGAATCTCCTCAGTTCTTACTACAATAACCTTCAAGAGCTTTAAGAGTACTTTGACAATTCACATTGCCCAGCACAGAGCATGGTATTGAAGGCACACTCCTTACAAAAACTGCACCCCAGATCATGACTAGGACTCTTAAGCTTCAGCAGCTAGCTTAACTACTAACTGAGCAGTATCACCTATTTTTTTTTGCTCCCAGAAGTCCATGTGCATGAATCTAAAAGTTCCATCAACTTTTCTTGAAATCAGGACAAGATAATAGAATCAACATCCTCAGACACTCTAAAGTCCCAGATGTAAGTCATGTTTGTAAAGTTTTAAACAATGATGGTATTGGTAATTATAAAACTGGATAACCTGGAAAAGGCATTAATTTGTTTTTCCAATAGGCGAGAAAAACAGTCTTCAGTTTGCCTAATAAAATACAACAGAAAGAAAGCTCTTATCATCCTCCATTAAGGATCCAAATCAGAATCATCTATGTTGTATTAGTTGTGAACTGAGTTTTTAATCTGCCAAGGGTTAGTTTCTATCAGACTAACAGCCTCTGTTGGCAAACAAGCTTTTTATTTAGGTGAATTAGTTATATCCAATAAAACTCACAAAGATAATTATTTTATACCAAAATTTTCTAATGTTTAGTGTTTTAACCCCAATGGTGGCACAAAATGCAAGATATGGTAAATAGCATAATAGCATCCAACATCTGTCCATTACCCTTTGTCAAGTGCTCTCAAAGTACTCTAAAAAGAATATACAGGAATCCTTTCATTCTTCCTCCACTGAAACTCATCTGCTTCTGAGTTGTATAAAATGACTGTTAAGTAATGTGAAGTCAGGCAACAAAACCATTTAGATCTCAAAGTAAACACCATCTTGGCTAATATTTTATTTTCTCAACCAATACTGCGGGGGGAAGAAATTTTAGTGTTGAAAGCAATTCCCTTCAGTGGAAACTACCCAGGATGCCAATGTTGTAATTTATTAACATTTTTCAATCGATTTTGACAAAATTCAAATTACATTAATCATTGTAAGAAAGTAATTGTTCTTATTTGAAGATCTCAGGATTGGATAGAGACTCCATGTTTGTGACTACATATTCTTTATGAACAGAGTGTGTTGAGCATTTTGGTTCATGTGTTTTATGAAACAACTCCTCCAGAAGAACAGGTGCTACATTATCAGATGAGAGGGTTGGAGACTGCCATGACCACGGTACTGCCACAGAAAGAATGGCATCCAGCATCAGCCAGATCTATTCCTGAAAACCATTTACATTTCCTCCAAAACTACCTATGGGAACTTTCAGAACAAGAACTGAAGTTATCCCTGTCCCAAGTGCTAAGGTGTCATTGGAATTATACAGCTGGTAGGATGCACCTTCTGGAACTTACTTTCAGTTGTGCCGTCTTCTGACCGATGTCCTTGATCCAATCACCAATCATTGCATTCTGCTGCTCACTCTCATGTGAAAGCTTCTGATATTTCATCTTCAATTGCTCAAGTTCCTTACCAGCTTTTTCATTCAAGATCTGTTAGATTAAAAAACAAACCTATTAATTCTTCCAAATCTCATTACAATATCTACATACACCTGAACACAGAACCTTCTTGCTACCCAGGAGATAAAAGCTGCTGCAGACTGTTGTCTGCTCAAAAACCAGTCTTCACTGTTGATGAAATTACTAATATTACTAAATATGATACATGGTCATGATGATATGGAGAAATCATAATTTCTAATGAACAACACATCCAGTGTCCTTTTTTTTTTTTTTCTGGAAGCTTAGCAGGCCTCTATTGCAGGTGGTAGATATATATTTTAATTCTTGTTAGGCATTTGGCAGCCATCATAAAATCAAGCTTGCTACATACAATTACAGAAAATGAGTATGAGATTCAGATCACTTCAATCAGCAGAGGGCTGTTTCATGAGCAAGCATCTTACATTAATGTGCTGAAAACATTTCTCTGGGTACATGGTTTGCTGAGAACAGGACAAAGCACTTTGCTCTTTAATTTTCTTCAGTTAAACATCTGGAATAGTGGTTTTGTGGTTTCTGTACAGAACATATATTTCAATACTGGAGCTACCAGATTTATCTTCTGCTTGTTGGAAATTTCCTTGCAGATATTACAGATATAAATGAGGAAATAACAACCATCATATTTTTCACTCTTGATGAAGTCAATATATTTTGTGTCCTTATAAAATATTAAAGGAAGAGAAGTAGAATCTAGTGTAAAAACAAGGAATACTCTTTTTTATATTGCAAATGTCAGGATAACACTGTTTCAAGCAATCCTTTATTCAGTTTTGGACAGGGGTGGGATAAGGCTTATAGCAGTTGTGCCAAACCATTTTCAATGTCATGCACAAAAGGTTATTTCATTAGAAATTTCTAATAAAATAAGAATAAGAATAAAAGAATAGCAGGCATCACAAACAACTACAATTTAATTGAGACAATAACCTCAAATTGCAATAGCTGTGTCACCTTCTTTTGAAGATCTCTACTCTGATCTTTGCAGAGTTGGATAACCTCTGTTTCTGTGTTTTGGACAGACTTCTAGCAAAAGACCATTCAAGGCCTTCACAAACACCTTGAAGGCAGCACAGGCAAGACACACAATGCAGAAGTCTGGCTAATTAGCCCACACACTGCACTTTATGTGAACTCTTGGTTTCCAAGACAGGTTGGATAATTGAATGTCCCTAAAATCTACACTTTGAAAGGCTGAAAGAGAATGTAAAAAGGAGGAAGAATGGAAGAGAGCCAGGAATTGCATATACAATGTGATTGCCATGGCAGATGATGGAGCTGCCCTCAAAAGCTGCATCAAATCAGCAATATTCAGAGAAATAATCAAGTCTTCTCTCTATCTCTTTATGTTGAGTAGTTTATTAAGACTTTGTGTTGACTAAAGATTGGTACAGACTTCTACCTTCTCAAATTCAGGGACCAAAAGGGAAGAAAAAGCTATAAAAGTCATAAATTTACAAGATACACACAACTCACAAGGAAGTTTCCCTTGAGGTAGGACTGGTTTACAGTGATGAGATCGCCCCTGCCATTTACTGAAATTGCTTTTCTGAGAGTTTCTCAAAGTCAGGGGAAATGGACTGAAAACCTGAAAATTCACACACTTGCAGAACACTATGTTAGGCCATGTCCACATAAAGTTTTTAGAAACAGAATGAGGAAAATCAATCAAAAAGGTTTATGAAGACAGTTCCTTGCCCTTTCACAGGCTTGAGAGGCAGATAAAAATTATTGTGAAAAAGAAGAAAGGGGATGGAGGTAAAATTATTTTACCAATGCCACTAGACACAATCAATAGCAAAACTGGCAATATAGTCAGAAGTCCAACCTGGCAGTCTTCTGCTCCTATAGATCATCCATGCTCCTCACAGACTGTCTCATTTGCTGTGATTTTTCAAGATGAACAATATCATTGCAATCCACTACTGATTTGTGTGAGAAATCTATCTGAAATCTGTCAGCAAGTTATACATACTTATTTATTAGTAAATTAATATAAATGTATAAATAAATGTTTATTAAAATTTAATAACTTAATAACTCCTTCCCTCTCCTTTCAGGAAAATCCATTTTCTTCTTAATTGCACATTTTACTCAAATCTTAGACCTGATGAATACAGTGTGCCATGTACCCTACCTTCTGCTCTCTGAGATTATTTTCTATTGTCAGTTGTTCCTCTTTGCCATTCTCTATCTGTTGCTGTAACTTCTGGACCTCAGCTTCCTTGTTATCTATTTCAGCCAGAAGATTTTTCAGCTCAGTCTCCATTTTTTCCTTCTTCCGTGCCTCTCGTAACTCCTCATTTTGACGCACCTGGATGTCTTGCTGAAGCTGAAATTATAGAGAAGAAAACACTTTTAAATTCTGCTGCCTTTTACTCAGGAAAACATGTCCTCTCACCTCTCTGACTATGCTTGATTTTATAAACAAGAGCTTCTATATTACTGCTACCACCACTATATGCCAGGTCTTCTCAAAAGAAATTACATTTTCTAATAGTTAAATAAAAAGTTCTGCATGAGGGCCCTATTTGTTGATGATAAAATTTGTTAAACACCAGTCAGTTCACTCAGACAGAAGGGTCTGATACAGTTCAAACATAAAAGCATTCCTCTGGAGATGGAGTGGCACAAATGTCTTTACTGTTATAAGTTACTTGCAAAGTGGTACTTTTGGAATGCAGCATTAAAATTAATTGGGGCTTGATGTTGTATTGCTAGGATTTTTTTTTTTTTTTATTCTCTCTGACTACCAGAAACACTTACTACACCGATATTAAAGGAGAGATGTCAGACCAGTGTTCATTTTCACAACTGGTTCAATCTTTCCACTCTCAAAGTTCCTATGTGAGAACTCTGAAAGAGGAAATTTTTCCCATATTTAATGGACTGTCCTGTGACTACTGCTCTCTCCCTCCACAAAAATTTGATGGAGCAGAATCAGCAGAGAGGAGACACAGGGGGCTGATCCATATGGAAATATTCTGTTCAGCCAGGGACCAGCAATTGAAAGATGTTCTTTGCTTAAGGATTCTTCCCCCTCTGAGCCCACAGATGAAAAGCTGCCAGAACTGACAGGGTCTTCAACAGGATCTTCAAAGAGACATTGTCATTTAAGCAGTCTGAAGTGGAGAATAATTTCATACTGGGAGAATGGAAGGTGATTACAAATGCTGTAACAATTCTGTAAATTTAAGGGCTGATGAAGTGAGTATCAGAAGATTAAGGCTGCCAAGATTCAACAAGTTTTGACTCTTTTCTCTCATGCCCACAATGCCGTCAGAAAAACAAAGATTTTATATTCTCTTTTAGTACATTCCCAGTCATCAGTTTTAGACATAGAAACTATTTCTGTGCATGAAACCTAGACTGATCATTACTTTTCTATTTGTGATTCATAAAAAACTGAAAGCTAAATGCTCCTTCTACCTCTTCTCTGTTCTTCATTTAAGCGTGATTTTCTACTCTTCCCTTCTTCTGGTGTCTTACTCCAGTCCCTCTTTATATTCTGCTTTAATCTTTCATTTCTCATTATTTATGATTATATATTTCATTTACCAGTATCCCATCTTCCACCTTTTCCTATTTTCCATTCAGTGGCTATTCCACTGATCCTCAGTTTTTTTTACCTCTAGCTGCTCTATGCATATGAAGAAAGCCATACATATTGATCACAAGGAACAACTGTCTACTCAGATGGTCAGCAAAACAGAAAGCCTAACTTAAGCTGAGATGGAGTATGACTGCTCTCCAAATACAATTGCATGGTGAAAAATTTTAGTTGAAAACAGTAATCCAGAATCAATGTAATGAAGAAAGTAGGAGGTTCCTAACCATGAAAAAAATAAGGATCTGGAGAAGCTCGCCACAAAGAGGAGAGAAAACAACTTCATTATTTCTAAAGTCAGATTTTGATACGTTCTTAAAAATGAAGGTATCTCATAATATGGCAACCACTGCCAACATCAAGGGATCAAGAAACTCCATTCCAAGTCTATGTTCTAAGTGTCTCTTTCAAGGCATAAGGATTTACAATACAAAAAAACATCCCATTTCTTCAGCATTAAAGATGATTACAATTCACAAAAAGTAACCTTGGCCTCATTGGGGCATTGGGAAGCTATGGAAGCAGCTGGTACAAGACAGTACACTTTGCAAAGTACACAGCCTAGAACTACAGAAAAATACAAAAGTCATCCATAGCAGAGCACTCCTGAAAATGTTTAAGATTCAAAAGAACTGGTAGTAGTATATCAGTCACTGGAGATCAATTGCAAGTGTGGAGAAAGGCTCAGGACAAAGCCGAAAATCACCATCTGATGATCAGTACAGACCTCCAAAACAGATTGCTCTGCCTCATTTTTGGCCTTTTCTGTTTCCTGCTGCTGCTCTGTGATCTCAGTGAGACTTTGACGTAACTTCACAACTTCTGACAACAGCTGGTCTCGCTCCTCTGTTACCTCTTCTTGAAATCTTAGCAAATCCTCAACACTGGAAGCAAGGAAATAATAGTCAAGTGGTGTCACAGGCCATTTCTGTTCTTCCTCCTATGCCAGAGAAAGACCTACATCAGAAAGAGGAGTTTAATTTTTTCTTTCCATTTTGAACTCCCCTGTATTAAGACTGATGGTCAACTGAATTATAGGCTTTATCTACTGTGATGAGTCACCATCAACCAAGGGAAAACTCTTTCTTGTTGTATCACATCCTCATGGGTCTGAATAAACCTTTTTCCCAGAAAGGTAACAGGGACAAAAAAAATCCCTCTTCTATGCCCCAAATTAGTCAAGGACCAAAAACGTTCCACTATTGTAACCAGTCTCTCTGTACCCCACTTGACTTGGACACCTAATTAGGTTGTGTCTTACAGTCATATAATGTAAAATCAAAAACTGACTTTCTTGTTTTGACAGATTTACAATATGAAAGGAAGTCCAAGCTGTGAGTTGAAGCTCAATCTTCAAAAGCAGCCTAATTGTTCTTAAAGATTATAGGGTTTTCAAGACTGAAATCTGCAAAGGAGTTACTTAGGCTCATGGCTTTGTCACTGGACAGGGTATTTAAGCACAGAACTGGAGGGCAGTCCAGAGGGAACTTCAAGAAGAAATTGTAAGCTGGCAGGTCTCAGCAGCCTAGGCAGAGCTGGAAACAGGAGTGAGGTGTTGGCAAAGTAACAGCTCCTGGGTCTTGCAGGAAAATGCAAAAAGCAGACAGAGAAAGAAGACTTTAAGGAGAGTTATACAAGGGGGAGGCTGAATGACCAAGCTTTGAGATCCAAGGAAAGCTGTTAAACAGGTCCAGAACATTTCAGGCACAAAAGGTGAAGGAGTGGATTCCTCATTGACCCAGGTGGTTTATGTGCTGGCACATTTGTTGGAGGAGGAAGTGTCTGTGCAGACAAGACCTTCTGTTTTCGCAGCCTGGATACACAGAGTGCAGAGACAAGCAAGTCCCATACATATCCTGCATGTATATTATAAATAAATACCTTAAACAGTGTGAAAATTTCAATCCATAATCAGGAAGGTCAACCACCAGCAATTTCAGTAGAAACTGCACAGGCCATAGGGTGAATACACTTAATCTTCTCTTTGAGTTAAAGTTAATGTTACAGCATAAGCAGTCTCTGAGGACCTGATACAACAAACAGTAGATCCTGGAAATTTGCTGAGCAGCTCCAGAGGATGATTATTATGTGCACAATGCAGAGGCTCCATCTCAGACTAGGTCCTATGTGTGTTTGGTTAAAAAAAACCAAAACATAATCTTCCAAGTGTATAAATATTAAATACAAACAAGAACACAGACAGTGTTAAAGCCTTGTAACAAAGCTAGGAAAAGGAGAGAAATCAAGTGTCCTGCCTTCTTGCTTTATCCATTTGGCCTTGCTGCTGTGAAATGTAAAAATGTTGACAGGATCCTATTCTCAAAGTATGCTGAATAGTTTGTCAGATAAAACAATATGATACATACTGAGAAAGTGCATAGTATTCATTTTATTTGATCTCTCAGCTTAATCCAATACTGAATGAACTCAGCCAGAGCCTGATTCTTTTCTTGCTCACCACATAAACACACAGACAAATAAATGTGTATTCATGAGAAAAGTAAAAGGCAGAAAAGATCTCTGTTTCCACTGTGTCTACATGGCTAAACAAAGTACAGAATGATAGAGAATCAGATCAGGCTTTCCCTCTCCCTAAGGAAAACTTACTTGTACTCCTGTCCAGCTCTTTCCTTCATTAAATTATTTAGGCGTGAAATTTCCTTTTTCAGTGAATTAATTGTCTCCTTAGTTTTCTGTTCCCTTTCATAGGCTTTATCCACCATTTTCCAGGCCTTTTCAAGCTCCTAGGAATGAAACAGAAAATTATTACACAAATTAAATTGCATTTAAAAATAACCACAAATTAAAAATTAATTACCTTGCATTTTCTTTAATTGAGAAAATAGATTTTTGTGCCTTTTCCTTATTAGGTTCATAACAGTCCCCTTCATTTAGTATCTTTTATTTTGGCTGAGAGCATAACAAACATTTTGAGCCATTCAGGCTAGGTTAATTTACAGCAGAAAAGCTCTAATATATTTTCTTTAACATACAGATCTGAACATTATCAAATCTCACTCTGTGAGGCTTTGATCACTGAGTACCACCAATATCAGTAAAAATTTACTGACAATTCAGTACCCACAAAGGTATCACCTACTTAAATTGCTCATGTCTGTAAAATTCCTATTAGCTGTTAGGATGATGAGTATCCAATTTGATTTGGATGAGAAAATGATGCTACCCAAATTTTCTGCCTCTGTTCATTTTCATCTGTGAGGACTTAGTGTAATTTGATTTTAACTAATTATTTAGACAAGGCATAATTCTTCAAATTTTAGCACATGGAGTTACTTAAATGACAGATTTGTGTGCCTCTCACAAGCCTAGGGTTTGATACCCACAAACAGGAGAGGGAAGGAAGATTCACTTTATTTTTTAACTTCCTCTGCATCTCTCTCGAGTCAGATCCTTAGGAATATATATATATTAAAAAAAGGCTTATTCCATGCCAGGTTCAAATTAATCTACCATTTCTAGAATCTTGTGCTAAAAAAAAAAAAAAAAAACATAAATTCAGCAAGTGACTGGACAGGAAGGAAAGTTCCTGAAGTCTCAGTAAATAAGATATTACTTTTACACCAGAAGTCCCTGAGCTTCAAATCACAGCATGATGCTCTTTTCTCAGCTGGCAGAGTTCTGGACTTTTTGGACTGGTACAGATTTAGACCCCAAGTGTGGCTGTGAAGCTCTACATTAATTCTAGGGTCTCCCCAAGGAAAATCAAATAGAAGCATCATTATATCAGGCCATAATATCCCTTTCAACCCCCACTTGTATCATATGAAATTGGGGCAGAAAAAATACTTTAGAAACCACATACACAATGAAGAGAATAAAATAATTTTATTTATACCAAACTGTTCAAAGAAATTCTTTCTTGTAATTGACATCTCTGTTTCTGAAAAAAACCAACCCTATCTAACATTAAACTCTAAATTATGTCACCTGTGTTACAGATATTGTTAATATACTTATGGAACTTTTAAAATCAAATATATGTAATATTTAGCTGTTTACTGCCTAAATTAAAAAATCAAACCATAGAACTAGCAGAAGTAACAGGATACCAGATTTTGCTGAAAGATAACATGAAGTATAACATCTGTAGCCTCTTCAAAATGCAGAGGGAATAAATTTCCCTTTTAGTTATTCAACAAGCTCAGCATATCCAAATTTGACAAACCATCTGGAACATAAAGATCAGGAATTTCTGCTCTTCCTTTTTTGACTTTCACATACATCTTCCACACATACTAATAAAGAGTTAATAATGGGCTTTCCTTGCTTAAAAATTCTGAAAATTATGGTCAATTAAACTCACTACCTACAAATAGTATTCTTATTACTTAATAAATTACTTGGTTCAAAATTTAGCTTGAAAAGTGTGTTGTTTCATTTATGTATCAAGCTTTTTTAAACAGCTTTATATATAAAGTCAATTTTTATGTCACACATTTTGAATTCTTATTTCCATTCAATGCAGCAATGATCATATATAAAGTATTATCTAGTAAATTATAAATTTTTCATTCATTAATATCTTACACAAAAGTACTCAATTCTGAAATTTAAATAAATGCATGTTGGGCTGAAATAGTGGCAAGAAGACACAGTGTATCATGTTGACTAGCAGAAAAGCATAAAATATAATTGTAAATAAACATGTTTTTTCAGATTTGTCAAACAGTAAGAGGCAACTACCCTTTATCTAGAAAAATGCAAATTGAAAATAAGATTAAAGCTGATTACTTAAATCAGAGCTTCCTGCTGGCTGATTACACTATGATTAAAATTGGTGAATTAAATCATTATGATTAGAGTTTTGGGGAATAGAACTGGGGAATAAAATCAATACAGCCTCTGAAAGATTTTAGTGGCTCCAGAGAGTATTTTTTCTGATGAGTATTTGCAAAAGTGATCTCTTGGAGTCAATGAGGCCATTCAGATAAGCACTGATTTCATGTCAGCCTAAGCTGTGTTTTTTGAACTTTATCTTTGCTGTGTAGAAACTATTGTACTGAATTTACATCAATAATTCCAATTTCTATCAATAAAGTAAGAAGACACAGGGCATGGCCACACTAATAACAAAATCTAAATAAGAATTTTCTACAGACTTCAGCATCACCAAAACTGAGCTTCATTGTAGCTGCTTCTTGGATGTGTCTTCTACTGTAAGAGCAGATAAATAGAACCATTATTTCCAGAAGTAAAAAGGAGCAAACTTTTGACAAAGGAAATCTTCACAAAAGAAATATTCACATTGTTATTCAGTATGAAAGATTGCAGTGTGTCAGCAACACAAGGTAATTGCAGTACAAGATACATAGGTAATGCATGGCAATCTGTTGCATAATTAAAGAAAGTACACTGGATATTTGCTATTAGAATCATTCAAAAATCTTTGGAGAAGTACTGAACTCTGGAACTTGTGAAGCAGAACTGACAAAGTGTGACTGCTTTACTTTACTTTCATTAAATACCCCAAAAGATCAAATCAGTTTCATCGCTCAGAAACTGAAAAATTAATGAAACAATTTCTTATTATATTGGATTGATACGCCTGGAAATTGAAAATTTGGTAATTTCAAGCAGGGCAGTAGAAGCTCCTATAAATTCCTCTTCTAGCACTCTTTCAGTGCAGACTCATGGATCAGAGTCCCTAGACAAGAAAAATAGAATTCTATTCCCTTCAAGATTAGCCTTTGCTCCCTTGATATGACTGTAAACAGCAGATTGTTATGTCCAGTTTATTAAAGCTACAAAGCTGATCCTTTAACAGCTATTGATTACCACTGACCCATGTCCTACCAACCACTGATGTGTGTGCTTAACCCTGGCCCCAAAAAAACATACTGATTACAAACGGGCTTCATATGGAGAAAATTGTTTCTTCTGCAACTTTTATTTCTTACCCAAATGACCCATCAAGTCACCAAGATTTAGGGCCTTAATTTGGAGCAACAATATCATTTTTAAAGGAATGACCCCATCAGGATTCTTTTATGTTTATAAATAATTAAATTTTGGGACAGATTGTTTGTTTAATTTAGCATTGAAGAATATCATCTTGGCTACTTTAGCACTTGCACTTTCTTCACTTAGCCTGGATACACAGGAAACACATTTTTTGAATGTTAACAAAATTGCAGTGAAATACTACAGTTCTAATAGAACTTCCCTTCAGAAGGAAGAATAATATGGAATATAAAGGGTTTACTAAGCAAAACCTCAAACAAGACATGAACATTTTAAACAATATCCAAGTAATTCCTGAACCTTTAAGAGAAGGACTAATTCTCACAGCCAAACTGAAAAAATATGAGCTGTGCACTTGGCTCATAGCACACCACTACAAATGAAATGTCCCATGTTGTGCATTGCACATCATTTCTAGCAGGATCATATTGTCACGCAGCTTTTTCACTAGAAAATCACTTAATGGGTTCAATAGTAGGTGGCATGGTTCAGTCATACCCTGCTTGAGCTTCAAATTAGCTGCTGAAATTGGAAATGCTCTTATTTTTCCCATATTTCCACTCCTCAGTTTTATGATGTTAGAGTGATTCCTTAGTTTGGGAACATCTTGAAGGATCACTTCTTCTACTGTTCACACACAGAGTATTGCCATGTAATAGCAAAAAGGAAATTATAAGGATCATTGTGGCTCCTGAGGTTCATCTACCAGGTTTTGATTAGCAGCAGTGAAAATCAAAAAGATTTTCTAAGCTTTTCCTCCTCCTTGCAGAGGCTTTGGGAAGCACAATGGGTTTGCAACCACAGCCATAAGATGACAGTGCTGCTATTTTTATTTACTCTGAATGTATTTTCTTCATATTTCTAAGGACCAGAAATTTCAAAGAACTTCTATTTCTGTAGTGCTCCAAAATCACTCTGGATTGCTACATGGACTTTATTTTACTGGAAGAAAACACTTTATTGCAAGGCATGGAGGTTTCCCAACTAAGTGCTAAATTTAAGCCTATCTAGGTATCACATAGTGAAATTTTTAAACCATCAGAATGAAGAAGTTCCTCATGCAGTCTCATGATCACTTGGCAGCTTTAGGCTTCTGACAGTGAAAATTCACTGTAAGCCTAAAAACATCAACTGTTTTTAGTGAGCCAAACACTTTCATTTGACAGAGTTTAAATCAATAATAACAAACAACACATCAGAGTAAATTGGTGAAATCACACTGAAATGCTATATAGGATTCCTTTTCAAAAGCACTGTGAAACATTTATTTATATAAGTTGTCACTTCCCTGGCCAAAACTCTGTACTTCAACAAAAAGTAGATTTTTTTTGTGTTCTGGCATTAGTTAATATCCAAGCAGCCCTTCAAAAGTGTTAATGAATCAAAAACTGTACATTAAGTTGAAAATATGCAATTTTACAGAGGAAAAGCTTAAACAAAAACTATTAGTGACTACTTGAAAGCTGATGGACTTGGTTTAGTGCAAATAAACACAAAATTTGACTGAAACCTGTAAATACACCAGGCTGAGCAAACAAAGCAAAGCAGAAGTTAAACAACTAGAGATGCCAGATCTGTGCTTAGTCCTCCAGCTAGTTCTCTACATAAAACCAAGTGTTCTTTCTTATTATCATGTTTTTCATTAATCATTTCAGATCATACATCATTCTATTCAAACCCTTACCAACTTTAGTGATGATATAGTTTCCCCATCATCACTAGTGAGTTTTGTGAGCACAGCTACTTTGGATGACTTCTCCACAAGCTCAGCACTCAGCTTCCTGCATTTCTCCATGAGATGCCTTTCATTTTCACGAGACTTCTTCATAATAGCAAGGAGTTTCTCATATTCAACACGGAATTTTTCCAGAGCTTCATCTCTGCTCAGTGTAGTGATGAATTCTTGGGAGTCTTCTTCCAGTGCTTCAAAGGCACTTTCTTCTAGATATGGTTTGTCAGACTTTTCCTGAGGGAAATAGTCAACAAACAGGAAGAATTCAACATCTCAATTCTGACCCCAGAATACAAAAAAAATAATATACTGAGTGCATAACAGCTACTAAGAAATCATGACAAAATTTTCTGTAATAACAGTTCTTTTGCTAATAAATAATATGTATGTTGTAGGCTATTTTTCAAACACAACTTCCCCAATTTTACTGAAATAGCTTGTGCTTTACCAGCCAGTGTTCTTCTAATTAAGTCCCACAACTGCTTTAAAGATAAGTCTATAAAATACCATTATTGTGATAGTGTTTGAATAATGCATCAACTACTGAGGAAAACCAGCATTTTAGCCCTAATTCTGCCTAGTTCTCTATCCTCTAGTCTGACTAGTTTATGATTTCTATCCAAATAGTGCCAGAGCCTTGCAGACAGCACATCTCAAAGCTCCAGTAATGCCACACAATCCAGTCCTGTGGGAAATGCTACTGTTAAACCTTACACAGAAGACATTTTTCATCTAGTTCAGTTCTGATGCCAAATCCTTGCAAATGCACCTCTGAGGTGGTCTCACTAGGATAGGGAAGCAGCTCTCCTGTCAGCAGGAAAACCCCAAGGGAAACTTTAATGCTGCAGCCCATACTCCAGCCAGCATCAAAGAACAATCTGAACTGTGAGCTGAAACTTGGCATGTTCCTCCTTCAAACCTGCTCTGGAACTCACGGCTTTCTTCTCATTTCATTCTCCTCTCCAAACCACAGAATCACAAAATGGTTTGGGTTGGAAGGGGCCTAAAGATCATCTCATTCCAACTCCGTGCCATGGACCTTCCACTATTCCAGGCAGCTCAGAGCTCCAGCCAACCTTGAACACCTCCAGGGATGGGACATCCACAACTTCTCTGGGCAACCTGTGCCAGTGCCACAATACCCTCAGTTAGGAATTTTCTCCTAATAGCTGATGTAAACCTACTGTCAGTTTGGATCTGCTCTGTCCTGTCCTGTCCCCACTACATGCTCTCATGGAAAGTCCCTCTCCTGATCTCTGGCAGGGTCCCTTCAGGTACTTCAGTCTTGATCTTATTTACATTTGTGATTGCAAATAGAGTTACAAGGCAAGCAAAAGTGAGGGAGGAACCAGGGCAGGAATCACACCTGTGGCAGCCGCTCCTAAAACTTCAGAATTACTACTGCCTGGGAACAAGTAGCCTGATTGCTCCGACTTCCAACCCAGGCCATGACTGAGCTCTGCTCACGCAGGTGACACATAAACACGGCACATGGCTACAGATGACACACAGGGTGATGTGGTTGGGCTTATCCTGAGGCGCAGCCTTGTCCTGTCCAGGTACAGGAAGGGACAGGAAGGACAGGTTAGAGGTTACCTCAGCCATGCTGCCGTCGGCTGGAGGTGGCGGGCTGGGTGCAAAGGGTCGGGGTCAGTGCCGGTGCCGGAGCCGGAGCCGGTGCCGGTGCCGGGGCGATGGGCTGCCGGTGCCGGGGCGATGGCGGTGCCGGTGCCGGGGCGATAGGGTGCCGGTGCCGGGGCGATGGGGTGCCGGGGCGATGGCGGTGCCGGTGCCGGTGCCGGTGCGGTGCCGGTGCCGGTGCCGGGGCGATGGGGTGCCGGGGCGATGGCGGTGCCGGTGCTGGTGCCGGTGCCGGTGCCGGGGCGATGGGGTGCCGGTGCCGGGGCGATGGGGTGCCGGGGCGATGGCGGTGCCGGTGCTGGTGCCGGTGCCGGTGCCGGTGCCGGTGCCGGTGGCGGTGCCGGTGCGGTGCCGGTGCCGGTGCCGGGGAGCGGCGGCCCGGGCCCGCGGCGGTGCCGAGGCCGCAGCTCGCGGCCAACGCCGCTGGGGTATCGTAGCAACGGCGGCGGCTGCGGGAGGGACCGCGCTGGGTCCGGGCCAAGAGGCCGCCGCGTCCATGGATGGCCCCGGTCACCCCGCTGCCGAAGGGTAAGTTGTCCTCCAAACACTGTGGGGATATTGACCAAGGACACCGGGGAATGTTTCTCTCTGACTCCAAGGCTCCCTGAGCAGAGCAGCTCAGCGCGGCCGCAGGGTGGGCCGGCTGCCCCACAGAATCGGTGGGGCTGGACGGACCTCTGGGGACCATCCAGTCCAACCGCCCTGCCAGCGCAGGGTCACCTGCAGCAGGTGATACAGGAATGTCTCCAGGAGGGTTTTGAATGTTTCCACAGAGGGAAACTTCATGATCTCCCTGGGCAGCCTCTTCCAGTGCTTTGCCACCCTCTCTGAAGAATTTCTTCCTCATGTTAAAGTGAGATGTCTTGTGGTTTAGTTTATGGCCGTTGCTCCTCATCCTGTCGCTGGGCAGACCTGAAAAGAGCCTGGCACCATGCCCTTGGCACCTGCCTTTGAGACATTCACATGCATTGATGAGACCCCTCTGAGTCTGCTCCATTCTCAGAATGAACAGGCCCAGCTCCTGCAGTCTCTCATCATACACGAGATGCTCCAGACCCGTGATCATCTCCATGGCCTCCACTGGACCCTTTCCAGTAGCTCCTTGTCTAGTACTGAGTCTACTCAAGGCAGGTGCCTGTGGAAGGCAATAAACAGCGATTTTGGGGGCACAAATCATAGAACCACAGAATACATTAGGTAGGAAGGGACCTTAAAGATCATCTAATTCCAACCCCATTCCCCATTGCCGTGGGAAGGGACACCTTCCATTATCCCAGATTGCTCAGAGCTCCATCCAGCCTGGGCTGGAACATTTCAGGGATGGGACATCCACAACTTCTCTGGACAACCTGTGCCAGTGCCTCACCACCCTCATAGTGAATTTCTCCCTAACATCTGATCTGAATCTACCCTCCTTCAGCTTAAGACCATTTCCCCTTGTCCTGGTACTATATGCCAAATAGCATTTGGAGCCTGACTGCTGCCATATCATCGCACCCAACTGTTCACAGCAGCCTGTCTGTGCTTGGGGATGGCTTGGCACAACCCATGGTGCAGGAAAAGGGAGGCAGGACAGAGCTGTGCTCAAGGATCAGCCACTGCTGTTCTCTCCCAGCTCACCCCTGAAATGGTGGGGTTTATCTCTCTAAGCACACCAATTGTCCCATCTGATAGCTTTTAGGGCAGGGAATGTACTCTACCATGTATACACTCCCTAGCAGCATGGAGATTGGTTAGGACCTTAAAGTACCACTTGAAACAAATTGTGATGATGGAAAACTTTTTCTCTTGCTGATTTAATGAAGCCTGAATTGTAGTATTTCGTTTTACTGATTACGTGGCAAAATAGGCAGTTTCAAATGGATGCTTTCAAATGGTCTGATTTTCCATTAGAACTGGAGGATAATACATATTTTATAATGTATTCTTTTTATGTGTGACTTAATTTGCAAAATATCCTATACACTGAAATATTCAATCATTTCAATGCACACTTCTAATAAAAAAAATCAATTAAGTTCCTTTTCTAAGTTTTGTACTCCCCTTTTTCCTCATTTTCTTCTGTACTGATGTTTCTTACATAATAAAATTACGAGGAAGATGATTATGATAAATTCCTTGATTCTAGGATTTCAGTTCTCAAGAGGACCAAACTTATAAACCTTTAACATAAAACAACTGCACATGTAATGAAATATCAAATGATATGATTTTAATTTTGTGAGCAAAATACTGCTGGAGGAAGGGAACATGCTCAGAATTTTAAAGAATAATATTATATGATGAACAAAAGTGATGGCTATAAATAATGCACTCATCTCATAGAGAGAACCTCTTGGCAGGATGGACCTCTTCAAGTGGGATCACTTTTTAAGATGAGCATATGTCCCCAGCTCTGCAAAAGCCTTTCTGCTCATAAGAGCAAAAAACTCCAACGGCCACAGAAGAAAAAATAAATACCTTAAATAAAAACAAATGAATCTCCATTAATAGCAAGGAAAAGCTAGACCTAGAAAGTTTCAGTTCATTGAAAAAATTGTTATTTATTTCCCTGAATATCTTTGTTCAAGAGACACATGCACTTTATGGAAAATAAGCAGAATCACCTGTCTCACCAGCTGCATAAAAGAGAGTTTTGGTGTGCATGCAGAAAGGGTTACTAGAGAAGAAATGTTTGCTCACTGATTTATTTGAGGTCACAACCCTTGTGCAGTTAATTTAAGGCATGTTTTAAACTGTAGTGGCATGAAAATGATAAGCCATTACTTCCTGAATGTAAGGATTTATGGGCTGCTGCAGAGATATAAATAACGAAGTAAAATCTCATCATAAGATGACCCAGGAGTATGTAAGCCATTTGAGGCAGGGACCAGGACAGTACGTGTCTTGTGGGAAGTGCAGAAGGAGCCTTGTGGGCTCGGCGGGGAGGGATGAAGGAAAGCTCGGGGGGTGAAGGGGTTCCTCAGTGCCGCTGCTGTCGGGAGGCGGCAGCACCGCTCCACGGGCACGGGGCACAACCATCCCGGAGCGCCCTGCAGGCACGGCGGGGTGAGCTCCCGCAATGGGGCTCGGCATTTCAATTCCGCTGTGCTTCGTTTACTCAGACAACATCCTCAATGGAAAATTACCACTAAGGAAAGCAACATTTATCTGCCGATTTGCTAATGTTAAATTATTGTTTGACATGCATTCCAAATAAGTTACGTGAATATCACTTAATCTAACTGCAAGTCTTGTCGTTTCCCCAGCATATGGAAATCCAGCAGAGCCCCAAAGAGCAGAGATGCTACAGGCACTGTCAGGGGCTGACACCCTGGACATACCCTGCAAACCAGATTGCCTTCTCAGAGTTACATCAGCCTTGCAGTACTAAAACAAACAAGAGCTTACTGAAAATGCTCCTTTTTCTCCAGTGACAAGGAAATGTTATATGGTTCTCAATTACTTATCTAACTGATATTTTTACTATATTCTTTTTAATGTCCTTTCCACCTGCAATTTTCAAACTTAATAATAGTTTCATAACAAGAACGGTTGTTCAGTTTAAATTGGATTGAGACTTTCTACTTTGTTCATAAAGATGATGCAACAGATCTCAAATAACAGTAACCTTTGATCATGATTGGCATTAGAGTTGAGCTAACGATCTCAAGAGAGGAAACATTACTATTTTCATAAGAAGTTAAATCATAGCAATGTTTCAATTAATAGAAATACCCAAATAAAGGACTTGGTCAGTTCTGAGAAGCTCAAGCTGACAAGTGGTCTGTGTATAATGTACAATTACATGCTCTACATTAACAAAAAAATAGATGAGACTTATGGAAAGTAACTAAAATTAATTCAATAATCCTGAAACTAAGCTGAACTTGCTATTCCCCAGTGTGGTTTGAAACTTCAGAACAGTTTTCCATTCCAGTTTTTCCTCCCAGTTTTGCAACTGGAATTACTATGACATGCCATGCTCATTAGAAAATACCCCTCTTCTACCCTCCTCCAAACTAAACACATGAATTCTCCAAGACTGCTGGATGAAAGCAATGCTCTGCAAATCCCCATCACCATCACTGCCCACTGTGGGCTCTTACCCTCACCATTGTTATGGTTTATGCTACAAGTCTGGCCTTCACCTTTAGGGAGTGAGATGGGAAGACTTTTCTTCCTATATGTGTGAAGTAGTGGTCTGATAGGAGTAACTTCTCCCATTCTGGTTGCCCAGCATCATTCATCACTGGAGAGGCCATAAAAGAAAGCCTACAAGGTAACAGAAACACACTTGGCCCTGCAGAGCCCTTAGGTTTCTTCAATCAGTGATTTCCATTACCTGCTTACAGTTCTGACCCATGGCTGCCTTCCCAATCTGGAGCATTTGGGTCTATTTAAAAATGAGTTTCAAATATGTATAGAGTCATTGTGTGCTCATTAGTTTTCCAAGAGCCTTTTGGTTTCAGCAGCAGAATGCAGCCCTAATATCATATTCCTGTTCCACTCACATTTTATTCTTCAGCCTTTTAATTCTCAGCCACCAAGTCTTTCCCTAGATGAAACATTTGTCAGGCATCTTTCATTATTTCACCTGACTCCTTTGGAAGGAAGAGACTACTAGAAAAAAATCTTAATACCCAGGGAAGGGTAGAGAAATCACAGAGATTTAAGATGTTTATAAGGTCAGGTATAAGGGATAGTTGAGGACACTGTATGATGTGAGCTGTGAGGAGGAGGAGGTGATCCCATCTCTCTGTCCTTGCATGACATCCAGGAGGTGTGAAATGTCCATGGGTGGGAGTCCCCACTCCCTTCTCCCCTTGATCTGCTCCTGCTGTGCCTACTCAAGCACTGTCCTTCTGCAGTCTCCTTCAGGCTTACACAAGGGTGGGCCCCAGCAAGGCCTGACAAGTGCAAGATTATCACTCCTGCTTTCTCTGTGTGAAGCATTAATGTAATCCCTCTGTGTACTCCAGGCTGGAAGTTGTGTCTGGTATTCTTTAATTTTTTTTTTTATTTACCATTTCTAACAGTTGAAGGAATTATTGATGGTTTTGTAATTAATTAGAAATACTAGTGGAAAGAATAAATTCTCAATCATCTAACATATCTGAAAGGAGCTGAGAAAGGTACCTAAAATCTTACTCTCAGCCCAAATCCTGCTCTTGTCCTGCAGCTGCTGCTGGGATCTTAGAGTCCATTTTAGAAATAGTATTATTATATCAAATTCTGCTGCAGCAGTAGCCATGTCACAGAGCCACAGGTTAAGTCCCAGTGTGTGAAGAATTATGGTACTGTTACTCCACTGCTTGCAGCTTCAGGTCCTGCCCAGCATGTGAGTAACATTAGCAGAGCTTGGCTCATTATCAAATAAATTACTGCCCTTAGCAAGATAATGATCTCAAGCCTTCTGCAGTGCAGCAATACTCAAACAATGAATCATGTCTCTGAGTTGTCAGTTGCTTCTAGCTTTCCCTCTTTCAGACTACTGAACTGCATCAAAAGCCCCTAACACAAATCAAATGAATGTGTCTTGGTTTGAGTTTTACATGTAAGTGTATTGTACTGTTATAATAATTTTATACCATATTAGGTGGCACACAAGGTAGATCCTGAATCTAGGATGGTGGATATGTAATATAATCTGTTGAGATGCGAGCCTTCCTGTGAAAAATGTTTGTTTTTTCCCTGTATCCCAGAGAAATTTTGCATATACATATAAATTTTAGCCACTCTAACCTATAGTGATTTGTATTGTCCAATGTGTATATCTGTATAAGTATGCATCCAGAATCAGTAATTAGTACCTTATTGGGCTTTATGTGTGTGATATTTAATAGACATTTTTCTCTGGCTGAGATGATGAATAGCTATGATCCAGGCAAAGGAGCTGCTTTTCTCCTCCGTCTGTGAAGTTCCCAGGGGAAATAAACAATGCACCAGGCAGGCTGAGTCCTGCAGCAGACAGGATGGGAGATTTCAGTACTGCTCTTGCTAGAGATATTTCCATAGATTAGGGCATATGAGGAAGGAATGTACTAATAATACCCAGGTTTCTAATAAAACTGAATAAACTTGATTTGGACACTGAGGAAATAATTTGTGAATACGCAATTACAAACACAAACCCTTGGAACAACACTAAAACCATTACTTAATTTGATAAGCACTTCAGGAAATAGAACAGGATTATTTAACAGTCCCAGTTATCACTCATGAGCTAGCCAGCTTTAGAATAAATCTGTGCCACCGTATTTGCCTGGTCCTTTGTGATAGCACAAAGTCTTCATAGAACATAAAACGCAGACCGATCACCCACCGCTGCATATGTCCACCATCTGAACTTAAAAAAAAATCAAAGCAGTGGTGGTGGAGAACATGCAACATGCCAGAGGAATAGTAATATAAACCAGTTGTTGCAATGCTTTGGAAACAGGAGGGCTACAATAGACTTTCCGAATCACATAGGTGTTACTGTTAAGTTTCCTGTGAAACTGACAGTTGTTGAGAAAACTTATTTCTGTGAAAAATACAAGAAGATGGCCTTTAACTCTAGAATGAGGGTAGTGTTCAAAAACATTTTCAAAAACGCTTTACTGTGGCCTCAATCATTCACTAACACTTGCTGTGCCTCAGTTCCCTCATCCCTACTAGAACCAAGCCTGTCAGAATTCAAAAGGCATTCTGACAAACTGTTAGGTGGAGTTATCCTGTGCAGGGCCAGGAGCTGACTCTCTGGGTCCCTTCCAACTCAGGACACACGATGATTCTAGAGAAACTACTGCCACTTCTGGGCCACTTTTGGGAAAAGATGTTAGCAGCTCCACAGCTTTTTACTTGTGCCAGTTTGAAGCACGAAAATGGCTCAGCGCTTCCGAGATCTCCTCCTTTGCTTTGATAAGAACAGTACACGAGGTTCCGTTTTTCAGCTGCTTTCCTGACTTTCAGGCACGACCACCAGGAGGTCAGAATACATCCGAGAAGCAAGATGAGCGCATTTCCTCTCCGCCCGCCGTGCCCTCGGTCCAGCACCATCTGGGAAGCTAATGGGGGAGCCGAGGGGGAAATCAGAGAGCTCGCAGCCGCCCGCCGGGGCACGGCTCGGCTGCTAGGGCTGGCGGGGGTGGTTTGAAGGAGGAGAGAAGCAGCAAACCAAAGAGCAGCGGCAGCCCGGGCGGGGCGGGCTCCTGCCCCTCGCCGACAGCGCCGGTGTGCGCGGAGCGCCCGGAGCGGGGCCGCCGACCCGGCCCGGCCCGGTCCGGCCCGGTGAGTCCGTGCGGGGCTGCGGGGGATGCGGGGCGGGACGGAGCGGGGCGGGCTGCCCGCGGCGGTCGCGTTGGTGTGGCTGTCCCGGGTTCTCCTTACGGGGAACTCTGTGTTGTGCGCGTTCTCCGTCTCGGGACACAGGCAGGGTCGGGCCCCTGGGACGGGGCACTGCGGCCACCAAAGTTCCTGCAGAGCTTTGGGCATCCCTGTCCCTGCAGCCCAGGTGGGAGAGCGGCCGCAGCCCCTCGGGAGCTCGGCGGGAACGAGCCGAGCGAACTGAGACCTCTCGGCCATCGCCCTTTGCTGGGACACAGCCCGTGGTGTCCCGGCGCCAGCGCTGGCCTCGGACATGTACAGTCCATGCGAAATTCAGCACTGAGCCTCGCTGCCTGTGCAGGGTTACGCGGCATGGGTTTGAAACTTACTTCTTTCTTCTGAGATACACAACAGCTCACTAAATAGCACAGAGAGAAGGAGTGAAGTTTTCAGTGGAGCTGGAGGAATACTTTCAGTAGAGCTGCTCTTCATGTGTGTAGGCATGTTTCTGAAGGTGGCCAGCTGGTATTTGTAGCATAAACCACTGAGCCAGGACTGTGATACTGGAAGTTAATGGGCTGTAAAACTGATGTGCAGAACATGAGCCTTTGCATCTTCAGTTTGGCAGTATCCCACTGAAGTTGTCTTGGGAACTGCCATGCTAAAGTCCTTCAGGAAAATAGGACACGTTGCTATTGACATCTCCTACGTGGTCAGGCAAGATGAGCAGTGTCTCTAAGAACACATTACTATTAATATGGTTTTAATGAGTACTGTAGGCCTTGCCCATACCCAGTGTGTCTCCTTTAGGGCACAAGTGTTTGCCATGAGCTGCCAGGCAAGGACCTGAGCTGCCACGAAAGCAGCACTTGGACAGGAGAGCCACTATAGTGCAGCATATCGTGTTGTGTGAGATTTTTTAGTTTGGTTTGGTAATGATGGTAATGCTTTTCTACAGCTCTGACTAAAGTGATTCTGGCTACCTTCATAGGCATCTGCTTTTAAAATCAGATTTTCCTTAGTATAACTGAAAGGGGGGTCTCTCCGTCCTCAAACAGTAGAGCATATAAATTAGGGATAAAAACTGCAAGCCTTCTCTTCAACTTTGTTGTCAGCACAATAGATTCTTCATGCTGCTCTCATATGGAAACTACATGTATTAAGTGTGTGATTGCTGCAGGTATGGAGAGGTGAATTGATTTCCCAAATTCAGAGAACCAGAGAACAGGGACCCAACCTGAGAGTTTCCTGGCTCCCAGCTGTAGATGACACTATTTTCTGCCTGCATTACTTGTGTGTATAGGACTCAGTGATCTGTGTGGCACACACCACACCAGTGGCATCTGCAAGGAAGAAGCAACCTGTGCACACCAAAGGCACTGAGCTTGTTAATCAAGAACTCAGGTAGTGGCCCCTAACCTAACTGTCTTCCTCTTTTTGTTGCTTGGAGCATTGCTATATACTAAGATTACTTTATTTTTTATTTTTTTTTATACACTACTTTCCCCCCCTCAAGTCAGGCTAAATAGCCCTGGTCAGGGACTGACCATGAGTTTGGTTTTCCTGAGTGATTGGTTGGGCCATTTGATGACTGGGGCATCAAAAAGCTGCATATCCTGCTCCCCTTTTTAGTTTTTCTTGTAGTGTAATCCATGGCAATAAGGGCTCTTGTGTGTCTCTGCATGGTGTCTCAGAAGGATGCTAATGCTTGTGATTCTTCTTGCATGGCAATGACTAACACTGGAAAGGAATGTGATCCACAGAAACCTAACACTGGTATTTCACAAGCTGATCTCACTAATTTCTGAGTTTGTTTTTTAAGTAAAACTCTGGTTTTCCAAAGGACAATTTTAGTCTGGCTTTTTCAACTGTTTACCTGTTGTCTGTGGTTTCACTATCTTGGGGCTTGTCTGTAAATGAATTAACACAGTACATGAGCTCTGTGAAGAGCCTGCCTGAATCTCCCTGCTGTCCTGTGCTGTCCTGACCTGCTTTCTCTGCTCTGCAGAATTGCAATTACAGTCCATAGCAATGGTGCAATGGAAAAGGAAGCTGAAAAAAGCTTCTGGCTTCTTCCTTAGATCCCCTTTAAAATAGACTGTTGGGTGGGCCAGCTTTTTCTCTCCCAAGTGTTATTACAATCCATTTATACTGGGGAAAAGCAGGTTTGCTGCCAGGCAGCCTATTTTCCATCAGCACTTGTAATTGTTGGGTGGCAGAGAGAGGTAGAGACTGGTTTCCAGGCTGGAGGGAGAGAGCGTGGCCATGGTGTGCACTGGGCAGGATTGTCATGTGCCCAGCCATGAATTCCAGGTTTTGCAGGGATGTGGGCTCAGCTGTGTAAGCAAAAGCTTCTGCCCGCTCACTCCTTGAAGCAGGCAGGGAGGCAGGTGGCCAATGCTCAAGCAGCTGGAGGGATGGAGAGCTGCCCTGGGGTGTAGCTGCAGCAGGACTCTTTTTATAGCTTGTTTATACTTATACACACACGTGGGCCATGCAAAGTTGGCTGAGCCAACCTTGACCAGCAGCAAAACAAACGGGTTTTACTGCCGTGACCTGAAGGCCAGATTGCTGGAGCAGGGACAGCTTTCTGTCAAGGAGAGGAGGCTCTCTTGTAGGGCTGACTCAAAACATTGTGCAGAGTTGTTCAGACTTCCTCATGAAAGCAGTGTTAAGAAGGCTTGTGCAAGACAAAGAGATGATTCGAGGTAGCCAGCATGGCTTCACTGAGGGCAAATAATGCCTGACCAATCTGGTGGCCTTCTATGATGGAGGAACTGTAATGTCTGGCATGGGAAGACAGACTGATGCAATTCACCTAGACCTCTGTAAGACCTTTGACATGATTCCATATGATATCCTCATCTCCAAATTGGAGAAAAATGAATTGGAAGGGTTGACCGTTCAGTGGATAAGGATTTGGCTGGATGGACACATCCAGAGTTGTGGTCATTGGCTGTTTGTCCAGGTGAGAGTCAGTGGTGTCTCTGGCGCTCTCTAATACCTGTGTCAGTGGCATAGTGAGATTGAGTGCACCCTCAGCAGCTTTGCAGATGACACACAGCTGAGTGGTGCTGTTGGCACACAGAGGGAAGGGATGGCATCCAGGGAGACCTGGACAAGCTGATGAGGTAGGCTCACAAGATTCTCGTGAAGTTCAGCAAGGCCAAGTGCAAGATGCTGCACCTGGTTTGGGACAACCCAAGCTATGAGGACAGACTGGGAGGACTCATTGAGAGCAGCCCTATGGAGAATCACTTGGGGTCTCTCTGAATGAAAAACTGGACCAATGCAGCAATGTGTGCCCATAGCCCAGAAAGCCAGACATGCCCTGGGCTGCATCCAAAGCAGCATGGCCAGCAGGTCGAGGGATGGGATTCTGTCCCTCTACTCCACTCTATTGAGGCTCTACCCACAGTGCTGCATCTATCATGCATCAGCACAGGAAGGACATGGAACTCTTGGAGCAGGTACAAAGGAGGCCACAAAGATGTTCAGAGGGCTGTAGCACCTATTCTCTGAAAACAGGTTGAGAGAGTTTTTCAGCCTGGGGGTTCTGGAGAGACATCATTGCAGCCTTCCATTACCCATAAGGCTCAGTCAAGGTCTCTCCAAAACCTATAAACATAGTTGAGGGAGACCCTAACTTAAACTGTCTTTTGAGATTTAAAAATTATGTTAACAAGGGAATTGTATGTCCTGTAGCAGCAGTTCCTGCCCTGCATTTAATAGCTCCTTTCCTCCAAGCAGACACACCTGCTATACCTCACTGGCCCTGAGCCATCATGAGACCAGACACTGCAGGCCCTGAGGGTTTAAAATATCCCCTGGGATATTACAGTGCAGACCTTTGGGGCTTGGGGCACCTTTCTCCTGTGTTCAGCAGTCTGTGCTGAACCTGCGCTGTGCCTCACGGTGGAAGATGGAAACAGAGAAATGAAACTGTGCACAGTCTGGTCAAAGCAGCTAGGTGGGAGGAGGGAGGTGAATTGAAGGAGTTCAAGAGAGCAAGGAT
Organism: Erithacus rubecula; assembly: GCF_903797595.1. NCBI lineage: Eukaryota > Metazoa > Chordata > Aves > Passeriformes > Muscicapidae > Erithacus > Erithacus rubecula. The sequence continues at coordinate 23,820,754 of NC_136660.1, read as the reverse complement.
GCATCAACCTAATGCTGAGCCCTTATAAAGGGCTTAAAGCTCAGCTCTGCCTACACTGATCGTTTCATCAGGCTTTGGATGAAGACAGTGGGAAGGCTGAAGTGGTGGTAGCTGGAAATGAGGGTGGTGCATTCCTCCTCCCCAGCCCATTTGTGTGCAGCTGGGGAGGAGGAAGGTCTCTGTTGTCTGCCTGCAACCAGCTTGTTGGGTTTTTCTCCTTCTGGTTGGGGGCCTTTGTTTCCTGTTACATAGAAAATTTCTTCACTTCTCTATCCTAAAATATTGTCGTTTATCTTTTGCGGTTCTGTGTTTCACATCTTCCTGTGCTCTTACACTTGCTTCCTGCCTCTTGTGTGTTTTCTGTTTCTCCCATTTGCTCTGTAAACTCAACTCCCCAAGCAAGTATTTCTGCCTTACAAGCTGCTTACAGCTTTTTCTAGACAAACCAATCCCAGACAAAACTGTCCCAGCCCTTGCACTTATGCAGCTGCTCATTTGACCCTAATCCACTTTAAAAGGAGAGTGCTGGTGGATGAGGATGGAGTCAGAGGAGTGAGGTCCTTGCTCGCTGACACATCTGCAAGGCTGAGAGACCCATGGTGTGATCTACACACTTTCCCATGGGAGAAGAAGCATTTTAACTCTCCCTGATCACTTCAGACTGATTATTGTCTCTTGAGCTTTTATGATCATTTTATTAGGTAAGGGGGTGAGTTAATCTCTCTTTTAATCAATATATGATTTAGATAACTGCATTATGTACCCATCTTCTGTCTGCACTTCCTCATTCATTCTCTTTGTGTTTTGCAGGCTTCCTGGCTGTGCTTCACTGGTGGGTGACTGAATTTAGTCTTTTCTGCATCACGGTGATATTAGTAATGTGAAGTTTAATGAGCACCTGCAAAGCTGTGTAGCAGGTAAGTGCTCCAGGGGTCATTCTTCCTTCCAGATTTTATATGATTTAAAAAGGCTTCTTGATGGGCTCGTACTGGGAGATCTTGAGCCTTGCAGCAGAAATGCTGAAAGGAAATTGGTGTGGCTCATATTTTAGAAATGTTCCCAGGAGTGCAGTTCAGATAGCTTCTTACAAAGCAAAGGTAGCAATGTTTTGAAGGTTTAATTTGGAAATGGCTTCAGTGTGGAAGATCAGTGCTAAAAGCCTCTCTCTTTTGGACTTTCAGTATAAAATTGTTCTTACCTGACTGCTTGGTACAGTTGGGATCTAGTCAGAGAGTGATGGCAGAGGGGAACCAAAGGGTCCAAAGCTTTGCTGACATCAGCTACTGATGCATTTTGTGCTGTGGAGGAGTACTTGCCAGAATACTTGCCAGACTGGGAAGGTACTGGAATTCCCCTCTTCAAATTGTGAGAGAGGGAGAGCAGATGACTGGACAACTTCCAGATGATCAAGGGTGACAGCAGAGGGAGATGAAGGGAAATTGTGCTTTCACAAGCCAGTGATGTGTAGAGTTTTCATGTTTGTATGAAAACCCCTGAAAACACACTGAAAGGAGAACTGGGTGAAACCAAGATGTCTGGCAGTGCTGCTCTGTGGGTGTGTGGCAGGAGCTCTGTGGGTAGCAGTGGTCAGAGGGCAAGAACTGGAGCTGATGACAGAGGGAGCTGCCAGAGCAGCAGTCCTGGCTGCCACAATGTCCTGCTACACCTCTGAGTACCTGTTAGCTCATGCACTCCACGTGATTTTTTTTTTTTTTTACTTATTTATTCTGGATCAGTGCTGGGTGGTGTCTGTTCCCTTTTTCCCATCACAGAGTTCAAACAGCTGCTCTGCTCTAGTAAAGCTCAGCTCAGAGAGTTCCCTGGCATGCTCCTCCAGCCAGCCCTGATCAAAGCTGGGAGTTGGCCCACTGCCATTCTCCTGTGTGTAAATGAAGCTCTTTCTCTTTTTCCTTTCCATTCGCCATCTTTCATTATTATCCCTCCTCCAGAGGCAGGTTTTTCTGGCTGATCTAGCACATTATTTGTATCAGCAATATTTGCCTCGAGGTAAATATGCTTTTTCAGCAGCTATACAGAAAATATCTGATGCATCCCACTGCCATATTATGTGGCTCAGGAAAACCAAGCATGGTGTTGGCAAGGATGAGGACCATTGCAGCCAGCTATTGCAGAATTTAAGCCCTGTTAGGCACAGTCTCCAACTCATAGGGTTATTCTGGTTGCCTGGCAAAGGAGAACTGTTACTGTTCCTTCACTTTTGAAACCAGGGGAAGAGCACGTAGAGAAGGTTCTTGTGCCTGACCAGGAAAAGGGACATGAGTTATAAGGTGGCAGCTGAGCCACCTGTGTAACCAACTCATCTTTCCCTGGGTTGCCTCTGGGGATGGTGGGTGCCTTCAATTGAAAATATGGAGTTTGTAGTAAAACACAAAAAAAACCAATGTAAATGGGCTTGAGAGTGCCTTGCATTCAGCTCTTCCAAATTGCAGAGGATTTGGTGATGAGTGGTGAGCACCTGATGGGGAGGGGGAGCAAATGGTTCCCACACTGTCTGCAAGGAGGTAAAGTAGCTCCCTAAGACAAGATACCACCTGCCTGTGCCAGGATCCCAGCAGAGATCCAAACAGTTTTGGAGAAAGCACATGCACTGATAAGGAGACTTTCCTTCAGGTAGGGGTGGCTAAGCAGCTGTCTAGACTGCCTTGGGAGGCAGAGATTTGCTGGAAGTGTTTTGGAACAAAGTAAACAGAGACTTGCCAGGAATCATCCAGGCACAGTGCAAGCCGTGCATGTAGGCAGAGGGAAGAAACTCTATTGCTTTTTCAGACCTCTTTTTCCTCCTAGTTTTTAAGCTCTTGTAAAGTGTTAGCACATACCAGAGGCGGAGCTAAGGAGATGTTCTCAAGCTTGAAATATCACACTTCATACTGACACTATAATGCATCTCAGAGGGGCTTGGTCACCTGTATCTGCACCCAGAATGCTTCAGTCCTAATCTGTTTCCTGCTTGATGTTCAGGTACCTTACTGCCACAGGTTTCAGAGGAGAATTTGACTTTTAAAGGCCTCTGGGGATTTAGCAACCAAATACCTTGGGACTGTTGGAAATGTGAGGGAAAATATTTGAAGTTTCAGCAGCACAGACACCTCTGCACTGCAGATTGCAACTCATTCATGGTAATTAAAAATTACCCTTATCTACCAGAATGGTAGGGGCAAGAATGGAAGGGATGTCTTTATTTTGAGTAGCTGGAATCCACCACTTGACTCTCCCCTCCTGTAACACACAATGACACAAATTATCTGGTGCAGTTGGTGACTTAAGGACAGAGCTCTAGTGTGGTCCCACCTAGTGAGGTGGCTATGCTCAGTCTAAGACTCATGGCCATGTTCTTCCTGCAGCCCAAATCAAAAGATGGTCTGAAGGTGCTTGGATGATGTTTATCCCACCTTCCTGTTGACTCATAGCTGCACCACGCTCTTGGATTAGGTGCAGGGTTCTGATCTCATGCTCTGACAAAGTTACAGGAAGAAATGTTGACTGAAAGGGTTGTGATTGTGTGCTAAGTCATCCACAACACGTGTTCTCAGCTCAGCCTTGTATTTGCTGCTAGTCCTGGACAGTTTGGGTCTCCCATGTGGAGCTGGAGGCTTTGCTCCTTGGCTGCTGCAGCAGAGGGGTTTTGTGCCTGTGAGCAGGGGCCCCACAGCCATGACTCACAGTTCCCATTACGTTGTAACTCAGCCTTTAAAGCCTTGGCTTTCAAACAAAGCCTTCCTTTGTTGTGCCCAGGGTATAAAGAAAGCAACCTTATGTGTTCACCCCACACATCCCAAATGAAAACCACGTGGCTTCACAACCTTAATATATGTGTGTGTTTGATACTTCTGCTGCAGCACTGCAAGTTACATCACTGCTTTCCCTTTGAGTCTTTTTAGAGCTTTTCTTCCCAGCATTCAGTTTACAAATTCTTCAGCAAAACAGGAGCTTAGAGATGTTTCCTTTTCTTGGTAAGAAGAGGGGACTAAGCAGAGAGCACATGAAAATTATTCAATATGGGTGCATGTGGCAATGGGCTGTCTCTGAGTCACTCCCTTGGGTGAAAATGGCTCTGGGTTGGTGGCCAGGGGTGCTGAAAGGATGAGCTTCAGGGAAGTATTGTACGGAAGTGGGACTGTTTGTGTTCTTGTATGACTTTGCCTTCTTCTGCTGCTTTTTATTTATTCAAACTCATTTTGAAGAGCAGAATTAGCCAGAAGTACTCTGCAGCCAACATATTTGTGTGCATGCGTCTGCCTTGGCAGTTTTTAGGTTTATGGCAAGTGAGCCAAGACTGGGATTTCTGCTTCCCAAAGCATTTGTGTTGTTTCTCTTGATCTCTTCTAGAGTCACTAGGTAATGAAGTAAGAGGGTTTGATTCTTCCTCAGAGGCTATGTGCAATGCACAGGGTCTCTGCTTAGATCAGGGAGTCATCCTGGTGAGGGGCAAGGAAATACTGCAATGCAGTAAAAGTGCTTTTGTTCTCTCTTCCTTCCACACCCTCTACCCATCCCTCAAGGGGCTTTCACAGTCTCTTGGGTTGTGGGGTTTTTTTTGCTTTATTTAAAGAACTATATTGTGTTAAAGCAAAAAAACAACTAAACAAAAAAAACCCAACAACAACAACAAAAAAAACCAACAAAAAAAAAAAGAATGCTGGGATTTCAGGCAATGGAATAAAGCATTGCTTTTGATTTCTGTGGTGATATTTTGGCAACAATAGCCAGCTTTTAAATACAGTTCTTTCCCTATTGTTTAAATACAAACAGCAGTGACTAGTTAACAAAACAATGGTCCAATATCACACAAACCTTCAATCCCATCCAGTGGTTTTGAGTCCTGTTTAAGCAGATACTTGGGCCTGCAGATTTCCTGTCCTATGAGTTGGCTTTGTCACTGAGTTAAAACTGATGGAGTAGAAGATCTCAGATCAGCCAAATTCCCAACTTGCAATGATTTTTTTTTTTTTTGCTGTGTTTTTGTTCAGCACTTCAATGTGGAAGTGTGTGGCAACTACTGTGTTGTCTGCTGTCTATAATATGTAAGTGCTCGTTGTTCATGACTGAAATGGGACTTGATAATAAATGTGCATAGTACATGTAAAATGTAATCACTCTGCGAGTCATGTCTGAGCCCTGCCAATATTCACACGTGCTCTTCTGAGATGTGCTGGAGTGCTGTATCCCTGCTGGGAAATCAACTTTCTAATAATGTTTCCACCAGTTATTTTAATACCAAACCATTTGTTCCAATGAGTGTACTATTAAGTTGAATGTACAAGGAGCATATGCTTACCACAGGATGAGGAGAGCCAGAGTAATCACATTTAACAACACTGGTGTGGGGTTTTTCCACCTTGCTGAGAATTAACTGGGGAAAAGGAGGGCACATTTAAACAAAATCTTGGCAATAGATCTGTTTCTGTACTCACCACCTCTCCCTGCCAGGTGGGATCCATGGGCCATGGCTGCCTCACGTGTGTGACTGAAGAGGTGACAGCCAGAGCAGGGCTCAGCATGAGCACCAGGCCAGAGAGGATGTGAGCAGTGACAGCACTCCATCCTTTGTGGCTGACACTGTGCTCCACCTGCTTTTGCTGGAGCAGCAGGGGTGTTTGTCCATCTGTGCTGATGAAAGATTGTGCAAGGGAATGACCAACTATTGCCCAGGCTCCCATCATGTTGGGTTGGAGGAGGAGGGTCCTGGTAAGGGTGGTAAGCTACGGTCTTTTTTCTTTGTCTGTGTCTTTTCTCCTCTTAAGAAAAAAAAAAAAAAAATAGCAGAGAAAAAACCCAACCAAACAAAAAAGAAACAACAAAACCCACACAAGTTTGGTCTACTCCAGTTGTTTTCCTCACTATTAACAGACCAAACCAAACAAAATTTATTTGGCTTAGAAAGGTAAACTGTTCCTGGCTGTGGTCCTACTACAACAGCTCAATATGTGGGTGGGAGTCACATACACACTTCCTACCTTTGCCCTCCTGCCTCTCCTGCAGACAACACTATGTTCCAATTTGTAAAACCCCTTCTTGGCAATGAGCAGGGTGCTGAGTAACACTTCTCACGCTGCTGGCTGTCTCCATGGGCACCCTCTCTTGGGTCCAGCCTCACACAGAGTAAACAGTGAGTGCTTTGGGGACAGTGAGTGCTTTGGGGACATGATGTGTTGTCTGCATTATTCATCAGTTGTTAAAGCTGCCTTTAATGGTGGCTGCTGGCTCTGAGGCAGGAAGAGGATCATGTTTTGATTAGTGTTTTGATTAGTAGCATATTTTGATTAGTGGCATGATACCTATATGCACTGAGAACAATGACTTAGAAATGGGCACAATAAATCCCCATCTGCTGATGAAACTGAAAATCTAACACGTGCCACATCTCTTTGGATTTTGGAAAAGAGCCCTAGAAGGCAAGTAGCTGCTTTTGAGCCAGAAAGAATACTTTGAGTGTCTAGGCTTTGGAGTAAGGGAGACCATGGGATTTTACTACATGGGATTTTATTTTTTTACAGCTTGTAAATGCACCCATGTACAGTGAAAGCTGAGGCAGGTCGGGAGTGCCTCTGAACATCCTGAGTGCTACTGCAAGAAGAAAACAAAAAATATGTCCTACTTGTACCCACAGTGGGCACTGGTTAGGGGGTTCAAACTGCAGCAAGGGAGAGTTAACAAGGCCTGAGTAAAAGCTTCCTGATGGCAAAGGCAGTACATGACTGGAAGGTAGGAGAGAGACTGTCTGTCCTAGGGCTGGTCAAGCACTCCTCTGCTTGGAGAGGAGCTGGACGTGGGGCTGCCCAGCAGTATCTGCTGCTGTCAGTGCCCTTCACATGCTAATCCCCCCCAAATCCGCCTGCCTGTGGGAAGGGAGGCCTATCTAGTCCTGTACACAGGATGAGCATCAGCATTTCCTTGGAAATAGCTGATCTGGTGACCCCCAGGAGGAAAATATTGTTTCCGACAGGCGGCGGCAGAGCTGTGGGGCGGGATGTCCGACTGGGCCGCGCCACTGACCCTGCTGGCACTGCACAGCCTGGGACAGCCTGTCAGGATATTGCGACAGGCTGATGTTCCAGCCAGGCAGCAGAACAATAGCTGTCAGGCAAGTGGCCTTGTCCAGCTGCTGTGCTGTGGCCAAGCAGCTAATCTGAGGTGTGGCTTCCAGGCATGGTTTGGAAGGCAGTTGCTGTGCCAGACCTGACTGCCATAGTCCTGGGCAGGCCAGTTGGCTTGTTCTGGTTTTAAACGTGGTTACCAGTTTGGTAACTGTGGTGGTAACCAGTGTGTTACCAGTCTCAACATCCAGTATTGCACCATGCACCATGTATTGGTGCATTTGGTCCTTCCCCACTTGTGGCTTTGGTAGAGAGGCAAAGACAGAACCCAATCCGACCTGTCTGTGCTGAACCAACTGTGATTGTGCTGGCAGCTGGAATTCAGTACTTTGTCTGTAGCACTATTTTAATGGTGAAAAACAAGTCAGAACATGAGTTGGATCTGCTGTGGCTGGCACTGTTCTGTCCCAGTCAACTTCTCATCCCACTGATGTCCTGCACACAGTTTAATTCATAGGGGCTGGAAGAACAGCACAAGTTGGTGCTGCTCAGGCTCTGTTGTATTGGATTTTTATTCCTTAATTTTCCTGTCTGGGCTGTGTGTGCTGCAGCTGAGTGTGTGCTCAGGAAATAGGAGAGCAAGAGCCTGTCCTGGGTGCACTGTGCTGTGTGGGTGTGGGGTTGTTTAGGAAACTGCATCTGTCCAGGTTTTTGGCAGTAACAATAGTACTGACATGCATTCCCATCTCTGTAATTCCCATTTTTGGTCATTGTGCAAGTTTCTTACAAATCAAAGCCTCTAGTCCCCACTAAGAGAAACCATGATTTCTTTCAGTGGCAACTGGATCATCTCACTGCAGAGGTGGTAGTGACACTTGCAAATGCAGAAAGATATGGTGCATTACTAAGGGTTTTCAGTAAACTTTAATTCTTTACTAGATCTTCATAAATGCAGCAGAAGTTTTTTTCAGGCCAAACACTCAAAGGCCAAAATTTATTCACTATTGTACAGCAAGAGGAGGAATCACAGAGCTCTCAGAAGCTCCACCATGAGGAAGTACAGCTAGGCTGGGCCTGAAACCCCCAGACTAAGGTTCACATCTTCCCAGTAAGAAAGTCCCAGTTGCAGGTTAGTGCCTGATATGACCTGTTAATCTTTGCAGTCAAAATAAGTAGCAGAATCCTTTCCAAACCTCAAGGGCCTTCCCAATAAGAGAGTCAGAAATCATATTTGTTCCCACAAAAGTTCTGGTTTCAAAAATTTGGCAGCTTTCAATGAAAAAGCCTCCCAACCAGCTGTATTTTCTATCATCTATTTGAAATGCCTCTTTTCTTGCAGCCTACCAAAGCAAAACACAATGTAGCAGCCACCTATTCATTGCCTTTGTGTCAGCCAAATTGCAGGAAGCAATCGAGTGTGTTGTAAGTGATGCCTTGGCGTGTTCCAGTGTAATACTGCACTGCACTCAGTGGCCTGACTTGGGTTTTTCCAAGTTAAGAATCAAAGCTTCAGCTCACTCCTGCCTGGTTTATTGCTGAACATCAGACAGTGTTTTGCTTACCATGATTCAAAATTCAGAGGAATAAAATTGCTGAGAAAATAAAGCTTCATGAGGAACTCCTGAGTAAAGAAAGGCACTGTTAAAGAAAGGGAAATACTTTCCCTTGTCTTCAGAGAAGGTGGAGGCTCAGAGCACATGAGCAGCCTGCAGAGGTAAGCTGCAAGCTGCCATCTCTTTCTTTGCTTTGCTAGTTTGAGCAGGAGGCAAACTATGAAGCTACTATGGAAAAGGGTATGGGGAAGGATTAGGGACATCAGAAATTAAGCACATTTAGCTGGAAGGGACAGGACATTGTTATGAGTTAAAGCATCATCATCTCCATGAAGGACTTTGCTTCCCCTCAGGGAAATGGCCTGTGACAGGGCTTGGGAATGGGGGAGAACACACATTGTCACAGGGCAGCAGCTGCTTCAGGCTGGTCCTCACAAACCCTGTATGAGCTCTGTGATGCTCAGGTGAAGAGGAAGAGAAGCTGAAGGTGGAGCTGCTGCTGCTGCCTGGCTCTGTGAAGGCTTCTTCCTGTGCTGCTTCCCTTTCCTCACACTGTGCTAGCTGGAACTGTGTTCCAGGCAAGCCAAGCATTAGTAAATCGTGCACCATAGAGCTTTCAGATCAGCTAGCATGAGAGTTGGCCTCCTTCTGCTTGTGGCTTCATGGCACCAACCTGAACTGCATTATCTTTCCCCTTCTCTCCTGGGGCTTCCTGCATCATCCAGAACCTGCTCTGGAGCTGGTCAGGATACTCCCAGCTGGGGAGGCAGCCTCAGGTTTGGAAGGATGAGGCCTAACCTGCCTGGTTGCTGAGGGTGGAGGGCTGCAGGTGCTCTTGGTGGACCCTTTGAACATACCAAGTGCTGCAGGATGCAGCTGATGGTTTGTAATCAGGCAACAGAGTGATCAGCTGGTTTTATCTCTCTGCGCCCTCACTCCGGGCTGGAGGGTGGGATGGTGTCTGCCCCCTCACTTCCCAGGCTTGTGCAGAGTGGTCATTAACCTTAAACTGGGTGAAGCCCCTAGTCACTACAGCTGTGAGTGCCACAGAAGAGCCCAGAAGGAAACTAATTCTAGTGCCAAAGGCAGGTTTGAACAAGTAGCATCACATGCTGGGCAGTGAGCAGAGACAGCTTCACATCAAGACAATGAGGTTTCACATACCCTGGCCCTTCTTCATTTCCCAAGCAGCTTTCTTTGGTCTTCCTGCACCTTTCCCTGCTTTGTGCCCACGGGAGAAAAGAGGGGCCTCTGCATTCTCACCTGGCCCAGGGAGCAGAGCAAGGGCTGCTTTGGCTGGTGGCAGTGGTGGCCTTCCTGTGACCACAGCATCCTCTGGGGGGTCTTTGGAGCCCCAGGACTGCCACAAGAGGGTCTGCAGAAGGTAGGTAGGATGTAAGCCTGTTACTGAGTCCAGATGTTGTTTATACTTTAAATGGGAAAAAACTGTCAGGGTGAGAAATTTGGAAAAGGTTGCAGATTGCTTTGAGAACTTGCTATTTAAAAACTTATGAATACCTTTTATTTTTTTTCCCCTCCATATTTGTAGCATTACTAAATTTGATGTGTAGATTGAAAAACTGCCATTTCTCTTTCTTAGTCTCAAGCTTGGAAAGGTTTGGACTCTCTCCCTCTTTGCCCACACAAAAGCTGTCTCAACCTGAGCAGGCATAAATATTTTTATCAGGCTTAAATAGCTTGGGCTGAAGTTAAAAGCAGGGAAAGAGCAGTCTTTGTAATGGGGAATGCTGGAGCACCATAGCAGGCAGTGCTACTGGTTTCACCTGTATGATTGAGTCTTTCATATTAGCCAGGAAAGCTGTGTCTGAGAGGTGTGGGAATCTGCCTGTACCACCCTTGCTGCTGCCAAGGGCAGGCTCCACTGACTCTGGTCACTGAGCAGCATTAACCTTAAGCCTTAACCGAGGTTAATGTTTGCCTTCATTTTCTGGAGTGAGTAATTGCAGTAGCAAAAGGCCAGTTTTGACCAGCAGAACTTGCTCTGGGCTGCAAATGGACATCCTTCTTGTAAATCACTGAGATCTGAAGATCATGTCACTTCCAGTTTCCAAAGGCTGATGCCTGTAGTGCTTGCTGAGGGAAGAGGTTGCTGCAAAATGATCTGGGGTGTCCTGGAATGTCAGTGTGACCCATAGTGAATTCAACTGAGCCAGCCAGTGATGGACTTGGGGATGTCTGGCCTGAGCCCTGCTGCTAGCAGAGCTTTGGGACAGGTAACCTGTGGCAGCAATGTGCCATGGCCAGCTGGGCATGAGAAAGAGGATCCTAAGGAAGCTGACCTTTCAGCCTTATGCACCTTAGAAGTAATGTGGTAACAGTCAAACATTTCATGTGCAGGGACAGTGGTCTAACAGAGCAGAGCAGTGATGTCAACCTGGTCAAGACTGCAAGAAGGAGGCACCTGGCCCCTGGCCATGTTATTTTTAAGCTTGGAAGGCACACGTGGTCTGTAAGAGCGTAGCACTAAGGAAAGGAACTCACCAGCATTTCCTGCCCTGCCCCAGCAAACTGATAAAGCCCTTTGCAGTGCAGGACTACCCCAGTTTATTTTTAAAATGTGCCCGGGTGTGGAGCTCACAGAATAACTGGAACACCCAGATTTGGGCATTAATTCAGCTTTAATTCATTGCCTGATGAATTAAAGAGTTAATGTAAATGTAAAAAAGGACAAGATAGGGCCACAAGCTATTTCCAGAGCAATGTCTGCATAAGAACATTCATTTGTGCCTGTGCATGGGATCTAAGAAAAGGGTAGTTGGTAAATGTTACACAGGGAGGGGCATGGAGCATTATCTTGAGCACCGTGTGAATTTTCTTGCTGCTTGGACAATGCATCTCAATCCTGTTCCCTTCCCTTGTTATTCCAGTCCCAGCCCTCTCATAAGCTAGGATAATTGTGTGCTGAAGGATACAGTTCCCATGTACAGTAAATGCTCACATGGAGGAAATCCAGGTTCCTGCAATCAAAACCAGCAGTTTGTTGTGCAGTTACGATAACAAGGTCCACTGGGGTGGATCTATCTTTATTGTGTGCCCTGTGGAGGCATAAATGAGATTGCCTGAGATATTTCCCTTCTTGCCCAGATGCTGGGACAGGATTGCTGTGGCACCAAAACATGCTGGGTTCAAGCCAGGAAGGAGCTGTTCCAGAGGGCTGGAATTGCAGCCCTGAGCCCCTGGAGCACACAGAGTGCCTCACCAGCTCTTGGCTCTCTGTGAAACAGCTTTATTCCCAGAGCAGCATTACTTACGGATGAGATTGCTATTTCTGGTCTGATTGATGAAGTATGTTATTGGTTGACTTTATTTCTGTAACAGAAGCTTCTCTCTCAAGTACTTTTGAGGCATTAAAGCAGCTGTGCTAAAATTTCTCAGCTGGAAGAAAAAATATCCTTGATTGTCCATCTTGTCCTTCTGATCTCCCTGTGCTAGGACTGAGAGGTGATTTTGCTAGAAAGAGGGATTGGTGAGCTTCCAACATCACAGCAATGGGTGACAACTTCAGATTGTACTGCCCTGAGTGGGCACTTGGGCTCTTGAGAGTGATGCCAGCCCTCCAGAAACAGAAATGCCAGCTGGGAGGAAGCAGCCCAGGCTTTAGCCTGAACACCATCTGGTCCAGCCCTCTGGAAGGCCTTGTCACCACCAGGCAGAGACCCTGGCAATGGGATCATGTCCCAGAAAATTGGGAATTAAAATCTTTCATTGTGAGCCCCATGGTTCAGAGAAAGCTTTATTAAATGTGGGTTTGGAGCAGCAGAGCCAGTAACCACACAAAGCCACTCCAAAACACCATAGTGGTCTCAGTCATGCTGGGGGCCTGTGCAAGGGGTGACACACAGGACTGTTGCTGGCACATGGCTAGGATGTGGCTCACAGTCTAGTTGAGGTCACTGCAAATAGGAGAGAGCTGGCTGCATGCACAGCTGTTTAGGGGCTCCTTGGGGGAGACAGCTTAGATCAAAGCCATGGTGTTTACTAATGTCCTCCACAGGTCAGTAGTGTAGGTAAACACCAAAAATAAACAGTCTGATGCTCTTAGAACCACTGGGCTAAAGGAAACCCTTTCCATTTTACCAGAGTCTGCCCTTTTTCTGGGAACTGCAATCATGAGGCATCCTGGGGGCCAGGAGGATTTGCCACAGCCAGATCCTGATGGTGCTGAAAGGCAGGAAGAGCTTTGCCTGTAATGCCTGCTTAGAAGCACAAAACTCTGCAGGCTTGTTCCCACCCAGGTGCACCTCAGCATCAGGGCACTGAAGGTTGCCCTGATCCAGGCAGGCTGTGTGGGTTCCTAGACATGCTTAACACAGAAGGTAGCCACTGCCACATCTGAAATATTAGCTTTATGTTGAGCAAAAGCAATGCTCATCTCCAGTCCTATATACCTAGGGAGGCAGTTTTATACACCTGGAGAGGTTCTGCCTGCTTTTTTCTTTCCTTTTCTGTCCAGGGAATTTTAAAGGAAAGGCAAAGGAAGGACATGCCCTCCCATACTGCCCAACAGCATCACAGGGGGCTGACAGCAGGAAGTGCCATCAGAGTTCTGTGAATTCTGTTTTTCGAAGTGCATTTGATAAGAGCTGCTTTCATCCTCACCATCAGCTGATAAAGCCTCTTTGAGAAGTTGGTTGATAACTTGTAGAAATGGGCATGCACTTAGTGGTTTCTAGATTCAAACATTTTTCCAGGGCTGGAAAGGATGTCAGTGTTCTTACTGCAGTGGGGAGTTTCTTTCATTTTTGCACTTGAGGGAATATATTCCAAATCATGGGTCATTTCACCTTTCCTTCTCTTCCAGGGAAGGCACTGCCATGCCCGTGGGACTCTTCAGGGTGTGCCTACTGGTGATTACAGCTATTGTCAACCACCCACTCTTCTTCCCCAAGGAGAATGGCACCGTCCCCGAGAGCACAGAGGAAATCATGCAGAAGATGAAGCAGCGCGAGGAGAGCCTGCGGCTGGAGCAGCTGCGCTTGGAGCAGGAAATCGCAGACCAGGAAGCCACACAGAAGGCTCTGGAAAAGGCTGCAGTGGTAGTGGAGGAGAGCAAAGAGGAAAAGGTCCGATGGGATATGTGGACTGCCCTCTCCATGGTCATCTTCCTGCTAATTGAGCTCTGGAGGCAGGATTTCCAGGAAGGGAATTGGCAGGACATAGGAGGAGAAGAGGATGAGATGGCAGTCCTGGGGAAAGCATTTAGAGGAGTGGCCTTCCCCAACAAGGCTGTCCTGGCCAGCTTCTATGAGAAGCGTATCCTGGGAACCACTGGGGACATGGCCAGGATGCGGGAGATGGTGGAAGGCTTTGCAGATGACTTGCTGGAGGCCCTGAGGAGTGTTTGTAACCGGGATGCTGACATGGAAGTGGAAGATTGCATGGGTGTGGGGAGCATGTATGAGAACTGGAGAGTGCGTAAACCCTTCGTCTGTGATCTGATAGTGCCCTTTGCCCCCCCTGAGCCTTACTGCTTTCGCTGCCAGACCTGGTGCTCTGGTGACTCTTTTCCCCCAGATGAACAAGGTTATGGCACTATCAAGGTGTGCAGGGCAGATGAGGATACAGCAGGTTGCATCTGTGACAAGACTAAACTAGGGGAAGATATGTTGTGCCTCCTTCATAGCCAGGTCAGTAGTACCAGGCCCAGCAGTGAGATGGAAGACCTCCTGTGCTTCAAAAATACTCAATATCTGGATGCTGACCAAGTCATGAAGTGGTTCCAGATTGCCGTCACCAAGGCCTGGAGCAGAATCTCCCACAAATATGAATTTGACCTTTCCTTCAGCCTCCTGGACTCACCAGGAGCCCTGAAGATAAAATTTAAATCAGGGAAATCAATTGCCTTCAACCTCACCCCTGTGGTGCAGTATGAGAACTCTGACGTTTACTTCATCTCCCACTTCCCTCGGAGCAGCCTGGCAGCAGACATCCCCTCCAGCACCCACTGGTTTCTCACTTTCGCCGTGTATGAGAGGAGGTTCATCCAGCTGGTCTCCAAAACACTGCCTGCCAATGCCTGTCATGTCAGCTGCCTTCAGATCCTCTCCTTCCTCCATGGGAAGCAGTGCAGCCTCACAGGTCCCAGTGGGCTCACCAATTACCACCTGAAGACAGTGCTGCTGCATCTCCTGCAGGCACGTCCCAGTCAGGACTGGGCCCCAGAAAAGCTGGAGGCCCGCCTACAGGACATGCTGAAATTCCTAGAGAAATGTTTGCATGAAAAGAAGCTTTATCACTTCTTTATTGGCAATGGGAATGTACCAGCAGAGCTGGGTTTCCCCATCATATTTCAGAGGGCTGAGCCTCTCAACCTTTTCCGTCCCTTCGTGCTACGCAGGGACATCTACAGGAAGATGGTGGACACATTCCACGAGATGCTCAGGAACATGTCTGCACTGATAAATGAGTACACAGTGCACATTCCCCTTGCACACACCAATGGGATCCGTAAGGAGCCCCTTTAACCAAAGCCAAACTCTAAGCACAAGTCCAGAGGGCAACTTCCTGAAGCCTCCTGGAGACAACTGACTTTGCCAATAAAGCTTCCTCTCTGGAGCTGAACCAGTCCTGGTTCCTGCTGAAAGGACAAGGCTATGGGAGAAGGTCAGGGAGAAACTGGAAGATGTGGTGTTGAAGGAGGTTTCTGTTCCACTACTGTGCTTGGTTTTATGCAGCTAAGAATATATTTTTTCTATTGTGCCTCAGACATGCTACAGCAGTGGTGAGCAATATAAGTAATTTATTCAGATGCCTGCAGTGCAAATGGGGGTGGGGGTGTGATGGTGGCCAAACACTTCATTTCCTTCAGAAGGGGGAGATAAGAACAGGGTGGGAGAATCAAAGACAGGATCTTGGGATCAAAGGAGCCCATCTGCTTACAGACAGCAGGAGCTCTTTCACCAATGGGAAGTGCAACATAAGTCTACATGCTAGTGTGGAGAGGAAGAGGGTCATGCACAAGATCTGGACTGGTTGGAGATCCTTAAATAAAGCACAGCTTTGAAAGGGAACTGTCCTTTTAAAAATTGATTGGACTTGCAGGACAAACTTAAACGGCTTGTCCTGTCCTGTTCTTCAAAAACACCTCTGCACAATTTTTTCTCCTGTGGGAGGATATAGCAGAGCAGGGTCTGTATCTTCAGACCATTTCATTTAAGTCTTCCATGGTAACATGGAATATTCCTGCCCATTTTGTATGGATCAATGAACAGGAATCTTTTCTACCTTAGATAAAAGAAACATCACTATTGGGTTCTGACATTTTGGGTTGTTTGTTCGTTTCCTTACCTTGGGACACTAAGGTATGAGAACAGCCTCCCAGCCCAAACTACTCTGATTCTATGACTGCTCTAAGTTTTGCTTTCATAAAAGGAGCAGTTCTCCAAAATTATCCTGTAATGAAGCCAATCTCAGAAGTCCAGTAGCAGGAGTGAACAGTCACCCTCCAAATGAGTGTGACTCTCTGCACATGATTTTAATTGGGCCAAGGCCGGCAGGGGGAGAAGGAAGGGGTGAAAAAGATGCACATGTAGTAGACCTGGGTAGTGCTGCTTGCAGCTACCTTATGATCCATGTTTCATCCCTTCTGTTCCACATATGCAGGCAAAAGCTACTTTATACATTCTCCTCAATCTTGTTAAAGACTGCTGCTCTGAGGAGCTGCACTAGTAGACTGTAATTTGTTCAGCTGGGAGTGCAAAGGAGGAGAATTGCTGCAGACTTTCAGGCCAGGGGAGAACCTTGAGGCATGTGCTGGAAAAAACCAGAACAAACATTACAGGAATGGAAATGCCTGAAATCCCACAGGAAGCATGTTAGTGCTGTGCCAGGGGGCTGCCCAGCCCCAGCAAGGTGGCTTTGCTGAAGGAGAGGACTCAGGAGATCCTCACCCTCCTGAGTGTGGGGTCCAAGCCAGGGCCCCAGTGCATAACTGCTTTATGCTGGTCCCACAAGCCTGGCCTCCAGTGCTAAGGGGCTTTTCCTACCATTTTCTCACAGTAGGATTTCCTGCAGTTTTACACTGGGGCTTCCCTTAATCCTGTTTACAAGAGGGTGGTTGTTCTGTGAGGTAAGACATGTCAGGGATGCTTTTACCAGCACTCCACAGGTCCCTTTTTATCAATCCTCTCTGTCACATCAGAGAGAAGATTCTATCCTCAATCACTGCTGGGGACAGCATACAGCATGAAGCTTGTTACCCAGCCTTATCCAGTTGATAAGCAAACTCTCCATAGACATGTCCTCTCTTCCATTTTTCTGGTAAAAACTGTTTTACCACCTCACTGGTGTCTGCTCTTTTCTGTCCCACCACCAGTGAGGGACATTTCACACACAAAGGCAGAGAAAGTTGTAACTGCTGTCCCCATGCTCAGTTTATAAAAAAACACAGATGGTGACAGAGCTATGCTCAAAGTGCTGCCTCCCTTGGCTCTTATTTGCACAGGTAGTTAAGTAGGATCTCTGAACAGAAAGTAAGGGGTAGGTAGGAATGGGGGAGAAGAGGCTGGTGGGTAATGCTGTAGAAAAAAGTCTTGGAACATCAGTGCTTGCTTCAGCATCCAGGTGATGAGTGCCTGGGAGATTGTCAGGAGAGCAACAGGGCAGGACTAATTGCTGACGCTAACGAGTGCTGTAAATCCCTGGCTTGGCTGAGTACAGCCAAGAAAGCTTTCCCCAGGAGGAAAGAGAGCAGGAGCAATCTCAGGGGCCATGGCAAGCAGCTAGTGACAGGCAGAAGGACAGGGAGGGTGGGTCAGTACTGGAGCCTGGAGGCTACATGGGAAGCTGGTTAGGTTGTTTGCAAACTCAGGTACTTTGCCATATTTACCTGCCCAGGTTTACTGCAAAGTGCCTGCAGCAGATCCAGCTTTACATGGACTGCTGGCAGGCAGGTCACACTGGAGCAGTTGTGGTTGAAGTTGCTTCTAAATGTGCTCCCAGCCAGAGAGAAATTAGAATTTTTCTGCCATTTCCTGTCAGGAGTCTAAATTTAGACTGTCCAAAGAACAGAAACAAATTTGTGACCCAGGTCTCTCAGGAAATGACATTCAGAGTTGAAAAATAACTTTTATATAAGGTTGAGCAGGGGGAGCATGAGAAGAAAAGGCTGTTGAACAGAATAAGGTAACTCCCCTATTAAAATGTTAGAACAAAGCTTTGCAACACCAGTTGCAACGGGCTTGTAAACGTGCCCAAACTCGTTTTTACACAGCCCTAAGCACCACTGCTCAGACTCAAAGGCAACCTCAACTGATAAATGGATTGAAACCTTTGTTCTTTGTTTTCTGTACTTGTATGCCTGTTCTCTCTTACACCCAAACTGACCCTGAAGTATTCCCATGGGGTTTAGCTGAACAGAAGGTGGAGCTGAATCCAGTAATTTATGGATTTGATTCCAGTGAAAGCAAATTGCTTGGCTTAGTTTTCCTACATGCTCATTTTGCCCTGAGCACTTTTAAAGTGAGTTGGTCTGTGCATTTAGGCTGTGAGGGGACCCACTCATACCTGTTTGGGGGAAATGTTATCTGTGATAATGAGCTGTGCTCTAGTCAGCCTCAGAGTGCAGATCTTCCTTGCAAACCAAAGGTACAGACATGTCTCATCAGAGGAGAGGTTGGTACACAGTGTTTCTCTGGACCACACCTCTGCCATGGTACAGGAGGCCATGTGAAGCACATCATTCCTTGGACTTCCTTGTGTCTCCTGGGTCAAATCTTTGCCCACCAAATACTAGCCTATTAGTAAAAGCCCATGCTCACATTTCACAAAATAAGGTTTGTAAGACAATTCAGTTCCATCAGCTGCCAGCCAGTAAAAATGTCCTAACACTTTTTAGTGTTGCTTATGGGCAGTTCTACCTTGATTGAAATCTGGGTGGGTAATTATAGGAAGCAGCTTTAAAGGATGGGAGTAGAAGTGAGATTTTGTGGTTTAAAGTGAAAAATGTTCTTTGAAAACCAAACTGCACATGGCACCTGAGTTACAAACATCTCTTGGCAATGCCTGCATCTCTGTGAGACATCCCAAGGAAAGGTAAAACAGCCTGTCCTGGGGCCTCAATACTGTTCTTGCCATTTGCTAAACAGGTGAATTCAACAGATTAGCTCCAAGTGCCTTCCAGTGGTTTCCAGCCACTCCCTGTGCCCTCAACTTGTGGTTTAAATATTTTATTACAGGCTCTGTCAAAGGAATGGAATTAGTGGTGGGTTGATAACAACCACTGATCTACAGCATAGCCTCAGGAGCCATTTGCCTTTAGAAAATATCTTGGTCTAAGGTTATTATTGCTGTACCAGGAGCTGAATGTCTTCTGAGGGGAGGTGTTGGGTATTCACTGTTAAGCAGCCACAGAAAAGAGTTTCTCTCTCAAAGTTGCTCTGTATACAAGTACAACAGGGGGTATAAAGATGTACTTTAGTAAAATGACCCAAAAATTTATCCAGTATTCAAGCAGCAGGATTTGGTGTTTGTTCACCAGGCATTTTTAATACAAAATCTTTGCAGTGTTTTCTCTGTGGTGAAGAAATGAGACTTTAGGGACCTGTAACAGCTTTGCTGCTGCTCAGTGAGGGGTTGGCTCTCAGAGTACCCTACCTGGTAAACAGCTTTATTTATTACCTTTATTTTTTTAGAATTGGGGGAGGGGATCTGTGTGTAACATGTTAGCTCAGTAGCAAAACTGTAGTACAGAGATGAATCTTGGCAATGCAGCCAGGATGGACAGTAACATCAGAACTCTCCAGACTAAGGTCATCCTTAATTGACAGTGCTGTACTTAAACTGCTGCTTCTATAGCAGGACACTGTTGGATTTGTATAGATCTTCTTATGCAGCTTTATTTATAATAAAGGAAGTCTTGTACAAAATCTAAATGAGCATGAAGTCTCTTCTGTTTCTAGTTCCCTGCAAAACGTTTCTAGGAGAGCAGAAGGAAGAGTGGGGATGTTTCCAGTGTGATCCCAGCAACAAGAATCTGTGGGATTCCTGAATCCCTGTAAAATTATTCCAGAATAAACTGCCACTTGAAGATTAAGTGGGATAGCTATTCCAGAATAATGCCAGGGATGTCATTCTTCTTGAGAATATGAAATCAGGAATACAGGAAATCAAAGTAATTATTCTGAATATGTCTGCTCAAAAACAGCCTTTCATGGCAAGCCCCTAAATAATGCTGTTAGATTTTGCCCTTATGGGCTGAACAAGAAATCTCCTGAATTTCCATGTCAGCCAGAGGATTCCTCTTCACCTGTTTATTTTATGGGCATCCACAGCCAAATTCAGCAACCACCCACCACCACTGAGCTCCCTGCTTAACTCCATTGCCCAGTTTAAGGGAATGACACCTCCTCTAATATGCCCTGGCTCTGGAAGCACACCCAGAGCTAGTTATTAATTCATATAAGAAAAGCGCCACTGTTTCCTTGGCAAAATGTCTTCCAGCCCCACAGAATGCCCTGCACACCTTTAATTCCTCTGCCTTCCAGTGCTCACTGGGGCTGAATCAGCACAGGGCTGGTCTGAGAAGCAGCTGGCTTAAGAGCTGCAGCCCAAATCTACTTAGCCAGAAATTACAATTTCCCAGGGTCAACCACACACTGCTGGAAAGGGAATTCTGTAGCCCAGAATCACCATCAGTCTTGGTTTGGGTTATAACTTTGTTATAACAAAAGAAATCCAAACCAAACAAAAATAAACCCATCCTGCTTCAAAGCTATCTGACAAGCTCAGCAACATTTTCTCCACTGAGCTCTTGATTTTCTAGAACACTTTTTTTTCTCTGCCTCAATTTACTGCTTCAGCATTGCTGTGGAACAGAAAAGGTAACATCCCTAGAATATCCTTTTTCAGAAGGATAATTGGCAGATTTTTGGACCATAATGTCATGACCATTATTGCAGTATTATCTGTCATAGTGTAAGCAGAGCAGAAAGAGAAAGCCACCCACTAGAGATTGTTTTTTAGCTTAAAAATTCATCTAATGACTTTTTATCATTCATAGCTGTAAGCAAAAACACAATCTCCTTTATTTCAAGCAAGCAGAAATACATGTGCTTTTAAAAAAATATAGAAAAAGCAACCTCAGAGGATGTGGTGACTTACAAGCATGCTAACATGAATTTGGTAAGGTACCAGTAGAAATCAAACTGGTTACACTGGTCTCAGAATGGGATATGCTCAGGATTTGCCCACACACTGAGCATGTTCCATCCTCTCTGCTCAACTCTGCATTATAGTGTGTTGCTTGCAGGACTAAAATCTAACACAGGTTTGTCCCCAAGTGCCACTGGCACAGGATCAGATTTTAACTTATATTTAACTAGATTCTATTTGTTTGGGAAAAGGATGTCTCAAGGTGTTGGATCATTGGGTTCAACCAAACATGGGAGCTGTTGCATCCCTTGTAAGTAAAATTCCAGGCAGCCCTGTCTTTTTCTGAAATGATAAATTCCTTATGGCCACATACACTAGGTTATTTTTAGCCAATCTCCTCTGCAGTTGGTGTGTTCATACATATGGGCCAGGGGAAAGAGGGCCTATGCTTTTATCTCCTTCCAAGCAAAAAAACTTCCACTCAATTGGATAAAGCTCAAGAAAATCTGTGATAATCTTTAAGTGAGCAGGCAAAGGAGTAGGAGACAAAGACTCTTGTAATTCTTCAAAAGCACAAGAGGTATTTTAAATATTCCCAGTGCAGTAAAGGTGGTAGGTACTCATGTCTTCATTGACCTGAAGAAATAAGCTGTGAGAAAATGCAGAGTTGTGTTACTGCTTCTGCTACTCTCAAAATGATCCACCCAACTTTGCAGCAGAGCCTTAAGGGAAGATGGATGCAAACAGTTATTCCCATGGTATCTATTGGACTAATCTGGTCTCAAACCAGAAATCTGAGCAAGCCCCTGCTGTGGATCAATTGATGTTACAGTGTTTTTCAAAATAAACTTCATTTTCCAGTTATGTTACATTTAAGAGTGTCATCTGAGACTCCTCAACTGCTGGAAGTAAAATCTCTGGCTGCAGAGGCAGAGAACAAAGCTTCTCAGTCATTATTCAAAGGCAGCACCTCTGCAAATAAAGGCTCTGAGTTCCCAAGTAATTATAAATCTGTCTAGCTAAAACCAGAGCTCACCCAGAATGTTAGAGGAGGGAGAAAAAAAATGTATTAGCTTTATTGATCTTCTCTGAGGGGGAAGCACAGAAAGTGCTGAGGTGAAACATTTAAATACAGCCTGTTCAGGTATTTGAGTGCCTGTAAAATGTCTGACTGTGGCACTGTGTTAAAAATTGTGCCCAAAATATAAATAAAACCAGTGAAGTTCTTAAAGGTGTCTTAGGCACTCAGCAGGAAAAGGAATCTATTTTACACATCAAACTATCTTCAAATCCACTGGTGGGCCCACAGCCATTAACAGTCTCAACTCAGATTTAATCATCTAAGGAGAAAAGATTAAGTTTCTGTCTGTATCTTCCTCCTTTGCAGAAGAGCTATGAGACTTACAATGCCTTTGGAAGTCCAATTAGGCACCTTTTTGGAGACAATCTAATATCCAGCATCCAGCACAGTGCAATACAGGCCCAGGGGGCAGAGCTGGGCAGGTCTGGGATCAGTGCACAGCCTGACTCATCAGCCACTTCACCTCCCCACATGTACCCAGACAAATCCATTGCATGGCTCCCAACCTTCAGCCTTGCTCTCTAGCCCTCTGCTGGGAATCAGGCAGCACAGAGGGATTTCCCAAGTCCTCAGGGAGATGGCATTAACTTGTGAACACGTTCCAGGTCTCATCCCTGCCTGCTCACACTGGGCAGGGCAGGGCAGGGCAGCCCTGGGTGGTTCCTGTGCTGTAAGCACAGATGAGCCAGAGCAGCCCCTCCTGCCTCCACCACTCAGGTTCCCACAGAACAGAGGTGCTCTGCACTCAGCAGGATATTCCTGCCAGCTCAGTTCACCTTCAGGGCTATCACATCATGTCAGTGTGACAAACCTGTATGCAAAACCAGAGAAAAGCAAGGCTTGTCCACATGCAGCTGTCTGCCATAGCCCCACACTGACTCCCCTGCCACAGCCACACCTGGCAAAGCTTTGGAAGTGAAAGGTTTGATCCAGAGCAGAGACAGAGCAGCACAGAACAGTCACATAAAGCATATGGAGAGGAATTGAGGCACCTAATCTGTGGGCTTGAATACACAGGTTATGCCAGAGGTGTCTTCCCACAAACAGCTGATTAATCACCATGCCTTAATTACTACAAGAGGAGACAAACTGCTTCCAAGCCTAAACAGCCACAGTAAAGAGCTCTATGATGAATGTATAGGGGGAAAAAACATCAACACTCCAAGCTGTGGATTGGCCCAAAGCACATTCTTAAGAGCTCCTTCCTGAGAATGGTTTGAGTGACAGGAGGAAAGGCACAAAAGCATCCTTTGGGGTAGCAGGAATGCTGCAGAGAGCTGCAGGAAGGACAGTATTAATTCAAAATGTCTCCATTGGTCCTCACTGATTCTTCAGGCAGTCTGAAGCTGACAGATTTTTTCCTCTTTTTTTCTCAGCCCTCCTATGTTTTTGCTGTGCAGTTGCATAGGTGACTCATGCACATGGTTTGCAGTTTACAGGAAACACTGTCTGTCCCTACCCAGCTTGTGGCTGCTCAGTGCCCCTATTCCTGGCTCCCTTTCCCCTGGAGGGATGGCTTTTTCCATCAGCTTTGCCAAGGGTGGTGGCTCTAAGACACAGACCTGCAGCACGTGCTGCAGTTCTCACAAGCTGCTTCCTGCTCACCAGAAGATGCTGAGAGAGGCACAGCACAGGCTCCACACATCAGCCCCTTCACAGCAGCTGCATTCTCACTCCCTCCTGGACTCAGATACAGTGTTATGGCAGACTGCTAGACAGCTGCCACACTCTACCCTAAGCACAGCTGCATCTCACTGCCAAGTTCTGAAACTCCTGTTTTAGTAAATCAAAGTGTTTTAGGAGGGAAAAAATACTAATGACATCACGTGGCATCATTACTCAGATAAATCAGCAACTGCCATCCATGTTGGCTTTGGACCAGCACTAGAAAATACTGTTTCCATCTTACAGAAAATGTAGTGATTTAGCAAAATTGCCCCTGAACTCATGACTTTAGAGTGACTGCATTTTCATGAGTCATTCCCAAGTGAAATCCATGTCCAAGGAACGGTAGTGAAATAATCAGGCTGCTAATAAAGACAGGAGAGAGGATAAGAAACAGCCAGTTCTCAAACCCTGCTAATGCAGGGGAACATTACAGATGCCACAACAGTGGAAAACTGGGGAGAGCAGTCCCAGGATGTGGAACTCTGTGCCAACACCACATGCCCAACACATGCACTCATAGCCAGGCCTGGCTGGTGAGGACAGACAGCTGCTAAATGAAGCATGGCAAGAATCTGAGATTAGTGAAACACAGCAAAAAGTTGAGATTTCCTTTTGGATCTTTTTTGATTCATTAGAAAAAGCAATAAATCCACAGGGATCTGTGTGGAGTTGACACAAGTGCTCCAGGTGTCTCTAGTACATAATTTTTGAAACTTTTCAAACCTGTTTCTCCAGTTACTACCACTTTCAGTGCAAGAATCAGTAGCCCTTTTAATGTCTCCCTAGACAGAAACTTCTCAACAATTTCCCCAAGCAAGGGCCTTCTGTTATAGCTGCAGTCCCACTCTCCCAAACAAAACTTCCCAGACCTGAGAACCTGGGATCCCCATTCCTTCCTCCTGTCTTGGCTCCATTCTACCTTTCTCATGCCTTCAATATAAGGGATCCTAAAATTATAATGAACAAACACTGGACCACATCTTGTATGAGGGTACCAAGCATCTCAAGGACATCAGTGAAGACTTAGGGACATCCTACAAATGTAGGACAGAATAAGGGCCAGTGCCTTGCTAACCTGAAATATGTTATCCATCATGTTACTAAACTCACTATTTTTATGAGACAGGCTCTGTCCTTATTTGCTTGACACTGAATTTATCTTTTTTAACCTGTGGTAGCAGCAGTTTTATTTGTTGGCACAATAACAGAAAACAAACAAAAAGGCACCCTCTTTTATTTTTTGAAAGCAAGAACACTAAGAATTTTCAAGGGCAAAACATGGAGCAAAAGGTGAGTAAAGACCACACTTACTGTACTATCTGATCTACAGAAGGTTTTAAGGAGAATTCTGACCAAAGGGGAGAGCTGTTCATCTGCTTGATCCTTTCCTTACTGATTTCTATGTTTCTCTTCTGTTGACCAAAACTGAAAATGCAAATGTCTCCTTTACACCCATCCACCCTGAAAGGAGAGAGCCAGTCCATTCCACATAACTTGTCTTTTTCTTTCAAGACTGGGCCAGTATTGCATATTCATTACCACATTAAAAACACTTTGCCTGAGGCCTGCATTTCTTGCTGTGCTGTAATGAGTTCAAGACCTCAGCTGTCTGCTTGGGGATTTAGAACACAGATATTTAATAGTAAATTATAAGGCAGAATATTTCATTTTACTTATTTTTTGCTGAAGTAGCACATTTATAATGGTACACTACAACCACTAAATAAAGATGGGGAGAGCATTTTTTTCTGTGCAGATAACAGAGTCTCTGAGTTACCATGGTCTGGCTGGAGCCATTTCAGTTTTTGGATGCTGATCTCTGCTCTTAACCTATTACTGGATCTCCCCAAAGTCACATCTCCCATTACAGTCAAATAACATTGGAGCAAACTGTAACACATTTCTAGCACTATCCTAACAGCTTTTAACAAGCCCTACACAAAACAGAGCTGCTAATAAAACCAAAATACTCTGCAGTTAATTCTTGGAAGTTTGCCACTGAGATCCCACCAACACTACTTCAGAGACATTGGCTTTATAAAGCTCAAAGCTTGCTTTCATCTAATGAAAGGGCCTAGACCCACACCCTGACAACACTCCACAGCTCTCAGCTTCCTCTGACAATCTACAAAACACGCGTAGCATCACATCCCAACTGGAAACTTTAAACAGCAGCATAATTATTATTTCTCTAAGTAGTGCCAGATGTGTTTAAAAGCCACAAAGATAAACAGGAGGGGAAAAGCTGCATAGTTTGAATTAAAGCTAGTAAGAGCATAAACAAGCCCCTCCAATAGCCACAGGCTGACAGACCAAGTTCCTGCTCGTTTTTTTCTCATCAAATCTCTTTCCCACTTGAAGTTACACATGCATGCACCACCTCAGTTACTGAGCCAGGGCAGAACATGCTACAGGAAAAAGATCAGTCTACTTTTCCTCCACAAATGTTCCAAGACTCCCAGTGTCTCATGGTAATTGAAATCCATGAACTACCACATTCTGCTCTGCTAATCACCCCACTGCAATGGGAGGCAAACAGGTACAACCATAGATCTCTCATGACAACCACCTCAGTCCCACAGGAACCACAGCCTTGCCCTTGGACATGCTGCTTTGCCTTTCTTCTGTGTGCTTACTCCCTGGAATTATGGCTAGTTGGGATGCTAGTGGTCTGACAGACATACAGAACTGAGCAACATAACTCATAGATGGGGACAGAAAAAAAGAAAAGGAAAAACCAGGAGAGGAAGAAGTTTTTTCCTGTGACTGCTTGTGATTCAAATAATCTTGTCCCCATACTGTTATATTAACATACAGGATAGCTTCAAAGATGTTCAACTAAAATGCTCTGATCCTGCCTCTCACCTGATGAAACACAACATACTCTTTCCCTCACCAGCAGCAAGGCATCACCAGCACAATGTTCTGACTAAACTCCTTTTACTTCTGTTCTCTAATTTTACCTACACCTTGACAAGCAGAGCAATGCTTTAAAGTCTGAGAACAGAAAATAAACGTCCTTCTGCTCAGGATATTGTTACTCTTGGCTTTACTCCTTACTTTAGGTTAGAGCCTAGAATAAACACACCAGTGCTTCAGAAGGGCAGAGGATTATAACCATGCACTCTCCCCTAGCATATCTAGCCAAAACTGGAAGCCCTTACTAGATGGTTCCTGCAAACGTGACTTCAGCAGGGGTAGGTGGGCAGGGCTGCAGTGAGTATTTTGGCAGTAGAGCTGCTTGAAGAGATTACCAGTCTGCACCAGGAATCACATCTTAACTTCACAAGCCACACTACCTGTTTTAGTCTTTACAGTACACTGCTCCTCTCTCTCTGTATAACCAGTCCAGTGACTAACAGCTGCCCAGAAACAGGAAGGAAAAACTATTTGAAGGCAACATTGCTTTTTATTCATTTTCAAGACACCAGTATTACAATTTTTAAATCAGGTAACAGCATCAGTTCAGGGACTGCCCACTGCAATGCCTACAAAGAACCCAGAGATTACAGACCATCACCTCTTGATTAGAGGCAAATTCCTTTATAAAATATCCACGACCATCAATGACTTTCCCTCTCCTGCTTGAAGCCAGCACATCCTTCCCCCAACAGGAAGGAGTGGAGTTCACAGAAGGTTTCTCAGCCTTTTCAGCCCAGATTTATTTCCCATTATGAAATGCAACCACAGAAGAGCCCCTGAAATTAAAAATTACACTGACTTCCCACACTGAAAAGCAGCACTAACACTTGACATTCCTACAGGCACCTCAGAGCCCATAATCACATGCCTCAGGGCTGTTCTTCAGATACAGCTGGAGGTAGTTTTTGTATATCTGTGGGTCAGTTATCGTAGCCTTGACAGCAGGGTCCTTCTTCATGGCCTCCACCCAGCGCTGGAGCGTTGGGGTGTGATTCAAAGAGCTACAGGAAAAGGGAAGAGACTGAGTAATGCAAATGGAAAATCTGGAGGGCATCAAGGAAACAAAACAACTTGAACAGTTCCATTTTACACTACTTTCTCTGTCCCAGCACAATGTTCAGTTTAGAGCAGGATGCTTCCCCCAAACTGCAACACAACACAAGCTTTCTTCAGCAGCCCCCAGGAGTGGCCCATTGCTGCAGTGTACAGTGTGCAGTATTGATGCTGGGGCACTTCAGAACACAGCAGAAGCCAGGCAAAGTACTCACTCTTTCAGCTGGAATGGTTCCAGACGTTCAAACCACGGCCAGATCAGGTAGTCAATCATTGAGACTGAGTCCCCACCAAAAAACACCGTGTTGCGTTTGGACAGAGCCTGTGAAGGGTGAGAGATGTCAGCTGCCCCCAGAGGAGAAGTGCAGCAGAACACCACACAAAACCCCCAGTGCACAGTGGAAGGCAGGCACACTCCAGGGATCAGTGAGCAAACAAAGGAGATACAGTATATTCCTCTTGTGCACACAATATCAGCAGAGTCAGAGCTAGGAAGTATAGTTAAGTTTATTACTAGAGCTGCTATTTCATAAACTCAGCCCAGCTCTTCTCCACAGGTTTAAAATATGTCACAAAATATGAATCACTAGCAAGCTGCAACATGTGCACAAAGAGAAGTTTAGCTCAGAATGTTTGTGATTTCTTGCTGTCATAAGGCACAAATGGCACAGACTAAATGAACACAGCAGTACACATGCATTTCTTGAGCAATAAATCCAGCTAAATTTATCATTCTGCTAAATTAGAGCACCATTTTAGCAGGGGCTCTTTTCCCATGGCAGCTGAGGCCAAGTGGTGTCAGGGAAACATTTCTAATATTACATCTCAAACTGCCTTTGATTCCAGGTGCAAAGGCAACAGGAAGCAAGAGTAACTTACACCAGAAAGAGATCCCTCTCACAGCTCAGCACAGAGAGCAGGGAAACAAGGCATGCAGAAAGCTCTCCTGTTACATTGATAACTCTGATGCATTTTTAAGTGCCATGGCCATTCAAGTTCAATATGCTTTAAGGACCCTCCAGACCTTGTTCACTTCTTTCATTAGATTAGTGACTCTAGATTCCTTAGTGGCTCTAGTTTCAGGCATTTTGGTGTTTTAAAGGTGGAACTCAAAAGACCTCACAAATCTTGGTTTTTTTGTACACACACCACCCTATACACTCATATGGCATTTATTCCCTGTCCATAATCCCCATGATCCAGTAGAGATTTTAAAGCAGGCCTTCAGGAGGTGTGGAGCTGTCTGAGCTCCCAGGTGTCTGGCAGAACACACCCAGCAGCTGCACAGGGGCACAGATGGGAACACAGTCCCCTCTGCTGGGCAGCAGAAATCAAAACACAGAAGTGTTCTAAAGTACTTCCCCTCTGGAATATCTCTTGCAATACACTGAGGGAAGTTTGCATGGCTCTGTTTTGGCTTCCCATTCACAGCTGACCATCAGCTGCAAAATCATTTAGGGTACAGTAAAATACAGACACTGAAGGAACAGCAAGTTATTTCACACTATTAATCAAGAAGGAAGAAGATTAATCCTTCCTTAATGTTGAATACATCTGTATTTCAGGGAGATGAAATACACAGCTTCTCCAGGAACTTATCTGCACCACTCCAGCCTCAGCCTGATCTGACAGACAAGACAACTCTGGAAACAATTTGTGTTTTGGGGATGGGAAAGCAGAATGCACCAGACTGTTAGGAGAACTAGGAAAGTAATACAAGGCTACTGGCAGCTTTGCACCAGAACAGAAATACTCTGGAGGAATTCTTCCTCATTGATCCACCCAAGCACTGGCTGTGGCTGCTAAAGACAGAAGGAATGGGATCATGACAAAGGCAAGTCCAAGAGCTGCTCAGACTAGCCAAGAACCATTACTGACACAGATGTCAAGTGGCTAATACAGCCCCAAAACCACCTGACACTTCCTAGAGCTCCACTGATGTTGCATTACATCACCAGTAGCAGACCACGGTCCAGGGTTGGATTTCTACAACGCACACATTACATTCTGCTTCCATCCACCCCCAAAGATAAAATCTTTTTCATTCTAGAGCTTATGTCATCACTGCTTTCAGCTCAGATGCTCTTCAGCAGCTCAGACTCCTCAGCCCTTGCACTTAGTACATGCTGCAAGGTCTCCTTCACTTAAAGCACAACAAAGCTATCAAAGACAACAGAAGTCTGCTACAATTCTAAAATGTTTGCAATTCTACAGTGTCTTTATCATTAGATAAAGTTCAGTTTCATTACTTGAAATTTACTCTAATGGTGCCCTTGTGCATCCTGGGCTGAGGATAATAAATTGAGACACTGGTTTTTATTATAACTACCAACTAAATGAGAGATCTACCTCCAAAGGACACAGCATGAAAATAAAAAAGGGAACATATAAAGGCTGGAAATCTGCTTGTTACCATTAAATACTCTCACCTCTTCAAGTTTGCCAAACTTTTCAGCAATCTCTGCTTTCAGTGCAGTAGTGTCCTGTCCATCTTTAACTGCCAAAACATGCTTGAAAAGCAAGGATGTTATCTATACAAAGGAAAGTAAAAAGTTTTTAATGTACCTATCAAAAGAATACAAATTAGTCACTCAAAACTTAAAATGTTAACTTAGATGTTAAAATACTAAATGCAAGTTAAATCTTAAGATATTTGATGTTAAACAGTTACATAAACTCTTTGATAAAAATTTAAACCATATAAAAATCTAAACTTCATAAAAGGCAACAAAAAGCCCAGAAGAAGAATAAATAAAAAACAGTAATGAATTTTAGTCTTGCAATAAGAGAATAGTGAGAAAAAAGAGTGTTTCCCATCTGCACATTTTCTTTCTTGTAACACACTTCTCTCTTTCCATTCCATCTATTTACAAAGGCCTGTTGCAAATATATTCTCCCTTTTATTTCCCTTTCGTTGTCAACATCCCTTTGCATCTTTTGTTTCTTTCTTGTCTCATATCCAAGTGACTTCTTTCACTTCCTAAACTCCTCAAATCACATGCTAGGACAGAGAGGTTAATTCCAGTCAAACAGCTCCAATCTCAAATGAGCCAAAACCAGCCTCCCTATACAAGTCCCATGTTTTGAGCCACATGCCATCTCTTGTCCAGAGACAAGAGGCTCTCTCAGGCACTTTCCACATCCTGCATTCACATAGTGCTTCCTACAGAAAGGATCAGAATAAATAAAATACAGCAACTGGCACTTTCCAGGTCTCATATCATCAGCTGGTTTGGTCTGCTAATTTTTGCTCTGTTGTAGGATGCTCAAAACCCTACCTCAGTGACACAAATTTTCACTTTATTGGATGCCTTCCTGCATCCATCCCTGCACATAATTCTGGGAGCAATTCAGAGACACAGTGGATTGTATGTGTTCACAGAAAAAGGCCCCAAATATCTCTCTGCTTATTTAAATGCTCATCCCAGACACAAAATCTCCCTTAAAGGATGAAACATCAGCAAGAGAGCTGCAGTTTTTGGTGCAATGGTGAAGTCAGAAACACAGTCCCACTCTGATCACACTGTACCTTTGAGAAGTCTTCCAAGAGCATCTTCTGCCGGGCTCGCTCATACGGGTCTGAAGGCATCAGCTTCTTCTCTGGAAATGCTTCATCCAAGTACTCACAGGTGATTGGGGACTCCCAGATCAGCTGGCCCTTGCTGGTCTCCAGAACAGGAACCAGCCCAGAGGGCTGCTTCTCAAAGTACCAGTCAGGTTTGTTCTTCAGATTGATGTTGATTACTTCATGGCTAAAAGAGCAAAAGAAAAGCCCACACAGGCTCAGTTCTGCACCAGTCCACCCCATGCCATGGTGAAATGCAGTCACCTCAACAGTTCAGTACTTGAGAAGCCCCTGTACTCCCCTGTTTTCTTTGAAGTTGTTTGCAGAACTAATCCTTTAACACAGAAATACTGCCACACTTTGCTGGAGAAAGCATGCACTGATGTAAAATGAATTGTTTGCAGACTGTATGCATGTCTTTTATGAGTTTAACAGGCATCCAACTACCAGGCTAAAAACAAAGGTTAGAACTCAGCACACTTATCACATTTGAGTTCAGGGACAGTCTAAGAAAGAAGCAGTTGATTGCAAAAGAGTTACACCCTAATTAAGAAATGCACCTGAACCTTAACCTGCCCTTATATCAAAGAGCAAATCAGCAGAGCATCTTTCCTACTTATCTTCCCAACCCATGTCCCCATATGAAACAAGTGCTTAGGGTAAAGGCAGATACATATTGATTAAAAAAAATACATGGGAGGTATATCTATATTTAAAAATCAGAAGTTATATGCTGAGTTACATGTGCGACTCCAGAAAATGCCTATTAAGCCCAAAGGTCTGCTAAACACAGCTGAACCTTCAAAACACCTGAGAAGTTACCAGAAGGCAACTATCACATCTAGGTAGTCATAAAACCCCTCCAAAATCACTATGACATAACAAACCTCCCAGCTCCAAAAACAGTTCAAAGATTAATTAAATAAAAACAGAATTAAACTGACCCAGAAGTTTTATTGCATCTGTTCTCCCACCGCCCCCACCCAAAAAAACCAAAAAACAAAACAAAACAAAAAAAAAACTCATGTAAAAAATAAAAATAACTAACTCAACTTTCACCTTAATAAAGAGACCTGTTAGCATTCCCTATTCCAACATAAAATCCCAGCCCTGTGTTGGCTAACAAACCACTGGAATGCCTTGGACTTGGAAGAACCAGAAAAAGATGGTTAATTTTATTTTATACCTGAGGGAGACATTAGACCCTATTCAACAATACCGAAATGACACGATTATCAAACACAAGCACTGGATTTCATTGACTTACTACAGCACATGAACAAGACAATGTTATAGAACACAGTACGTTTCCCGTTTTAAAAAGGTCATTCACTCACTAGTGTGTTTTGCTGGGCAGCGACACAACAGAAACATTGAATATTCACAGCTTCCAGAATTCTCACGGCCGCTCACACCAAAAACAAACCGTGTATGTTATGTCTCTATTCACATTTACTCAGCGCAAGCTATCACAGGCAAGAATTATAAAAGGAGGTTTTACTTTGGGCCTTTACGCAGCTGATTTCATACAGAGCCTACTCATCCAAGCTTTAGAGCAAAACCACGCACAGGAGGCTGCTCTCAATCAGTTCGGCCGGGGATGTTTAGCTCCGGGAAGGAAGGAAGGCAGGCAGGCAGGCCCGGGGTGCGGGAGGAGCTCACCTGATGCCCTTGGCGCGGAGAACCAGGCGCGTCCGCTGCGCGTAGGGGCAGAAGCGCATGCTGTAGAGCCGGAGCTGCCCCGCGGGCACGGGGCCCGGCGCCGTGCTGCCTGCGGGAGAGGAGAGCAGAGGGAAAGGGAAATGAGAGGGAGAGGGCGAGGGGCTGTCACAGCCGGGGAGGGGGCCAGGCCCGCCGCTTACCCTTGCCCAGGCTGCGGGACTGATCGCCCGACATCGCTTCTCGCCGCGATGGTTCCGCTCCGATCGGCTCCGCAGCGGCACCGCCCGCCGGGGGACCGTGTGCGGCCCCGCCTCTGGCCCTGCCCCGCTCCCTCCGCTCCCCAAAGGCTTCCCGGTGCTCCTTCCCTGGGCGGGCAGCCCTCCCCAGCCAGCTGGGACAGGCGCTGTGCAGCTGCTCTTGTGATAATTGATAAAAGATTCGTGTTAATCGTAAAAGTATTGGCGTTTGTATAAACCGGAATACTTAGGTCTGAAATGAAACATGACACTAAAGAAAGGAAAATATATGATTCAATCATTTTGTTTTAAATCCCCCGGTATGAATATTATGATTGTAAATAAATTGCATCTAGTGGTAGCTTGCAAAACAAAGTTTTCACACAGCTCAACAGATTCTGCAAAATCAGTTTTCCTGCCTTTGTGTTATCAATTGCAGCCTATCCCTAAGACCAGACTTCCTGACTTCCGTCATTCCTTATCTACCAAGAGCAGATGGTTATCTATAGGACTTGACAAATTGTCAATTGACAATTATCTAGAGACTCACATCGTCCAGCAATCCCACGGACCACCACTGCTAACCTGGCAAAATTAGGACAACAAAACAATAACAATTATTGATGACTAGAAGGAAACCATATAAAAGGGAGCTGCAAACCAAAGTTCAGTGGAGCATGGAGCGGGCAGTGACCCCCGTGTATCCCCAATGTGCTGCTTGCTCTGTCTGTATAAAATAAAGCAATCTAAAATTTTGCTGAATATCGAGACTTTTGTTTCACATTTATGACACTCTCATGCTCTCCCTCTCTCTCTCTCTATTATTATCTATTATTATTTACAAATAACTGCACAGCCACCGCTGGCATTCCCATGCAATAGGACAGCTGAGCTCTACCTCACGGGCCAGATGTATTTGTAAGCAGTGCCTCCAGCAGCTGCTGAGGTACCAGGTTCCCCTCAGTGCCTCCTCCTGCATCACCTCTGACCCTCCAAAACCCCATCCAACCCCCTCTTGAGGGTAACAAGAAGGGTTTCTCTCTCCTGCAGCTGTTCTGCTTCATGATAAAAACCTCAAGAAGAGACAGTAACCCAAAAGACAAGCGGGCGTAGCAAAAGTTAAATAATTTTTTTTTTTCCTAGTGCAGTTATAGAGGGATTCATGCTTGCTTCTGCAAACAGGATATTTGTGGGAGCATCAGTGTGTGCAAAGAGCCAAAGAAAGAACCAAAGTACAGATTGAAGCCTTCTTCATCCCTTTGCTCCCTCTTCACTTGAGATTAGGGCGCCAGAGATTTTCCTGTACCAGATTTCCTTGGAGTATAAAATGGAAATGGAGGTGCTTTCCTCTTAATGATTTTCACACAGTGTCCAACTTGATTTCTGACAGAGAGGTAAAATGATTTACCCTGTGGCTCCACACAATCTTCAGGTTGGCACTGTACATTAACAGGAAACAGCACGTTTGTAGGGACCAGTGGGCTGGCACAGTTCTTGCCAAGGGGAGGGAAAATCCCGGCCCTCCAGGTAATGCATACTCCTCTGTCAAACCCCCAAGGCTGATAGAGCACTCTCAGTCTCATCAGAGGATCCCTGCCTGCACAGGGGGCAAGCCCTACCTGTTTGGGTTTGGTTTTGTCACTGGAGTTGGGCCTCAGACACCAAGTCACAGACTAATATTTTCTGTGGTGATGTCACCTGCAGATAAACACCAAGATGGTCACTAGTAACATAACCGTGATGTTGACACCACTGTCATGGAGGAACATGATTTTTGTTGAGTCACTGCTGCTTGATTATGTATATATTAAGCAATTCAGCACAGAAGGGGAGTGGTAATTTGTTGCACCAGTCTGCCATGCCCTTAGGCAAACAGAACCTTTACATAAAGTGCTCTTTGCCAACAAAATCATTTCTCCTACCATAAAAAAACCCAAACAAACACAACTGTGTTAGAGGTCATAGTCCTTATTTCTCCAAGTACTTGTCCTTAGTAAAGATTCACCAACATTTCGGGTGATGAAAATAGAGAAAATTAATTTGAAATTTCCCCTAGCCATTACAAAACACACAGGCAGCCTGCTAGCTCAGTGCCTGGAGACAGGCATGTAGGAACTCAAACCAGCATCACAAGACCCGCATGCTACAATAGGCCCTCAGAAGCACCAAAGAAAATAAACCACTTCCTCATTCTGGGCTGGTGTTGCCTGGCACGCAGAGTTCCTGTGGAGACAGGAGGTGAGGAATGGGCCTGTCCTGCTGCCTCTGGACAGAAATGTCACTCTGCATTCATTGCTCTCCAGCACTATGAGTGCAGAATTGCACGCTGCCACTGTACAGGAAAGTAACAGCAAGCTAGCACAAACAACACACTATAAATAACAATCCTCCCTTAGCAAAGGAAATCTATTTTTTAAATACTTGGAGGTTCTTACTGTGTTGCTAGGCTAAAAGCTTCAAGTACAGAGGGAAAGGTTGCAGATGTACTTTCTCTTCTTTCCTGAGGAAAACTACTCCCCAGCTCACTCAGAAGCTTCAGGAGCTTTATTGTACACCATCTATGAACTTCTGTACCTTATAGAATTACAGAATCATCAAGGTTGGAAGAGACATTCAAGATCATCAAGTCTAACAACCCCTAAACTACATCATCCAGCACCAGGTCCAGAGCCCTCCTGAACACCTTTAGGGATGGTGACTTCAGAAAGACACAAGAGGAATGGGAAAGTAGGTACAGCTGTCCTGCAAAGAGACGGGCAGATGGCAGCGGAGCAGGTGAAAGGACGCGCAGGGTGACCAAGACAGAACAGTGTATTCCCCACGGCTGATGCACTCCTACACTTGATTCAGCACCTGCTTCTTAGACTCAGCAGCACTGACAGCCCAGGTTAAAGTGCCACAGATATCAATGGCAGAACTACATCATCTTATCAACAATAAAAGCACCCACACACCCCCTCACGCTTCACTCCTCAGGTGAGAGAGGACACGTCCCCTCATGGGCTGTTAAATACCCGCCCGTGCTCATTGATTGGCTGGCGCAGGGGCGCGGGCCAATCAGCTGCGTGCTCCGAGCGCGGCCAATGGCCGGCGGCGTTGCTGTTGCCAGGGCGCGGGTCCCGCGGCGGCGGCGATGGCGGCGGAGCCGGGCGCGGAGGGGCCCGGCTCGGGGGGAGCCGGCACGGGGGGAGCCGCCCGCGCCGCGGAGGCCGCGCTGGAAGTGAGGTGGGGGCGGCCAGCACAGCCCCCACACGCTGCTCTGAGCCCGGCTGGGGTGCGCGGGGTCCTGCGCTGTGCTCACCCCGCGGCGGCTCCGGGGACAGGGCGGTCAGACGGGGAGGAAGGGAGGCAGCGCTGGGGGGTCTGTCAGGGCAGCGCGGCGGCAGAGGGAGAGAAGCACGGGCACAAATGACAGGATCACGGAATCGGGCGGGTTCAGGGGACATCAGTGGGGCTCTGGTCCAACCTCCCTGCTCAGGCAGGGTCATCCCAGAGCATGGTGCATGGGATTACATCCAGACAGTTCTGGGGGAGCTCCAGTGGGAGAGACTCCACAGCCTGTCTGACAAAACCTGTTCCAGTGCGTGGTCGCTCGCACAGTAAAGTCTGTCTATCTGTCTATCTATCTATCCTCTCTATCTCTCTATCTATCTCTTTTATATATAACAACCTGCACTCTTGTCCCCTCAGGCCTTTACTGGATGTGTAAGAATGTTGAATTGCACTGTCACCCCCGTTCATTTATCTATGCATACAAGTTTTCTAGATCTCATTTTGCCTCCACAAACAGAAGTTGGAAATACTTTGTTTGCACTGATTCAGACCTAAAGTTGCAGGAAAGCACATCTGTAAGCATGTTCAGAGAGGTCTCATGTGCCATGGCCCCCCATACAACCTGTTCTTGTATGTTCTTGTATCAGCTCTCCTCTGTTGCCATGGCTTTCAGTTCATCCCCACATTGTCAGCTCCCACTCCTCTCTGGCTCCACTTGACTCCTATGTAGCAAAAGAAACCAAGAGCTGAAACTCCTCAGAAAAGATAATGGGAAGTTATTACTGGACAAAGTTTTATCTCCAGACCAGTAATTTTAAGATGCTCCTAAGTTGGAGAGTGCTGAGGCTTTAGTACCATCTTCTCAAGAGTACAAAGGATCAGCAACTGAGCTCATTTTATGACTGACTTATATTTGTGAAAGGAGTGTAAAAATGCTTCTGGTTATTGCAGAGAACAAAGGTCTCTCCCAGTCAAAATCAGAGAATTGGCAAAAGAGCAGAGATCTGATGTTTCTGAATGATAATTCAAAGAGAGGATGCTAGCAGCAGTGTTGGACACAGTGGGTATCTCTCA
Organism: Erithacus rubecula; assembly: GCF_903797595.1. Lineage (NCBI taxonomy): Eukaryota > Metazoa > Chordata > Aves > Passeriformes > Muscicapidae > Erithacus > Erithacus rubecula. Next base: position 23,783,501 of record NC_136660.1, on the reverse strand, counting down.
TGCTGGAACTTTCCTGCCATGCTACCAGCAGGCTAACTGATATCCTCACTTGGTGGTAAATGAAAATCCCTTTGGTAAGATGACCCTGATGTTTGTCCACACAGTTTTTGAAAAGTGAAAACATCTGCTAGCAGTTACAAATTTGTTGACATGATGTAAGTTCATAAACAGAGTCTTCAGTAATTTATTTCAGTCCTTGTGTAACACATCCTGTTTACATTCCAGAGTTTTACCATGTTAAAGTACTGGAGTCTTTAAAGCAGAACAGTCCTCCTGGTTTGCTTCATATAAGCAGAAACTGTACCTTTATATTTTTTATTTTATGTGTATGAGATGAACTATGAAAGTGCAAAAAGTTAAGCAAACACATTTGGGTCCCAAGTATGGATCATACCTGTGCAATTCTTTCAAATAAAGTTACATCCTTTGCTGGGATATGTGAGTATGAAACCAGAGCCTGTGAACTTGGTTGACTTCATTTTTAGTGAAAACTGAAAGAAATAAAAGCATCTCTCCATGCTCTTATGCCAGTCCTTTGTGCTCCATGGGGGTAAGATTGTCTGTATGTTTTTGGAAATGCTGAACTAGTGACTCAATACCAGATCTTAGTTGTTGTGGTTTTACAACACTGGTATGAAGATGAATCTAACAAATCTCAATTACTAGTTCAGTGTAACTTAGGCTGCTTCCCTTTGGCAGAGTATTTTGATTACTGTTTTAACATTCAGTTGCTATATTTTCAGTTGGGTTCAGGGATTCTCAAACAAGAACTTGGCCTTTGTCAACAATCAAACTGTCTGCTACCCTTGTGGTAGTTACATCCTCTTCCTGGACATCAAAAGCAAGAAGACAAGAGCAGTGCAGTGTCAGACTGGCCAGGTGGGAGCCTTTGCAGCAAATGCCAACAGTCAAGTGGTGGCTTTTTCTGACCGGAAGCTGAATCCCCTCATACACATCTACACTTTTCCAGAGCTGAGTAAACTGACAGAATTAAAAGGTAGTGATGTGATAACCCTCATCACCATCATTTCATTAAAACAATACTTTAATAATCTGTTTCTGAAGTTGTGGGGGCTTTTGTATAAGACTTGGAAAACAAGGACTGTTTGTCCCTGTCACATGTCCTGTCTCATGAAGAGATTTGTGAAAAGCAGTGGAAGGAATTTTCCATTGCACAACTTCTATTTAGGTTTAAGCTAGGGAGGATATGACCATACATAATGAAGCTAATTTAAAAGGAAAAGGAGTTAAATGGAATTAGTTTTAGGAAAATCAGAATAAGCAATAAAATCATACTGCAGTAGGCTCCCAAGCAGACTGCTGAAAGCCAGATGAGAAATCTAGGATGTGAGGGATGAGGGTTCTTGCAATTAAACTTTGGAATCCAGGATATAATGTATGTTTTTGCCTGCTTCATGTAATTTCTCTCCTTGGTTTAGTTGCTTACCTTATTCATGTTTCAGTTCCCTTGCCATTTAAATAAGGATCATGATACTTTCTTTTTCATGTATATGAATAAAATTATGACTGCAAAGGATTTCATGGGACTTGGGGGAAAATGCTTTACATTTGAAGGTATTGTTGGAAAGGAAATTGAAAAAATTCCAAGCAGTGATACATAGGGAACATTTTTATGATCAAATCAAAAGAATAATCTGCAGTGAAGCAAAGAAATCAAGGGCCTGAAGAATATTTAAAGAGTTAAAATCGATATAAAGGAAGTGAGAAAAGTATCTGTGGTACTATAAAAGTCTGGGACAATCAAAGACCATATTCTTTATTTTTACTTTTCAGGTGATGTTCAGCTGGACTATACCTTACTTGCCCTTAGTTTTACAGGCCCATATCTGGCCAGTTACTCTTCAATCCCAGAGTTTGTTCTTTCAGTATGGTAAGAGTAAAAAAAAAAAATCTCTTAATACCATTTGTATTTAATTAATATTTTTGTGTGACTACTGTGTTATCATAGATTAAGCTAACAAATGTGGAACACATACTGATTGCCTTCATCTCTTTTTTTTTCTCCTGATTGATTGTTGTCTGCAAACTTTCTGTACCAAAATTGCTGTTTATTTTCTAGTATTAGTAGACACCATGGCAGTCAAAATGGCTGTTAGCTGTAGCAAAGTTATCTTTCACCTTCTTCCAAATTTTGTTTTTTGGAGTGCTTCCAGAGCCTCCAGCATCAGTTAATTATCTGTTCACTGTTGGAAATTGAGCACCATGCTGTTTGTGGAAGAAAGTTGCCTGCTGAAAAGAGGAAAAGGGTTCTAAAGCTGATTTGCACTGGTTTGTCCCCCTGGACTGTTCAGTGGTCCTCTTAATTACTTTTGCTTGATCTTAGTTCTGGCTTATAATTTTGATCAGTGATTGCACTAACTTGGATCACTGGGCTAGATCATAATTTTCTGCTCATTGATGTGAAATATCATATAATGCAGTGCAGATACAGAAATGTAGAATACTTAATATTTTAATTGTACTGTAAAATACAATCCTGCTCTTGCCTCCATTGCCAGCAAGCTCCCATTGACTTATGGGAAAAGTGCAGTCTGAGCACTTCAAAATAAATGGGGAGGGTGGAGTAGGAGAAAGGCAAGCAAGGACATGTAAGGAATAGTCTATATAGTCTCAGTTTACTGATGATCTTTTCCTGTGCAATTATAAGTGAAGAGGTAGCAACTCCTAGAATTTCAGAAATGAGAGTAGATACTATTACAGATGCCTCTTCTTTATCCCTTCTGAAGAATAATAATGTTTGCTGTGAACTCTGCTCATAGACAGTAGTTGAAGAAGGATGCCTGTGAATATCACACTGGAAACCAGCAAAGGCTCACTGGCCTGACTGCTGACACACTTGTCACCTACAGCAGAAGTAACACACGTGGTCCAATGAGTTCATTGTGTGCTCTTAAACAAAAATGTACCATCCTGAAAGGCTTCTCTAGATTATTCTTAAAACCAGAAATACCTAGAAATGTTTAAGTGCTTTAAAGGAGTAGTAATTTCCAAGGCCAAACAATTTTAACCAGTTTGTATCAGCATGTTACGACTATCAGCAGGTAATTGTCATAAAAACCATCCTAAGTCACAAAGAATTTAGCAACAAAATATGATTACATTAGAGTATTAAACTTAGAATCTTTAATAATTTGAACAGTGGTATGTGAATTTACTGTGAAATCAGGACCTTCATTTTTGTGATTGGAATATCTTTGCATTCATTGAAAATATATGTGTGTATAGGTGTCAGAAATCTCAGTGTTGAGCATTAGATGTCATGACTACAGCAATTGCACGGGCCCCAGTACTTTAAGCAGCTAGTTTGGAATCAGAGGTATAAGAGATGTTTTGAAAGATGTCAGTCTCAAAACATAAAGAGCTTGTGGATAACTAAAAGCTGCCTTTCATCTGAGATTTTGTATCCCTAGTATTTATTTTTTTCTGTTCAAAGGAGAAACAATGTCAGATTCCTTTTCAGATACATATTTCATCAACATTTCAGATAATAGTAAATTATCAACTATAAAACCCTGTTGGTGTTATCTGGTCAGTATGAGACAAGAACATGCTGAAAGATCTTTAGAAAGCAAGATATGCTGATAACTTTAAAAGTCAGAATTGTAGTTTATAGCTTCCTGAAATTTTAATGAGGTCTACTGCATATGTGTGAATAATTCCCATTTTTTGCATATGCTATAAATGTTAACCATTGTTTGCCTCATGATCATGTCTGTGAGTGAATTTATTACAACCACACTAAGGGATTATACTGAATCCATTTACAGCAGTGTATGCATTTTAGATTTCTCCTCTCAGCAAATAATGACAAATACTAGACCCATAAATGTTATTTAGATTAACAGTCAGATAGATTGTCCAATAAAATAAGAAACAGTTTTAACCATTTTCTTCAAATTATGTTAATCAGTTTTTGGATAGCGCCTAAAAGTGCAAATGCCATCAAATATTAATCTGAATATTGAAAAAACATGCACATTAGATGAGGAGAACATAAAATAGGTTATACTGGACAAAAGAAAAGTCAGCAGAGAACAGATTCCCAGGCTTCTGTTAGCTACACACAACAGCCCCACACAAACTCTGCCCTGGCTTGTGCCCAAGTTGGTTAATGCAGCCATAGCTTGTAGGTCTGCACTCCCAACACATTTACTGTGTTACCTAGATAACTAATAGGCTGAATGTGGTTGTTTCCTCATTATCACACCTTCCAGCTGCAAGTGTTAAAGTCATTATGTTACAGGTTGGAAAAGCAAGGCTGGGGTGCTGAAGAGTTAATTGGGTCCATTTTAGTAGCCACTGATGGAGCTAATGAAAAAAAAAATCCATTTCTTGTGACCACTGTTCTTTTCACAAAACTGAGTGCCTGATAATGCTTCTAAGATGTCAGTTTTGCAATCATTTTCTAGAACTAATAATATTATGTGTGGCTAATTAACCACATCCTTTTCATTCTTAAGAGGACCTTACTTGTTTGACAGCAGAAATTTTTTGTCAGTGACAAAGTACTTGTTTTCCAAACTCGATCTTGAACATCAGTCTTAATCACAGCCAGACCTTTGCCTTCTGTGTTTTAATGGATTTTATTTTCTTTTATTCTCCTTAATGAAGGAACTGGCAAGAAAAGATCCTCCTGTGCAGTGAGTCTCAGCCAGGGCTAACAGGAATCTCTCTGAGTTTTAACCCCATGAATTGGCAGCAGCTGTGTTTTGTTGCTGAGAGCTCCGTTTCCATCTGGCGCGTTGAAAGGAGCAAGGACGGGTATCACCTGACAGGACAGTGAGTGGAACACCCCTCAGGCTGACAGCAACATCTCCAAGTGTATTGTAATAACAAAGACTAGCAACACACATCTATTTGCAAATGATTTAGTTCCACTTAGTTCACCTAGCAATTGCAGTCTGTAATTGCTAAATCACAACCACTGTAAATCTGTCTAGTCAATCAAGCAAATTAAATTTATTATTTCATTTCTTAGTACTCATATGACCAGATTATGCACACCATGAAGCAAATACTAATCAGCTGATTTGGAAGCCTTCATCAAAAGCTGTGTGACTAAATAAAGATAGTGCCTGGACTGCTTTTCTGTAAATGGCTATGTTGAGCATTGCTTCTGTAGCTATGAAACCATCAAATTTGGATCAATTTTTTCCTAGTTAAACAATACCTTGCTGTAATCACATATTGTACCAAAGCAGTATCAGCTTTCAGTGTGATTTCCAAGTCCTGTGACTAATTTACAGGTCCAGAGAGGATGGCTCTGTCAATGCAATTCACTGAGCACAGCAAAACTAGAATTTATTTATGCCAAAATGTTTTTTGAACTTGGTAGGAAAGTATCATGTATCACTCAAGTTGGAGTCTGACATATAAAACCTATGCTCCAATGTGGCAGCTACACTACTATTCCCAACTGTGTTTAATCTCATTAACTATTAATGTAATCAACATATTACCACTTACAAGGTTACACTAATGAAAGTATAAACAAGGCCTTAATTTGTGATCTGAAAAAAATACTTTTGTCTTTACAGAATGCATATGTAAATACATAGGCATATTCACCTTTCCTCCATTACTTTTGCAGAAATAAAGCCTGTTTTGAAAACAGCTTCTCTGTTATGTGTCAGCATTTATCATTCAGATTTGTTCTCCTCAGACTGTGTCTTTTGCCTTTTCACAGCCCTCTGGAACTGCCTGATGATCAGGGGGTCATGAGTCCTCATGAGGATTTGTTTTTCCCACCTTCTCGTAATGATGATCCATACTACGGCCCTGATTTGCCAATTTCAGCCATTGCTGGACTGGAAGGAGATGAAGCAGAAACCTTTGTGGTAGTTACTGAATTTTTTCCTTTTTATTATTCCAAGTCATTATACTTTCTATACAAATAAGTGTTAATAAATTCATAATTCTGATGCTTATTAAACAGGTACAACCCAGTAAATGGATTTGTTACCTCAACAATATTTTTGAAATCCATTTTGCCATTAGAGTGAGAAGGCTGCATAGTGCAGTTTAGTGTTGAGATGTCTGACATAGATCCTAGCATGCATCTGTGCAGTGGAGGTTTGAATCTGTATCCCAGAAGCAGTATAAACATTTAACTGTACCCCAGCTAAAATGACCTGCTGAAAACTTGAAAACTTATTCCCATGCTAAATTGATAGTAACCCTCATGTATCCTTACTTCCCTTTGGGATTGCTTTCTTTTTGACATTGAAAATGTCTCAAGCGATGGAAGCACTGAAGGTTTTTTCTAGACAGCAATCCCTGCTTTTGAAATACATTCCCATACCACTGTAAGTGTTGGACCTTGCCATTTGTCTCACTTGTATTTGATTATTTACTTTTTATCCTCCCTTGAGGTGCTTCTTTTTAGAGGCTTCAAAAGTGTTCTCATTTTGTTTGAAATTTGCTTTCACGTGACTACCAACTAGAAGTGTGAAAACATTTATTTTGCAAATCTGGAATTCTCTTCTAAGATTAAGACCATCAATTTCTATTTGGTGGCTTGTGAGACACCAAAACTAGCATGCATAAGATGACACTGGTAGTATACACTACATCTTCTCAGTAGACAAGTGGGAGTTCTGTATTAGTGTACAAAGTAGAATCAAAAAATAAAATCAGGAAATTATGTTTTCCTGACCTCATCTTCTTTTAGTTGCCTCATGCTTTCACAATGGTAGAGGTTTTTAACTGTGTAACTGGTTTCCTATGGTTTTCAGGACAATCAAGAACTATAAGAAATATCCTTTATTGATTACATTGATTACATTGAAACATGTGAACTGCTCATACTTGAAATCACTTAGGACATAGAAAGTGAAGATAATATATGCTCATCTGGGACCTTGCCGTTTTCTTCTGCCTTACTGCCTCTTAGGTTATGTGCAAATGATGAACTCTGCAAACCCCACTTTGTTGTTTATTCTGTAAAGTGAATTACAAGAGGTATTGGAGAAAAAGCAGTTCCTGTATTAGGTCCATGAGACTCAATAGAATTTGTTCTTCACTGGATGACACTCTGTTCAGTAGTAGTAGAAGATTCTTATGCTTGAACTTGCAGAATCGTCTTATGAACTATTCCACATGGAAAAATTGTGCTTTCAGCCATACTGGATATGTGTACTAGAGATCTTTATGGGGTCTTTGCATTCCCAGCTGCCTTCAGAAAAACCTAGATTTCTTTTTAGCACCTTCAATGTGATTATGTTCTCCTTGTCCATAGAAATATTTCTGGAGTAAGAGTAAACTGTTCTAATAGTCAAAATCATTGAAGATTTCCTTCTCTTTCAAATAATATGGCAAATATTTTGATATTTATTTATGACAGTTATTTGCTGATACTTGATATTTGATATGACAGTTATTTACTGTCCAGTTTTCTTAGATGGGTGTATTTTGGTTGTCAATATTGGTAGGTAATGAACAACAAGTTATTTAGAAATCAAATTCTTTTTCAGAAATACAGGCTCTTGTTCCTTTTGTTGTGGTGGTGGTATGTTGTTTCCTCTGTTCTAAACAGCAAGGTTCTACACTCATAGTTTAACACTGGGAGGCAATGAATCTGTTTCTGGCATATTTTCACCTTACTCCAGGACATGATACATGAGTAATTTTTTTTAGGACTTGAATTTATTGTGCCTTACAACACTAATTCTCTCCTCCATGCCTCCTGTGCACATAAACTCCATCTCTAACCAAGCAGAAAAACTGAGCATTCTGAAATCTTCTAAGCCCTGGCACTGAAGGGAAATCATGTACTTATGTCCCATCAAGTTAAGCACTTCTTTCCAACACCCCAGCACTGAAAAGCAAGCCCACTGCCAGTCTGGTTGTTTCTTCTTGGAAGTGTGTCAGTGTTCCATACTCCAGAACTGCCTACTGAGGCTGGCTATGTACCCAAGTGTAACCACAGTGGGGCAGCAGAGGGAAAGGAATGGAAAAATCCTACAGCTTCCCATCCTTTTCTTTCTTGCATGAGATTTTTCTAGATCAGAGTTTTCTAAATGTGCTTTACCACGGAATCACAGAATATGCTGGGTTGGAAGGGACCCACAAAGATCATTGAGTCCAGCTCCTGGCCCTGCACAGGACCATCCCCAGGAATCACACCCTGTCCCTGAGATCATTGCCCAAACACTTCTTGAACTCAGCCTTGTGCTGTGAGTACTTCCTGAAGAGCCTCTTCCAATGCCCAACCAGCCTCTGGTGAAGAATCTTTTTCTAATGTCCACCTAATCCTCCCCTGATTCCCTCTGGTCCTGTCACTGGTCACAGAGCAGAGATCAGTGCCTGTCCCTGCTCTTCCCCTCCCAAGGAAGCTGTAGCTGCAGTGAAGTCTCCCCTCTATCTCTTCTTCTCCAGGCTGAAAAGACCAAGTGACTTTAGCTGCTCTTTATACAGCTCCCCCTCTAGACCCTTAACTATCCTCTTAGTCCTCCTTTGGATACTCTCTAATAGTTTATTATCTTTCTTATATTGCAGTGACCAAAACTGCTCACAATATTCAAGGTGAGGCAGCACCAGTGAAGAGCAGAGTGGGAAAATCAAGCCCACGTGACTCCATTTCATTTCTAGCACCAATTTTATTTCATTGTCTTTTTATTAAACTTTTTGTGGCAGGGATCCATCATGGATTTTCTGTTCCTTATGAGGTGCTACTCAAAAGGGAGAGAAGTTCAAAAAAAGACAGCATGATGATGATGATGATGATGATTATTATTATTATTATTATTATGCACCACTGTACCTATGCACAGTCCAAGAAGCAACTTGGTTTGGGATTTACATAATATCATCCTAGGATTAGCATTTTTTGGTGTAAAGACAGTCATGGCAGCAGGTACAAAGGAACATTGCAGAAATTGTGTTTACCCAGAAAGCTTCTGTTTTGCAGAAGTTCAGTTACAACCTTCCCAAAGATTTGTGATGTTCAAGCCTTACAAAATCAGTGAAAATGCCTATATTAGATGTTTCTCTGGGTGATGTAAAGCCCTATTTGCTATAATTTCATTACTGTCAGCCATATTTGATTCTAAAGTAAATATTAATAGACCTTGTTTCTGTAACATTTTTCCCCTGAGAAACTAAAAAATGCTTTGTAAGCATAAATTGAATATAAGTTATTTTCCCAGAACCATATTACAAGGGCTTGGAATATTTTGATAATGAAATCTAGGTACTTATCAATCTCTGTCCTATGTTTTCATCACAAGTCCATCTATATTTCCTCTTTTTATAGAACCTTTAGTGAGTTTTACAGAATTATAAAACCTTGGTTTTTTCAACCATCATATTGTTTAGTCATTCTCATCACTTCTGCACACATGCATGGTGCTTTGAATCCTCTCTTTCAAATGTTCTCTCAAGGTTTTCTAGTATTTTGTCCCCCTCTTCCCCTCCCTCAATTCTCTTTAATCTGGTTCTTTCTGTCATGGTATTTTTATGACCTCTGTTACTGTTGTATACGAACAGTCCCCTCTCTGTCTTTAATAATATTTGCTGGGGAAGTTCTGTTCTTTGTGGTTTATGGGGACAGATTTATGAGAGTTATTTTAGCGAAATGAAATTCAAGGCACATGGGGAGTCCAGGTCAGGGATATTTCTAGCATTTATTTGCAGATGACACAAAGATTGACAGAGCTGTTTTACAGAGCAATTTGGATTATACAATAAGATAAGCTATTCAAACAAAATGTGGTTTAGTACTGCCAGGTATGCAAGAACCACATGTTCACGTTTTGGCTATAAAGTGGAAGAATATTCTAAAAAGCAGTTTGAAAGGCATTTGTTGTGGTGAGGTCATAATAAGTAACCATTTAAATTGGGGCTTCCAGTGCCCTTCTGGCATTTAAAGAACCCTCTAGGGGCTCAGTGTACTGAATTTTATCATAATTCTATCATTAAAATTTTAGGAAATGCCCCTGTTATGGTGGGTCAATATCTTTGTGAGGATAGGGAAGATACTGGAGAGATTTCCAAGGTAGAGATAAAATTGCAACAGATGCAAGTGCTGGTGAATAAATCCAGATTTATTTAATTTAAAAATATTTAGCAAATTTTAAAATATATAGTTTTTAATCAAAAATATAATTCATCATTTAAACAAGCTTCTAGAGGGAGAAATGAGTTCTCCACCACTATCTCCAGACATATACTTTTTTGGAGAATGTTTTTTGTCAAGTTACTGGCTTCAGTGAAGGGATGATTGAATAAAATAATGCTGATGTTAAAGGAGGTAATGATTTTTTTTTTTTCTTATCTTGAAATGTATGTAACAGCTTGTACAGATATTTGTCAGTTGTTGATTGAACTTGTTTATTTTCATGCTGTAGCCTAGAAATTGTATTAAGACTTCAGTGCATCCCACTGCCCACTGCTGGACTGCAGCCTCAGAAATATACATGGGCTGTAAAGAAGGATATGTTTTGGTAATTGATGCTGAGCAATACAGTGTTTCTGTTCTTCAAGAAAAAGCTCCACCTGGTAAGAAATAGTTGAGAAACATATGAGAATGTCTTTTGAGATTTTAACACCCAATAACCAACTTTTGTTTTTCTTTGTGGAAAAAAAAAAAAAACAAAAAAACCCCAAACAAACAAAAAAAACCCCTAAATACATCAAAATTGATTAAATTAACTACATTTCCAGGATCTTATTGATCACCTCTACTCAATTAACATTAAACTATTACTATACCAGCTACTAATAACAGTACTAATAGCAGTACTATTTTTACTATTATTTGAGTACCAATAATTTATTTTGTTTTACATAAAATGTTGGATAGTCTGCATTTGCTGTGTTAGGTAAAGTTAGAAGTGACCTTTGAGGGCTTATGAGTCTTGCAAAAACAAAACTGAAGCAATGTGGCTTAATAGCATTCCTTAGTGCCAGCTCTTACATAGACTATTCTATAATGAAAATAAGGCTGCAAACACTGCCAGGCTTTACTGAAGAATGTATGAAGTACAGAGAGTGAACAGAAGATATTTTGCTTCAAAGAAATCTGGTTTTAATTTATTCTGGAATGGGAGGAACCTCTCATTGATTGCAACTCACCAACATGGTTTGTGTGCCCTATGTATATATTTCCACCTGTCTTTTCAGCAGGCTATGACTGACTAAAGTTTCATGTCAAGGGAAGCCCATTTCAAACCTTCTTTTTCTGGAAATCCTGAGATATTTACTCTGCTAATGCCACTACCCTTCTGTACCCATTCAGAGGGCTCCTAAATGGATGATGCTGAGACACAGCCAACAAAAATTGTTCCTTAGGCAATCTGTACCAAATCATCATTTGATGGGATGGGAGGTGTCAGTCCTATGGTGCACATGAAGGTCATACTTTGGTCAGGTCTAAAAGGCAGAGTGGAATATACTTCTCCCTAGGATAGAGCTGTTTCCCTAACAAGCACTGAATTAGTGCTAATAGATAATCTCCTGGTAATCTTATTTTCTTCTGTTTACATGTAGTACATGATTTTTTAACCTGCAGCAAATACCCCAACTTCATTTTTAATAGTTAACACCAAAATGGAAGGCTGCTTTTAAAACAACCTAACAAACCAGCACTACTTCTCTTTTTGAAATTATCAGACTGTTAAATTGAGCAAATTAGGAGTTGTAAATCATCACAAAATAAAAACTTGAGGTGTGACCAGAGCTATTTTTGTCAGTCGAGTAGAAGGCAACAAGAATATTGTCCATTTGGGCTTTTTCTTGGCCTGGGTGTTTGTCTTTGAGTCCTGTCCTAAAACTGCATAACAAAATCCTCTGTATTTATATTATACTGGTGCTTCTGCTTAATTTAAAACAGACTGCAATCTGTATCTATTTAGCAGAATGCTTAAGTGCATGGCCAGCTTTAAGCACATGCTGAATTCTTGATACAGTGTTGCACACAATCATAAGGAGCCACAACATTTCACTTAGGCATTGTTTTCAGAGTGGCTGAATCTTCCTGGTAAGTGTATCTTAAAAAAAAAATCATTGTTAGAAATAAGAATACCATAACTTAGTACTAGAAGGAAGATAAATCTGCATCTCCACTCTGTGCTCCATGTCTATGTTATCTCCTTTTTACAGCTGTAAGCTGAATAACAGAGCTGTGCCTGCTCAGTTGCATAGATGGCAGAAATGCTAGATATTGAGGAAGAATGCACAGTTTTCATTTAGGGTACTGAACCTGGCCTTTTGTTCTGTAGAGTACAACTGACTTGTATTGAAATATTCACCTACAAACAAGGTTGATGTTATAAATTGTTTTCTTTTGTGCAGAGTTCATGCAGAAAATAGCAGATGTGGTGTCCCATATTCGTAAAGAAGGGCAGAAAAAGAAAGGTATTTCCATGTTCAAATGAAGCTAATTGATTTTTGAGCAGCACTGCTGATATCTGGGAGTAATAATATATGAATACAACTGGAAGCCACTGGTTAGAAAAACTCATCTCACACTGGCCTCTGTAAGGCACGTTGTTGGCAATCTTAGTGTGTTTACATGACAAAAGATTAATAGTTTTTGTGCTAAGAGACAGCCAAATTAAAAGCCTCAGGAGAAACAATGGCAGTGGAAAAAAATTCTGTTTGTTCTAATTTAAATTGGAATAACTGGTGCTTGAAGAGGTTCCCTACTGCTTAGTTTTAGCATCTATTTAGAACTGCAATCACTCATAATTTATCTGAGTTAGGATTTAGGGATTGGTCTCAAACACAGTACAGAAAAACAAGAAGGGATGAAGTTCAGCACATTTCCACAAAGGTTGTTACAATCTAAGTACATGACATACAAATTTGGTGTGATAAAACTGTGTTTGTTCAGCCTGGAGAACAGGAAATGAGGAATTTTACTATTGCTTTAGCTATCCAATGAAAGGTTACAGAGAAGATACAACCAAAGGAACAGTTTGCATCAACAGGCTTTCTGGGTATATATTAGGAAATAGATTCTTTCAAGTGAAGGTAGTCAGACATTGGGACAGGTTGCCCTGAGAAGATAATTTCCATTTTTGAGTATATCCAAATCTTAGCTGATATGACTCTGGACAACATAATCCAATTTTGAAGTTGGTTCTGAGTTTGAAGTGAGCTCTGTGCTGCCCAGGAGGTTGGATTAGAGGACTTTCAGGATCCCTTCCAATATAAATGACTGTATGATCCTTTTACTCACAAATAAATAGCAAATTATCCCAGATTTGGAGTTGCAACACGTTGAAATAAATTTGATGTTTTATGTTGGTTTTGTGCTTTCAGGTGGCAAACCAAGTGATCTGCAAAAGAGAGTTTTACTTGCCATGGCATTTTGTAATGAGGGACTGTATGCAGCTGGATGTGTAAGGCATCCTTTATGCTTTTAACTTACTCTGAGTGGGTGAAAATCTACATTCAAATGCAATATATTTGCAGAGTTCACTGCAAAGACAGGAGTTAGGGAAAAGCAAGGGGCTGCAGGACTATAAAGTTGTTCTCTGGTGTTGACTATATTACTTGGTTAAGGCTTGACCCAGGGGAGCAGAGTGTCAAAAGATTCCATTTTTGTACTCAAGCAATACAAGAGGACAATCCTGGTTTTATTTAAGAATTTGTAGAGGAACAGAAAAGAAGGATGGACAAAAAACAGGAAAGGAGAGAAAATGGCCTATAGAATGGCCAAATTATTTTGTGTAAAATCTAACTCAATATCTAACCCAATCTGACAATGCCATACATTCCTAATTAAGTGGGGGACAAATTCTTACACTGTCTCAAAAACAATTATATGAAATCTAAAGTATTATCTAATGAAACAGTCTGTTGTTACCAAACATGGACTGTCACCAAGAATTGTATTAAAGAGCACCTTCATGTTCAACAGATTTATTATTTCAGTTTAGAGTCCTTTTGATTTAAACATACTAAAGACAAATGACACCATTGATGATGGGATGCAGTTAAACACTGTTGCTCTAGTGATTTTCAGAAGACCTTGCAGTTTAGTTTGCCAGATAGTATAAATGACATAGACCTCACATGAATTTGTACTTTTCTGCACAGGAGGGCTTTTTAAACTTTTATCACATCAAAGATCTGCAGTATGAGGTAAAAATCTGTGCTGATATCTCACAGCCCATATCCAGCCTCATATTTTCTCCTGATTACTCCAGTCTGCTGCTTGTCACTGACCAGGTACAACATTTGAGATAACAGCATTACATAATGGGATATTCCTGGGACTCTATATGAATATGCTGGTACCATTAGTGCAAAATGTTTAATGTAATCACACAAGGCAACAAATTCTATCACAGTCCATTCTGTGTTTTTACTAAAAACTGGATAGACTTTTAATGAAGCACAGAACAATTGTCTCCTACAGATGGTGGAATATAAATCTAACCTAATATAAACCTAACCTAATGTTGAGATTTCCCAACAGAAATCCTTGTGTGTGTGCAGCTGAGTACATGTTCAGGGTCTCTCATGTGTCCAAGTCATGGATCTACTGGGCATGAATTCCAGGCCTGATGTGTCCCTGCACAGGGAGAAAAGTGGAGTGTATGAGACCTACTCTGACTCTGCAGTAGAGTTGTTCTCTGTACAGACATGAAAATTTGTGTTGGTGTAGAATATTTATTAATTTCTGGAGTAACATGAAATTGGGTGTGTTTAAATTATTTTATTAAAGCAAGTTTGAGAAACAAAACTTCTTGAAAATATGGTTAGCGGGAGTGCTCTAAAAGGAACTAATATCATCTTCAGCCAGTGTAAATTAATATAATTCACTAAACTTGCATGAATCCTTCTGGGCACTTTTTACCTCAGGTTAGAGTCAAATATAAAAGTTTAAAGACTGAAGCTCAGAAAGATGAGGGGGGTGGATTTTTTTTAAGTCTTCAAAATCTTCTAATGAAAAGTTTCATAGCCCAGTGATGGATTATTTCTCTTTATTTGTCAGGGGACAGTCTATAGTTACAGACCTGTTCATAGTGGAGAAGCTGTCAAACTCTTGGACACATCCAGCAGTTGTTTTCTGGCAGCTGATTTTCTTACTCCAGGGCACAACTACTGTGTGGTAAGAAATTGTATTATTTCTAATTTAGAATAGTGGCTCTTTTCAGGTAATCAGTATGTTGCTAAGGCACAATATGAAAAGCCTTGTAGAAATAAGGATTCTTCTGATATTTGTTGCAATTGTGAAACTTCTCATTAAGGAAGTAAATTACATTCATTCAGCTATAGTCTATAAAAGGGTCAGAACTTGCCTTGGAATGCAGGTTGAATAATTTATGTTGTATTGGTTCTGCTGCTGATTTGTGTGACTTAGATTGTTCAGGAAGATAGCTGAGCAAAAGATGGATTCAGTTTGAGAACTGATGTTGTCCAACAATTGCTACTGATCTTTTCAGCCCTCTGCACAGATTGGAACATCCTGAGAGATACCTCTGTGCTGGGTCCAGGGACAAAGAAGGTGTTACTCATACACCTGTCCATTCTTAGAAATTCCTTGCTTTTCATTATCTTTTACTCCTGCAAGACACACATTTTAGCCACCAGTTCATTTATAGGCCATGAATTCTCCAGGTAGCCAGCCTAGAAAACCTGAGGTTATAGTCTATTAAGTTGGCTGAATCTCTTTGTTCACAATTAGCACAGGAGGGATAAATTTTACCTCACTGTGTATGAGTAGTATGAAGGTTGAGTGATCTCTAGCCTTACTTCTTGTGAGCCTCACTACTTGTAGTTGTGGAAATACAAAATTACCTGAGTATAGGAAGAACTCAAGTATTGTTTTGATCTCCATCATTTTTCATGTGTGAAAATGAGACCTCTCCTCAAGGCCTTTCCTATGCAAATACAATTCTAAGCAAGTTTTTCTATTGCTGGCAGAATGGCAGGAGTGTAAATATTGATCAAGCTAACAAATTTTGCCCTAAATTGTTTCATTCTGATTGAAGCTGCAGGAATGCACAAACATTTTTGAAAGTATTCCTTAAGCAGATGTACCTTGCAGCATCTGGATTTAATGAAAAGCTAAACAAGTGAAACAGTAACCCTTTATCTGCTGTGCTCAACAATTAGTTGAATCTATATTCTGTAGGAGATCACTAATCCAGACTGTTTGGTTTTTTCATCCTCTTTTGACTCTGTTTTTCTCTGTTCAACAGTCTGTAACAATTGCAGGTGAAGTACAAGTTTGGTCCTTGGAAGATGGAACTTTCCTCAGCAAGCTAAGCCTTGGTATTGAGGTACATGTAACCAGGAGCTTGTATCATGACTGATACATAAAATTTTCTGTATTTTTCAGTTGATAGCATAATATTCCACAGAAATGGATCAATTAGTGCTGGGGGCAATTCAGTAATGTCTTTGAGAAACCCATGGATGAGGTTTAAAGATTATCTTTCAGAATGTTTTCTTGAACTAATCTTGTCATGTGTTTATCTTGACTACAAGGCAGAGGAAGCATTTCAGCCAAATGTCCTCGTGATGCATTTTTAAGCAAATCTTTGTAAAAACTATCTTATTTTTTATGGTATTTCTTTTTTTTTTTTTTTTTCTTTTTAATGAGTAACAGAAAAGTTTCAAAAGTATGAAAGCTAAATGCCTTGACTGATAATGAAAAACAAGTTTTAAGAATTGAGTTGTTAGAAGTATTTCAAACTCTTAATGCTTTGTCCTAATTTAAGATGCAGTCAAACCCTGAAATCTGACATAGTAAAGAAAAAAAATCCCTTTCTCTAACAGCTGTACACACAACTCTTTTATTTAGATGAAACTTCTTTCACTTAAAATATGCAGAGGGGATATAATGGTTGTTTTTCCTCTGGAAAGAACAGAATTAACTTCTGATGGGTAGCTACAAAGCATAGATAAAATTTCCCTTATGTCTCTAAATACTTTCTTTGTTAAAAACATGTGTTTTAAATAAACCACTTAGGGTTTCTTCTTCAAATTTTAGGGACTTTTAAATAGCAAAGGAAATTACATACTAACAAATAGCATAACATATAAAAATGTTGAACTGTTAAGTATCTTCTACTTCTCAACCAGGCAACTTCTATGGCTTGCTGTCCCTCCTCCAACAGTGTTGCTGTAGGTACTCAAATAGGTCAAATATGTTTCCTTGATGTTACCAAAGCTGAAGCTCCACGAGTTGTTCACAGAATTTTTCTTTCCAAACTTCCAGTGCTGTCTTTGCAGTAAGTATGTAGTAGGGTAAAGATATTGTCAATTTATTTTTTGAGTAATGATATTAGTTGAACAAAAAAAATTGGGCATTTTTATTCTACAAATCAAAAATTAAAATATTTTAACAGCTTCTAAGTTTTTTCAGCATATTCTGAATTGCTTTCAAGAGGTAGTAGCAGGATTTATATGAGAGAAATGTAATAAATCTGTATTTTAAGAAAGGTTAACTGAACACAGAAGATATTGATGTATAAGGCCCTTTCTGAAAATCACCATATGCAGTAATTATGCACAATTTCATGTATCTGACTTTAGAAGGTTATTTCTCACTGAATAGAAATTTAAGGTTTCATGAAATTAAGCCTTTTGGTAATTTCTTTCTATATGGCAGATTTTTGTTACCATTGCTAATTATTCATTAAAGTTCTGGAGATTACCAGTTCTCTTGTAATTAGCTCCAATGATCTAAAAGGCTTTTTTTGTTTGGTTGGGGTTTTTTGTTGGTTGAGTTCCCCACCCCCCCAATTACTGAAAAATCTGAGAGTAATTTACTCAGCAAAACAAAGAGTGGATTTTGAACTGTTAAGCTTTAATATAAATCTGCCTGTTACTTGAGATTCAGATGTATCTCTTTTCACACCTACCTAAGACAGAACTTTACAAATAGATACAGAAAGCAACTTGTTCAAAATTAAATCAATGCAAAGATGTTTTTTTCCAAGATCGTATCAAGATATGTGTAATAGTTTTATTTCTAAAAAAGTGAATGTAAAAGAAATTCTGACT
The DNA here is from genome assembly GCF_903797595.1 of Erithacus rubecula. NCBI lineage: Eukaryota > Metazoa > Chordata > Aves > Passeriformes > Muscicapidae > Erithacus > Erithacus rubecula. Next base: position 23,765,516 of record NC_136660.1, on the reverse strand, counting down.
TAACCAAGTTGTTAATGCAGACAGCTGTGGAGATTGACCAGCCACTCAATTAGAAACTGCACTCATAGCTTTGGGCTTTACATCTGGCCCTTAACCTGTAAACCCAGAAGCTGAAATTTATGTTTATGCACTCAGTGAAGTCAGCAAGTTATGGGAGTGAAACTATTTGATTCCTTTTAGTGACTGTATTTAAATGATTTCTGCTTGGATTTGCATTTTACCTAGTTATGATCAGAGTGGCCAGTTCCTCATTGCAAGAGCTACAGAAGGACACATCTTTATTCTAGATGCTCGTCCATCAAAATTATTCCAAGTTCTGGGATATATAGGTAATACATGTAACAACATTAATTACATTTTCTCTACTTTCTGCATTTTAAATGTACTTGTCAGTCAGGATAAGCAATTCACCTTCATTCTAGTTTTTTGGTTGTAGGACTAAACATACTCTCCCCACCTATTTTGTAAGGACCAGAGTTCTTTTTGGGTTTTTGTTTTGTTTTGGGGGGTCTGGTTGGTTAGTTTTGCTTTTTTTTGCTTTTTTTTTTCCCTTTGTAATTTTAGTTAGCAAATATACCAATATTACCTTTCTTTCAGAGTATCTGTAAGTCACAGGGAAAAGAACTGATTAAATGACAAACTGATCACAGCTCCAGCACTAAAGTAATAGTGATGGCAAAGAACTAAATAACCTTGTGAGAATTTGGACTTAAAAACTGTAGGTTATGATCATTGTGTGAAATCTCTGCTACAAATTTCTACCACAGACATCTTTAACATGGGGACTGCAGAAATTGTCAGCTTTGATGGTTTATACTAAGGAATAAACATTAATAATTTAGACTCACAGAAAAAAATTGTAATTTGTGAATTTATTTTTCCAAAAATGGTGTTCTTATATATAATACCTGTGTGTATTGATATTCACTATATTTTTAAGTATAAAAGACAATATTTTATAATTTTAATTGTTTTAACAAACAGAATTATATCTCCTTAAATAACTTTCGTAATTTGCCTGATCATGTTCTCATTGTTTAGAGGGTTTGTTAGAGGAGGGTTTTTCTGTGCTTTATCTGGCAGTTATCAGCAAACAGCCTCAAAAATGCTACAATTCAAACTGGAAGCAAATTCAAATTTGACTATTTAATGTTATAATAATGTTCTGATGCTTGAGGATTCCCAGCACCCAGTGGAGCTGAGTGCCTGCAGCACTCCTGAGATGTGTTCCCAATGGGGATCTCCTTTTGTGTCACAGGTTATTTTAGTAAAAACCATGTTACCATGCCACAGTAACAATTTCCCTTGATGTTCCTTACTTGCTTCAGTACTGGAAGATGAAGTGCTCCATGTTTCTATAATTTCTGACTTTGAGAATGACTTAGTTGAAGTGATGGTACTTCTTAATGAAGCAGAGCTACAACAAGCAAAACTGAAAATTTTTTATCTGTCTTCAGCAATCAGAACAGGTAAAAATTGAAATATATACTAACATTTTCTAGGGCAATAAGCCTAGTGTCAGATTTTCAAGTTATTTATTCAAGTAATTTTTAAAAGGTTTTAAATTTTACAAACTTTTCAAACAGTAGTTTTGTAGTTTTCAACAAAATTAGTATTTTCTTTAAATATTCACTAATGTTGGACTTATGCCTATTTTTAGATATATAAAATAGGGCTTTATTTTCAAAGCTGATGAAGATCTACAATTATTGTCTCCATTTCAGTTTTATATCAGGTGCCTTGTCAGTCTTAATTTCAGGTGTTCCTTTAAAGCTTAAATTAGGGAACTAAAAATAATAAAATGCTCTTCTGAAGATGTGAACTGCAGTGTTTTAACCTATACCAACCAGGCTTTGTGTTCCTCATGGCAGAGATTCCTAAACCAAGTTCTAGATGAAGGCAATGGTGACAGGAACCTGCATGCAAACTAATTAGCACTGTTGACATAATACTCAAGAAGCAGAGTAAATAAGTGTGTGCCAATAGTCACATCACTGTGGTTAAACTGTTTCCAGTACTTCTTTAGAGCCAGTAGAGCTACTGCTCTGCTTCACTGCAGTGGGCTGCATCAGCACAACTTACTGAGTTGGTGTCAAATCTAAGTCTCTTAATTTCCAGTCTCTTCCCTGAAAACTCACATCTTCTGACTCCTTGATAATGAGAATTTTCATAACTACATGATAGACAAACACCTGTATTAGTGGTAGTCATGGCTCTTCCTCCCTTTTTCTTTTGTCAATCTTTTAGATACTGATCAGTATGTGAATGAACAAGGAATGTTCAAAGGTACTGGCCTGAAAAGGGAGCAATATGATCTGGATTGCCCTTTGAGCTCAGCAGTCAGACTGAAGAATAACACTGTGTATGGCTACAGCACCAGAGCACCTTTCATCTGTCAATACTGCCTCTCTGAAGAGGTAATTCTCTCAAGTTGCATTGTTTTGGGTGATGGTTAAGTAACAGCAAACAATGGCTGTAGATTAAAATAATAAGATATTATCTTAAAGAAATCCTCTCTCCACTCAAAATACCTACTCCATCCGTACATCAACTTTCAGTATCTCACCACTTGCTTAGAAACCTGACAAAAGTAAAGTCTTTGTGCTATTATATTGGTTCTTAGAATTCACACAACTTGCAGGCACTTCACAAATGGCCCCTGTGCTGGAGCTGTGGGTTTGTGCAGTCTGCTGAGTAACCTGGACATGCAGCTCCTGAAGGGACTGAGCCAGCCTCAGCCCAGGATTCCCAGATGCAAACCCAGCCCAGCCTCACAAGGAAGCATGGGGGCTTCAGGAAGCCACTCTCACTGCCTTCTGGGGAGCTGTAGCCCTTTGCAGCTCACAGATCTCCCAGAGTTAAGAGTCCAGGCATCTAAAAAGGTGAATTCTAAAGGTCAGCATTCCTCCTTAACATATCCCATCCATTCTGAGCCAAGAAATTCAGGCATGAGCATACTGAATCCAGACCCTTTAGCAGAGATGAGAAGCAAATTAGCAGCACAGCAATGGCACTACTTCCTCAGATCAGTAATCCAGCCACAGTTTAAACTGCAATGCATGTGGTAACCCACAGACCTGTCATTAATTTTCTCAAAATGGCATAGATACCATCTGAACTGCTACTAACCTTTTGCTTGTTTGGCAGAATTTGCAATATCGATCAGTATTTTCAACATTAAAGAAGATTCCTACCAAACAGTTTGGATCAGGTTTGCTCTGTTTATCACCCAACAGCCAGTGGCTGGCAGCAGCAGCCAAGAATGGGGTTTTGTTAATCTACAATACTTCTACTCTGGTAGGTGGGCATTTGGGCACAGGCTTTGTTTGATTTATGAAATAGAAGTGTGAAAATTAATTTCTTTAACTGTAAACTTTTCTTCACTTGAATAGAAGTGCTTGAGAAAAATTTATGTTGCAAATGAACTGACATAGCATTATACAAGACAATTGTTTTTATAATGAATTGTATACAGTCATACAAATCTCTAACTTCCTTCTTCAGTAAATCTTAGTATAGATCATTTTACTACTGTTCTTACCTCCTGCAAAATCAATATACTTCAAATTTGTCCCATGTGTAGTCAAACCTTTTAAACTTAAAATCCCTGGTATTTTATGTACTTTGTATTGCTGTTTTGGATTGACTTTTATCTAAAAATTAAAAAATTATAATGTTCTTAAAATTTAAGTAATAAAAATAAAGACATACTCCATTATAAAAATGTATTTTCTAATTCTTCTTCTATGACTTCTCTAGGATATACTTGCTCAAAAGCACTGTCACTCATACCAAGGAGGGGGAATCAGATCCATGGTATTCTCCCTGGATGGCAATTTCATCCTAGTTAACAGTGAAAATGATTGTGCCCTGGTGTGTCTGAAGTGGAAGTATGTATAAAGTGGCAGACTAATATTGATTGTATCATTTCTGGTATCCTGATAGATTAATTTGTGCATCTATTTGTGATTCTAGGCTTCCTTTTTCTTAGTCTCAAAGTAAGGAGAAGAATTGGAGAGAAATAAAATCCTTCCTCTCATCCTTAGAGGCAGCCTGGCCTCCCTAGCTCAGAAGTCTTAGACTTTGGGTCTGATTGCAGCAAAACATACAGGAATATCTTCTGAGAAGTATTACCTGATACTTCTTATCATTCTGAAATCATCTCTGGAAAGGGCTCTATGGGGATGTAAGGGGTGTAATCTCCTGAGATACTATTTTAACTCAATGATACTGAGTTATTGGGAATTCTACTATAGAGAGCTATAGAGAGCTCTTAGCAGACATTAGGAGTAAGAGACACTTGAAAGTACAGCTTTTCTGTGTGAAAATAGTTCAGGTAGATGCACAGATTAAAGATGACTCTGTCACAGCAATATTCCTAATATGGGTAATCCATCTTTCAGAATTTTTACTTCTTTGAAGAGTTCAATTAAATGTGCAATTCTAGAACTCAAACAGTACTAAAATACTGGATAGGCATTCTTAAATAACTTAATAATTGTGTTATAAAGGATATTTATTACTTTGTTCTTTTCCATAATATACAAAAAATACATCCATTCCCTCTGTGTTTACCAGGGAGATAAAGGAAACTGAAGTTGAGGAAGCTGCTCTTTACTGGCAATCTCTACTTGATATACTGAACAAGTCTACTTCAGATGAAAACTCTGTTTTAAAATCTATGGCAGAATGGAAGTTTGACCCAGAATCCACATCAAAATCAATTCCAGTAAAGAAATCTAATGTGCTTTCTTTCTTTTTTATGGGGGTAAAAAAGAGTTTTATAATTGTCCCAAAATTGTGCATGATAAAAATTGTCCTTAATACACTGATCCTTTTGTTAAAGTGGAAGAATACCCCTGAGGATAGGCTGAATATGCTTAAACAGTAATTTATGGAAGAGTACTATCAAAGAAATAGGATATTTATGTGAAGATGACATTCACATCTACAGTTTCACTTGGTTTCCTCAGTCACAGAAAACTGTGAAAGTCAGTTTCCCTTCATGTTATATTGGGAGTCCTAATTCCCAGTGTCCTTCCCAGTGTGATGTTACTGCTATACATTGTATGTTACTAATTGTAAGTTTTTCCATTGAAATCAATCAAAATAGTGATTACTGAGATTAGTCCAGTCAATCATTTGAGTTAAAAGGCTTTGCATAATAGCAAGGGTTTGCAGCATTAGATCTGGGAACTGCTTAGGCAAGAAAAAAGTAACACCCTCTAATTTGGTAATGGTGATGTTTCTAATGAGAGTCCACTTTTTTTTCATTTCTTACTTTCACTCACTCTCTAAGTACCTGAACTAGATGTTTATATCCTTAATATAAACATCAGGAGGCAACACTGAAATCTTTTAATGCACAGGTGACAGAAGAAGATGGAAACGTCACAAATGCTGATGACATGACATGGTTGGGCCAGAAAATGAAGAAGGTATTTTCACAGAACAAGGATTAATCAAAGCCAGAGTTTTCAAAAGTCATTAGTCACTTGGGGCACCAAAGTATTTGCTGTAAAGAGAACTAGTTTCAAAAGCTTTTCTCACACTTGGCCCTTTTTTTAACCATTGTGATCTAGACTTTAGAAATTCTAGGTCAAGGTTATAAACACATCAGAGATGGTGCCTAACACAAGAGGAGCTCTGAAGACCAGAAGAACACTTCTAAACAAGGAGAGTAAAATAAAAAAAAATATTAAAAAAAAAAAAAGCAAAGAAAAACAAGGGGAAAAAAAAGGCTGACAAATTCCATTATTTTAGAAACTTAAAAGCCTTTTTATACTAAATATCAAAAAGTTGTCAGCAAGATTATTTCCAGAAACCAAGCAGGTTACTCAATGAAAAATTTAAGCAATGAAAATTTTCAACAATGAAAAATCCTAGGATTAAAAATTCTGGCAGTAGGCTTTATGCAGTTCAATGTGTCTTTAAGCATTGCACTTGTAATTACATATTTCTTTAGATTTTTCTTTTTTTTCAAGCACTATTGCCATACAACCAGTTTACAATGTGACCTGGCTGTAAAATCAGTTTTCTCTTGTGCAATTCCAAGGATCATGCTATTGAATTAAGCTTGTGTCTGTTTCAGTTATTAACCCCTCTGGCACTTTATTTTCTGTACAGATAATGTTCCTTTAGATGACTTCAGTATTCTTTTTCCCTTGCCTTTTTTATGCCTTTCAACAATGCATTTGTTGTATGTCAGGTTATGAGAGAAGAGACTCGGAGGTTTGCTAACCAGAAGAAGGAGCTGCAAATGGGAATTAAAAAGCTGCGTAAAACTGTGAGTTTCTTACAAGGGTAATGGCTCAACTTCCCAGTTTTGTTTACAAGAACAATTCCTTTATGGCTGTGAGCTCTAGTGCTCAGTTACATTTTTGTCATAAACTCTGAGCAGACAGGTATTAAAGAGATGTATTTCTTCAGGGACCAATGCTGAAACTGCCAGGAGCTACTGTCTGCTTCTCAGTTTCCTTTGCTCCAAATGAAGATTTTTGTATCACCCTTATACCTTGAGCTATCTGTCCCCTCAGCTAATTTCTGCCTGTCTAACAACCTTCCATTATAGAAGAGTGTCCTCTCCTTTTTCTTCTGCTCCTTCCCATAAATTATTTTCTCTGATATCAAGGTCTATGGTGTTAAAATTAGCATTTCCTCTATTGACATTAAAATTATTATTTTTTTTTGTTTTGTTTTGTTTTGGTTTTTTTTGTTTAACAGATTCAGAAAATGATGCATGAAAATGAGCAGGTGCCAGACATTGAGAAACTCGAGCTCCGGGAGTTCAACCTGGATTTAGAAGATCAGGAACGAGCACAAGCTGAGGCTGAAGAAGATGTGGCCAGGGTATGGCAGAATGGGGGAACATTTTAAAACTATCAGTGGAAAAGAGAAAAATGAGTAAATAACAGAGCACTATCTCAAAGTTGCTGTACTCTCTGCTGAGAAGCAGAAAAACAGGAAAGTATTTAAAGTCACTTTTTGAAGCAGGTGAAGCTGCTGATGCAGACAAGGCAAACTGGAATATGCTTTATGCCAGAAACTATAAATCTCACTCTGTAGCCTTGGGCGTGTTGTTAAGTTCTAGAATGATTTTCTTCTCATAGAAAATTATGCCTTCAGTACTATGCAGATAGTTTTTGGAGAAGATAGCAGTGATAGTCTAAGATGATAAAATATTGATAATTCATTTCATTTGTTAGTCTTCTTTCAGTAACTCAATGCAAATTGTCCATATCTTGTTATTTTGCACACATCCTGATATTTTATCTTCTGTGTCTTGAAAGGCAAGGAAGGAGATTGAGATGGAGACTTTATCCTACTGCTACTTGCAGGATTTAATCAAATATGAGTGCTGGGATGTCATGTGTGTAAAAGAACGTTCAGTTAAGGTAACCTCTGCTTTCTAAGACATTTTCTGCCATAGTTTATTTATTTCTTATGGCACAGACACAAAGTAACACATTTCTGATTTGCTTACAGTATGGAAAAAATTTTATTTCTTCCCAAGGCTCAAGGAAATATTTTATTTTGTTAATTTTTGACTGGTGGATTTTACCTTCTAAAGTGGAAATAGTTCTAATAAGCAAATAGGGAACTCTTTAATTCTTGGATCTCAGACAATATATTTGCACATTATTGCTAAAAGGAGAAGTAAATGCTCTTTTTTTGTCAGTCCCTATGACTTCTGCTACAGATTACATAAAGGCAAAATTTAACCCTGATTTTGCCTATTTTGCACAGAGAGAGATGAGCCAAACTGCTGATACTGGATTATCCCAAGGGTGGTGAAAGACCAAGTCATTTTACAAAAAACCCAAACAAACTAGTTCTGGTTTAATGCTGTGGATAAAGATCGATCAAGAGACCACACACATAGACTATTTTATAAAACAGTATTTAATGCATTGCCTGTACTAATTGATCCTCAGTTTTATTCCTGATTTTAAGCAGTGTGTAACTGTTTAGATTCTGATATTCAACAAATAAATTGATAGAAGCATTCTGAAGAACGTCTTACTTTGGTTTTTTTATTTTAAATTTGAGTAGTGCTTCCATGTGGATTTTCAAGTGAGTAATTATCCACTGAAGGAACGTAGTAAAGAAGAGCTGGAAACTTTGGAGAAAGCTCTCCAGTCAAAGAGAACTGAAACAGCTGCTCTTAAGGTACAGATCATGATCTTCTGAGCTGGCATCTTATCACTTCTTTATCTAGTTACATTCCTACATTTCATTTTCTTGCTGTTGATGTTGGCCAAAAAATTTAAAAACATAAATAAAGGTGAAATGTTGTTTAAAAATAGAATTAGTCTTCTATAATCACAGAATAGCTGAGGTTAAAAAGCCCTTTGGAAGTTATCTGGTCCAGCATTCCTGGAGCATTTACTCTGGACTGTGTCCAGTGAGGCTTGGAATATCTCCATGGTGAAAGAATCCATGAACTCTCTGGGCTGCCTTTTCTCATGTTTGATAACCATCAAAGGAAAAAGAAACCCCCAAGCCTTCTCCTTCCTGAGGTTAAACAATTCCAGTTTTCTCAGTCTGTCCTCACATGTAAAGTGTTTAAAATCTTTACTGATATTAGTGGCCTATGACTGGACTTGCTTCAGTATTCCCAGTTTTTTACTGGGAAAACTGCAAATGGACCCAATATTCCACATATGATCATTTCAACTTGCATTATTTTGATCACTGAGTTTAATTGAAGAATATAACCACTAGAATTTTTTCGCTGTGTGCCACTGGATCGTGTGCAAACTTAACACAGTGGCCATGTTTCTCATATGCAGGCTCAGAAGAAAAATCTTGAGGTTGACTCTGAGACCTTATCTGAGGAAGAGGAAGAGAAAGAAGAAGTGGCTGCTGATGGTGCACCTCACTGCCTAAGTGGAAGCCTGAGCTCTCAATATGGAGGGAACACATCTATCCTATACCACCAATGTGACTTGCACACCAAGGAGCAGAAACTCAATCAGACCATATTATTGAAGGTGATATCTTCTGAAATATGTCTTACTGCAGTGACACTCTTATATCTGTTGGTAGTCACAGCCACTGTTAGATTTTGGGCATACTGACACCAAACAATGGAGATTCACACCAGTCTCTGAGTAACTGAGGCAAAAGCTGATAAATGTACATAGTGCTGGGGATTTGGGTTTGGAAAAACAAGATTTCATGAAATTGGAAATTTCAGGGTATCTGTATCCTTTTTGTGGTGCATTTTAGTAAATTGACACAGGAAGAGAGACATATGCTTTACCCTCTTTAAAGTTCTACTTTTCTTTGTTGAGATCAATTCCTTATGCTGAAAGAAGAATTTATCCACTAAGAATATATGCTTTTTTAAATGATAATAAGGTCTGAGGTGTTCTTAAAAAGTCAGTTTCCAATGTTTGTTTGTTTAATGGGAATAATGACAGAATCACATAAAAGCCTATTGAAACTGCAGGCTGCATTTGCTCTGCCTCCCTGCACCTGTGATTTACAGGTCACATTTTTTTTCTTTGAAGCTCCTCCTTCTTTCAGCTGAAAAGGGCCCCCAAAAAAAAGCCTAATTTTTTATCTAGCTTTGGTAGCAGCATGTTTCTTTTAGACCCTTTCTTAAATGCCAAGTAATGTGGAAGAAAATGAATAAAAACTTCTAGGGGAAAAAAAAGAAAAAATATTTCATCTGCCTAAGTCCATTTAATAAAGCTTGAACTCTACAGCTTTCACAAGAAGGGTTTACCAGTTTATCTCCTTGTCACACACACAATTATTCTGATGGCCTGAGGACTAGTATATAAACATGGATGGATGTGATGTGAACAGTACTGGTGTTTCCTTTTTGCATATTCCAGGATATCATTTACAAAGTAAAAACTGCTTTTAATGAGGAATTTGACCTAGTTGTACAAAAAAAGGAGGAGGAGATAGCACGAGTGAAAGAAAGAAACCTGAAGATCCAAGAAATCTTGGAACAGCTTGAAGTTCAGGTGGAACTGTGGGAGCCAGTCCTTACAGATGATGAGATGCCAGAGCGAGCGCTCACCGTTCAGGATTCAGAGGTGTCTGAAAATTGCATCTTTGTATTTCACCCATTCAAACCCAGCTCCTTAATTCTTCTCATTTCCAGACATTGTGTCAGCAAACCTTCAAGCAATGTGTCTATAAACTTACAATCATCTTTTTGGCTCATTTTCTTCCCTTTCGTTTTTAGGGAGAAATAAGTCAATCTGAAATGAAAAAATATATACAAACTTAATTTATTGCTGTTAAAAGTTTTCAAAATGCCCATAAATTAGATAGAAATTCTTTGCTCATGCCATTCAACCCAGGCTTTCAGGAATTGCTTCCATAGATAAGAATTTCTCTGTTTTCTCTGAGTGCCCTTTTGAAACAAAGTAGTTTTCAACTAAAAATCTAAGTATTAGAGAGTACTTAGTAATGAACTTATAAATTCAATTAAATAGTTACAAAGGATGACATATTTCTTATTCAGTATATTCCACTGATCCTATCTGCTCATGTGGTCAATTTTTTCCCATTTTTCTTTGCTCTCTCACCAGTCAATGTTATCCCACTGTAAGAGAAGGCATATCTAAAACAACTAATGTCAACAAAAGTGATGTTGGTTTATATTTTAGGATATTTAAATGCTGTAGTTTCTGTAGCTGTTCAAAAGGAGAATTTTCATCTTGAGGAATATTGTCATAGAGCAAAGATACAGCAAGCATTGAGAATTTGTATTACACCACTGTCATGGTTTAACCCCAGTCAGCAACTATGCACCACACAGCTGCTCACTCACTGCCCCATCTCACCAGGGTGAGGGAAACAACTGGAAGGGTAAAAGTGAGAAAACTCGTGGGTTGAGATTCGAACAGTTTCATAACTGAAAAAAAATATAATAATTATGACAACAATAATGATAATAATAATGTAATCAATGCAATTAAAAGATAATCATAAATGTAATTAAGAGAAAAATCATAAAAAGAGAAAGAATAAAACCCAAGAAAAACAACTGCTGCAAATGAAAAACAATTGCTCAACACCAACATACCAATCCCCAGGCTGTGGGATGCCCTGTGCACCAGCTACTTGGAAGAAAATTAATTCCATCCCAGCCAAAACCAGGACCAGCATTTTTCCAAAGGTTCTTAGCCCCTGTGATCATATTTGGAGAAAAGAACCCTGATACAAACTTCGTTTTCTGCTTTCAGATTAAAGCTGAGAAATACCTGACTCCAGAGGAGAAGGCAGAAGCAGAAATGCTGGCTAAGCTTGAAGGGGAAAGACGCCACGCTGCCACGGTAATTACAGAATGGCCTTTTACAGCCCCTTGTCTCTGTTTAGGCTTATTTAATTAATGCAGCACTGAAACACTCCAGTAATGTAGTATGGGAGAAGAAATTTAAACTAGTAGGTAATATGTGCCTTTTCCTTCTTATTATTGTTTACAGTCAGAACTACATAAGTCAGCTGGGGTGAGAAAAGGTAGAGTGTTAGACTCACAGTTTTTAAACAAGTGCTTATGGGCAATTTAAAATACCATATCAGATGGTTGGGAACTAGATCCATGTCCAAATTCATGCTACTCCTCAATAAAGAGCTTTGTGTTTGATAAATGTTTGATGATTCAGCAGCCTCTGTTCTCCATGGCTCAGACCAGAAGACTGTAGTGCTTTCCTCTGGCTTTAAAATGCATCTGTAGGAAACTCAGATGGTTCTGCCCCCAAAACAGATGCACAATTATATCTTCCTTCATCATAGCTTGTGAGTTGGCCAGGAGTAACCTATGCCTGTGTTCTTTCCAAAACTGCCACAATGGCAGTTTTAGTAAGTTATTTGGCATATAAGTATTCTACCAGAAAAAACATAAACTTTTGGGATGTTTAACACACAGCCCCAAAAAGCATCAATCTGCTAATGACACACTGAATAATCTAGAGGTGAACACTGTTGCCATCCCCCAAACTTGCAATTGCTGCAGTTCCTTTTGTACTTTCAAGTATTTTTGTGGTTCTTCCCAGGACGATGAAAGGCTGCGTGCACTTGATGACATGATGGGTGGAGTGCTGGAAATCAGGAGGGAAGACATTTTGAAATTGGTGAGATGTGTTTCTGCCATGTGCTTTAAGAAACCTGTGGGCTCTTCTGGCAATGTGAAATTCAACCAGCAAATATCTCCAACCTCAGTGAGAGAAAAAAGCTGAACTGTAGAACTGCATTATGAGCAAAGAGACTCCATAAAAGAGCATGCACCAAAACAAACACAAGATTCTGCTGCCTGTATAGAATTACCTATCAACTCCTGTTCCTATCACAGTGGAATACTATAGGAACACCATCTATTTAATGTACATCTATCTAATATATTACCATTACAACAACTATATTGCTGAGTCAAAAGTCAATCATCCATGGCTGTAATCTTACAGAAAAACACTGTTTTTCATTTAACTCACCAAATATAGATTGTACAGCAGTAGAGGAAGGAAAGGATGTGAAGGAGTGCAACAGAAATAGGGTAGGGCAGATCCAAGGACTCCTCTGAAATGGATCTGTTTTGGAAAATTACAACTCTGCATAGAAGTTTACATTAGCATGGAGTTAGGTTTGTGGTTCTGAAACAGAAAATGTGGTGTATCTTGTACTGCCAGTAGTATTTGAGTACCAGATTCTTGTATTTTGCAAGATCCAGTAGTGAATTCCTGTAAGCCAGTGAGTCTAGCATGATATATATACACTTAAATTACTGGTGGAAGGCATTTTAGTGTACATATACACTAGAGCAACAGAATATATATGTTACTTTGATTTAAGGCTTGTACCTTCCTAAGAAATACCTTTTGTTAAATTAATGCATGGTGTAGTTTGTTAGTGTGCTGATGTATACTTAATATTGCTTTTTAAACATATTTTTCTTCAATATTTCCAGGATATTCCTCCACCATCTTTTTTATCTAGACCTGAGGATCTTTGGACTGAAGAAGAAAAGAAAATATTTGATGAATATGAGAAAAATGTCAAGGAACTGAATGAAGGAAAAGAAGAATATAGACAGGTAAATTGAAATAAAGAAAAGATGGGTTTGTTCACAGTGCTTATGACCAAAGCTTCATCTTTCTCAGAAGCAACTTCTAAAAATGAATACTGATAAATAGGATAAACTAAGAATAAATGACCATCAAAGATCATGTGGCATATTAAATAAATCCTTAGACAGAATTAGGCAGTCTCCATTTAATTACTATGGGCAAAATATTGTAAAAGTTGTGATATCCTGAGAAGGTAACTTCCCTTCACAAATGCAGTAGTATTTCTAAAATGTGTTTTTCAGGTTCATTCCCAGAGTTGCTGATGCCATACACAAATAATACAATTATATTTATTCTTCAAAATGGTATTGGAACAACATAACTTTGTAGCCTGGCAAAACTCTCATTCCAAACTAAGCAATTTCTGTGGCCTTTTGACTGAATTATACAGTTCCTTATTCTGCATTCTCCATCATCTCATATATATATATATATATAGAGAGAGAGAGAGAGAGAGAGAGAGAATTATTTGTTCCTCCAGATGTAATATTGCTGCTCTTGTCCTTCCCTTCCTCAGTTTCTGAGAAATGAATGGAACAAAATTGAAGTTTCCATCAAGGAAACAACACAAAATTTTGATGAGATTGTCCGCAAACTCTCTGAAAAGAAACTGAAAACAGACATGGTCATCTACCAGGTATTGCAAAAAAGCACTAAGTTTTTATCTCTGCCTCTGTGCAGCAGAAATGTTACCTTTTTTTTATTGCAACCCTTTCACAGGAAGAACTCAAAATACTCAATCTCATTTACACTTTACTGTTGGATGAAGAGTTGGACTGTAGAGAAGCTGGACTTCATAAATTCCTTACGAAAAAGAAGAAAGAAAAAGTAAGTTATCATTTGGAATGCTGTTATTAGGAGTAATGTAATCTTTACAGTATAGTTTCATGTGAAGTCTCTTTTTTTCCAAACCAAAATCTTGCCATGAAGGACTTTCTGACAACTTACAGGGTCATTGGTTTGGGTTTTTTTCGATTTGTACAGGTGACAAACATTATATATACCTCTGATTTTCTTAATAGGTACTCAGCTTGGTTCATCTGGAGCTCTTTGGTAAAACTTCATACATTCAGAAGGGGATGCTGCTATTTGTTTGCTACATATAATCTTCTTTAGTACCTGGTATCAAGCTGAAAGTACAGTAGTAGGTCAGGGTTTCAGTGCAAGTCTCTTACTGTCTCTTACTGTAGCCTGCAGGTTGGTTCTGGCTTTTTGGACAATATTATCCCATTTGGCCACTTTGCCTTCATGGAGCTGTTCATGAGTCCACAGATAATACACTGCTGCCTCCACATGTCCTCCAGATGTCCTGCAGAGCACTGTGTGTTTGGAGCTGCCAGCAGCCTGTTGTGAGCTGCAGGGAGGGATTGCAAACAGGCATCTAGCCCCCAGCACTGAATTGGCTGGACTAGTTTTAAAGCTGAGGGCAAGCATACACCAGCTTACAATTTTCAGTTTTTTAAATTTTTTTTTTTTTTCATTTTTTAAATTGTCCCATTGGTACAATTTTGGTCCCTGGAAATCATCAAATACAACAAAACTGTCTCCCCAGCAGAGTATTAGCATTTCACAGCCTCTATAAAACAGGACTTCAGTATCCTGACACATAGCAGAACTCTGCCATGACAATGAGGAAATTGTTAAGAAATCTCCACTGCACAACATTTGAGATTTTTTGACTGGTCTTACCTGAGATGACATGAAAGCAAAAAGAAATCCCTATAGAAAAAAGGTATCAACATATGTCATTACATTTAATGTTTCAAAAGGTTTGTAAGCATTTCTTACACACATTTGTTAAATTCTTAAGCAGCAGGTTATTTTAATTTCACAGCTCTTCATCTTCTAGCAGTATCTACAAGTGACCCCTGAAGAAGGCATGTTATGGTTACTTAAAATAGCTCACAAGGTTATCTCTAGAAATAAGAAGGTGTCAGCTTCATCACTGTATGTGAATAGCCATTCACTGCTTCTGCTGGCTGCTTCATTCCTTAAATCTTTTGGCTTTACTATAGGTCAAGGGTGCAAGAAAAATCCTGGCTGCAAAATATGGTGTTGAGGCTTCCATGGGCCCCTATAAAGATGCATTACATGAAGGGCAGGTGAGACTCTTGGAAAAACAAGGAGTTTCAGAAGTTAATGTTGTTCATAAATGTAAGTTCAAAAGTTAATGTATCTTCATAATGAGAAGAATGTACTTCTCTGTAAAAAGAGTTCTGGCCAACTCACTGCTCAGTAAAATGAGGCAGTAAAGGACAGTGTGTGCATAGAAGAATCTATGAATCTATTGCAGATTCCTGTGATGTTTGGGAGCACTTGGAAAAGCACTGTACCCTGTATTTCTATGATATGGGTAGGTTGATACTTTTTAAAAAAATAATATTGTGGTAACAAGAAAGCTTTCTTCCCCATCCCCAGAACCTGGAACTTGGTTTTATAAAGCAGTTTGCTGATTTATCTGGTAATCTCCTTGAGGAACTTTTGCAACTTTACAAACAACGACCAGAGTAAGTTCTCCTCCAACTCCATTATTTAAATAGTAATATTTCTTGTAAGTCAAGAATGAGTATACTATTTATTCTAATAATCCAAATTATATTGCCTGCTTTTTATTGCATAGGTAATTTCCCATCACACTAACAATTGCTATTTTGAATATACATTTCCTTATCCACTCCACAAAATCTGCATTTTATGCAATCTAAACAATCATCAGGTTCAAAGACAATATTTGTATTTCTTATAGTTTTATCTATTTGATTTTTGCAAGAGATTGAGAGTATGAAACATTCTTAGTTTTTTGTGACTTTCTTCTGTGCAAGAGAAAATACAAAGTACATCCTGTCTGTGCTGTGTGTGTGCACTAGGACCCCAAGGAAAGAAACCCTCCTTGACACAGCTAACCCCTATGTGAAGGAATCAGCTGAGGATTACCAAGATGCACTTTCCCTTTTAATGAAAGCCATGGATGAACTGGATAGTCCTGAGCACATGCCTAGTGGCTTAAACCAGTCTATGTGGAAACGTTTTTGTCTAGCTAGACGAAATAAAATTAAGAATGAGGAGTTGGTATGTAAAATTCTTTATTTCGCCTGTATACTTCTTGATATTTTTGAGTCTTAAGCTTTAGTGGAGTTCTCATGTAGGCTCAAGCTAGTGGTGAAATAACAATGCAGGATACATATGCTCCATTGGCCTTTGAAAGTTTGTTCTGGCTATATTCAATTCAGATTAACAGGGAAACCTGTTCTCTAGTTCAGGCTGTGGTACTTCAGAGGAAAAATTAGCATATTAATATGGATGGATTTGATCAGAATAATTGTGACCTTGATATGGTTTCATTAAAAATAAAAAATTATCATTTTTCTTTGCTCTATCCATACAAAAAAAACCTATAAGGTATTTGATTCCCATTATCTGTTGAAGTCATCCTCTCCCATAAGCATTCTACACTTGCACCAATGCATTCCAATAATTTTCCAGAATATAAAGAGCAATTCTTACCAAAAGGTGTTTCTGGAGATGTATTTGTTCATTATAAAAGCATGAATGAATAAATCTGAATTATGCAGAGATAGATATACATTAAATTTGACCAAAAGAGAAGCAAATTTGATTTCCCTTCATATGAATAAACTATGCATATATGAACAAATAATTTCCTGAGCAGAGTACAATGATTGTAACCTTTATGTCTCGTATGATGTGCTGAGATTCTCAGAATACTGGCTGCATATTTATATATACAGATATCTTCTTAAGAACTTGTCTTTTCTGTCCTTGAAGAGGCTTGCCCTGACACAGTGACAAAGTTGAAAAGTTGGCAATGTCACAATGTTGCTTGCCTAGGTGAAAGGGAAGATCCTAGCATTGGGAGAGATGAAGGCCTGTCACCAGAGAAGAGTAGAAGAGAATGAGCAGATGAAATCAGAATTAGAGAACACTTTCCAAGAACTCACTAGGTAATTTTGTGTCTTTTCCAATGTTCAGCTGACCTTTAATACTCCACTAACACAGAACCAAAACTTACAAGCAAAATTATACACCATCACTAGTGTCTGTTCTCCAGCACTCTTTTAGCTAGGTCTCATTGGTGCCTGGACTTGCAATATTTGATTTTTTTTATATATATAACATAATTTTCACATTCATTATCATTCAAGAATAAATTCCAAAGTAAAATATACAGGAAAATGGACCCTGGCTGGAGGCCTCTTTTGTTTTCTTTTCAATTGATATTAAGATTTCTTTTGAGAAATAACATTTTCCCTCAGAACATCACTACAGTATGTTAAACTGAATCCATAAGTTACATGGATAAAATATACCATAAGTTTCAGATTTTTTAGTCCATTTAGCAGCAAACAGAAGACAAAGTTTGTCAAAGAGTAAGCCCCACATGAAAACACCACCTACCTGTAACAAATATAAACACTGAGAATCATGGGAGGATTTATATAATCCTGTTGAAATCAATAAAGGCCATTTTTGTTTTCTGCCATCTTAGGCTGAAGGAGGAGAAGATGAAGCTTCAGCAGAATGTGATTGTCCAGTTTTTGCTAAAGCAAGGACAGGTGGAATTGGGAAGTACTCGGATCCCAGACTACAGTGATGCTGTTCTCATTGACAGGAGAGTTGTTGAAGAACTGAATTGCAGTCTTGCGGTAATTTACATAATCTGGAGGAAATTTAAGCTTTCTAAACAAATGTATTGTCCTTCAGAGGCTCAGCTTTTTCTCCAGTTTGACATTTAGTTTCAATTCATTACAACACCAGCAGGCTCAATTGTAATCTAGAAGCTATTAAGAATTCTCTAATGTCTCTTCTCATGATGTAAAGATTGCAGTGCAGACTGCTTTCTTGATGTTTGATCAATACAATTCAGATCAATGAAATGGTGACAGTCTTTAGACACACCATCACTTATACATACATTGTAACTAGAAAATGCTAATATCATGGGCACAAGTCCAAAAATTCCCTCCAGGCAAACTTGTAAGAAGCATTTTAATAGTGGCTCACATTAAATTTAAAAATTAATACAGCTTTATATGTAAGGTGAAATTGGTGATGATACTTAAAACAGTTTTTCATATCTCATGAAATGTTCTTTTTTTAGGCATTCTAGCTGTACAAACATTTTCTTTTACTGCTACTGCACAAAGCCTTCAGTACCATGTGCAAAATACCTTAAACAGAGCAAGCTTGTATTTTGTAGACCTAAAATGCCTTTCCATTCTTATATAAAATAGATAGATGGAGAGAGATTAGTTGTCATTTTTTTCATCTATTTCTGTGATCTAAGGCTGTAGGCATAAAAGAGAATAAACGTCCTTAAAAGATAACCATCTGGAGCAAAGTCTGGAAAGAGATTGCAGTTTAACATGTTTAATTGACTAAAATTATGACTTTGGAAACTTGCCCATCTTGTTGCAAACAATTATTCCATAATCTGTAAAGTGTGTTAATTAAGATTGATCTATTTTTTAGGCTCAAGGAGAAAAAAAAATTACTGCCATGGTAGAATATAAAGACTTCTCTAAAGGGATAATACAGCTGGAATGGGAACACAAGAAAATGAAAATGCAGATACAAGATCTGAAAGAGAAGGCTCGGGATATTGTAATACTACCTATTTCAAAAAATTGCCAGCTAGTGAGTTGCTTTTTCTGATTTATATTTTAACTGCAGAAAAATATGCTGCCTATACCTGTAAGAAAGATCTTTTATATTTATACCTCATAAATCTCTTATTACTAGAGAAACATGATTCCTAATAGGGCAACAATTCAGCTTTCAAAGGGAAGTCTTGCTCACGAGATTGAGAAGTGATGAAATTCTTTGGGATGTTACAGTGTAAATTAAGGCAAAATTAGCCTTAACTCTTAATGTTTCAAAACTGGTATTGAATAAGGAATCAGGATTTTGCAGCCACAATGAACAGATCTCTTATATCGAGCAGAGGTTTTTTTAGGTGAAAGGTCTGAGGTGCCCCCATCTGGTACTGCACAGAAATACCATAACTTTGCTCTACATGGAGACTGAGCAAGTCCCACCCTCTCCCTGCCATGTGCTGGCTCAGCAGCAGAACAGGGAATTGTTCTCCATGCCCGGCAGGCAGGAGGGGGCAGCTGCCAGCAGGGCAGCATATACATAGCTTTGAACAAGCCCAGCTGGCAGGCCAGGAAAAAGGAAAAGGCTTTGGGACACAGCCAAGGATGCCACTGGGAGAAGAAAGGAGGAAGAAGAGAGGTTGTAGGGAAAGCCTGAGGGTATTGCAGTATGGGATATAGAAGACTGTAGGGAAATCTTATGGTGATGATGTGGATGGCATAAAGGTTTGGAGTAAGGCATGTTGAAGGATGGGCAGGCTGGAGATACAGCAGTGGGGACAGCTATAAAGCACAGAGAAAAAGGAAAATGTTGGACAGCAGGTAAGAATATTGCAATTCAATCCAAATATTAGAAGAAAATTCAAAACATATGCTTTGCTTAATCTTCATCTGTACTGCTGCTCCACAAAATGCTTGTTCTGAATCACAGGACTTTCATAACTAACACCAATCACCAGAACAGCTTTATAAAGAGGTGATGTGACAGCAAGTTGAAAAATTCTTGTGGCAAATTTATCACCAGAGTTGCTGTTAGCTCAGTTCATTAAACTGATGAGCAGAACTCTTGCCTTTCAGAGAGAGTTAAACTGCCCATAGTAAAGGCATTTACCAGTTTAATCAGAATTCAAATGCCCTGAGAGAACAGACTTATGTTACTTTTTGATTAGAAATATGGGGTTAGTGGGAAAGACAAGGTAAAACATATCCCAAGAACAGGAATGGAAAGAAAGATGGTTTAGATGTGTGTGGGCAAGGACCTGAGACCATTTGGAATGAGGCCTGTTAATGAAGCAGTGAGAGAAAGAAGCTTAATCCTGTAGACAAGGAGCCCCTTCTGGGTCTTGCCTGTTTCTCCTCCTCTAACTAGAATTTTGCCTGTCATTTTGATGGGACAGTACTCTGGAAGGATGAATCTACATCTACAGGAACCTGTCTACTGCTTGTTATAGGTCCATAAAACATTCCTGTTATAGACCCATAAAACATTATGGGGTTTTTGATTTGTCATTTGATAAAGAGATATTTTAGTAGCAGTATGCTCAAGGAAAAAAATCAATAAATTCTCTGATATGTCAATTACTATGCAGATAGAACAACAAAAGAAGGAAGAATGATTGGGAAGCCACTAGACAGAAAATAATTTTCCTCTCTACCTAATGACAATCTTAGGCCTCCAGCTATGTTAGTTTAGATTACATTATAAGCAAAAGCATAGCTTAGGGTTTTTGACAACCTCAGCATACTTGTTTGGCCCTTGTTTTCATTATAAATATAGAATAGATAACATCCTTTTTAACAGCTGCACAGTCTAGTACTCACACAGCATCCAAGTGTATCCTTACAAGTATGATCACTAGTAAGCTTTACCACTGCAGAATTCCAGTTTTTTTGATTTCACATGGTATGTTTTTCTTTATAGAAGAGTGAAATTTTTGAGAATGAACAAGCATAAGGTAATTTTTTCTGGTTTTATTTCTTCAGTTCCTAACCATGCAGAACTATGACACCCACATGTCTCAGCACTTAGCAGGAATGGAGCAGAGCCTTGGAGTCATGGATAAGGTAAATCCAAGGGAACCACCACATCTGAGACACACAGCCTTACTTTAAATGCAGCTCCTTGCCTCCATTAGCAAGAGATGTTTGAAAGAACAAATGCAATTGATATAGGCATGCTAACTCAAGGACTGTTGGAATACATCCATAATAGTACACAGAGGTAGATATAGATGATATAAAGATATAGTTATAGATAGATATACAGATATAGATTAGATATAGCTATAGATAGATGTAGATATATATAGATATAGATATAGATATATAGATGTAGATATGTATATCATGTATTTGTCCATCTGGCTTCAATAGTTTCCTCAATTGAGCTGTGCTGTCTCCAGCAGCAGTTCTCTGATGTTTGGAAGCAGTCATCATACATGGATTGTTGCAGAGATGAAGCCTATCTACTTGCTCTGTTACTGGAATTAAATACTTTCCTATCCTGAATGCAGATCTGCTAATCACTTCTTACACAGCACTGCCTATAAAATCACTCTTCCATTTCTAATGAAGCATTCCTTCAGTGTTCTCTGTTTAATGTTTTGCTGCAGGACCACCAGCAAAATATTCCTTCCTTCTGTATTCAAAGTAAAATACAACAATCTGATTTGCTGGCTGCCTCATGTATTTCACCATTCAAATTATGACTGTCATTGTTTTTAAGTGATTTCACTGGATTTTCTCCAAGTTGTGCTACTTGGCATCAGCTTCCTCTTCCTCTTCAAGCTTTAGTATTTATCTTGTCCCTTTACAGCCCATCCATCAGCTTCAGCAGCTCCCAGCAGCCAAGAGCATGTCCTTAACTCATGCATTCCATTGACTTCCTTTTCTCCCTTTGCCTTTCAAGTTTTATCTTGAATATATATCTCTTCCTGACCTATACCTCTTTATTCCTTGGCTGCTCCTTAAATTAGAAGTCCATAAACTGAGATACTGTGTGTGAAAAACACTTTACAAGGTAAAGTTTACAATGTTACTAGTCAAATCAACACACATTAAAGTTTATCAAGCTATAGCACAGTGCTTAAAGTTATAGTTTTTCATCATAAGTTTGCCTGAACAGTTTTTGTATGACCTCATATATTTGTTTTATTCATCTCAAAATGGACAGTTGCACAAGAAGAATGTGAAGAACCATCAGAAAAAAGTCAGAGAGCTGAAAAAGTGCATCCATCTAAAAGAGCAAGCAAACTATGAACTCAGCCTGCAGCTGAAGGAAATGCTTGTGTCTGTGTCAGAAAGGATGCACATCTTCAAGGCAGCTGGTGAGTCCAGTGATGCACTTTAAAGCACAAGCAAAGGATGTTCAGAAATTAACTCCAAGGCTGGACAGTGCTGTTCTCCACCATCAGCTGAGGGGCAGTGCCTGTTACTGAATGTGCACAATGAGCAGAGTCCTTCCTGCCAAAACCTAACACGGTCACTGAAGAGTTACCTGGAGACTCTTGTGGCTCTTGTAAACAAAGCTAACTGACTGAATTCCTGAAACTGTTCAAGTCAAAATATTACAGTTTTTTAGGCAACATGCTTTCATTTTTTCTGAGAGCTCTTCAATGGGCTTCTTCCCACCCTTCCAAGAGAACAGAGGAAGTAATGTGAAGCTAAGAATAGTATTCACTTTTAGGAAAACTTATAGAAATCTTTTCACTAATGGAAAACAGTTACAGATTTTCAAAACAGTGGGTACTTGCTAGAAGCATGAAGAAAGCATGCCCAGTGCCTTTATAAAATAATTTGCTTTATTCAGCACTATAAAGGTTCTTAAGCTCAACTGTGAGCCTTTTATAAAATGCTTGCCTATTTTATACAGAATTTGGAATAACCCCAGGACAGGTCCCATATAAAGATGGACTACACATCCCCTATGAGCACAGGCTAACACTAGTGCTTTGTTTCCTGCAGACACACGGGATATTTCTGAAGAGAACACACGGCAGCGTTACCAAGAGATTCTGAAGCAGAAATATCTACGGGACCTTATAAGGGAACAGGAAAAACAGCTTACAATTCTTCAGTTAGAAACTGAAGCTTGGAAACCAGGAACACACCAGGTTGTTTGAAAATCAGAGTCTAGACAGATGAATAATACCATGGTCCTAATCTAAGAAAAAAGTTTTGACAGCTGATTCTTCTCCGTGAACTTTTCTTTCCACAAATTGTTTCTTCTGTAATTCCTTAAAAAATAACTTCCATTTGAAAGATGTGTGGTTGTCTGATTTGTATTTTTTACACCTGGTCTTACCCCCATTATATTTCAGTTGATGAGATTTATTTATACTGGTTTTATAATATAAACCATATAGGTCATTACAGAAAACAAAGGATACAAGAAATTGTAGACTGAAAGGAGTATCTATGTATGTCCATTGTTTGCAATATGCAATTGTAAAAGCTTTTAAAGATAAATCCATCAATTGGCATCTGCTACAATTCATGTCTGTGGATTTGAAATAATAATTTACCTTTGTGATGGCACAGATGTAGGTTTCTGAGCAGATGTAGGGTTGTTTCATCCTGACCAAAGGCAGCTGTGCCTTATCATGGTGTAATCACCCACAGCCAGCATGAGCTGTGGCTGCTGCCACAGGAAGAATCACAGGAATACCAAGTTTGGAAGCATCTGGCCTCCTGCTGGCATCTCCCACCCCTTTACATTGAGAAGCAGTGTATTCTGCCAGCTCCCTCCACAGCAGCTAATAAAGAAGCTGTGATAAAGTTAACTGCTGCTGGAGCCTGAGCTACTCAGTATAGGCCCTGCTTTTTATTTCCCTGATCCACGGTGTGATGCAATTCTTCTTTCATAAATTCACATGAGATCTAAACCCATTTCATTATGAGAGCAAGAATAGCTTTGATACCTTAGCTTCAAATTCTACCCTTGTAAGAAAAAACTATTTCAGTTGTGATCCTGTACCTCTCTTCTTTTGCTTTACCATCTCTTACTGGGATTTGTAAGGATTCTAATTACATCTCACTTATTACAAGACCTTTTGTCTTTCTGCCAGAACTGCCCTAGAAGCAGCATCTTTCCAAATGTGCCAAGGACCTTGGAGAAGGTAACTGACCCCTTCACCAGGCACCATCATCTTTTTGCACAAGCTTAAAAAGGCAGAGAAATAGTGCTTTAATACTCAAAATGTGATTTGCAATAAAGGTTGTTCTGCATTCTCTCTGGACAGCAACAGTCAGTATTCTTAAGAGCAAGGTGTAGGTACAGGCTGAAGTCTAATGAGCTTTACCAATGGTTAAAAAGTACTGTATGATCTTTGATTTTCTTTCTCTTGAGCTAAGAAATTACTCCATTATTAAGGAAACGGGATATAGCATCTGTAAACAAAAGGAGTAGAGTATAACCAGTAAGAAAACAAGATTCCTAACAGGGAGAGTTGTAAAGCAGTTAAGATGTATGTATTGTTATACTGGAGAAGCAGTGGTTTTAAGGAAAATAAAAAAACAGAAGTGACCACGATGAGAAAATAAGCAATTTCAGGTTAAATAAAATAAAATAAAATAAAACTTTTAAAAAGGCATTTATTGAAGAATAAATGAAATGGTCAAGGTTTATTCAGTTTTATGAGGCTGTGTTTGAAGCAATCCCATTAAACAAGGCCTTGTTTTTCTTATTTATTTGAAGAGAGAAAACCCTTGGCTCTCAGGTGTAGCAGAATAGAAAGTTGGTTTCAATTTTCTTGCCTTCCCTTCTATTGCCTCAGGCTGTGGCAGAAAGTTTATGAGACAGCAGCCTTGAAGAGAATGTCTGGACCAGTACTTGAAAGCAAGTGCATTACAGCACATTTCCCTCAATTAGGAGTTAAAGCTAGTGAGAACATCTTAGCTCTGGAATATTAACATCAACAAAATTAGTTATCTTAACTCACAAAATGTTGTCATTAGCCTTCACTGGCTGACTGGCACCAGGAAGACATTTGTAAAATGGATGTATCTACAAACAAACTGAACTCTTCCCCATCTGAACATGAACAGAATTGACAGTTTGAGTTATTTCAATACAAGTAACCATGCAGAGACTAATAAAAAAATTGACTACTTTCTACCCATTCAACTATGACTTAATTTTATTTTTATTAAATAAAAATTCACTGACCAAGTCATTAAGCCAGATTCTCCAAAACATTGCCAGTTTGATTTCTTTCCATGAAGTAATGCCTTTTACAGTGCCTACTGTAGGTATGTATACAGCTTTACAAATATCTCTGGAGAAAACCTCCTAACCCCAAAGCATAAAGTCCATTGTCTGACCAACACTTCTGACACAATCAGAAAGTATTCAATCTTTTCTGCTTTTGTGTCTGTGCAAAGAAAGCTCTGCAGCTGTAGATTAGGCATCTACAAAGTCCTCTTCTGTTCTGCTGTAGTGCAGTAACTGATCTTCTAACCCAAAGGTATCAATGAGCTGAGTGAGACTCACTTTCTTGCCATCTGCAGAAAAGGCTGACTGCAGCTCATACAGCATCAGCTGGGTGCTACTTCTCCACTTCACTATCAAAGCCTGCAGCTCAGACAGGTTGTTCTGAAATTGGGACAAAGGAAAAGAGAGTCATCATCTGCTGACATAAAGAGGTTTTGATACTCTGCAGATATTCTTATAAAATGCCTTAAACTGAGGCAATACACAAGCAGCACACTAGAAAACCAGTGAGTGTTGCCTCACCTTGGATCGATACATCTTCACCAGTTTGAGCCTACGAAGCAGCTCCTCCTTCTCTTGCACTTGTTTCACCAGCTTTGCTTTTTCCTCAAGGGACTGCTGCTGACCAAGATCATCCTGCAGCACATTCAAATTCTCTGCTGATCCACAGGGATCACTCTGCTTTGAGGGACTTTTGAAACATGAATGTCCAGTGCCATTTCCTTCCAGGTTTTCAGACCCATCTTGTAATCTGGAGCAGTCTGTACTTGTGTCTGGCAAGCACCCTGTGCCAGCACCAGCAGTGTCTTTCTCTTCAGTGTCTATTTTCAGCCGCTTTGCCACTGTAAAACTGGCATTAAATGAACGTCTTGTTTTCCTTAATCGTTCCCTCAGAGCTGCACTCATTTGCTAAAAAATAAAATAAATAAACCCAAAAAACCCAGGTGGTCAGAATAATCTTAAATTTTGATCAAATCTCAAACTGTTTACCCATCATTATTGTTTACATAGAATATGTACTATATTTAACATCATTGTAAAGCCAGACTTTCTAATTCTCTGTATAGCCTTCAAAACATGAACAAAGTTAACTTGTTCCTTTCTCATATATCTGCACACACAGCTGCAAGATATGGAAAGGTGTAGTTCCACATGTTTTTGGACAAAATCCTGTATTCTATTGAAGCAAACTTACTCGTCTTTGTGTAAAAGAAAAATGGCATATTTCAATTTGGCTAATTTTATTCTATCAATTTCCCCTCTGGTTTAATGGAGGCAAGGGTTATTTTTCCTGCTGTGCCATCCTATACATCTGTATTAGAACTTGTACAAAATATCTGTATTCTAGAACATATTAGAAACACCTTTGTAATTCTGACCTGTTCATGCTTTGGAGATACTTCACAAGCATTTAAAAAAGATTTTTTTTTTCTTCAAAATAATTATTTTTTATAATCTGTGTCTAGCATTTTTGTTTATAGAAATGCACTAAAATGTGAGTGGGGGATTAGGCCTCAGGCCTGTCCTGCATAGATCTGGATGCTGAGTGTGACAGTATCACCATTGCACATGCTGGGACAAACCAAAGCAGAGCTCAACACTATGGAGAACTGACAAACTGAAAGCACTGTACTTTGTTCCACTGCAGGCAGAAGTCACAGAAAGTCCTCCTGCATGCAGACCAACCCAGAAAACTAGAATTTGAGAACACTGAAGATGACAGGTTAAAACAAACAAGCAAAAAAACCAGCACACATGCTATATAATATTTCAATTTATTAGTATAGCATTTGGGTTATGTTGCTTTATCACTCTGTATTTACAGTAAACATCTGCATTTTCAGAGCAAAGCCCAGCAGGCACATTCCTTACCTGCACAGCCTTGCAGCTAGAGGTATAAGGTGCCTGGCTCTAGCCTTCCAGCAAGCACTGTCTCAGTGACTTCTGACTCCCTAATGATTCCACAAGTGTTTCTGTTACTATGAAGAATTGGAAAAGTACTAAGTTTTCATACCTGTTTCCCTGAACTAGTCCCCTGTGCAGGTGCTGCCCCAGCATCCTTTGGAGTATTGCACAAAGATGGCAATTTATCCACCACTGACTCTTCCATCTTGAGATGAATAGCAGTCTCTGTTAAATGACATAATGAATTATGGTGTCACTGTTACCTGATTATAACGAGCCATGTGGCTGCAGAAATGAGTAAAAAGCTCTGATATGAAATTCTAAGGCTTATTTTCTAATTGGCATGTTCAAAACAGACATCTGCATAAGTTACACCAGTTTCATGTGCTAAGTAGCATCTTGCTTTGTGAACAGCTTTTTTTTGAGAGGATGTGTGACACTACTAACTGCCATAAAGTTTTTTTTACTATGCATTTTTATATATTCTTTTTCCCCTTGCTCCTAAAGCTCTGTGGAGCCAGGAAAATTTTTGCTGCCCACAGTATAAACAATAAATCTTTTCTACAGAATATAATTGGGTATCCAGATCTCTGAAAATAATCCAGATCCTTCTGGGGATGCTTCTTAAAAAAGTAATTACACAGTTTTTATTAACAGTAAGCACCCCAAGCTCAGAAAGGCACCATAATTAAAATG
Source organism: Erithacus rubecula (assembly GCF_903797595.1). Taxonomy (NCBI): domain Eukaryota; kingdom Metazoa; phylum Chordata; class Aves; order Passeriformes; family Muscicapidae; genus Erithacus; species Erithacus rubecula. Next base: position 23,738,004 of record NC_136660.1, on the reverse strand, counting down.
GCTAAGTCACACCCCCCAGCAGGAACCAACTTCAAATCGATTTGGCCATGTTGAGCTTGTTTAGCAGTTGTGAACCACCTACTAACGACCAGAACAAAGCTGGAAAATCGACAGCTGCACCCCCACTCACCTGCAAATTGCAATTAGGAGTTTTGAAACAGAAGCCTCTCAAGAATAAAATCCTGCAAACCAAAACTAGGCAACATAGGGCTGGCACCAGGGGCTTCCTCTTCACAGATGAAAACTGCCAAAGCTTCAGTATGCCAAAGCTTTAATGGCCCAGCAACCCTGGTCTCCTGGCTTGGTACCAAAGGATGGAGATCCTCATTTATCTTAGGAATCAACGTTCCTGCCCAGCTGTTCAAAACTGAACATACGGTACTCCATTAAAAAACCCCAGAGCTTAGGAAAGAGTCCAGTTAATTGGGTATTTTAGCAATCCATCAATTAAACAGCAAGCCCACAGCATCCATTATATATAATGGAAGTTTAATACTATTATGTCTTGTTGCAATCAAGAGCCTAAAAAAAGATACATCATTCTTATGCATACTGTATGCCACAAATAAGTAATAAGTCTTTCCAAGGAGCAAAATCATATCAAGCCTAAAAGATAGTTTAAGAAAACCCAAACAATCCTAGGATTCTTTATCTTTACTGTCTGATGCAATTTTCAAATGACCCTAACAAATACTTTTTCCACTGGTTTGCTAATGTTGTAACTTGACAGCACATTCACACAGATCTCCTGCACTCTTAAAATCCTTTTCGTGTATCTTAGGCTAAGAACCCTTGGTCACCACACAAAAAATTCTGTTCAGCAAGTTAAGAAAATTTGAGTTAGAAGGGGAAAAGACAATTTTGCTTTTCAGTACTTACATGATTTCTGCACTTTGGGTACGTCTGTAACTACGCCCTCAGGTTTCCTGCTTATTGCTACGTTATACAACGGCACTCACTCCTTTTACTGTCTCAGCAACTAAAGGCTCTATTAACACTCAATACAGCTTTTGCCTTGCCAGTTTTCCACCGACAGAGAAGGCTGGGAAACCCATAAGCAGGGCCATAGACCCGCGGAGCTTGTTCTGAGATGCTGCACCCTAAAAACATAGCCCCAGCACGGAGCCCGAAGCGAAGGGAGGCCCCTCGGGGAGCACAAACCCCCAGGGCCGGGGTGAAGGAAGAAAGCACCTGGTGAAACCACCCCGGCTCCCCTCACACGCTCCAACCTCCCGCGGCCGGGCCCGGGGCGGCCCCGCGCCTGCGCAACGCGCGTGCCCGGGCGGCGCCAGCTGCTCGCGCCTGCGCGCTGTGGGAGGCGCTGAGGGGCTGAGGGGCGGGGCGTGAGGGAGATCCCGGCCCCGCCCCGCCCCGATCGCGATCCCGGTCCCGATCCTGATCCCGATCGCGATCCCGACCCCGCCCCGCCCCGGTCCCGATCCCGGTCCCGGTCCCGGTCCCGGTCGTGCGAGCGGAAAACGCGGGGCATCCCCAGGGACCTCGTAGACTCTGCTCTTGCATCTGGGCATTGCATGCGGTGCTGTGTCCCTTAGGCCAGCGTGGGCCCGCTACCCCACAGCTCGGGTCTGGGCCAAGGCCAGGTGCCACCTCACAGAATCAGTTAAGCTGGAAAAGACTTTTAAGATTATCGAATTCAACCTGTGACCATCACCATGTCAACTACACCATAGCATCAAGTGCCACATTCAGTCTTAAACACTTCCAGGGGTTGTGGCTCCAGGACCTCCCAGAGCAGTCTGTTCCCATTCCTGTCACCATTTCTATGAAGAAACTTTTAATAGTGGCCTGCCTAAACCTTCCCTGGCCTAGCTGAATACAGTGAGACTGTGTCCCTGCAAGTGTCCCTGTGCCAGGGAGGGGTGTTCTGCCTCGGCATGGAGCTCTCCCCATCATGGATAGCACAGTTGGCCCTTTTGTCACAGCCAAAGGAGCCACAGCTCTCCACCTCAAGCTGCAAAAGCCTTTATCCCAGGGACTCCCTCCTCACAAAAGGGAAAAAAAAGTAACTGAGGGACACACGGGGAGATGTGTGACTTGAGCAGCACTGTCATGGCTGTGGGAAAGAGAAAATGAAGAAATTTGACTAGAGAAGCAGAGAGATTGTGATTGTGACAAGTTCAGGATTAGAGAATTCCCTGCTGAAGCAAAAGTGATCTTCCTGTCTCTATCAGCTGCACACCCGACTTCCCCACGTGGATTTACTTTTTCCCAAAACTGATTTGTACAAAATGTTTTTCGACTATAACTGTCAGGAAGCCCTAACAACACCAGCTCCCAGCCCTTGGGGATGATGTGCCCGTGGTTCCTCCAGCAGTGCCCAGGCTGTGCGAGAGCTGCAGGTGCGGCACAGGCACCCACTCGCTCTCGCTGGATCATGCCCTAGCTGTGTGTCACAGCTGCCTTAGCTTCCTGCCTGCTTCCTCCTCACAGCTACAGATGAGGATACTATTTTCTCTTCACCTTGTGTTACTCCCATCTCTATTGAGACCAGAGACAGTGTTGAGCTGAGAGGTGAGTAAGCACTGAGTGTTGTAGGTGTGATGACATGTTAGCAGTTGCTGCGGTTTTGACCGTGAGGTTTCATAGATTCACACACTTCAAAGAGGATTTGACAGGGATGGTAACAACCTTTTACTCTCCTATGATAAAAGGTATCAAAGCACTCAAAGCCCATCTAAAGCAAGTTGTGTTGGGAAATCTGAGAACTTGAGGCCTTTAGGTTACACCTTGTATATATGATTTTATCTGAGGGTGAAATTGATTTAGAACTAATATTTTCCGTAGCAAATGTGGGAATTTGCATTGTGTGGTTTCATACTATCTTTTGTAACCACTTACCAAAAGAAACCCGGTTGAACAGTACCCTAAGTGTTCAGGCAGTTTGGATGTGTTTTTTAAATCTGCCCCTTTTTTGGATTTCCAGTTTCTTTTTCTAAACCTTCAGCTAATTTAATGTCATAAATATTTTAATTTTTAAATGTGTTAAAAATGGACTCCTGAGTGCAACAGCAAAAGTGCTAATAAAACTTCTGCTGTGAATTTATCAAGAGGGTTGGATCTCAGACACTCTGGAGCTTGGCAATGGCATGTCTCCAAATTTACAGGGTATTTCCTTCAATTTCAAGGATGGTCCCTACTCTAAATTACTCATGCTCTGTTGTACAGACATGCTAACAGATGAGTTGCACAAGAACAACAGAAAGTTTGAGATTTTAGATCATTTGCCAGGTGAGATTCCAGTAAGATATAACAGGAACATAACACATGAAAAAGTCATCCTGTGCATTATCATTGCACTTAATTAGAGCAACGCCCAAATGCCTCACCCCAAGAGAGATTGCAGATTGTTTGGGATTGGGAAAAAAGAAAATGGTGCCACGTATTGGGTGCATGAGTTTAGTGTGCTGCATCCAGAGCAGAGGAGAGGAAATAATGTCATTAATATTCACTGGTGGGTTATGACTATAGGAAAACATGCTGTTCAGGTTGGTATTAAGTGTTTAGCTGTGTTCACTCCATTTACCTATGAATTTGCCTGGTGTTTACACAGTGCTGCAAAAACATGGCTTGCCCAACACTTGACTGGAAGCTCCTGACAGAGCTGGGAGCTAGAGTGTTATCAAGCACTATCCAGTGATTATCCAGTATTTTTATTGCAGAAACACAACAGTGATGTTTAATGATGGCAAACCAGAGTCATATTGAAACCTCCCGTTCAAAAACTGAACATCTGTTTCTCTTGAGGAAAACAATTATCCATGTGTCATTGATAGTGGCATGTTTATGGCACACTGCAGAGTGTTTCTCATGCTGTTCAGTTAAGCTCACCAGTATGTGCACACAAGAGCATATTCATTGCAGCACAGTGTTTATTAAGCACTATAATGCTATTGTTTGATTTCTTGGATTCCTCTTGTGATCAGAATAGTTTGGGGTAAGCAAAATGAAAAAAAAGTGTAGGAAATTGTGTGCTGGGTAATAAAATTATTGATCTCTATTTGCTGAACATACTACTTCCTTCAGAAAAATTATTTTCCCCAAGGAACCAAAAGGAAAATCTACTCTTTGGTATTTCTGTGTTGGTATTTTAATGATCAGATTATTTTTTCTTCCAAGTGTACACCAGTTTGGCTGCACAGTTGAAAGATATTATCCATGTACCCTCTCAATAATCTTGTGGTCCCAGAAGAACACTGAGGCTGACACACCAGCATTCTCAGGACAAGGACATGTTTTAATTCCCCTATGGGCATCATCTGTAGTAGCAAAGCCAAAATGGGAAGTAATAGTAAAGGATACTGGCTTTGTGTTTAGAAATTCCAGTTTGAGCTTTATGGATTCTTCTCTTCCAGATTATCACAAAACTTTCATTTAACACCAGGTCTTTTCCCCCTAAACATTGCCACTGAGTATCTGGCAGTACTATGTCTTAAGGCACATATGTATTACCCCCTTCTCTCCTTTTTCTGAAATCTGTTGATCTTGTTTGAAGCCAAGAAATGTATTCTTATGCATGAATACACTCTGCACTGTCTGCGTGTTTTCTCTTGCCTGGGGCAGGAGGGTGGGTGCTTTTATGTGCCTAACCACTAACTGCTGTAGAAAGTTTTAAAATCCTACCCACTTCTGCATCAGCTTAGGATAGTGTTTTTGCTGGCTGCAATTCACTTCTCTGAAAGATGTTCTGACTTGCTTGTAGCCATGTAAAATATACCAAAGAAAGGACTTTACAGACCGGATTCCTGGAGTAAAACCAGTTTACTACAGCAAAACATGTCCTTGGGAGATGGGTTCTGCTCTCATAATGGTTCAAATGCCCAGTAGCTAAAAGTGAAGTCTCTGGAATGACATCAGCATAAGTTAAATCAAAAGTAAATTTTTTTTGCCTTGTCTGCTTTACATCTGTGGCTTGCTATTGTTGAGGTACCTGTCTTGAAAAGAAAAACTGCCTGGATTTATTGTAGCTGAGGGGCACTGCAATTTGCTGTTACAAAAGATAATGTAAGAGCCAGGCCAGATGGGCGGCGTAGTTCTCGCTGCGTGTGTGAATAACCACATGGGTGAGGCATAGTGCTAATAAAAAGGGTTGGCATATGATTGTCTCTTATTTCTGTGTCTGTGGGATTTTCTCTGACATAAAAAGTCAAAAATTACAGTATGAAGTCTTTATGAGACTGTAGTACATAAAGGAAACAATAAACAGACCTTCTTGACAAGAACACATAAACAGTGTTCTTGTCTTTGCTGAAGAGCTGATTGATCATTATTTTAAGAAAATTCAAACCTTTTAAATCTAAACCCTTGGCCAAACTAGTCCCTGGTACAGCTTTTGCCATCTCTGATGGTCTGAGCATGTTTTTGTGTTAAAAGTATTTGAATTGTAGCAGAGCTTGAAGAGTTGTTTGGTTTTCTCACATACCTGATACAAGAGTTCACTCTGTGCTGTGTGCACGTAACTCTTGGCTTGCTCACAGTTATTTGTACTGCTGGAATTGGTAAAGCTGAAAAAGCGAACATGATTTATTTGCAAGTGCAGACAAGCTGGTTTGAGCAGTTACCTGTAATTTGGAGACCTTGGCTGGACCCAGTGGATTAAACTGGTGTACCAGACAAGTCATCCAGTGAGCACGTAAGCAGAGATGGAGACTTCTCCTTCTTCCTGAACTTCTGGGGGTTTCCCATTGCTCTGAGTGCAAATATGAGTGAGTAGTGTCCATCATCACCTCAGCACCACCACTGGCTATTGTTTTGTTTTAGAATAAATTACCATTCTACTGAGCACACCCTACCAAACTGCAGCATCATCAGGCAAGGTTTAAAAATACACCCCAGGAAATGAATTAGGTCATTTACCTGAGGCTAGAGAAAACCTTATTAAGTAAAATTTTAGAAGTCTTTTTGTAAGGATGAAATATTAAAGTGTTTATGGCAGTTTTCCATCTTGAGAATAAAGTCATCTCTAGAGGGCTGAGATTTCAATGTGGCAGCGTTGTCAGGCACTGCCTCTACCTTATGTTGCAAATCAGGCTTACAAGTCAGTGAGAGCTGGTTAAAACTCTCTCCTGGTTTCCATGAAGGTAATAACCAATGTAATAATGTTTCAAGTGCGTATGATTGTTGTGAGATGGGGGATATGTCTGTGGAATATTTGTTCAAACCAAATCACATGTCTAAGGACAGCTGCCTCAGAATTGTGAGGCTGGCAATTCACCAAAATTTGTGAACATATATGAAACTGTCAGTTCTTAATGTAAAGATTGAGGCAAATTCTTAAAATTCAAAAGATCTAAGATACTTAAAAACAATGGGATCTCAATAAATTCTCTTATCACACCTCCTCCCAAAATACTCAGCTGAAAGGAGGACAATGTAATCGTCTTCTGTTCCATTTCCTTTAGCAAGTAAAATGGACAGTGAAGCTTCTTTGACTTCTTTCTTTTTCTTGAGTAAGATATACTGTTTATGCTCTTTATGACTCATTAAAAAATATTTTTTTTCAGTGTTTATGACCTGTATTGCTTCTGTTCCAATTATTTCCAAAGCAATTTCAGTGCAAATTTTCTACTCAGATTCCTATCTGAAATAACTATGTTTTGAGTCTCTTTCTCTACACAGACATACAGAAAGCTTAATTGATGAATGTGTAATATTTTCTTACAACCTCTGTGGGTTCTAGTAAATCCTGTTATATTATTTTTACTAATGTTGTGTTGTCTTTCATCAGAAGGGCAGCTTAGCCCTTGTGACATTTGAAGTCATTGAGAAAGTTCCTGCTGAACTGAAGGGAAGCAGAAATCTGCTGTCCTGATGGAACTTAAGTGGAAGTGTGGCATATGGAGTCAGCTAATGGTATTATTTCATGTGGTGCTGAGGGTACTGGAATTGCAGCTGCCTGCATTAGTGTGTTTCACACTGTGTGGGAAAGCCACCAGTCTCCCTCTCAACACATTAAGGCAACTGTATTTTGGGTGAAGAACATTTGTCTTAGGTGGGGTGCAGGAACACTGAACTGATGCTAGGTGAACCAGGCTAGTGAATGCCACCTGCTTTAACTGAGAGGAGGTTTTCCCTTCAGTAACACAGGTGACTTTGAGTCTGTGTCCTGAGTGCAGTGACCTCCACCACACACATTACAGACACTGAGCAAGCTCTCTGTCATCAACCTCTCTGATGACAGCCATGCCATGCCATATTACATGACACTCCTGCAAAGAGAAATCCTGCAGTTCATTCACAGCTGAAAAAGTTGTTCTGGATTTGATGCTTTAAAGTTTAGTGCATTTTCCCTTAAGTTAATTGCAAGCATTTTATGGATAACATATGCCAGAATAAGCTATTTCATCACTGTTAAATGCATGGTGGTAACTCAACACATGGGTAGGCGCTGACAAGTTTTCTCTTGAAAGTCTCCTCAGGATTTAGATCAGCAGATAGATCACTTCAATTTTACATGGTGTATACCCTGCCTGTTCTTGAGACTGTGAAACTGGGCATGGATAGTCTTAAAAATGTCCACATGATGTCTGGATATGAAGTTTTATGTGGGATTCATTTTCTTAGGATCAACAGTGCACATATGGGTGTACACTACTTAATCATGTGTGACATATAGGTGCAAAGATTAATCACAGATACCGTCATCTACTCCCTATAGTTTACTCTGTTTGATGACATGTTTCTTTTCCATCTCAGTGAGGAATTCTGGGTCAGACTTTTTTTTTCCTTAAAGCAAGATTTTAACTATGTGAAAACAAGCCTAGAAGCTGTGAAACTCTCTCTGGTGTAACACTTCCCAGTCCTAAGGTTTTCTCTCAAACCTAGAGACCTGCTTTCTCACAAATACCACTATAATGCAAGAGCTACTTCTACTTTGCCTTACCAGTTAATGTGCCTAGCTGTAACTGATTTTCAAAATATCTGCTTAACAACTCAACAGGAAAAACAAAGCAAAAACAAACAAAGGGCAAGAGGCAGAGGTGAGAAATGGCAATGAGAGGAGGATCTCTTCTCCAGAGAGAATGTTTGTGCCAGTAAATGTTACTGAAAACATCTTGGTGTTTTGCCTTCTCAAGGAATTCCAGTTTCCATTTAGTACAAATAAATAACTCTCCTTACCTCTCTCAGCTTCTCAGGTAAAGATGGGTACATCTTTCAGGCAAGAAGTATAAATACATCTCAGAAGCCAACACTGAGAGCGATGCTGCAAGCTTATGCTGGCAGAGTCCCTGCATAGTAGTGCCAGGAAAACTGCAAATGAAGAAATTACCCTTTCTGCTCAGTGCTTCACCCAGATCTCCATCAGCTCTGCCAGTCTCATTATTCTAGATTTTTCAGTCAAACCTGCAGTCTGATTTTGACAGCAGACAACCATCCTGAGGTACAGTGCTCTGAAGAGTCCACCAGGCAGTAGAGAGGCTGAAAGAACCTCAAGAAGCTAAATAATCAATAGTCTTCCCTTTTATTTCAAGCCCTAGTCCACCTAAGATTGATTGCCATGCACATTGCCTCAGGAGCAGGCCAGAGTGGTGAAGTCATTCAGTGATGCGCTTTTAAGACTTGGGTGTGTTACCAGGAGAATGGGAGCAATGCCACTGAGGAACAAAATAGGAAGTATGAAGGCTCATGTACATTCCTTATAAAGAAGGATTTACTTTTCTAAGTAAATCTATGTGCAAGGACCATCCCCATACATATGATGGAGAAGTTGCAATGATTTACCATCCAAATGAGGAGAATCAAACCTCACACCCTGGGGTTACCGTGACAAACTCTATTGCATCTGTTAATTATTGCTGCATTTGTTTTTTAAACAGCAAAACCACATGAGCCAATTTCATCTTTAGCTTAGCTGATTTCACGGGAATTGATGATTTTGTATCAATAACTAATTTAATTTCCTTAATTTGTAAGAATTTTGTTCATCTACATAATTTGGGTAGAAGAAAGGTAAGTAATGTGAGATAAGATTGAATGCTCAAGTGCTTTTTTGTGGGAAGCAGCTATGTAGGATATGCACCTTCTTCAGTGTTTTGGTCTGTTGAAGATATTACTAGAATTAGTGCAGCTGTACTCCAAGATTCCTTTTACATTTATGTCCCACAGCCATGTTCAAACTGATGCTGTAGGTAATTAAACTGAGACTTCATCAGCTCAGGTGGAGGAATCCTGAAGGCTGGTTACGAGATCAGGAAGATTTTCATGAAAAGATGAATGTGTGTTAAGAGTATCTTTAGAATTTATTCCACAAAGGAGTGTTGAGTGTGTTTTTCTACCGATTTTAAAAAATCTAAGTGGATCCTAAGTAAAGTATTAAAAAAATGCAATGAAGGAACACTCTTAGTACATTCTTCCCAATTCTTTAAAATACTCTTTGCATTTGTCCCTGACAATTCCTGAATACTTCACACAGACATATTTGATGAATATTGCACATTCACACACTACACAGCAAACAGTTGTCTTGTATTGGATCATACCTTTGCTTATTGCTAAGTTGTTTATGTGTTGGGAACTGTACTTTTTTATTGTATGCTTGATTTATTTTGCTTCTAGATGATGGTCTTTTTTTACTAGTTTGTTACTGTTTCATTGTGCAAACACTATGCATTAGTTTTAGGAAAAGCTGAAGGATTCCGCTGACACTGCAAATAGCTACAGTAAAGTAAACAGAACAGAAATAGGAGCATGTAATTCTAATGGCCCCTTTAACACCAGCCCAGCCATGGTTCACTGCCCTCCCACCTGTGAGCAGATTGCTCTTGATTCTGGCAGGTGCTGTCTCTGTTTCCATTCCACCTCATTCCCACTTAGTCTCTGTCTGCTGAAGTTTTCATGATAATATTTTATGCACATGTATTGGCTTGTTGATTTCTTTATGTTTTGCTTGATTGCATACACTTGGCATGTGTCAGCTGCCACAGATGCTGTTTTGCCTGCTGCATTTTAGCTACTCAGAGGGGATTGAACCTCTTCATGGATGAGGATGGGCATATATACGTGTGTATCAGCATCTCACTGTGCATTAGGTACTGGGCATGGCTGTTTCTTGGCAAATGAATTTGCTTCCAGGCATATTAAGAACAGCAGTTTCCAATACACACTGTTCATGCCTGCACTCTTAAGGAAATATCTTATGAAACTGCAAGTTAAACATTGCCTTCTGGTCAGGTAGATAAGGTTCACAACAGTTTGGCACTGATTGTCCTTCATTAGCAAAATAGGATAGTTTTTACCCACAGTTACAATTTTAAAGAAATTTGCAGAACTGCCAGATTTATCATCAAAACAGTAATTAACTGAAATGTCATGCAATTAAACCAGACCAGCATGTGTTTGACAGCCTTGGGCAATACTAGAAATGAAGTCCCCAGCTCAGCACAGTACTTAAATATGTGTAGCTTTAAGCACGTGGGTACTCCCTGTGAAGGCTGGAGTTAGTTCCCACTGGTTGGAGGTCTAGGAAACTCAGTAAGAACAGGAAAAGCTTAATTTGGTGTTGAAAACCCTCATGGCATATGTGACAACAGCATTCGAATACATGAAAGGTGATAGCAAGAAAGGAGATGAGTTACACTGAATAGGGAAGAGAGGAAGTGATTGTCACCTCAAGAAACTTGTTTGGAACTTCAAGACATTTTCTAACAGTAAGTATGGGAGTTATGGAGCAGATCACATCAGGAGGCTCTGACACCTCATGGAAAGTTCTAAAAGTGTTTTAAAGAAAAATTTGTGAAGAATAATCAGCATGGAGGTAGGCTTTGGACAGAGAGATGGACAAGAAACCTAACTGAAGGCCTTTTCAGCCTTGTTTTCCAGAAATTACACATGTGCATCAAAGGAAGTGTATAAGACTCTCACAGTGTTCTTTATAGGCTTAGACAAATGCTGCTCTGACAAAAGTGGGAGCAGTGGATCAGTGCTCTTATTTGGCCTCATCTTTCAAAATGAAATTAATTCAGTGAACTCAGTGTGCTGAACTCCAAAAAATACAAAAATACACTTGTTAGTGAGCACACTTCAGATTACCACCTATACTGTGTTTTATCCATTAGTTTTATATTGCTGTTGTGCCTAACAGAATGATTTCTTGGTACAAATTTTGATATTTAGGGAGGAGGTATAAATATTTTGTTCTGAACTCTTTAATTCATGCTGAAAACTATAAACATCTTTAGGTGTTATAGTTACAAAGCCTTCAGCTGACAACTTTAGTAATGGATATTATTGAAGTAGAATCCAAAAAGCACCTTTGCAGGCACTGGATAAGGAAGGCAGCCACCATACCATGCATCTGGCAACCCTGTGATAAGAGTAAAAATACCCAAAAAGCTCCATGCCAGCAAAACATCTGAAATACACAACATATGGAGTGAGGATGAGCCCAGAATGCCTTGATTTTAATAAGAGAAAGCTGCGTGTTATCACAGGTCTCACAAGACGAACTTCTGATGGAAGCAAATTAATGTGAATCTGAATGGCTGTGAAATGAAAAGTTTGAGTAACAACTAAGTTTCCAGCCAGTCATCTTGCTGAGAAGTGACAAACAACAGACCTGGCTCCTGGAAAAGGCAATACTTATGTGCTTTGGATAAGAAACAGGATTTTTCAAGCAGAGACATGAAAATAGAGATGGGCACAGTCAAAAGGTTCAGAGCCAAGTCAGAAAACCTGCCAGAAACTGGAAGCAGAGGCAATTTAAATAGCTTGGATTCAAGTTTTGAGTGTTCACTTGTGAATGTTTTCTTCAGAACTATTTAGAAAAAATAATCTGCTAGTCTGAAGTCAGTGATCAAGTCCTGAAAAGGAAAGCTTCCTTTTTCACCTGGGTCCTGCCCTTCCAGCTGAGCAGCTGGAACATAGTGTACTTACCATCATAACATCTTTCATCCTTTAATTTTAAATACCTTCTTGGTACTGGAGAAAAGCTGGTTAGTAAAATGAGATCCTCTTACAGGTGTCATTGTATGAAGGAGTGATAGGACCACTGCTGTCCCTGAGTGGGGAGAGCAAGGAGTAACAGTCACTTGTAGCTTGGGAGCCAGATTATGTAGAGGCTTTCCCAGTAAAGCCAACTGCTGCCAATTATGTTTCTGTGAATATTCCGTGGTTATATCTTTGTTGTTTTGCTCACTGCAATTGAAATTGTAATACCTGCATTTAGCAAAAATAGTGAGCTATTCCAGGAAAAGCTCCCTAATGCAAGGCAGTGTGACCTTCAGCCAGCTTGGGATCATCAAGAGAAATGAGTGAAAGAAGTCAGCAGGGAAAATGAAGTAGTGTTCCTGCCCAACTCCACAGAAATAAGTCTTGCTGAAAAGAAAAAACATCTCCATCACTTCTGGCATATTGGAGAGCTGGTCCTACAGTTGTCACCTTAACATTGTCATTTTAATCATAGCAAAGAGTGACAGCTCCATTAAATGGGTTGTGACAGATACAGCAGCTTTTAGGATTGTCTGAGTTCTAACTACACATGAGCTAACTGTAAGACTGCCAAGCATGAAAGAGCTGCATGATTTCTATAAAGTAATATTAGCTCTTATTATTGTTATATTATTATTACAACTGTTTTTATTAATACTACACCAGCAGTGAAGGGTAGATATTCCAGAGACTGCATGGTCAAGAATATAAGGCTTTGAGATGAGTTAATTATGGCATTCTGGTACCTGAAGGGAGCCCTTAAGACAGATGGAGAGGGACTTTTTGACAAGTGGAGGTACTGACAGAACAAGAGCTGAATGACTTCAAACTGTAAGAGGGCAGGCTTAGCTCAGATGTTAGGAAGACATTCTTTACTGTGAGGGTGATGAAGCACTGGCACAGGTTGCCCAGAGAAGTTGTGGATGCCCCTTCCCTGGAAGTGTTCCAGCCCAGGTTGAATGGGGTTCTGAGCAACATGGTCTCGTGGGAGGGGTCCCTGCCCAAGGCAGAGGACTGGAACTACATGGTTTTTAAGGTCCCTTCCAACCCAAACCACTCTGTGATTTTAGGATTCTACCTCTGTTCTTACAAGGCAGAAATAAATAATATGAAAGGGCTCACACTCATCTGTTCTATTCTGGATCACAAATCTTCTGTTTGTTTATTCTTGAGCACACAGTTTTGGGTTGGAATTAGCATATCACATGTGGTTTGTATAGCAAAGGTGTGTCTGGCTAGAGATTTGCTTGCAGAAGCATGATCTCTAATGAAATGTGAGAAACTTGGAGAGTTTCCCATTCTAAGGGAATGAGAGCATAAACAAAATAGCCATGAATGGTGCTGAAAACTGCTTTAAACCCACATGAGAAGAAAGCTGCAAACTAGATGTCCTGGAGTAAAGAACAATGAGAGATTTAAAAAAAAAATATTTTAAAACCACTTGTTAATGAGTTTGGCCATTAACAAATAAAAAAAGCCATGGCTTTTGCTTCTGTAATATTGCTCAAATATTTATTCTTATCCTAACTATTGATAAATGGTGTGTCTCTAACTGCATTGTGACTCAGGCCTCAGTTTCCAGCTTTTACAAATGGCTGTTCTTAACTGACTCAGAGTCAAGGCATAAAAGAAAGTCTGGCTTATTTTAACGCTGTATCTGTTTTCTCAAAATGGTTTCTGAAGAGAAGTATTGAATCTATATTGTGACTGCTCTCTGTGGATCTGGTCTGTTCTGTTTCTGTGGGAAGATTTGTATGGTCAGGAATTCTGTGCCAGGGTCATGGATGTAGATAGGAAACTTGATCAGGATTGTTGAAGTATTTCAAAATAGAAGGAAGTCCACAAATGCTGTAATTTTACCACAACAAGATACAGGTGAATGACTCTGTGAAATAGATAAATAATTACTATTTGCACAAATCCTTATTTAACAGCAGAATTTGAGGAGGATAGACATTGCACCTTTTGGCCAAGATTTTAAAAGTAAATCCCAGTGTAGGAAAAAGTATTCCAATTTCAGTCTGTGCCAACTTCCTCATGAACAGAGCAAAGATCTGTGTTATCTCCAGAATAACCATTAGGGAGTGGGCAGCACACTGTAGAGGCTTTACTCTCTCCAAACTTTTTCAATGACCAGTTGAAAAAAGAAAGATCACTATGCTTTCTGCAAACATCGTATAAAGGAGTCTTTCTGTAAACAACCAATTGACCCTAAAAGTCAAGACAGAAGTATGTTCTGGTGAAGACACCTATAACTTCCCTATGGAAGTACAGGCACAGTTGAAGTACTGGAATTGGAAAAACTCACAGGACTCTGTTTCAATGTGAATTGAAATAACAGCTTCCCTCGTATGACCTCAAAACCTAGGAGTTAATAAATTCTCATAACTACTTGCTAAAAAGTCAAGATGAAGAAAATTCACCTTGTGAAAGAAGTAGAAAGAGGACTGTTAATATCTCCGTCTTGAGGAGGGTACTGTGGAATTCTTGAAGACTGGAAGAGGTAGAAAAGTGTTGGAAATGTAATTTTTACAATGTAGGAGAATGTTTCCACAGAAGAGGCACCTGAAGAAGTGAGAGCAACTGTCTCAATGAGATTGACTTATTCTTTACTTCAGAAATTTTGCAGTGTCAGAGAGAAGGGTCTCCAACCTCAGTACTGACAACATGTCTAAAGCTTCCAGTTGCCACATGAGTGTGTTCTGGAGAGTGATTTTACTGAGAGTCTCATGCCCCATCTTGTGCTTGCAGTCCTGCAGAAGATCAGCAGTCTTCTAGTCATGTGTATCGGATAATAATATTTTATGCCTCTGGAATGTATCCTCTAATAAAGGAGTGCCATTTAAATTGGGGCTTTGCAAGCCTGCACATGGCAGCTTGAGCCTGTGTGCCCCAGGAAAAGCAGGTGTAGCATCATAGCAGCCAAGAAGGATTCAAGCCTTTCTGAGGACCAGTTCAGCAAATAAATAGCAGTAGAAACAGGAGTAAAAGGAGTTCAACACACCTTCTTTCCACAAGCAGTTATAACAAGTGCCATGTCACCTTTGGAACCAAAATAAAATCCAGATTGCTCTTTTATTGTGTGTTATTAATCCAGATCTAATCAAATGCAACAGGAACAAGCCCAATCCAGCTTTATGCTAATGGAAACCAGTCTCTTGATTTAAAACTGTGTTGCAATACTCAGATAAGCATATATTTGGGAATTGATTTATGGTCGTGAAGAACCCAGGAGAACAAAAAGCTGGTGTGAGCAAAAATGCCTATCCCTAATTATAACACCAATCTGTACTGTGATAAATTCCATTCCATGATAAATCCATAATGATCAGTGGCAATAAACAAGGATTACAGCAGAGCATGTTCCCTTAGAGGGAACAACCATAGTAGCCAGCAGGGACTTTTCATTCTGTTGTTGATATTGGCAGTAAAAAGTGAGCACCACCCCGAAATGCTTGACAGCCTAATCACAGGAAGTACCTTCCTAGCAAAGAAGGATGATGTTGACAGAGTCCATCTCTGGACAGAAATCTTGTAGAACTCTGCAACCTGCTATTCAAAGTCTGACTCAGGAAATTTGTGAATAGCCCCAGCCTTCATTGTTCACGGGGGATAGCCAGAATTTCCCAGGATACACAAGAACATCTGTTCTAACATGTTTGTACAACCCCCCTTTTTTCTCCCTCAGAAGCATTGCACTCAAACTTGACAGTTCCCTCAGAAATCTCATTATTTTAAAGGAATTATGTTATCAAAGCTCCTTCAGCCCAGGACAGGCTGTCTAATCACAGGGTTGGAGAGAACAATGTGAAAATCACAGGTTTAAATCACTGTACACTACATGCTTGCATGTTCCAAGTGACTGTATTCACCATTGGGATGACCTCTTGCTTCTCCACAAAAAAATCCAAGTGTTTTGATTTCATTTTGTTGGAGGTTTCAGACTAAGGTTGCAGTTCAGCTGTCCCTGCAGCAACAGTCTGGTGCTTTCTTCACTTACTCGCCAGCAATGATCTCAAGTGCTTGGCCAGGTTCCTTGGACTGGGTATGAGTGTGGGCTTTAAGCACAATCCTCACAATCCTGTGTTTAATTTCATTCTCAGTGCCCAAGTACTTCCAGGAGATGTTCTATGCACAAACTCACCCGAGTGACACAGCATCAGTGGCACTTCTATTCCTAAAGATTCCTGGGTTGTGAAATAATCCTTTGATCCAAAAATGAAACTTGGAAACTTAGCAGGGAAAAGGACTTGCAGGGCAGGAATGTATAGGGCTGGAAAAGGGGAAAGCAAAAGCAAACTGCTCTTGGAGACCCTTCAGGCACTGTCCCCTGCATTTGCCTTCCCGCTAGCGAGAATCTGTCCCTCTGTACAGGAGGTGAGTTGCTACAAACTGTAGGTGAGCCTGCCAGAGATTTTTCATCAGGATTTTCTTGCCAATATGTGCTTTGAATTTTCTGTCAAGATTGCAGACAGAAATCATGTTTATTTGCCAACACCCATAATTTTCTGAGGCAGATCTCCTAGATAAGCAGAGCTTTTGTCCAGCTTTTGTCCTATATGCAGTTTGCACTGCAATTCTCTCTGTGTTGCTTTTTGTAAGGGTGCTTAAACTTCAAGGTTTTGGACTGGCACAGGTAGAACTGGTAGAATTATTTGTTTGAAATACCATTTACTTGAAATTTCAACCATTAATATGCTGGTAAGCTGTTCACAAATCATACCTTATTTTCTTTGGAGCTGCCAGACTTTTTAAAAGTATTTTGTTTGATTTTTTTTTTTTCCCATGGTGCCACTTTTTGTAAACAGCTTGCTTTAAATTTTCTCCACTGTGTGTATTGGCAGCACCACAGCCCAGTCATCTGACACTGATTGTGTCCCTTTGCTGTCTGCCTGAAACATTTGATATGTGAGGTTAGCATGCATAATTTCTGTCTAAAAGGCACTAGTGCTAAAACTGTTTTAAGGGTTCACAGGTAGACTTTCAAACAGGCAGAAGTTCTCTAAAAGCCAGTGTACGGAAAATTATTTGATTCTGTGAATACAACTTGCATTGTATGGTAAATAAAATATTCAAGGACTGGCCCCTTTCATCAAGCAGATTGGGCAGTGGGCTCATTGGGAGTAACTACCCGCATCAAACAAGAGTCTCATCCAGCTCATAGCTGTGCTGCCATATGCAGCATGTGTTGTGAGCAACTCTTACTTAGAGGACAAAGTGAAAAGGATTATTCATCATGCCAGCACTGTGAAGAAGAATAATCTTATGGATGCAAATCACTTAAACTTACAGTGAAACTCCTCAGAGTGGCAGTTTGCTTCACAGCCCTGTTCTGTGGCAGATGCTGTGGTGTGCTGGTGGAGTAGCTCCCTAATTTCTATGGGGACAGTGGGGTGGGGTGTGGACGGGGGGGAGAGATGACAGCAGGTCCCCTTTGCACACAGATCTGTTTACATTGCAGCCTTGATGCCATTAGAGGCAAGTCTGACATGAGTGGTAACTCCTGCTTCTGCCAGCCAACTCCTGCTGTACAGCCTGACCTGTAAAATGTGCCCAAGCATTGATGTGCATAAAAAGCAGCACTGGGGACAAGGGGGCCTTTAAGAGGTCACAGGTGTGTTTCATTTGGATCTGTCTGACACTAAGACTTACATTATCAGGAGCAGTCCCAGACACACAAGACAATGCTCGTGTCCATCTCCAGTCCTTGGACTGGGATGCTTGCTAGTAACTATTAGGCAGTTGTACTGCAGAGCACCATGGCCCTGGTGCCTGTACAGACTTGTCTCTGAGCAGAGGTACACAGCTGTCTGCAGCTGCTGAAGTCACTCCTCCTGTCTACATGGTGATAATAAGAGCAGCAAGCCCAAGTCTACAGCCACTTCCTCCCATTTGCTGTGCCCCAGCAGAACTGTCCAGCACTGCCTTTCTGAGCCAGTATGATTCAGTTTGTCCTGCACTTTTGAGGAACTGTTTTACAATACTGCATAATATGAAGGTATAACTTTATTATAAATGCTGTTATTTACTGTTTGCACTGAGAAGCTATGTGGAGTGCTGTATAAAGCTAGAAGGAGAGATGAAAGGCAGCCCTTAGCTGTACAGTCTTTGTATTACTGAGTGCAAACAGCAAGACTCTTGATCACTGAAGTATTCCGGGACCTGAGAGATGGAGTTAGCAAAGTTTTTTTGCATCCTGACATTACTCACCTCTCTGCACCCCAGAAGAGATGATCAGTTCCCAACAAGGCATTTATTCATGCCCGAGGTTACTCATGGTGAGTTTCCAAAGTGATGTGCAAACCATGGACTCAGGGCATTGAGTCAAGGGGTGACTCAAGAAGCTCTGGTTGGTTCAGTGGCTGCCTGGCTACCTTGTGTAAAACCAGGGCATGGAGGGAACTACAGTTGCTATACAGAAATAGGTGTGGCTTCTTCTTGCATGATGGTGCAAACCATCCTTGTGTGGACCTGCACTATTCCAATCAGCTTCTTGGCTGAATCATGAGTTGTATAATTTATGTGCCAATTAAGACAGAATTATGAGACCAATGTGCACCTTATTCCTTGCTTCCTTTGAAGTTGAAGGTGACAAGTTACCATTACTTGTCTGCTTCTAAACCATTAACACAGCTTAATCTTTTAGAGAATGGCCATGACAAAATGAGCTGGTTCGGCTTTGAGAACCTTTGTATTTGGATTCCCCTTGCAGAGTAAGAAGTGATTCAGATGTAGCACAGCTCAACTCCAGGAGCAGTGAATGTGCAGAGTACAGTTCTGCCTCATCTTCTCAACTTTTTCAGTGCCAGCATGGGTGCTGTAAACTCTTGGAGCATCTTTCACCAGGAAAATGGTGCTGTCTTCAACTGTGATTTGGTGTATCTCACTGCCAAACTGAGGCCTTGACTGAAAGCTCAGTGTCACTGCAGCTTTTTCTAGTGCTGGAAGCAGGAAAAGTAGCAAGCTGCATTTGGTAGAACATTCCCAGCTACAGTACACCCAAAAGGAGGGTGTCTCTACCTCAGCAGACTTCTAAGGTTTCTACAAGTAAAACTGAGCAGGACGGATGGAGGATGGGAGGATGGTGATTGGTACTGCAGGGGGATCTCACAGTGCTCTAAGCAACAGTCCACACACCACTTCTGGTGCAGGAGTGGCAGCTGATGACCTGAAGCTGGGTCTGCTGCAATTCTTTGCACTCTGCCACTAAACACCTGACTTACAGTGACTCTGAATATCTGAGGCAATCACTGATTTCAGTAAAAGGTGAAGCAGCTCAGGACCTCTCTAAATTATGTCCTTGATTTTGACACTTTCCCAGCAGGGACCTGAGTGAACTAATCAATGTGTTTCAGCAGGCAGCACTCTCAACTCCATCTTATCTTACATTGTCCCTGTTAAATGTGAAGTCAGTTCTCAAGAGGCTCTCAATATGTGATTTATTTTCTTTTAAAGTTTCCTGTTAAATCACCTTCATGTTGTACCCTACCTTCTTTAACTTTCTAGTGAGAAATTGGCAAAATGTCTCATGAAGAGGTGCTCCTTGAGCACTTTGTTCTTCATAAACAATTAAACCAGGATTTTGTCACAACACTGCAGTGATTAAAATACTGTAATTTTCTTATTTTATCAAAATTGTGATGGCTTCATTTGTTTATACATAAAGAAAACTGGTAGACAGAGGTAAAGGAGGGTGGAAATTTCTCCAATCCTGAGAACATTGTCTGAAAATGTGAGGTCCTATCTCTTGCTCCAGTGAAGTAGGTGTGCCATTCCAGTAAGTCTCCCTCCTCCTGATAGATTTAACAGAGCTAAAATAGCCCAGTGCATTCAGTGCTCTTTCCTTGAACTACTTGTGTGTCTGAAACACATCCTGGATTGTACTGAAAGTGAATGTAAAATAAGATGAATGAAGTGCAGGTGTTAGGGCAGTTGATGACAGGAGGGGCAGTTTGTGTAATGTTCAAAGAGCATGAAGTTCAGAAAGCTAAAGCCACTTTTATCCTTTTGGTTAAGGCTTAAAGCCAAGTGCAGTTCGACCAGGTCTCTGGCTGAGTTCTACACCTATTAATTACTTAATTACCACATGCAGCTTGTTTAGACAACTAAGTGTTCTTTGATTAGTGTTCCAAAAGCAGAGTAATAGATGCTTCCTGCATGCAGAGAAGAAATTATGCTGCATAATAGCTGTCTGACTAAAGATAAATATAAATACAAGGTCTGGGATTTAGGAAATGCATTGATCAATTCTGAAGAGATCATGATCCCCATCAAAAACACTGGGAATAGCCTTTGGGGTGGAGTGCAGTGCAGTAGAGCAGCCATGTCCCTTTGGAAACTTCCAATATGGAACTTAAAATAATAGGACACCATCTTGACAGTACAAGGCTACACCCACTCAAAAAATCTGGGCAAAAATCAACATGAAGTTTTAATTTCTTTTCTATTCAGCACAACAAATCTGTTAAAAACTATGTAGGGTGAGAAAAGCCATGGTGAATTCTGATTCTTACAAAGAACCACAGGGCAGTGAATGGCCCTGTTATGTTCAGTAGGAGGAAAAATCTTTACACAAAGTATAGTTAAGCTATAAAAATCTTTGCTGTAGGACACTCTATATATAAAATGTACAGGTTCAAAAACTAATTGGACAAACTAATTGAAAACCATCTGTCAAAGAATGCCTGCAGTGCTGTCGCTTTTGACTCTGTACACCAGGAAAATATCTGCATGTGCTTGTCCTGTTCAGCTGCTGTTCCCAGCACTGTTACAATGAGCTGTGGTAAGAAAGCAGAGTCCTAAGCTGGATGCAGGTTTGCTTTAACCCACCATGGCTGCCCTTCTGCTTCAGTTCCTATACAGTAAGAAGTTTGCAGGTGGTATGCACAGAAGAAAATTTTTTTCTTACTTAATTTGGTGTATTTTTATTTATTAATATTGCTGTCTTCTGAATAGATATAAATACCTATGGGGTTGGCAAAACACTTCAGATCACTGACTTGAGTTGTTTTCAGCCAGTTTGTAGTACCTGGTAGTTCAGCCCTTTGTATTTGCAAGCAGCAGAATATGCTTAACTTGCAGGCAGCTTTGCAGTGGCATCACCAAGTGCTGTCTACTTTCCTGCAAGAAAATTCCCAAACAGATCTCAGATCATGTATCAGAAAGTACTGCTATACATGTCCACATTCCCTGACATAAGCCTTTATACCTTTGTCTGGGATCTCAATAGTTAACCTACCTGAGTGAATAGGAAGGAGCATTTTTACTTTCAATAAAGTTTGATTCCTGGAGGCAGATTTTTTTTTTCAGTGTGTCAGATAATTTGAAGGGTAGGGTGAGGCAGGAAACCACGACACGCCTTTGTTGGGACTTGTATAAGAGCACGGGAATAGAAAAGCTAAAGAAGGGCAAGAATAAAACAGGATTAATAAAGAAGAGGTGAACATTTTTGGATGATCACTCAGGTTCTGCACACCTTTGGAAGGACATGATATAAAGTGTAGGTGGCAAATTTTTGGTAGAAGGGAAGCAGTTGAGGAGAAAAAAAGATTTTCATTTAAGTAACCAAAGCACTCCAGGTAAGTTACATTAATAGTAATAAAAAAAAAAAAAGGCAGAAAAAGGTATCCTTTATTTTCTGTCTTCCAGATTACTTTAAAAACAAAGCTGACTTTTCAGTCAGGATAAAGGAGGTGTTATATTTTTCTGTAGGGACTACAATATAAAAACAGGTTTGCTTAAAGGCTGGGTAATTTGTGTTTCTGTTTGTCAGTGAATACTATTCTTTTGATGTGACATCCAGTGAAAAGAGTTTATCTGCTGAGAGAACCAAAATGTGAAGCCAAGTTATGGGTACATTTTAATGAGTTTTGTGAAGCTACTGCAAAATAGATAAAGTTTAATTGAATTTCTCTGTTCTGTACTGGCATAGTGAAATGCAGATCATGTGTTGGCTGTTTTTAAAACTTAGCAGATCTGGAATGTGCTGGAGGAGTAGTGGTTGTAAATTGGAGCTTCAGATGGTGGGTGTAGCATGTAATATTAAGGAATAAATCTCTAGTCCTGAGAATGCCTAGAACTGCTTCTGAGTGAAAGTTTGTGTTGCCATGAACAAACTTTGCTATATCTCAAAGAAGTGAGTTTGTTATCAGCAGTGACTCATTGATCATGTATTTTGTGCTGTATTTTTGTCACAGAAGATTATGAGGTTTTGGTCCCAGTAAGTCAGAAGAGTGTGGTTTGAGAATCAGTTTGAATCCTTTCTATGGCAAGTCCAGCAATTTGACCGTAGTGGCATAAAGTAGAAGATTTGCCTTTTCCTGTCTTTAGAGTGACTTCAGTGAAGTTACTTTTCCTTAACTAGTTGCTTCATTCATGAGACAGTGACAGCAGATTTTCCCATTCTGCAAACACTTTTCGTTAATACCAGATTGTTTTTCTCCTTTTCTATGCCATAGCCAAAAAGGTCAGAATGGCCTATTTCTTTTTGAGTAGCACAGTTAAGTAGAGATGGTGAGGATATAATTTTGAAAGGAAGATACCTGGCAGAGCAGAGTGAAGCCTGGGCAGTGCTGTTGCTTGTACTCTGAGATGTGAGCACACATTGGTGTCAAAGAAGCCAGGACAGGCTGTGGGCAGGGCAGAATTTGGTTCCTACAGCATGTCCATGCTTTGGTGGGGCATCTAACCTGCTTCCCTGGAATTTGCATCATTTCAGCCTACAAAATGAGCATATTTGGAAGTATGATTTGATTTGTTCAATTCAGAATGTTTTGGTTTTGATAAAATGACTTGAAAATAACAGCTTTTAGTGCAGAACGGGAAGCTCAAATTCCTAGTCTGTAGGATCAAAAGACCTAATGGATCATTTTTTAACCAATTCTTTTAGTTTCAGGCCTGTGGCAACTGAAAGGCTTGGTTAAGAGGAAGGGGCACCCTGAAAGACATGATATGATGGGAGGCATAGTCAGTGGTATCATTTGGAGGCATCTGCTGAGTGTCAGAGTATTCATGATCAAAAGGTTCTGCTGACATTAAATCTCATATTAATCTCAGCACCTGCAGATGCCTCTTTATCCTAATGGAGTGTCTCACAGCAGGAAACTTTGGAGAGAGCTGAAAGGATGTGCTGTGAGTGCAACAGCATTGTGAGATAAAAACTGGGAGAACATTGTGGTGGGATAAAAGTATCTGAAATGTACTTGCTTTTATTTTTCCACCAAAGGACTCCTTTGTGGCTATTCCACTCCCCTTTGAAAAATATCAGTAGTAAACTTTATTACCATTGCATGCAATACCTAGATTCTAAAGTGATAAGAGGGGATTGAATGTCCTATCTCAGAATGCTTAGTGTCCTTGCCAGTGTGCTGCACAGTGAAGTGGAACAGGGGATACAAGAGGTACCCTGCCTTGTCAGGCTTTTGTGTAAAGCACAGATCTGGGCACATCTTGCAGTGCTAGGCAGTTATTACTATCCTGGTGTCAGTGCTGCTCAGAGAAGCAGCAGCCTGCACAAGTGTGGCAGTGCCACACCTCTCCTGGCTCCTAGTGCCAGTAATGGCTGCTAAAGTTCTCTGTTTCTGTGGGTGCCACAAGCACACTACAGCCCCTGAGCTTATGTAAAAGGGGCCATGGTGTTTCTGTCTTAGCTTCCTGCACTGTTTGACTGATCCCACTTCACAAGTTGCTGCTTGTTGCCCCAAGATGACTGCAGATGACTTCTGTGATTCAACAGCGCTGTTGCTGTGCCACAGACATAACCCACAGCTATGCCTTTGAGACTGCATATAGGAGCTGGGGAGATGAGTCAAGTAATGGAAATGCAGCTCAGTCAGTCTGCTGGCATCCATGTGCCAAGCACACTTGCAAAGGCATTGTGGGCTGGGGCTGGACTATGGCATGCATGGCTCCAAAGATGGACTTTAACCTATTTTTTTTTCCTCCTAATTTCTCAAAGGGAAGGCAAAGATGCAGAAGATGCATTCACTCCTTGGTGGTGCTGGTCTCTTGCAGCATCTATAACCAGCACCACCTCCCAGTACCAGAAAGTGATGTTCTGGGGCTACAAAGCAGTAGGAAAGCAGTTTCCAAATACAAAACTATGCTCCTTGCCAAAAACACTGATAAAGTCAGCAGTGCTGACATCAACACAACAGCTTCTAGCATCTGTTTTTAGGGAGAGGGCTTGAAAGAGGCAGAGATAATGCTTTTCCTTGGAGTGAATGACCAGAAACCTTTCTGTAGACTGTTATCCTGATGGAGGAGGAACTCTGTATCTCAAGTCTTGCATATGTGTTGGAAAATCCCTGGAAATCCCTAATGTTTGCAAGCATTTTAAGGGTTGAGCAGCATCCTGCTGCCATCAGGTTGTGTAAGGACTTGGATGTGTCCTCAAGAGCTCCACTTACAGGGCTGTGCAGTGCAGAGTGAGGGCTGCGGGCACTGGTGTTCTCTGCAAAGTGCAGATGAGTCAGTTATGGGGGGCTAAAGTGGCTTGGCTGGCACTGTGCCTTCTCCACTCAAATTGTTCCTGTCCAGCTCTGGAAACAGCAGGAGCTGGTTAAAGACAGAATTGAGTCTGAATGTTGGATATTCTCTGCTGCATCTTGTCCGTATTTATGCCTGGGCAGTACAAGTGTAACATCAAGGGGGCTGCAGTTTACAGAAGAATAGGAATCATGAGGATCAAACTCAAATTTAACAGAACTGGGGGACATGGTCTTGGGTTCTGCATCAAGCTAGGCTTTAAAACTTGGAAGGAATTTTGCTCAAAGGATTTTTTAGACTCAACATCTTAAATGTGTTGGTTTTGGTACATCTGGGCCTTCAGTTTTAAGAAAAAGACTTCAAATCCAGTGAAGAATTTTGGCCTCTGGTGAGCTTGTGTGTAAATTAAAATCTCTTCCTTCTCATTGTCTGTGGCTGTACAAGATGAAATATTATCTTAGCAAGACTAGGGGCAAGCAATTCTGTTGTTCCTTTGCCAGAAGTGTTTTCTCTTTTATATGATGTCTCTTTTCCACAATCATGTTTTTTGGGGTATTCCTGCCTTGGCAGATAGTCATATCTCTGGTAGAGATTATAATTTTGACTAGAGAGGGATCCAAGTAATGAAAAAGAGTGTACGCAGCATTCACAGCATCAATTCCAACACTGTGTAGACTGACCTGAGCTGGCATTAAAGTAGATCAGATTCCAAAGCCACTGTCAGGATCTCCAAGCTGTTGCTGCTCTACCTGTAAAGCAAGATAAAGCACTTCCTACCTTAAGTTCCTTGCTGCCAAAAATAGATAGTTCAAAAGTACTTCCAGTGGTTTTTTTTGCTTTGCTAAAGTCAGTGCTGTGGCTTTAGCATCGATGTACCCTGAGAATGCACTGTTAGCACAGCAGCAGTATATCTGCTGAGGTTTTTCTGGCAGTACTGGCAGGGTTACTTACTCCTGCAGCTTTGCCTGCACAGTTAATCCTGCTCTCTTCAGTCCTGCCCAGAACAGATGTGTAGCAGTAGTGTTTGGATCCACTGGTTTTCATGAAACTTTTATGGGGCACGGCTGGGGACCATAAAGTACTGTAGTCTGGATATAAATCCAGATCTAAACTGAGTGGGTTTGCTTCAACTGTCTCTATCTCTGTTGGCTTTACAGTCCTTCCTGGTGCTTCAGTTCTACTGCCTTGTGCAGCATCCAGTGTTGTAGGTGGTCCATCACTAGTAATCATATGGCTCTGGAAGGGCTTTCTACTCCCTGGCACAGACATCTTCCATGCAGTCTAGTCCCCACCCAAAGTGACCAAAGTGGTGGGACTTGTGGGGACTTGTTGTCATTTCTTACACTTCACAGAGCTCTGAGTGTAGTCCCTCTGTTTTCCTTGCAGGTGGCAATGATATGGATTCTGTAACAAAGAAAACGAGGCAAGATGGATCAGAAGTTACTGAAAGACGTAAGGAGGAGATTTTAAATTTTTATATGACAACCCAGAAATCCCAGAAATAAATGGCCATTTTTGTAAGGGATTAAATACTGACCAAAGGTCCAGAGCTAAATTCTGTTCCTGGCCGTGGTCTCTGTGTTGAAGTCAGAATAAGGAATAGAATGGGCCAAGATCAGACATTTAGAGATGTGTATCATGACTTGATTGTTTAACCAGATGATTGCCCTGTGGTAGCAGTAGTTCAGACACTGGGATGCTGCTTCTACCTCTGATATCAATACCCTGGGAGGCGTAGAAATTGTCTGGTGGCCTTGAGTAAAACAGGTTAATTTTCTACTGACCTAATGAGAATTAACTAGTAGGAAGCTACTAAGGGGTCTGAGCATGGGCTTTGCTGTTACAGCAGTGGCTGTCATTCAAAAATTTTACAAGGATCTTGTAGAGAAAATAAATCTTTCATGGCAGTAATGTTCTTATTCAGAGCTAGAAAGATCTGCAGTGAAATACATCATTGTGTGATAATGAGCCTACAGCTAGAGCCCCAGGCAGTGTAGTCTTAAGAGACGTTTATTTAAATGAATCAGTCTTCTTTGAACAAGTCATGCTTTTGCATGGAGAATAGGTAGAGCATTGATCCTGTTTGGCTATATTAACATGCCATTAATTCTGTACCCTTTTCTTCCCTCAGTTATTACTGAGACTGTAACCACAAGACTGACATCCTTGCCACCCAGTAAGTAATTCTCAGTCATTGCATTGCTTTTGCTTGGTGCTCTGTCCCTCTCCGTGCTATTTATTTGTCTGCATTATTTCCATTATTTCCATAAATCCCTGGGTGCAGCAGGTCTCAGTGAATAAAGATCTGTACCCAAAGGAAAGCAATTTTCAGAAATGCCTTTCTTCCAAAATACTTGTTACTGGAGAGGAGTAGTTTTTGGGGACAGCCTGTCTAGGTGTTGTCAGAAACAAAGCCACATACTCTGCTAAGACTAGAAGACTCTGCAAAGATTTAAGTCCAGACGTAGGGTCTGTGATTGTCTGTTAGGAACATGAATCAAAAGTAATGGGTCTGCAGGTTCCACTGCTGGGGTTGCAGTGTATTATTTCCCTGTCATCTTACCCAGCTGGCAACAGTGAGTGAATCTTTTCATTAATATCAGAGGTCACAGGTAATTTCTACCTCTGCAGAAAAGCACAAGCTCCAAATAGGGAATAATCCTCTACACTCTTTATCCCACCATATCCTTGTTTAGTTTGCAGCAGCTGGATTGGCAAGGAATTGCATTATCATCTCATTTATGATGAGAGTTAAATTCAGGAGCATCCTTCAGTCTGTGTATGGAGCAAAGCATGACTGCAAACCTGCTGGCTGTGGAGTGTGAATGCTTGTCTGCTCTGCCAAAACACTTCTCTGCATTTCTGGTCTCTCACCAGATATGAAATTGTACTTGTAATTGAGTGTGTGGACAAGTTTGGGTCCCTTCTGCCTTCTCTTGCAGTGTCCTTGCTCTTCCTATCTCCTGCCTGGAGAGAATGTCTCATTTTGTGCTCATCTCTTTCAGAAGGAGGGAGCAGCAGTGGGCTCAAAACATCATCCCACACTGGAGGGAGTGGAGTGGAAAAGCGAACGTACACCCATGGAAGCAGCTATGGGACCTCAAGTAAGGAATGAAACCGCTGCCCAGTAGGAAACAGAGGGCAAAACCAGCAGAAATGGGCTGAGGAGAGATTCAAGGCAGGGATGTAGGGTGAGCCAGGGGCAAGGAAAACGGGATTTATCAAAGTAGAAGTGGCAAATACATACACAAAGTGAACATACTCCTTCCCTAAAGCTAGGTTTGAGAATGGGTGAGTAAATGGCAGAAGTCCCATTTTCCACAGGGAAAACCTAATTTCAGGAGAACAACAAAAAATGTCATTCCTACAGTTTTTAAGAAGTATTTCAGAAACTGAATTTCCCTTCTTTCAGTTTTTACAAATCACAGTCTTTCTGACCATTTTTGTTCTAAAGACAGTTTTGATTAATCTTTTTGTTGATCTTTCTGAGGGTAGAATATTAATAAAGAAATTCCTAGAAAATGTTTTCTAATATTTTGTGTTCATGGCTTTAGCATTTGAACATTCTGCCAAATTTTCTGGACATGCAAAATCAGCATGTGCTGCCTACTCCATAAAACCAGGATTCTTCTCTAACAGCATTCTTTGCCCAGCTGTTAGATTGTCACAGCAAAGGCTTCTGAAGACTAAGCTTCCTAGCCAGGTACCTGGCCCACTTCTCTGGACCCAGTGGGACTGACTATGTAATTCTCCTTTTGGAGAGTTTTTCCTTTTCGAAAACATTCTCTGTGCTCCAAGGGAGCTGACAAACCAAAGGGAGTGAAGTGAACTTTGGATGCTCAAGAGGAGAGTTAGCCTTACCAAAGAGATCTGACAGACACCTGCATGCCAGTTAAAGGCCTGAGTGTGGAATCACTTTGCCTCAGGGCTCACATTAAGTAACTCCAGTGCAGATGGTGGTCTAATTGTCTGGACAATTCTCACCAGTGTGAAAATTGAACCCAGTCCTGCAAACTCAGAGGACTGTGCAGTACTGATGTCTTCCTTTGATTTCTTTCCAGTATGTAGAAGAAGAG
Organism: Erithacus rubecula; assembly: GCF_903797595.1. Taxonomy (NCBI): domain Eukaryota; kingdom Metazoa; phylum Chordata; class Aves; order Passeriformes; family Muscicapidae; genus Erithacus; species Erithacus rubecula. The sequence goes on along the minus strand of NC_136660.1, from coordinate 23,709,499 downwards.
AAAAGAACCTGAACTTCAGAGATACTGAGTTCTTGCAATTTCATACAGCATTCTGTAGTCTCTTCTTTCCCACTTTCTTGCAGAATGCCTCTAACAGAGGCCTACTTGTCACAATAGTTCTTTCTGCTGAATTAAATGGAAAAGTTACAGAACAAAACAGGTCCTTATAGAGGGGAAATTGTCACAGAAACACTGTTGAGATCAAAAGGACGCACTTTTTGTAGGGATGGGTAAACAATATCCAGTTTAATCCTGCTGATCAGCATAGATAGTTGCAGCTTATCACAGAGCTCCCTTTTTGCTTTACCCTGATCATACTGCAGCATTGGATTTTGTGCAAGAGTATGAACACATTAATTATGGCTGTTCAGTTCCTTCTCCACATCACTGATGTGAATTAGGGGGGAAATTGTTTCTTCTGTCTACATATAACAGCTACTAATGGCCTCCAGGCTGTCTTGGGCTTGATGCACACCTCAATCACTTCTCCAGAAATGCACTAAGTGGGAGTGTGGATAGCTGCTTTATGGGACAGTGGACTCATCTCTGCTTTCCATTATCTCATAAACTGCATCCTTCATCATTTTGAGTTTGGTTTAACAGTCTCCCAGTTTTTGTAGCCTATGTCAGCTAACACTTGAGTTTGCAAGGGAATCTATATCCTAAGTAAAACTCAGCATCATCCAGAGCTAGATTTGTGCTCAGGGGAGATGGTGCACTGTTGCCATAGGCCAGAACCTGATTTCAGACATATCATTGACAAGATTTGTTTTGAAACCAGAGTGATAACCAGTACTCCCCTGTGCCTTGGATGCTGAGGACAGCCAGAGTTAGACCCTGATATTGTTCCTGTCCATCTTTAGTTGTGAAACAGCAATGCAAATGTGTCCAGCTTAGAAGATAGTAATCTAAAGTACCCAGGGGATCCAGAGTGTACTGCCAGGGTGTCTTCCATTTGCTGAGGGTGTTTTCTTTTAACTATAGGTGGAAGTGGTAGATTGAATTCAACATCATCATCCTCCAGCTACAGACAAGCCCAGTCTCCCAGCTCTACTCTCACCAAATCACCTGGCTCAACATTTGAAAGAAAAACCTATGTCAACCGCCATGCAACATATGAAGGTATCACAGAACGTGCCATAGAAGGGAGACAATGTGCAGTGGAGACAATGTGCAGTGCACTCTGGGGTCACATTAGTGCAGCATTGTCCCCAATACCATTGTGGTTTTCCTAGGAAATGAGCCATCAGGGACACAATTTAATTATTAAGTCCTATTTATCTTAAGAGTAATGCTCATTCCTGAAAGGAATTGTGGCGTATATTTGTTGAAAGATATTAGCAGCTCTTTCATGTGAAACCTGAATAGCTCTTTTCTTTTTTTTTTTAATGGAAATGTTTGCTGCCCACTGAGATGAAGCAGTATTAATGAACACCTTTCTGTTCTTTGCAGGGAGTTCCAGTGCCAACTCTTCTCCTGAATTCCCCAGAAAAGATTTTGGTACGTCCTTTTTAGAGCTGTTTCTCTAAATGTTATGGCAGGTCATGTGAGTTGATGACTATAATGGCTTTTTGCACATTGCTGTGTCCTGCTCTACCTATGCTACCTCTGTATTGGGCCATCATGCAGCTCCTTCAGAGGAGCTATTTGGGATTTACATTAACAGCTGTAAGTCAGCTCTCTAGCTGATCAAACAGAGGGTGCATGCTGTATATTTTCTATTCTCAGCTGTGATGCTCCCTGTATGATATAGGACATGAACAGGAGAAGACAGACATAGGATACTTCATAGCATTCCCTTCACCCTTCCAGAATAGCTGGGAGAACAGCTGCAAGCAAGAAAGTCCAGACTCTTAGGATTTTAAGTCATTGCTGGATATACTTTTCCAGTAGCTCATTTCTAGACTTCATCAAGTATATAAGGAAAAATGAAGTGGCTATCAAGTGATATGTTTACACTGAACACAGCAGGTATGAGCTTGCCCTGTCCAAACTCTGAGCTGCTGATTTTACTCAGTGAAGATAATGAAACATTATGATCAGGTCACCTTCTGGCTCATAGAGGCAGGGTTTCACAATAACCAGCATTGGTCAGTGGGGTCAACAGGCCTCTTAACTTCCTTTTGGCCATTTAAAATGGGACATCACTATCTATGAACTACATTTCTCTGTATAAAAGAAACAACATCTGGTCCAGAAAGGTAAAGGTGCTGCTGATTCTTTAAGATACCTTATGGTCAAAGGGGCCTGGTAAAAACTCTTAATGGTTCAATTCTCCCAGCTGTGCTTCAAGAAGAGTTACTCCCTGAATAAAAGCACCCTGAGCAAGATCAGTGTGCTGGTTTTCAGAAGTGTCATGGGCCATAAAGACTAATACGGCTTATCTCTCGTTGTTCGCAGCATCTGCCTCTACGAGAGGGAGAAGCCAAAGTCGAGGTGAGTAATGCTGTTCTTTGAGAAGCCTCCTTTTTTCAGTTAAGCATAATTCAGGTGTTAAATACACCTGTTCTTTAGCTGGAATCCACCAGTTTACATGTAGAGCCATCAGATGAGGTACCTGGATCTACACCACTTCATATGTGAAGCATAAATCTGTAAACAGTTGTTTAAACAAGCTTGGTATAAAAATTGACCTTAGTGAAGGTCATGTTAGTTCAGACTGTGTCAGAAAGGAGGATCTACTTGGAAACTTGGAAGTCTGAGGGCACAGGACATAGTCTTCCATCTTGTCTACTCACTACCAAAACCTTAGTCCATCCATGCTCTGGGACCAGTCTCTAACATATTTGCAGTAATTGCATTCATGCTTCTCCTACTGTGATCTGTCTTGCAAACCATAAAGCCATATCCTGAAATAATCTCATGCTCATAAGAAAGAGATTGTTGAGGAAATTGGAGACTTACAGCTCACTGTAAAGCTCTGCATTGTTTAAATCATTCAGCTCTTCTAATAATTTATTAACAGTGTTGGGGAAAGAAGGTTTATCTTGGTCTCCAAGAATATAGTATCTGTTTCCAGATGCTTGAAGAGGAAACTATAATATCACTTTATTCAAGTTAATTTTAGCAGCGGATATAAATCACAGCATGGTCTTGCACAGTCCTCCTGGAGAGTGTCACATTCCCAATTATTCTGCCTCAGATCACCACAGTCTCCTCTAGCACAGTACATACCTGGGCTCCCAGCAGAACTAGGCCATGAGTGATAAAGTAGACACCAGAGAATCAGGTCTAGCTTCTCATATTACTTCAGAAAATAATTCCAATCCATCATCTTCTCCACATGAATGCCAAGATAGTATTTCTTTTCAAGTGTATGCACCGTCAGATTTCATCATGAGGAGCATGTATCACATGTTCTGGCTGGCCACTTTGCTTGTGGGAAGTCATTTTAAAGGCCTACCCCAGCCAAAACACATTACCTTTTTAGTTTCTTCTGCTGGACAGTAAGGATCCAGTAAAACTAAGGTAATAGCATTGGGTACCTGGTGAGAATGTTGGCAGAAAATTGGACTGGTTGCATTCAGTGAGCCAAAAGAGAAATCAGCACATAGTAAGAGACTAAATCATGCAGCCCATTGTAGAGATGTCAGTTTTACCCAAAAATAGGAGAGAATTTGTGTATTTAGTAAACTTATTTTGATTCTTTATTTTTTTGTTCAGAAGGACAATAAAAATAATATTTGTGATGAGTGGCAACATCAGTGTGATTGAGGACTACATAATTAGACCTTCTGTATATCTGACAGTAGCAGCATTATTAACTTCAGCAGAGGCTATCAGTGAGTGAAATATAATTCCCTGGGATTGAAAGTAATAAAATGTGATCCCAAAACAAAAAGTAGCCCAAGCCCATTTCCAACAAATTCACATGGGCCATGAGTACTGCATAGATTAAGCAGAAAGACAGCAAGGTGGAACATAGACAGCAAGAAGGAAGGCATTCACTTTAGCCTGAAGATTCATTCCCAGCCCAGGGCACAAATTAATCTCTCTCTGTATTCATGATCTGCTTTTTATCTTCCCAGAGAGTGAAATACGAGTCCGACTGCAGAGCGCATCTCCCTCTGGCAGATGTAAGTTATTGCAGGGGTATCAGGCATCAGTTAAGGGGTGTTGCTGCTAGGGTTATGTCTTTTCCTGTTAAAAGCATTAATTTGAGTCCCCTTTTTGGACAAGGAAGCATGCTGTGGGTTAGGTGGTGTTCTTGTAAAGAAGTAAAATGGTGCTTAGTCTCAGAAACATCCTCTAGACCTTTATCATTAAGTGGCACGCCCAGAAAGTAACAACTTCATAAACATGCAGATAAATTTGACTGAATGATTTAGATCCAGAGCAAGATCACAGATCAATGAAACACTGGCTTTTGGGTGACTCTGGACACTTGCTTTTCCTGCTAGGGACAGAGTTGGATGATGTGAAACGTTTGCTGAAAGGAAGTCGATCTGCCAGCTGCAGCCCTACTCGGTCACCATCCGGTACACTCCCGATACCGAAGAAGGCTGTGGTGGAGACAAAGATGGTCACAGAGAGCTCTCAGTCAGGTACTTGGCTTTAGCAACGTTGTATTCATTCCAAACAGCATTTTCTGTAAAAAGTACCCAGTTACTGAAAACATCCAGATCAGAATACATGGTATCCCTGTTACAGAAAAAGGGTCAGAATGCTGTCCAGATGTTGCTGTAGCAAGAACTATCTTGAATATCTTTCTAGTGACTAGTCTGATTTCCAAAATCATTAGTCCATTCTTCCTGCCACCAGCTTCAATTCAGAAGTATATCTAGAAATAAGAGCTCTAAGCAAGTGTGTCTGAGTGATTTGATCTCTTGTCTCCAAGTGAGACAGAGATAGGACTGAAGACAACATTTCAGTGAATGATTTCTTATCCATACAATTTGATAATAACTCATCAGGAACTTTTTGACAAGACAAGGGGAAATGGCTTCAAACTGAAAGAAGGCAGTCTTAGATCAGATGTTAGGAAGAAATTCTTTACTGTGAGAGTGGTTAGGCACTGGCACAGGTCACCCAGAGAAGCTGTGGATGCACCATCCCTGGAAGTGTTTCAGGACAGGATGGATGAGACTTTCAGCAACTTGGTCTAGTGGAAGGTGTCCTATCTATAGCAAGAAGTTGGAACTAGATGATCTTTGAGGTCCCATTAATCCCAAACCATTCTGTGATTCTATGGTTCTGTGATTCCATAACTGAAGTGATACTTCAAATACTACAACCTTTTTTAGTTATTTATACACCTCATGACAGCGCTTGGAAGTGGTATTGACTTTGACTCCCTTGTCTTCCACCAGTGTCTAAGGACAATATCTTTTATCTTACTCAGAGCTCCAATGCTGTCTAAACCAGAATTTTAGTCCAATACTCTAGTGAACTAACCAGAGATATATGTGGGAAGCAAAAGCCATACATCCCATGGCCCAGGGTGATTTATTGATGGAATGGAAGACTGGAGTGGTTTATTCTGGTACCACAAGATCTATGAGCAATGAAATCTTTTGAAGGTATTTTGTGAATGATCATGCTATCAGGTCAATCCTTATTCCATGGGTTAAAATTTGTCTGGGCTGTAATCAGCTGACATTTGAGGTCAGTTATGCCCTGCTAACCTGAAGTGACTGGGTTGATTCTACAAGAGTAATTGAAATGTGACTTGTTTGCCCTGTAAACTTGCAGTGCTAAACCACAAGCCTCATTGAAAACCACTTCTGTCTGTTTGGGTTTTTTACAGTGTCAGGGACATATGACACAACCATACTGAACACTGCCCTCCCTTCATACATGTGGTCCTCCACTCTGCCTGCTGGGTCTTCCCTTGGTGGATACCATAACAGCTCTTCCTTGATCAATGCCATGTCTCACTCTACAGGATCAGGTATGCTACCTGGATTGCCCTGATTTGAAGGATGGAACTATCTTAAATCTGGGTAAAAAGCAGGGGGTTTTTTACAAAGCACAAACTGAAATGATGAAACAATCAAAATGGCAAGGGATATGCTTGAATTTTCTCTGGTTTTCTGTAATTTGATGGTCTCTGCTTCTACATTGACTGTATCTGAAAATCTTTCTTTGTGAGAATTTATTGTCCTGACTCTCTGACTGTCACTAAATTTTCATTATGTCTTCGTCAATGAGGTAAAGCTCACTTTCCCTATAAAAGCTAGTTTAGATGCAAATTAATTTTGAATTATCCTGGCCCATTGTAAGAATGTTATAGGTAAGTTTTGTGTGTTCTTACACCTGGTGAGGCCCATTTCTAAATGCCAGGGATTCTGCATTCCCAGTTGCAGAGAAAAAGCACAAGAAGCTTTATGGTGGAATACTATTAAAAGCTTTATTTTCTCTCACTGTCCCATGATCTCATCTTGTCTGAGGTGGAATTTTTTTGCCTTTGTCAGTTCAGTAAAAGAGTGGTTTGTTGTCACAATTTCCAAGAATTTCCTTTGTGCAATTATTGTGCATTATCATTAGTTTCATTTCCATTAGTTGTCTCTTAATTTCTGAGACTGTGCCACTGATCTTTGGGTTTGGATTTATGGTTTATGATTTCAGAGAAGTAATAACATTTCACTTCCTCTTTTTTCAGTTTTTGGTGTTCCAAATAACATGGCTCCCAGCAATCATACTCTGAATGCAGGCCTGAGCTCTTCCTCTACAGGTCAGATTTTTCTCCCCTTCACACTTTGCCTTTTCTGGCAGACAAGTACAGTGAAATAACACCTATATATCTATATAGTTTCTCTCCTGTTCCTCATCTGAGTGTCAGCAGCTCTTTGCCCCACCTGCAGAAATGTCTATGCCTATGTCCAGCCATGAGAGTGGCCTCACATTGTAACTCAAGATAATATTTTAAAATGGTCACCATTATTGTCCTGGGCCAACAATAACAAAACAAGTGAACTAGGTTGCAAAATATTTTGTCAGGCCTGTGGTGCCTCCAGAAAGCTGGTGGAATTTGTTGGGAGGGGTCATTATTTTTGTATCACTTTATTTGGGTTTTAACCAGAATGCCATCTGCACTGCAGGACTCCTATAACCCTCATTGCAATGTTTTTCTTTGCAGTATTTGGAGTTCAAAACAACCTGTCTCCAAGCACCACTTCTGCAACCCAGAATGCTACAGCAGCCTCTGCAGGTCAGCAACAAAGTAAGCCTAGAGAAAGCTGGGGGTCACCAATGTGTGCTTCCTTCTCCCACCTGTTCTATAGTGACTGGAAAGCTCATCTTTAGAGGCCCCTTCACCACCATCTTCTTGTGTGGCACTGTGTGGTATGAAGGGATACTGAGGAACATTCCCTCTGCTTCGCATGCGCAGGAACAGCTCCCAGTGCTGATGCACTAGAGATTTGCTTGCTGGGGAAACCCTTGGTTGTTTGAGTTGTCCTAGGAACACTGAATGAGAAAAGATTTTTTAAATGCTTTGGTGCATGTAGATCCCTTGTTATCCTTCATCTCTGTCATTGTTGGATTCCTTCTTTGCAGCATATGGGATGAAGAACACTTCTCAGAGCAACACCATGGCAAGTACTGGTGTGTCTGCCTCAGCAGGTGTGTATCATTTACAGGTGTTTAGGCATGGCCTTGCACAAGCATATCATAAAAATGAGTTAGAGATTCAACATAGCTGAGTGACACTCAAGGGTGTAACTTGTCACTAGCCAAGTCTCCTACTGCTACCTTTGTGAAAAGAGAGTCTAAGAATGAGCAAATGGACTGGTCTGATTCAGATCTCTGTAATAATTTGTATTGTTTAATTCTGAGATATTTTTGCTTAGAAGGCAGGGAGCTAGATAGAAGAGCACACATGTAAAATTGTACTTCATTTGAACCCAAAACATTTACAAGGTTGCTCTTAAAAATAATTTTTCAGTTATACTGGCTTCAACCACTCAAAAATGAAGAAATTGACTTATACATGATCAGATTATGTTTTTTTAATGAGAGAAGCTGTTTGTCCTTGAACAGTCAGGATTCATCTTTTCCAGCTCTTTTCTGCAACTCTGAGAGTTATAAATTACACTTCTTTTTTTGTGTGTGTGTCAAGAAAGCCAAGTTTGCCTTGTAATCCAAGGACTCCCAAAGACAAGGCTTTAAAATAGATGTGAAGACCACAGAAATTATGATAACATTTCTAATAAAGTTTTGCTCCAGATTCTGCTAGAGTAATGGAATAATGCCATTCTGTTTATCTTGATTTTCAGTATTATGTCAGTGTGTGCAAATTCATGTTTATACACAATTCCAGACATACTTCATAATGCCTAGTGTCACAGGAGTGACCAGTGATGGTTTTGAGCCTTGTTTGGCCTGTGCCAAACCTCAGTAAACTGCAGTTCAATGTCTCCTAACCTTGCCAGACTCCTGGAATATGGAGTGCTTTGTGCTTGACAGAATAACTTGGCAGTGCTTGATGGGCTGCTCAGCTTGAGCTGTGCTGGCTCTGCTGACCCTTGAATATCTCTCTCAGGCTGAGTTTCTCTGACTCCACAGGAAGTGTATTTGAGGAGCAAAGAGCTCATTGAGCAAATCACTTCTACATATGATTGAATTACAGATGTTCTCCATTTCTGACAGCGGGGGCTCCCCTGCTAGTGAAATGCACATCTCCAAAGAAACCCAATGACATGCTCAGCTCTCCTGTTACTTATAGTGCCCAGTGTGTCTCTTGCAGGGCTCTTATTGTAGTGGCCACCCCAATCATAATGTGACCACCTGTTTTGATGAACAAAAGTGATGTGGCTTGTAGTTATGGGCTCAGTGGCCCACAGTCATCTGTTCTTTGCCATGTTTTACAAATATTCCAGGAGGAACTGTTTCAAGCTCCCAGGGAGATGACATTCTGCGCAAAGACTGCAAGTTCCTGCTGCTGGAGAAGGAGAAGGCACCAGCAAAGGAGATGGAGCTCTTGGTCATGACAAAGGACTCTGGCAAAGTCTTTAGTGCTTCTAACACTGGGATTAATGGAGGTAACATCCCTTTTTCAGGACATGTGGTTGTTCTGAGGGCAGAGAAAGGGAGACTGATCATAAGGGAAGCTCAGTGTTTGGGGCACTACACCTGGCTTGTACATCATACAAGAAGAGCCTCTGTCAGGGAGGCAGCTTTTAACCATGCCAGCTGAAATCTGGGTCTGGCTTTTGTGTTTGAAGCTCCAGAGTGTGCCTTGGAATATTTCACAAAGTTCAGGAGCTTTGAGAGGAAAAAAAACAGATCTGGTTTAGACAGGCAGAGTTATTGTGTCTTCCCAAGAAAAATATGCCTTTTACCAATGAAAGAAGATATGCCTGGTTTAACTTCTGGTGTCATGTTTCTAATTATATTCGGTTCCTGTTCAGGATCTTTTGTAGAAGACACTTTGAAGAAAGAGAAGCAGGGATTTTCCTCCTCTTATGCTATAGATACTGGCCTAAAATCCGATGCAAATGGTAAGAGTTTGTTCTTGTGGAAATGGAACAGAACTTTCTCCTTCTGCCTCCATTAATGCCCTTCCCTTTCAAACCCACATTCTAAATTTTGTCATGCATAGAAAAACTGGTAAAACCTCTTTTACTGTTGTTAAAACAGGAGGGCTGAAATCCATGCCAAAAAGGGACAAAGAAACTTATGCAGGTAAGTGATGCAACTCAGACTTTCATTGGAAGAAGCACCAAAGCACAATATACAAAAAACCAATTGTTCTTGAGGGCCACAAGTGATCTCTGAGCAATGAATCAGAGGGAGGAGATGTTCAGGAGGCTACCAGAGAAATTGGTACCAATGATTTCATTGTAGATGAGTGGAGAGTTGGGGTATTTTTTATGACTAGAGAAAATCAGATAGCTGACAGCCCAGCTGCATCCTGCTGCTGGGACAGATTTGTGGGGAAGTGAGGGCTCAGACAGACCATGCTGGCTATTGCTGTCATTTATGGCTCAGATCTATACAAAGAATTTGCCCCTATGTGATCATGTCTTCCAGCTGTTATTTTAAAATGCATTGAGTGTTTTTGTCCTGTTTAAATTTCCTTTGTAAATACTGTTCCCAGCTTTCACAGGACTAGAATTACACTCACCATGTGCACAGAGTGGTGTAAAGATTTTTTCCACAGCCCTTTGTATAATGGATCAGACCTTGATGTCCTTATTGTAAGAGATTATTAAAACTCTGAAGTCAATGAACTCTTAATTAACTGGGAGATTGCTCTTTCCCTGTTCCAGAAATACGAAGTGGTGATGCAGGAGGTGCAATTGGATCAGCACCATCCTGGTGTCCCTGTGGTTCCTGCTGTAGCTGGTGGAAATGGCTCCTGGGTTTGCTTCTAGCCTGGTTGTTTCTCCTTGGATTGCTTTTTGGACTCATTGCTCTGGGTAAGAAATAACTGAGGAAAAAAATGTTGAATGGTACAGAAGGACAGAGGGTTTAAGCTGGGAACAAGCCCAAGCATCAGAGATACCAAGCCAGAGAACTGAGGAAAATATTCAGCTTGATGGTGACTTGCCACTGAGATATTACAAATAGACAGAAAGAATGGATAAGGCATACAATCTTTGTTGAAGTTATATGGTCTTTGGGTTAGTAGGATAGGAAAGCTCCTGAGATCTGAGGTCTACTGCTTTGAGACTGATAGATTCCAAAATTGTCATTTAAATTCCAGATATCTCTGCTGGGAAAAAAAAAGAAAAATATACAAATAATTCTGCGAAACTCAGTGGCCATAGCTACATGACACAGTGCTGCCATGTTCCTGTGATGGTAGGAGATATTTCAGGCATGCTTATCTGGCAGCTTGTTCCCTAGCATTTTCCCTTAACTTTCCAGCTGAAGAAGTGAGAAAGCTGAAATCTCGTGTGGAAGACCTGGAAAGAATCAATGGTGGCCTCCTGGCAATTAACCAAGGAAATTCGAAAATAGAAAAGGATGTTTCAAGAGTAGACTTTCTTCATGGTAACTCACCTTCCTCTGCCTTCCCATATGAAAATGAAGAGTCAGTCTGGTTGATGGTGAAGAGCAGACTGAATAAGGAAATAGAACGAGGTGAGCAGAGTCAAAAAAATGAACCCATATTTTATTTCTCACACTACTTTTGTTAGCAAGGGAAAGGTGATTTACTTCTGTTTAGCACTTGTTGGAAAGAGATTAACAACAGAGGAGCCAATATTCCCCATCTTTACAAATTTCATGTATTTGTGAAAACAAATTTACTGTAAACTCACAAAACCATACTGTGCTGCCTGCAGCTCCAAATAGATGGATCCTTGTTCTTGAGATGAGTAGCTACTCTGTTGTATAATGCACTCTAACAGTCCCTTCACTTCCTGTTACAGGCTACTTCCGAGGGGAGAGAGGAGAACGTGGTGAGAAAGGTACAGCCATATAGTCCTCTCTTCCCCTGTCCAGTCCTGGGCTCTGACAATGCAAAATTTTGGGATGGTTGTTACTTCAAGGGGAAATTAGCAGTGATAAAGATGAAGATGGCTTATACTTGAACAAAAAGAATCAGAATTGTTTAGGTTGGAAAAGACTTTGAAGATCATAGAGTCCAACCATAAATGTAACGCTGCCATTTCCATCAGTAAACCACCTCCCTAAGGGCACATCTTTGTGTCTTTACAGTACCTCCAGGGACAGTGACTTAACCTCTTCCACTGGACAGCCTTTTCCCATTCCCCATAACCCTTTTGGTGAATAAATTTTTCCTAATATCCAATCTAAACCTTCCTGGTGCAGTGAGGCAATTTCTTCTTGTCCTATTTCTTAGGAGAAGTTGCTGGCCCCAGCTCATTACCCACCTTTCAGGTAGTTGTAGAGAGCAATAAGGTCCCCCCTTAGTCTTACCTGTCCTAGACTGGACATCCCCAGCTCCCTCAGCCACTCCTTATAGGGCTTGTGTTCCAGACCCTTCACCAGCTCTGCTGTCCTTCTCTGGACTCACTCCAGTACCTCAAGACATTCTTGTAGTGAGGAGCCAGAACTGGGTACTGCACTCGAGGTGCAGCCTCACTAGTGCTGAATGCAGGGAGACAATCACTGTCCTGATTCTGCCAGTTTGCCCTGCAAACTGTAGAGACCCTGATCCCACACTGAACAATACAGGAGGTCCAGTTTTGCATTGTGCCAGTGTGATTGGGTCTGAAGTGTCCTGTGTAGCCATAACTCCTTCGTATTTCATTGAAGGTAGGAAAGCAACTAGAAGACAAAATGAATGAGTAATCATAGGATGTCTCTTGATTCAACTTTTTTTCCACTTTTTTCAGGTGACATGGGAATACAAGGTCCCAAAGGTGAGTCTGGAGTTACCTGCTTTCTCAGTTAGATTGGCAGACTGTCATAGGGCCTGGGTAGCAAATGGTATTTTGTTACTCCAGAATTTGGAGAAGCAGATGTTAGTTCAGATATTGTTGTGAAGGTAGGGATTTTTCTCTTGCTTTCTGGTAAAAAAATTAAAAAAAAAATTAAAAAAATAGAGTTCATAGTAGAATAGATAATAGATCTTGCTTTGAATCTAGAAGATTCTTTCACCTGATGGAAGTCATTTGTGAAGCCAGACTCTACCTGGTTTAATCACAGAGTGCTTCAGTGCCCAGAGGGTTTTGCATTATTTAAATGATTCAATTACTTGCATAAATACAAGGAAGGAAATTGCTGGAGACACTAGAACTTGTAAATATTCCAGGAGCATAAACTTCTTTTTATGAGGGTGAGGGTTAGCCAAAGTAACAAAAAGAGAAGACTTATTCCCCACTGATGGTCTCTTTGTTTCTGTCCACAGGTGACCGTGGACTTCCTGGTGTCCCAGGTGGGCTGTAGTTCAGCTCCTCTTTGAAGGAGGACATTTACTTACATTACTGTGGGCAAGAACAAATTTTTCATTTCCTTGCAAAGTTCCTTGAACATAGATCAAAGTGGTTCTCTAAGAGTCAATATTTAGCATAGACTAAGTCACTTGATTAATACCTTGATGCTGAGCTACAGACACAGCCCAGAGATTTGGTTACAAAAAAAGCCTTGGCCAGACTTCCTCTTAGTTGAACATGCTGAATTTGGGGTTGTGAAGATTCCAGTCTACCACTGAAAGAGTCCTACAGCTGCATAAGTATTTGGTTCAGCTTTCTTGTGCTTTTATATGTATTGTGTTCTAAAGAGATCAAGTACTCACCTTATAAGTAATGTATTCTTTATCCCATAGAGTTAATTTCTCCATGTTTGAGGTTCCCCTGAGTTGCATGTTATTGTTTTATGGTACATGGTCAAGAACTCTGAACACTTACTGTGTTTTCTTTACAGGCATTCCTGGTCCAATTGGGCATGCAGGACCAGAAGGACCAAAAGGACAGAAGGGAAGCATGGGTGAGCATCTCTGTCAGTGCTGTGAGTCTCACAACTGACTGACACATGGCATGGGAGTACAGACACCTGGCTGGTGTGATCACTGCCTTCCCCAGTGGATCCTTTTGCCCACAGGCACGTGGTTTTACAAGGCATTTGTTTCCTGCAGGTGAGCCTGGCATGGAAGGTCCCATGGGACAAAGAGGTAGAGAAGGGATACCAGGACCTCGAGGGGAGCCAGGACCACCTGGATTTGGAGAAAAAGGAGACAGAGGTAGGCACCAAGTGTCTTATTGAATAAAACAGAGATGGACAAAAGCAAGGGTTTGATCCTGATTAATAAAACACCTCAGTGATAAGATTTGATTTCACTATTCAAATCCAGACTTCATATCTAGACATTTCCCAGCACAGATTAATATGGCCTAAAAAACTTTTTTTTTTACCCAGATTTATAATGGGTGAAACAAGGATTGCTTTGGTTTCCCAGATCTTACAGTCAAGTTTGAGTCCGACAGAACCAAAATCACTTTACTATCTAGGTTATCTTCTTCCCTGTTATCCAGATCATCAAAGCTGAGGGATTTGTCTTGCTAAAGCCCAGTGAATTCATATTATTTTCTTGGACAATGCATATCTATTTGAGTGTTTTGAACTGATGAGCAGATTATTCATGGCACTTGCCAGAGAAAGAATAACAGTAGATGGGATAATGGAAAAATGGGATCACAGCTATGTTCTACTATGTCTATTCATGCTTTTATTTTGCAGGTGCTGTTGGTGAGCCAGGTCCTCCAGGGCCACCTGGACCCCCAGGTTCTGCTGGCCTAAAAGGTAAATGTGAAGATGGAGAGAGAGCATCTAGCAGAGAGGTTAGGAGTAAATGAGCACCCTAGCTGTCCTGTTTCACTTGTGTTGCTCTGCAGTAACCAGAAAAGTGAACTAATGGTCTGAAGCACAGATTCCAGTATCTCAGCTAAGATGGATGGCTTGGGTCTCTTAAGTGGAAAACATTTCCTCAAAGTCACAAGGACTAAGTTCTAAGTTTCTTGTCCTGGTTTTGAGGATGCCAGTAATGCAAATTCTTCTGCCAGCTGAGGAAATTCCAATCCAGTAAACACCTGTTGGGATGTGGATGCTGTTGAGCAAACTGAAAGCAATTTGTTCATTTTCTGATTGTGGTGTTACTAAAAGAAAATCCATGTTCCTTACAGGTCTGATGGGTTCTCCAGGTCCACAAGGTCCTCCAGGTGAGTGCTGCATTCCTTTGTTGAGGCATCTAGAGACTAGGGAGAACAAAAACAGACAGCTCCTCATAGTTTTTCTCCTTTAGTGCTGCATTGTGGTGAGTGGGATGAATGAAAAACCCCCCATCTCATTTTTCTGCAGGTCCTCCTGGCCTACAAGGATTTAGAGGTGAAGCAGGACTCCCAGGTGCTAAAGGTAACTTTCTTTTCCCCCTGGCAATTAAAGCACCACTAGCTAATATGCTTTTCTACTACTGCTCTGAGCAGCAGATGTGGTCTGACCATGTCACATTTCATTCTATGGGCAAAGAAAAGGGAGACAAAACAAAACTTAGTGATTGTTAGGAAGTATTGAGAAATGCAGGAGACACAGAGGTAATAGAGGAGTCTTAATAGAGGAAAAACAGTTGGTGCCATGTTAAAGGAAAAGAATTTCCAGTTTGAGTGTTTATGTTAACACAGAATCTGTATATCCTTTATGATTTTTCTTGATGCATTAAGTGTCTTTCCCTTATGACTTGTTATTACTATTGTTCAATCATCCTTATATCTTTCAGGTGAAAAAGGAGCAAGTGGACCCCCTGGGCCCAAAGGTATGTTAATCAATTATGTGTCTTTTGTAGTTATTTTCTTTAGATTCCTTTACATATGGATACTGTCCATGGGTTTTACTCTTATGCACCTTTGGCTTTTTCTTCTGTGCTCTTGTCAGCAAGCAGACTTTATTTTCTCTGATGGAAACATTTTACAGTGAAGCAATCTCACAGAATGCTTCCTTTTTTTGTACCACAGGTGATCAGGGTGAGAAAGGTTCTCGTGGAATGACAGGTCAGTAGATTGAAATACTGGAGTAAAAACTAACCTAATAAAAGTATAGCCCAGCCAATCCCAGTTAGCTTTCTGAAACATTATAATGATGTTACTGATTATAGGAGTTTTATTTTTGCATCAACATTATAAACAAATAGATCCCATTCTTGATTTCAGTAATCTTGATAACAATCTTTGTATTTATTTAGCTTTAGGAAAATCCTCTCTCACATGCCCTATATTCATGTCACTTGAGCATTTCTAATGCCCGGGGATAGTTGTGAGTCATGTAGCCTGAGCATCCTGTCAATGCTGGTTTTCAATTGCAAAGCAGCAGATATTGTTGACAGAATTGTCCAAGAGTTGTTTGATTTATTTTCATACTCTTTTGCTACAGGTGAACAAGGCTCAAGAGGAATACCTGGACTTCCAGGAGAGCCAGGAGCTAAAGGACCTGTAGGTGGGTGCCAGAAAGCAGTTGTATTTATATGTGAGGCAGTGTCACTGCCACCCAGATTGTGTTTCTGTGAGCACAGACAAGGAAACAACATGGGAGTGGAATCATGCTTGTTGTGATCCTAGATCTTTTATTTAGACAGCTGTGATTAGTCTGTACACTCAGAAAAAATGTCCTACAGTTGAGTTTTGAGTGAATGCTTCCTGGATCTTCAGTAACTATAGCCAAGGTTTCTTTCAGATGCAGTGTGATGAAAAGCCACTCTTAGGTTTAGGGCTGTGCTCCAGATTGGAGGAAGACAGGATAACTGTGGTACTTTTCAGAAGTCTCTGACAATCTCTTTCTTTGGACAGGACAAGCTGGTCGTGATGGAAAGCCAGGTGAAAAAGGTAAGGACTTCCTTTGGGGTAGAAGTGCATGTATTTTCTGATTTGGCAGGAGGTTGATTTGTAAAAGGGGTGGGAGAAAGATGGCAGCAGATTCATGTTCTGGGATCTTTAGTCTCAGAACTGCAGAGTCAACCTGTAAACATGGAACTGAAATATATAATGGAGCAGGCTGTGAACTTGTGACAGTTACCTCTACAGAACTCTTCTGTGATTGATGTTCCCCTCCCAGACACTGATGCTGGAGATTGCCACTTGGCTGTGAGAATGCAATAGGTGGAAAGTGCTGCAGGACAGCCAAGCTTGAATGGATTGGTAGATTGTATGTCTGTGACCTCTGTCTTGTTAATGGTGATTATATCCCTAGGTGAACCAGGTCTTATGGGAATGCCAGGTGCCAGAGGTCCTCCAGGACCCACTGGAGATGCTGGAGAGCCAGGTAAAAGCATACAGAGAACAAAACTGCTTTTTGTTCAGTCAGGAACACAGATGTATTTGTCAATGTCCAGTCAATTTAAGTCTGGCAGAGGATCTCTGTGTTGTTAAGGTGATGATGAAATGAAAATACACAGAGAATCTAGACCCTTTATGATCCCAAAATTGCTTACAGTGCAAACATCAGCTGCTATGAGCTGATTTACATACCATTTGCTAGACCAGTTTCCACCATTTGTGAGTTGTGTGCTATAATTTCACATAAATGTAATCTTTTTCTCCCTGTCCATCCTTTTCCCACATGAAATTTTTTAGACATCTTAAGAGTTTTTGCCTTTTTCTGACAGGTCTTACAGGACCTCAAGGACCACCAGGTAGGCTCTTCCACCATATTAAAATTTATCAATGACACACTTTGATAAGGGTTAAAAAAACCCTTGTAATTTTCCTTCTGTGGTGCTCAGGGCTCCCAAAGTGATCCCAAGGTTTCTGCATCTCCTTTGGCTTTTGAGGAAGGTTTTGTGCAAGATGTGTAATTTTTGAGCAATGCAAGGCTTTCAAGTGTTGAAAATTTGCCTTTCCCCAAAACATAACATTTCGGTTTCCTTTGCATCATTGAAAAGTCCTTCTAATCAGCAGCAGAAATAGAAGGGAGAGGATGCAGCAATAGAGATGGAAACAGAGGATGTGATATCTGTAAGCAGGGGTGGTTGCAGGGGGACACTTCATCAGGGAATTCATCCAGGAGCCTCAGAACAGGTAGCAGTGCCTAAAAGAAGCTACAGGTAAATCTATGAAGCAGTGTTGTCATCCATGAGGCAGTGGGACCAGGAAAGCCCAGGGACACTATCAGCTCAGTCTGCTCCTCCACTTGCTTGTAAAATCCTCAAGGGCCTGCTTATGAAGGCTGAAAGCTGGGGAGTAGGGAACTCCTTCTATAAACCACAAGTGAAAGAGCTGGGGTACCTGAAAAACATACAGCCAGCAATATTTGCACTAACCATTTTAAATTGTTTGTCTACCTCTTATCAGGACTTCCAGGCAACCCAGGCCGACCAGGGGCTAAAGGTGAGTGCTGTTTCTTCCCTAATGCTCATTTTCTCTCTAAGGATTTCATTCTAGCAAGGGTTAGCTGCTCCACTAACCAGTGGATCAACAGTGGCATCTAGTGGCTTTGGGAAAGGAAGGTTTGAGAAGCATGGTGGCCAAAGCTTCCCTGAGCATACACAGAGGGAGTGAGGACATCTGCTGAGGGACTTGGCATGACAGCTCTCCTCTGAGCAAACCTTTGAAGCCCAGTTCTATCCTGAGCATGAGTCAGATGCCTGGTGACTGCAGTGGAAGCTCTGTGCCTGCTTTGGATAAATCCAGGCTATTGCTTATGCTGGCAGATGTTGTGCTTGGAAAGCTGTTCAGCTGATCTCTGGCTTATCACAGCTCTCTTGCTTCCCCCCTGACCTTCTAGTGCTGTGACTTCTCATACAAGAGATCAAGGGCAGAAAGAACAGAAACTACATCCTTAATAGTACAATGCTATTGAGCTTATTATAGCTCTTATCACCCAACCAAAAAAAAAAAAAAAAAAAAAAAAAAAAAAAAGAAGCTCATCTTTTGTACCTTTGTTTTCCCAGGAGAACCTGGAGCACCAGGAAAAGTTATAAGTGCAGGTATGTAGTGCTGTGAGGGGTCACACTTCTGACTTAGGAGGGTTTTCTTGGGGTTTTTTTGTGCCTCCTCAATTCATCTTAACCGTGTGTCTGACCTGTACTGGGGCTCCCTCTGTTGGGAGAATATGTGTATAGATGTGGTATTCCTTAAGTGTAGATTTGTACACATTTACTGGATGTGTGAACATAAGTGTCTGTGTGCAAATCTATGTGTTTGTTTTTCAGAGGGTTCATCAACTATTACTCTGCCAGGCCCACCAGGTCCCCCTGGCCCACCTGGCCCCACTGGTCCCCCGGGTGTTCCAGGTGAGTACTGATGAGTACAAAGTAGTGATTGGTCAAATCCAGGGACTAGAATCAAGCTCTTTCACCACTCAGGAAGGCAGGTTTATATCTAATCCCTTTTCCAGCACTTCTACTGAAATTAGGAAGTGCTTGTTTTCCAGTCTCTACTTTGAGCTCAAGGCAGCAGAACTCCCACTCAAGCATCTGTAAATCTTTCTCACACACACACTTGGCTGTGCATGAGCTTGGGCCTCAGACTTCTCTGTCCCAGTCAGACACTGCCTCCACCATGTTGTTGTCAAGCAGCAGAGTTCCTGAGCCCTGATTCTTGTGGCACTTCTATGCCTGGAGCTAGTCCTGGAGCTGGTTTGGCAGAGGCAGTCTCAGTTTGCAGTTTGGAATGCGAGAGGAGGGTTAGGCCTTTTGCATTCCTTTTCTGTTGTGGTCAGTGACATTCTGGTTATTTCCCCAGTCCAAGATGCACCAGGCATTTTAATTGCCAGGGGTGAAAATTCAAGTAATACATGATGAATTCATAACCCATAGTAATTCCATTTAGTTGTGTAGAAAAAGATATTTTTTTATAGTCTCAGTTCTTATAATTGATTCTTTTCTACTATTGCAAAACACAGCCAGTAAAATCTAATGAAATTTGGGTTTTTTTGTTTTGAAACTAGGTCCTGTTGGACCAGCTGGTCTCCCTGGACAGCAAGGTACCATTTTCCTTCAGCTTTGATTATGCTTCTTAAGAGAAAGGAATTCATTAGTTTTGCTTTTTTTCTAATTCTCTAACCCCTTGGCACATTCTCTCTCCCTTTTGTTCACAGATTCCTTCCTTTCAGTTAATTTTGTTGCATTATTTGGCTTAATTAATCTTGTAAAGAATTTTTATAATTTTTTTTTTGTTTTCCCAGGGGTAGAAGGAGGGTGGTGAGCAGGTGATAAGAGCCAGAGTAATGTGGATGCTGCAAATGTCCTTTTTTTTCTTATGCTATTTTTCCTGAGGGCTGGTATTTCTAAGACACTTCTCAAGTGCAGTTGCCTTTCTGTGATAGGGGATATAGCCCAGCTGGATACCTCCTGCC
The DNA here is from genome assembly GCF_903797595.1 of Erithacus rubecula. NCBI lineage: Eukaryota > Metazoa > Chordata > Aves > Passeriformes > Muscicapidae > Erithacus > Erithacus rubecula. The sequence goes on along the minus strand of NC_136660.1, from coordinate 23,689,807 downwards.
ATTTTGAAAGGCAGGAGAACAAACTAGAGCCAAACTGGGATTAATGTCACTGTGAAAGTGCTGCCAATTGGGCAGGCATCTCTTTGGAAGGGTCTGAACAGAGCTGACCCCTAAGAACCTTTCTTACCTGTTTTTCTGTGATCCTGTTAGAGCAAATTGGGCAGTAATTTCCACACTTGATTGCAGTGTCCCTCAGATCTGGGAACTGAGTTCATATTCCCAGTTCTCCTAAGAAAAATCTGAACCTCTTGTCAGAGTAGGTACAAAGTGTCACTTTCTATCAGTTATATAACTTCCTTTCTCTGCTGCTTTTTTTTTTTTTTTTTTTCCTGGAAAAAGGTCCACGGGGTGAGAAAGGATCCCCAGGTGAAGCTGTGATAGAAACCATCAGAACAGAAGTCTCATCATTAGCATCTCAAAGTAAGTGGCCCTGCCTTTCCTCTTCTTTGCTTGGAGATGTGTCAGAGCCTCAAGGCTTGCTCACAGCTACCAGATGCCCCTAACTCTTTCTTCTCAGTGTGTGTGTCTGTATCTGTCTGTGTGTATGTATGCTTGGTGGTATGTCTGCAATACCAGCTACCTCTTCTGCCCTCCTCATCTCTGCATCCCAAAGTCCTTTCACAAGGAAGCAAGCACCAGGCTCACATCACAGAAATGGAAAGTGAGGAATGGTGGCTGGTTAGCAGCCACTAACAGGGGAGATATTCAGAGAGCTGAGAGCTTTCAGCCACTGAGTTCACACAGGGCAGCTCTCTGTGCAATATGCACATGGAGCCATCTAAGATGAGAACCAGTTTGAACAGGCCTGTTAATCTAAACAACAGAAATAATCTCTCTTCAAATTAAAGGATGAATTCACAGGGGAGCAAATAAACTTTAAGATTTTAAAAAATGTAACATTTTGTAAAAATTTTTAAATTTTAAGATGAAAATAAATGAAGCAGAACAGAGTGGTTTAGCAACTTCCCAAGAGAAGAGCTTGCTCTGTGCAGCATTGGGTGTGTGATGTACTTGGAGTTGGTATTCCCAGGATCTCGGACCTCTGCAAGTTTGCAGCATGGTAAAAGAGGCCATAAAATGATAAATGATCCTTGCCTGATCACCATCTAAATGGGGCCATGTAAATTCAAATTCAGATCATGCTTCAGTACTGTCCAGATCCCCATTCAGGAGTCTTGGATCACAACATCACTGAGCTGTGAGTTTGTGCCTCAGCTTGGATTTGAGGGTACATCACACAATACAGTCAAGATAACACAGTGCATCTACTTGTTAAATAACATCTGCGTTATGTTCTCTTCCCAAAACTTGCCTCTTTTAAAGAATCTTTCCTCTCCTTGAAGTTCTTTCCCTCCTTCTTTGGCCTTTGAGTCCTTTGCCCTTTCTCTCAACAACCATTACTCTCCTCCCTGTTTCCAATATCCTGCTCAGTGCTGTATTTTGTTTCATGTCCTATCCAAACATATCTCTCCCTCCTCTGCTTCATCTTGGGCTTAGGTCACCCAGGTCCCATCTTAGTCCACCTTTGATTGTAAGAGCTTCTAGCAGCAATGTATTGACAGTTTCCATAGCAGCAGTAGCTCCATAGCAACTATTTTCCCTTGTTTGTGTTTTCCTTTTGCACAGTGCTGGCAGATTCACAAGGGCGAGCAGGACCCCCAGGTCCCCCTGGACCACCAGGTATGTAACACAGAGCTCAGTGCCTAAGCAAGGAATGCTCACACAACATGGCATGTTTCTGGGCCATGCAGTTTGCTGAGTAAATGTTCCCTAATACCCCTGTTTGTTTTGTCATCAGGTGAATCTGTGCAGGGACCACCTGGGCCTCATGGTCCCCCAGGTAAGAACTTGTTCCTCTGAAACCAAACTGGAAAGTGGGAGGTTTTTGCCAAGGCCTAAGGCTGGAAGCAGAATGTAACATAGTGAGTTCCTACAAACATAGTTTAACTGCAGCAAGATACTGCCCAATAAAGAACATTTGGCAGAGGGTTCTAGCCAGAGCATTAATTAGTAAAAGCCATGCTCTTTAGGAAGACACTCAAAGTTTTCAAGTTGCCAAAGGAGGTAACTGCAATCAATTCCATATTTACTTCTTATTTGTGCAGCCTTAACTTTCAACTGCAGAGAGATGGGGAGATTCTTATCGTGAGGAAAATTCCCCATGCCTCATTCTGTAACACAGATTTCCCTTTCTCAGCCAGAACAGGAAATATGTGGGAGAACATGTGACAGGAGCAGAACCCCATTCCTTGCTCTCTGCTCAATAGGAAAAGGGAGCAGATTGGGTGTGTGTTGGGATAAGCACCCAGTACCACAAAGAAAGGAGTTTCTCTGTCCTTTGCTGCACTGGCAAATGATAGTGAAAAGTAACTATCAGGGATGCATGTGTGAAGGAACAGTGATAAGAGTCTACACTGGGAAATACAAAAGCTAAGGCTGTGGCTGGAGATGTAGCAGCTCTTATGTTCATTTGCTTATATTGCTGATGCTGGTCCTTCCTGAGGCCTTTCTGTGTCCCTTTTGCCTAGGATTGCCAGGACCTCCAGGCCCACCAGGGAGATTAGGATCATCCATGTCCACCTCAGGTAGGTTCTTGCTGCTCATTCCATCACCTGGTCCTGGGAATGTTCTGTTGGGGTTTCAGAGAGCTCATATATGGCTAGGACCATGTGGAGCCAGAGGAACCTTGTTTCATGTTCTGTTGGATGTCATGAAGAAATGTCTTTCTTTGAATTGCAGAAGCATTCTTCACAGGTCCACCAGGTCCACCAGGACCACCAGGCCCGAAGGGAGACCAAGGTGGGTATATTGTACAGCATAACCAAAGTGCTAGAGGGATCTCAGGAAGGGCTTAGAAGCATAAATTCCTGCCTTTTTCTGTCTGTAAAGCTAGCACAGTTGTCACTAAGGGGGATTTCTATCTGCTGTAACACTAGTCAGTCTTTGTCAAAGAAATTAATTAACCTCCAGTACTGGTGTCAAGGCAGTCGCTATATTCAGATCCCAACTTTGCAAGCTCATTATACACAAGAACATTCAGAACTTCAGATTTGCCATTGAAGGAGACAGCCTTTTTGCAAAATGCACTGTGGTCTAAGCAGTGCAAGAAGGTGGCCCTGTGAAGTGTAGCTCAGCTCTTAGCTGCCAGGAAAACGTGGACCTGCTCCCTTTACCCATTTCTCCTCTACAAATTGAAGGCCAAGATGTTATGCTGCAGTGTGGGCTGGGATGTTGCTGATGAGAATGAAGCAAATCCTAACACTGTTCCTCTGCTCCCCTGTTCACAGGTGAGCGAGGTCCACGGGGATTCACAGGTAAGGAAATGTTAGTGGGTTTCAGGGTAGCTTGCTTGGGTGTATGACTCCTCATTCATTTGTGTGTCTCTTTATTTCTCTGCAGGAGAACCAGGTGATCCTGGCCTTTCAGCATTCTCCTCCCACGGTTAGTCTGTGTCTCCTTTCTTACTTTGAAATATCATCCTTGGGCTGAAATTGGGCCAAAATCCTGCTCTATTAATTTTAACCTAATTCTTGAAGAGCCAGGATTTTGTCCACATACTTTATTCCTGTGAGTCTCTGACTCTCTTTGTGCAACTGGCAGGTGAAAGAGTCACCATACAGGGACCCCCAGGCCCACCTGGCCCACCTGGACCAAAAGGTAAAAATCTTTCTTTTTTGGGGGGATGGCTTCACACATCCAAGCATGGTTGAGACTAAAGGATGGAACAATCCAGTCCTTTGGGAGCTAGAACTGTGCTCACCCCTGCCTTTTCAGAATCACAGCAATAGAAATGCTGTGAGCACAAGGCACTTGACCAGGTCACAGAAAGCTCAGGAAAGCTGCCATGGCCTCTTCCTTATGCTTTTTCTCAACAAGCTAGCATTTCACGCCAGTCATTGCAAGGATTGGGTGGTTGCTTCTCTGACAACATGTAGCTCAGCTGTTTCACATGACCAAATATGCCACCTGCAGTCACACCCATTACAAGTGTCTGTCTCCCTCACTCTTTTCCAGGTGATGCAGGTGTCCCAGGCGCACCTGGCATCCCAGGAGCATCTCGAGGTAAGAGGCCAGACCATCATTGCTCTGATATTAAGAAGGAATGCTGATATCCTGGTGGAGCCTTTGGAAAAGCTAATTTGACTTTTACTGTGGGTGCAACCTAAAGCTGGTGGTATTTGGTTCAAAAGCTCTTTTTGCACAACTTGCCTTTAAATCAGAAAATTTAAGATTTGACAGTTTTCTTTTTCCCACTTACTGGGAATCCTTCAAGTCAAAGCTTTGCCTCTGTATGGACAGGTCCTTGAACTGGTGCTGCCCAGGCTGGCTAGGATTGGGAGCAGCAGAACAGTGATGTTAGGCTAATGAGCTTGATCTCTGTGATCTCCATCTCTCTTCTGCACAGCACTGTACTCAAGTGCACAAACCCACCAAGTATGCCTGTACAAAGCCAGGAATGTCTCTGGACTCAGCCCTGCATTGGCTGAATTATAAGATGCTGAATTAATTGAAGATGTTATACTGCCAAGTAGCCCATGCTCCATCTGCATTTAAAGATGCAGGGGGAGCCCTTCTATGTTCAATTTCCAAAGGTCTTTCCAGGCCTGTGGGAAGAGCTTAAGGCAAGTACACTTTGCTATCACTTGGTGTAATGCAGCTGTGCCAAAAACACTCCTTCTTCTTCTGTAGGTGGATCCAGACAAACTCAGGGACCCCCAGGACCTCCTGGGCCACCTGGTCCTCCTGGCCCAAGTGGAGGTTCATCTCAAGAGATTCAGCAGTATATCAGTGACTACCTGAAGAGTGAGTAGAAATGAGATTTTTGCTGTGGGTCAGCAGTTTCATGCTTATCTCTCTTATGTTCCCTAGGACCTTGTCCCTCTTATTTTAGAAACAACAGCCCTGCTACTCTGGGCTTATTTCTGCTGAATACTGTGAAGTGCTCTTGTCCACTGTGGCCTCTGTAGAACTGTCCTTCTGTTGTCCTGTTCTTTGTCAGAGGAAGAAAGTCTGGTAATTGTGCATGTGGTCAGTCTTCCCTCTTAGTGATGTGGGCATATCTTGGGCTTTCTACATAGGTGACAACATCAGACATTATTTGACTGGTGCCCAAGGCCCACCAGGCCCTCCAGGCCCACCTGGACTCATCACCACTGCAGATGGGGTGACCTTGGATTATGCAGAACTGGCTACCCGTGTCATGAGCTATATGACAAGTAAGCACCATCTTAGTAAACTCTCTACTGAGTAATGCCCTCAGCTGAGCTTGTGCAGCATCTAGGAGGTGAGAACCTGAGGAGAAACAAGTCTTTAAATAGCAGCACCCCAACCAGGTTATTCATCTTCAACAGTCCTTATCGTTTTTTAATGGTTATATTAACTAGCAGTCGCTGCTGTTTAAAATGTCTCATATTAAACATTTTCTGTTTATTTGGCACCTCAAAGACCCAAACAGGGTTTATTTAGTATATGTGGTCTCAGGTATTTGAGGGTTGTTTTGTGTGCTTGGGGCCCTCCTAAAGTAGATTAAATTCCCAGAGCTTTTGGAAGTAGCCTGGAATCTCAACCAGAAAGGCACAGGGCACACAGCTGTGTGTGATGACCAGGAGATGATCAGGATAGGTGAGAGATAGCAAGTGTTTTATAGCTGGGGGCATGGGAAGCCTATTCTACCAGTTAATTAATTAATCTTTCCTTTGTTCCTTCCTGACCCCTTCTCACCTTCTGTCTCATCCTGGTTCATGTAAAACCTTTCCATTCCCACAGGCTCTTCTGGTCGCTATGAGTCATTTTCTAGCTCAGTATCCACTACATCCATTTTGTACCAAGAACTTCTGGACCTGCTGCAAAGTAAGTGACCCTCAAGGGAAGCATGGGATTGAGAGTAAAGCATCCCATCATCCTGGACATCTGCCTTTCCCTTCCACTCTCTTGTGTGCACCTAGAGTTAACCTGCAGCTGCTTCAGAGTGTTCTACTTTCCAGCTCCCCTGTCACATTCCCCCACTCTCAGTGTTCCTCCCCATAGCCTTGCTATGTTGTTGTTCTTAAGTTGAGGGGGATCCCCAACTCTGTATTCTTTTCTATACACACTATTACTGTGGGCTGACAGGTAAATCTCTAGGATGTCATTTGGCTGTCCCTGAAAGTATTGATGATGCTGGCCAGCACTCTACTCCAAATGGCTCCAAAGTGCCACAAAGCTCAGCATGGTCTTCCCTAGCTGAGCTGCTTTTCATTCCCTTTACCCAAGAAGTTGTCCAGGGTGTCCAGAAAAAAACATACCACAGGGAGGTCCCTTAAGTAATCAAAATTCTCATCCTCCTCACACCCTTATTATAGGAGGTTCCCAGCCTTGTCACAAATGTCTCTGGCACCATATACAAGGCAATTCACTCAGAAAAGAGGGAGGGAAGGAGCTTTGCATCCATAGGTTTTGATGGTTTCCCTGGTGGTGGGGGCTCAGCTCACAGGCTGGGAACTCCTCACACTTGGTGTCTGTGCAGCAGCTGGACAGCCTTAAGAGATGCTTGTTTTCATTTCTAGGAGAAGAAATTCGTCAGTATCTCATTGGACCTCAGGGCCCACCAGGACCTCCTGGGCCAGGGGGAGATGGAATGTCTCTGTCACTGGATTATGATGAGCTGACCAGGAGGTTTATCAGCTACTTGTCAAGTAATGGCTTTATTAGTGTCTGTTTCCCTCTTTTCCTTTGGGAGCCCAGTACAAAGCTCATGCTGTCAAGTCAGTAGAAACTATTCCAGTGCTAATTGTGTGAATTCCTATGGACAGAGACCTCCTCACAGGGACTATGAGAGACTTGGAAGAGAACAAAGATACCCTCTAGCTAAGATACCATTCACAGACTAGTAATGAATCCTTTCTTTGTTAAAAATTGAGCTTAGGAGCAAAATTTCATCTTAGCCATCTTAGAAGTCCCATCAACACCTTTAAGTGCCTTTCTAACCTTTATCTCTGTGGTCAGAATATATTTCCCTGTGAAAGAGTTGGTCTATCAAGGCAGCTCAGGAAACAAACTCTTAAAAGTTAGTTGAAACAAATTCTATGTCTCTGCTTCATTTTCCCATCTGTAAAGGGGTGATACAGCACATAAGAACTGTTTGACAGAGAGGACTCTGAGCATCCCCAGCAGCAGTGCTAAAATGCCTAATCCTGGTAGCTGCAACTGTCTGCTTAAAAACACAGCCTGATCCATGCTCAGTTTCTCTGAACTACTCTTTGAAACCAGTTCTTACTAGTGGACTGCTCCTAAGATGGAGGGAATTTCCAGCAGGAAACTGCAGTGTAATGGCAGCACTGCAATGGCCCAGGCAGGACAGCTGCGTTTTGTCAGCAGAGACATTTCATTAACACAGATCACAAAGTGCAGAGCATTGCCCCAGAGCTGCAGACACAGGGAGAGCAGCACATGCATCAGCCTGGGGGTTGCAGCTGAGCTGCAAGTTGGGGGGTGCCCCTACCACATCAAGGGTTCGTGAGGTGCAGAGCTTTTGCCAGGAATAGAAACCTGCTGCCTGCTTGTCTGTGGGTGTGCTTGGGTTTGTCAGGGCAAAGTCACAATCCAGAACAAGGTTTGAGCTCTGGCTCCTGGCACAGCTGCTGATAGGACCCCCTCATGAATTGCCTGTGAATAAGCCCTGTGGCCTCTCTGCTCACACTGTAACAGCCTGCTCTGATAATGTGAATGTTTGATTGGGCAGGTTCTGGGATGAACATTGGACTGCCTGGACCACCTGGGCCTCCAGGGTCACCTGGTATATCCTACAGTGACCTGACAGCGTACCTGCGAAGTAAGCCAACTTCACTCCCCTGCCATGAGGTTCTGTGTGTCCCCAGGATGTTTTTTACAGCCTCAGTCATAGAATTTCCCTTTTTGCCTATCATCACAAATAACCTTCTGATGGTCCTTTGTCCTCAGCAGCACTGCAGGCCTCTGCTGGCACCTGCACACCCCACAGGGGGCTGCAGCTGGAACACCATGCTCCTGTTAGGAGCAACAGCAGTGGGGCTGTCTTGGAGATGGGCATGAAGGAGTCCTTTGTCATATCCAAACTCTGCAGCATAAAGGCATGGTTTCTTATGCCTCTTTAAAAGTATATTTCAAAAATAGGGACTTTACTCTCTTTGGAATCACCAAACTGTCCAGTGAGGTGCACCAAGAAGGCTTCTACTTGGCTGCATCTGGCATAACCTGTATTGTCAAGGAACATTCATTAGGGTTGTGGTTGTTTGGGTGACCTCTTTTCTTCCCTTGTGTCTTACAGACTCTGAATTCAGTGGTGTTGTTGGGCCCCCTGGCCCTGCAGGCCCTCCAGGACCTCCAGGGATCCCTGGGTCACCAGGCACCTCTCTGGAGGACGTCTCTGCCTACCTTCAAAGTAAGGCACTTGTGTTTCTCACAGCTGGCAGGGTGATTCTGTTTGTAGATGGTGGGGGGACTGAGGCTGAGATTTAGCCTAGCAGGGATGTGACTGCACACTGGGAACAAAATCACTGTAAAGAAAATAATTTTGTCAATATTGTCTGTAAAGGGATGGAATTTGAGGTTGGAGCCTTTAACCTTTCAAGATCCCCAGATGTGAAATTTCCTTATCCTCTCACTGATGGAAAATGAATTCTTTCTCTCTCTCAAGATGTTGGATACTCTTCCCTCTCTGGAGTCCGGGGCCCACCTGGCCCTCCTGGCCCTCCAGGACCACCAGGTTTCTCTGGAACCGGCCTCCTGTCCTATGCTGACATCACCAACAGCGACGAGTTCAGGAGTGAGCTGATCCAGTATCTGAAGAGTAAGGGAACATCATCCATGCTTTCTGCATACATGCCAAGACATGCTTTACCTTGTGTGACTGGCTCTGCCACACCTGAGACATTCCTGTAGGAGCCTTCCCTGAACTGGGGCTACAGCAACATCTTCCCTCTATAGCCAGGTCTACAGGAGTGTGCTGCACCCTGTAGGTTTTTCTCCTCTCAGCCCCACTGCCCGTCTAAGTCTGTGTTGTGAGACAACAGGGACAACCTCTGCGTAGTTACAATTGGCCTATGCTGAACATAGGTCCCTAGTAAGGTCACCAGCAGAGTTTTACCATGGGAAAAGCATTTTCTGTGGCAAACACCTGCCCACAGAGCCATGGGTAATGGAGGGGTTGGAAGGCAGCACTGAACTAGCTATGAAGCACCAATGGTCTGAGCTCATCCTGGCAGGTCATCCAAGGCAGGCTTTCAAGAACACCTCAGTTTTGGAAAACTGGTCACAGAATGGCTCTTTTGGCAGAGGTGCTGAAATTGCCCTGAAGAGTGCTCCCTTCGGCAAACTCATTGGGCATGTTCCCAAGATTGGGCACACAAAACTGTGGGAGAGATGGCAAGGAGGAGGGTGTCTTGCCATCTGTAGAGTTCAAGGTTGACATGTACCTGCTGCCTGAGAAATGGCACTGGACGAGGGTCACTGTGATGATTGGTGGGACAGAACTTCACACTCCAGTCTTCATTCAGGTGGTAGCACAGAACCTCTGTTAAGCCCAGTTTTCCTGAAGCTCCCCCCTTGTATTTTGCAGGTGATGAAGTTCGAAGCTACATCTCAGGACCCCCTGGACCTCCGGGACCACCAGGACCCAAAGGAGACAGTGGCTTTGTGTCTGGGTCTATGTCTTCATCCTATCAAGGGTTAGGAGCCTCTGAGCACTTGCATGGTGCTGAGGGCTCCCACAGGGGCTCCCTGGGCACAGGCAGCTCGTATGGCAGCTCCAGCAGCATGTCCTCTTACCACGCCTCAGTGGGCAGCGATGGCGCCTACGATGCCTCCAGGGGCACTGACGGGTCCTTCGATGGGCTGCTGACAGAGGAGGAGTCACACAGGAGATCAGCAGGGTCGAGCAGATCCTACAGCAGCTCCTTCACTGGTTCTCTGGATTACAATGAGCTGGCACTCCGTGTGTCAGAGAGCCTGCAGAGTGAGTGGAATTCCTGCTCATTCTGACCCTCCCTATCCCAGGCTACAATTCCAAACCCCCTGTGCCTGGTCACGCTGTTCACTTCCCTCTCCTTCCTGCTGCCTACAGCTCTCCCACTTCTGCCTCAGCATGCAGCCACAGTTCTCCCAGAGCTCCTTTCAAATGACATCTTTAATTCCACAGGCAGAGGTATTCTCCAGGACCTGATGTCTTACACTGCACAGGGACCTGCCGGTCCCCCAGGGCCTCCTGGTCCCCCTGGCATCAGCAAGGTCTTTGCAGCCTATGGCAATGTCACTGCAGACCTCATGGACTTCTTTAGAAGTGAGTGACATTTTGACTTGGCATTTCTGGTTCATGCATATTAGATCTCCCCAACTTCTCACAGATCTACTGATCTACTCACCTTTTCACATTGCAAAAGTCAAAGTGCAAAGTTGAACATGGGTGTGTTTTTCATCTCCTTCCTTCCTTGCTGGGGAGATGCAATCTTATCATTTGGAAGGACATCAATTTTCCCACTGTTTGTAGGAAACTCATCCCAAACCCTGAAGGCCTCTGTTCTTGCAGGCTCTGTGGCCAATTTAACATGGCTGGGCTGGCATGTGTACAAAAACATGAGCCAGCTGCTTACTCTGCTCTCAGATTCCCTACCCTGAGCATGGGCCAGCTCCAGCCCTAGTGACAGCCAGGACAGTCAGAGAAAGTGACGGAGCAGTGCTGGTGAAATGACATCACAGCTTGTCCTTGGGGCTTTGTTGGGATCAAAACCCGGTTTAAAAACCTCACTGTCAATCTAATCCCATCTAACCAAGAGAAATGTCCTTCCAGTGTGACTCACAGTTTCTCTGAGTGGCAGTGCTTTCTCTCAGTCATTCATTTTCTCCTTCATTTCCCTCTCCAGCACATGGTGCCATCCAGGGGCCACCTGGTGAAAAAGGGGAGAGGGGTTATCGTGGACCCAAAGGTAAGGCTTGTCATCCTTTCCCTCTTCAGCCTTGTGATGCCCAGGAAGCAGCACTGTGACCACAGAGGTCACAGCACTGCTCGAGGCCACACCCTCTGACAGTGAAGGTGGCACCTTCAGGAACTCAGCCAATGCATGTTCCTGGTTTGGTGTCCCTTCCCCTGGCCTGTCCCTGTCTGTGGGTCACTTGAGCTTAAGGGCAAACTTGGTCTTCTCATTCCTCCAGGTGACCCTGGGCCAATGGGCCCACCAGGACGACAAGGGCACAGGGGACCTAAAGGAGAGAAGGGAGAGAAAGGTAGGAACACGTGCCATCCCCAGGAGAGCTGGGTTTGACTGTCAGGGAGTGGCACCAGCTCATCCCTGGAAATAACTGGAAAACACAGCCCTGTTATTTGGTTTGGATCTTTTGTCTTTTTACGTGGTCTTTTCAACTAACTCTCCTTTTGATTTTTCTGGTCCCTAGGTGAACAGCTGTATGTTGGCAGAAGAAAAAGAAGAAGTGCTGGTGTTTAAGGAAAGAGGTAGCTCAGTTCTCAGTTCAGCTGCACAGGGCAGCATTCCCAGCAGCCTGTAGAGAATTAGCCTGAGTCTTCACTGCCTTAATGCTAAAACATCCTCACTGCTCAGCTGACCCCTTAGAGTTGATAGTTCAGAGCTGAATGTCTCTTGTGTGTGTCCAGCATGGTCCTGGTGTGGGTGTTTGCTCCTGTTTCTGATGTTTGGTTTCATGCCCCTGAGTTCCCAGGCTGATGTCCTTGGGCTAACAAGGGCTTCCTATCTCACCTAGTCCAGGCTTCTTGTACTACTCTCAGAAATGTAAAAACCTGAGGTTTTAAACAACTAGCCAACTATACAGAAAAAAACCCACAATCCCATTCCCACCAAATGCCTGGTTTGTCAGGGATCAGATGAGCCCCCAAGGCCCCTGTGAGAAATTCTCCCTCTGAAATTCCCTCTCTACCAGCCCTGCCAATCCCAAGTGGCGCTCACTTATAGCAGCACAGAAAGACAGGACGCACACAGGGGCTGAACCAAAGCACTTTTAAACATAATTTGTTTATCTTTAAAAAATATTTTTGTATTATTTCTGGATTTTTAAACACTGGTGAAAAATAATCTTTAATGTAAACAGCCCAATTAAAGTGTGTTCTTAACCCCATCCCTGAATTGTTCAGGACGGCCGTTCTGTGCTTGCAGGTTATTCTGGGGCAGGGTAAGGCACCTGAGGTGGGTCTGAGGTACAATGGTAAATACAATGGCACATTATTAAATACTTGTATACTCAGTTATTTTAAACATTGTAAACCATCCCCTTCACTCAAACACTTGTACAAATCACTTGTATTTCATGCAAGTTTTCCATCAACGAAACTGAGGCGATCTCAGCAAACTGTGATTTTATTGTATTTACAGCAGAATTATTACAATATTCTACAGAAAGCCATGAAATAAAATTACTTTGAAAAACAAGACAAAAAACCCCAAAACTGTTGTATGGCTGCTACTGCAAGTTCACTTCCACAAGCTGTACAGAGACCCTTAGCCAATTATTCATCCATCTCATGATTTTTGGTTGCTTACAGAAGTAAGGCAAAAATATCTTGGTTTGCAGTTAACACAAAACATTCAACAAAGTGCTGGGAGAACACGAGGCTGGTGGTGCCTCAGGCGTGTTTTGTCACAGGATGCTCCTGCTCTGCTTGGCTTCCTGACAGAAAATGGGGTGACAGTTCAACATTAGATGCCACTCACTGTCCCTTCCTAGTAACTGTTCTTTCCACCATTTTAGGACTGATTCTCATTACCAAAGAGGCTTTACCACCTAATTGTAAACGTGGAAGACTTTGTTAAATCAGGATAACTCTGGACTCAGCCACTCTCTTCTGCTCCCAGTACAGGGGAAGCACATGAGCCCTTTCTCAGGGGCTTTCTGTCCAAACACAGATGTGCAGAGGAGCTACAGAAACAAAGCACAAGGACTGAACTGGAGAAAGGGGATGCAGAACAACTAAAAGTTCTGTAAAAGAAACACCATCATTTCCTTTGTCTTCTCCTTCCCTTTATCTGTTCTGATGTTTCACAAGACTGAGAAATGGTGGGGCATCCTGGCTTTGGTTTGCCTGTGAACCAGGAAAGTTAATTCTCTCTGATCTTACTTCAGCTGCTGTGAAGATGGCAGAAGTAGTCTGGAAATGGGAAATTTCCATGGACACATCAATGCAAGGAAGTTTCAGAGATCCAGAAATACAGATTTTGACATAAAATGACCAGAGTTTAAATGCTAACATAGAACTTATCGACACAGTGATGGTCCTAAACAGTCCCCCCTGCCCTTTCCTCCAACAGCCAGAGAGTCACTGTCCTCAATGTGCCCCTCTTCCCCACAGCAGATGAACCAAGAAGCAGTAGGTCAGTGGAAGCAACTAGCACTGAGCTTATTTGTACACTTCAGCATTCAGCAACAATGTATTTCTGAGGTCCTGGGAGCTGCAGCTGCACAACAGCTCTGAAAACCAGACTGCCTAGAAGTGGACTCAAGTGCCTGAATTTAAAACACCTTATTTGAATCTTTCCTGTACCAAAGCAAGCTTGAAAAACTTGCAAGGCAAATACTATTTCAGTTGGAGAATCAACTTAAACTTCCTTTTGCTGGCACAAAGGACATGGTGTGACAGAAGCAATTTCATTGCTACTTTGCTTAGCTCTGTATTAGTTAAGGTGCTATGTTTCCAATCTTTAAGGAAAAGAATTCAGTAGAATGGAATTATCATAAAGTCCTCTGGGACAGAAGAATAATTTATTTAACTGTGTGACTGATTAGATATTGAGTACCCATTAATGCAATTTTCAAAGAATATTAGCTTAAAAAATTACCTGGAAAAAAGGATGCAGCTCAGACTGAACATCAGTTTTAAATGATGTGAAAAATCAATGAGTGAATGCTGATGGTCAGGATAGTGCAGCCCTGCCACCAGGGAATGTGAATTCAGGTGCCAATTCAAATAAAGGTTTTTCTTCAGAAGGTGTTTACAAATCATGACCTATATCATCAATCATAACAACTTCAGTATCATATCTTTACGTGCTGTATATAGTTCTCATGTATACACCAGAGATAGCAGAGTGCTTGAAGAAGAAAAATTTGTTTTATGGGAATCAGAGAGCATCAAATGCTGGAGTATTTTTTCTTCATAAAATAAAGAGCAAAGCCTCCCTGGAACTTCAGAAGATCAAGGGCTGCCACAGCCCATTTTCACCTGGGTTGGTAACCCCTCCTCAACCAGAATATCCTAAAAACAGGAGCAGCAGGTGCACCCAAAGATCTTTAGCCCCAGATCTCCCTGGATGTCTTAAGCAGTGCCAGAATGCACTTTTCAGAGCTCGGGAAGCACATGGTGTGAGGCTGAGGCTCTGCAGGCAGGTTTTCCATGTAAACATGGGAGGACAACCCACACACAGCACTGCAATCCAGAGATTTATTGCCATGCTCATTTTCCTGTGGGCAGAATTTACAATGTATAACACAATGGTGAGCACATACTGATTTGTGGTCAGCTTTGGAAGAGCATGTGGGAAGAATCAGATCTGCCAAACAGTAAGAATTTGTAAGTACATTGTTTTGGCTGCAGAAAACACATCTCACCACCCTGGAGATGGAACTGCTAACATTCATTAGGGAGGTGACAGGAGATAGTACTGAGATTGGATTTCGCATCTCAGGAGATGTCTTTTAGACCTATGTGAGACTAAATTAATTTGAATTGAATTTTCTGACCCTGATACAATATTGTAAAACCTATCTCACATTCTGCAGCACTTAAACCCAATTTTATCAGTCTAGATGTGTAAGTACCCTTGCTAGTTCTTGTTATCACTCACAAAACATTTTCACACTTGGTATCAATTCTCAGCCCAGTTCACAAGGCTGCAAGTGCACAGGGCTCCCCACCTGGAGACCTGAGCAAGGCTTCCATCGCCACATCTGATCCCTCCCTTCATCCCAGAGCTCAGTTACAGTTATTTGTGCAATTTACAATGAGATCAGATTGCAGGGCCTGTGTGAAAAGGATCTTCAAATAAAAGATGTAAGAGATTCAGACAGAAGTAAGCAGAATGCCAATACATATTAGCAATGTATCACTGAAACAACCAGAAAAGTAAGGAGAAGACTATTAACATTTCTCTGTGAGGACTTAATGAGGATGAATGTAGACATAATCCAGAAGAGCAAATCTGCCTGCCCTGCTTACTCCCCAGGTAAAGCACTGAGCCTACTTCATACGAAACTGCAAACAAATTCTGTTAAATAGAGATAAAGATTATTTAATATTATCTTAATAACAGTCAATTTATGAAGGTGGAGTTTAAAAAGCAAAAGGTCTTCAGACATTTTTTTCTCCCTACTAAACAAACAATTCAAAAAAACTTTGCATTTAGCAACAGAGAACATTCTAGAGATATGGTGTGTGAATTTACAACAGTATACAATACACATTTAAAATAATAAAATGCCAGAAATTAAGGCTAGCTATTAAAGTAATTATGCTATCAAAAAGTTACAAAATTTAAATTAAAACATGCATTTTCCAATTTTCTTTTTTACTGTGCTGTAAATTAAGTGTCTTCATTGAGAAAGTATCTGTTCAGCATCCAAGGTTTCAACCACAGCTGATTAAAGTCCTATGTTATTTCTGAGTTCATTGCCATGCAGCAACACTGTTCCCATGAAATGAACACCATGGAATGGGCACCAGTTGCACGGTCAAAGCAAGCAAGCAAAACAAAACAGGTGCAGTTGATGCCCAAAGAGATCAGAGAAAGTCAGGCCTCAAAAGACAGAAAGCAAATACTATTTTACAAATAGAACTCCAACATACCCAAGTACAGCTTATACTCTTTCTTGTTATGACTCAACCTCTATCCACCAAAAGGAGTGCAGCAAAAGTGACCTAATACCCTACCCTGCCATAGGAGACACAGTTCAGATTTCCCACTACAGATCAGTCAGGCAAATAACTTATGGTACATCTAGGAACTCAAAAAATAAAACCTGCCTATGTTAGTAGGTGGCAACACAAAAGCAAAACACCCAGCTTCATAAAGGAGTTTGTCTATATATTTAACTTAAATTTTTCCTTAAAATAAAATGACTAAAATGAAAAAAACAAGGAATCTAACACTTCTAGTGAAATCAGACTTCAGCCATGGTTGTTTATAAATATGACCATCCACCTCCACTTCTGTGATGGAGTTCAAATGAACAGGCTTTGGTAAGAACAGAACAATGGCTCTACCCATTCCAGGTACAGTTAAAGAAACCACGTGCATTTTGCACACTGCTTTCTAAAAAATACATTCTACAGTTTTTCACTTTGTAGAACTAACCACCTGTATGTAATAGCTAAAGAAAATAATAAACTGCATTTTAAAGTTAGCATTTCTTTCACCTTTACATATTTTAGTGCAAAATATTTTAGGGTGAGGATTTACAACAAAAATGGCAGTAGCAGCAAGAAATCTTGTTTTGTACAGTAACAACAACGCTAAGGAGTTTTGTGTTTTTAAATGACAAAACAGTATCCTGTTGCCAGGATCAGCATATCTAAGTGTTTCAGGCACTGTATTAATTAAACTAGCACCCCATTTCATTATGGAACTAATGGACAAAACATGTCATGGAGATCAGCTCAGAGTTTAATTTATGCCAGAGGTTTCTTTTCAAAGAAGTTGAAAAGACTTTTGCCAATTGTGTTTAAACATAAGGGTTTGCTTTTCTGATTACTGGCATGTTCTTAGTAATTAGTTTCAGTCCTTGTCATGAAGACACTGCTCACATTATGAAATTTTAAACCTCTCATGGCAGTTTCAATTGTGGAATTCTCTCGTGGAGAAATCTGATGCTTAAAAACACAGTAGCAGAACTAATATTACACCATTTAAATGTTCAGATGAGAAACCATTTTTTTTTGTGATGAGAAAGAGCATAATTAATATTTCAGACTTAAATTCAAACCGGGGTATTGTACTTGTAGAGACTGGGATAAAAAGCCCACTTAGTCTTGAAACATCTGAAGGACGTAACAATACCACTGTACACCAACACTTGGTTTGTTTCTTCTGTCCAGGGGAGTGAAGAAACCGCTCCTGACACTGATTGTCTCCACTGAAAACAAGACACGCCAGGTCCCCGATGTTCATACGCCGCGGGTGAGTCGGGTTAGAGCGTAAGGAGGGAGAATTCCAAACATGAAAAAACCTACAGAAGTTCCCAGAGCTACGACCCAGTGGAGTGAAGGCTGGGGATTGGGTAGAATTTGGAAATCCGGCTTTGTGTTGAAGGATTAAGGCATTCGGATTCTCCAGTCATTTTAAAGAAAACTTCCTGTTCCTGCAGTTTTCTGGCAAATTCTTCTTCCAGCATCTAAAACCAAAATCAGATTGTCACAGGATTAACAAGGCAAAGTACAAGAAACCCATTATAGCGGAGACATTTTGTCTGATCTGTCTCTGAGCTGTGTGAAACTCTAGTACGTTCCCTTTTAAAATAAAAGAATCCCCCAAGACCAACCTCCATCACCAGCTATATGTCTGCTATATATCACTCAATTTTTGTAGTAACCTAGTGGCTTCTGAAATAAATTCCTAACCCCAGATTTACCTCCTGCTAAGTTTTCCATGCAAACCTGCAGACAATGTGCTGCAGGTGGGAGCCCTGCAAAGAGCCTGGTCACCCAGCCTGTTTTGGGGTGCACCTGCCTTTTGCTCAGCTTATGCAATTTTTTAACATCTTTTATTATACAGTGAACTGCAACAGCTTTGTACAGCAGCTTGACTCTCCTTCACTGCAATACTTTTGTACTGTCTATTTTCTAGATCAAGTCCTTGATAATTTCCTGATTCATTAACTGCTCCCATTTACCTTTTTTCTAGGTCTCAGTTTCTCTCTCCATTCCTTCAGTTCTTGGCTGTGCTCTTCATCCAGTTCTTTTAGCTTCTGAGTCTCATGCTCAACCAGTAGATGGCATTTTTCATTCTTAAAACAAGATAATCCTTATGTAAAACTAATTCAGATTAGGCAACTCAACATTTGTACAGTGACATATGTTGTCCTAATTCTTTCTAATTAGCTTATTCTGTGTAAATAGTGACGTGAATAATTACAAGATGAAAGTATGTTACGAGGCTGCATTTTCAAAAGCTGATCTTTCCATCAGAGCCAACTGAGATAAGAAACACTCGTAAATCCAAATACACTGCTGAGCATCATTAAGGCAGCTGCTGAGAGTGTTACTCAAAACTGTGTTTCACTGCCTAATGATGCTTTTCAAGGTCATGCAGCATTTCTGCTTTGCTTCTTAAAGATAGTCTGTATAATTTATTAAAAACAATTACATTAAAAAGAAAGCTGTTTTTTTGGAACTATTTCAACTCTTGGTGCCAAGAGCTGAAAAAAACAAATGGAGCTCAGAGAAGAGATAAACGTGGTTGCAGGAGCAGCCTCAGAATTGCCCTAAGAAAAGGCTCAAACCACACCCCAGCTTCACACTTCCCTCAGTAAGTTACCCGGGCATCTACCTCACTTTCAGAGACTTTTGAAGCATGACAAGAAAAAAAAAAAATCAATTATTTGGCTTCAAGTCTCTGCACTGTTTTTAAGAGCAGTTGGCAATGGTGATGATTCTAAGGTTCTAGTCCCAAATGGGTCTGATGCAGAGTACAGAACCACAGTAACACAAACAACAAACATTTGTCCAGACCTGAGTGCAGCAAGGGGCCAGTTTTCCTTGTGAAGTTCAGAGCAGCCCTAATCTGCTCAATTTTACTAGAGCTGAAACTCTCACAAGGCTCCCACGGTACTTGGGGATTTACTGGGACATATTAGTGGCACAGCCACAGTCTATTTATGCAGGATGTAAGAAAGTGAATAGAGTAGAATGAGCTTCATTGGTCACTGCATGATTTCTCTAAGCAAAAATTATCAGCAGGTGATCATTTAATGCTTTAAAACTGCCTTGTGTCCCTGAAACTGGGAAAAGCTGATTTAACAGGAAAGGAGATCTGGCCTCTGGTATCCAGAAGAAACTTTTACAAAATGCATACCAAAAGAGACAAATCAAAGCTCCTTATCAAAAGAAGAGAATTCCTTCTAAGTACCTTCCAGAAGTTCACATGCAAGTGGCAGCACTTGATAAAAAACCTCCTCATTCCTGTATAGCTACAAACTTCTTGTGGGTAATGCCTGGTGTTGCCTACCTCTGTTCTGATTAATGGCATTCCAGCAAAATCAGGTGAAAAGGAAGTGCTGCCTAGAGAAAATAGCCCTGGGAACTTGACAGATACTCCAGAAATGATCATCTGCTTCTGGTTCATGCTCTTCTTGCATTTAAAATTAATTAATTCCCTCATTAATTGATGGGAACATACGAATCTGGCAAAGCAGTGCAATACTGCAGTCCTTTGAAAACAAAGTTGAAAAAACTCTATACACTCTATACAGTAAAAATTAAGGAAAAGGTGTTTCTGCTTTGCCTGCATCTGGTGTTAACCTAAGTCTTCTCACTGAATGGTCATTTAATATAATGTATTTTTAACCTGTAACTGATGCAGTTCCCTGATGTTTGCTTCACACTGCAGCTGAAGGTCCCGCATTTGGTTTTCATGTTTCTGATGCTGTGCCAGTCTCTCATTCTTCTGCCTCTTTTCTTCTTGAACAGCAAACTAAAATTAAAAACAAGAGATTACTTATATTGTGCCTCTGAATGAAACAGTTTGCATGAGTCAGAACAAACACATACTGAGAAGAATGTTTCTCAAAGATTTAAGCAATAATTTTCTCTATTTTTTCTTTCTTAAATTCTTACAAAGGAAGTGCCCTACAGTTTTAATTCCATTTCTCTGTCTGCACTCTGATTTTTCCTTAAAACACAGCACATTTTACTTTCAGACTCCTGAAATCACTCTCTCTGAAGCTGTGACACAGCAGTGCAGCTGCAAGCATTGGTTAAGGCTGGTGTTAAACAGCTCCAGGAGACCATATTTTCCACATTCTTCATTCTTCCAGTGCTCACCATATGAAACCATGATTTATGACTGTGGTGCATCATTAGAAAGCAAACCTCTCAACCTCTGCACAGAATTCCCTTTTAAAGAATGAGTGAATACCTATAGCTTTAGTTCAAAAGCTCACAAAAATCAAGCATCCTTAAAAATGTCTCACAGAATCACAGAAGAGCTGAGGTTGGAAGGAAGCTGCAAAGATCTACCTCCCTACTCAAAGCAGGGTCACCAGGAGGAGGCTGTGTAGGACTGTGTCCTGTTGGGTTCTGAACATCTCTACAAGCTTTCTGGACAACCTGAGTCTAGTGTTTGACCATCTCCATGCTAAAAAAATGTTTTCTCACGTTGAAGTTGGATTTTCTGTATTTCAAGTGTGGCTACTGCCTCATTCTGTCACTGGGCATCACTGGGAAGAGTCTGGCTCCACCTTCTTTGCTCCTTCTGCTGGGTACTAACACATGGATTAGACCCTCCTGAGCCTATTCTCCTCCAGGCTGAAGCATCCCAGGTACCCCAGGTGGCTCCTTGTGTAACAAGACACTTGAGTCTCTGTCATCTTCAAAGCCCTCTGCAGAACTCACTCCAATAAATCTGTGCCTGGCTTGTACTGGGAAGTGCAGGACTGGGCCCAGCACTTCAGAAGAGTCTCACCAGAGCAGCAGGAAAGATGATTTCTTCTGATCTCCCATCCAGTGCATCAACCCAGCTTGGTATCATCTGAGAATCTGTGAGAGTGCACTCCATTCCATCCTCACATTTACATCACATTCAGCATTTACACTATTAAAACTATTAAATATTAATTTATTAATTACCTGCTTAATTTTTTCACGATCTTGGTCTGGAGAGGCAAATGAATTGATTCTTAAACTTTTCTTAAACATGGCCATCCGAGTCTTTGCTTCACTTCGCTGGATTTTAGGCAGTCTGGCTCTTTCCTGAGTTTGCTTGTTCTTTAACTCCTCTATAAGGCGTTGATTGTACCTCTGCATTTGTTCTGTTTCCTGAAATGTTAACCACGTGGAAATGTTACACAGTAACTGTGATGTTATACAGTGTGCATCTCTTTTCACCACTAAGTCCTCTGTGTCAGTTAGTGCGTCTCAGCAGAAACCATTCCCAGCCCCAGGAGTAACACTGGGGAGGAGGGGCTTCTTCTGAGAGCTCTGGATCTGGCCCAACCCCAATAAAATTCTCTAATAAATGTAAATACACATATATTTTACCAGCATTTACTCAACTCCTGCACTGCCTTTTACAAAGCCTGTTATTCAAAAGGAGAAACTCCTTTTTGTCTAACAGAACTTCTGGGCTACAGCTGTGGAGGGGCAGTCTGCTGCAAAAGCTGGGGAAAGCAACAGCCCACATGGGATAAACCAGAGTGGACAAAACAAGCCTTCAGTGGAAGTTGCTCATGCTCTGATCACCAAGAGATCCTTGTACAACTCCCTACTGGTTTACATTTTCAGAAATTGAACTAGTTCCTTTCATGTATTCTATAAAAAACAAAATGCCTCATGCAAAATAAGGATTCAGCTATAAAGATACAGTTGTCAACTACTTGCCCAGAAGCTAATCCAGTTCATTACGCTCATTTAATTCCAGGATTATTTACTTCTGTTTAAACACAAATCAAAATTGGTTTTGGGGGATAAGCAGAATTTGGTATTTTTTATAGTAAAAGATTGATGTTGCGGTTGGTGGGTGGGTTTTTTTAAGGGAATCAAAAGGGAAAATACTACTAAGGTATTCAAGTAAGATGAGTAAGATTTTTTAAATTTCAACAGAAAACACATAACAGCTTCAAAATACCTGTCTGGGTCTTGCCTGTGCAAACAAACAGCACCAGGAGAGATCCTAAGACTACTTGATAAAAAAAATGAATATTATAATACACAAGAGGAAGTGTCAAAGTAAACACTAACTTTTTCATGCCTCTTAAGCAGCTGGTGCCTCTGCATGAAGTACTGATCCTTGAGCTGCTGCTTGAGGAGCTGGTGTTTCTCCTGGAGGTGCCGCTCCTCCAGCTCCCAGAATGCAGCTTCACGAGCTGGAAAAAAGAGGAAGGTTAGTTCAAGAATTGCAACCCCATCCCATACTCCCCAACCTCCTGGTGTATGCTCAGAAGTGACCTACAAATGCATTTCTAAACCAGTGCTGTTTCAAAGCAAATGTTTTGATTACAGTTCTAGATTAGTCATTAAGGTGTTTGACTACATAAAGTAAAGAAAGACCATTGTTTTACTAAAACACCAGTGGCTGTTTTGAAAAGGGAGCCTGGTGCTGGATACCTCTCATGAGCTGCTGTTTGTTGTTGAGGCAGTCTCGTTCAATAGTGGCCAGTTCTGTCTTCTGCTGCTGTATTATTTTCTTCAGAGATGCATCCAGTTCTTGTTGCTGTTTCTGCACAAACTCCTGCTCCTGGTAAAAACCAATAGAAGTAAATTAAATTGGGTTCTTCTAACCACATTACATGTTAATGAAACTCCCAGTTCTCTCAGCATTAGCTATATGTGAAAACAAATACATCTATCAAAGTTTGAGCTAGCGTGCCTTGGCAATCAAATTATCCATCTTTTGCATTTTCTATGTACAGAATAGGTCAGAGCACATTCATGTTTAAATAGTACCTTCAGAAATAAGACCAAAGGTAACAATCTAGCCAGCCATCTGCAACTCATTGCATCTCTTGTCTCTCCTCAGAACAAATTGCAGGTTCAGAGTTAGCAAAGACAATAGTCAATCTAAAGTTGATCTCATTCTAAAAAGGGTTAATTATTCATGTATGTAAGAAAATTAAGGTATGTATGGTTATTCTGCTTTGGGTGATTAGTTAAAGCCTATTTATTTACACAGTTGGGTTTCAGATCTGTGTGGTTTATCTTGTCCTTAGGGCAGGGCTGTTGAGGCTGGGAGTTCTGCAGGACCACTGTGCAGACACTCCATGGTTCTGCACGGCCGTAACCTGCTCACACCTGAGCTGAGCTGGCTCCTCACAAAGGGATTTATCACCTGCATCTTCCCATTATCCAGGTGTATCACTGTTACATCCCTTCATGAAAAGCAGGCAGCACTGAGTCCCCCTCCCATGCCCCAAGACCTACTGCTGCCTTTCTTCTTTGCAGTTATTAAAAACCACAGCTATGAGCATGCAAGCATGCACACACACACAGACACGGTCACACCTGCCTTAAGAACAAGAAACTGAATCAGATGCTTCTAGTATGATATCAAGGTCAAAAGAAAGGACAATGTCAGGGTCTTGTCAGAGCCAGGGTGGACTGCTGAAGTTCATAACAGATGGAATTAAATGTTCATTAAAAGTACTTTTTATTATGACCATAAGAATCCTGGTTTTCATCTTCACAGAAAGTTATTAATAGATGAGGCTTTCATGTCTCTTAGTGGACAGCACAGTTATATTGAGACAGGTAACATAAAACCAGAGGTGAATTAAGCTGACAGTAATAGACCCAAGGGTATAAAAAGAACTAGAAGGTGATGTCCATAAAGTAAGTAAGACACACCTGACCAAATTTATGGAGTGACAAAAAATACTAGTTTTTCCCCTTGTTACCTGAAAAGGTAAAAATACTACTACAAGTTTAATATTCTGAGGGTGCAATCACATAATTAACACAGTCTTTAATTCGTTGTGAGATTTTTAATTTGGAGGGACTGGAGGAAAGCTGTTCTAGTATAGTCATGGTCAAAAAGTGATAATGCTTGGGCTTTACATGTTTAATTATTTAAGTATCATTGCTGCTCTCTCTACAGAGTAACTCTTATGAAGTTTTATACCTGCTAGTGCTATAAGATAAACTAGGCAATCTCAGTAAACATGCTGGCCATTCCACTTCTCACATCTACTCCAGTATCACATAAAATAAATGTCACTGACTTTACTGAACAATGTGTTGAGTGGTTAAAAGGCAGACAGTCCAAGACAGTCAACCTTTTTCAAAGTACCAGTTGGTTATGCACAACAAGTATCTTAAAATAAACTCAAACATCTTTAAAATACATGGTTTCACTGCACACACAGCATACAAGTCACACAATGTTCCTCACATGTGCTGAGCAAGTATCATTTTGCATGTGTGAACCCTCAGTGTCCTGCTCAGACTAACTACTGTCTTTTGGAACTTTTGACTATGGATAGTGCCCAATTACCTAAATTGGTGCTAACCAGTTTGGAGACAGCAGTAACATTGATCAGCACATATGAGCAGAAGGAGAAAACACACATCTGGAAAATTAGGAAGATAAACTTCACTGTGTTGCATTTTGAAACTTACATCCTGCATTTGTGCGTTGAAAAGTGTACATGAAGACAACTGAAAAGACTGAATCATAACCTGAGCAACACCCTGTGGGACACAATGTAATTCTGTGTCATAATATAGTGAAATGTACTTCTATTCTTAAAAAAAAAAAGAAGAAATGAGATCTGCTGTAGGTTAGTAATAAACATTTGAAATGTCAAAGCCACTCACACAAATAGATGCTGATGAAAGTTTTAGATATTCTTAAACTAAACAGCTGCACCTTGCTTAGTACTTATCACTCCAAGTAAGGATATTTCACAATTAAAATCTTCTTTCACCTCTCTTCAACAAATTGAAACTAGCAAAGGAAATGAACTGTGTCACTACAAACACTATGAAGTTACATTTTTGTTTCATTATAAAGTTTAGAGACATATCTTTAGTATGGGAAAAATGCTGGAACCTTCTATCCTGGGAAATCCCCTCTTAAATTAACCACATAATTGAATAAAGTTGCTATTATTTCCTACTAGGTCACTCACATAAACATTTAATCTTTAAGTTACTCCATCTAAACCTGTTTTTGCTGTGATTCAAACTCACTCTGTACAAGCTGTGGCCATCACAAAGCCAGTATTTTTTTTAAACACTAGCCCTCGTTTTAGTTGGGTCACAGAAAAGCACCAAGTCTGAAGGCATGAAATCACAGATGATGTTTTGTAAAGTTTCCATACACCTACACTTTGACATTTAAATAACATTTTATTTAATCTGTTCTGATTCTATAAACAAGATGTCTCATGCTTATGTATTAGATACATTTTCCTCCTCTGCACTTGTGTAGTTCAAAGCTTCCCCTGACTATAACCTTTAAAATTTGAAGGACCCATGGAGTACTTACCACTCGTAAAAGCACTGTAAATAAACCTGCTGTAGAAAAATACCATCCTTTTTCAGCAGAGCACACAATATCCTACACTTGACAGTACAAACCTGGCAACTGCTGCTCCTACACTTCTACCCAGTGAAGTCTAAGATGTGACTTGGGAGTACTTGAAGAAAGAGAGCAGTTTGTAAGGTTAGTTTGTGTTAAGTTCCATATACACTCAACAACAAGAAGTGAAATCATCAAGCTGTGTGAATATTGCTGCCTTTTGTATTTTAGTAGCTTGAAGCTGCCATTGTTACCTGAGCATGCTGGCTTTGTGCAAGCTCCTCTTTCTTGCGTTTCATGAGCTCTTTTCTCAGCTCTTTTGGTGCTTTCTCCACTTCACATAAAACCTACAGTGTATACAAGCATGCAGAAGGTGGCAAAAAGAACACTTTGTCTCCACAGCAAGCACTACTGTGAACACAGGGACATGCAGGGCAAGCACTAGAGGTAGTGAGAAGCATGCATTTCTTCAGTGACAGGGATGTTAGTTTACTGAAAGAGCTTAATGAAAAGAGAAAGAACAATAGATGCTTTATGCATGCCAGCAGTGCAGAGAGGAGGGATGTGCCAGTGCTTTTTGCATGCAAATGCTGCCCAGTGCCCTCAGAAATGGCAGTGCCTCGATTGTGCTCCATGCAGCTGCCAGAAGAGTCAATAGTTAAGAAAACCACCACCTGCAAAGTGGTATTTTCTTGTATCTCTATGGCAAAAGGACTACAGAGTAACAGAGTATGTTACCTCACATAAAGCTGTGAAAAATGGTTGGAAGCTTAAAATAACTTCCATTGAAAACCAGCTATTTCTGACACTGTCTCTCACCTGGATTTACAAGATGCCATTATTAGTATCTCTGACCATAAATGACATCTACACAGCTTATATCTTCAAAATAATCAGAGAAGCAAACAAAACATTATTTGGTTGTGACTGTTTGGTTCTGAAGAATTTAAAGCAAAACCCATCAATATATAAGAGTGTTTTCAAGAAACTTGTCATGACACGTATGCTGGGATGGAACGTGTTTCAGTGCACAGTGAATTAGACAAGATTACCAGAAAGATTCTAAATATAACCTGGCTAAATCGACTGACTATTAATCTGTTAATTTGCTGACGAGTTTTGTTTTTCAGAATTACAAAAATGTAGCATTGTACACTCCAATATAACGTGGACAGTTTTAGAGCAGCAGCTGCATTTTCCTTCAAACTGTACATCGCCTTTTTGAGCTTTAAACACAAAATTATGCACCCAGAGACAAATGCCCGTTTGTTTAATAGTGGAAGCATCATCAGAAAACAGAGTCCAAATCACCACATGCTATTCCTATGTCCATGAAAGAGCTGCTTTTAGCTAAGAGCAATACGTAAAATTCTCCCCATTTCCCACATAGGACCCAATCACCAGTGAACAGAGAGAGACTCAAAAATGCAAGAGGTACCGCAAAAGAAGAAAAATTGTTATTTACACATGAGCATACAGTTCAAACTGAATACAACTTATGTTTCAATGCACTTTTGTGCTACAGGATCATTCTATGCAAAAGCATTGACAGTTCAGCTTTCTAAAGAAATCTTTTGAGTCTAATAACTATTAGAGCAAACACTAGAGCCATTTATACAGAAATGGGAACTATGCAGTTGAACCAAAAATGAAATAAAACAGCTTTTAAGATGCAAAATCTATATGGAAACATAGCACCTTTTCTTAATCCAATGCAAGTAAATTAATTACTCAAGTTGTCAGTCATTTTGCCTTAACTGTATGACATTTACTAAATTAAGTGTAAAGGATTTTAGTTTATCCAGACTTCTCTCTCCTGGCTTTCCTTTTTGAGCTAACAAACCAAATCCATATTACTGCTGTCACTTCATATAAAGAAATTCTGAACAATTACAGCACACATTCAATAAAAAAAAAATCTAACAAATTAACAAAAATTAAATTACTGTCAATTAGCAATTACTGAAATTACTGTCTTTGAAATTCTAATTTAAGTATTTACTCAGTAACTACAGCTGGGATTTTTTAAAGTAGAAATCTCAAATATTTTTCATAATCTTTATGAAAATACTTTTTCTTGATTTAATATTTGAGAGAAAATATTTTATTAAATATTCTGTGGAAAATAAAATCTTCTAACTTGATGATGTCTTCTAGATTAAGTCAATACCTCAAGCTTCCTGTCAGCTGTTTGTATTTCACTTTAGGCAGTTAAACAAGAGAAACAATTCTGACTGGTAGCGACACTTCCAAACTGCAGTACAGCACAGGCTTGGCAAGGCTTCTGGGAGTCCTAATCTCAACTGCTTGCTATGCCCATACTCCTTATTTTCCATCTTATCATCATCTCTTACCTCTTTTTTTTTGTTTTTCAGCACATTCTGGAATTTGGACAACTCCTTCTCCTGCTCAGCCTTGATGCGCTTGGCCTCATCCCGTAAGCGATTTGTGTGCTCCTGCTCCAGGCGCTCGATCGTCTGCTTCTGCTGCTTCTCCAGGTTCTCTATCTCTTGGTCATACTGTCGCTTCTTGCTCTGTAAAAATAATTTGGCACCTTTTTTAAGAAAGCTCAGTCCTGTTAAGTGAAGTGCTGTAGCACAGCAGGGAATGGCCATGATGGACTGTTGTAGCAGGCAAGCCCTAGCAAAAGCTGGGCACCCCACAATGGAAAATATTGCCTTTTATTTAAGAATGAAGGCTTAAGCTTGAGCCATCATGGCAGGAAACACCTGATTGCTGATACCACTATTCTTCCTACTCCATAAAGATGTCATATTTGAAGAGCAGCAAAATGGAGAAACTCACTGTCATTTCCTGTTCAAAGCGCCTGTACATCTGCTCTCGCTGCTGCAAAAGCTTATTGCTGAGCTGCTGTTGGGCTCTCTGCTCCTCTTTCTGAAGAAGTCTCAGCTCTCTGAGCTCTTGACGTCTAATAAGGACAAAGAATGTTTAATACTGATGGGAAAACAAAAGAAGTGGAAAATGACAGACAAAAGTGACCATTGACAAATTTGTCCCAGTTAAACTAATTTTGAACTGACTGAACTAATAAGAAACATTTTACATTCACTCCTACTAGAAAAAAAATGTAAATTAATCTCCAAATATAACTGAAATAAGGTCATTAGCCCCTTTGTTTTATTCAAAGAAAAAAAAAACATCAGCTGCTAACCTCTTGAAAATTTTATTTTTAGAAACACTTACCGTAGAAACCGCATTTCTTCACTTTTTGAATCATTTTCAGTAACTATTTTTGATGTGGTTACACTCACTTCTACTCCATCAACGACAAACTTGCGAGTTTTCTTTAACGTTTTCTTCTGCCTTCTAGTTTCCTAAATTAAGTATTAGTAAGTTATTATGTATTTATTCAAGTCATATTCTTTCCCACCTTTTTCTTAATATTGAATAATATCAAATCTGAGAATGTCTTCTATGAAGTAATCAAGAGTCCTCCTCACTTACCTGGTGCCTCACTAATCAAGTGAGAATTTGAAAAATTACAATAAACTGAAACTTTCTAGTAAGCAAAGGAAAACTGCAATTATTGATTATCCAAAGTACCAGAAGAAAAAAAAATTAAGCTAGATAAACTGTGAAGAGAACTGATGCAGTTTTATTTTCAAGAGCTGAAGACAGCTTACTGTTTGCTTTTGACCATGATTTCCTCAGTCACTAACCCTTATTTAATTCTGAAAGCCAGTCTCCTGAAACAGGATAACAATTTACTCACCTACTTCCTTCTGCTTTGGACATAAATTGAGTTTAATTTTTTTATTTATATGTATTAGCCAAAAATCATATCATGATCTTGCTGACAACTGGAGAAGTCTCAGCTGTCAGAGCTGCTGTTGTTTCATTGCAAAAAGAGAGGGACCCCAGCTGAAACTGCACCATCTCCATTGGGTCAGGGCAACTGCAAATATCCTTGTGTTTAGCACAGCTATGCCAATCCATGATTTTTTTTTTTGTTTGGTTGTCTTTCTAGGTTTGTTTTAACTTCATTCAAGCCCACATTACAGTTATTAACCTAACATGGCTATGTTCATATTAATACAAAGATTACAAATAAAGTTCATGGACTGGAATTTGCTTCCTCTGAGTTAGCTCATGCACAGTGACATAATTGCATGGACACAGTACAACCACAGAACACTGACTGGAATAAACAAATCCAGCAGAGGGTCTGCCTTGGGTCTCCCAAATCCAAACAGAGAGACAGAAGATGGAAGTGACAGGAATTCAGTACAAGATCAGATGTTCCAAGAAATTTTTCCCATTAAACAGGAATTCTGTGCATTTAGCTTGTCTTCTGAGTATCAGAGTATCAGCTCTGACCTACAACCACAAATCTTCAAGTTTCATATCATTACACTTCCTTTTATGGGTTATGCTATTATGAAATACAATAAGAAACTAATTAGCATAACTGCACAAAATTCAGACATGTTTCTGTGCAATTTAGAATACTGTGATGTCTATAAAGCTTTGTGTATATATACATATGTGCCATACTGGTTTCTCCCTCAATACTTTTCTTTACAGCAAACATACCACTTGGAGGTAATTTCAGGGTAATACTCACACAAGATTTTACATTTAAAAATATATGCTTACACTTACCTGTAAAGATATTGATCCTGTCTCTTTGTTTTTACTAAGGAAACTAGAAATGGACAAGTTCAAATCAATGCTGCTGTTATCAGCTGTAGAACCAGTGCCTGAATCCGCATCATTTTCCTTCAAATTCTCTGATTCCAGTTGCTGTAGTGTCTCAGTATTGCCTTGATTATCTGTTTTGACTTTCTCATTTTCTTCAGTGCTAATACTAATACTGGGGACTGGAGTGACTTCGGAGTCATCAGCTTGTTCACTGACAGTAGCTTGAAGCTTATTCTTCATGATTTCATCAGTAGTAACTGCTGGATGTTCTTTGTCTACCTGGATGTTGTTTTCCTGCAAATTCTCAACTCTGTGCTCTCTTGAATTTTGGTCCATACCAGTCAGTTTTTCAGGAATATCCTCAGGTTTGCTCTGTAATGCCTTCTGGTCTGCAATGTCTTTTCCAGAGTCTTTGATCTTTGTTTCCTCTGTGCTGTTTATATTACTGATACCCTCATTTTCACTTTCTGCCAGTTTCTTGTCTACTTCGATCACTTTATCTTGGCTTTCTGATAGAGTTTCTTCAGAGCTGATTATCTCATGGACCTGCTTAGCCTGACTTTCCACTGGCTTATCCTCCAGCTCAGGTATTTTATCCCCATCACTGATGGGTGTTTCAGCAACAGCCCCTATCTCCTCAAAGTTGTCAATTCCATGCTTTATTATTTCCTTTTCTTCATCAGACACTTTAGGCAGAGTTTCTGTAGTGGTATCTATTGCTGCCTCTTTCTGAGCTTCACCTTTGTCTTCCTTTGGCTCTGTATTTCTATTTTCTGCAGGAACCTTTTCTTCCTCACCATCCAAGAGGTCC
The DNA here is from genome assembly GCF_903797595.1 of Erithacus rubecula. Taxonomy (NCBI): domain Eukaryota; kingdom Metazoa; phylum Chordata; class Aves; order Passeriformes; family Muscicapidae; genus Erithacus; species Erithacus rubecula. The sequence continues at coordinate 23,659,135 of NC_136660.1, read as the reverse complement.
ATTCTCTTCTCCTCTTCTTTTTCACCAGTTTCCTTAGAAATGCCTTCTTCAGTTTCTACCCTATTTTCAGTTACAGGTACTACTTTCAGTTTGTCATCTTCTATCTGTTCATCTGCCATGGAATTTTCTTTCTCTATTTTAACGTTAGGTTCATTCTTTATTTCCCCATCAAGTTCTTTACCTCCTTTCTGGGGTTCTGTATCCTCATGCATTTTTTTCAGGCTTTCTGTATTCTTTTCTGCTAGCACCATTTTGCCCTGCTCATCTTCACCAGTTGGCAAAGAACCATTCTGCACTTTGACATCACTAACAGGAGTATCATGTATGTTATCAGCTGTTTTCCTAAATTTAATATCCTCAGATTCATCTCCAGTTGTTTTGTCTTCAATTGCATTACTTTCTGTTTTCTCAGAGAGAGATTCCAGGACAGATGCATTCTGTGAAAGCTTATCCTCTTCAGAACTGGCAATACTAAGGTCAGAAGATGCACGTTTCTCTGCAGGTAACTGCTAAAAAATTCAAGAAAGAAAAACATTTAATCATTTTGTAATTTAATCAAAGCACAGTTTTATGGAAGAATACATGAACAGAGATCAATATTCTATTCACATGCAGTTATATGAATTTGATAACCTCACAGTTCTACCCTTGGACTATCATGGAATAAGCACATGAATTGCAGACAGGCTCTGAACAAAAAGTTTCACAGTGATCAAGGAAAAGGGATCATAGTCATCAGCTACTCTTCAAGGGTCTTTTTCTTTTCACATTCCTTTTTATTTTATCAGTTCAGCTCCCCAACAATCTCAGCTACAGTTGTATTTGAAAGACTTAGCCTTGTGCCAGCTGGGCAAGAAAGAAACTGTAGCTTTAGTTAGTGCAGCACTGATAAAATGCAATATTAAGGCATTCTTCTGCTTCACTTTGTGTTCTTTGCTAAAAATGCCGGAAAACTTTTCATCTGTTTTTAATCATGTTGAAACCCCATTAAAATGGTGAAAACCTCCAGCAGATCTGATTAAGTGGCAGTACAGAACTACAGCAGGAACAGTTACCTCACTGTAGAACTGCTGCTGCCAGAATATGAATAAATGTTATTATCAGATTCCACAGAGACATCCAAAAGAATACAGTAATAAAGCATCATTTTAACCACAATTGCCCATTCACTCTTCAAAGTGATTGTGATATCTGTCTGTCTGTATTTACTGCTACAACCCTGTAATTTGCAGATCAGGCTTCTGATTTGCCATAGGGAACATCCTAGGTTATGTGCTGCAGCAAGCACAGGTTTGATTGTGCATTGCCTACATTAAGCATTTCCCAAGCATACAAGAAACAATTCCTTATAAGTCAAAATTGCATATTAAATATTTCTTTGTGTAATTGTTCTAGAAGTTTAGTGTTGATCTCCCAGGAGTGTTTAAAACCACCTCAAGTAAATAATGTGAAGAGCTCTACCTCACCCTTTCCTACAATGCTGCTTGTGAGACACCTGACTGGACCCCAGCCCTCCTGGATGGAGGGTATCAGTGGCAGGAGGCAGTGGATGATCCACAGGAGGGGAGCTGCTGGGGATGCATGTTTGGAGCTCACAGGGTGGCCTAGGAATGAGGTAAGCAGGCCCAGGGACATGAGGAACGTGCTGATGGGTGAGGGGGGAATGGAGGCACTTGGCTTCTCCAGCCATGCAGGAACAGCAGCTCCAGGAGGCACAGGGAGCACACAGCTGGACACTCTGCAACCTGCACCCCATCCCTGGACATCAGTTTTCCCTCTGTGCAACCACACTCATGCTCCAAAATTCTTAAAACATCTTTAGAACCACATTCATTATAAAGTAGGTGGGGGGTTTTTTCCCTTTTCTATGACAGCCGTACTGTAAAATCACAAACTTAGTTTACAGCATAATAGTCAAATACCTTTCTTAAACACACATTTCCTCATTCACCCAGTCATTATGACTTAAAACTATTTACATAAACACCAGTATCCTATTTTAAAAATATCACCTATACATGTAAAAAAATTTAAGATATTAGTCTTCATTAGCTATTATTTATAAGTAGTTTTTAACAAGTTCAAACATGCTAATTTTTAAATTGCCAGCTATTTTGTAGTAAGTTTAGAGTATGTTTATGATGTTATTCCTAGAAGATTTGATGTCAAAGTTGGGCTAATACAACTGCAACTGAATTCTCTATGGGAAATTGGCAACAGCAGTAAAAATAGTAAATTTTAAACTGACCAGAGAATTTTCTGGTTCTTCTTCCTCATCCTCATCTTTACCATCTTCAACTTCTTCTGTAACTTCAGCCTTAGCTTCTGCAATCAATTCTCTTATTGGTTTATTTGAAGTAACAGTAACAAATGGATGCTTGTGGAAAAAAAACCACAATATTAAGTGGTGACTTCATAGTATACCATGGGAAAAAATCATAATCTGGAAGAAAAATAACTTCAGAGAAGTGTTACTGTGGTTGCCTCACATTTGAAGATTCACAATTAACTATTACGATGTGTTTTCTCTGCGGAAGTCTTAAAATCAAAACGTTTATATTCAAATATAGTGCATAAGTAGTCTAACAAACTTGCTAAAAATACAAATTATTCATTTATACTGACCTTTTTCACAATCCAAAGAATAGAAGCAGAAAGACTTTTAAAAAGGTTATTTTTCTTGGAATTATGTTTCATTTCAGCTCCACAGTTAAATTATTTCTTGACAAGCTTTATCTAGAAAATATACTTTCTAGAAAAAAATGTATTTTGTCTTTGCAACAGCTTTTCCTGACATGAACTAGAATTCTGCCCTTTTCTTTAAGAGCAAACAGGTACCTGTTCCTCTCCTACTGCCTGAATCTTCTTTCTCTGCTTGGCCCTTCTGCTTAAATCTATTCAGCATATGGCAGATGGATTGTGGATAAAGCAAATGGGTGCTGACGTTAAACACAATCAAATGTACCTGGTCATATCTATTCCTGTTCAGCTGTTCTGCAGTGACAGCATTACAGAGGAGGGCTGAGCACTAAAGCCTTTAAAACACCTGTCAGCAACTGGCCACAGACCTAAACAACTCCTTCATCCATTGTAAGTATCAAAGTATAATTAATAACACAAAGTCATTAGTTATATTACAGCAAAATATGTTAAACTAGTAACTTGATCTGTGCTTGGTATCATTTAATCAAATTTTACCAAATAAGGATCAATTTTAAAAACAGATTGTGGGCAAATACCTAATTTGAAAATATTTAAGTAGTTCCTATAATACCACTTTGCCTTTAAAAAATACAAATATGCTTGCCTTTAAACAGCTCTGAACAATTAACTCTTCCTACCTGTAGGAGTTGAGTTGCACTCCACCTTGCATCCACATTTTTTTCCAAACATTTCTTCAGAAAATCTTTAAAATCTGATGACCTACACAACAAGCAAACAGGCAGTGGTTGTTCTTCTGTCTTAACATCAGACTAGCATATAACCTGAAATATTCCTTAGGTTCACATGAATCTACACTACAACTCCAAGTCCTGCTATTGATTCAGGAAAATACAAAGGGAATACAGGAATGCCAAGACCAATACAACACAAATACAATCTTTAAAACGTTTGTCCATTATCAGAAGAATTTACTTTTTGCTCTGGACTATTAATACACTTCATCTGCTATATCACTAATTGAATCATGTGAAGACATTAAATCGACCAAACATATACTGGCTTTTAAAAATATTTTCTTAGTATAAAAATGCTTTAGTTTCCTCTCATCCAGTCTTTTTTAGATGGCCTTCAGGTCTGTTACTACATTTGTAAAAAAGCTATTTCACATATATTTTAAGGCAAAACCTGTAAAACACATCTGTACAGAAGTTCTATACAGAACTATGACCAAAAAATCGTGTAAGAAGACATGTATACACACTTGTACAAACACATATTGGGATTGTATGGACCTGGCTTAATGCATAAAGCTACACCACGAAATTCAACAGGGCTGTGCCCATCAAATCTAGTAAACAAAGGACTTGGAATGCCTTGCATTGGGGTGGGGATGCTATCAGTAAAATACAAACCATTTGGAAGGCTGTGCCAATGTCGGGGGATCAGATTTTGCGATTTTCAGCAGCACTCGCATGGGGTTTAGCTCGTGGTGAGGTGGCTCTATTTGAGCCATTTCTATCAAAGTAATGCCAAGGGACCAGATATCAGCCTTGTAATCGTATGGTCTGTCTTTAGAGGTCTCACACATTACTACTTCTGGAGCCATCCTGTAAAGAGAGCAAACAAGTTCCAGATGAAAACATGATTTTTAATCTGTTCTGAGAACAGTTCTAAACACAGACATTCACTGAAGCATTGCTAGAAACACTTGCAACCATCAGTATATTTACACTGTATTTATCAAGCTTGTAATATCAATTTAAAAGTAACATTAAGATACTACTTCATACTAAAAAGTCAGCAGAGTACACTTACCAATATGGTGTACCAATAAAGGAGTCTCTTCTTTGTATTGTTCTGGTGTTTTTAGCTGATACTCCAAAATCCGCTTAAAGCAAACAGTAAAATACTATTAACAAGGTGGTTGAAAACATACTATCTTTTTTTTTTTACTTTACAATTGTATTTTAAAATAGTATATGGTCCAGAGCAAACATTCTTCAGTATTAAAACTTCAAAATGAGAAAAATATTTGTGTTCTGACAGCCAAGTGCCAAGGTTTTATAGCATTTATAATAAAAGATCTTGAATAAAACTTATTCTGCATTTCTAAAAAAAACCCCAAACCATAATGCTACCATTAGGCTGTACAGGACACAAGCAAAATATGTATTTTCTGCAGGAAAATTATTTTTATTAGAAATTAATTTATTTAGCCTAAGAAGTCTGTATTCATCAAACATGGTATCAACTATGTAATTAATTCAACAACTCATTTAATTTTTAATTTCAAGACTTAAATTTTCATGAAATATTCCCCTTCATCTTACAAGTTTCTTTCCACATGATTTTTCACTTTAGAATAAATATCTGAAAGCTTGCATATGTGCTTTTCATATAGTATCTACCCAAAAACCCCACTTAACCTCTTTGCAATTAGTTGTCTATAAAGCACTACATCTCTCACTTAAAAAAAAGAAGACATTTAAGTAAGTGTTACATGCTTATAATAAATGTAATTTTCTTAATGAAGATCTAGAGATTAGAGCAAAGGGACAAAGAGCCATATGTTGCCATCGTTAATCTGTACAAAATTACTTGATGGGCTCAATACATGAGAAGTCTAATTCTGCTCTGTGAAAAAAACAGGACTAAAATCTATTGCTTCAAAGGCAAAAAACTGAAATTTTGAGGGACTACAAGTATTGAAATATTAGAACTCCTATCCATGTAAAAATAAAATACAATAAAAGAAATATACTTGCCACTCACACATCTGTAAAGCAAGGAACTACCCATTTCTTTGCATAACAGAATCCAAATACAAGTAGTTTATAAGGAGTAAAATGCTCCTTCAAGGATGCTGTATATTTTTCATAACTAAATCTAATTTTTAGAGATCTTAATTAGAAAACCTGAATACATCACCAAATGCACGTGTGAAATAAATCTCCCTGTGGCCTTGAACTGTTAAGTAGTATCTTGACAGCCTGCAAGGTGCTGTGTACCAGCTAAGCTTGGCAAAACCTTAAAATAGTTCCAAGTCTGCATGAGGAGAAGCCAGGTCATGTGAGGAAATGAACTGAAAGAAATTACTCTCTTTGACCATAAGACTCCTGCTATGATCTGTGGTTTCTTTTACAGCAGTGCCAAGAAACTAAGACAGTGGTTCCATTACATTTAAACATCAGGGCTATGACCCTGAGTGCATCACTAAATGTTCAGGCTTCAAAGAAAAGCTACACCAGAAAAGTTATTCTGCAGACTAAAAGAAAGACTAAAAGATGCAAGGCTTGTGTGTACAAGCAATAATATTGTACAAAAGGAATCCATGGAAAAGCACAATCACACTGAACAGATCAATTGAGCAAAGCAGGTTCTTAAATATTCTCAGTTTCCTAATAGAGAAGGTGCACAGTACCTTGTTGAGACTGTGACCAGTACGAGTTAGGCAGGAGATATATTTCTGAATTTGGACCTACCTTGCTTACAGTTAACAAGAAAGTTTGTATCAAGGCTGTGAATTTAGAACCCCAGTTCTCTGTGGCAATTTTCAGATTCTCCTTACCTTTGGCCCCTGTGCATCCAAAGAAATACAACTGATCACACACCATGCAGAGGAAAGGCTTTGAAACCTGAGTGTGGGTGGGGATGTCATGGAACTATGCCATGGGTAGAGCCACTGTAAAAGCTGACAGCTTACATACATTTTCCCCTGAAACAAAGTGGATCCAGACAATTCCTGCCCTTTCCTGGCTGAATGAAGGGATGCTATTCAACAGCAGCAGCCCTTTGTCAGTTTTGCATGGAGGAATCCTCATCCACTAAAAATGTGGATGACTGCTTAAAATGAGATTTAAAAAACCCATCGAGAATAGTAAGATGTATTAATTTTGTTTCATATTATTCTGTCTTAATTTCAGTGCAATAAACAATTGGAAAAGGTATGGAAAAACTAAGCTGGGTAATTAAGATGATTACATCTCTCTCAAAGGAAGAGACAACAATACAAGGTACTGCTTTTTGGTGGTTGTGAAGAATGTTCCCTTTCCAAACTAACAGCTTCAAAGGGAAGTTCTGATGTTATCACAGTAAAGGTAAGTATAATCAGGAACTTTATGCTAAAAAAATAGTAAGACCTATGACAACTTCTTGTGCTGATTTTGAAGTATGAAAGATGTGACAAGTATGGTCATGATATTTGCTCAAGGATTTTGTTTGTTTGTTTTACTTGATAGCTCCAAACCACTTGCTTCTGAAAAACTTCTCATTGTTAGACTGGCATTTCAGTAGCTAAATATTGAACTCTAACAAACTACGACTTAAAGAAAATACAATTAAAAGACCATACCAAGTTCCAGGAAAGAGTTTGACTTGCAACATGCTTACCCAGTTTAATGTCTCCATCTAATGTGAAAAGAATATTGCCAGCTTTTAGATCTCTGTGGATGATCTTATTCTCATGCAAGTAGTTCAATGCTTCCAGTGTCTGCCTGCACACCACTTTGATCTGTGGCTCTGTTAACGGCCTTTCAAGCTCTGCAAGGGAGAGACAGAAACAATCACAACATTTTTGCATTTTATGTTACATGTTCATAGCAAATACTATAGTAATATATGGAAAAACTAATTAATCTGAAAGATACTAAGCATCACATGTCAGGAAAAAAAAAAAAAATCTTATCTTAGAATATTTGCTCCTTCCAGTAAAGATTTTATTCCTTGAACTAAACCACCTTCTCATTATGAATTATGTATACCCACCTATCTGAACTGTGAAAAAGCTACATGGTTTAGAGACTGGTTCTTTTGTGTGGTACATAGAGATATTAAAGATCAGATCTTTTACTAACTGGTATTAGCATTCATTTAATTTGAGGCATAAGCACAGAAAAGCCCCTAACTTTAATGTAGATGCAATATAAAGAATTATCACATTGTAATTTGGAAGGTGGCAGTGGAAGGGGAGGAATGAGATCCTGAAAAGGGCTCATACAGATTATGTTATGAGAAAAGAGAGCTCCATAAGCAGAGAAAATCACTTCACTTTCACTTAAAGGATCAAGACAAAAATGTGCCTAGAAAAGTAAATAAGTACTTTCAAAATGAAAGATGCAGGTGTAAATACTAATTTTTAAACCCCAACATTCAAACCATATAGCACACCAATTACATAAATATTTGCATATCAAAACAATACACATATGAAACAAGTCTTACAGTATATATTATCATTTAGGATTAGGATTATTATAATTATTAGGATCATTATAATTATTTACCCAACATTACTGCATCTACTGCTCCTCCTGCACAAAATTCAATCAGGATCTGTATATGAACAAATAAAACACAGAAATTAGAAATTAAAGTTTCACTGAACTGAATCATTGATTAAGGGGGCATTATTGGGAGATCAGAGTTTCAGACTATATGGCCTCAACAAATTATTTTACTAACCTGCAAAATACTGGTACTGTTACCCAGCTAAAGGTAGGGCTGTGCTGCTCAAGCAAATTATTTGAAAAATGCCTTGAGACCCTCAAACAAAAGTTTTAATCCAACTATAAAACAGCATAATAAAACTTATAAAACATAATGACACAGTCAGCTTAAACCTACTCCTTGTAATGTGATTTACATAATCCCTGCAAACTCATTTCTCGGTTATTAAGTTCTACTTCTATACTATAATCTCTCTGACTGAAAAGTCCAAGAGCTAAATGATTTTCCAGTAGCTGATGGTATCTCCTATATTGTTCCAGATGAGATGAAAACACAGAAAAATACTATTAAATGATACAGAAAATTGCTAAATTCAGATGTTTACATTATTTTTCCTTCATTTTCATTCAGGCCAACAATACTTCAAGGCCTTTATCCCAGAAGTAATAATACCAGAACAAGTCCCCAATTCTGAGTTTCCATTTGAAACAAAAATATTCTGTGATTATTTTTGAGCACAAACTGTGCTGCTATTAAGGACAGAAAGAATATATACAAAGGAGAAAGAGGGGAGACAAAGAAAATGAGGAGAGCAAAAAAGAGGCAATCTCATCCAAGATTGATACCCCAACTCTTCCTTATGTGCTACTTTTCTTTAATTTGAATTTAGAAGATTATAATTTATAATATTCAGTCTAAGAACTAAGAAGTATTTGTCAGAATCTCAACAGTCAATATGCTCAGAAATAGTATCTTTTTTTTCCTGTAGAATAATTTTTAAATCACTGTATAATTGCCCATAAAAGAAGAAACCTCAAAGTATACCTTGTACCACAGCACTTATACGTATACCACTTATGTCACATATACTTCAAATAACTATTGCAATTAATCCCCACAACAATGGTACAAACAAATATATTATATAATGGAATTCTTTGCAAATCCTGTAAACATTCTTCCACTTACATGCTTACATGCTTCTGTGTGCAAAGTAGGCAAGTGTGGGAAATTGTACATAAAGAATTAATTTCTCTAAAATTTGTAGTTTGGTCTGACAAAAGCGTCTTTGCTAGAGAAATCACATTTCTTATCTTGGAAAGCAAAAGTGTATCTTATGTCCAACTATCATTCTTCTCTTTTCTGCCCCCACTAAATTCTGTTTATTTACCACGTAATTATCCTTGTGGCTTTCAAGCCCCTGCATTTCACTGTAACTGTGTAGCTCCAATTTTATTTTCAAAGTGTTTACTTCTATCTTTATTCTGCCAGTGAAGCCTACCCACTCAGTTTCACATTGTGCCTCTATGCCTACTTGCTTTCATGCTGACCTTTTAGACAGAAATTCTTTCACTATTCCAGTTTTATATAATATTTTACTCTGCACTGACATCACCAAGTTTTGAGCTTAGCAAAATAAATGTGCATCAGGAAACACAGTATTACACTTCCACCATTTGCTCAAATGATAAAGCTTATTTGTATTTGTAAGACTCCCAGGAAATCACCTTTTACTCGTTTTAGGTATCTTTTTGAAGTATAAAATCTTTAAAAAAACACCCAACCCACATATTCTTTGTGCCATTCCAAAAGCACCCATAAATATTGCACTGGATTAACTAAAAGTAGAAATTCTTTTGCCACAGCTGAAGCCATCCCAGCAAATACCCAGGATGCAGCACAGCAGGGACGTGCAGCCCCACGTACGCTCACTGCACGTCAAGGTACAAATACCCAGGGCTTAAGTCAATTAATTATGGGTCAAGTCCTGGTACACTGTCCTTCCTGGGAGTGCTCACTGGCATCTAAAATATGTACTTCATAGGCTGACCTTCCCAGCACATTATTTATTTTTAAGGTGTGGATTCTGAATCTCACTTTAAATCGTGCTAATGTAATTGAAATTTGAGTCCTGCTGTTACAAATAAGCACCAGCTGAGAATTCCCTCAATACACAAAATGAGCTGCTAATTTGCACATTTTAGATTCAAACCCCTGACCAAATGACTCAGGAGCACAATTTTACAGTGACAATTTCCTAAGTCATACTCACAATTTACAAATTAGTTTTGAAACTGAGTAGTTATCCCAACAGCGACAACCCAGATGAAATCTGACAAATAATATTTCGATAAAGAAAAAAGTGTAATTTCAATAACCTTTTGATATAAGAAAAAACATTTAAAGAAGGGAAAGTACCCACCCACAGATTGTTTTCATAGTAGAAAGCATCTAGGAGCTTGACAATATTAGGATGATCACAGGATGCTAAAATATCAATCTCCACCATGTAATCCTCAAGTTCTTCTTCTGATTTAGTATCTATCACCTTTGCAGCAGCCAGAACTTTGGTCTCTTTGTTCTGAGCCTGTAAAAGAAAAGGCACAGCATACATATACATGAATCTCACCAGAAAACTGGCACCAGCAAAAAGACCCCACAAAATAAAAAAATAAAGCAACTCTCTCTCGACATTTCTGTATAACTGCCTCCCTCTGGTTTCCTCCTCTGCAAAAAGAAAACACCTGCATATTAAAGAGGAGATAAAGTCTAGTAGGAAAAGGGTTTAATAACTTTTCTCAAGGCCATGAAACAATGAAAGACAAGAATGAAAAAATACTTAATTCTTCAAGCAATCATCAATAGCTTAGGATGATTGCTGCCTTACTAAGATGGAAGTTTTGTGCTGCTCCTCAAAAACCATCTATTAACACATGGCAAGGAGTAGGAAGGAGCCTCTACCCTCTGTTTCTGCCCTTCTGACTGTCCCCACGTTGTGGCAGCACCGCTGCTCCCAAAGCCATGCAGAGAACCAGCTCCTCCCCCAGGAACCAGCAGGTTGCTCCTCTCCAGCCAGGGGCTGATTCCAATCCCCCAGCTTCAGGAGCTGTTCAGCCATCACTGGTTTGTCCCTTTGCCCCAGCAGCCCGGGAGGACTCGCACAGGTGGGACTCACAGAAGGTGGGGCACTGCAAATGCTGCAAATGCAGCCCCTACTGCATTTACTCCTCACCTGCACACCAGGGACCTGGGCTGCTGCAGGGGTATGGACAACTACAGAACAAGGAAAACAAGCCAAGGGAAAACAAGACTTTGGGTACCCAAGGAAAAGATAAAGCACTACTGCTGTGCATATATTTCAAGTTATGCTTGGAGGAATGCTCACTTTCAAGCTTTAAACAAGCAAGTGTATTTTTCTCAAGCTATCAAAAAACCACTATTTTGTCAAGTAGTGACATTTCCAGTAGTTATCTCTGAATAAAGGAAGTGTAGGACCAAAGTCTATTTCACCCATTGTATGTGAAGACCACAGAGCAAAGTCCTACATTTACTCCACTGAGTTTTTGACATTCAAATTAAGTTAAATGGAAAGGAGGGACACAGGCTCTCTCCAAAGCAGCAAGAGACAAGGACCTATAAGGGGAATTCCAGCTTGGGATGTGAAGCATCACAAGGTGGTTCATCCTGTCTCTGCTGGTGCAGATTGTACACGGCCCAAACATATTTGGGATGATCCCAAGACAGAACACAGCAAAAATCCTGAAACCTGAACTTAGTCACCTAATGATTTTATATCACTATCAGACAAAAGCTGATATCAGACTGCAAGTAAGAATTCTTAAGAATAATTTTGAATTTATTACTTGCACAGTTATAAATAATTCTCTCAGTGTGGCGAAAGATAATAAAATATTTAAAGATAAACATTTATACTAACATTCAGTAAAACAGCAGTAAGAGCAAAACACATTTATAAATCATAGTCCCAGCTGATTCATCTCATGTTGAGGGTAAAGGTTTTCCATTACATTTCTCTTTATCTCAATATTCTTTCCAAAACAAAAAAACAACCAAATCTTCCCAACCTCAATATTTGCCCTCCCATGTTTAACAACAAAGATAAGGAATCTGTATAACATCATCTGAAAACCAACTACTGAGAAGTTTTCCGACACACATTCTAATAATAAAGAGGAAAAGGTCTGCTTAGTAACGCAAACAACATTTGTTTTGGTTTCAGGCTTTGTAGCAAGAATGAAAGACCAACCTTCCTACTCTACAGCTGCAGTGTAAATTAAACACAAAAAGTGAAACAGATGTCTGACCACAACAGAATGAGGCTTGGTAGCTTAACTTGTGAAGAAAAATGGTTTTTAAAGCACCTTTCTAAAGAACACAAATTTAACTCTAAATGTACTTTTTTACTGCATGTATGGCCACACACTCTTCACTATACCCTCACAGATACCTAAAAAAATAAAGCTGAAATTAATTTTTACACAAATTTGCTTGCAAACTACATAATGACAATAATATTTTGTTTTAAATAAAACCATCTACTTCAGGTAATAGATGTTACTGCTCCCAGATTCAATTTCACCTTTGAGCAAGAAAGGCCTTGCTAAATTAGTGTCAATGATTACATGCTCAGGAGTTTGCTGCATTTACAGCATATACTGTTTTTTTCTACTGACAGAACACTTTGCATTTTGATTTTTCCCAGATCCTTGTGCTTAAAGTAACTAGAAATCTACTTTAAGTAAGCTTCTATGATTTCCTCCTTGTGGCAGCTCTATTAAAACACCTCATTACAAACCACGAGTTATTATAGAGACAGTGTGATTATCCTTATGAGCATCTTAACAACTGTAAACAAAACAAATGTTTATCTTTGTTCTGACTTAAAATAGCAAAAATTCTGTAGGTCTATATACAGACTTTTTTGCCAGCTCTTAAAAGAAAAAAGCTTTAGAATTAGCATATTTCCACTTGGAATTTCTAAGGACTGATGAAACATTTTAAGTATACATCAAGTTACACCTGAAAAAAAATTCTGTTTTTTAAAGTTCTTTTTGAATAAGGCATTAGTCATCTCCACCCCACAATAAAAAAATACCCATCTATTTGATTTACTGTAACACGCTCTTTTGAACTGTGTAGGAAAGGATTTCACTGTTCATGCACAGGATTTATGAATCACTGTACTGTACAGTCAAAAAAAACCTCTTTGGATTAGGAAGAACAAAAAGCACTTGCAACTTTGTGTGGGTATGTTTGTTTTCTCTAAACTTTGGCTCAAGTCTTTCTTCTTCCACAAAACATTCTCTAAAGGTCAGAGCCAGAGCAAAAATGATTGTGTAGCTGCAGTCTTGATTTGCACATGGGTACATTAGGGTACACCAACCCTTTAAGCCAACCTGCCATTTATATTACAGGATGGATTTTGAAAGAGCAGAACTTCTGAGTAGCTGTAGCCCAGCAGTTTCTTCCTGAATTTTAGCTCTCAGCTACTAATTCAATTTATTCCAAATGCTCCGCTTAAATACACTTGATTCTGCATCTATGATTAAGTGACTTAAATCTCAGTTCTATGCTAAGAAATACAAACTGGCATTTTCCATGGTTATGTGCAGACAAGGAAGAAAGGGGTAGAAGGATTCATTAAAAATTTGATCTTTTCAAAAGATACATACATAATGGATGAAAACCAAATTGGAATAACTCATTCCCTCAAGACCTGACTAATGCAAGATTACATGGATTTTATTAACTGTTACATGCAACAACACAATCCTTGCAGTAAAACTCCTGTTTGGATTATGTATTGAATGTTACTACAGCAAACATTTTAACTTATGGAGAGAGAATGCACAAGGAAAGAACCAGCTGTATGTTATAGCATGGTTCTTGCAAGAGATAGCACAGTCTCATCAGCTGTCAATGCACAGAAGAACACAATTCTAAGTTAAATACTTTGATAAAGATGGATTGCAGGCTTGTATAGAATAAATCATCTTAAAAATTACAACTTGCAAATTAATTTGTCTCAACCTACATTCCTTACACTGGAATGGCAATGTACATCTAATGCACAAAAGCATTGCAGATATCTAAAAATAACTGAAGAAAGAAGAATAACCATTCCACACAAAACCAGGGCCTACAAGTATGTGAAATTAGTGACTCCTTCCTAACAATGCTGGAGTTTTGCACGGTATCATATAACTAAATGTAACTTCTAGAGGCAGAAGCTTTGTGAAGAGAATGACAGCAGAATATTAAAAGGTAGTTTACTATCTGGGCACTAGGCCAAGAAGTTGCATATTCCCAACCCTGGACAGCAGGGAGAGCAGAGCTACTGCTCCAGAGTAATAGGATTACAGCTCAGAGATAACACATAGCCTTTCATCTTCTGATGACCAATATGAAGTTTCAGCCTTGCTTGTGAGGAGCTGTTTCAGTTTCCTGTTGCCAGCAAACATTTCCTTCCCAACTGTGCATCTCCTCTGCAATGCAGCTTTGAAAATTAAATAATATTTACAGCTGAAAAAAGTAAAGTCCACCCTTCACCTCTTGTTCAGCCAGCCAGGAACAAAGCTGAGATATAAGAGAAAATTTTTCATCACCTTTCCTCCTGATGCCTGAGCTCTTGTGAGATGTTACATAACCCCACTGCATGTTTTGCAGGCAGCAAAACAAATCAATTAAGAAGCTTTTCCTTTCTGACTCATTATTCTCAACAAAACCCTATAGTCATAATCACGGATCATCAAAGTTGTCAAAAGGGAAAAAATACACACATCCCTATTCAGCAAAAGATGTTTTTCCTACATAAAAAGCCCCACTTTTGTGTACAATTGGGATTGTCAGATCTAGCTCCACATAAATTTTCTGGCAGTGCCTGGGCAATCAGTACTGAAAAGCTGCCCTTGCACAGCACAAAGGCAGGAGATGTTTCTCTGAGCTACCACAAAGCAGAGATTTCAATCTTTCTTAGAACATATGAATTAAGGAAAAAAACTGCTCTCATTTTAAATTTTAGCAGCTCTACCAAAAAAAAATTTAAGTAGTAGTGTGGCCTACTGAAGCAATACAGTGGACTTATGTTTTGTCAAAGTTTCCTATACCATATTTAACATTGCATGCTTTGAAACTAAAAAAAATCCTGCATGATTGACCACTACCAAGTGTTCAAACTTCTTTTCAAAAACATGGAAAGGTGTTCTCTATCAGTGAATTTTAAAAAAGGTGTCTACCTTACTCAGATAAAAGGAAGCATTAATTCTAATACTAAATGTTAAAAAAATTAATTAAAAGTATCAGTTTGAATTCAAGAGCAAATAGCTACTCTTGCAATATTAAAACATAATTTTACCAATAAATCACAAATTCAGCCAATGAAGAAGACAGCAACTATCACAGATTTCTGGAAATGAAGATGAGCCAGTAATTTCAAAGAAGTTTTTTTTGCAAGATCTTCACTACATGATGTTTGAAAACGCAGTAGTAATAATTTTTTTAAAAGGAGATAATTTCAATTTTCTGTTTTATATATAGTTGGCCCAAGGAATTAAAAAACAGCTAATTTCAGTTATACCTGCTGAAACTTGTTGAAATTATGGTTACAGAGGATCTATTCAAAAGATAATGAAAGGACAGTATCTCCCAAAGAAGATGATACACCCTTGAACTACAGCTGACCAGCCAAACATTTTCCCAGCCTGCACAATGCATCACAGCTACCCTACTATACACTTTCTTCTACTTAAAAAGAATTTAATTGAATTCAGTTTCCCTGTTTAATACCAGAGGGGAAAAAAAAAACAAAACTGAAATAGAAATACAGATAAAAGTGCCTCTATTTCCTACAAGCAAATACTATTCTCCCAAAGTGGAGGCCAGGGTTCAACCCTGCCTGCTGAAGCATCTTTATGGTCCTGTGGTCTGGTGCTGCCTTTGTGGCTGTGCTCGTTTGGGAGCTGTTTCCATGACAACTTCACTCTTTTAACATTATCCTTGTACTTTGTACTTACTGTGGTTCTTCTGCTTCCTCCACAGTTGGTTTCTGAGGATTCCACAAGTTATTTTTGGGAGTGGTATGAAATATAATTTTCATGTTTAACCTCATGTTTTCCTGCTAAGTATTCTCATTAATTCTGTGGTATTTTGTGTACTAGCTAAGCAGTACACATCCTGATTGCATATGCTTTGTGCCAGTGAAATTAGAAGGAATACTTATATTCATATTTTTGAAAAGTACATGAGTTGAACCTTCCAATTATTATTTTGAAAATATGTGCAAAATAACTGAAACAATCCTCTAGAGTAAACTTAGTAGAGGAGAAGCCACCAAATTTCAGTATAATTCTTATTTAAGCAAATACATTTAAAACACATAGCAAAAAATAAGAAAAAACTGGCAAATACTGGCAAGAATAAAACAGCTATGCTGTTCTGTAATAACACATCTTATTTTCCCTTCACTTGCTCCATGATGGCTTTCATAAAAGCAATAGGGAAAACCCAATGCTGACAATATTGGGAAAACATTTGTAACTAAAGTATTAGGTGGTATCAGAGGTGCATGTGCAAAGGAGTGGTATTTTTTCCCTAAATTCAGTTATAATAATTGTACATCCTACTTACTAAAGCAGCATTAAAACACACAATACTGCATTACAATCAACTCCTAAACTTGAGAAGGGGGAGGTGTGACAAATTGAGATTTATCCCCACAGTGCTAAGCTACTTTGCCAGTATCTTTCCCCTGCAGAGGACACTAACAGTTGCTGGCAGAGGTTCTCAGTTTTATCCAGCAACAATGTCAGCCCCAAACTAACTTAAAACCTCCCAGGAAGACAGTAACACAGTGGATCTTCATCTTGGATTGCAAACATTCTACAGTTATTTATTTGGTTTTGTGTCATTAGGGAAAAAAAAAGCAACATAATGCTTAATGCTTACTAATTTATTTTAGTGACTTAAAATTAAAATTTTAGTGAGCTTAAAATTCAGTCTATTCCAATAATGAACACACCTTTATTCCAAATGACATAATTAGGAGTGCTTCCAAGAAACAATATATCAAGAACTAATTTTTAATCAAGCCATAATTACTAACTTTAGCTGATCACTAGAATTAAGACAAACAAGTCAGAGTTGAAGCTGTTTACACACTGTTGTTTTATGAGAAAATTATCACACTGCCAGGT
This sequence comes from Erithacus rubecula, assembly GCF_903797595.1. Classification (NCBI taxonomy): domain Eukaryota; kingdom Metazoa; phylum Chordata; class Aves; order Passeriformes; family Muscicapidae; genus Erithacus; species Erithacus rubecula. Next base: position 23,642,033 of record NC_136660.1, on the reverse strand, counting down.
TGAGAATTTTATAATTTGTCTCAACATTGGACTTAAAATCCTCCAAGTCCTTCACCATAGAAGTTTTTGTTATAATCTTGTTTATAACCATTTAATATCTGTAACAAGCTTTAGTCCACTGGAGCTCAGAGCCAGCATTACTCCTGCTAACCCCTTTTCCCAAGGAGACATTTGGAGCTGTAAAAGTTCACTCTGGAGCCTTCTACAGAGACACCACTGAGTCTTTTGGCTTCATGCAGCACCAAGTCATTTTGTTTACTCACACTCTGCAGCTAGTGTACATCCACAGATGTACACAGATCTAGTACACTCCTTTTCTTTTTTTTCTGTCCTTTTTTTTTTCTTTTTTAATGGAGTGGCTCAGTCAATCCACAGTTTCTTGGAATTAAGTTACAAAACTAAACAGGGATCTGCTTTGCCCAGAGCTTTTTAGGAAGATCAGATGCAAGATGGCTACAGCTGTTTGCTGACCCAGCACAGCCATTCATTATGGCAAAACAAGAAAAAAAAACAGTGCATCTGACTTGAGCATGGAAAATTCTGTCCTGGCCAACTGGATATCAACAAGTCAACAAAATAATAAAGAAAAATGACAATTTCTTTGGGCTTTAAGAAGCCTTCAACAAAGGCCTTCTGACATGTTACTAGGGAAACTACATAGTCATAGAAATGCAATGTGACATGGTTATTAAGTTAAAAAAAACTTGCTGTCAAAAAAGTAAATATTATCATTAAAAGCTCTGCATTTCATATAGCAGAAGGAAGGCATTAAAAGACCCACACTACAACAATTTATTTTATGTATTTATTGCAGAAAATGATGACCTATTACAGATGTAACTTAACTGTCATTTAAAGTGTAAACATCTTACTAGCTCAAGTATATGGTCAATTTGAGAAAAGGTTCTGTATAATTTGATACTGCAATGTGAGCCATATTCAAATTTCACAATAAGAACAGCTAAACAGCCAGAGGGGAAAGATTAAATTAAACAAGATTAATGAAGCATCATCACCCCTTTCCATTCTTTGCCCTCCTAAAATGAACAACAAATGCAGAATACTTTTTATATTTTAAGGGAAAAATATAAACTGTATAGGCAGTTTAAGATTCAGTGTTTCACAAAGAGATACAGTTGTAACAGAGGGCAAGGAAATGAGCCGATACATGAATACCACACTGAAACTGGCAACAGCTCTTGCAAAACTATCAAAGCATATATTCTGTTGCATCATGCATACTCTAGTCTGTTAAAAAGAAACTTCCTCTATTTCTGAAGGAGTAAAAGAAAGAAGTAAGGTAGCTTCAGAAAGTTTTAACCAAAAAAAGCTGCACATATCATTATCCATCACTTTTAAGTAAAATTGTTACAGAAATTAATTCATTTTCTACTTATGGTATTAATATATTTTTAAAAATAAAATTTAGAAGTCTTTAAAGAAGGGAGTCATTGGTCCTTACATACACATCTCTTAGGCAATCTAACAGAAACCAACAGCAAAGACAGCAACAACAACAAATAAATCAACAGTAAAGCCAGTGTCATTCAGCACTCTGTAACATAAGAAAGTTATTTTCAAGTCAGTCCTACCCTAATAAACTTTATTAATTGTACAATTCACTCTGCTGGTATATGCTATTTAATGCTAGGAGTCTATGACTTGCCAGTGGGTTCTCTTGTGTTCTAAATCCTGACCCTAAAGTTACACAGCACCTCAGAAGCACAAAAAGAAATTTCAAAAGGTGCCTCACAATTTAGATGAGCTGGCTGCCTTTGTGCTGCAACTATGATATCTCAAGAGATGAGAAAGAGCCTTCTCAGTAAACATTTGGTATTCCTTGACAACTGGCTATTCAAGTACCACAAAAATAGCATCCTGCCTTCTGTAAATGAACTTCATTCATATTCAACACAGTAGTGGAATATGCTGCTTTCTGATGCTGCCTTTCAGATTAACTGTTTGGTTTGCTGGGTTTTTTTAATCCTTGAATTTAAACAACTAACCAATTATGAAAATTGACTACTCTGAGAAACTATATGAATGCAAATCCTATTACTTATCAGTAGATTTCAAAGGAAATTTTAATTTAGAAGCATGCTGCTGATGATATTTTTCAAATTCTCATGTTTTATGCACTTGCTGCTTGACATTTTACTGATTAGTGTAATTTGTTCAGAATTTACCTAGAATGCTACTGATAAACACGAATGGCCGTGGGAATAATTGCATTACAGGATAAAACTATTTTTAAAAAATCCAGATAAACAAGTCAAGACAAAATTCAAATCTTTGAAGAGCTCAATACAAAAACATGCAAAGGCAAATTTGCAACTAACAAACTTTTATCAATACAAGGTTTTCATGTAACATTGGAACATTGTTCCTCCTCTGACAGAACTGCTGAGAGTTATGGTGACATCAAACAATTAAGCACACAAGATGATCAGGAGGAAGCACTGTTTCTTGTCTCATAACAGTGTGGCAATGTTACTTTCCATGGAATTATGGAAGCTTTATTTTGTCCATGTCCTCAAGAAGTGATGTTGCACAGCTCTTAGGAGGAGGTCTTGTTAAGGGAAAACCACTTCATCTCTTTGTTCTTCTTCTCCCTCTCTCTCTCATGTTTATTATTTTAATTTATTATTAGGCTAAAAGCTTTTTGAAGCAAAGGACTATCTTTAAATGTATATTTGTACAGTGAGGGGGAATTAAGAATTCCATTCCCTTTGGAAAACTATCAAAGCCACTTCTTGCTTCAAAACACCCTACTCACTCTGAAATTCAACTCAATTTCTGTACTTTCCTTATACAAGGTAGATTCAGTGCCAAATAAGAAGTCTTCTAAAAGTTTCCAATCTTTTCTAGCAGTTATTGAGCACACCTAAAGTAGAGAAGACAAATGCCATTTAAATTAAAACTGGGATCATAGGCTTAATTTGCAGTTAAAGACATGCCTACATAACAAAATGCACCTAGCATGGATATCAGTGGTGCTAAGGGCAGAACCACTGGCTGATAAAAACACTGCCAGCATTTCCCACAAGTACCTTTTTATTAGTAGTTTCTAACAACAAATGGCTCCTACAATAAGAACAAGTCTATTTTTTCTTTTATCCTGACAAAAATCTGACACACCTTAACAGCTCTACAATATTAATATGCCACCCTTTGACAGCTGCTGAAGCCAGCACTGATGCTGTCCTGTCGATTTTCCCTTATATTAGCAGAGTCACTCGTCTGGCCCTCTCGTGAGCTGGTGAGGAGATTACATGGACAATCAGCTTTTATATGGCTTAGTTCCTTGAACCAGATCAACACAGGCTTGGCAAGCACCAGGCCTGTCACAAGGAAGGATGTGGGAAGGACAGCACACTGCCAGAACCCTGCCTCCATGGACCGTCAGAAACTGTTGTGGAAAAGTCACGGTAAGACCCTGACACTCATCGTTCTATTTACTACATCACTTTGGACAGCAATGTGTTGTTGACTGCTTCACTTACTTAATATCACAGTTCACACTGTTTTAGTACTTTTCAGGGATTCAGAATAATCTTCGTTATATTGCACTGGCTAAAAGTGAGGTCCTATGTCGGGCCAGTAAGGGCCACAGATTTACAACATCAATAAACACTGAAACAGACACCACAAATAATAGAGGAAACATGAGCTCTGTTTTTATATTTCACTTTCAAGTGCTAATGCCAGTGTGTGGGTTTTTGTTTTTATTCAAATGCAACATGTAAAATCAACAGCCAGCTTACTGGGCTCTTAAGCTGGCTAGAACACCTATATTTGCTACCAAAAGACAGTTTGAAATTCCTGATACAGCCAAGAGCAAAGGAGACATTGGCAGGTACCCCTGCTATCTCACCAATAGGAAACACTTGTCAGTACTGTTTAAATGGTGATTTTTAAGCTTTCACACTTTCCTTTCCAGAGACAAATAGCAGACAGGTTACTTTTAAACTTGGTTAGTACATATCCACTAATAGGAAAAACTAGTTAGAAAGAGTTAAAGAGTAAAAAAGCTTGGTTTAACTCTGAGAGCATCCATATCTCCACATTACTGGGATGATTTGAGTTTGTTCTAGGGATAATTCCTGTTCAAACTATTCTGACTATAACTCCCCACCATGATCACAGCTCACAGTGTGCTGTAGCTGCACAGACCTGAGCTTCTAACCCTTGACTATCCAGCAAAAAATACCAGAACTGTTTGCCTGAATGGTGAATTGAAATACTTGTGGCATCCACAGAAGCTAAGGAAGTAAGAGAATGAAAAGGATGATCAAAATTATTAGAGGGTCAAGCAGCTGTCTTATAATAAGCAGATTAAAAAGGTTGGGCCTCTTCAATTCAAACAGGAAAAGCTGAAGGTGGGGCAGGAACATGACTGAACTTTACAAAATAAAAAAAAGCAGCACATGAATTGAATAAATCCTGATTGAGACAATGGTTGTGAAGGAGATGAGGGTTAACTGCAACATTTTAATTTTCACTGAGGCACTCGACATTTCTCCATTAAGGTTTTACTGCCCTTTGATTACAAAGGTATCAACTCTTTTTCTGGTAAAATACTATTTAGAAACACAAGTGAGAAGTTTTTCTATAATGTGTAATCTAGGTATGTTAGCAAAAACCTTTGTTTATACAGCATAAATCTGTTTCAGGAGAATCTTTAACTAGTAGATAAAGAAAGAATAAAATCCTGTGTATAAAAGTCTTGCCAAGTTACTACAGTATCATTGACAGAGTTACAGTAACCTTCCTCAGAACACTTTCTGAATCACAGCAGTGACTAAACATTTCGAGAGACAAAACCCAGTTCCTGAGAAGTCTCCTGAGACAACAAAGTCTCAGATCTAAAATGCCATTCAAAGAGAAATGAAGAAAGCAAAGGAACAGTCTTCTCCCAGTCATTACTAAATTAGAAGGATTAAAACCCAATTCTGCCTTAGGATGGGGATTCACCATTGCTTCCATACCAAATAAACCAACTGTGATCTAGGCATGATTTCAGTTCTGGGGTAATGGTTCCCCTACAAAAAACTTCACTTTCTGTTCACCCACTAATTTTGAATAACTGCATTATTGCAACTTCAGACAAATTTTTCCTGAAAATAATAAAGTTTATTTATTCACTATGGCATCCTTTGTTTTCAATTTTTCTGAAACAACAAATTTTCAGGATGGAAACTTCAGTGTAACAGCCAGTTCTCTGTAGTAACAAGAGATTCAGCAAATTTTAAACAGTAATCAATAAATTGATTTGACTATTGCAATATGGTCTTACTTTTTCACTTCTTCATGTTCTTCTCCACAGAAAATTAAGTACAATTTGAAAATCATATCACAGAATAGCATGCCTCAAAGAGCCACAATAGTTTTAAAGCTACATTTTGTGTGGAACTTGATTCAAGAATGAGTCTAGGTTTGAGCAATTTCTTGCCCTAGGCTATAGGCAATCACCTAATTAGAAAATGGCAAAAAAATATAAACATGCAAGGTAGAAGGGAAATACTTTGTGTCTCACTCATAGCTTCTTAGCTGTCTTACATTAATCTCTCTATATACACACATGCAATCCCACAAAATACTGAAAAATCCAGTCTTCCAAAATAGTTTAAAAAAAGCTAAAACAAAAAACTGAACAGAGAAACAAAAAAAACCCCAAAACAAAACAAACAAACAAACAAACAAAAAAAACCCAAAAAAACCCAAAAAAAACCCAAGGACAAATCTATAACTTTAATATTGTAACTTGCTTTTACATACAGTGAGAACTCCTTCAAGAAATGCCATATTGTCCTAAAACGAAGTATGGCAGTTTAAGCAGCTGAATTTAATATTAAAAGAATCTTACATTACTGTTTTATTGCAATTTTTTTTTTTTTTTGCTTTAGGTAAATCTTCTGCTGCATATACTTCAGTTGGTTTGTATCATAAATATAGTGCATATTCAACAGAAAATCTGAAATGCCAGTGGAAAATTAACATTTCCAGTAAAGCCTTCATTTTGTTGAAGTGTGAATACCACTACAAAGTGGTCTGAGGTAGCCTACTAGCTTTTACTGAATATTACTAATACAACTTTTATTGCCTGACATCCTGCAAACATATTCCACAAGTACTAGGTCTTCTTTCTCTCTGAAAAATTCCTTCCCATTTTTGAGTGGAAAAACTGTTTCCACATGAAATATTCGAGATATATCTGAGACTTAAAATTTGTTTCAAGCATTCCATACTGTAATCATGTTATAAAGTCATTAAAAATGAACTAGAAAGGGTATTTTATATGGTTTTGGAGAAAACTATAAAACACCACTTTTTTTTACCCTGTACTATTAAATCAATCCGCTTTCTGTGCTATTAATTCCATCTGCTTTATTTTCTAACTGCAAATTTCATGGCTTTTCCATCACTAAACATAGAAAACTGGAACAATCCAAACAGTATCAAAAGAAAAGATAGCACAAGCATTGTAGTTGGGTAATTTGGCAGCTACTGTAAAATAAGACAATAGGCAAAAGAGGTGAGACACTATGAATTTGTCAACTCTGTGTATACTCTGAATATAATTAAAGGTTATTGGGGAAGCATAAAGAAGTAAAGACTGAAAAGGTATTTATAAATGACACATCAGCCACCAGGGTCTCAAGGAATGTATTTAAAATCTCAAATCAGAGAGTTTAATTATAGACTCCTCTTGAACACAGACACAACTGTCATTGAAGGAAAATTATGTTTACAATCTTAGGAGATTGTCAAAATGTGGGTCATGGTCCATGAAACATAGAATTCACAGGCACATTCAATTTAAACAATGACAAAAAATAAAAAGAGATCCAAAACTGGGGGTTGGGGTATTTGCAAATACAAACCAAACAAATTATTTCTAAAATACTGTTTACAGGGTGGTCAAAACTGAAATTTGAGTCATTACCAAAATAAATTTTCCAAATATTGCTCTGCAACACTGGACTGTATTACTGCTTGGAGGATTGTAGTTCTGGAGGTCCCTGCCAGTGATTAAAGGTTTAACCATATTGTCTACAAAACCATCAACAAATGCCAAAATCCAACAACCCCCCCCCACCTCCCAAAACCCATAGCAAAATTATTTAATTAAAAGGACTGAATGTGACTTCAGATAGAAGAATTATTTCACCAAGTCAGAACAGTTTAAAGAAGCTTCATTCTTCAATCTATTTGACTTGAAACAAACATATTTAGCTTATGCCTGCAATCTGAAATTTTACTTTCCAGACAAGAAATCACAGTCCAAACAGTTACACAAACAGTTAGCTAGGAAATATGATATATCAGTTGACATTAAAAAAAAAAAAAAAAAAAAAAAAAAAAAAGAATAAAATCAAATAATGATTTCCTATTTACTTAAGAGTTTTAAACAGTTTACATAACTATGCTCACACCTTGGAAGAGATGACTGCCTTACCAAAAACTGATCCTAAGCATTCTATAATTATCCTCCACAAACTTGTCTGTAGTTTCAGTTCCAAATGCAACAGACAGACAATACATTACTCATAAGTTAAGTATTGTGATGCTGATTTCAAGCCAAGTGATGCAAATATCTCCAAAAAGTGAGAGACGTGTGCTATGCTCCTTTTGAATATCTCCTTGCTACAGATAAAAAGGAAAAGTTACTAACAAGTGGCCATTTCATTTAAGAAAGCTATCTCAATCTACAATTTACAGATGACTTTCTGGCACTACCATTTCCTCCCAAACTCAGCTGGAGTGACAATAGGTGTAAAGAGCTCTGTAAAGCTTTCCCCTTGACAGATTTCCCAGAGTTTAAAACAGCAATACTGCCTTTTCCTTATCTGGCATCTTCTAATCAGGCTAAAACTGCAATAGTGTGAAAATAAAGATAGCACTGTAGGGCAAGTCACCAAACTGATCAGCAAGATTACAATCATTTGCCTTCCACAAACTGTCATGCATCTTTTTTTCACCATTCACAGCAGCCCTACCATACTCAGGCTACTTTTACAGAGATTACTGTTCAGAGCAAGCTTTAAGCAAAGTTTCAGTTCTATTTAACTCAGACTAAATATTCAAAATTTCATATGGCACCTTATATATTACTCTCTTGAGAGTAAATCAACTCTCATATCTCCTCTATCTACTAATGCCTCAATGGCTAAACAAAGCAACATAGCACTTAAGAGAATATTATTAATTCAGATCTCCTGAGGGCAACTGCAGCATTTTACTGGTCCAGTTTAATGAGAGGTCAACTTATATAGTCAATTATGAATGAAAATAAATTAGAAGAAAACATATTTGGTACAGTAAACAATTTTAATCAAAATTGCCAAGAGTTCAGCACCACTGATTCATTCTGCATTGAACTTCAATTTAGAATATTTTCACCTGATACTTCTGTCCAGGTCTGGGCTCATGGCAGAGTCACACATGAAACCTGTTTGTGAAACACTGTTTGACTGGAAACTTTAAAATATGAATTTATCTTCTAACTAGTACCAAACATGCAGAACTTCAGACAAACTCAAGCAACAGCATTCCACAGGGAACTACACGATTCACAAAGGAATGTCCAGAAAATTTCAACAGCTCTACCAAATTCTTCTAAAGAATTAGTGGAACTAATGACACCACATAAGTAAAAAGATAAAGAGTAGAAAAAACAAAACCTATCTGTGCATCGAGCTTAGATATTAAGTGGTCAAAATCTGTTCCTGGGATTCCTAGGTTACAGATGTAAAAGATATCCACCCCAGGAAGCAGCATGATACATTACTATCATCTGGATAACCTCAAGTTGAAATATCCAACTTGTGGATATTTCTGTGTACAGAACAATGTGCTGTAAGACCAAAGAAATTAGAAAGTATAAATTCTCCTTGTTCTGGCCTTAACTTGTTTATAGGTCAGACTAATTAATGCATTCTCTAGGATTAGAAAATAAGTAATTATGATTGTGGTACACAAAAAAGTACTTCTAATCAGCTACCAGCAGTCAGTTCATATTTAAACATGAAAAGGAATTAAGAACACATAATCATTAAATTATATAATTGGTCCACTCTTATTAAATCACTACTTAAAAATTCTATTTGTTTCTACCTGCTGCAGAAGACATTAGGGCAAAACCAAGCTATCCTGTAAGTCATACAGGTACATTATAGGTAAGATGGTTTAAAATACAAAAGCTTAACTTAAATGAAGCAACACCATTGGATTATTTGACTTCAAAAAACATTGCTGTCAAAAGTACCAGTCAGAGATGAGCTGGTACTGGCCACTACTGCCAACACAAGTAAACATGAACACTTAATGTAGTTATACTTGTCAGAAGATAATGCAATTGGGTAATGCTGTTCACCATGATTATGGTTATCAGCTCCCACAAAATTTCTTCTCTGAACCTAAAGAAAAAACAGATTTTTTTAAACCAAGTACCAATTAATTGCTCAAAGCTGGAAAACTTGTGCTAGTAACTTCATATGAAGTTTTCATTTTCTGAACTCCTATGAGAATTCTGTATAAACAATGCTTCCAACATCTTAGATTTAGTGTAATGAATGAGATACTCTAAAGGGGCCAAACACTCCAGTTCAAATAAAGTGTGAATGAAATTCAAAGCCAGACAAGTCCAAAGGATTCGGTAATAACAATTAAAACAGATATACACTGTATACTATCTCTATATACACATACCATATAGATACTCTGTCTTATATTGTATAGTGCCACATATGTTTTACTCTATAGAATCTGTTCCCACAGAAGACTTAAAATTAGTACACTTGTGCAGATGGTATCCATATTAATCATAATCATGGCAAAAAGTACCTTAATTTCTTGGAGGAGTATCCTCCAGTAAAGGGCTCAGAGATGACAACAACTAGACACTATGAAAATGCCTTTCTGCAATCTAAGTCTTCTATATGAATGTACAGTGTTCTCACTGACAAAAGAGGCTGGCAAATTTTACTGAAATACAGGCCCAAGACTTTTTATTTCAAAAAGTTAACTGAGAAAGATAAACATCATTAATAAAAATGCAGTTATCTGTAGCAAGAAAAAGCCACAGATCACATCAGGCATTTGAAAGGTCTGTTTTCACATCATCTGAACATTTACTTCTGGGAATTCAGAAAGTAGTTTAAAGCTGATGAAAGTCATTAACACACTGATCTACCTTGAACAATATTTACAATTTGCACAGAATTGCGATTTGACACAATAGAGTACTAGAACACAATACAGCAACATGATATAATAATGTAACTACTTTCTAAAGCAAACTGATTATAATTACAATAAGAGCTCATGTTTTCTCAGGGCACTTAACTTGATCAAATCAAGAGCAGTCTCAGACTGTCCCTCTTTTAGGGGTTGTGTCTGACTGCCAAATTTCAAAGTTGAAATCAGCCTCCAGTGCTAATATTATGCGTCTCCAGTGTCTGTCAGAACTCTAGCAGTCCACTCAGTAATTCTAAATAATCCATGAAAAGCACATGAAAGAGACTGGAAAAAAAATTCTATCATCAGGAAACTCGAAATTCTCTTCAAGGGCCATCACCTGACACTGAAGTACCGCAAGGATCTATAAATTGTATAAGGACAGAAAACCACACCATTATTCATTAGCCAAGAGAGAAAAGAAAACAGCCTGAAAGTGGCCCCTTTGAAGAGCCTGAAAAGGGCCAGAATAAATAGTCCTACACGGCTATAAACCTTTGCCATCAGTAATCTGCAATTACAGAGCTCCTCTCATCACAAGAGACTTGCAATAGCATTGAAACACTATTTCTAAACATTACTAAGAAGTCTGTGAATACAAATGTATGAATTGTCAGAACTCAGAAAGCCTTAGAACGCTGCAACAAACAGCTTCAAAGGAATTAAGTTCTTCTAGAAATTCAGCTAAGGTAGTAAAAAAATAAGCAAGATCCTTGTACTTGATTGCAAAGAAGGGGAATGAATCACAAGTTTTCAATGACCTTAAGACTTCTATACACAAAATTAATTTTCACTGGACAGCATTTTTAAGTAAATAATTTAATCAGCGAGGCTTCCCAGTTCTGTCAGAATAATTTAGTTGTTTTTGAGTTTATTTAAATATTTGACATTTTGTTCAGAAGATCAGTTGCACAACTAAACCAATTACCTCTCCATGGGAAATCATAGCATGTAACCAATCTAACCTACTTTTTAGAAATTCAAAGTATACAAAGACTTATTTATGTGGCAATTCCATTTTAACATACATCTGCCAAAATGCTGTCACACACAGATCCTAAGATCTTAAACAAAGGCAAATGTACTTTTGGCAAATATAACTGATACTAGGGTGATGGGGGATTGGCAAATAAAACAAAATCCATTACATGAAATGAAAACCCCAACCCCCACACTACCATTACCTAAAGACAAAGTCTTCAAGCATTCTTGAGAGCTTTGTTCTGGCTTACAGTTTTGAATTCAAAATTTGAGAAGGAACCAAATGTCTATTCCTGCAGCTTCTCATTTGAGGTGTATATCCATGAAAGAGCAACCTAACACACCTTTCCTGATTTCCATGCTGTTTCTTGGGAAGCACACTCAGGTAATGGAACACAAGTACAGTTTGTGTCTGTGTGTAAGCCTCCTTCTCAAAATAAATGGAAACAAAAAGAATGTTGATGAACACAGGAAGTAATCTACTTCTTTTTATTAAATGAGAAACTTTTTTCAGAAATGCCGCCTGTTAATTCATATAAAGGGCCAATTTCAACAAGTTGACCAGAATAACCATGAGTAATTCTGCCTATGATCAATTTCTGCAGTGAACTCTGTCATTTCAGTCAGAAATAAATCTCGAAGTGAAAAATGACATCCAAGTGGAAAACATTCTCCTGTTTGTGTACAGAGTACACTGAAATGCAAATTTTACCAGCTGCCTTGCTCAGACACCTTCCTCAACTACTATTGCTAATACAGACATGCCTACAGATGAAGTGAGAAGAGGCTTGAGGATGGGAGGGGAAGTGCACGTGGGGGAAAACACGTTTAGTATTATATGTAAGGCATATATTCAGAAAAATGGGAATAAAAACTCCACTATGAAGCCCCGATTAAAACTTCAATACTCTGCAAGCGCTGTTAGAGATGTTGTTTTTGTGGTGAGCAACTTTGGATAGAGCAACTTCAGACATATTCATAGCCATTTAAAAAATAAACAAAACTCTAATCTTCAAAAATGACATGAGAACCACCATCTAGACTGTGTATTACACCATCATCTAAATAAATAAACGTTCTTAATATAGAACATTAACACAAATTCCTTGGGTGAAATGACCCCACCTAACATTCTGAACTTACTCTGGCACTTCTGCTCAAATTTACAAACAGGTGATATCACCACAGTACAATAGAAACCCAAAATAATTTATACCAAAAATAGCACAAGTTTCATGAGTACCCAGATCTCCTAAACTCTCAAATGCAATACTCTAAATATAAATGTTTCTTGACCGAATTAGCTCTCAGAAACGCTGTAAATGCCATCCTCTCGTGCTATTTTTTCTTAAGCCTCCAGAACCTGCTCCAGAGCTTCAATTCACGTCAGTTCCCAAGTTCTCATGCTTATACATCAGGATGTTTTTTCCATGCTATCCGTAAACCAAACATGAAGCATTAACACCCTTTTAGAAAGAGGCAACGTAGTTGAAGATTTTCCTGAAAGCTAAAGCCTTGTCAAACACTATCTATGCCATTATAGTCTACTTGGCTTGATAAATTCTAGATAAGCAACCTTAAAAACCCTACTTGTACAAGCGCACTTAAAGTTTTAAAGAGCAAACAACTGAGAGAAGTTAAGAGATCCAACACATGAATTCCGCCACTCAGGGAAAGCCAAGAGAACACAGCTATTTAATTCAACTCCACACGGAACAAGATGGGAGAATGCCCATTAAAGCGACAACAGCCTGGCTCTGTACACTACACATGAAGCACAAAAGTCAGTTTTAGTGTTCATGGCGTGCTTTCTATATAGGGAGAAAAAAAAAAAAAAAAAAAAGTATGAACTTCGGATCTAAGAAAATGCAGTCTTTGTAAGGTTAGGAACCATAGTGTACGCGAGTCCCAAAGAAACCCAAAACACAGAGAAGTGAGCAATCCAGCAGCGGGCAGGGTGGAGCAGAAGGCGGGACAATGACCTAATAGGTCTTTTCTATCTTTAGTTTCACGAGGCTCCGTGGCCGAGAGGCGCCGGGATCCCCCGCTCTGCCCCGGCCGCGTCCCCCCGCAGCGCTCAGCGCCCCAGCCGAGTGCTGCCGAACTCGGCGCTGCCGGCAGGAATCCCGAGCGGAGGGAGCCGGCAGACAGGGAGCCGGGGGCAGCGCTGGAGGCAGAGGCAACGCTCCGAGTCATCTCTCAGCTATGAGCAACACAAGCGACCCGCGCTGCCCGCCCTTACCTTGAACACTTTACCGAAAGCACCATCGCCCAGCTCTCCGATGATTTCCCAGAACTCCTCAGGGTTCAAATCCCTCTTGACGTGCTCGTATTGTTTCTTCTTCTTCTCGCCGCCCAGCTTGAAGATCTTGCGAAAGTTGAAGAAGGACATTTTGGCTGCAACCGAGGGACGGGGCGGGCGGCGGTGCCCCCTGTGCCCGCCGGGACCACCTGGCGCGGGCTCCGATGCCGAACGCGATTCCCACGCGGAGACCAAAGTCTTGGCGTCGCCCGGGAAGCGCTGCGGGAAGACAGCACCCCGCGATGCCCCGTGCGGGGCCGGGCTCGGCGCTGCTCCCCCCGACGGGCTCGGCGGTCCCTACTCGGCCGGGCCGGTCACCATCGCGGCAGCAACAAGTGCCGGGCTCCCTCCCCGGGACGGGCGGCGGCGGAGCCGGAGGAGGGGTCACGGCTCCGCTGGGAGGGGGCAGCTGATGCGCGCCGGGCAGCGGGAGCGGTCGCGTCCCGCCTCGCAGGACGGGGCGGATGCGGGGAGGCGCGGAGGCTGCCCCGCTCCAGGCTCCCGGCCGGTGTCCTCGCGCAGCGGAGTCCCGGCGTGGCACAACGGCGGAAAATGACGCCTCGCTGCCGGCCTCTCTTCCACTCGCTCGCACCCTGGCCGTCTCGCGGAGCGGGGCCCGGGCGGCTCCGCTTCCTGCGGGGCGGCACCGGCGGCACCTCCGCCCCCTCGGCCCCCTCCGCCCTCGCTCCCGCCCGCCGCCGGCGCGTGCGCCCCGCGCTCCCGCCCCCTTCCCGCGCTCCCGGAACCGCCTCGCGCCCCTCCCGCCGCTCCGCCGCCGGCGCACGCGCGCCCCCGCCGCTCCCCCTTTTCCCCCGCGCGTGCGCACGCGCCGCACCGGCGGCACGCGCGCAGCCCTCCCCCGCCAACGGCTCGAACCCCCGGCACAGGCGAGGGGAAGAGGCGGGGCTTGGCCTACCCACGTGACGCGGCCGCGGCGGCCCCAGCCAATAGGAGCGCGCGGAGGCTCCGGGCGGGTAAGTCGGTGTCGGGCTCAAGATGGAGGGGGGCGCTTCCCTCCCCCGTACCTCAGAGCAGGACGGCAGCACTGGCGTGAGGATCGATTGCTCGCCTCTTCCTCTGTCCTGCTTCCCTGTAGTCCGCTGTGTGCCCTTACGGGACCGGCGTGTGCCAGAGGGACCCTTTATCCTCTGATCCCGAGGGACAGCCCGCGCCTGTCCCTGCCGCTCCGCTGTGCCGTGCAGGAGGGGTGTCCCCGGCCCTGTGGCGGCGGGTGATGTTCCCTGGACGGGGAACAGCTTCCCCTCCGTGCTGGCTGGTGCCCTGAGTCCCCCGTGCCGCCGCGGGAGCCCAAGGGCCGTGAGGGGCTGGCCCTGTGTCAGGAGCGCTGTGTGGGCAGGCAGTGCCTCCCGGGGGCTTCAGCTTGGGCGTGGAGCTCCGAGGAAAGTTGATAGCAAAAGACGCTGTTGGAAGGGTTTTAATTTTGTTTGCGGCCCGGTGTTGTCCCCAGACCTGCTACTGGTTTATCTTGTGTCATAGCAGGGTGTGATGTTCTTGTGCTGCCCGTTTGGTATCTCCGGTATCTTATTTAATCACTGGGACAGGCCTGAATTTCCTTATCTCACAACCTTCTCTTCCCACAAATGATTCCTTCCTCACCCTGAAGTACAATTGTATTTTAATAGTTGTGTTGTGTACCCGCCGCCAAATGCGGGGCGGTTGCTCGCTCGAAAGCGAGCGGCGTTTCCGCTGCCTGGACCGGGGCAATAGCGCAGGAGCCGCGCTCGGGCCGCGGCGGGCGGAGCTCAGCCAGCAGCGGCTGCGGCGTGTGAGGCCTCGGAGAGTCTGACACCGAACACCCGGGGAAAACCGTCTAATGCCCTATCCTCGGATGAACCTGCGTGCCTGCAATTGCCATTGATTTAAGCTGCGTGATGAGCTTCTGAAGATCAAGCCTCTGGTGTGCATCATTCCCCAGACCGTTTTATTGCCGTGACAATGGTTTGCTATATAAGGAGGATAGTCCGTGTGTAAGTTCAGTAATAATAGTGAGGCATTGAGATGCCCCTGACACAATGCGTTTATCAATCGAACAGCAGTGTTCTGTCATGAGTCAATTTCTTTAAACTGTATAAAATCAGTTTCACGGCTAGTCCCACCCAATGAATAGAGAGCCTTTCAAGTGCTCTTATTCTTGATTTGTTGTATTAATCAGCGTTTGTTTTTCAAAAATTGTATTGGGCTTTGTGGGTCCTTTGTACTGACAGCTTGGCCACAAAAGGTAAGACTTAAGAAAGGTGTTAAAACCAAGATTTTTTTTGTGTGTGGGGGCAAAACCAAGAAACAACTGCAGTCCAAAGGAGCTATTTCATCTTCTGTGATCTGGTTCCTATGCAAGTTTCATTCAGATAGTTTGAATTAAATGCAATAGTAAAGACAGTGTTACCAGCAGCAACGTAGCTTCTCGTATCTTAATTTTTAAAGTTCAATATCTTTTTCCTGTCTATGATTTTTCTTTGCCCCTTCAGGTGGGATGATAGCTTTGGTGTGGATATTAAAATACAATGATGGCTTAAATAATAATTTTCGTTAATGTTTGTAATTTAATATTTTAATTTTAACTTGCTTTCTGTTGGATAAAAAGTGCTTTGGGACTAATTTCTGTAGGTTTATTTAAACTGACTTTGACAGAGGATAGGGATAAAAAAGGAATCCAAATCAAATCCAAATCATGAATTCCTTATATTTAGGCAGGATTATCTTTTCTTTAGTCTCAGAGTTAATTGCAATGGAGCGAGGGTGGAAGATGTTTATGTGTGAATTTAAAGTTTGTAATAACTGGAAAGATGCAGAACTAAAAGAAAATTTCCTCAGTTATATGTGCACGAGTGAAGTTGGGCTGGGATAGCAGGGCCTGGTTGTGCCTCAGCTCTGCTGATAAACTCTGGGCTGTGCACAGTTCACACACAGCATCTCTGTCCTGTGTCAGTTTGGGTGTAACAAAAGAGGCTTGCTCAGAGCAGAGCCTTCATGCCATCCTACCAATAACTGAACAGTAACAGGTTCTGCATATGTGTTGCTTTAGACTTGCATAAACAGTCTTCCTGTTCCAGGGAGCTTTTAATTCATATAACATTGAAAATATAAGATGAAAGTCTGGCACAAGAAAGGAGCACTCAATCTAGTGATAAGGCTTTGCTTTTAACTTTCTTTCTAACTCTTGAACAAGTAATTGAAGATAAAACCAGGATCTATGAAAATGAAAGCATCTATTTTTTTTCCTTATCCTTTCAATTTGATGTTACATCTTGTCACTCAATCCTAAAAATAAACTCCATAAGGAGAAGGTTAAGTGCTAGTTGCAAATCCTTCCCAATTTGCTGTGACTTCGGGTTTGGAGGAGGCTGTATGAAGCCTGGATTTTGTGTGTGTGGTTCTTTTGTTCCTGATAGCAGGAGTTTTTAGCAACTGTAAATGTTTCCAGATGGTGTGGATAAAGAAGGTGAAAGAGAATTTTATTAAAATTTCTCCTTTAGAAATTTAAAGCAATGCTTTTTGAAAATTCATTGCTTCCTTTAAATGTCAGAGGAAGATGCTAAAGATGTTATAAAACTATCTTGATTGTGCATCAAATATACTGACTTAAAATAGCTGTAAACTCTATGACAATCATTTTCATCTCTTTGTGAATTAGAAGTCTGCTTTATACTTTCTGTTGCTTAATATCACCAGTCTTTCTCATTGACTCAATCACTTACTTGCCACTGTTCCTAACTCCCTCTTTATGTTGTTTTTTTTAAATTGCTCCAATTTCTTTTAATTGAAAGTAAACACTTCATAAATTTAATTTGAAATATGTTCTTCACAGCATATATTGCCCTTTCACTGCAGTCCTACATTCTGTCTTCAGTTCTTTCAAAATATTTGATGGTATATTTTTATGTTGTCTTGGCTTTCTGTCCACCCATGCTTTCACTGATCTCCAGAATTCTTCCTGGTGATTGAGCTCATTGAAGTGCTGTAAGGTCACAGGTGGCTTGTTTGTGGTTAAATCTCAAGTGTAATTCTTGTTTCATCCATCTTAATCTGTCTGTCACCTTTGGCAGTCAGTACTGTCCTTTCTGTTTTCTTTGATCAATGTACCCCGTGTTTTTATTGATATTTTCCAGTTATGTGGTCTCATTTTTTCATAGGCTCTGTCATTTCTGATCTGTTCCCAAAGTTAACACTTTGTGCTGCATTGGGCTCATTGCAGTTCTAACCAATGTAGCCTCTAGATCACTCTAGTTATACCAGTGCAGGGGGGTGATCACTGTCCTGGTCCTGTGGCCACACTGTCACTGATAAAGGCCAGGGTGCCACTGGCCTTCTTGGCCACCTGGACAGCTCCTGGCTCATGATCAGCTGCTGTTGACCAGTGCTTCTGAGTTCTTTTCCTCTGGGCCACCCTGCAGCCACTCTGTCCCAGCCTGTAGCCCTGTCTGGGGCTGTTGTGACCCAAGTGCAGGTCCTGGCTCTTCCTGTCAGTGAGCCTCACTCCACTGGCCTCAGTTCATTGATTCAACCTATCCAGATCCTTCTGCAGAGCCTCCCTGGCCTCCAGCACATCAACACTCCTGCCCAGCTTAGTGTCTGTGCACTACTGAGGGTGCACTCCATCCCCTCATCCATATCCTAGACACAGATGTTAAACAGGACTGTTCCCAGCTCTGGTCCCTGGGGACACCATTCACCCCACGTTCTGGCCTGGCCATCCAGGCAGTTCTGTGGCCAGCAAGGAGACCCCCTGTGCAGATCATGGCTGCCAGATTTTCCAGGAGAATGCTGTAGGAGACAGTGTTGGAGACTTTTCTGAAGTCCAGGTGGACAACTCCACAGCTTTTCCCTCATCCATTGGGTGGATCATCTGCTCATAAAGGGAGGTCAGGTTGGTCAGGCAGGATCTGCCTTTCCAGAGCCTTGCTGGCTGATCCCTTGGTTGTCCTGTACATGCTACATACACAGCACTGCTAAGGCCTCTGATAGAGCTGTGTCTTAGAGACTTCTCTTTCTGTTACACAGAACAAAAACGAGACTTTGTTTTGTACTTGGTATTTTATGAGCCTTTATGGTATGAGTAACAGGAATAGTCCAGTCATATATAATATAAAGAGAAAAAAAATACAACACTAGAGGTTGGACACTCAAGAGCTTTTCCATATCTCATTAGCCAGAATCAATACCCAGGCTCCTGTCAATAACCTGGGTATACTACTATTTATTACATGGTTTGGGTTTCTTTAATGCCTTACTGCAGAACCAGTTAATTGCCATAGAAACGTGGCATTTGGAAGCTTCAACGTATAAGGATATTACTTGATGTTTGCAAAAAATAAATAGAGTGTTAAAATGTTTAGGGATAGGATTGATCTAATTTTGGTTTCAGAAAAGTCTGTGTGTTTAATCTTAATTTGCCATACTTTTTCAGCAGTCAGTGGGGAAATGTGTCTTCATAGGGCAATTCACTTTCCTCATTTTAGATATCACAGTATTGACTGTGTGAGGCGAGTTTTCCTGGTAACATATAATGGCAGTTCTTCCTATCTATGGAGACACCACTGCCAACAGAACTCTTGGAGTGCATTTCTCTTGATGTCAACAACACTTCTGGGAATGATGACAGAGCAAATATAAATATTGCCAAATTATCTCAATGTTTTCAATTAAATTTGTGATGTTTTGTTGAATAGATTTTTATCTGAAATTAAATGGCAGAAGAAAAAGCAATAATATAAATATCAAAATTTGAATAAGGATCAGATATTTCAACAAATAGTTCAAGAATATTTCTTGGAAACATGGCATGTCAAAAGTATTCAAGTTTTGACATGTTGATTTCATTGAACCTATAGCAAAAAAAATTTTTTTCTTATTGCTTCCAGTTGATCTGTGAGAAAACCCTCTTCAAGACTGATATTCAGAAATAGACGTATCTTTGTAGGGGAGCAAGAGGCAAACCTCAGACTTAATGGGAAGCATCAACAACTTGAAACTTACATAGCTGATTCTCTTTGATTAATTGACTAATGTAATTAAGAATTTCAGATTCCTCGTGATAAAGCTTTTCAAGAAGGCTGCAGCTTTTTGGTTTGTATTTAACTGAAAAAGCTCCTTTTATGTAGATTTTCAGTTAATATCAAAATACTGAGCTGCACTGGTGGATAGTTGCATTTTTTTATGTATAGTAGTTAGTCTAGTAAAAGCTCTCCCCCTATTGTGTTGACTATAATGATTTTTCACAGAACTACACAGGACTAAATCATCTAGAATACTTTTTTTTTTTAAATAATAATATCCTTTTAAATACTACTGCTCTTATCTTTAATGCTGTATTCCTTCTAGCCATTTTAACAATTTGAGGTTATATTCCACTTGAAACAAGATTTATTTGATCAAAACTGTACATGAACACAAAGCAAATTATTAAAACTTGTGGAACCCCCTCCATCTGATGGATATTGGAAGCATTAGTTAAGTCACATGAAAGAATGTCTTGCAAATGCTGCACCATATTTGCCTTTCCTCCAGATGGTAATTAGACCTTTTCCTCCTGCGTAGCAGTCACAAGCTGATTTGCTCTTTTTGTTTGTGGCTTTCAAATTTGCATTAGTTCACATAGTAGTTGGGATTAGAAATTTATTAAGGGATAAAGATAGCTTTGCATCTCAGTGTTGCTCTCAGTCAATACTGGCACAAAAAATGTCTGAACAAAAAGCCCACATGTATTACTGCTTTTCTTTCTGTAAATCCTGATTTTCTTTCACTGTTTCCCAGGAGTCTTTTTATTCCAGAATGGACATTGTGTTCTCTGGTGACCCTGATCAGCTCTGGAATCTTGGGACTAAATAACTTGTACTGTAACATGAAAATTACTTATTTTTTAATCTGGTTTTGTTTTGGTTTGATTTGTTTTTTTTTTAATGGCAGGCTTTCTAGCCATCAGACCCAATCCTGGTTATGTAGTAAGCATAACCAAGTAGTTTATTCTTCTACAATTACTATTAAAAATAAACCATTCTGACATATAGGGAAATTTCCCACACACAAGAAACAAAGATTTGACAAAAAGATGACACTAAGGACTATTGATTTCTTAATAATATGCAGAAAAGAGACATTGCACTGGGATAATATTGCAGATATGTCTACCAGCAAAAAGGGGAAATAACATAGACTGTGAGATACCAACTCCTTATTAATGTAAAGCTAGACTTGTAAATATTGAATTATTTTACTGAAAAAAGCAAAGTTTTTCATTGCACAATATTATTTTTGTATTACAACCATGTTTGTAGTAATTTCTGTGTGTACAATGTTCTTCACTTTTACCTAAAAAATGAGGCAAAAAAGTAGTTGTCTGTGTTGCAAAGTAGAATTTGGTTTTCTGTAGGATCTCATCTTGGTACTGCAGCCATGAGTGGAACTGCAATAATATGTCAATTGTTAAGGCAAACAGCAGCTATTGTGTGTCCAACAATGTCTGTGCAAACTTTGGGCACTAGCACTTGTTATGACACAGCACAGTATTGTGATGTGATGCACTTTTTGTCTCAAGTGCCCTGAAACGTTTATTTTTTGACAGAAAGGATCTTTAGTAGCTAATCCTCAAAATTATGTTTTACAGTACACCATGCAATATTTATTAAACAAAAAAAGCCCATTATATTACATGGACTGAATTGTAGCTGAAAATAAAATTGCCTACTGAAAAATAATTCCTGTGGCTTCTGACTGAGCACTAATGTATCTTTCTGGGTAGAGTATACAGGAGTGACTTCCTTTCAGAGCATGAGGTAGGAAATGGCATTTATTCAAATTCAAATGCAATTAAGGAGACATTTAAATTAGTTTATAAAAGGCTGTTGGCTTCTTTACATACCAAGAAGTCGGAAATAATAATGAGTTTATCATGTTAACTGTGACAGTGATTCATGGAAGAAGTTACAGCCACAGGAGGTATTTTCTTTCAATAATCTTAATAATGTTCTGTCCATTTAGTGCCTTTCAGTGGGATTTGGAATGAGTTTTTAAAGATGGGCAAAAATCATTACTAACAAACTAGCCTAGCTGCCTTTTCTCTACAGGGAGGGGAGTTACTGAAGATATCCATTTTGCAGGACAGGTATTCCTGAACAGTTTGGGGTTGTTCTGTGTCAGTCCTATGCCAGCTCTCTGATGAGATTTAGACAGACCTCAGATGGAGGATCGATAAATTATTAATTCAGAACAGCCTCAGAGAATTACAAAAATTGCTTAAACCAAAGGTTAATAAAGGACATTAGATTTTTAGCAGGATTTAGCTGGATTTTTAGCAGGTTCTAATAGTTTAGCAGCTGAAGATAAATGATTATGAGCCAACATTCCTTTGCTAAGGAGAACCCACTCTTCAGATTATTCACAGAATACAGTGTAAAGGACCGTGCAGTACAATTTCTCTTAAGGAACTGAGAAACATCTGTAGACCTTTGGTGTTTCTAAAATTTTTCTGTTTAAAGCCCAGTTCAGGGTATGACTAAGGAATCCTGTTCTTGATTTCAGGTGTAAAAGCCCAGTCCTCAGAAAGAAGGCTCAGTTGCAAAGGAAATTCAGAGAGCAGCAGGCTGGGAATTGTACCATTTTTGATAGAGAACACCCACCCTTTTGATACTCTTGCTAGATGATGGCTCAGAGGAGCTGTGTGATGAGCATTAGAAAAGCATAACAAAAGCTTTGTTCTTATGTTCCAAGTTTTACTTTGTTCTTCAAACTTCTCCCAGTGTAGCAGATAATTTATATATAATATAATATGTAATAATATATAAGCTCAATGCTTCCCCCCCCCCCCACCTTACATTCTGCACAGATTTGACTTTTGGGATGTTTAAACATTTCTCTACAGGAAGAGCCTTCAGACATGAAGTGTTATGAGTATTTTAAGGTGAAAAACTTTTTCAGGAATAATGTAGAAAAACCAAACCAATAAATGTGGCTGGGCTAGACTCAAAGATCAGTGCTAAGCTAACTTAATCTTTCAGAGTAACAATTCAGTCTCAATCTTCCAAAAGCACTCCAAATGAAAAATCTCAGCCTTTAGGTATTCTCACAAAGTTTGTGATGGTCCTAAATAGATCTGAGATTTCAAAATTATTCTAATTTGAGTTACTTTGTATATATCAACAACTGGGCTATTTGACACTGTATTCCACACACAGTCTCACAGTGTTCTGATACAGTTGGAGGATTCACATCCACAGCAAAATAAAATGCAGATGGATTTCAGAACATTGAGCAAGTCTGTCATAATCTAAAGTTTTAGTGTGTGTCAGGAATATTTTAAAACTTCAAATCACAACTATGTGCCTAGACCAAATCATAGGTTAATTATTTTGAAGTCTCAGGTTGTAATGGAATGCTCTGTAGTGTTATGAATGTTCATATAAATTCTGACTTATTCCAGAGGCTGTTCAAATTTAGACCAGATGCATAAACCAGTTTAAAGGGGAAGAAGATAAATGGACAGGAATGTTTGCCTCTAGAAATTTGCTTCTTCAAGTCAAACTTGTGGAGTTCACAGGCACAGTAACCTCAGAAAGCTGTTAATCAATGCTTGTCACTTCTATGCAAATTTCTGAAATTTCATTCAGGAAGTGACAGTAAATCTATGCTATGCTGCTAAAACAGGGTAGGAAAGCTAACAGTGTTGCCTTAAGCCAGGGTGAATTAGGTTTTATTCTCTCTTCTCTGTTAGTTAATTTCTTTGTCTTTTATCAGTAAATTACAGAATCACTGAATGAATAAGGTTGGAAGGGTCCAACCTCCTGCTCAAGCAGGGCCCTTAGACCACATTACTGCAGATTCTGTTCAGATGGTTCTGGAATGTCTCCAGCAAGGGAGACTCCAGAGCCTCTCTGGACAATCTGTTCCAGTGTGTGTTCACCCACACAGCACAGAAGCTCCTCCTGGATGTTCAGGTGAAACTTCTGTGCATCAGCTTCTGCCCACTGCCCCTTGTCCTACTGCCCAACAGCACTGAGCAGAGGCTGGATCCATCTTCCCAACACCCTCCCTCCAGGCACTTATAGGCATTGACAAGGTCCCCTTTTAGGTGTCTCTTCTCCTGGCTGACCAGGCATGGCTCTCTCAGCCTTTCCTCATTTGAGAGATGTTCCAGTCCCTTAATCATCTGCTGGACCCATTCCAGAAGCTCTGTGTCTCTCTTGTACTGAAGGATTGGAACTGGACAAAGTACTCCAGATGTGGCCTCACCAAGCTGACTAGAGGGGCAGCATCACCTCCTGATTATAGGTGTCTCTGAAAAAAATCTCCTTTTCCAACAGCCTGCTTGGAGTCCTCTTGCTATCACAGCTTTCATACTGCTGTTCCTCCAAGCAAGAAACTATTTGTAAGAAGTAATTTATTTTTACTTTTGTTTGTTATTAATTTGCACTAATAACTGAGAATCTTCTCTGCCAGTGAAAGAATGTATTTTCTGCAGCTCAGCTCATTCTGGCAGCACTGTAAGTGATTAAGAGCTTTCAGAGAGAGTTAATCATCCTCATAGGCTTCCTCCTGCCCTCTCTTGGGACGGGTGAGGGAATTAGTTGAAGGGGGCACTTCAGTGTGATTATCCAATAGTTTTAAAATACACATAGGAAGTGAAGCTTTTCTGAATATCAATAGTGAGTGCCTACTATCTTATTTCTGGTAAGCTTGCAGGTGGCTGTGAGAAATACATATATAGAGCTAATTTAGTGGTCTGCTGGGTGGTTGGCTGATTTCTTGGTTCATGGGAAAATGTATCTGATGCATGGGACAAGGATCACAGAGAGCTTCTTCTACTGTTTATTTTGTTACAGGCTTCCCTGTTAGTTTTTCAGAATCATGCTTTTGGAAAATTGTTACAAGGTTTAGCTTGCATATAAACCAAGTTTCAATGCCCAAAGGAGGCAATCTAGGACAGTAAGCTTTGTCCCCCTTCCTTCCAAGACTGTGGATGTTGGAGGAGCCAGTTTTTATGGTCTCCTGCAGCCATGTGCACCTGTCCAGCAGGTTTTCTGGGCAGTGGAAAGGTAAAATCAGAGGGAGGGAACCACATTACAAGTTGAGACATGGACACATTAACTCCACTGGAAGACTGTTACTCAACAGCCATGTCAGTTTATTGATAAAATGAGGCTTTTTTGCCTCTATCTGTATCCTGCCATATGGACATTGTGGGCAATGCCTTTCTGGGTTGTTGGTAGATTCCCACTGGCTAAAAGTTGCTGTGATGGGCCTCTTGTCTTGCTCTTCACTCACCAGCAAAGTGTGCTGTAATAGAAACTAATGGTATTAAAAGACATACGATGTTTAAAATTTCAAGGATTATCTCTAAGAAAAAACCTATAATTCTTTCTTTTGGTAAATTGTTATCTGAACAACTAAGACAAATGTTAAACCCTTGTACATGTAACATTTCAGGGCGTGCTAAACTTCTGGAAGTTCAGAGGAGTTCTAGATTTTTTAATTTTGCTTTGAAACTTTGTCTTTAAATTGGAATTGTACTTACATATAAGATCTACAAGACATGCAGCATATAGCATCAAAAGTGATAGGAAAAAGCAGAAGGTGGTTTATTATGAAAGACTGAAAGTACTTGCCACATCTTAATTTACAACACAATAACTTGGTAGGAGATGGATCCAAACTGTCCTTACCTTACTGTTTGATAGTTTTCCAACAGCTGTTTTCAAGGAGCCTTTTTTTTTTACTTTCAATAATGTGTTATGATCTCAGTGATGATGTTCATCTTGTCACTGGTGTTCAATATTTTAATTATGTTTTGAGGTTTTTTTTAAATCTATGAATGAGTTTCATGTCTAGAATCTTTGTTCCGTATTAACTGCAACCAAAAGCTTTTCTGCTTAGTTCAGTAAGATTTACTTGTATAATCCAGTGGATTTATTTGGTTTTAATTTAAAATGTTATATGTGACTGTAGGTAATTAAAAGCATTTCCTGAAAAATGGTGGGTTTGACTGTACCATGCTGGAATTGCCTCTGCTGATCATGAAGAGTTGAATAATAGTCATTTGTCACATAGGGTGTTGACTCAGACACAGATGATTTCAATTCATATGACAGAGGGTGTTACAAAACCCAGCTGTTGATTCTGCTCCTCTTTCCACAAGTTGCTTTGTCTGTGGCAGGAATGGCTGGCCTATGAAGCAGTTTTTGACAGCCACAGTTTCTGGCCTAATTTATTCAAGTAAACCAGTGGTGGCTTTAAGTTGTTTTAATGCACTGGGTTGGCAACTCCAACAGTTTAGGAGCTGTTTCCAGTGTAAATTGTCAGTGCTAGTGTGGTAGTGGCAGCTTTTGAAGAAGAGTGAAAGCTTGGTACAATGTTTAAGTTGCCTGTATTAGTGCATAAGTTCTCTGTTTCTGATTCACAGCTAACTTGAGAAAGAGTTTTGCAGCAGTGTGCCAGCACTTGCAGAGCAGTTGCAGACAGCCTCTGGCCAGACACATTTTGTTGGCTCAAAATGATTAATCTCAGGCTAAGGCAATTTTCTCCAAGAGCTTTGGTTGTTAATCAAATTTGGAGAAAAGACAGCAAGAAACATTAAAACAGATACTCTTTTTTGAGGTTTCAATTGCACTGGGATTGGAAGAAGACAGTTTACCTTTTTTTGGAAAGGTACATAGTGGGCACAATGTGAGCCAAGAAATGTATTGGTAGGGGAGTTGATTCTACTGAATGAATCAATAGGGTGTTAAATAGAAAACTATTGAGACAAAGCTACCAGGTAGGCTGCTTAGGATGGAAGAAAGAAAATGGGTTTGGGGGGTGGCATGGTTGGGAAGGGTGCCAATTTTCCTTGCTTTCCCTTCTAGGATAATACCTTGCTGAGCTCACAAGATCCCTCTGGGCATTATGGACTTGGTTGACTTCTCAGTAGAGTCAGGAAAGCTAACATTGATAGCAGTGGGTAGAAGATTCAGCCCTATTTTAATATGTTAGTATAATCTCAAATTGAGGCTTTTTGTTTATTTGTGTCTAGATACCTACTATGATTTTTGCCCTTCAAACAGAGTTATTTTCCCAAGAAGAATTAATTCTTTTTTGTTGTTGTTGTTTTTGATTATGCCTTCATAGCCTTTTTCTGGTGTTAAAAATAGAATACGGGTATCTTCTATCTAATGAAATTGTGAACTAGATGTTTCTGTTGCCTTTTTTCTCCTGTAACAGGATTGAATTCCTTGCACTACAGCAACCCTGAAGTCATTACACTGCACTTAAAACAAAATGCAGAGAGGGATGACCTTCTGCTAAGGACTCTGTGTTGTTTATATTGCTAAGCCTAATCACCATCTCCCAGCAAAAGCCAGTTTAATTCTTAAATATTTGTACATACAGTATCTGTTCAGAATTGTCTATTGTTTGCTGTCTGGTTCTCATTGATTATAGTGTTGTGCATCTCCACAATGCCCCTATTTGCCCCTTGGATCTTGATTGTACAGGGCAGCTCTTATCTTCCTCGCTGATACCATATCACCAATGGTACCAGTTAAGAGCTGAAAACACTTGCAGCATAATGGAAAGTTCCACTTTTGCCAGGATGACTCATTAATTAACCTCGGGATGGAGAGGCTTCCTGTGCCAACTTAAGAAAAAGTTACGGGAAGATACTATTATATATCAAAAGATAAATGATTGGAAGAGTTTTGTCAGCCTTAGAGGAATTATGTTTTTTCATACTCTCAATCTTGGAAACTCACTGAAATAGATACCATGGAAATAGTTTATGTCTTGCTTTGCTTTAGGAGGAGACAGTCAACTGCTGAGAAGAATGGGCTGGTACTAGCAGTGTTGGAGGCAAGCAGTACATCCAGGAGGCACTAAATATCTTTTTTTTCCAACTGACCACAATCTTTTGGCTTCAAATAGGCCACTGTTCAAATGTAGCTACCAAGTTGGCCACTTGAGAGGGAAGGAAGAAAATAGGCTTGGTTTTGGGTGGTGTCAGACATTGGGAGGGCTCTTGGGACTGTGAGGAGGCCAGGGAAGACTTTGACAGCTGTGCAGAATGCCCTCGTGTGCCTGTCAGGCCCTGCTGAAAGTGAGTGGGTGGCTGGGGTACGGTTTCACTGTCCCAGCCTGCTGTGGATGGAATGTCTGTAACTCAGGACTTCAGCAAATTTGTCCTGTGGACTTCAAGGAATCCTGTGATGCCTTCATAGTGCTGGGGACATGATTTAGTTTTTGATTCTTTGGCAGATCTGTAAGATAAAGTGTTATGTGCCTGTAGCAGGCTTCAACCAAGCAGAGTGGTTTCTGAATAAAGACATATGATGAGTGTAAATATCTCCAGTGAGGAGCTGTAATAAGGCCTGGGAGTGAGAAGGAAGCTCTAGAATTCAACATTTAACTTCCATTAGTTTCTGAGATAGAAAAAGCTTTTGCTGCAGAAATCTTCTCCCTTCAGAACAGGGAAGCAGTAAAAATATTTGGGGAGATGCTTTATTTAAGCTAAAAGTATGGCTTGGACTTGATCTGTTAATATTTGGGCATTTCAGGCTTGACAAGTGGCTATAAAATGCCAAAATACAGATACTTTTAATCTCCAGTGGGGATGCTTCATTGATGCTTCACCCCTAAGATGCACACATGTGCAGGGGTGACTTCTGCTTTTTGCCCCAAGGAGTGTCTGTTTACCAAAAATACAAAAGGTTAGACAGACATGTTACCTGATTGTCTCTTTTTGGCTGGTTATCTCAGTCTGCTGTCTGTCTAGGAGGAAAAACAGGTGCTGAGCTGTGACAGGCTTTGTAACATGCGGAGTAAATTGGGGGGGCATGAAGCAGAAAGAAATATAACTTTGTACTAGAGATTGCAAAAAGAGATGAGGAGACTAATTTTGTTAAGAAAATGAGCATGCCAAGTAAAATACAGGTTGAAACCATTTGTTCCTTTGCAAAACTTTTATGGTCTAAATTTGACATAGGCTGTAGCAAAGAACCACCATATGGAGCAGCTTGTGTTAAGATCATACACTTAACAGCTTAATTTCTAAATTTCTGTTGAGCAGTGTCTCAATTCAGCAGCAGAAAAAGGGGAGACTTCAGTGAGAAAGCAATGGTGGGACATTTTTGAGCAGATCTTGCAGGTGCAAAAAGGAAAGGTTGGGGAGAGCTCTGTAGTGACTGAGACATGAATCCAGGTGTAAAAAAAACTATTTCAGTTTGTTAGTCAATGGTGAAGTTACTGCTGGAACTGACTAAATCAAGTATTTTCAGCATCTTACCAAAGAAATGTCCAGTCCAAGGAAGGATAAATAATTCTAACCTCTTTTTTTACATCAGTAAATTTTTTTAAAACTGGACAGGAATCAAATAATTAACTGCAGTTCTGCACACAGTATAGAGCAGATGTCAGCAACACTCTGGCTTGTTGTGCTACACCCTTTTTTGTTTCCCTTGCCTCAAATGAGAGTTTAAGCATTAGAACAGAAACCATGCAGAATCCAAGCTGTGTAGTTTCTCAGTGAGGCAAGGTGCTATTGTGATGTTCATGGGGTGTTGTCTCTACATCAGTAGCTACCAGTGCTTCTCCCAGACTGCAGACATCTCTGGGAGCTGCTTCCTCTCAGGAGACTGGAGCTGCCAAATCTCAGTCCTTTTGCACACTGTTCAAAATCAGTCCACTTAGCACCTGTGACTTGGAGCTGCAAGGGGCTGACACTGCGAGGTGAGCTGGAAAGCCATACAGGAAAAGCTGATTTTTCTGAATGACGTGCTGGGGTTTTTGACATCAACACTGTGATAAGCAGAGAATTGGATCTGTAATGGCACAGTTTAATTTCACATTAAACTGTGAAATCTGAAAGGGTAAAAGGGGAGAGTAACAATTTTGAAGTTAGTGGAGACTACATGCCCAAAATAAAGAAGGGGTGGCTACTTTTGTTTTAAATCAAGTCATCCTCCCTCAACTCCACAATAAAGCACAGGAAGAACAATGAGAATTGTTTCCCTCCTTTGAGGAGGGAATGAAAATGATGGGGGGAATAAAAATAATCTGTACAGAAAGTAACCACTTAGGATCTCACAATCCCGCTCATTTAAACAAATGTTGACTTTAGTTATCTATTTATGGATTTGGAGAGAAAAAACCCCTGAAATTCTATCTCATGTGAAGTTACTGGGGGAAATGCTGTTGCTGGATTCTCAGCACTTCAAACAAGTCATGAGTATTGATACTTTGAATATTTCATGTGGCAAGACATGAAATATTGATAGATAAATATAACATTGCATTAGATAAACTTGTGTCTCAACCACAGCTTTGCAATGTTATTGTGTGTAAACTCGTGAGCTGTTTTTTCATTTAGTTGGGGCATATATGAACAGTTCTTCACCTCTGTAGGAAACAATTTCAGGTTCTTCTGTGTTCACAGGTTTTAGATGCAGTCTGAGTCTGAGAAGTATGGAGGAGAGACACCTTCTCTGCACTGGGGGTTGGATCCTGTATTTTCTGCATTTGCAAGACTCTATATTAAAGATATTACAGAAATGAGAGAATCTAAACAAGTGCCAGGTATGTATTTTTATGTGATCATTATGATGCACACAGTATTATAATTAATGTTGTGCTTTTTATCAAGGGATTGAAGCATACTTCATAAACATCAGTAGTTTTCCATACTCATAAGTTAAGTGATGTTAGTGTCTTTTAACAGTTCCAAGAACAACAGGTTATGTGTGAAATGTATCTCAAAAATAAAATATATTTGTTAAAATGTCTTTTCTTTCTCTCCAGAACCTCTTTTGTGTTAAGGCAATGTGTTTCCTCTGTGTTATGGTGCTTGTTATATTCTGATGAAGTAAATTCTAAAATATGCCCCTGTGCATTGTTCTCTTTTCACTGTCCCTTCATTTTCTGGAAAATTTTGACAGTTGATGACATTGCATGTGTGATTTTGCTTTTTCGTATAGATATTAATACATTATGGAACAGAGAGAGGTTTCAAGGTTTTGTCTCCTTAATTTCTAGATATGTTAGATAGATGACATTCTTCATACATTGGAACAACCTTATTGTAAATTCTGGCTTCCATGCTGGGCCTTACCCCACAACTATGTGCTCTGCAGTCTGTGTCCTGCAGTGTCACCCACATGTGAGCTTTGGCTCAAACTGCACAGCTCTGACCTTGAATTGCTGTTTTCACTACACAGACTTTAAATAGACTGCAGTGTCTTCTGCTGTGGAAGGGTTCATTATCCCAAGTGAAGCTTCACATGGTGCAGGATTATCAGGGAGGGACCCAAAGAACTTAGAATTAATGAGGAAAAGCAGCAAGCCCTAAGCACAGGGTTTGGTTTTGATGTTTTGGTTGTGGTTTTTTATTTTTATTTTTTTCTGTCCACAGAGATTAAGTACCCCTGTTTGGCACTTTGAATATGCTTTGCCTTGTAGGTTTTATTATTCTTCTTCAGTTTTCTTTAACAGCAAGGATAGCAGCAGTGCTATTTTTGGAGAAATTAAGGCCTAGTGGGTTTTTTGCTCTTCTTGCAACTATTTTTATATACATAAGGACTTCACAAATAAAAGTCCATCCGTCTGTCTGTCTGTCTATCTATCTATCTATCTTTGTAATTTAATATGGCAGGAGACTTTTGTCTTAAATCCATTGCAGTAATTAGGCTACAGACTGTTGTTGATGTTTGTCCTACAGTAAGTTTTATTTAGAGGCCTTTTTAAACTGTCTTATAAATGTTTCTGGTAGTACTGGTGTAGGAAACACATCTGGGTAAAAACTGTTCTTCATCAGATATTTTAATTGTTTTCAAACAAAATACAACACAATTCAATGCCAACAGAATTGGATTGTATTTTGGACTTGAACAGTAGTACCTACAAATCTGAAAATGTATTCAGAAAAATTAACTTTATAAACACCAACAAACATTTCATGATACCAGGAACAGTCTTAGAAAGTACAGTCCTGCTCGTTTTTTTAACCTCTAAATTACCCTGATTTCCCTTTTTACTTCCCTTCCTATTCTTTTACTTAACTGAGTTGGATTCTGCTTCAGGAAATTTTTCAGTTTTGTTATTACTTTTTTTTTTTTCCTAAGATGATCCTAAGGAGGTGGGATGTGTCATGTCAAGATATCAGCCTTTACAGTTGGTACATTTGAGCTTTCTCTACTTCCTGTGCATCTGGCACTCTGCACATTTAAGTTTGCTTGCAATCCTGCATCATTTTCTAAACCAAACTTCAAATAAATTGAAATTTCCTAGAACCAACATCCTGAATTTTGTCCATTCTCTAGTGCTGTTTGTATACCAAACCAGACATTTTTCAGTGTATCTTATTTGTTGGCAACAAATGACAGCACAACAAAAACACTAAAATTAATACCTTTTGGGGAAGGAAGAATGTAGGTGTTTGTTGTCAATGCTTCCTGCCTTTAATGGGCTTTTAAAGACCAGCTGAAGCTAAATATATGGTTGGCTATAAATCAGTCATTAAGTAATGGTAATTAAGAATGAATGAACGCAAAACAAAAAGTTGTAACTAGGAAGAATGGAAAGAAACACAGACTGAATGTCAGGAAAAACATCCCTAGAATGACATCTGTTAGACCATGGCACAGCTTTCCCAGGAAGAAGGTGGGATGCCCTTCACTGAGATTGTTTATATCCTGACTGTACAGATTGCCAGGAATTTACTGTACAAAATGGTCTTGTATTGCCCCTGAGGAAATGGACTGAATGACCTAATGAGTTTTTTCTTTCCACTTTTAAGCATTAGGATTTGATGCCACACTGACTAATCCCTTAAAACAACGCAGAGGGAAGCAGTAAACCTGGCCAATTCCTCTGCTGCTATAAATGGTGACAAGAAGGCTGGAAAACTTCCCAGATAAAAACAGCAATTGTGTTGTCTTAGCAGCCTTGCAATGAGAGTGGGTGTCAAACTCGGTTGTAACACATAATCACATCATGGAAATGAGCTTTTCTCAGAGTTATCATGCACCATTGCTTTGTGACAGCTTATCAACAGGGAAGGGAAGCTACAAATAGCATAAAAGGAGGTAATAATAATTAAAGGAATGGCAAACAGCACAGTAATGCTGGTACTGACATGACCAGCACTTGCCCTAGAGAGGTCTGTATCCATAGCCCCTGTAGCACTGCTGTGGCTGTTGTGAGAATGGCATTTTGCTCTGTGTGTTGGTTACTGGGTTATTAGGAACCTCACTCAATGTGTTTGTCCACAGCTTCAAATATTTAGTATATATTTATTGCTACCAACATGGACTTAATTTGAACAAATAAAGTAGCAGGAGGAGTAATTTACACCTTGAAGTCATCAAGTCCAACAACTTTTGATAGGTTAAATAGAATTTCATTCTTCAAATTAATTCAGGTAGTTTCTCTGAGAGTAAGGGTGGAGTTCTTTGTGAATTTATGGGGATGGAGAGAACCAGTTTTATTTGGTATCTGTCATCTGCCAAAACTCAGCTTACTAACTGGGAAACAAATGTAATAACATGTTGCTTGTTTGCATAATCAGGAGCTTGGAGTCTCTGCTCCACAGACTTAGCCTAAAACTAGCCCAGACCTTTCACAGAGATGTTGTAAGATTCAGTGAATGACTACATACACTGGGAGCATCTCCACTGGGGGTTTCTGTAGCAGTGTTTATTTGTGCCCTGGTAAATGAAATGAGAGACAAGTGGACCGACCTGCTAAACATTCTCTATGCCAGACCTGACCAGTGGCTACACAATTAGTATAGCCAGATCTGAGATAATAACCATAGCTGTATCCTCAAAACACTGCAGTGCATTTTTATGAGCAAAATTTTTGCTTATGAGCTGCTTGGCTGATCACCTCTGATTTCTTCTGAAACTTTTGTGTTTTCTCTCTGTCTTGCATGAAGAAAGTTAATTCCAGGCTCATTTAAGGCTGCTAGCTATGTAGGACAAGTTATTTTTGGATTTTGGATTTAAGGGTTTTTTTATACAGAACATTTTTCTGACTCCCTTGCTGCTGTGTTTCCCTTTGTAAGAATAACACTTGCCACGGTGTATGGAGCCAAATGTTCCCTTCTGAGTCCCTTGAGTTATCTAGTTTTCAGAAGACAGTTATTGAACATCCCAGATGGCTTATTTCAGTAAAGAGCAGTATTTGAAAACTGAAGAAAACACATTCACTGAAAACTAGCCAGTCCAGGGTATTGGAGCTTACTGCCCTATTTTCCTCCTGCTGGTGGACTGTGAAGCCTCAGTGTATGATGTTTACATTAGTGTTTGTTAACAGCATTTGTCACTCTCTTGAAAGGGATTACAGAGCGAGGCAACCTCTGTGCTGTCAGGGTCCACTGGGCTGTGATTTCACACTGTTTCCTGGACGTGTTTCTAAGTGTTATTTAAGTTATCTTTATAGATGCACAAAAATAGCTTTGAAGGGATGTTTTTAGAACTTGTGTTTTCAGAAACTGAAGTTCAGGATGCAGTCCACAATGACTGCAGTGGTGTACTCTGCAGTCTGAGAGGGCTGTTGCTCTCCCCCTGCCCCCATGGCTCCTGTTCTTCTAGAAATGAAAGACAGAATTATGTTAGTTTTCCTTTTGGAGGCTCTGCCTTAATCAGGAACAGCTGCATTGTGAGAAGCTCAAACTGCTTCCTTTGTGTTCTATTATTTATTCTGAAGCCTTATGAAGATATAAAAAAACTCCAAACCAAACAACAAAGCAAAGCAAAACAAAAACCCAAATGAAACAACAAAACAAAAACCTCCTAATGCTTGCAGTAAACTAACTGTTTTTCAGATCCAAATGTGCAAGAAAACAAGAGGTTAGTAAGATTCTGACACTCTGCAAAAGCAAGCTTTTGGTATCCTAACTACAGCTGATACTTTCTCCTTTTAGTGTTCCTAGTCTTCAGCGATACAGGGGATTTTTTCTGTGTAGGCACTGTATAATTTAAGATATATTAAATATGTAAGGAAGTATGTTTTTTTTAACTGACAAATATGACTATGTAGGGGTAGGGTGTTGAAAGAAATAGTTACACTAATCCAGCATGTTTTGTGCCTAGGTATATTCTTTTATAATGGACATCCAATAAGACAGGTGGATGTTGTTGGGATAGTGGTTCAAACGAAGGAGCGAGATGCCTTTTATAATTTTGGAGGTAAGGAAAATGTTTTTCTCCTTGCACTTATCAGCCTTTTATCTTAGTTCCTGTAGGATCTGAAAGGTTTCCTTATTTGGTCATTGTGTATTCTTGAAACAAATGTGCTCTTGTCCTAATATAATGTATATCTACAGCTGAGATTACTTAGCAAATGTAGGGAAGCTACTGTTTATCTCCACTTCAAAAATAGAGAATTAAATGGTTAACAAAGAGTAATTGATTCATATGAGGTCATGTAGAAAATCTTAATTTTGATTGTTGCTTTGTCACTGGGCTCTGCTACCATACTCTCCTATTTGCAGTCCCTTTGGTCAGATGCAAACATATTTAACAAGTGGGAAATCTCTTCTTATATATTTGAACCTTAGAAATCCCTTCAAACTTTTTTATGTCTTGTCATATCTTGGACCCAGCTTCTAATAGCAGTCAGGAGCATGTTTGTGTTTAGATGCACAAGAGTAAGAGTCTTAACAAATGAACTCAAGCATTATAGTACCAGTCCTTGCCAACACCAGCTGGGAGTTGTCTCCTCTGTATTGCTTTTCCCAGTATTCAATTTTATGAACATGGAAACATCTGACTGTCATTTTGTTCAGCTGCCTTTTACATCTGGAGAAAAGGCAGAGTGGAGCAGTGGTGATGTGGCAAGTTCCAAAAGGTGGGGGGAGGTCTCCTCACAGTAGGAATGTTGAGCCAAATGCACAGATCCTGTGGAAGCCCTTATGGTCAGTGTCTTCCTCTGCCATGGGTTTTCACCTGGTGGAGGTGTCACAGAGTGCCTCTCCTCCCCAATTCCCTTGCTTGTAAAATTGCCATTCCCTGACCCTCAGGAGTACTGTGAAGATACAGCTGATGAATTAACCAGGTCCCAGGTTCCCCAGGATCAAACTGCTGCATAGTGGCATTGACTGCAAATGCATTTATCACTTCATGAGAACAGAGGAATACAGAATCTAAATGATCAAAACTTGTTCTATGGGTAAGGGTTTTCCATGCTGCTCTCAGTTTAACAACTAAACCTGTTGAAAATGTTTGACTGGGGCAGGAAGTGGAGGAATAGAAATAAAAAGAAACTACAGAGTACTGAAATGAAGCCTTAGATCAGCCGACCTTCAAGTGCAGCTCACAGCAAGCCTGCCTTCCTGCTGTCCTTTCACATCCAACTCCACTCTTTGTTCCAGCAGTTCCTGGTTTGAGTTTTCAGGCTACCTGCCAGGGTGCCCCTCCCCAGCCTGCCCTCCTTTTCAGGCAGGCCAACTCTGTCAGTGCAAAACTGTAAGTTCTTAGACAGTTTCCTACTTGTAACAACTTCTGTCTCTCAGCTCAACAGACTCTGGTGAGTCACAGGGGTTGCATCAGTTGGAGTGCCACACACTGCTCAGGACTTGCTCACTTCCATCTGCTTAAAAGTGACTTACAAAGCAACTCCCCCTTTGTACTTTTCCTCTGATAGAGAACTGAAATGTCTTTGTGTCCCTGCCATGATCCTCCTCCCTTATTTCCTATCTGTTTGTTCAGAATACACATCACTCACTTTAAAGAGTCTTAGATTCTCTGTTGAAAACTCCACAGCCAGAAGTGATGACAAAATTATAATTGTATAAAATTTACTCTTTCCTGGCTTAAAAAATAAGAATTACGTGCTGTGTGATATCTGATTTTGACACTTTGATTTGATTTTTTCTTGCTATTATTATAAGTTAGGAGAAAGTTATCTAATTAAAACACAAGCTTTGATATGAGCTTGATTTGATCAAGCTCATATTTTACCTAATGCACCTTTCGAACCCTTTCCTTTTTAACAAAACCAAACATCATGTTGTTTTCTTTGGACTCCAAAACTGACTTGAAAGGCTGAAAGGCAGTTGACTTAAAATCAAATAAAAAAAAAAAAATCACCAGCATCTTAGTAGGTTCATGCAGGCCTGACAAGAGCCATACCTTTTTTGTCATAAAAAATTAAAAATTTCCAAATTACCTTATTTAACTGGTAGCTTTGAGCTACCCCTCAAATAATTAAGCAAGAATCAAAGAAACCAAAGCCAAACAAACAAAAGCCAGGAAAAAAACACCCCAACAAATGAAAAGTAAGCCCACAAAAAACCCAAATAAACAAAAGTTTAAACTCAAGGAAATGAGGAAGGGTGGCACAAGGAGCACAGGAAGTTTTCAAAAGTTTGTAGACCCCTTGAGTGCATTTAAAATTGATTAACATTCTCTTGTCTAAGTAGAATACAATTCCAAGTGTTCTCATTCATCTGCACTTCAGGAGTTACTTGTTTTCTTGCTCAAAGCTTTCATTTATGAAATTGCAAAACTTTGTTTCAGAACCTTGCTCTGCTACCAGATTCCTTGTGTGGTCAAGTACAGGTCAGTCTGTCCAGGACTCTGTTTTCAGCTGTTACATTGAGGAGGAGGAGTCTGCCCTCCTAATCCTTCAGTCTTATTTGGTTTGTTTCCAAGCCCTTCTTAGGAAGCCTGTCTGTCTTGGTTGGTGCAAGCAGGAACATCTAGAAACTGTGGGAATGCAAGAGTGAAATGTCATCTGCCCTGCTTCTTGTTGCCATTGCTGGCTTGCATGGATGGCTTGGCATGGTTTATGAGGGTTCTGACTCCTACTAGAATAGTTGCTGTCTGTCTGTACCAAGGAGAGGAAATCCTACCAGCAGATCATTATCTGTGCTCTGGTACAAAATTAAAGCTGCTGAAATAGTTGCAGACGCAGCAGCTCAAAACACAGCAGAGGGGAGCATATTTTTGTGATGGAATTTGGAATTGCCTGCATCTTTTAAGTGCTGTTAAGTTTGCTAATAGGAATGTGCAGCTAAACTGCTTGGAAACAGGAAGGCAAGACAGTGATTTTAAATTAGACCCCCAAACAGAGAGATTGTTTTAAAACACGTGAGACAATGCAAAGATATTTTGCTTTGATGCTATGGTCCACAGAGGAAGTGTCTGCAGGTACCAATCAGTACCTTCATGGTAAACATTGCTGTTACTTTTTTAGTCATGGACCTGGTTTAAGGAGCAGAAGAAAATTGCAGGTTTCCATTTGTGAGGAGTGGAATCTCAGTCTTGGAGATGTTACATTCAAGAAACAAGGTGCATTGGCTGGATGATCCTTGACTGACATTTAGTGCCTTTCTGTTTAGAGTGTTTGTTGCACAGTCCCTTGATCAATAGAAAATTGATTCTTCTGACAGATTTGTTTCCTCTGAGTTTTGTCTTTTCCTGCTGCCATCGACAATGCAGTGCCTGAAGCAAAAGCTGTAAATCTGATTTTCATTGGACACTGGCAAAACAGGAAAAGCAGCTCTGTGCTCAGGAGAAGGCACTGAGCCTTTTCAGCAGCGGAAGTGGCATGCATGCCACCAGCACCTGCACTTTAAGTTGGGATTTCCTGGCTTAGAGCAGAACCACAATGTACTGTCTTCAGTCCTTCCTGCCTAGAGGAGCTGCCTTTCTGCTCCCTGGACATCATGTTATATTGGAAAGACCAGCAGACTTTGAGCATGATGTTGGCATGGAAACCAATGCAGCTGCAGGTAGCAGCACTCTTGGTTTATTCACATGGTTGTATCCCCAAATATTAAAGTGCTGTTTTCTCAGTGTAACAGTAATGCTTCTGTGGTTTGTGCCTGGTTTCCTGTTTTAATTTATCTGACTTCAGCCTTCAACACTGATTCTTCTCCTGACCTGTCAATAAGATTGAAACCCTTTTGTATTCGAGCCTCATAATTTCAATTAGTGTATGATCTTTCTTTGAGAATATACCTGTTACTTTGCTGACTATGCACATCTGTACATCTGGTGCTGAGCTAATTCCATGTCTGAAACAACTGTGGAAATTACTTCATATATCTAAGTAGAGTTTGGATACCCACTCTACCTTCCAAACCAGCTGGAATGAGATATCCTTGGCAGCTGTCTCCCTACATATTTATGTATCTTTACTTCTTTGAACATGACTGCCTGCTTTCCTAGTCTGTAATTCTTGCAATTTTTTTTTGCAGTGGATGATAGTACTGGAGTTATAAATTGTGTCTGCTGGAAAAATCCCATCATAGCAGAAACACCTTTATCAGGTAATTTATCAAATTAATAAGTCCTCCTTTGACTGTATGTTTTTACTTATGTCTGTCTTAAATAATTTGGCAACTAATGAAACTTGAAGAAGTGCAAATTCAACTGTTCAATTTTTAAAAATTATTTTTATTTTAAACCACCACATCATATTGGCTGGGCCATTTGGGGAATTTTCTATCAGTTTTTGTGTTGTGTTCAAGGGTGATGCCAA
Source organism: Erithacus rubecula (assembly GCF_903797595.1). Taxonomy (NCBI): domain Eukaryota; kingdom Metazoa; phylum Chordata; class Aves; order Passeriformes; family Muscicapidae; genus Erithacus; species Erithacus rubecula. The sequence goes on along the minus strand of NC_136660.1, from coordinate 23,603,050 downwards.
TAAAACCATTACATTATATCCTGTCCCTGCCTTTTCCTTATTTGAGTAGTATGATATTTCAGTTCTATGCTGTGACATTGTTCAGAGAATTTGTCTGTTAAGGTTCTTTCTGTGACTTCATCTAGTAAGGAACTAGGCTGGAAATGTGCCTCAACTTCTGTTTCCAAAGTCAGTCCATTGACCTGCCCTTGTGATTATGGTTTCAGGATTTTTCCTTGCTTTCTTTTTATTCATATACTCCTGCTCATGCAGACACTGTCAGCAGTGAAGTTGAAAGTAGTTTCAAACTCAGTGGGAGGATGCCAGCAGTCTTTTACAATTTAGGCAAATCCTAAATGTGCAGTAATTGTGTATTTGAAATGAATGTATTATTGCACTCACTAACAGAATAACTCACTAGTGTCTGGCTGTCTCTTTCCTTTTTCTCCCACTGTTTCTTGTAGATCAAAGTATAAAATTCTTTCTACTTTGGGTCTTCTTGGAAGCTCATGTAGTGGATTAACAGCCCTAATATGGAGCTGATCAAATCCTACTGAAATAAATCTTACTGGTGTCATCTGCAGTATTAGGGATACATATTAATGGAATGGAGAAAGGAAAGCTTGATGTGAAAGTTAAAAACTCTGGTGTCTATGGAACAAACCCATTTATACAGGCAGATAATTCATATTTATATTTGACAATCATATGACAGGTGGTATAAATGGTCTCAACTGGAATGTAAAAGACTGCTCTTGCTTTGGAGAGGTGATGATCTGGCACAGCTCTCAAAACCAAACAAACAAAAAAAAAAAGACATGAGATGCAAACAAATCAGTTTTCAGTTTTGAGGAACTTAAATGAGGAACTCGGATGCATTAAAAGGAATTGCATGAAATACTGCTTGAAATAGAATGAGGGCCAAGAATGCTTTTCAGCCTTGTGTTCTTATTTTACGCATACATCAGCAGTCCTTGGATGGACACTATGCTAAGAATGGCAATTCATTCATTTGTACCTGCTAGGGAAAGCTCTTAGGGGGCACAAGAAAATTTCTTACAGCTTTTTGTAATTGTCATCAAGGATACTTGGAACATTAATCAGGTTTTAAGTTATGAAGGATTTACTACAACTTTGTCCTACAAAGTTGTGTTATATAAACGTGAAATTCTGTCAAGTTGCATTCACCTCAGTTGCATTCACCTCAGCATAGACATCAAATTGCATCACATGAATGCTTTGGCCCTACCTCAGATGACTCATTCTTCTTTTATATAAGAAGCTCAGCTGACTTTTCTTTTCCTCTCTGATCCATCTTAGCATGAAAAAATCAAAAAATGACTAAAAATATTTCAAATTTATATTTCCATTTTGCAACCCATCTGTGACATTTTCAGTGATAAATGAGTATCTTCCCCCTTTTATATTTTTCCCAGGTGAACAATTTAAATAAATATAATACAGTAGCCTAACTTTGTCACCCAGAAGTTTTACTGCCCAGGACACATGGTGGCTGAGACCTTACCGTTTTTTACTAATATGATTCCTGTGGTGCTTAGTTGGATAAATGCAAAAAGACAATTAATGCATTGACTTTAGTGCCTGACTCCCTTTCCCTCACTTCTTGCAGGTCGTCCAAGCACACCCAGCAGTCTCAGTGTGTTTGAACAGATGAAGAAGCTCCAAGAAACAATAAGCCAAAAAACCAAACTGGAGATTGGAGATGTTGTCAGGGTCAGAGGTCAAATCCGAACCTATAGGCAGCAAAGAGAAATTCAGGCTTCATGTTTTTGTGAGTGTTATGAATCTCTGATATATGTAACTAAGATGTCAGAATCTGTGAAAATACCTGAGCTGTATGTAATTAAGTAAATATTTTCCACTTTATTTTCTGGCATCTCATTTTTTTAAGGATTTTCATCTGTATTTCTTTATTTCAATTTTAGCAGCATAAGGTTAGAAGACAGGCCATGTAATGTGTGGGATTAGATTGCCTGTAAACAAGGCATTCCAGGAAAAACTGTAGAAGCTGATTAGCCTGCATACAAGAATACTGTGCAGATGCTGTGATTGGGTGTCTGCAGGAGTGATTTGTTCTTCAGATTTCTCAGTATTGAAGTAGAGCAGCCAAAGCCTGTGGGAAGGGAGCTGATGACCTTGTGTGTCCCACTTCAGCAAGGGCACTGAGGGCACAGATTTGGCTGCTGTTTGTCACAGCCTCAAGAATCCATTCCATGGGCAGGCAGCAGCATTTGGGCAGTGTCCCACTGAAGCCTGCCTTCTCCTGAGCTCCCTGGCTCTGCAGGATGAGGGAGAAGTGTTCCTCAGGCACAGATCTGCATGCAGGTGCTGCCTCAGTGTCTGGCAGCTCTGTGAGCTGCAGGGCTCTGCAGCCCACAGCTTGTGCTCTGGGAACTTCCAGTTACGTAACTTCTCAGTTCCGTGTCTGTGCTGTTGTGTAAGATTGGTTTTCTCCAGTGAGATCTCTCAGAGATAACACTGGAATTATTTCTTTGGTGAAGAAAAGCCTGTCTTTTAAAAACCCTGTGTAAGTCAGATAAAAAGTTAGATTTTTCAGTTCTAGCTTAAATTTGCACAGGAGTTCAGCCCTCCTTTCCAGACAGATTTATGAGTGTATACAACCCGTTCATGGGTTGGTAATAATACCAAAGAGAGCTATGCAATTCAAATAGCCTCTAAATTGCTTTCACTTTGGCCTAAATAAAGCTCCTTACTATGTGTTAACTTCATTTAATGGATAAAGACTGCTGAAAGGTAAAATAGAGATCATAAATTCTGGTTAAATAAGTTGTCAGACAAAAGCATAATCTGTAATGCACCACAACAGGCCATTTTACCTCCTTGTAAACTGTAAAAGAAGGATTGGCCTTTGTGGTTTGTTTTTATAAAAACCACAGTGAACAAATTCTGCCAATTTAATACTGGCTGTGAAGCTCTGTTGTGCTGCCTCAGGTTTGCTTTCTTCAAAAATTGTATGGCAGTCCTGGCCACATCTACATGTTCTCATTGCCTCTCCAGATAAAGTGGATGATCCCGTGTGTGATGTCCAGATTTCAAGAATGCTGGAGCTCCCCTGTCTCTATAGAGAAGTTTATGATAAACCTTTCCAGGGCCCTGAGGAAATACAGAGGTAAATGCAGTATCCAGAACTGCTCCTAGGGCAAAGTGTGGGATATTATGGTTGTTTACTTGTTGTAATAACTCTGGAAAAACAATAGAGCAGGCCCTGACTGTGAATTAGATTGCATTAGTATACAGTAGCAGTCTGCTTTTCTCCCAAATAATTGGTGATCCATGCAGATGAGATACCTGTTCATAATCTGAGAAAAGAAATATAATGCAGAACTAAAGTGAACATTAGGAAGAAAATAAAATACTGTGTACAGACAACTTTCATCCAGTGAAAAAAATGGGATTTAGATCAAGATTTGGGGCTGAGGTCAGCAGAGAGGATGGAGCAGTATACTTGCCTGATGCTGTTTTATGTGTAAGGTTAAGGAGCTATTGCACTGAAATTCTCTTGTGCCCTTGTCATTGTCAAATCACAAATACATAACCTCAATAAACTGAGTCAAACACCCACTCCTGTACTCAGTTTCAGGGTAGCTGGATGCTTATTGGGACACCTGGTGCATACAGGGTTATTTCAGAGACTGTAGATTCACAAAACTGTAACAGCAAATAATTGAAGAACAGTTGAATGTTTATGCTTATAAAATCTTCTGTTTTAGTTAAGAATTTAAATTCGAATTCTTTAAGGACAGTAAAACATCCTTTGGACCTTTGGAACCAGTCTAGTGGACTGACTTTATGTAATTGTTCTAAACCCATTTCTTGCCTTTTGACATGTTCTGTGTGTCCTTGTAGTGGCCTGGATGGTCAGAATTTCTCAATCCATACGCTGCATGAGAAAGTGCAAGGTTTTCTCTTAGAAAACAAAATTCAGACCTTCTACCAGCAGGAGTTGGAGGCAGTTGATTCTCTGGTGTCTCTGGCTGGTGTGCATCTACCCAGCCCCAGCTGTCAGGAGGTGAGTGAATGCACCTGTATGTTCCAAGATTTTAGTGGGGGGAAATAATAGTGTACTTTTTTAAAGCATAAACAGATAAGAGACTGGTGTCTTCAGAGGATTCAAAAACCACCAGTGCTTTAGCTTTATGCATTAATTATTTACAGATCTTGAGGAAATCTTATTGCTTTGGACATATAAAACTGTCTGAAAAAAGTAATGTAAGAACAGTCTGTTATTAGGGGTAATCTTGTATAAGGGCTGAACAATCTTACAGCCTGCAACAGTCACTACTTTATTTAAATTTGTAATTAGTATCAGTGTCAGAAAAAGAGATCCCTTTAAGGTGCTTGAGTTATTTGGGACAGAAGTTTGAGATCCTGAATCTGATCAGGAGAAGGGAGCACAAAATCTTTGTCTTGTTTCTTATTTGAAGCTCAAGATATTAATTCAATTATTTAAAGAGATGCAGCTTTCAAGAGGAAGTTGTGATGAGTGAATGAGCAGTGCTTCCTGCTACTTGTTTCTCACGTTGGAAGTCCCTAATTGTGAAAGGCCATGATTGAAAGGATAAGTTTGGATTAAATTGAAATCACTTTACAGGAAGTTGCATGTAACCAAATTATTAAGAAACTTTCCAATGAGTTAGTAATCAGCTGCAGAATGGGAAACAGAACAAAGCTCATTTTGTAAAATGGCTTTATATTACTCTGCATTAGTTGGATAAATTACAAAGCAGATTCTCAACTGGTATGAAGTGATCAATTTCTGCAAAGCTTACAGTTACATCTTTATACCATGAAGGCAATGGCAATTGAAACTTAAGCTGGAGCGTTGTGATTCATTTGTTTACTTTTTGGTTTTCTGTACAGAAATAAATCCCTGGCAGTCATTTTCACCCTGATTTTGATGTGCACTGTAATGTTAAGTGCTATGTTGTGTTGACTTCTAATGTTTGTTTAATTCTTAAGAAACCCAAACAAAATAAAACAAAAACCAGTCTCTTGCAGATGAGGTCAAATAATAATGAAAAGTAGCTTTTTTGTTGTTGACTTTGTTGAAGTGCTGCTGATAGCTGCTCTTGATAGCTGGGTTGGGGTTTTGGTTTTGGTGTTTTTTGTTTAGTTTTTTGTTTATTTGTTTGTTTTTAATTTAAGGCATTTTTTCTGGCTTTCCTTGAAACAAACATGGATATTAGCACTAACAGGAGCTATTCTCATTTTAGACAGAAAAGTCTGCTAGTATGTTGTCCAGCATAGCACCTGGTACTTTCTAAACTAGCTGGAACAGTATTGGAAGTTCCCAAACACTTTACATTAGAGGAAGTAGTGGCCATTGTATCCAATGCTGGAAACTTAAACGTTTCAGCATTTATAGAAGGACCAAGATAAATAATTTACAAAGCCATTTAAAGTAGGAACTGGTGCAGAACAAACATAGAAAGACTGGAAAAAAACCCCAAGGAAACTTAATCCAAACAAAGCACCAAGCAACCAAAAAACCAACTCAAAATCCCCAAAACAAGAAAAATAATGTAGCATCAGTGTTGTCAGCAGTCATGAAGAGCTATCATAATAATTAATAGTTGCTCCTGACCCTGATGCAAGGATGTGAGCACATGTCCCAGGAATTTTGGCACACAGATGCTTATTTAGAAATTGCAGTTCTCTCTATTGTCCTTTACTAATTTCTTGCAAAGAAGGTTATCTGTTCTTGCATAAGAAAGGACATGCAGTTGTCAAATGACATTAATGCCTTAGGAGGAGTGCCTAGTAATGCTCTGGAAATGTATTTCCTTGTTCCTCTACTCCATCTCTAGAAGGTGTCGCTTTTCATAATTGGCAAAGGGTCAAGTACCCAGTTCAATCCACAAAAGTAAGTGTAATAGATCTGATTTCTGTCCCTCTTCCTTTCTTTTCTCTTCAGTAGTCTTTTGTTTTGCACTGCCCTCAAACCAAGAGGATAAATGGTGCTGCTGATGTGAAATGTTATTTTGAGCCTATTTGGCAAGGCAGGAGCTATACACCCAACTCAGCTAATTAGGCCATGCCACAATATACACACTAGTTCACTTCTTGCACTTTTCCTGGATGTAAAAGGATGAGTTATTTGGATGTATAGATATTTTTTTTATCCTGATTCCAGTGTTCTAGAGCACAAGTTGCTGTTAAACTATTTGTTTCCTTTCTCTTCCTTTCCCTGTAGTCCTAGAAGAGTTGTTACACCCCCTTCATCTCTTTCCCAACTTTTAAATTACTTGCACAGTGTTCATCATAGTGGGAGGGAATATTTTTTATGTTCATCATAATGGGAATACTCCCCATGGAATATTTTCTCCAGGGAGGTAATGGGTTGCTGTGGAGTCACTGCAGTGGAGTGGAGCAGAGGGTAAAGATGGAAGGAGTCAGCTGGGATAGATTGAGGTAGGCAGCATCTCTGTGTTCCTTTTCAGCATTACTGTGTAGCTAAGCCCTGTCCACATCCCATACATGCCCAACAATACCTAATTCCAGTCCTGATCCCTCCCTGGCAGTGCAGTCTGCTGCCTCTCCAGAATAAGTTTCCCTCTAGTAGATGCACCTGGCAGAACTGAAATTCTTTCCTCTTCTCAGACTTATACTAGGGAAAATTTAGTTTTATAGTCTACAGATGAGGAGGAAGAGAATTTAACTACTTTTAAAAACAGTTAAAAATTAACAAATATTTTATGAGTTTTAAAGCCACTGGAGCTTTAATTTGCATAACCAGTGCCCCATTTATCCCTAAGGTGTAGCCTTTTCCCTGTCCTTTAAAACAAGTGACTTTTGAGGCTGGAGGGGTGGATACTAGAAGGAAAACCACAAGTAAAAAGAAATTTTATGCTTAGAGAACCTCCAGAGTGTACTTGCTGGACTTAGGCAACTATATTTAGCAAAGGGACAAGCCTTTGGTTCCTTTTTCAAATAAAGCTACATGTTAAGAGGATCCATCCAATTTCTCAACTAAATTAAATGCTTTAAACCAGCCAGTCTAGATTAACAATATTTCTGCCCTTCTGCCATGCATAAGCTATAGTGTGTGCTATTTTAGTGCTGCCATTCCAGTTTGTGAATGTCACTGGCTTGGATATGTAACTTGAGTTGTGTTTTCCAGAGTGTGCAGTTTGTGCTTCTCTTGATTTGAGTATTATCTCAAGGTCACCAATGGGAAGTAGTTAAAGCAGGAAGTTTTACAGTGTTATTCACACTGTGTCTGCCCTGTACATTGTACTGTAGGTGTAATACAGTTCATTATAAATTCTTGATGCAGTGTCCTTGTCTTTCTGCCTCTTGAGGAAGCTTCAACACTGCTTTAAATATGTATATTGCAAAGCTTATTATAGGACTTCAGGACTGACATGTCCAGGATCACTATTACTAAAATTGCCACCTGCCTAAGCCCAGGATTAAACATTACATGAGAAACTGCAAAGGGTGATTCCATGAGTAGAATCACATGTGTATACCAGGAAGCTTTAACACCATCAGGGTGTGATTCATGATGAGTCAAAGGTTGCATGATTCCAGTGTTTTGAACAGACTCACTAATTCCTGTACCACTTCATTTCTTTGACCTATTATTGATTGTACAGATAATTTGTCTTGTTTTAAAGATGTGAGAATAACTGGTTGCACAGCACCAGCTCACTAAGCTGTGTGAGGCCTATTAGATGGAATATATTGATTAAAGTATACCAACTTAATTCTGGATACATAGATTCTTCTGTTGGCTTTACTACAGAGCCCTTGGCCAGTCTTGGGAGTGAGGGTAATGATAGTAAAATTATTATTTAATAGTTGCTTCTGTCTCAGATTACACACACACACATACATGATGTGTTTTGCAAAAGGGATGACTGATTCTTGAATGCTTCTATGTTGGGATGTACAGCTTAATTTATTTGGAAAGGACCTGATTTGGAAAAGAGGGAGAAGACCCTGTTGTTACTGCTTCAGAGAACCTGTAATGGTGCACCCTGAAATGAAAGCATGCACAAGGGGCACTTTCCAAAAGGAGGTGTGAACATTGTGAGAGGTATTGGGGAGAAGTACTATTGAATTTGTGAATTTGTAGGATGAGATGTTGAAGTTACTTTGGGTGGACCAAAAGAGCAGACTAAGCAATTTTAGATTGTATTGACAAAGAAACTTAATTACTATTTTACCCAGAGGAATGGAGAGGAGGAAGCATGTTCTAGAGCACACTAGGAGAAAACTCCAAATTTTTCCTGTCATTTTATGGTACTATTAAACACCAGTGATATATAATATTTTTGCATTAATATATAATATGGTATTATTAAAGTGGGCAGGAGCCCTAATTTGTTTTTCAGAAACAGTCCTTCTGCCATGAAGCCCTTTTCTGTGGGTTCTGCAGCACATATGAGAGAGTGCTGATATGTAGCAGCTGCTTACTTATAATAAGGCCTTGCTGCTTTCACTCTGTCAGTGCCTTGACTTGCATTCTTAGTGATTCTGTTTCAGTATCCATCCAGGCTGAGCTGTGTGTCAGTTCACACAGAGTCTGTTCTTAATTATCTCCCTTTTCTGACAGGATTTCAGTGGTAAGCCAAACTGAATAATTATTGTGCTTCTTTGGAAATATTTTTATATTTTCTTTCTTCCCAAATGCTTGCTATCACATTAAAAATTGATCAGAGTTTTGAATTAGTTGCTTTGCTAGCAATTTCTTACATTCTTGAGGATTTATTACTGCATTTGAATGAGAGGCAGTCTCTTCATTTTACATATGGCTATCAGAATATGCTTTTCTGTGAGCAAATATTCACTTTTCACTTAATCCTTCCTGCTGAATTTTATGTTTATTTCTTCAGTTCATCAGAAGCAGCACAAGGAAGAGAAATACCATAGTGGTATTAATGCTGTAGCTGGAATGGTGTCCAGATGTATGGCCAAGTTTGTAATTAGAAGTAGAGTCTGTTGTTATCCAGATGGATGGCTGTGGTGGACAGGAGGATAGACAAGGTTCAGGCACTGGATCCTTCTGTCTGAAACAGAGAAAATGGAACTGAGAATAAGAACCATTGTTCTATGTTAATTATCTTGAAGTATTTAACCATTATTTTTACTGGTGATTTGAGAGGAAAAAGAGAGTTATCTGTTGTGGAACAGAGAGAGAGGTGTGATTATGTCCTGTTGAAACCCTGAGGGTTATCTGGAGGACAGGAGGGAGAAACTTGTGATGCATGCTAACACCAATATCCCTTTGGGATCCCCAAACTCTTCCCAGTTAGGTACATCAGCTTCCAGGCTGTTGAAGTGTCACTTGAGAACTGCAAATGGATTGAATGAATGGTTTGTGAAAAGATATTATTCCTTTGCTCCTGTGGTGTCCATTTTGCATATTCATGTACATTCTTTTCTAGTTCATGATGGTTGCCTGCTTCACTCACAGGCTTCTGAGCTGCTTCTGGTGAGTGAAGTAGGATATGTGAAGTTTGATATTTTTGTTCAGAACAGGGTGGAAGCATTTATGGTGATAGTGGAAGGAATGGCTTAAGGAATGGCTTGGCAAATCTTGCTCTTACTGCTCTGGTGTGGTTCTAGTTATCACATGGTGGTTTGTGGGAAGCAGTTTAGCTCCCTTCTTATAGAAAACCACAGGGAGCACAGTCTGCTCCCAACAGATGAGAAAACAGCAACTGGGGAGCTGAAGCACTCTGTGTAGATAAATGGGAGATTGAAGGACACAGTAGGACAGATGGAGAAGAGTAAATCATAGTCTTGCTCTTATCTATCCATACTTTCACTTCTCCACAACTAATTATTTCCTTCTACTGCCCTAGCTGTCATTCCACTCTCCTAGCTCTGTTCTACTTCCAAAAAAACACTGTTTTTCTGTGGATTTTTTCCCCTCCCCTTCCTTCCTTCTACTCTGTTAGATATGTCCCAAACACAGAACCTGTTTTCTAAATAACCTCAGTTATGGATTTCCAGGCACATTGTTCTCCTTTTTTAAGAAACTGATTTCCCACCTACCCTCAAAACTGAATCCTTTGTTTCCTTATTTCGTATACTTATCTTAGTTTCTTGCATTCTCTTTATCCTTTCACTTCATTTGGCTGTGGAGAAGCTCCTGAGAGCATTACCAGAATGTTGGTAAAAATTTGGAAACAGAGGGGGTTTTGTCAGTTTTCTCCTTTTCCTGAAATCAGGAGCTCCATACTTGGAGTCTTTCAAAATACTGGTTTTCCTATCTTCCTACCCTTATTACCAGGAAAACTCTGAAAACTTGATTAACAAAAAAGTCAAATGATCTGCAAGCATCACAAGTATTTTCTGGAAAAAAAAGTTCTCAGTACCAAATAGCTGCTAATCACAAAGAAGGCACCTTAGAGGCTGTGGTTCCTTAAAGAATGGTACAAGCTTCTGGTGTTTGGGTGGAATTTAAAGCTCAGAGATACTGGTTATTTCATACATAACAGATATGATTTGTGAATTTCTAAATGAAGAAAAATGTGTAACAAAATTCATGTTAAGAGGAACTGAAGTCATCTTCTTGAAAGTATCTGGAGCTTTTACTGTAAATTTGGTTGGGCTGACATTTCTCACCATCTGCTTCATTCCCATCCAGGTGAAGTCAAAAAGTAACTCCAGTTCCAAAAGGATTCACAGTATTTTTAAGGAAGCAATAAAGATGCTACAAGAAAAAGGAGTTGTTTTCCAGAAACCTAGCAGTGCCAAGGACTTATATTATGTAAGGAACTGAGCTGTGGTATGACTTTTATAATCAGTAAAAACAGTAAAAATATTATGGAAATAGTAGAAAAGTTTCAGAAAGAGAAGTTTGACCTCCAGGTGCTCTTAGTTTACTCAGAAGTCTTTTCTGCAGCCTAATTCACTGTTGGTTGTACCTCTGTATCACCCACTGAGTTCCAAGTTCTGTCTGTGTTCACTGGGCTGCCAAACTGCTCTGATCCAGCTGAGCTCACTGAAACCAGGGGCCTAGGATAGTTCTTATCAAAGTGGGTTTAAGCTTGCTGTTCTGCTGAGTCAGTCACCCTCCTTTGGGTCAAACTTAGTTGTATCATGTACTTCACCTAACTCTTGGGTGCTGCTAATAGTAGTAAAAATATTGCCTGAAGATTTGATGTTCATTATTAGTCTTGGAGGCAGCATAAAATGCAGAGTGTAATTAGGACAGGGTTAGCTTAGAATACACCATGGCATTGGTTTGTTTTTCAACAACAAGGCCAGTTTCTTCTTTTTTCTTCAGGTGACTGACCATGATAAGGAGCTGTTTAAAGTGACCCTTGATGTGATTAAAGAAGACTGTCGAAAACCCAGGCGTAAGTAGCAGAGTGATCAAGCTCTGATGAGCTGGTGCTGATATAGTGATGACAATATCTCCTCCTGCTGCTGGATTGGATATGCTGCTTGTCCTCACCCTTGAACCTGAGCTGCTGCTGGTGTAGCTAATCAGTACAGCTAAAAACAGAGTGCAGCAGCAGCTTCCTGTGAGCATGGAGAGAGAAAGAGCAGGTGTGCCCAGCAGGAAGCAAACCTCTCCGATCTGAAATAAGCAGCCATTATCTTAGATCTGTGTCTTTTGAGAATACTTGGATTTTGGGAGGAGCCAAATGTAATGAAGTCAGGTCACCAACTAGAAGGTGTTGCTTTGCACTCTGGAGAAGTAGCAAATCTTGCTGGTTCAGTTTCTACAGGGGAGTTGACACAAAAGTGACCGTGCAGAAAGGTGAAATCCCCACCTACCTTAAGTCAACAATAAAACTTGCTTAAGTCAATAGGATATTGTCTGAAGATTTTAAGCTCAGGTGGTTTTTCTTTGTAGTTAAAGATTTCAGTAGAACAAAGTCTATTTCTTTTCAGACAACATGCCTCAAGTGGCTTTTGAGTTATCGTTGTCCCTCAAACTATTGTGTCTTATTGCCAGAGTGACTTGTGCTTGACTTGAGTGTGTGCTAATTACACATGTACATTGCTCCAATGTCTTTCAGTTCATGGGATAGAATGTGTCAGCAGGGATCACTTGCTGCCAGAGTGCAGCTATTTGTGGGATAGAATGTGCTTTAGTACAGAATAAATTACTGACTGGAACGTAAGGCATAAAATCTTAAATTGCTCAGATCCCTATACTATCATAGCTGCAATAGCACTTGTAGGACCTGGAGTATGATGGTTATCCTGCAGTGAAAAAAAGTCTAAGTGAGGCAATATCTAGTTTGAGTTTTAACTGTGTCTGTTAAGAAGTGGTACAATTGTAGACAAGGTCTTGGGAGAAGAGGTTACTGCTGGGCATGCATGTTAATATGGGCTTGTTTGCCTGAGGGTGTTTCAGTGCAACAAATTATTGTATCACATTATTTTATTGTCTTTTGTCCAATTAACAAATACAAACTTCATTTCTCTAAGAGTCAAATAATTGCTTTGCTCATTTTATTCATCAGCTAGTTCTCCTGGTAGCCTGCTTTTTTTTTTTATATATATATATATAACTGTGCCACTGTCAAGGCCAGAGCCTCTCTACAGTTGACAGAGGCACTGACTGCCTCCTGTTTGTTCCCTTCTTGTGCATTGTCACACTGGTAAAGTACTCTGTGATCCACGAGAAGTTGGGAAGTTCTTTTGGTTAGGAAAGTCAACAGCAGATCATTCATAGATCAGTCACAGAAAAGACTTTGAAGAGTCCTCAAAGCCATGTTTTCCATAATAAGCAGTTTAAGATTAGCTACTGTTTTCCATCCCCTTGTTCTCCTTGAAGCTTTCCCCCTGCTTAGTTTCCCGCTGCAAAGAGGACAGTTTCCAGCTCGGTGTCCCTTTGCTGGTTTCCAGAAGGCCCGTTTGTTTCAATGTCCTGCTGGCTGGCAGTAGAGGCAAAGCCCAGAAGCCTGGATGGAAAGCAGCGGGGCAGGCGGGCGCTGTGCCGGTGGAGGATGCGGGGCGCGGAGCTGGGCGCGGTGCCGGCCCCCTCTGCCGGCGGGAGCGCGCTCCCGGGAAAGAAACGGGACACGGCCATCCACCTCCAGGGCTTTTGCTTGCTTGGTGCAAGAAATTCCTGCCCGTTTTCCTCCAAGCGTAACAGTAATCTTCCATGACAAGAAGGATGATTTATGATAAATCAAACTCCTCTCCAATGAGTTACTCCTCTGCCAGTTTTCCAGGCAACGCCTTGCCCTGTTGCTGTAGTTGTGACACATTCCCGGGCCCAACCCAGCTGTCTGAAACTATTGTACAAATTATAAAAAAATCATACATGCCTACTCAGAGCTGCACAAGCCCTGATCTGTAATGTGCCTACATGACAATCCTAGACCTTGGCTCCACTTATAATTCCTGATCTTAAATACATTCATGAGAGACCACAGTGGGTTCATCTAGAAACTTAATACAGCCAGATAGCACATTTTGACTCCAGACCAAACTGCAAAATGGATTTGGATTTTGGTTTGTTTGTTTCTTTGTTCTATAAAATTGCTCTGTTTCTCTGTTTTATAAATTTTAGCTTAGGTCAGGCTAATAGTAGAGAGGAAAAAAACCAGAACCACTTGAAGTTAAATTTAATACGTCAGAATGTCCCCTGTGTGAGTGGGCAGTTCTGTAACTCTGATGTTGGTTGTCAGGCAGGACACTTAATCAGCCTGGCTTCCCTCGGGTGCTGGACAAAAACAAGAACCCAGGATGTCAGTGAAAGAGAGACAGGAGTGCTTTGGGGTTACTTAATCATTGTACAGACCTGCAGCTACCCCAAAGTGCCATTTTCTACCAGCATCTAGGGGAAAAATACACATTGTGCTGTTAGGTAACACTTGAGCCATTAATGTTATTCGTTGAGATTTAAATTACTCTAGATCAGGGATGGGCAATTTGACCTTCTTATGACAAACCTCTGACAAATGCAAAGTGCAGCTACCCATTTTGTTTGCAACAACAGTCACTATGACCAGGTAGAGGTATTGCTCTGTTCTCTGCAGTTATCTCTGCCAGGGTGGTGGACATATTTTTAGCTATTGGCTACAAAGGTCTTTTTTCCATGCTGGATATTTCCATTCATGTATTCCAGGAAGTATTTCTGCCTGATTCACAGCTTAATCAGAATTAGGCTGAACTGTTTATTTACCACTATCTACCAGTGACTTTTCTCAGCAGGTTCTAAGGCAGCTCTGGGGCTCAGCAGATTCTAGAGTAGAGAATAAACTAAAAAACAAACAACAACAACAACAAAAAAAAACCCTACAACAAAATATAGGGCCCTCCCTGGTCCATGGCAGTTTCTCAGTTTCTCCCTTATCAAACTTGCCTTGCATCATGTGAGCTAAGGAGAAGGAAAATCATTTGTGCTGATATATCTGATTTATGTCTGTTTTCCATTGTCAGCTGCTGCAGAGAAATATGTTGTGGACTTCAGCACTTGGGGGACTGGGAGCTTGCAGCACTGATGATTAGTGGGTTACATTCTGTGTTGGAGGAAATGATAACTGGGACAGCTTCAAACAAAGCTGCACCTGACACAGAATAGACATGTGCAGCCATGAAGGACCTCTGTTCTTACCCCCAGCAAAGGAGGTTATTTTAAACTTCTGTTCTCTTGTAGGTGTCAGGGCTAATTCCACTTAAAAGGAGATAAAATCTGATAGTGATGGTTCTGTGACTTTCTGCTCCCTAATTGTGTGGATGGTCTGCAGGGCAGGGATGGGATAACACTGTGAGGTGAATGCAGTTGCAGTGCAGCAATTTTTCCACAAGATGCCAGCGTTGGGCCAGCGGTTACAGGCCCTGGCCACGCACCTCCCTGCTGTGCTGTGAGACTTGTGAAGTTGGGTCTCAGTAAAATGACTTTCATTTGGTTCCTTCTGAAGTTGCAAAAGCTGGATGGCCTGCACAGATGGACAGTGGAGGTACCTTTACATTATTAAACTCCTCATCAAGTTGTACTGAGCCTTGTAGGTTAAGAGTTGGCAAGACTGAGTTGTTTTTCACCCTCATTACTACTGTTACAGCCCTGACACTTTCCAGAAAAGTCACTGGGAACAGTTGATGATAGGAGAACTATATGCACAGACAGGATCACTTTCTTCTTAATACACACACGTCTATTTCAGTATCTAGGGCCCTGGGTTTTTTCATGATTGATCTGTATTATGATAGTTTAAAAGAGACAGACTGAAATATTTCTTCCATGCATGGCTGCATGTTCCTTTTTTCTGCAGATGCTGAAAAAGGCTGCCATTTCCTTCATATCCTGAGTTGTGTTCGGCAGAGCTACAACCCCTCTCTGGCTGAAGCAGTGATGCACCGTGTCTTGGAACTACTGGAGAGTAACAGTGATGTTGTCAGCACTATGGAAGGATATTTTATGGTATTTTAAAGAGAAAAGATAAGAAAGAAATATTGAGATACTGTGAGAAGTTATCATTAGCTGGTATGATCTGGACGGTGGATAAAAAAGAACCTTTTGATTCTCCAAATGCTATTTTTGTGCAGCTTCAGAGAAATTGTTCAAATGCTTGTTTTAATATTTGTGCTGACTTCTTTGCTATTCCTAGTGAAAGTGGTATCAAACTGATTATGGACATTCTGATCTAGCAGGGGAACTGGAAAAGAAACTGTGCTCTTTCCTTGGAGTAGGATGAGACATTGATCATCCTCACATCTGCACCCTGTGTGCCTAAAGAAAAGTCAGTGCTAAAGATCACTGTTAGAAGCAGTGGTCATCTCAGGAGATATTCTTCTGGCTTGAAGACTGATCTTGCAAGCTTTCATATGGCAATAGCTGCAAGTCTTTCTTTTTGTGTGAACTTTGTGGCACCTAGAGAAAGAACACATGAACAGAAGGATTTGCTTGTCCTTCCTGGCAGTGCTGGTGCATCTGTGAATATGTATTCCTCAATCTGGACTTTGTTACTACTACAGCAATCCTCACCATTCTCTGTAAAGTAATGTTCAGGAAGGGGGTCCTGCATCCCTTCCCCATCCTGCAGCCTTGCCCACTGGTTGTCAGGCGTGTCTGCATTCCTCTGCATTCCCATCTGTGCTAATGATGCTTGTTGTGGTTTCTCTTCAGACCTGAATTCTCAAAATCAGCTACTGTTTTGCTGGTTTTGTTTTTTGTTTTTTTGACAAATGGTAAAACATAAATAGATGTTTTGGAAAAGAAAATACAGAAGCCATTGAGACCCATTGTAATTTCCTCTGCCTGCTGCCTTTTTGTCTTTTATTCTTTGTCACTTTTGTGGTAAAATACTGCCCATATCTGTGCTTGCAGAAGAGCACAAGGCATAGATGAAACAACATTGGCCATAAGAAGGTTACCATGCAAGATGTTTGATCTGGAATAATTATAACTCTGTTATGTGCAACAGTTAAGATGCAAAGTTGTTCAATATTTAGCCTTAGAGAGGGCTTGCTGCAGCAGGGGTTTGTCTGTTTAATTAATCTGTTTAATTTATGGTGTGGAGGTGAGATCTTTAACTTGAAATGAGTACAAAAGATTGAATTTATCCTCCTTTCCTCTGTACCTTCCCTGTAATAGTTGCAATAGCAGACTCCCAGGAGGCAGCTGTAGTGGTAAAGCCCTATAAGGATTGACATAGCAGGGAAAAATAAACCATATGCATGAGGAAAGCCAGTGAGTAGCACCATGTGTGCCAGCTCTCTGGTTTGTTATATTATCTGCCTCACTCCAAGCCCTGGCTGCAGTGAGATATAGACTAAGAGAAAGGCATGACAAAATATTTGGCATTTGCATTCAGAGGCCCGTGGAAAACTCTGGCCTTAAAGAGATGGTAAGTTTGTTCATAGTAGAGAACTATGTATGAATCATTCATTTGCTGTGTATTCCCTATGTGCTGCAGGACTCAATAGTTGGTTTCCTTGCAGATTTCCCTACTTATCATTGCTCTGCTCTGAGTCAGGTACCTTCCATGGGCCCTGAACAGGTGCTGAAGAGATGTACCTGTGCAGAAGGAAATAGAAGAGGATTAAGGAAGAATTTTAGAGTGTTTGTTCCCCACTCCCTCCCCATGCCCTGAATATCTCTGTAAATCAGAGAAAGAAGGCAGATTCTGAGTGAAGTGGTATTGAGGGGAATTGAAATTTTAATTTATGCCTATGAGCAGATCTGGTTGGCCATTGGGGAGATTTGCTTTTTAAATTCATGCTCTGATTGTTGATCAGTTTGAAGTGATGCTTAAAAACAAGGCTATCTATGTAAGAAGTAGCTTGGAATATTGATTCCTAAATTCAAATTCACTTCTGGAATTGCCCCAATCAAGCAGTACATATGGTTAAGTTGCTTATTTGGCATAAATTTGAGGATATTTTAAAGGAAAGTATGAGGTGTTTTCAGACCATTAGGAAGAGCATGGCATCTAATTTAAAAGACTGTCTTGGCCATTTTCTTGAAATGTTCTGTGTTAGAAGAAGCTTATTTTGCTGGGAAAGGGTTAAAGGAACAGAGCTAGCTCAGTGAGAAAGGTGATCTCCTCTCTTAAGTTAGAAGAAAGACTCTGGTTCTCCTGAGGGTGACAGCTGAGTGTGTGGGCTAGATGAGTTCGGGGAGAAAAAGAGAGTTTGGAGATCATGTTGCTCTTTAGGATCTCTTTAAAATAAATTCATACAAAAATAGGATTACATCTTCAGGCTTTGCAGTTTGTATAGTTACACATGCAAATTCTGTTGCATCCAACTCTGAGGCTGCACTTACTGTGTTCTAGATGAGTTTCTTTGTGTAAAGTTTGCCTAAAATCCCTGTCTACTGGTTTTCTATGCTTGGAGGTAGAGAGGGTGGACACTTGTATTTGCATCAGTCCTGCTCCTGTTGCTGTTCAAAAGTACTGAACAACTGCAAAGCCTTGGAGATGAGGTGGAAGGAACTTACCTCAGGAAACACAGGTAAGTTATTCTGCAAAGAACCTGTCCCTGGAAGTTTATCCTTTCTGGGAGTGCTCAAATCTTGTGATGGAGGGTGTGTTCTGATGGTGTTTGCTCTCCAAGAACAGGAAAAAGGGATTTTTCTCAGATGAGTTGTCTCAGGGAAGCAAGATGAATAAACACAAGGGAGCCTGTAGTTGTTACAAGAGTGAAAGGTTAAGCTAAAATTAATGGAGGAGCCTGGATTTAAGCTACACAGATTCTGACTATCTGTACAGAATAGTTGTTTCTTAAGGTTTCCTGCTTTCTTTTTTCCACAGTAGCCACCCAGCCCCAGGTTAACACTCATACTGGTTGACAGCATTCCCCTTTGCACCTACAGGGAGTACAACAGGCACAAGCCTGCACAGCAGTACCTTGAGGAGCTGTGGGAGCACAGGGCTCACTGTGGGCTGATTTACCCATTCACTCAGTATCTCTACAGTGTGCTTCTGTGACAGCAGTCTAGACATACCCATGTTGGTATAAGTCACCTTTATGTAAGTCGAGCTACACACACTGGGGCTTTTACTGCAAATAAACTGTCTCTCTGTTTAAAGATCATATCCTTAACCAACAGAGTCATATCATGCACGCTGTTAAAATTCTTAAACCACACCTATGAAATATTGTGCAGAGCATTCAGTGAAAGCATGCTTTCTTGTTTTGTTTAACCTGAAAACTCGTTAGGCAACACAATTATTACTGGTTTATTAAAGGACTTAGAAGGTGGCATTTTAATGCAAAACTGACAAGTGAGAATTCATGTTGTAGAACTGCTTCATGGCCAGTTCCAGTTTCCATGGCAACAGTTACGGCAGTAAAAGGTAGGTAAGGAAAATGGAATTTTTAAAAGCAGTCAGCATTTTTTTGTTACCTTCAAAAGGTAAGTTTCCATAGAAATGCAGCACCTGAGAACAAAATTACCTAAGAATCTCAATTTTCTATTCTAGCAAAATGTACTGTGATTGCTTTTCTGGTGAGGGAACAAAGGAACAGCTTTACCTTCAGTCCCTGCCCTCTGCTTGCATGAGAGAAGAGATAAGGTTGCTTCATACCTCAGTTTCCCAACTTTGCAAATTGGGTATAATTCAACTCCCTGTGTAGGACATAAGCTTCATTTTTTTTAAATGCTAGTCATTAAAAGCTGTATGGAAGCTATTGGAGAAGAACTCTGTGGCTGTGTGGGGGAGAGTGAATGGATAGATGCTGGAGTGGGACTTAGAAAAAGCTGCTCTTCTATTAGTACTGATGGCTTTATATTCTTCTGCTTCTCTTTTCATGCATATTGCTTTACTTGTCCTGTCATCTTTCTCTCCAAGGCCCATGGGGCAATGATGGTCTCCTTGTTTTAATTTGTATCATATTTTTCCTGGAATCTTATTTCCTCTTACAACTTCTTAGATGACTTCATAAAAATAGAAATACAGATAAATGAGTTCTGAGTATTCTTGTTCTAAAATCTTTGGATTGTAAATTTGGACCCACGAGGGCATGCATTTTACACAACCTGCCTGGGAAATGAAGCTTGACTTTCAAATTAAAAATTACACAGTTGAATGTTGGCTACATGATTAAAAGCTGTTACTGTTTTTGATCTATGTGTAGTTGTATATTCCAGTGATGAACACCATAAATAGGAGTTGCTAATTCATTATTCAAAGTGGGAATTGATCAATGAGCAGCCAGTGAGGCATGGAGCCACACAGAGAATTACGAGACAAAGTACTGGAAATCTCTTTGTCAAAGAAATGCAGTTTGGTTTACTTTGAGAGTAAGTTGATCCTGTGGGGAAAAGATATGCCTAGCAAAGATTTGTATCTTTATACTTACCTCTAAATGGGAAGGGAGCAAGTTCAGATCCCATGGGCACCCTGAATTTTGAAACTTCCTGTCAGTGCAGTGCTGTGTTCTTTATTGCTGTCTTTCAGCAGTCTCCAGTCCTCCTGCCCCAACCCTCCAGGCTAGAGCAAAAAAAGAGTTCAGCCAGGAAGATAAAAGAATAGTTACAATAATTGGTTACCATCCTCCAGGAGTCCCATCATCACGGCAACATTTTTGTGGATCCTTGTGGGCAGTAGGGAAATGCTGAGCCAAGGATCTTGGGTTTCATTCCCAGCAATATACCCTGCCAGGCACAGAGACTTTCCCCCTAATTTCTTTCATCTATTCCTGAACTCCACTCTCCCCTCTGACTCGTTTCTTGGGCCCTTCATTTCATTCACAGTCACAGAGCCTGTCAAAATCCCTTCATCTTTTTTGTTCCCTTTATTCCTAACTCAAATGTCCTTGTCAACATCTGGCAATTGAAACTTTCAGAATAATCCCCTTGCCTAACTGACCTGGCACTCTTCACAGCCTGGTCTGATTCCAGCAGGCTGTCCTTTGCTCCTTGTTTAGGCACCAGAAGTTTGCAGCAGGAAAGAGCTGCAATTTCAGGCAAACAATGCTCTTTGCATCCCATTCTCCTGAAGATTCAGTAGCATCCTAAATACTCTAGTGGTGGGGTTTTTTTACAGGTATCCAAGTACAAGAAAAAAATAACTAAAAAATAAAGGAGTAGTGTCTTGCCCAAACCTGAACAAGCAGAAGTCACACCCCTGATAGAAGCTATCTGCCTCTCCCTGGCACTTTCATGTCCTTGCAGATCTCATTGCAGACACGATCTGTAAAGTTGATGTGGACTTGTAGCGTGTGTCTCCCAGTTACTGTGTCTCTTTAGTCTGTTTAAAGGTGTCTATATTCTGATGTGATTATACTGTGTGTCTGGGCATTTGTCAGCCTCTGTCCCACCACCCCAAGTGACTTTGGCTAGTTAAGAGGTGTGATGGACCTTAAACTGTTATCGTCTGGCACATTTTTAGGAAATGAATGCACTGATGGAAGAGGGAAGCCCAAATCAGTGTCTCCATCACAGGGGAGGAAGACACACAACACCCGAGAAACCACACGTGACGGTCCCAAATAACCTGTTCCTGTAATTTAGGCTGCCACAAGAAGTACTCGTTCTGCAAGTGCTCTTTTAAGAAATGATTGGACAGTTTTTGCAGAAGTTTCCTCACAGAGATTGCCCTAAGACACCCATGATGGTAAACTGCAAATCCATTAAAATCTGGTAAAGCTCCATTGGGGTACAAAGTTGAGCAACTGATGGCTAATGATGACACTAGCCTGTTTCCACTAATATCTTTTAATGTGCAATGGAGGCTATATTCATCTAGTCACAACAATTTACAAGTTTAAACCAGCCCAGATTAACAAGATTGTCTGAGAATAACACAGCCAGGAATTTTCCAGTGAAAGAAATAACCTAAAGGAATGATTTTCAGTAAGTCTTAACCAGTGAAAACTGCAATGCCAATTAACCTGGCACAGCATGTCCTACAGGTCTTGTTTTAGCTTGCTTTTTTGTTATTCACTGCAAGAAGGCACACTCCTTCCCTACCAGCTAGAACTGGAGCTCTCTGCCACCTTCACATCACTCTGCTGGAAACAAGGTAAGATAAATAGCAAATGTATGTCACTGCATAGCAACTAACATGATTAAATGCAGTATGTGCCAAGTCTGTTATTGGCCTGGAAAGTTCATGGTTCCTTCCAAAAGTGGAGACTTCAGCCAAATATTACAGTGATATTTGGAAATAGGAGGGAGTAATCTATACCCTCAAATGTCTTCCCCAACAATGGAGTCCTGCAATCCCTTCAGGCCTAACAGATTCTAACATGTGCTCTTCTTGGCAAGGAACAAGGGTAGTAAAATTAAAAGAGTGCTTGGGGCTGGGTTTTTCTCTTGACAATATTGGTCATTTGCTTTGAGAGTGTAGGGGCTGTCCTTATGTTCATGTAAAATTCTTTTTTGCCATATTGTCCACAAGAAAACCTCTGAGCTGTAACAAGCCAGCTGGTGTTCTGAACTATTGCCTACACTGGTGACTAATCTCTCTCATTGTTTTCTGTCCTCACCTTGTCTTTTTTCTCCCCAATAAAATCTCTTCAACTTAATTCCTGATTCAAAGAAGTTATGGTCTCTGTCCTCCTGTGAGTACAGTGATCCAGGACAAACATAACAAGAGCAAACTGATAGAGAGAAGAGGTTTTTGTTGGAACCCTGAATGTAGGAAAGGATGAGAAATACAGAGAAAGCTGAAGGAGGAGGATTTAGCAGAAAGACTTTTGAAATGAGTCCTGCTGAAAAAGGCTAAAGAAATAATTGCCTAATGATGCTGTAGACATCTGTTTCAGACCTGTTTCAGAACAGGCAGCAGGTGTTGCATGTAATGAAAGCAAGGATTTGTACTGTTTTATTTTCTGCAATTAGAAGGCAGTGGAGGAAATGAGGTCAGGAAAAATGGAGTAAGAGAACATTTAGCATAAACAGCTGGGCAAATTTACATAGAGCACTGCAGTATTTGTATGCTCTTCCTCTGCCTTATTACACTATCCTTGAAAAGGTCTGTTCTGCAGAGTATTTTGTCCTTCCTGAAAGACCAATGCTTTGGATGCTGAAAGTTAGATACTAAAGCCAAAGTTGGACATCAACATGCCTTTGAGGGCCAAAATGTTCAGGGTAATGTAATCATCACATAGATGTTGTCATGAATTGATGAGAGTGATCCTGAAGGTAAAGCTGCCCTTGTCTCACAGGTGGATTGTGTGCCTCAGTCACCAGAAAAGTGGCTGAGGAAGAGTCCATTAGTGAAATGGTCCTTTAGGCTTGCATGGCCAGGGCTTAATACATGTCTGGATCCAAATAAACAGCTGGAGTTACGTGGATGGTGTGTCCTCTGCTGCAAACTGAAAAGCACCTCCATCAGACCCTGCTAGAGAAAACTGTAACTTCAGTTTCCACAGGGCATTTTTTGCTTAGGGATGATCTCAGTTCTTGTAACAAGCAATTAACATCCAACAGGGCATTTTATTTTTCAAGCATCTCCACTACTGCCCTACAAATCTAACCCCAGTCTAATAACTGGGGGGAAAAAACAAACTCTTTGTGTCTACCCATGGGATGATGTTGCTGTTGAGGAGATCCAAAAGTGCTCTTCCTACAGAAGTCTCATTTGGGAAAGCCACTTTGCATTTGCATGAAGGTAACAAAACAAAAAGTTAATGCACTCTGCTGCTGATTGGTAGAGATTGGATGTTAAAGATTCTTCTCACAGTGCCAAACCTGTGTGTCCATCACCTGTGCCCAAACTGCACTTCCACGAGCAACTTTTCATAAGGTTTTATTTGTACATTTTTATAGTTCAGTCTGCCAGTAAAATGTTTTCTAGTTTGGATATTGGCAGATAAATTCTTCTACTTTCTCTAGGGACTGTGCAGCCAAATAAAATTACTGTTTGTTTTCAGAAAGGGTTGAATGAGTAAAAACAATGAACAAAGAAATTCAAATTTCAAAAGGAGTTGGTGGAAATTTTAAATCTTGGTGTCCATGTATGTATACACAGACGTAATATGGGAAGAAAATGCAAAGAAAGACTATTTCTTCCTAGACTGACTTTATTTTAACAAGCCCATATTTTCAATAATGGAGATTACCTTTTTTATTTTTTTTTTTTTTTTCAGAGGATAAGGTAGAAACCAGTCTCAAAATGTGCAATTTTGAGAATAGTGAGCATGCTGAAGTCAGGGATAGCATCCAGGAAGAAACCTGAGGAACCCCAGTCCAAACCTGTGATCAGTTTGGAAAACTTCAGCTGTCTCAAATGTAAGCCTGACACCTATATCCTAAATAAATGGCTTGGACTTGCTTTATTTTTTTTAAGTGCTTCAAGAGATATCTACAAAGCCTCTGTAAAAATGGCAACTACAAGGTGTACATGGATGAAAAGCAGAGTGCAATGTGCTGCTACCACCCTAAACATCATGCAAGGCACAAACCACAGTGAGAAATCCTTCATCCGCAAGTGCTACGAGAGGACTGAAAAATAACCTTAGTCATGAAAGGGTTAAACTGTAAGATAGCTGCTTCAAGGAAAGGATAATCTATAATTTAAGTCCAGAGGGTGAAGCAGCTCTTTCATAATGTAAGTAAAAGCTGTTATGCCGTTGGAAAAACATGTACACTGCCTGCAGAAGGAATGATTATTTTGGTTTTTCCATCATACTAGATTGCACAGAGGGGCTGACAGAGCAGCACTCTCTGCTGAGGCTGGGAGGGGAAGGGGCACAAAGATACTGTGCTAGAGGAGGGGGCTCTTGCTCTGCCAGCACTGCTGCTGGTTCCTTTGGCTGCCTTCTACCATATTAGCTGGGCCTATTTACCTCCAGAGTGAGTTTCATATGAAGGGCAGTAATCTCCCAAGAAGATGAAATGCAATTTGCTTTTTAAAAAATCACACTGTGCATTGTTTCAGAGTTTAAGATTTGAATGCCAGACAGGCTCTCCCATTCCTGTCATTCCTATCAAAAGCCGTGTATGTTGAAACACTGAAGTGGAAGGACTGCATGGAAAGCAGCCTTTTTAAGAAGCTGAGGTTTTGTAAGTACAGAAGCTGAGATGGGAGTGTAACAAAGGCTCTGTGTTGTGCTGTTGCACATCAGAGCCAATAAAACCCTAAGGGGCACATCTCTAGTACCATGTCTAGCAGATTATGCATGCAACTCCAGTTGCCAGTAATGAGTTGTGTGGCTAATCTGTCATGCACAGCTTGCACAGTTCCCCTTCCCCCAAGGGGCTCAGCTCATGGCATTTTACTTCCCCCCAGGGTGCTGAGCACCGTTAGATTCTCTTCAGTTAGTGGGACAGGAAAACACTGTGTTCCACCTGGTTGCCAAGCCAGAAAACAGAAAGGAAAAGCATCTTTAACAACAGCTCCAGCCCCCACAGACAGAGCTGTTAGACCCCAGCATGGTTAACATTCAGGAGCAGTTACCTATCTACAGTGACATGTCATGAATTAATAAGAGGCATTAGAAATGGCCCTAATGGAGCACAGAAAAGCCTGTCCCTTGTTTTATTTTCTCACTGATTTAACAATCCAAGTGTTTTTAATTTACAACTCGAATGCTTATTTACAAAAAAATTGCCAGCATGAGAGAGTCCTCTTGAAATATGAAAACTCAAGTCATGCTCCAGCTCTGACAACATTACACACACACATTCTGTCACGCATCAGCTTTTGCTGTAATTGGAGCAGAGTCCAGGCTGCCATGTAGCTGCACTAGATCTATGAGACTAATGTGATTACCTGCTTGTTCAAAAAAAGTGAATCTTTGCCCAATATCCACCTAGCAAAAGAGTAGAAAAAAGCTTTTAAAAATAGCTGGTTTATTTCAACTTTCAGAAGCTGAATTTCCCAGGGTGTTCCTCAGGTGAATTTTATCAGAAGTGTGAATCTTTGAAGGTAAGTTATTAAATCAGCAATTAATATTTATATATTAATATATGTGTTAAAAATGTTATAATAGAAGTGATATTCATATGCAATGATGAGACTTGGGTAAGGGGGGCTTTAAGAAAACAAAAATATAAATACTAGGAGTTTTAGCACTAAAATCTCCAGAGCTGGTTAATGTCCTACAAATTCACAGAGGCTCAGCCTGATGTTCATGGCCTTGGTGAGGTACAGGCTGTTGTGCAGGTGGGGCAGGGCAGGCACCCAGCCTGCTGTGCTCCTCACTGCATCCCCAGGCTTGCTCTCACTCTGCCCCAGCAGCCCGAGCCCAGCTCTCCAGCACAAGGCTGGGAAGTGCCGTCAGCTTCAATTTCCCAGCTGCTGCCTAAGACAGGAGCAGATTTTCCCAAGCCTGCAGCATAATAAGGGGTTTTGGTTATTTTTCTGCCAGCTTTGCAATACTTGGAGATTGGATTCCCATTAGACTGGGTGTTGTACATGTTTTAAAAGAACTATCCGTGCCCCTGGCAACACACATTTTTTCTACATGCATGGACAGATGCAGCAAGCAAACAAGGAGAGAAGGAGGTGGCCACGAGCACAAACCCATCAGATGAGGGAGGAGGAGGGGGACAGAGGTACAAAGGCTGGCCAGGCTCCACAGGTGGGATGGGTTGTCTGGAGCAGAGGAGAATCAAATTGTGTTGAATAGAGGGAAGGTGAACAGCAGACCAGGTGCTGTGGAAGAAAGGGGAGACACCAAAGGGGCACAAACTCCAAGGCACCTGTACTGGGTTTGGTTGAAAATAGAAGCTCCTTCCTTACAAGAGCAGATCAGAAGAGTATCAGTAAAAAGATGCCAATTAGTAAGAATGTCAGGAAGGATGGGGCTGGGTGTTTGGAGAATGATGCATTTTGTCTCTCCCTCACAAAGACATGTTTTGAAAGCTGTTTTAAAACAAACCCTGAGTGTTTTCAACAATGGAGGGGACCCTTTATTTTTTTTTTTTTGGACAGGGTGATAGGAGAAGGGGATGGAATGTGTGATGTATATTGATAATGGTTCACAGGGAAGAGGCATCCAAGACCTGGAAGCCTGGCCACATCAGGAATATTTTTATCAATGGGTTATTTGAATATTTACATTTTGAAGAAAGAATCTTCTTTGTTTGCTCTGCACACCAGGGACTTCTTGGCCAGTCTAAACAGCAGAGGTTTCTAATGTAAATAATTGTTCTTCTGCCTTGTGTCATGCATGAGGGTTAGAGGTGGGAAGTCCCTCAAAAAAGAGAAGAAGGTGCCTTGAAGAAGATAAGCCTCAAAAGTTCCAGTGGAAGTGGGTACATGAAGTTTTCCCCTTTGTCACCCTCTTTGTCTCATGTATACCTGTGCACCTCCTGGGGTAGGATGTTGGGATTTTAGCATTTTATACCAGGTTATTTCTTGTGGTAAACTATGTATAGTAGATGAAGAGGGAGGAGAAGGCTGGCACAGAGCATCTTGTGGAAACCTGCTATGTTTTGAAAACATCCACTTCTCAATGCCAGCCTTCTGGCCCAAATACCTAAGGCTTTGTGACTCTGGTGTCTGTCTCATGATTATTGTTTCAGGGCCAGCAACATGGTAAAAGTTCTGATTCAGAAATTGTGCTTAGAGCACGTCAGAGGAAATCACATTGAGATGGACTGTTCTGACTGTAAACGAGAAGCTTATTTTGCCAGGAGCTGGTCTTCTTTGCACTCCTGGGCTGGCAGGTCTTGAGCCGTCAGCAGCACTCTGGAATCTTACTGGAAAATCTGCACGGGCAAGAGACTTCAGAGGAAGGAGAGCTCTTAGTAACTTCAGTTAATTTGGTGAATAGCTAATGAATGTCATGAAACAAGCTGAGGGCTGGAAGATCACATTGAAGTTTCCATTTCTGACGTAACTTTAAAATATGCAAAGTAATGATGCATTATTGAAAAGAGAAAAATACCCAAACCAAAAAAAAAAAAAAAAAAAAAAACCACCTGAAATTTCAGGGGCAAACTCTTCTTGGAGCGGGACTGAGGAAGATGATAGCATTTACCTGAGTATGTGTATACAAAGAGCTGAAATATGCTTATAGCTCTCCAAGCCCTCCCAATGGAGGGTCTGTGCAGCCTTCCTGCAGCTGTGATGTGTGTCCCTAAGGGACAGGGCAGTGGGACCCTCCCGAGCGGTGCCGGCCCGGCGGAGCGGGCTCGGCCCGTCACTCGCGGCTCTGCCCGGGCGGCTCGGGAGGGCATTTCGGACCCTTTCTGCAGGGATGGAGCGCCCTGGGGGCCGCGGGGTCTCGGCAGAGAGCGGGGCTCTGCCCGGGCCTGGAGGCGCTCCGGCAGGGAGCGGGGCTCCCGGGGCAGCCGCCCGCCTCTCCGGCACTGGGGGCGGTGGCTCCCGTCCCGGCGGAGCCCCCCGGGGCCACCCGGGGGCGGAGCCGCCCTCCCGGCCCGGCCCGGCCCCTCCCGCCGCCGCAGCGGCCGCGCAGCCCCGGGCAGCGGGCAGGGAGCGGAGCCGGGCCGGGCCGCTGGGAGCGGGAGCCGCCGCCGCGGCAGGGGCGGAGCCGGCACCGGGGCATCCTCCCTCGCCCGTCTCCCTGCCGCCCGCCCGGCATCGCCGCGGCCAGCGCCGGCAGGGAGCGGCGGAGCCCCGCCGGGGTGCGCCGAGATGCTGTCCTACAGCGTGCTGGACGCCAACGTGGTGGATGTGGAGAAGCGGAGGAACCCCTCGAAACACTACGTGAGTGCCCGCGGGTCCCGGGGGTGCGCACGTGTGCGGGGGGACGGGCTGGGAGCGGAGCGGTGCCCGGAGCGGTGTCCGGAGCTGTGCTGTGAGCTGTGCCCGGAGCCCAGCCCGGAGCGGTGTCTGGAGCGGAGCCCTGAGCCGTGTCCGGAGCCGTGTCCGGAGCGGAGCCCTGAGCCGTGTCCAGAGCGGTGTCCGGAGCTGTGCTGTGAGCCGAGCCCGGAGCGGTGTCCGGAGCGGAGCCCTGAGCCGTGTCCGGAGCGGTGTCCGGAGCCGTCCCTCTCCTCACTGTGTGCCAGACCCCGGCCGCAGGTGAGGCTCCCGCCGGGCTCCCCACGGCCTCTTGCTGTGGAGGTGCGGCTCTTCTTCCTCACCTTCTTTCACCCCGTTTGGATCTTGGCTCGTTTTCATGTTACCAGTCTGAAGTTTCCTTCCCCTCGGAAGGTGGATGTTCCCTTCCTCACTAGTCCCGGGGCAGGATGGGGCAGGTTTCCCGGCTGCCCGTGTCTTGGCCGGGGTGCCCGGTGGGAGCGGAGCAAGGCTCGGCTGCGGCAGGGCCGGGCTCGGGCAGCCGGCGGTGCTCAGCGCATCTTTGCTCGTTCTCACCCCCAAGTTACATTCAGACCTTTTTTTGAGGGGCAGCCCGTCTGCATGCTTACGAAAGCAGACTCTGTGTTTGGATCTCTTTTATCTCTCTTTCACCTTCTTCCTATCACACCTTACTGCCAATAGCACAGCATTAGGGGAGAGTTTTTTGCAATTTTCTCGGACTCCTGTGTTGCAGTCTGTCATGTGGAGGTGTCTTTGCCTGAAGGTGTTTGCAGCATACAGTCAGCAGCTTTTTCCTCTCCACTTAGGCAGAGAAGTATCTTTTCTTCTCTCTCTGGCAGTTTCTGGGTTTTAGTTGCACCAAATCCTTTAACTGTTTCTCAAGGTTTAACGTGTATTTTAAAACACAGAAAGCTGGATTTTGTCTATAGAGAAGATAAATCTTCCAGCTTTGGTTAGGAAAAGTCTGAGGGGCTATTGCATCTGGTGTGAAATGGCTCTGAGTATACTGTGTTTCCTGGCATTGTGTGTCTGCCAGATTTCTCCAGAGCTCATCAGCAGCTGAATGGATTGTTGAAAAGATAAGGCCAAAGATTGGACTTAAACCTTTATATTAGTGTTGCATATCACTGAGCTTTTTCCTCTGAGGCTTAAACCATAATCCAGTTTAAGGCTATAGAGGGCACTATGTTGCTGGTAGATGCAGAGTTGTGAAGCTGAAGCGCTCATCTACCATGGAATTAAGCATCCTGTGCCCAATTCATAGCAGTGGAAGTTTTAGGTGTTATATCCTCTCAGGTTGCAGCTGGATCTGTGCATTCAGTCTATTATGCATTCACTGTTTCCAGGTGGGAAGGTCTTCTTTAGTTTTTGCAGGCTGTGCTGTGGACTGTGGCTGACACAGCTGCAGGGTGTTGTCTCACATGAAAGGTGGTGGCAATTCAGCATCACAGAAGTGTATCTGCCAAGCACCAAAATATACAAAAGAGCTGGTAACAGTATCTTCCAAGAGATTCCAATTTATTCCAGTCTCTTGGGTTGCTGAGAGAAATTGACACTGTTCATTTCTTGTTTGCTGGAAAATGACCAGAAAACAGGGATTTCAACCCTGTGTTTACAGGATTTGAAAGAAAATATTTCCTGTGTTTACCTGTAAAACACATCTTTTTCCTTGATGATCATTGTCATTCATGTTAATAAATAGTAACATAGACTATTCAAAGAAGTTCTCTTTAATCCTTCTAGTGGCAAATTTGTTTTTTCCCTTCAGCCTTCTCACTGTACACATTTACTAAGAGTGTCTTCTTTACAACAGTTCCACACTTCCATGTGTCCTGTTCTCTGCCCAAACCCCACAAACTGTGGTTTGGGTGACCAATGGTGTGTCTGCCTTTTGTCCCACTTAGTTTCCATCCATGGCTGTACAGTATTCAGCACAATAGGATCATCTGGCTTTGGCTGGAGTAAGTCACGGAGGGTGAACCTATGCTTTCAAAGAATTTAATTCCCTAAGTCTGACCCATTGGTTGCTTTTACTTTGATTCTGTGCTCTATTTTTGACATGAAACAATTATTTTCTTCTAAGAGTAGTATTAGCATCACTTAGGATTTAGCTCTCTCCATTGCCTGTGGATAGTTTGGAGAGTGCAAAGCTTTATGCTCTTTTCCCTATGTGGCTTTGAAAGATCAAAAAGCTTTTCTATCTCCAGCATCCATAAATGTCTTCCTGCCAAGCCTTCAGGCCATGCAAACGTGCCTTGGCATCAGATTAACAGTATGTTTCTCTGGTGGATGGTGACCTAAGTATTGCAGGTGTTTTAACATTACTCTCTCCTTTTAATTGTGATCTTTCAGGACCATAGTGGAACCTGGAGAGATGAAGGCACACCTTAGGCATTGTGAGCACGTGGAGAGGGCTAAATGTGAGTAGCACATAAGCCCCTGCACTGCTTGGCTTATCTGCCAGGAATCATTGCCTGGGGCAGGTGTCTTTCATGACATGAGCACAGCTTTTGTGGTCTTGACTCAAGAAAGTTAAAGAAAGAAGACAGCTTTACATATCCTCTGCTATGATCCTGTGTGTGTGAAACTTCTGAAGAGTTTAATACCTCACTGGAACTTGAATAGGGCTCTGCCTGTGGGAATAGATTAAAATCTTGGCTCCAGTACTACTTGATAGGAACTCAGCCAGGTCTCTACCCTCTTGTGGGAAATCCTTACTAGGGAAGGAGTCTGCAGTCTTCCCTATGCATCCTTGTCAGCAATTGGGTAGCACACCACCACCTGTCTGGCTGGGGGCCCTGGCTGGCAGCATGTGAAAGGATAAACAGAAGGTTGGATCAATAACCACATGCCTCTTGTATGGTATGTCCCCAACACAAGCTACTGCTGCTCTTAGAGCTTTTGGCTTTCCAAATTAATTTCTTCTTTCTTTGTACAGATGATCTTTTAAAAATTGATTTGCAGTTGAAAATACTTTTAAAAATGTAAAATCTCCTTGCTTTCCTCCTTCCCTTTACTTTTAACAAGAACAATGTCAGGAAGGTCAAGTCTGGGTTTGTTGGAAAGACCCCTGATGCAACAGGGGTCACACATTGGCTGAGCAGTGCTGCAGTGAAGCTGGGTGGATTAGGACAGTGCAGTTAATGGTTGAAGGTGCCAGTTAATCATTCTGAAGGGAAAAAGCTGGTAGCAAAATCCAAATCCCTTTTCTGGCCCCTGCTAAGCAATAAACAGTCAGAAACTCTCTTTTGAGAGTTTGATCTGTTTGTGGGGCAGCTTCTCTGCCTTTAGGTTTGAAACTGTGATTATCTGAACTAAGCATGAAATGATCCCAAACCAGAAACCTGTATTTGAAAGGATCCACTGTTGATGCTTACCTCCTTCAGCCATCCATTGTGGATCTTAGAGGACACCTCCCCTCCCCTGTCTCTGCTCCCAGGTTATCTTTAGGTAGATAGCTTACCCTTTTATCAAATGTCTGTCTCCTTTAGCAGCTCTGCAGGGAGCCTCTGCCTACCAGATGTGCTTGATCTTGGTCCCAGGGAGATGAGATTGGGTTAGCACCTTCACCTGCTCACTGCTTTGCAGACCTGGTTGATAGCAAACATCCATTAAAAGCCAGATGAACAGGATCCCCCACCCCCCTTTCTTACCACTTGCTTTTCTGCTGAGGACTGAGCGGTTACTGATGTGCATTATCTCACCAGATGTTTATATGCTTGGGGTCATTTCTGAGGTCTATTAAGTGTGCCTGTGTCATCCCAAGGGCAGGGATGGATACATCAGTAGGGATTTTCTCTTTCAGCACTGCTCTTCTCCTGTTGCAGTTGGGCTTTGTGCATTTTTCAGCTTTGTCCAGCATAGAAGTAAGGTAAAATGCTCTTGGCTTTCAAGTGGCTGTTCTGCCTCCTTCCAGTTATACTGAGGTGCATGGCTGATTTCAGTCATCTGGGATGCCTGTATACTGTCCTAGTTCCTCCCCAGGGTAATTGTTACCTAATGCCACCTCTGAATGCTGAGATCTCTTGTAGGAATGCCTCTGCTGCATGGATATGGTTGCTAACCTCCTCGGGGTACTGGCGTTGCTGTCTTTTAAAGGATCGAGTTCTGCTGTGTAGGGTTTCAGCTCTGCTCCCAGGAGAACATGAGTGTGCTTGTCACAAATGACCTGTTGTAAAATGTCAGCATGCTTGGAAGAAAAATCTTGTACTGCTAGGGTTGAGCTCTGCTCCTTGTCTCTTGGCTGCTCCTGCTTTTACTGCTCAGACTTGAGCAACTCTGACACGATCAGGCATCTTCATGGCTTCATTCTCTTTGTTCCAGTCTGCTGGTTATACTGTGGCCAGCATGGATGGGCAGAGTCTGGACATGGCTTAGTGGCAAGGATCTTTGTTCCTGTGTTAATACTCCTTGGAGAAGGAATTGCTACCCTGGGAGAAGGAGCTGCATTCCCCCTGCTTGGCTCACCAAATGAGTTGTCCTATGCAGCTTGAAGCTGCTTCAGTGCAGTTGAGGAGCCCATCAAACCAAAGAGCACTCCCAGTTCCCTCTTCCAGCAGAGCTTTGGGCTGGTAACATTCAGCCAAGAGACAGTGGTATCTAAATTCAAGAGTTTGCAAAGCAAATGGCTGTCCCCAGCCTTTGGAATAGATTATCTATGAGTAGAGAGACAAGGTAGTTGTGCTGATGTGTGGTGGTCAGGGCAGGATGAAACAATCTGGAGGCTTTATGTCACAGCAGGCTGCCTGCACTGACTCCCCTGTGGTTGAGTGTGCTGGGAGGAAAGCCAAATAAAAGTTCAGGGGAAAAGCTTTTAGCAAGTCCATGAGCTGGGGGCACAAGCTCCAAAGACTCCAAGTTCCATTTTAAAAATGATGAAGAAGCTACTATTGATTTTCACTGGGACTTGGTTGCCAGGGAGATGATGTCCTAAGAGACAGCACAAATGCTTTTGGCTGCTGACAGCTGCAAGTAACCTCTGGCTTTACTAGAGCCCAGTCTGGGGGCAGTGTGTGGGTGCAGGAGCCCACTGGTGCAATTCAGCTTGATGGTTGTACACCACGTAAAATGGCACCAGTCTCGCTGCTTTGAGTTAAAAGGGAGAGGAACTGACACACCAAATCATGGAGAGAGAGGTGAACAGACATCCTAAGGAAGCAATTGTTGGAATAGGAAAGGGAGCCCAGACTTCCTGCATCCTGGAGCAGCTTGTCTGTTCATCTCACCCACAGCCCCAGCCCTTAGAGAGCCAGCTCTAAGGAATTGCCTTCTCCTGTCCCTGCAAGGTAGGATCTGTGCTGGTGCTGAGAACACGAGGCAAGAAGTTAAGTGGTTGACCCAAAGCCACCCGTGAAGTGTGTGGCAGCATTTTATGTTATTTTCTTTGGCTTTCAAAGCTGTCTTGCAATTACCTGATACAAAGTACACAATCTGAAAAAATACTACTCTCATATTCAATCATTGTCTTCCTCAAAACCCATTTCCCATTTTATATGGATTAAACAGGAAGAGGGATTCAATGTGACCCTACCTGAGGCAGGAGGTGACGTACGAGC
This sequence comes from Erithacus rubecula, assembly GCF_903797595.1. Taxonomy (NCBI): domain Eukaryota; kingdom Metazoa; phylum Chordata; class Aves; order Passeriformes; family Muscicapidae; genus Erithacus; species Erithacus rubecula. The sequence continues at coordinate 23,569,428 of NC_136660.1, read as the reverse complement.
TCTCTAATTTAGTCATTTGGGAGGAAGCAGCTGGACCTTCTAATGTGAAATGGTTTTCTTTTTTTTTTTGATCTTCCTTTTTCATGCTGTATCCTCTTAATCTGTGCTGCTCACGCAATGGGAACTGGTCCCCAGGATCCTGAGAGGGGCTGACAGCACTGTGTGTTGGGTGACATTGTGAGGCTGGATGCTTTCATGTAGCCAGAGCAGACACCTTCTTGCCTGCAGCATGCTGTGTAAATATTGCATGGAGAAGGCAGAGAGCAGCACAGTAGCACACTGTTTGAAATTGGTGGTGTCTGCTGTTTAATCAGGTAGTGTCAAAGGCAAATACAGTCAAGTTGATGGAAAAAAACCCTCCTAGTAACTTCACTGCACTTTGGTTCACACCTTTAGAGAGGCTTTATTGAAACTTTTACTGAGAAGTTTGTAATTACTAAGTTTTTTAATATAGTGCATTTTCCTTTGTCTTTATCTTAAATACAAGAATTCAGTCTCCAGGATCTGTTTGTTATTCTCTTCTGGATAGGCACATCTTCACATTTGAGATGTGAGGGTAAAGCAAAAGGAAGGAATTTATTTCTTCAAGCTCACATTCACTAGATGTCAATTTTATGGTATTTTCACTGCATGTATTTACAAATATGGGACAAGGGTTGGAATGCATAAGAGCATTTCTTACACAGCAAGGATGCTTTAGCACAAAAATGTGTGCAGACAGGCCTGAAAGATGGTGTCTGCACTAGGCTGTTAGGGACAGGTGATGACACACAGGGACAGGCAGGTGGGAGCAGTGAGACAATCTCAACCAGCTGAACAGGTGATTGTCTTGGCATAGAGGCTACTGTCTGGTCAGCATTTAGGCCTTGTTGCAAAAAGTGGTCATGAGGAAGGATAATAACCTTTAGATCACCCTGGGTGAAGGTATAGCAAAGAAACACTCTATCTATTGTAGTACCTGTAAGTGCTTGAGCGTGATGATGGTATTAATTAGTCCTCTCATGCTTTTTGGTTTTGACAAAGCTCCTTCTTAATCCAGTTTTTGGAAGAGGAGCTCAATGTGTAGGTAACCAACAAAGTCCTTGAACTGGGAGCATTCTCCTTTTGTGGTCAGAATACAGATCCCCAAATTTGTGTCTCCATCAGAATATCACACATTGCACTACTTTGCTGCAGTGTATTCTAAATTGGTCATAGTAGACACTGACTGCTCAGGGTGTACCATGGCTTCACAACAAGGCTGTAATTCTGTATTATTGTAATGCAACTTGTTTAGTTTGTTAGAGTCAACTCACTGGATAGAATAAAATATTCAAAGACTCTAAGTGTCCATAAATGTGTGTGTGGTCCCACACATACCCTGTTTGAAACCTGACTGGCAGTAATAATGTTTTGATATGTTGCTGGCACTGTTTCTCTGACCAAGGGGGTGTGTTTTGTTTTTCCTGTAAACCACGCTGGATAAATGCAGGGATGCACTGAGCTCTGATGCTCTCAGCAGTCAGTAGCATGGTTTTATAGGCTTGATGCAAACTTGTTTACAAGGAAAACACCCCTGTCTCTGTTCACAGGGAGAAACATGCCAAATCTCTACTAACCATAGCTTCTAACAGGAGCTCCACACTGCCATTCTGTCTCCTTTACAGAAGTCTTCCAAGCTGCCCCAGAAATACTGGAAACATGGTTCTCCACTGTCCATATGCCTGCAAATGCAAACTTGAAGTTCATAAATCACCCAGAAATGTTTGAACAAACATCCAGTGTGATACACACAGGACATTGTGCAGTGTGGTAGAAGAACCTTTAACCAGTGTGGCCTTTCTGCTCTCTGGATCTCGGTGTGCTCTGCTGCAAAGCCAATGGGATCTACTCACCTTTTATGAAGTGCAAAGATGCAGGTGTTAGCTCAGGGCTGACTGCTGGCATCAGTTTTGACAGCCCCAAGTTTGTGTCATCTTCCTCTACTGCAGGGCTGTCCCTGGGAGCAGGGCCAAGGTCTGGTTGTCATTGGGGAATGAGAATGGAGCTGGTGCTTCCCTGACAGCGCTCCGTGGATGGGATGACACAAGAGCCACATTCCCCTCTGAGGAAACACAGCTAGGATCCCAGCCATGCTTGTTGACTCAGCCTGTTCCCCATGTTTCCTCCCTGTGTCAGAGTCCCAGGGTCTGTGGAAGTGTTTGAGGTGAGGCATGGAGTATGTTCTTCTGGGAGCAGCCCTTGGCAGTGGGCTGCTGGCTGCTGCTGGCTGATCTCTCCCTGCTGTCTCTGCATTACCTGTCAGGAAAGCTCCTGGCACAGGTGAAACCTTCTTTCCAAGCGTTCTTGTACCCTCAGGGGCTTGATGTAATAGAGAACATCTCAATTAGTGCTTTCCTGACTCTATGAAGATGAGATTTCTAATTGCTCCCTCAGCATCCTGTGAGATTTTCCCACTCTTTGACTAAGGTTATTTATTATTTATGCATTAACTCATGTGTGTGGCTTTTTTGTGCCTAGAAGGTTATTTGTGATTTCCCCCTCTCCATCAGGTGCAAGCCTGACAGTAAACCCCTCTGACTCCAAGCAAAATACTTTGAAAATCAGTTTAAAATGTTTTCCAATTCCCATGCCCTACAAGTGCTTTGCTGCTTTGAGCTCAGTGTATTTCCTTTGCCTGAAAATTTGATGCTCTGACTCCTGCCTCATCTTGAGCAACTGAGCTGTGGGATGGTTTTTCCTGTGGTGGATGGTAGAAGAGGCAGCTGAGCTCCTGGTCTTCTGCAGAATCAGGGCAGCTGGCACACCCCTGCTAATGCTTTCAATTTCCCAGAGCTATCACTCCAGCAACTTTCACTGGCATTAAAGTCACTTAGGACTTAAAAGCAAACAAACAAGGATATGTGAAATATTTTTCTGGAAGAAAGCCATGGAGAGCAGATTAAGTGCATGTCCCTCCTCCCATCTTCCAGACGTGTCACAGGAAGACAGTTCAGCATTTTCCTCAGTGGGATGAAAACAGGCTCTGGAGCTGACTTCTGGGATGGGACAGAGGAAAGCCAGCAATAGGAAGGAAGCTCTGTATGTGTGTGTTCTAGAAATATGTCTATATCAGGTGAAACTGTCTAGAATCCCTGAAGCAGCACAGATTGCTGGTTATGACTTTTTATTAATGAAACAGCTGCTTATTTTCAGTTAATAACAAGATATTGTTAGAGAAGAATAAAAAGTGACTGGTTCTAGAGGAACATCCATGCTGATTTTCTATGTACCAGAAGGCATCAATCCTGTACCTTATGCATTTTTCAAGCCCTGGATGTCCTTAACAAGTAATTTTTCCCCCCCACCCTGAATTCAGCTAAGTTTTTCCTCTAACCTTTCAGCAAAAAGTGCTTTATAAAGACAAGCCAGGATGTTTTACTCAAAAGAAATCTAGTCCAGTAGAGAGCCTCTGGAATACTCTCACTTGAAGCATATGGAAGAGTCTTTTGGCTGTTATTGCTCAAGAAGAAATTTTCTGTTTAAACTTTTGCTGCTGTCTTTGTGATTGTAGCAGTCTGTGTCAAAACTCTGGACTGTTTTAAAGAAGCAGCTTTCCACCTGTTTCTGAGCTGGGCAGCTGTAGCTTGCATTTCATCCTTTCACACAGACATCCCCAGTATAAATAGTTCCATTTAAACTAAAAATACTGTCAGTGAATTTTCCATGGGTAACAACCCTTGGAGATTGCAGGCATGGTCTGTGCAGAGTGTGTCTGTCTGTCCTGAAACCTCCCTCTGTCCTCTGGCTGTAAGGACCAGTGGCCTTTTGAACAGCAAGGGCAATTTGCTGGTGGCACTGGAGGGTGACTGTGTACACTGTGTACAGGTGTGTGAGGCACTGCTGTCTTAGAGGGATCTCCTCTTTTGAAATAACTGGGGCTCTGGCCCGAGAGAGCAGCAGTGTCTGAGCACTCACAGCTGGGGATGGGAGCAAGGCACTTCCTGCTGATGGTGTTGAGTTTTCTACCACCCCTTCAGCTGAAGGAATGTACATCTGCCCTTGTGTTGGCCAGAATGACCATTGGGGTTGCTGTTTTACAGAATTCTTCTCTTGCTACTTTGGGAAAGTGTGCAGATGTTTGGTAGGGATTGTCTTTTTACGTGAGATCTTTGCTCTGCATTGGAGTAAGAGGAGAGCATGGTCAAAGAAGTGAGGTGGAAAGGAGAGGTTTGCAATTGATTCCATTAGAGCTGAAGCCACAGCCCTGGCCAGACCCTAAGAATACTCTTTTATTCTTCCAATTCTTTCCCCCCGTTCTGGCAAGCTCTAACACTGCCCACAGCATGGGGTTATTTCCCGTTGTCTTAGTTCTGGAGTTTTAGGTGCTCTGCCAAATTCAGTAGTCCTGGACTGAAGAGCATCTTATGGGCAATCACCAGATCCTTCCTCTGAGATTTGAGGGCCTGTGGAAGACTCAGAGCACTGATGTTTTTACCACTCCTGAGGAAAGGTGACTCAACCCTGTGTGCCAAGGGCTTTGTGGGGCTCTGCCCATCATGTTATCCCTACAGTGATTCTGAGCCATCAGGGACCTGATCCATGTGCTAAAAGTGAGATTGATCCCTGCCAGGTACTGGCATTTTTGGGATTCCAGGTATCCTTTGTTGGGATCTTGTGTGGAGCTGTGGCTTCTTGGCTGTTGTCTTACTGTGTGTGAGAGGCGTTGGCTGGGTTATGATAAAGACTTTGACTCATATGAGGGTGAGGGTGCAACCAGCCATGTGATTTGGTTCACAGGTGACTTGGAAAGATCCTAAATGAAGACATTATGTCTGCTTGTAGAAAAAGATACTTTAGTTAGTACTAGCAAAGGTCTGACAGTCAAATGTGTACTTTATCTTCTAGCAGCCTGTCCTGCCTGGCCCTTTATCAACCTTTGCATCTGGTTAACATGAGCTGCAGCAGATCTGGGTCAAACTTCTATTGCCAAGAGGCCAATGTGTTCCCTACTGTACGTTATGGCAGAAGGGGTTAAGCAGAAGGCAGTGGTGGCTTCAGGCAGTAGCACTGCAGTAAATGCTGACATGACATGGGAAGCTCTTCAGCTGACGTCCTTGTGAGCTTCTCCATGACATCAAACTCCTGGACCATCTCCAGTGGAGTTTGGCCTTGCCCCAGTGACAATAGATGTTAATCTGTTGGCTTGTCAAAAAAACGTGTTAGTGGTTTTTTCACAGATCCATTTCCAACCCTCAGATTTCCCTGCTTGTAAACACAGCATTATGTCATTGTTTTACCAGGAGCCAAGCACCAAAGCCAATTTTGCAGTGCTGTCATCAGCTAGTGTCCATTCTCTTTGGGGCTTTATCTGAGTTGCCAGGCTTTTTTTCCCACTGTTGCCCATGTTCTGGTCTCTGGGTCAATGAAAAACCTGTGATGGTTTATGGGAAACCTGTAGGGTCTAGCAGTTCTGGGTAGCACTTTCCAACATATTTGTGTCAGATGGGGCTCCTGTACCTGCTCAGCAAAAATGCCTGGTTTGTAAACCTTGATCTTCTGGTTATGTTAGCCAAGACAAACTCTTGGATTCTACATGTAAAACAAGGTAAAGGGTTTTGCAGCCCAGCCTTGCTTCTAGTTGATAAAATAATAGCCAAGTCATAGTTACAGGCAAGGTCCTGCCCTTGCTAGATCCTGTTTGCTTCAAAACACAATAGCTGAGTTCCTACTAAAAAGATTGGTTGTCAAATTGCTAACATTATAAATTAACTTCCATAGCTTTCAGAAACAACACTCACCACAGATCAAATAAAAACATTTATAATTTTCTTGTAACTCTTGTTCCTTGTTTTGCTTCTAGACTTATTTCCAGCTGTTTCTGTGAATGATATGATAGAAAAGATTTGTAAAGTTACCTTCAGTGGTCAGGATCTAATCCACTTGAAACAGACAAGCCTCCCATCCATACCTCTGCTTGGTCTTTCTGGGGCTAGGAACACTCCAATTGTGCTCATACCAAACCTGTCTGAAATCAATCCCACATCAGCTGGAGTACTGTAGAAGCAGAGGAAGGAGGGGAGAGAGTTGCTCATCTGAATGCAGAGCATGAATTCTTCTGATACAGACACAGGTAGATGATGAACAGGTTCAGGCTCTTGACAATAGTGAGGAATTGCAGCATTCTTGGGTATGAGGTGGAATACAATTAAATTTTATTTATGTAATTAGGTTTTTAACACTTTGTTGACAAGTGATACTGACTGAAAGGACAAGTGGTTCAAACAAGAAATTGACAAATTTTTGGGGTAAAGACTGCTGTTAAACACAGCAGTCAAGTCATGTGTTTGGGTCAGAAAGTTGCTAAAAACTAAGCACAGAGTTCTCTGTGCTGCTGTTAAGCAGTTACCATCTAAGTTTGCTAAAAACATAATGCTGAGCTTAAGCACAGCTTCATTCTGTCCCAGCCTGTACCTTCTGATGCCTTCCCAGGTCTGCCCGAGGTGTGTGGCTGTAGCCCAGGCTGCTGAGCCTTGCTCTGTGCTGCTCATAGCAGTGAGAGCTGAGTCCCAACCAGATGGAGTCAGGAGGCACAGTGCATGCTGTGGGGAAGAAGAGACCCCTCCCATCATCACTTCCAGCTCCCTCCTCTGCTCCATGCACTTCTTTCTGGATCCCATCACATGTTTATTGGCTGGTGTTGCACATCTGGGCCTTGGCAGATCACTTTCTGTTTCCCAGCCTTGGGTCAAGTGGCAGTTTATTTTTGTTAGGGATACCATGTCTGGTATTACTATTAATATGTATTCAGGCTTTGTACTTATTGAATGCCTTTCATCCAAGGGTCCCACAACACTCTGTACATCAGCACCTCTTTGCAAGGTGGGCAGATCAGACAGGGAGAGCATTGTGTTTGCAGCTGTATGTCTGTCTCCTGCACAAGTGCCTTCTCAGAGCTGTCACGAGACTAGTGGATAATATGGGCTGATGGAAAAAACTGTCTTTTATGGCTGAAAGTACTGAGTGTGTCATGGAACTGTAGAACACAGACCTGGGGTAGATCTAGGCCATTAATGCTGTACAAGCATATTGCATTCCCACATAAGTACCTTCAGAGTGGTTGGATTGGCTTGATTGGAAGATTCAAATTTATTCTGATGGTTAATAACTTCCTTTTATTATTCAGAAGCTGGTGCTGTTTTCACACTGGTTTTATCCTTTTTCATAAACAGGTTTCTGTTTGATTTGACCTTCTGTCTTGCTTCTCTCCCCTACTTCCTACAAAATACTCGTGTTCCTTCTTAACCTTCATTCAGCCAAGCTGCTCCAGCCTCCACCCTCAAAGGTAGAGAGCAATCAGCTTTTCCTGCCTCACGTTTCTTGCAGTCCCTGCAGTGTGAATGCAGGTGAGCTGTTGAGCCCAGGCAGTGGTGACAGTTCAGTGTGGGTTGTTTGCACTGCTGGGCACAGCCGTGCTCATGTTGGCAGATGCAGCTGCCAAGAGTAAGCTTGATGGGGTGGTTCTCCAGATGTAGGCAGGTGTGATTTGGAATAGATGCATTCCAGGGCCTGTCCTGTCCCTGAGCTGTGTCAGCATGAGGGAGGATGTCTGTACCTTGTGATTCTTTCGCAGTTTCATTTTCCTCCCTTCAAGGAGTTTCAGAGCTGGTCCAAAGCCTTGCAAGTGACACTTCACTTACAAAAGCAAAGAGAGAAAATGTGGCTGGTGATGTTCTCATGTTAGCTTTAATGAAGGTCATTTTAAACAGATGATGTCTATTTAATGTTCTGATAGCACTGATAAACTGTTTTTCAGCAGGTCTTGGGAATGGAGTGGGAGAGAAGGGCACAGTTCTAGAGGGCAGCAGCTTGCCTGATGACACTCTTGGCAGGGCTGCTGGAGCACTTGGGTGAAGCCCCCTCTCATTTGGACAATCCTTGCACGTCCTGCTTGGGTGAGAGGAGAGGTGGCCTGTGGTTTCTGTTTGAGCTTCAACACCAGTAAATAACTCCAGACTGACGCTGTGGAAGCGTGCTGTTTTTGTGAAGGGATGACAAGGGGAGAGCCAAGCATAACAAGAGTTTCTCAGTGCTTGGGGTCACATGTGGAGCTTGTACTGTTGGCAGACACAGAAATGATGTGCCACATCTTACGTGTATCAGCAGAGATAGCTGGGGTGATTATCAGCAAACTCCTTTGTAGGCTGGTTTGTGATACTGATGATCCAAAAATGATGCTGGGATGTTTCAGACAAACACACTCTCTTTTCAGCTGCCATATCTGCTATTTTTTAATATTTTTGGCATTTGTCTCTGGGGTAAGGAAAAGGCCATAGCAACCCCTGGGATTTCAGTCTTAGTTGTGAGGTTATGGATCTACTGCCATTAAGTTTAGTGTCACTCGAAGCTGTCCCCTTTACAAAGCTGGGTGCTGACTCTATTCCAAAGTACTGAGACCCCTGTCCAAAGCTGTCCCTGACCCTGGCTGTTTGGCCAGCTATCCTGGCTGGTGTCTTTCCATCCCCCTGTGCTGGGGAACATTCCCAGGACCTGACATGAAGATTGCTCAGTGTCTTCTCTGGCATCAGCTCAGTGTCTGTTTTTTTAACAAATCAGTCCTACAAGATGTGTCAGTGAACTAAGGAGGCTTTGGGATGGCTGCAGCCTATTTCATCAAAGCAGCCTGAGACTCATTTGCCCTTCAGCTGTTGAACTCTTGTCTTAGAGGCTGTTTTCTTTGGGAGACCTCAGAGGGGAACATGGTCCCTTATGTTTTAAGGCAGTTTTCACACTGAGCTTTGTGGTCTATTTCAGAATGCTGGTAGAAGTAACATAGGCTTTCTTGGGCTTAAGTTCACTGTTCAGTGGAGGAAAAATGTGCAGAGATCACTGGTTAAAATGATAGTTGATGTCTTTGCACTTCTCCACAACCATCAGTGAAACTACAGAAGCACTTTGGAGCCTGTGTTTGCTGTGACAGTGTCCCCAGTAGGTAGCAGTGTGGGGGATTGTGAGGGAAGATCTTACAGCTCTTGAATGTAATTTGCTAAAGGCAAAACCAGAAGGTTACAAACCATCTTTCTGCATTGAGGGGGATATTTGAGCTGGGATAGTGATGATTGTTCGTGGCAGGTCCTTTGTTAAGTTTCTGTCAGAAGGGTTCATGTGTAGAGAGACTAAAATTGAGTGGAGAGGAAGAACCAGGGCTGGTGAGAGTGCAGTGATGCTTTGTGCTTACAGCTAACTGCCTCTCCTAGACTTGTGAAACACTCATACATTCCTGGTGAAACCTATACAGTCCTGCATGGAAATGGTGTGGATCTTAGTGGGGATTTTTTATTCCTCCAAGGTGTCAGACAACTTGCCTGTTGTCACTGAGCAGATCTTAGGGAAGAGTGGCCCCAAGAGAGTGGATATGGGATTTGTTTGGGGGTCTGTAGGCCTCTGTGAGACTGTCTTCTCAGGAGATGGTGTGTTAGAAACTGCACTGTTTCTGGGAGTTTTTAAGCTGCCCATGCCAGTATCCCTTCAGCTGGTCCTGACCAGTATCAGGTGTGACTCTGGTTTTCTACCACTGCTCTGGCTACTTGAGTATGCTCTGGGGCCAGAACAAGGATTGTCCTTAGTGGTGTTTTAGGTGGTAGCTGAGCACATCAAGGAGCTCCTTGTTTTAGCTGCTGGCCTGAGGAGCTGGGCTCAGCACTGCACTGACCAGTCAGGAGGCAAGAAAGCATCTCTGGGCAGTGGCATGGCTGGGAGCCTTGAGTGCAGAATGAGCCAGGTTCTGTCAGGTGCAGCTAGAGCACCTGGGTCAAACAGCAGATGCCTGCCTCCCTCTCCAGCCTCCCCAGAGATGTGTCTGTGAAGGCACAGAAACAAATTTCAAAGTAGGAAGGTGGGACAATGTTGATGATAAGTGCCTGAGATACTGGGCCCGTTTCCTGAGGTCACATTGCCTCATTGGCAGATGGGGATTAGCAGGAGTTGGGCTGGGGGATTGCCAACAGCTGTCACTCATCTTGGATAAAGAGAAGCTAACACTCAGCAGTGCTACTCTGCCTATAAAATGCTTACTAGACTTTTTGTTACTCTAATACTTAACAATTATACAAAGGGAATTAAAATTAAGAACATTTATTGCAAATCTTTCCTTTGAAGTTTTTTCTCTGATGTGATTTTTCAAAAATTGGTTCGTTCTCTTTCACTGGGAGTGTGTAGCTGAGGAAGAAAACCAGTTGTCTCTCACCAGGTAACTGCCACATCTGAATTCTTCCCTGTGTCCATGAAGGTTTGCTGGGCAGAGGAATTGAGGTTCCTCATGCTTGAGCAGTGAACTATAATAATGATTTTGACTCCACATGCTCAAAACTGATCTTGCAAAGAGATTGTTGCCAAAATTGCAGGGGCAGGATTTGGTCTCCCTTTGATCTCAGTTTAAATCTCATGGGCCATTTACTGCAACTTAATAAGTAACAGTGCATGAGTAGTGGGGAGCTCACCCTGCCTCAAACTCAGTCTCCTCAAATACATGGTAGAGCAGACTTGCTCTCTTTGTAGATAAACTGAGTCAAATGGTCTTGCAGTGCAGGTCAAGGTTTGTGCAAAGATGCCATGAATTAACTAATGCATGTAATAAGGTAAATCATGGCTCTTTGGTGATGTGTGTGATCAGTGTTCCATGGTTTAGTGAGCCAACTGAAGTGGCTTCAGGGATTGGGAGTTTTGTGTTGTCTCTCTCCAGTGTGGTTTGATGTTTGCTCAATATGAAATGATTCATCTGGTGAATTAAGGGTGAATCAAAGGCCTCTTTTACAACTCCCACTGCTTCACTGTTTTTTGTGGTGGGGAAATCTTTTCATTTCCGTCCTGGTTTAATACACCTCCATAAAGTACATGCTAATGATGATTCTGGCCATGGAGTGCTATGGATTTGCCAGCAAGAGAGTCTGTTATCACAACGTGAGATGCTTGCCTCTCTCAAATTACATCTTCTAATTTGATTTATTTTGAATGTCTTTGTATTTCTACAATATGTGGTTTTATTATCCTGTGTTAGTTGCTGTTGTCTTAGACTCTAAGAGTTTTCCTTCATGCTGTCAGGAGGAGAAGCAGGACATAAAAACTATTATCATTACTGTTGCTGAAAATTTGCCAAATTACAAACACACCTAGTGTCTTTCAATCGTATTTAGAGATACAGTAATATTCCTTAGCATGCCCTAAAACTCCTCTTGTGAAATATATCATTAACCCATTATAAATGTGATTTCCTAATAAATATTAATTTTAAAATCAGAATTCAGCTGCATGCTTAGCATTCCCTAGGTAGCACAGAACCCTGGTGATGGAAATTACTTGGGCTGCTCTGTGCTCGGGAGAGTTGTACTTGTAGGGGCTAGAAACTGAAGTTGCTGCTGCAGCTGTTCCTGACATTTTTGCAGGATGCTCAGGCTCTCCTGGGCTCTCAGCTGGCCTTGCAGCCCTGAGGGTTTCTTTGGCACATCCCAGCTCCTGGGTGCTGAGCCACACAGGGAGTAGCCCCTTGCTGGCTCTGTGAATGTTGGGGGCTGCCCAGCAACAAAATTCAGTCTATTTTTGTTTTTGGAAACTGGCTGGGTAGAATTCTGCTCTGTGCAGTGCTAAATTAGAGAATGAAACTGTGGCTGAGGGGTGTGTGTGTCTTTGCTCCCAGCAGGGACAGTGGAGGGCTCTGGTCTTCTCTGCCCACCACTCCTCTAAGGGCAGGATGAGCATGGCTCAGCCCCAGGCAGTGCTTCCCTTGCTTTCCACTGGCTTGGCTGGCATTAATGCTGGTCCCTGCCTTTCTCCACTCTTTGGATCTTGCTGGAGAAAGGCCAAGTAGAGCGTGGGAGGCCTCTGTAGCTTGAGCAGGACTCTGGGCTGGCTTTAGGGCTGCCCTCAGACTGGGTCTGCCTCTGCAGCACCAGGACGTGGAATGGAAAGGTTCTTTTGAATGTGAAAGTGAGCAGCTTTTGGAAGCTGCTGGGCAGTGGTGCAAATACAAGGACTAGGGTGTTTGGGAATGTGTTTGTGTGCCTGTTCTTTCCCATGTGCTGGTGGTGTGAGTGGCTTCAGGTTGTTACTGCATGTCTTGGGACATGGCACATCCCCTTTTCTAATACCCCATGCAGCTCCCACCAGAGGACCAGATGGGTCTGGGTGCCAGAGCCAGTCAGGCTCCTGCTGTGTGGGGTGAGAGTGCTGCTGATCCTCTTCCTGCAACCTCTTTGTCTTGGTGCTTCTCTGTGACTGTGGTTAGCCAATTCATGGAGCCAAAAGAGTCCCAGATTATTTCCTTTTTTGGAAGAGAAGCTGTGATGTTGGTCAGAAGGCAGGAGCTGTGGTCAGGGATGCTATCCTGTGCTGGGTAAAGTGTCATCTCTTCCAGCTACTCCCAACCACAGGTCACATCCTCCCTCCTCCCAAACCAGTAGGGATTAACTAAAGCCCATTTCCTGTAGGGTTTCCTCTTCTGTACTTTCAAGGGGCAGCACACCTGGTCCTTCTGGCAGATGTGTGATGGTAACCACAGGAGGGAAGGGGCAGCACCAGGACATGGTGAGCAGTGACCAGCTGCCTCCCACATCTGCCCAGCTGCAGCTCAAAGCAGATTTGACCATTTCAGCTGGGCAGCAGTTGTGCCTCTGACTCACCAGTCTCTCTGACACACACAAAGTACTTTTGCATATAGGAAGTAGTTTAACCATAGCTTTGCTCACTGCTTCAGTAAATTTGACCAGTCTGCATTGTTAAGCATAAATGTCATACACACAAATATAAAAAACATCTGGTTTCAAGTGAAAAGAGTGAGGAAGTGGGTATTGTGCTTAAAGTCTGCATCCTGAAGTCACTGCTCTGCAGCTAGGTTTTGTTTAGATAGATTCAGTGTAACCTGTAATATCAAGACTCTGATTGTACTTTGAGAATTAGAGCAAAGGCTGAGTTTTTGCCATAACTCTGAACTTTCTGCCCAGGTCATAAATATTTTGGAGACGTTCTTCCTGTCTCTGAACATCTTTTTAGTGAGTTTTCCTGCATGCTTCACTACCTGTTACTCTGGTGTGCAGCCTGGTGGGGATATCCCTATTGACTTCAGATTTGGATTTACAGTCAGGATAAATTGAATCTCAACCCACACTGAATGGGGCCCATTTATTTAGGAAACTCCTTCTAACTGCAGGCAGCTGTAGAAAGCTGCTGTCCCAGTGCTCATGGCCAGCTGCCTCTGGAATTTGGTGCCATGTATATGTAGCTGGGTCATCCTCTGTCTTTTCCTGTTACTGTAGCACTGTGTGAAGGAACATGCAAATATATTTTCTATAGATCACTGCAAGTCTTACAGAACTCCATCCTGTTCTTGGCAGCTTTCCAAACTGTGTGCTTGCTCCAGATTTTTGGCCATCTCTAGTGTCTGTGGGAAGTGGGAGAGAGTTTTTGATTATGTATTCTCTGCAACAGTGGATATGCTGTCACACTGTGCAAAGGATTAATGTCATTTTCATATGGCCTAGAAATTTTAACTTTGAAAACTAAAATGAGAAACAAGTAAATTTCCTTTTCATGCCTTTAGGACAAGAAAGTTTTGGGTGCTTCCATCTTTCTGATTAGAAACCATTTGATATCACTGTAAAGGATGCTGGACACGTACACCAATTACGTATTTATCATTTGACAGAAGCCTTGCACTGCCCTGCAGGCCTTTTAAACTCAGCATTAGTTTGAAAACACAATATATGAAGCCCTATCAGTGCAGCCTATCAGGATAACTAAATATTATTCATGGAGCAAAATATTTCCCTTTCATTATGAAAATAAGTGTTCTCTTCAGTGTTATGCTTCAAGCATGTTGTTCAAAAGATGTGAACAAGACATCAAAGAGAGGAAAATTATTAAGATAGCAGGAACTGAACCAGCTGCCTTTCCTTTGGTAATTAACAGACAATCTCATGCATTGCCCTGCTGAAATTGCAAACTTTCTTTTTTCCCCCTGAGAACTGTGTTCTGAAGTGGGGAGTCATTTTGCTGCTTTTAAAGTGAGCTCTTTAATTTTACACTCAGAATAAGACTTAGCAAGAAGTAAGAATCAGCTTCAGCACTGTGCTATAAGCTGGCTCTTCAGTCATCAGAACAATTCCAAGGGTCAGTGCTGTGTTCTCCTCTGTTTTAGGTGCAAGGATGGGATAAGCTGATCAGTGTCTTTGGTCTGTCTGACTTGGCCAAGGTGTGCACTCAGGTTTGTCCCACTGGCTGGTCTGAGTCTCTGTGAGGGATGTCTAGTGCCAAAAGCATGATTGCAGATCTCACCTGGCAGTCCCCACAGGCTCCCTCATTAGGAGAGCTGAGTCTCCAGAGATGCTGTTCCATTCTGTGGTGTGGTTCTCTGTGCAGTTGCAGTGCCAAGGTGTTTGCCTGGGAGTCACTTCTTTATAGCTTCTTCTGCATTGCACCTGCTAAAAACTCCATAGTTGTGGTACAAGAGGCAAGAAAAGAAAGTAAGTGCAAGTCCTGGCATGAACAATAATTCAGTGCATCCCTCAGGTTTGGAGGCCTCTGCCTTGGCATATTTGTGGAGTGACCTTAAGCAGCTTTTTGGACTCTCACATCTCACTTTGTGAATGCCAAGCGTTAAAAATCATCATAGTAAACACAGGAAAGAACAATCTGCTTTCTTTTTTTTTTTTTTTTTAAAAACTTCTTTGTTCTCCCTACATTTTTTCTTATGAACAAAGTGGGTCTCTGCCTTCACAGGACCTTGTGCAGGTGTGCTGGAGCTGCCTGTAGCCCTTGGTTTGTATAGCTGGGACAGCACAGAACTTGGGGTATTTACTTAATTTCTCATCCTAGATGTTGGGGTTTGCACTGGAGTATCTCCCCTGCCCCTTCAAAGCCATGTGGGATCTGCCTGCCTGTCTCTGAGTGTCAGGGCTTAGTGCCATGTCACTAAGGCATTACAGTCCTCTCTCCAGGATACACAGCCTGGTCCATAGAACCAGAACTCTGTGCTCAAAGCCTGCAGTTGGGACAGCAAATCAATATCTCTTGGCTTTTT
Organism: Erithacus rubecula; assembly: GCF_903797595.1. NCBI lineage: Eukaryota > Metazoa > Chordata > Aves > Passeriformes > Muscicapidae > Erithacus > Erithacus rubecula. Next base: position 23,554,400 of record NC_136660.1, on the reverse strand, counting down.
CAGAGTTTGGTCTGCTATGGGCACAGGAAACTGGTTCAAAACCAATGTCTTTGGTTTCCTGATGTCCCCCGTTAAGATAGGAGCAGCATCATCTCCTTCAGGCACTGGGGAGAGCAACATGAGGATGGGGTTTCATGGAAGAACTCATTTTCTTTGAAATTTCAGCCCCTTGAAGTGAAGGATATTTGAACTGTAGCTTCAGTGAAGCTGTTTCTCAGGGGAAAAAGCTGTGGTGAAAAATCTCTTGCAGTGACTCAAGTATCAGGAGACATGGCTTCTGTCCTCACCCTTGCTGCACACTGCTGTTGCCAAATCAATCATCATCTGAGCTTTTTCTCCCTCCTTTTCCTCCCTATTTTTTTAAAATCAGCGTTTCAGAATTGCCTCAATGAAGGCCATGGTGGCCACTGGTGTTTTTTAGCTTGATGCAAGCTATTGTCTTTTCATTGTCTTTTCCCTGCTTCAATTTTGGGGGGATGTAGGGGCATTTTTCTGTCTCTGGTCAAGTTTTCAGCTTAGCAAATGCCTGGTGCCTCTGTAGGATGGTACAAGTGATCTGTGCAGCCACAAGGAGAGACAGCACTTGCAAATTTGGTTCTGTTCCCTGCCCAGCTGTCCTTGACTGGGGATGTGACAGCTGTGACACCATGTTCTGTGTTAAAGCAGCCTTGTGATTTACTAGATATGAAATATATTTAAAGTATATTCTGGGGTAAGGCTACACCTCCTTTTTGGAGTGTGGCCAGACCTGTGTTCTTCCTGCTGATATCAGTTCCAGATAAGGAAGAAGGTCAAAAAATCTTGGTGGCTTTTAATTACATCATCAGACAAGTTGTAGCTGTAAACAATGAAATTAGTGCATATGCTGTGTGTGACAGATTGTTGATTTATTCCTGGAAAGAAGTTCCTCTTTACATTTTCTTCCCCAGAATTGCTGTCTGCTTTTGTGCAAAGATGTGGTAGAGCCCCATCATCTCTCAGAGACACATTGCATCAGAAGAGGCATGTTATTGTGTGAGGTTCTTTGAGTCTGGCCCCAGCCAAGCCTTGCAGGTCAGACTGTGTCAGGAAGGAGGGAAGACAACACCGTTAACTCTTTACAAATCTGATGAAGGGGGCAGATAGATCAAAAGAAAAATTTGAGTGGGAGCTGAGATTGCTTGGGGAAGCTAGAAATTCTTCTTTAATCAAAATTACAGCTTGCCTGAGGCAGTCTAGAAGTGATGTTTGGTGCCATCTCACTTTGTTTTTGGCACAGAGTTGCAGCCCAAATCCACCCAGCCTTGATGATGGAGAGGTGTGTGGGAGTAGAGCATGCTCAGCACTTCGTAGGATGAGAGATTTTTGTCAGCTTGTGTGAAATAAAGTCAGAGTTTAGGGACAGAAGTGATGGGTGATAAACAGCTTGAACAAGGGAGACCAGACTTTTCTCTTTCTCTTCACAGTAGTTTCCTCCCTCAGTGCTTTCCTACAGCTGTAATTTTATCACTGTGTGCAAATTGGTCACAATGGCATGTACTTACCAAAAACCTCCATTGTGCATTGTGTAGTCCCCAAATTGTCTTTAATTCCTTTTGTAAGAGAGCTTCTGTCTGCAATGGAAGCAACTGGCTAGAGTTGTGTATTTTTAGCTTCTGTTTTAGTCAAATAACACAAACTTGGGAATTGTCATTGCAGTTAATGCTCAATAAAAAAGGATGTTTTTCCTGCTCAAAGGTGGAAAAAGGCTTTTATTTGAATTTTCATCCTCTGAAATGAAATACTGCATATTGTGCAGAAACTAAAAGCACTGTTGAAAAATGGTGAATGCCATAAATGAGTAATTTTATTTAGTTAAAAAGCTTTTTTGAAAGGAAATCACTCCCAGTTTTGCCCTAGAAAAGAAGGAACTATCTCTATGTGTAACATAAAAAGGAAGCCTAACCAGTGGACAAAATAACCAAGCAAACAACCCAAGCTTTAAGCTTCTGTCTGATCTGTTACATTAAAATTCACTCTTGGAGATGATTTAATAGGGAAGCCTCCTGTGACCTTGGATAAAAGAGAAATTGAGCTGGAAGTTAAGGTCTGTGTTGGATGCCCTGGCTCTGTGGCCTTGCAGAAAGAGGCTGCAGTGTGGGGATGTGGCACCATTCCTGCTGGATCCATTCATCTCCTGCTGGGCAGCAGGGACATGCCACCACCCAGTGCCCCAGCCCTCTCCCTGCTCATCCTCATCAGGAAAAGGTGAGGGGGGCACAGAGTGCTGACACCCAGGGTGAGAAGGGGTTTCAGCTCAGAGCTGCTGCAAACTCTTTGTTGTCTAAGCTGCAGTAAGTGCTAGCAAGTAGACCCAGGTGTGTAACCATCTTGGAGCTCTGGGGTGGCCATGCTGGATTTTGGGAAGCCACCACAGTCTAAGCACAGCTCCCCAGTGGCTCCTTAGCCTCAGCTGCTGGCAGTCATGGGCACAGTTTCCATGGGCTGGGGTCCCCTGCTCTGCAATGAATTCCCTTTCTCAGTATTTAGTTTCTGATGTAGCATGAAAGGACCCTTTGGTCTTTCAGAATCTCTGATGCAGCTTTTTCTGTTAAATCCCTAAGCACAAGTTGGCTGATTCCTTATTCTGAATTAATTAAAAATATTTAGCCCTCCTTGTAAGAACTTTGTGGTCTACTCAGAAGGGAACTCTGCTTTTCTCCTGATGCTTGCAGGCTTCACCTGTGAGCATGTCACACCATTGGTGGCTAATTCAGGGATATTTGGAGATATTCCACTGCTGTGGGGGGCAGTCCTGACAGGGACAAGTGTCTGCATTAGAGCACTGAAATAATGACAAGGGAAGGGCCTGGACAGTGTGCTCTGCTGGGTGATATACGTGACTCCAGACAGCTGCAGGCTCTGCTGGTGCTTGTTGGTGGGGATGGTTTAGAGATTTTGCACAAAGCCCTCCCCACCTGAACGGGCTGAAGGAGAGGAATTTGGCACACGGGTTTCAGGCATGACTGCTGTGTAAAAAAACAGACATGTTTTAAGTGATCACAGGATCCTGCTCAGACCTGGTATCATGCTATTCACTTCAGCTGGTTACTAATCCCAGCACTGAGTTTGACCCTTAAGCTTTTTGTTTTTATCATGTGCTTTGATACAGTCATAAAAATACTGACTGGCTGGCAGAGCTCCAGGGCTTGGCTTTATATTCGAGCAACTGCAAAACGAATGTGCTTATCGTGGTTTTATGCTTCAGAATATTATCCTTTCCCCCTGCCTGCCCCCCCAAGAGTGTTTTAAACCTCACATTCCTTGTTCTGGGGACAACTGTGTTGCCCTCTGCACGTTGTGCAGGGCAGGTTCATCCCAGGATTGCCTTTGCTCTGGGCCTCAAGCCTGGGTCTGTGGAAACACAGGACTTTAGTGGAAATACTGCCCCAGGCACCATGGGAGAGGAGATGGAGCTGGAGGTGGGCTGGGAGGTCCCACTTTCCCGTGATGCTGAAGCCTGTGCTCTCCCCACCAGCTCTGTCTGGTGTTTGAACTTTCTGGAGCATTTGGTGCTGGGATATCCCATCCCTGCTGGGCTGGGGGCTGTGTGAGCCTGTGTGCCTGCACATGGAGTGAGACTAGAAATGTTCCAAGAGAAAATCCCTGTGTGTGACTGAGCTGCTGTGCCCCATGGCAGCGAGCCAGGAGGCTTTTTATACCCACAGGAATATCCCAGGGGACGTGAGTGTGTCACAGAGAGACTCCAGGGAGTTTATTCTGCTGCTGGCAGGGGCAGCTTTGGTTGCATGGAATGCACTGCACTTCTGCATTTCAGCAACATCCCCCCGTATTAGTTGTGAGTTTAAATATAAATGTGCCCTTGATTCTTGCTTCACAAAGCTGTTCCCTCTTCATTTCTGTGAACAACTGCCTTGCAGCTCCTGAATTTTCATCTCTGCTCTACAGTGCCCCTAGAATAGATTTTATCTGGGTTTAACTAGATCTTCCCTTATCATGTTGCTTCCCTATGGGCTGCAGAGCAGTTCAGTCTCCCAGGTACTGCATCCAGATTATATCTTCAGTTGCTGATAGAGAAATGGAAGGAATATAATTTTTGTTTGCTTTGTATAGGGAAAGTAGAGCTACTCCTCTTCCCCATTCCTGCCAAAGGGCAATGTCTTCATTGCAGAGGGATGTTGCACTCTGTAAGAGCAAACTTGCCATGCTGATGTGGATAGACAGAACTACTCTTTGAAGGCAAGTACCCAAGAGAGCATCTTTCCTAGGCCCAGGTAGGACATAAAGTACAGTCAGATGTTACTGACCTTGGGAACACATCATTCCCTGGAGCAGGCAGGTCTCCAGCATGCTCCCACTAGAATTCTGCTCATTCTGCTGCCCAGGATGAGGAGCTGAGATGGAGACCTCAGTCCTGGTCCTTCTCAGGCAGTGCATGAACAGCTGCTGGGCAGGGGCTGAATCCTCTTGGATTCTGCCTGTGCTGTCTGTTTTGTTCCAAGTGCTGCTAATAATTAGTCAAATAAAATTATTACTAAGAAAAGGAATTTGGTTTATTGGAAGAATGTTCCAGGAGTGTTTTATAGCTCTGGAATAGTATCTTGCCAATCAAATAAGTATCATAGAGTGAAGAGAAACACAGTAGCCAGCTTGGCAGTCAGTAGGCCAGCACTGCCTGTAGCACAAGGCTTGAAATAAACTTGGTATGAAAATGCATTATTGTATAGCCACGTTGCTCTTTCTTCCTGGGAAAAAAACGTTGCCTCCAAAATATTTTTTTCTTTGTCTTGTGTCTGGCACTGCCAAGTTTACGTGTCCCAGCTGTGTGTGCAGGTACTGGTGTTCTCAAGCTTGTGAATTCCCTCTGCATTTCACCTCCTTGTTTCACGGGTCTTTAAAACCAAAGCACAAGAATTTCTCAAAAAACTTTTCTTCCCTTGTAGGAAAAGCCTCTCCTACTCCCCTCAGCTCCAGGTGCCATCTCCCCAGCTTTGAGCCATGGCAAGGTTGTGTTGGTTCTTGGATTGGAGCTTCCAGACAATGCTCCCTTTCAGTCACGTAGCTTCAATTCAGCTTCCCATTGGAAACACTGGGGTTCTTTTCCAGGCCCTGTTCTAATGTTTGGGAAACAACTCTTCAGTGTTTCAGATTGGGCTTCTCACAAGCTTCATCCTCACATCAGTGGCCCTTGGCCCTGTGCTCACTTGAGGGTAGGAGCTGAATCTTTTTGCTGTTTGGCTTGGTCTGAGTCCTACCTGGTTTTGCCATGAGTTTGGTCAGTTTGCTGAAGCTGTGATAGATATCCAAGCTTATTTTCACAGTTCCTTCTGGTGAAAAGATGGTTTCTTGGCAGCTGAAAAAATTCACAAGAACATGGAGCTGGAAGAGAGTTTCAGCTCATGTCAACCTAAAAACAGGAAAGGCTGCACAAATATTTCCACTGTTACCAGGTTTGTTGCCTGCTAGGACAGAACAGTTGTTGGGAGCACAAGACCTGCATCCCTCACACTGTGAACTGAAATCAGTGTTTGCTTCACCAGAGCTGTCCTGAAATTGCTTTTCTAAAGGGGTTACCAAGGTACGTGCAAGAGCCTGGATGTGGAGGAAGCTTTGCTGGAGTTAGTTTTGGGAACATATCTACAGAATGTTACTATAGATAGATATGTCCAGCCTGAGACACTTGTTTCTGGAGGGTTTTTCTGTGTGAGATAAGAGGGATGCTTTACCTTCCTAAAGGGGGTTGTAGGTTCATTGCAATCTGTCACTGTCAGCTGCTGATTTTTATGTGGCAGTGACAGGAATGGTATTTCCATTCCCTTCCCAGCTACAGGCTGATTATAGCAGCTGTGTTCCACGATGGGAGAAGGGAATGGGAATCCAACCAGCTCACTGGAAAAATGTTAGAAGCCATGCATTAACTGACTGCATCCCTTCCACTCCCTGGGTAGGGAAAAGAGACCTCTGGAAAATGTGGCTGTTGGTTTTTCTGGGATGAGGGAAAACTCAAGGCTTGCATGCCAGATGTCCTTTCAAGGGAAAAATAGAATAAAGTGACATGGCTGGGATATTATTTGGGTTGTTTTTTAATGTCACACCTCGATGGAGTCTGAGGTTGTTAACTGGGGGATTGACTCTCAATATTGTGGCCAGATGCAGGGGTTGGCTCAGCTCCCTCACTCTGGAGCTCACTTTTAAATCATGCTTCGATAATTTACTCTGCCAAGGAGATTTGTAGTTCAGTGGTGTTTTGGAGTTAGTTTTTGAGCTAAGGAGAGCTCCAATGTCAGTGAGAAGGTAGCTGGGTCTCCAGTCAGCCTCTCAGGTGTTTCCAAGTGTGCTGGTGGACCTGTTTGACTGGCCACATCTGCAGATGGCAATTAGTACCCCTTTCTCATAGATGGGATTTCTCTGAACTCCTGAGAAAAACTTCAGCCTATTTGCCTGTCCTGCTTCTTAAATCCGTGGGGCTGCAGTGGGGCTAATCAGGTAGAAGTGTGACATTTTTCTGTAATTTCTTGCTGTGATAGTGTTTAGCTGCCTTGGGGAGCTGGTGACTTGCTTGCTGACTGTGGCTCTCTGTGGTTTCAAGCTAAGAAGCAGTGCAGCTGACAGAGCAGGGCCATGTGGCAGCCCTACACAGAGTCCTGGCTGCTGAGTGACTGCAGTCATGGCTTGGCTTTCTTGCCACCATGGAGGGGCTGCTTAAGATCCCTCTCCAGGCTGCACTACTGTCACTATGGCATCCACAGCTAGTGTGCTTTAACAAGGCTTGGAAGCCTGTGTGGGCTGCTGCAGCTGTGGCAAGAAGTGAGCCAAAATGGAGAGGATTCAGTCATCTCCAGCTGAAAGTTGGCAGGTTGTAACTGATGTGTGAAATTAGGGTATTGGAGCCATTCATGTGTGCTGGAGTTGTTGGGCTGGAGGGTTCCTGCTCATCTCTGCAAGGCTGGAAAAGCATTGCTGGTCAGGGTTGTAGATCAACTGCATGGACTGCTTTTGGGAAAGCCCAGAATAATAGCAGAAGGAGGATACTCAGCAAGTCACTTCTTGGGACAAAGGGACAGAGAGGAAGACTGTGATGGTCACAGGCTGCAAATCAGTGACAAGAATTAAGTGCAGGCTTAAATCCCATTGAAATCTCTGGAATTAAAGCCTTTTCTTGAAGTTTACTATGACCTTCAGTACCCTGGCAGGCTGAGTCCCAAGGGATTTGAGATCTCCACAGTCTGTTCAGCCTCTGCTCTACACTTTCTAGAATGATTTCCTCTCCTGAGGAGATGACATTTATCCATGGGAGCAAAGCAAATCACTCATCTCAGTGTTCAGAAAAGGGATTTTTTGTGACCATGAAGAACAGGAAAAATCTCACCATCAAGTGAGATGTGCTTCCTTTTTTACAAGCCTTGAGGAACTTTCTGGCTGTCTGGTGGAGAGCCTTGCAGGCAGCTGGGGGAGCAGAAGTTGTGGCCTCTGGAGCACAGGCAGCATGGGGCAGAGCCATGCAGCCCAAGCTGCACTCCTGTCTGTCCCATCCAGGGCAGTCTGGGCTTTCTGACACACTCCTGGGGAATGCTGATGGAGCTGTGGTTTTGCCCTGTGGTCAGCCATGTCTCAGGGCTGGTGGCTATCCTCCACTAAACTACCAATCTCTTCTCCAACTGGCCTCCTTTGCTTACCCTCAAGAGCAATTTGGATGGTTACAGGGAGGAGAGGCTGTGGGAGCCTGCTGGTGTCTCTCTGGCACCCAAGCCTGTGGCTTTCTTGTCTGGTAGAGCTCCTGCCATCATTTTGTCTGACTTTGTCCCTTCCATCAAGTGAGGGCAGCCACAGTGGCTGTTTCAGACAGGATTTGGGATGCCTTGTGGAATACTTATTCCATGTTTGCTGCTTCCAATTGAATTTGCTTGACCCGCGAGCAGATTGCCCCAGATTTTCTTTTTTTCCCCTTTTTTTTTAAAACTTGGAATCTATCCTCCTGATCCCTGGAGTGATGAATCACCGTGCTTCTCCACCTAGGGGTTGTCCAGCATGTCCATTCCTTCTTCCTCAGGCACACCAGGGCAAATCCTGGAGCTAGTGGCCAGGGGAATTGCTGAGGGCAATCCCTCACATTTGACACTCGATATCTGCTGGCGTGTGGGCAAGGATTTCTTTTTGCCTGTGAGCATGCAGGTGGAGAGCCAGGTCCCATCAGCAGCCTGCAGACAGAGCTGGGCCATGGAGAGGCTCTCAGGGGCCCTGAACCTGAGACAATTCTGTGCTCCTCATACAGCCCAGGCTGTTCCTGCCACAGAGGGCTGCATGGATCCGATGGAAAGGGAGGCATTCTGCTGGAGCACAGGATGCTTTCCCTTTCAGCAGAGCCCACCCATAGCACCCATCTGTGAATCCAGTGATTTTACATCCAGCTTTGTGTTGTTCCAAGGCAACAAATGTTTTATATTTAGAGTATTAATTTAATATTACTGAAGCCTTAAGAAAAGGCACAGTGCACCAAGTCCTGCTAGTTTTGCTTGCATTTCACAGGTCTGAGGAGGGTGAGATTTGATCCTCTTTGGATGTACCTCTGCATTTGTGGGGGAGAGAGAAGAGACAGGGGAATTACAACACTGGAAATAAAAAATCCTACCTCTGCCCAGAGCCGTTGTGCAATAAGACACTTCAGGGTGTGAGTTAAGATGCTGTAATTCACACCTCCTGGGTTTTGTGGCATTCAGCCACTGCTTGGTGCCCTGCACAGGGGGTTGAGTGATTTTGGCTCAGCTTGCCCCCTGGCCAGCAGCCCTGGGGCAGAGATCCCTGCATGGGGGTGGCTGCAGGGCTTGTCTCTCCCTCCACTTTGCATATCTGCCTCTGGTAAATTATAGTGGTGCCTCCAGCTCCTTCCTGTTTAGTGCTTCATAAATTAGAATTTACAATCACTCTGGGGACTCAGGTTAAAAACTTTGAATCTTTTGAATGAGGATTGGAGTCAAATCCTTGATTTTTTTTTAAAAGGGTCAGGCACATGGAAGTGTTACATTGCTATCAGTGATGCTGGGCCAGAGCTCACATGCCCAGCAAAGATTTGGGGAACTTTGTGTGAGTGAGCCAAGCTGCTTTGTTGACCACCATGGAGTGATAGTGCTGCATCACAGAGGAGACACAGCTCAGTGTCAGTCTGGGCATCTCTGCACCATGTGGGCCTTTCCTTACTGTACATTAACTTCAGCCTTGTAGACATTGAATGTCTTCCTGGATTTGTCTCTTCCTGCAGGCAGAGGAAGAGGTGCCTCTGGAGAGGGATGTGCAGCATTGCCACCTACCTAGACAAGGATCTGAGATTAATAGCTTTGGCCAGTTTGAGATCCCAGCCTAGGATTGCATAAGACTAGAACTTTTTCTCCAAATTCTGCCTACCAAGTTGCTGCTGACTCCAGATGCTGATGTGTTGAGTGCAGCTGTATTAGTTCTTGAAAGCCTGCTGTTACAGTCAGTGATCTTTCTGGGCTTTGGGTGGACACTTCAGCAGATTTAATAGAGTTTTTGTCTGTGCAACATTCATAATTCTCTTTAAGTGGCTAAGAGTGGGAGAATATTCAGGCTTGAGGAGTGAAAGGAAGAGGTTTGTTTATTGTTCTAAAGCACTGTAAGCCCTAAATTTGACAGAAATGTAAACTTATACAGTCATTTTGCTGAATCGTGTTTTATTAGTGATTTTGATAGAACACATAATATGGGCATGGCCTTAAAAAGCTTATTTCTAATGGGACACATGCTGACTTGCAGCCACATTCCCTCCTTCCAAAAATTAGTAACTCCCAGGGTATGTGAGGCTTGTGCCTGGGCTGTGGAACAAGAAGGAATTCGTGTAGCCAGTGCCACCCCAGCACCTCTGACAGAAGCTGCATTGCCAAACAGCAGTGCATGCCTGTAGAGAGGAGGTGGGGGGAAGCTGTGCAAGTGACAAATCCCAGCTCATAATGACTAAAAATCCCTGGGAGTGTCCTTCACCCCTATTGAAAGAGTCCAGGCTCACAGCAGGAGCTCAGTGGTGGCTTGTGCCAGGTATGGGGCTGGATTTGGTGGTCAGGTCCTTTGGCAGTATGGTCACAACTGCTGCTAATCACCACCTACCCTAATTTAGCATTCCTTTAGGGGCCCATCTCCTCTGTATGTCATGTACATACTGCAGAGAAGCAGGTTGGGTTGGTGGGCAGTGCAGGTCAGTAGGATGACTTTCTCCTCTGGCTGCAGTACAGCCTGGAGACTCATCTCCCCAGCTGGGGGTGAAGTCAGGCAGTGTGACTGTCCTGTCCAGCAGCCATCCCTGTGCCCAGCAGTTAAACAGCTTTTCCTACCGTTGAATCCTTATATTTGCAGGGTTCAAAGGGAATGACATTTTGAGCAGAAGTACCCAAAGCATGGTATTGCCCTGGGCTGGAAGGAGCATCTCTGCCATCTCTGTGCATCCCAGCAGGTCAGGGCAATGCTGGCTCCTCCTGGTGTGGGGATAGGGGTGGTCTGGGAGCTGCTGGGCACAGCTGAGTGTCCCTGTGCCCAGGTTGTGACTGCAGAGTTGCAGAGGGATGGGTTTGCAGTGCCTGTGATGGTCCTGCGTGGCTGGGGCGGGAGATGGTGTTCCTGCAAGTGGGATTGCAGGAAGCCAAGCGTGGGAAAAGGAGGATGATTGTGAGAAGAGTAGGAGGGAAGGAAAGGGCAGAGACAATAGTTCAACTTAGCAAAGAGGCAGTGATTGAGGGTGTGAGGATTTGGCACAGTATCTTCCTGAAAACCCTGAAGGTCCACAGGAAGAAGGTAATTTTGTGTTTAATTGAGTGCCGTGCCCTGCCAAGAGAGAATCCATTCTGCACAGGACTCTTGCATTGGTTTTCTGGTTTGCCCAGAAGGCTGGGGAGTGAGATTGGAATAAAGAGGGTGCTCCTTGTTTGCCTCTTAGGCATTTTGCAGTGCAATTCAGACATTGTTTGCAAGACTAGGACACAAGATCATTTCCTTTTTTTCACTCTTCTCCCCTCAAGAAACATGGATTTCTCTAAAGCCTGAAGTCTAAGGTCACTACAGTGAATGACATTTTTCCAGTGACTTCAGCATTGCGTCTTTCTGGGGCTGTGAAAATTTGTTCCCTCTTTTCTGGGAATTGGTTTTACATTGTCAGGATTGTTCTGTAGAGAACAAGTACATTCATTCTTTTATATATCTATATATATATCTATATCTATATATATAGATAGATATAGTCATGCAGTATAATAAAAGATCTATGTGCATTGAAGGTTTACAGAATAGTGTTTATTTTTTTCAGGATAGCTCCTTTTTTCAATTACTCTTCTATCATTTTGCATTTAAAATGCAAATGCAGTTTTCCTGCCCATGGCAGGGGGTTGTAACCAGGTCATCTTCAAGCTCCCTTCCAATCCACACCATTCTATGATCTGTCAGCATGTTATGCTGCCAGTTCTGGAATGCTTTGCTGGTTGATGTTGATTTCACCTCAGGTTTTATATTTTAGTCATGCATGAAAAATGGAGTTGCTCAAATAGGATAGAAACTAGAAGAGTTTGTTTTAGAGTTGTTTTTTTCACACTTCTACTACTGTGCCCTTCAGGTCTGGCTTTGTGAATCTGAGGGTCTCTTGGTTTACATGAACTTTTTGTTTCCCTCTACTCAAAATGAGAAGAAAAAAATCCCTCTATTCTATGACAAAATCCCAGGAGATTTCCATTATTTGGACTAAGAATGTCCCAGAGCTTTGTCATTGTTCTGGAAGGGCCTGGAGGAGTTTTGCTCATTTTCCCAGGCCCTTGCTTTGCTTTTCCAACGCTGCATCTGGGGGTCATACGTAAGGTTACAAATCAAAGCCGGAAGATTTGCATGCTAATATAAACTACATGCAAGTGTTGCTGCAGAGCAGGAATCCTGGATGTTGAAGCCAGAAGGGAGGCTGGACTGTAGTAATAACGCCTCTTTGCAATCTCAAGGCAGCCTGGGCAGGGAGGATTTGCCATTTGTGCACGGGAGGGTGTGTGGCTGCAGCAGAACTGCTCTGGGACTGAGTGTGAAAGGGGCTCAGCAGTGCCATGGTGAGCTCTGTCTGCTTGTGCATGCTCCAGCACTGTACATGAGCTCCATGGCTGGGGAAATGCATCAGTCCAAGCCTGCTGGAACAGAAGGGCCCTTGTTCTCAGGGCTGAAAGGTGCTCCAAGAGATCTCCCACAGGCACAAAGAACTGGGTGCAGAGAGGGGTGAGACTTGGTGTTATGTGGAAAACAGCAATTTGCAGGTTGTATTTTGTCCCTCTCTGTGTCTTGTCAATCTTGATGCACTTAACAGTAGCAAGCAGGTTTTTGTTAGCTCTCATTTGACCAAGCTATTCTTGTATCCCTGGCCCCAGGGCACTCGATGACAAAGATCCCTTTGCCTGAAATATGAGCAGAGCTCTACCAGTCCTATTTTGAACATCCCTCAAGTCAATTCCTTTTGTGCCAAAATTAATTCAGCTGCTTCTCTCATAAGCCTCTTTGATTTGGCAGCATCCTTCTGATAGTTTACCAATCTTGCTTTCATGTGAGGTTTGATCCAGCACCGTGAGGGGAATTAAACTCTTTCTGTTGGCCTCTGTGAATCTAATGATGCTGTAGTGGCAGTCAAAATCAGATGCAGGTTGTACCCATTTGGACCACGATTGGATTTAATATACAAACACTGCTCTCATCTGAATGATCATCATCACTGATAGCAGCAGAGTGATCTCTTACAGCTGAAGATGGCAAGATGTGTTAGAAACTAAGGAGTGATTTTAAAAATGCTTGTATCTGTCTCAATGCTTTACTATTAAAACTCATTTCAGCTGAAGGAGGATGAAGCCAGTTTTGAGTCAGTTTTTAAGATTTGTTCCTTTGTAGAGGAGAAGGACAGGGGAATTAAGTGATTTCATTTTAAAGTGCTGTTTCTCCTTGGTGTCTGTTCTTTTCCTTGCAACTGGAATGATGATGTGGGAGCTGAGAAGTGATTGGCTTAGAGGGACCTCTACCTCACTTCCCCATCCAGCACTGGCACTGAGGATTTCCACATTAGGCTGTAGTCTTTGGGGGGGATAAGTTTCAGAACAACTTCAGTTGCAAATCAATCTATAAAACCAATTTAGTGAAATTGATGTAATTCCTGTATTCAAAATTGGTCAGTGAAACTTGGAAGATTTAAAATTCTGTTTTGTCTGTTGGCTGTTTCTTTTTCAAATTCTCTTTTCTTGAATGGAGATTCTATTCTTCCACCAGGACAGTCTCATATTTTAGGGCTGTCATGAAACACCGACCATCTGTTGAGGAGAAGGGCACAAGCATTGAATTAAAATAGTTTATCAGTCAGATGGCATCCAGATTTAAGAGGCAGTAAGCTGAAAAATCTTTCCCTCCATCTGCAGCTGTATCATTTTTGTTTGCTTGCCTTAGCCTCTTGCAGACCTGGTTAGGGTATTTGAGAAGGCCACGAGGGAGGCAGGTTTCACACAGAGCCTGTATGTTCTTGTTTCCATTTTACATTTGTCACTCTAAGATCCTAATGCTCTGTAGACTTAGATGTTCTGTTTTCTAATAACCTGACAACTCTTAGATGGCAGAAAATGAGTCTTGTTGTTATTCTGCTTCACAAATAGTTCCATCACACGTGGAAAGTAAATGCAGGTGGATTGAGACAGACTGGAAACCGGAATGAGTCCACATTGTGCTCCACACAGATGCTCCCTCTCCCTCATGCACATGTGTAAATGTAATGGGTGGATGTTGTCCACTTCCTTTGTCTCCTCCCCTTGCAGGGGAGCTGCTGATCTGCTTCCAGAAGCTGGGAAGTGGTAGTGCAGAATTGACCAGCCTTTACTAATCCTGTTTCTGTTTCTCTTTCCATAAGCTGTAGTTGTTGGATATGCTGGAGTTAAGACAGCCTTGACAGGTCTTTGACATGACCCAGGATATCAGTTAAGAACAAACAAAACCCTGCTAATGCAGCACAGATACTGCATGTCTGCAAGAATCAGACACATCATATTCTGCTCACACACCCCCAAGAATGAGCTTAAATGAGGTAATCAAACAAGCCTGGCGAGAGGCTCTGAGGTGGTTTGAAACCACGCTGCAGGGCTCCCAGCTACTCCAGTTCTGCAGCTCTCTGGTCAAGTTACTGCCACAAATCATGGGTGCAGATTCTACTTTTTACTTTCTTATGCCTCTCTTGGTCATTTGCATGGCTGTGCAGAGAAATACAGCAGGGAACTTTTCTGCTGTTGGCTTATTGCTCTGATTGTGTAGAACATCTTAGCAGGAAGGTACTGGAAAGGCCTGAAGACAGTGTTTAGAAATTCAAGTTGGCAAATGCCAAAAACCTGAGGGGTGAAGTTGAGACTAAATCAGAATTTGAACTATGAGCTTTAAAACCTCATCAGTGCATGAGAAAAATATGGGAGGCTAAGTACTGTCTTACTCTGCCTGTGTAAACACGATGAGCTGGATTCCTCATTCAGACACAGCCCTGTTCTGTGTCTGGCCTGTCCCCCTGAAGCTAGGAAACCAGCAAAATCATCCAGCCAGGTGCCTCCATACTCAAATGAGATCCTCTTCCTGTGTTCCAGGGATGTCTGCTGGCTGGCTTGAGGCAGTTGTTTGCTATTCTCATTTGTTTATAAGTACTGGGATTTGGCAAAGAGAAACAGATTTCCTCCTGGTTACTGCTCCACCAAGAGTAAGATCTGTGTCCATATAGGTTGCAGTAGTGGTGTGGTTTTCTAAACTAGAATGGACCCAGTTTGAGTCTTGAGAATATGACTAGATTAGGAGCTAGAAAGGAGGGGGGGGTTTTGTGTACTTAGAACAAATTTGGTGTGTTATGGCTGAAAAGAGAGCAGCATTAATCCTTCTACACTGTAGCTTAGAAATGAAACAAGATCCACAAAAGAAGTCAGTAGAGAAAGGAAAACTCTTGCATCCCCTTCCCATTTTTTTCTTTCCCCTCACTTGTATGTTTATTTTGACTGTAAATTAGCTTGCAAATTATGATGGAAACTGGAATTGCTATGTCCTGCTTTAGTTGCCTGTGTGGTGGCTGCTCACAGATGAGAACTGGAAAATGCTAGAGCTATTCAGTTTGCTCTCTCCCAGCATACTGTAACTCTGATTTGCTTCCAAGACTTAGGTACATGCAACATTTGTCCATGAGACCCCTGGGTCATTCTGGCTTTTTCTCAGTTACACTTTCCCCACTGGTAATGGAAACACGAGCTGGGTAGAGGGGTGTCTGTGACACCACATCTGGTGCATGAGGAAGCCAGACACCCCACACCTGTGTGCAGCCCCTCCTGGGGCTGCTCTGAGGCATCCTGCCCTGGCAGCAGCCACCCTGCAAGGACCTTTCCTGTCTGGGGCTCCCCAGGTCTCATATTTCTTCCAAGTCTCATCTCTGTTTCTCAGTTCAGTCTTCAAAATCCTGGAGTGAGAACAGCTCTGGAGTGGGTTTGAAAATAGCTCTTCCTTGTCCCTGCCTGGCTGAGCTGCAGTACCTCAGAGACCCTTGTGCTGAAAGGTGATCTCATTGCATGGCACCACTGATGGGCTTACCACAGGCTTGGGACTGAGGGTCTGACTTCATCTCTGTGGGAATTTCCCAAGTCTCAAGGTGCTTTTTTAGGGCCTTTTGGATGCTAGTGAGCTGGGCAAGAAGCCCATGCTGTGCTCACTGAATCCAGAGTCAGCTGTGATCCAAGCCAGGTGATGTGTGTGTGAGAAGGGCTTTCATTCTCTGTGCTTATTCCTGGAGCATTCCACTCTTCCATGCTCTTATAGAGGGCAGAAATTGAGGCCACTAATGTCCCTTATCCCAGGGAAGCCCCAGTTACTGGTGCCAGTGTCTTACAAGGTGGGAGAAGATGCCTAAGATCAACCAACCAGGAAGCTGAACAGCTTTGCAGCTTTGGTCTTGTGGGTACCAAAATTGCTGTCTCTAGGCTGATAGCACTTGAAATCTGGATCTGGGCCAGCACCAATGTGTGCTCATCAGCACATCTTTGACATTAAAATGGTTATGCAAACAGTGAGTTGGTGCAGTGGCTGTACTCTGGTAATTTAGGGCACAGATGTATGTTGACTTTGCTACAGTTTAAATTGTTTTAATGCAAACTCCTCCAGGTAAATGGAGCAGCTGAAATTGCTGCAAGCCTTGCAGGAGCTGAGTTGATTTTGCGTGGAGGTGGACCAGGGAGCTTTCACATGCTGAGCAGTGCTGGTGGAAAGCTTCCAGCTCAAAGGCAGTGATAGCATCTGAATACAGGGGAGAAGGAGTATCTTATCCAACTCAAACCTGATTCATAGGAGGACAAACATCCAACACTTTAATAGGAGTCTTTGAAGAAGCTGACATTGTCCAGGATAAAAGGGGATGTTGTGATGGTATCTGCATACAAACTGCACCATAGTGTTGTCTTTTGCATTCACAGACCTCTCTTAATAGCTAATGTTTACTGTAATTACTTATTAGAGGTTAACAACACCCTCTCTTAAGTGTGCAGGGATATTTCTGGTTTCTGCTTTTCAATCTTCCTTTTGCCAATAGCTCCTGTATTTGTGTACATTCTTATCTTGGTTTCATCAGACAACCAGTTTCAGACATTTGTCTTCCACTTTAGCTCATCTGGTTGTAGATGACGAGACATTAGCCTGTAAAAAAAACCCGAAAAATTGGTCACATGAGAATAACCTGAATTTGTTACCTCTGGGGTTTGTACTGGCTAGAACTGGATATTTTCCATTGAAAACAAGACAGTCAATGATAAGGTCATGCCCAGTGATGTTAGAGTGGATGTGTTCTGTAGTAGGAAGTCATCTCTCCTCATTGCTCATGTAGGCAATAAAGGGGGAGCAATGACTTCAGTTTACAATAAATTTTCTGCTCTGTGGTGGGTAAAGTAGAAGTTTCCCAGAGCTAGAATTAAACAACAATAATTAGCAGCTGATAAAATCATCCTGTCACCCTGCACCTTCTTTCATAAGCCATGAATATTAAGAGCTACTTATCAAGCTCAGTCCCTGATTAATATTCTGCAGTCTTTAAAGGCATGCTACTTTTCTGAAGAAAGATTTATTTCAAAATACAGTAATAGGTCAAAACAAAGACTGGACTTGGGAAATTAAAAACTGAACATTCTTAGTGGCTGGAGCACCCAGTGATTGCACAGTGAGTTGTCATTTGCACTTCAATTTTCATCCATTGTTAAGGACCTTTTGTTAAGGATTTTTAAGGTGAAGCTTTTGAATAGCATCTGTGTTTTGACTCCTTTATGTTTATAAACATGGCAGATACACAAAGCAGGTCTCTTTGCCTTTAGTAATTAATTAGTATAGCAATTTGGAATCTTGATCACAGTGTAGTTGTGTGTAGGAAAACACTGTGCTTACATGAAAGAGCTTGCTGCGAGACATGTAAGGTACTTTGATTTTATCTTCTTTTATCAAGACAGAGTGTGCCTAGGAGCTGGGGCTCTCTTGTGGGCAGGAGCAGCTGTGTGTTGGAGGGGTGGCGTGTGTGGCTCAGTTTTGGGGAGTTGCTGGATGGCACAGGAACCCTTCCCTGGCTCTGCAGGCAGCTGTGAGAGCGATGCTGGCTCTGCTGGGTGTCCAGCGTGGGATGACTCCTGATTTATCCCCTATTTCCTGCTGCCTCCTTGTCCCCTTGCATTTGCATGACCCTGGGCTCCCCCAGGACTGCTGTTCTCCCTCTCTTTTGGGACATTGTTGATCACTTTCATAGCAACCCATTTTAAGATCTTAGAAAAAAAAAAATCCTAATGGTGAGCTAAGCTGATGTAATGTTTGATGCTCATGAAAAGATTATGCATCTGACCAAGGCAGCAGAAGCACATAACTTCCAAACTCAGATCTCTAAGGAAGAGAAATGTGATATCTCAGGCTTCTGAAACCTCTAGACCTTGCATTTATAATCTGCCATTTTACTTTTTTCTTTTTTTTGACCAAACCCCATTATTTTAAATGGTGGCTTTTGGGAAGCAATTTGATTTGGGCAAACAAGCAAAAAATATCAATAGCTGGTTTATGTTTTGCACCTGTCTCCCACTAAGCAGATTCTGAGCCCACTGGTTTCTCACATCACATAGCACCAGGTTATGATTAAAGGCTTTTCTTGGTTCTGCTGTAATATTTCCATGAAATAGAAGTCAATGTGTCTCCATGCTGCCCAATCCATCCCTTACTGAGCTTGAGGAGACCTTAGGCTCAAAGAAATGTAATTGCTGTCCTAAATGTGCAGCAGAATCCTGGCTTGACTGAAGTTTGTGACAAATTCATTCCCAGAGAGCCTAAATTTCATATCTGGGGGTGTATCTGCAGTGGGGTGCTGCTCCTACACCTGTTCTCTGCACCAAATAAATCCAACAATCTCTTTCCCAGAATATCCCTGTGCATTCAACTCTGCCCCTTCTTGTGTCATGGATATATTGTGCCACTTACTGCACCCCCTTGAAGCAGGATTGACTTCTGCCTGCATTAGATTTTGACCAAGCAGACTTGTAGGCTGTTAAATATTTTGGGAACTCAGTTTTTGTGGGTTCTGGAGAATAGCATGGAGAAGCCTAAAGTGCCATGAAATTCAAAGTGCCTGGATGTCTGTGGCATATGTGTTTTGTTTCTAGTTTCTGAAAAAAAGTTGCATTATGAAAGAAAAATTATAATCTTTATTTACATGTGCAATATGTTTCTCCTCCTGTCTCATCCTCTTTGTGAGAACTCAGGGCCAGAATTACAGTATCTGAAGTTGCTTTTGGATCCTATTCAGCTCCCATCTGTCAAGATCTGTTTTTAATCGAATGGGTTTTCCATCTGAAAGTAGCTGTTGAATAGAGAATGAGTAGAAATATTTGTGTGTGAATTAGCTCAGAGTGAAGCTACAAACTTTTTTTTTTTTTTCCCACAACAAACACATGGAAAAATATTCTTCAGTGTAGAGTGGCCAGCTTGAAAATTGGCAACAGCACTTCCTTCCCAGGCTCAGACTCCTCTGCCTTGACTGCATGGGTAAGATCTTTAAAGGGGATCTGAAATTTTCACATTACACAGGCTTATCTCCCCTCCATGCAGCAGGGCAGTGCTGATGTCACCTTTGTGTATATTGGCATTGCAGGAAGGAGGTTGGGTGGTTTGTTTTTCCAGGAGAATTATGAGATGCAGCAGAGTAACTTGGGTTTGCTGAGATCAGGCTCTTACCCTGGGAGTTTTCCCCTTGCCAGCCTGGATGGTCTCTGCCCTGGTGGGAGGAGCAGATGTGTTTGATGCAGTAATGAGAAAGGCCCCAGATCTCCTTAAGAGCTTGTGCTCAGCATCTCCAGTTATTGAATGCCATGAAACTGGGCTGCAGGAGATGGGAGGCAGACTGCCTTGAGGACTGAATGTGGTTGTAACAAGCAGAGAGGAAAGTATGGCTGCAGGATCTCTGTGGTTTCGGGGAGGATACCTCTCCTACTGGGAAAGAAGAAGGAAAAAAATCCATTAGTGGTCCTTGGAAAAGTGTTGTTAAGCCCAATATTCAACACCCCTCCAGGGATTTTAATGCAATAGTTTTTATTAGCAAAAGTACAGAAGCAATTGAATCAGTAGCTTGGAAGATGGTCTGATGTCTTGGGAGAGATGGAGACAGAGGAGAGGGTGATGCTTATCCATCCCCCATTGCTGGAGACAGCTTCACTTCTGCATCCATGGCCAAGGGGAGAGCTCCTGCTGCAGTGCTGTGGCTGAGGGAGGAGGACTGCTTTCCTGTTTCCTCTGCCAGATTGTTATCTCAGTCCATATGTGAAACCTGAAAATTGCTTTAAAGGCCCAGAAGCTGTCCTGGCTGTGACTGTCATTATATTGATGCTGCATGGTCACCATTGATAGCTCCATCCTGTTTGCTGAGGTCTTGTTGGGGATCTGTCATCAAGGCAGCAGAACCAGCACTGGCCTGAGGGCAAGTGTGTGAGAGAACAGAACTTGACCCATTTTTAACTTAAAAAAAATAATAATTTTTTTTGAGGTACCAGGGTCAAAAGGAAGCATATTGATGTTTTGTGTGTGTATTTTTATGTATATGTAGAAGTTTGTATGTGTGTGTATGTGTACGTGTGCGTGCAAATCAGTTTTTTATCACAGCTTCTGGCAAAACAGTGTTTCTGGAAGAGGATTGTTTTTGGGATGGACTAGGGTTGGACAAGGGAAATCCTGGGCTTATTCCAGGCTGCTGTTGCTGTTTCCATCAATGCAAGGAAGCAGTGTCACTCTCACTGTCCGGATGTGCATCACCTTCCAGTGGGTGCCAAAGGTGCCGAGTGTCTGATGTGACTCAGCAGGAGCCGTGTGCTGTGGCAGGGTTTGGTTTCTGTCACACGTTTAGGGGTGTGAGCAAGCAACTGTGTTGCATGGCTGTGATTCCACAACACCTGTGGAGCTGCATTTCCTTTGAATTTCCTGTTGAACCAGAGCCACTCCTTGCTTGGGAAGGGTGACAGCCACATCTCCATATAGAGACCCTGGAGTGTGGAGCTGGGGATCAGCACCTCATGATAAGCTGTTGCTTCAGGGGTGGAATTGCTTTCCCAGCAATGCCTGTAGCTGGCCCTGGGACCCTCCAAAGAGGACAGAAGGCAGGGTGTGCTGCCACAGACAGAAAATGTGGCGTTGCATAATTAGAGCTTGTATCCCAGGTGGAGAGCACTGAGTATTCCCCCAAGATTTCTGGTGAAGGCTGCAACAGCTTTAATTTAGGCTAGTCCTGCTCCCAGGCTATATTCCTCACTGTGAGTGGGAGCAGCCAGTGAGGTCTGAAATTAACCTATGTTGACTGTTCTGCCTTTGCAAGTATCCTGTGCTTGTGGCCCAGGCTGATTTGTGTTTTCTTTTCCCTGAACAGGTCTATATCATCAATGTAACATGGTCTGACCTGACTTCCCAGATCATCTACCGAAGATACAGCAAGTTCTTTGACCTGCAGGTAAGTCTGTCCTGTCTAACATAAAATATTATTTCTGTTCATGCTTCTAGCCGTGTTTCCAGCTGGGTTAATAGTGCCTTTAAATAAGGCTTTGTGCTTGTTTGGTCTGTTACATGTCATGATCTTGAAACTTTTCAGACTCTGCCCTTGTAGGGTATAAGATAAGTGGGTGGTATGCTCACAGTGAGTAACTTGCACTGTAAAGACATTTAAAGCTGACATTTTCATGAATGGCTCCTATTAAAGAGGGGATCTAATTTTAAATACTTCAGATACACTTAAAACAGAGTGCTACATTTTGGGGCCCCAGAAACTACGTACCCAAGTGACTAAAAACAACAGAGCTTTTGCACTCTCCCACAGCAGTTCAGTAATGGAGATTGCAGTGGAAACTTTGCAGTCTCTCTTCCTAACCATCTACCTAGCCAGCCAGTGTCCTGGCTCCTGCTATTTTGTACTGCTCCTTGGCTCTATTCTGTGCCTGGATGTTTAGATTTCATCAAAAGCTTTCTTGCTGGATAGCTGCTGATCAAAGTCTGAAACCAGGAATTAGATGCTTCATTTCTGGTGCTGCTCCCAGGCACCTGCATGGGTAGGGGGAACTTTGGGTCAGGTGTTCTGCTTGGCAGTAATCCAGATTCACTGATATTTTTGTATCACTGTAGTTTTGTAGGCAGCAAAACTAATTGCCTGGGGTAAAAATAAAATATGTGGTTTGAGAGACTCTTGAACTTTGGGGAAAAGGTTGATTTTTGGACTGGAGCTTGGGTATTGGGCTGGGCTGAGGTTACAGTATCAAGTGAGTCCTCAGGTCAGTGTGGAGGATGTAGCTGACTGTGCTGTGTCCTGAAAAGTAGCACTCAGGCTTTTTGCATGATAAATTAGGAAAAAAAAATAAGTTATTGTTTGGGGTATCTTAAAAGAGCTCTAGTTGATTTTTTTCTCCCATTTATGTTTCATTTCTGGTAATTGGAAACCTGTAGTCTCTAGGCTGTTTTGTAAGCTGTATCAGTTATTATGGCCTCCTGGCCTTTTGGGTGAAATGTGACCATTTCTAGAGCCAGTCCTAATTTCTGTTTGCTGTGTGACAGGAAAACAAGAGGGATGTTCTTAAGCTTCCTCTTGTACCCATTTCCATTTCTAACTGGGCTGAAGAACCTGGCCTGCCAGTCCCACTGCTATAAGAGTATGTCAGCATCTTCTGTCTGCTGTACCTGCTAAAGATGCAGCTCCCTAGTCACAAACATTTGTTGTCAGCACGTGAATTGTGGCCAAAACTGTTTCTTTCTTTTTCTCTCTTCTTTCTCTTTTGGTCCCAGTTCTGTTTTCATGTATATGTTGTTCTGGGTCTCCCAGCCTTTCCTGGTAGGTTTGAAAAGTTCCCATCAAGAGTGGAGTTATCAATGGGGTTAGTGTGTTGGACAGGAAATGATGTCTCAATCAGGGAGTGAGTCCTGAAAGGTCCCATTGATAAATGCAAGGGGGCCTAGCCAGTGGAAAACTCCTGCTTGCATGAGGCTGCTCCCCCCACGAGAAAAAATGACAAGAAAGTAACAAAATTCCCTTCTTTAACCCTTTTCCCTCTCAGGGATCTCTGTCAGGGCCAGCACTGCATGAGCAGGGGCAGCCCTCTACAACAGCCTCTCCAGCTCTTGCAGCATGAGGTACAGCTACAGAAATTGAGGTCTTAACCCGAGATTTCCACAGTCCTGCCATGTCTCTGTACAATGTGCCAATCTGTGCCTCAGTTTCCCAGCTGTGAGATGGGGACAAGGCCCTGTGTGCTCAGGCTGCCATAACATGCTTTTAGACTCCCAAAGGTGATAGGTGATTTTTTATTTATCCCTTCCTATCACTTTTTGGATTTTCGATTATGCCTGAGCATCTCTGAGGTGAGGCAAAGGAAACTGCTTTGGGTCTTGAAAAGAAATTTGTGTTTCCAGCTCTAGTGAAGCCTGCAAAGAGAATTGGAAAAGCAAATGAATGCTAAGGGGGACTTCAAGTAACCCTTGAATTTTGGGAAACTTATGGCTTGATACAAGAAGAGATTCTTGTTCAAAGAGAAATTAGCTGGAGATCATGGGATGACTTGTGCTTTCCAGATTTTTTGCTGGAAGTTTGAACTTCTAACCTAGCACTGGTTGAACGTGGGGTTTGCAGTCTGATACCATACATGGTAAGGTGGTCTTAGCATAATCAATCTACTTTGATAACATCCCTGCTTATCCCCATGTGGCACTTCTAGGAGAAAACCAAGCAAATTCTCAGGTAGTAATGCTCAGCCAACTCACAGGCACCACTCATGTCCAAAACAGCTGGAGTCCACAGGTCTGTGCCAGCTCCACTCACCCTGCTGTGTCAATGACAGAGCTGCACTTCAGGGCTCCCAAAGCCTGCACGTGTCTCACTTGCTCTTGACTGGAAGTGGAGGAACAAGGGCTGACTTGTAATGACTTAATCAGGGCTGCAGTGGCTGGCATTGACAGTGACACTGGATACCACCCGTGGGGAAACCCAGGGGGCTGCCCAGGAGCAAGGAGGGAGGAATACAGATAATTAATTTCACTACTCCATTTTCATGTTTCTTTAAAGAAGAGCCCACCCTTCCCCAAATGGCTGTCTCCGTGGGAAGTGGCTCAGTGGTTTTGAGAGCTGTAGCATTAGTAGAAACTGCATTTTTAAAGCACTTATTTGCAAATTCTATTAGGCACTGCCAGCAGTAAGAGGCTGCTCTGTCCCAAGGATTCAAATCCAAGGAGAGTTTGGCTGTGCTGCTTCAGCAGTGCATATGCTTGAATTGGGAGTCAGGTTTATTTTAAGTTTAGTAATAGGGCAGTAAGGCTGGTCATACCATAGGATTTGTTTGCCCCACAAAGGTATAAGAAGTCCAGCAAACAGAACCCAAAGCAGCAAGAGTGTCAGCCCTGTGCTGTTTCAGTGAGGGCTGGATATCTGTAAACACGGATTTTAAATTAAATTAGGGCATTGCTGTATCATTTAATTGTGCAGCCATGTCACATCTGCTCCTGAGCATGGGTCAGATGATGGCAGCAGAATACATGGCAGCACGTGGGTGCCAGTGTTTCAGTAAATGGGATTGAAAAGATTCAATTAACTCTGCATAGATGAAAGCATTACTGTAAATTGCTTGTCAAATCCAGTTATCTGTTGTCTTTCACTCTGGGGAGACATTTGCACCTGAGCACTATGTGGGATCAAAGCTGCCTCCTAATGCAGTATTTTGAATGTTGTTTTATTGCACTTGCCTGCAGTGCAGAACAGAGGAGTGTGAGGAGAGTGATGTGAACATCACTTGTCAGTAGTGCTGGGCCTTGTGACGGGCTGGTGGCTCACTGGGTCACATTCCCTGGATGCTCTTTGAGGTCTTCCATCATCAGTGGATTTGCTGCTGGTGGTTGCAGAATCCTGTCCTGAGGTGATGGTTCTGTAGTCCTGCTGTTGTCCCCAAAGGAGCTGAGAAGGGACACTCCTTTATTGGTATAGCAGGGATAACTCCTGGCATTTCCACTGTGCAGTAAAAGACATCTACAGATGCAAGGCCTGTGTTTTTCTTGCTGAAAAGAGCTTTAGGAGGCTGGGAGCAGAATGGAGATTCGCAGTTGAGTGTGTGCATAAATAATTGCCCAAAGCATAAGGTGGAGAAGTGTAGAGATGCAGGCAGCTCTCACCCTCACAGTGGCCATGCTGGGCCGGAATACAGCCACAAAGTTTGCAGCTGGCAAGTATGAAGGATGTGTCTTTCCCCTCTCCCCATGTCACCCTTGCAGTTGCCCAGTACCACTTTGTGCTTTTTACAGCTATTATGACCCCAGTTGGGTGCTTGCCCCACTGCTAGAAAACCCCTTCCCCAACAAAGTGGGCAGGGAAAATGGGACCAAGGATCCATGTCTTGTCTCTCAGCTTCAATCACCAGTGGTTATCTGCTGCATTTTACCCAAGTGTTCTCTGATTCCATGCCTGCAAGTCAGAGCATGAGCAGGACCAGCACCTCAGCAGGGGTACCAGCCCCTGTGTTCTGTGAGGATGGCTGGGTCTCTGTGCAGAGCTGGGGGAGGATCCTGCCTCACAACAGGTGTAATGCAGCTTTCTCCAAGGCAAAACACAGCAGCTGGATGCAGCAGCATGCCACAGTCCCAGGTGGTGTGTTTGGCTGTGCAGGAGCTGAGCAGCATTGCTGCCAGAGCTGTGGCAGGAATGTGAGGTAGGCAGATCTCAGCCTCTCCACACAATGACACACACAGGCTGTTTGGCTGCAAGGAGATGTCTGAAATGTCACAACATTGAAAAGGCAAATAAACAAGGCTCTGTTCAAGCACTGCCTCTGTGTATCAGCAAAATTCTGTCTGCCCAACGTGGTTTGCTGATCTAAGCAGGTTTTCTTCAAAGTGGCACAGAAAGAGGAACTCACTAGCAGCCAGTTAGAACATGTAAAAAGTGAAGACTATCAGGAATTTTATTAGGAAGAGGAAAGACATGTAAGTTGTTTCCATCTTGATGATTAAACATCAAAAGCTTTCAATTTGTTATTGCTAGGGTCATCCTGATTGTTTATAGTGCTACAATGGAGTAATGTAGCATTGAGGATGAAATTAAACAAAAATGGTAGTATAAAAATTAGCAATTGCAACCTGTATCACTGCTTTTCTTACTCAGACTGGAGTTACATGAGCATTGCTGCTATCAGTTGTTCTCCTGTTATTCTGTTCTGTGACAACATCCCTTTCTCCATTACCCTAAGCTGTATCAAATAGGGTAATGTCCACTCCTGTTCCCAGTTTGGTTGTAACTGTGCCACATGCCTGAGCACCCTGGATTTCACTGGGTCACTATGATTTGAAACAGGACCTGGTGGCTTTGGCATGCAGGCTTTGAGGGGTAAAACAAAGAGGGAATTCTGTGATTCTGGTGGAATTGTGTATGTTCACTCCAGTATTTAGTGTTGTTTAATTGCCCAAATGGAGACCTACAACCTAATTCTGGTGGTCCAGTGCAGTCTATGATTGTTTTTGTAGGGCCTCTGATATTTCATGTTGTTCATGCTTTTAGTTCTGCAGGAGTGGGGAATGGACAAGTTCAAGCATGCACTAAGTTTAGCAGTGTTGAAGAGTGTAGGTAAGAATGCAATGGGGCAAGTGTTCTCCTGTGTTTGCAAATGCTGACTCCCAACCCTCAACCCAGCAGGTTTCTTTAGCAGGATGAGCAGTCACCCCTGGTGTTCCCAGCCATCCAGAGCAGCAGGTGTAGGTGCCACCCTGTGTGGAGCTCCTGGCTGGCACAGAGGGAAGGGAGGAAAGGAGGGGCTGCTGCAAGATACAACTTGCCCCTCTTGCAGTGTGGGAGGTTTGTGTTGAAAGGATTCCCAGCCTCTGAGGAGCTCAGTGAGTGTTTCTGTGTTTCTGGGCTGTGTGTGTGCATCTGAGGGTGCCTAAGGAAACAGGCAGGAAAGCTGGAGGAGAAGCTGGAGTTGAGTGAGGCAAGGGTGGAACAGCATGGCAGACATTGCTGCATCAGGCTGTGGTACAAGTGCACAGTGAAATTGGTGTTTCTCCTGCTGGGCTCTGTATGTGCCTCCCTCTGCTCTGGGCTGTGCTGGCCTTGGCCAGCATGCTCTGGGTTGCAAGGATCAAGTTTCCCCTGTTCCCTTTCCCTTGGTGTGGGATGTGTGGGATGTTGGGCCTCAGCATCCTGGCCCTGCTGTAGATGTTGAGAGCTGCTGTGAAATCCTTCTCCAGACCAGGGGCCTGTCTCTGTATCTGCCCATCAGGTTCAGACCCATGTCTTGGCTTCAGGGACACCCCTGATAATCTTGGAAATGTGGGGATGGAGTTACTGCAACAGCTGTGGGATTTCATTTATAAACAGCTTCCTTAAGAGCATTATTGAATCTGAAACAAGACTGGAAAAATTCGGAGGAAATCTGAACATGGGTCTGTCAACACATCTGTTCCCAAAGGTCAGTGCTGGCTCCTTGGGGAGAAATGGCACATCCTTTCTTCTGAGTAAACACAGGCCAGTTGTTTGCTGCTGTTATCCCAGACAGTGTGTGGAGAGACTTGCAGTGCAAGGTTTGCAAGGAGTGCAGAAAACCAGATTTCCAGGAGGAGCCCTGTGCCATCTGTGAGGGCTGGCTGTGCCTCCTGCATTTTGGCAGCTGTGCTGGAGCTCCTGGTGCAGCCACGCTTGCAAGACTTGGCTTTCAGTAGGAGAGACCCCTCAATTCCTGCTCTCAGAAAAATACCCCAGCAGCAAGCTTGTAACAGACCTTCCCAGGGGAACTGAGATGCCCCTGGGAAAAAATTAATAGCTGACATGGTTATTGAGCTGAGAATGGTTGTCTCCACTGATTGAAAAGCTCTTCTAGCCCTCAGTGCCTTAGGATACCAGATGGCTTGGGGCAATATCTTTGTGTTCAGTGAATAAATGGAATTGTTTATAATTCTAATTTCCATCATTATTTAAATGCTTGCTTGACAAAACAATCTGTTCAGCTTCCAGTATTTGTTTTTAAAGAGACTTTACACGTCAGACAAAGATGAGGGCCGTGATGAGGAAATGGCAAAGTGCCTGCTAAACTACAGTAGAGGTGCATTGAATGACCATGGCAAAGAACAGCTGAGAAGGTGACCCAGCCTATGGGAACTCTCCCTTTTGTACTTCTTCACTTGGGTTCTGGAGCACGAAGCTGACACTTGAATATTGCCCCTAATCTGCAGCATGGGGCTCTCTTATGGGGTAATATTTGCTGCTCAGACCAACCTGCCTCTCTGGCCAGGACATGGGTGACCTTAGAAAGTGAGGTGGTGGCTTAGCCAACTCCTCAGGGTGTGACAGCAGCAAGGCAAGAACAGAGGTGATGCCCATGCTACTCTGTCTTGGTAGTCTGGCCTCTACATGTAATTAGGCAAATGACTTTTTTTGTTTGAGGTTTTTTTTAAGAAATATTGGGAGCATCACAAAGAGGCTGTTGACTTCTTGCCTGTGTCCTTTTAACTGTAAGTGGTCTGCCTCTAGGAGGCACAGAAAACAGTGAAATTAGTCAAAACTGTTATTTTCTGGAATTATTCTCTTGCTTTCTAGAGTTTTGGTTTGTATAAGTTCTTGCCATCAGTACCTACATGCCCCACTTATTGCTGGCTTGGAGGCTGTGAGGATGGTGGGAGACCTGTGTTGTGGGAAGAACTCTTCTGGTTATAGCCACAGAGAGGAAAAGCAACAAGTTCTTCTTAATGAGCTGAATTGACTTATATCAGCTGTGGAGGACTCAGACCTATTTTCATAGCTGTTGGTTGCTTTACATGTTAAAAATCAAAAATATCAGGAGTATGTGTCCCAGCCAGGTTGTGCTGCTAATGGAAATCTAAAAATGCCTGAAATTGCCAGAAATTCTGAACCATGGTGTAAAGCTTTGGTATGGGGCCCAGAGGTGCTGGTTTTGTGTCTGGACAGTATCTCATACAAGGGATTATGCAGAATTATGATAAAAACTGAGCTGAAAGCCTTTCTTCATCGGAGTGTGTAAAGGCTCAGTGTATACCCCCTGTGTTATCCCTCCTCCATCTCTATTATTTTGGTGTTGGAAGCTCTCCTCATAGATATCCACAGCAGGACTTAAAGCTCAGCCTTGGGAGCAGGGCACTTGTTTGTTACCCTTGTTCCAGGTTTTGTTTGCTGGAACAATACAACACAGGAGAGGGGTTTGGCTGTGGGACCAGCCCCAGCCAAAGCTGCTGGCCTCACACAGGCAGCAAATTCTCCAAGTGCCACTTCATTAGCATATTTCCTCTTACCAGAGATCAAGATCAGCCTTCTTTTTTTTTTTTTTTTTTTTTTTTTCTGGGACATCTGTGTAAAAATTAAATTCCTTGGCAGGATTTCTCCGTGGCTATTTTTTCCCTGAAGCACCCCAAAAGTTCAGGCATGGCAATTCCACCCCCTCGGCTGCGCTGCCGCTCTCCCCTAATCGTCCTCAGCTTTCAATTATTTATACTGCCAGAAAATTGCACCGAGTTCACACCCCCAGCCCTGAAACACAATTCTGCTTTTGTGCAGGGAATACAATCCTTCACTTTCATTAAGTGTGTGGAGACTGAGATGAGAAGTGCCTGTTGTGCTCGCATCCCTTGGCTCGCGATGAGAGGAGCCGGTTGTTTTCGCAAACGTCCCAAATAGCGCTGCAAGGGTTACGGGGAGTTTATTTACATTATTGCATTTAAGTGCAAATAGAAAATTGCCCAGCTGTAGTGGAGGGGTTATGCAGGGCTCTGGCAGGGCTCTTTTCCGTGTCACCTCACCCCTCCTGGCTTTCTGCTCTGACAGGCTCACTGTGGGAAGGCCCTGTCTGGAGGGAGCAGTAGCTCGTGGTCCTGTCACACCACGATTTGCTCACAGGACACAGAAAAGCATCAACTGGCATCTCTTCCACTGCGGGCTGTGGCTCACCCCAACCCGATCTGTGAGCACCAGGTGCTATTTGCTTCTTCCCCATAGCATCTGAATGACTGATCTTTTCATCATCACTGTATGGAGCATCAAGTCAGGAGTTTGTTTGCCCCTGTTCCCTTCCTGCTTGCCTCGAGTCACAGCCTGGTTCTCCTTTTCTGCAACCAGAACATTTTCACGTCTCGTGCAAATGCAAGTGTTCCCACTGCAGAACTGCCTTTTGCAATTTCCACTTCCCTCCCTTCAGGGGAAGCATTGGAGTGGAGTGGTCAGGGCAGTAAAACCCACAGAGCTGAGCAGACACATGGTGCAGTCACGCAAAAACCTGGGATAGTGATGCTCTGAGGGAAGCACAGATTTGTGCATACTCCTTCCTGGGTGCCCTGCTTGAACAGCATTCAGCCAAGCTGAGGGCTGTGCTCTCCACCCTTTGCTTTTACATTTAAAAGGAGAGTTGTGATCTGTGGGATCTGTAGAGAAAAGGAAGGACTTGAATTCTTACAGCACATCAGATCCTTTGACACTGGCCTGGCTGGCAGCCTGCTGGGTCCACACCTGCCATTGAGCATTGACCCACACAAGTGGCCATAATTAAAGTTTTTTTCAGCTATGCCATCTAGGACCCTGTGAGGGTGCAAAGGCAGCAGGGCTGGGAGTTGCAGTCCAGTGAGGAGGTTTGCACTTCAGTAAGTTGCTGATAAGTTCTTGATGGCAAGTGCTGTGAAAGAGCTCACAAAGAACTAAGCAGAGATTCAGAAAAGCATCCCAGTGTGTTTAAGATCATTTCTGTAATTCTGCAGTACTCTATTAAAGCCATTCTTGAGGCATCAGTGTTGATGCAAGGCTGCCTCTGAATCACCAGGTCAGTCAAGGGCAGATTCTAATCGATTTAGTGGTGCTTTTGCAAACAGAGGTAACTTCAGAGCCATGTGTCTGGGTCTTGATGCATTTGTTTTTTAAAGGGTGTGTTAAGAAAACCAGTGAGACTTGCTGAGCTGCTTCCTTCAGCCAGGTGTGTTGAGAGAGGTGAAGGACAAACCACAAAAACAATGTGAAAGAGAGGGGAAAATGCCAAATGGAAAGAAATTTGAAGGCAAATCAGAAAAGGACTAAGTAAAATAATAATAAGGAAAAAATTACTTCAAAGGGCTAGGTTGAGTTTAATGATCAAAGTTTTGTCTTAGAAGGGAAGACACCTTATACACCTGGACCAAAAAATTATTTCACGGACTCTTCCTTTTATCTGGTTAATCTCTGGCTTTTGGCAGCCCAGTGAGTTGGAATATTGTGGCCTCTGTTGTCTAGGAATCTTTGACACCCAAGTCCAGACTTTTGCTGGTCACTACAGTGATGTGCTGCTGCTTGAACAAAACTGGCATGTGTCCTGGTGAAGAAAATCTGTTGTGGGATGGCACATGCTGAACACCTGCATCCTTTTAACAAGTCCAGGTTGTCTGGTCATTTTTGATGTGTGGGTAACTGTTGGTGCAGCTTTGCAAAATCCTCTGTTGCCTTGTGCAACACTCCTTGTTTACCATGCTGAGGGTTAGAGGGTGCTGGGTGCTTGCATGTAATTTAGGATTTAGTATTTGGTGCTTCAGGAGGTGATAGAAATTAATTTGTCTTTGGATTCTGGGAATAAGGTAGATAGAGCAAGTGATGTGCTCCATGAAGGTGGTCCTTGGCTTTCCTTATGTAAAGGGAAAAATTTGGAAAAGGTGCTTCCAAGACAGGCAGGAGTCCTATGATATTTCAGGTCTGTTCTGAGTGTGGGAGAGCCCTAGATTATCCAGCTGAGCTGGGGTGTGCTGTGAGCTGCAGGAGCACTGGGGCTGTCAGTTCCTGCCTGTTGTTGTTAGGAAACCTCATGCTGAATCCTGTTCCACTCTTAGGTCAAAATATATTTCAGCGCCTTAATGTGGAAATGTTTTTTGTGTCATTAGGAGCTCAGAGTCTGCGGTGTGGAAGAAGGAGGGGGTAACTTCTGGT
The DNA here is from genome assembly GCF_903797595.1 of Erithacus rubecula. Lineage (NCBI taxonomy): Eukaryota > Metazoa > Chordata > Aves > Passeriformes > Muscicapidae > Erithacus > Erithacus rubecula. The sequence goes on along the minus strand of NC_136660.1, from coordinate 23,522,953 downwards.
GTGCCAGGAAGGTTAACTGGAAATACCCACCCATAAAATGGGGGCTATAATCAGCCCTCCTGGAGAAAGTTTATTCATTAATGTTTGTAAAATGCTTTGAAGTCTTTGGCTTGGAGTGATTTTAACAGAGCCAAATGTTAGCTGCATTACAGTAGCTAAGCCAGACCGTAATGACCATGTTCCCTCTCCTCCCCCTGAGCCCCCAGCCATTTCTGACAGGGTTTGGTGAAGAAGTGAAACATCAGCAGAGTGACCAAACAGAAGTGAAGTGCTCAGCAGAAATATAAATAGTGCTTTTCGTTCTTGGGATTATGTCCTGCTCCCAGGGAGTCTTGTGGTTGGAAATGGAATTTGTAGAAGGGATGAGGGATTTATTTCTAAGCTTATACCATGTTATCCCGGTTGGTAACTGATTTAGGATCCCCCTGAGTTAGGATGCACTGGTGGCCTTTGGGTGATTACAGTTATCCTGTCTTGTCTCCATGAGAAAGATTGGTATTCTGGGATGGAGGGAGATGTGGCTGTTGATGGAGTGCATGGTGAGCTGGGCAAAGACTTCACTGGGGCAAAACAAGGAGGCCCCAGAGCAGGATGCAGGAAGAGCTGGTTTGATGGGCTGCTCAGGCTGAGCCTCTAAATGCCCCTTGCTCCATGCCTGTCCATTTCTTAACAGCACTGTGTCTGCCCTATCTATAAAAGAGTAGCATTAGCCTTTTGTTTTGCTTGATTTCTGGTTGCAGGATGTGGAGCTTGGTGATGGCATTGGTGGCAGTAAGGATCATTCCTTTTCATGTGAAGGAACTGGGGGGCATTCAGTCCATGCTGTGTCCCCAGAGTACCTTGTGGATGGGATTGCAGCACAGAGCAGGTAAATGGATGTGCCAGGAGCCATGGGATAAGGACACATCCCAAACAGTGGGTTACTCTTGCAAAATCATTCTCTGGTCTTGCAGGCATTTGCTCTGGGTGGCAACAAGGAACATCTCATTAGCGTGACCTGGCGTGTCCTGTGTTCAGACACAGCCCATAGCTCTTCTGGCCAGCTCTGACACTGACTTGTGATTTATCCATTCCCTAGCCTCACCCAGGGCTAGGCTGGGATGGCTTCCTGCCTCAGGGACTGCATTGCTAAACTTTGCTTGAAGATTTGAGGTGCCCAGACATGCTTGGAATGGGGGAGGCTGCTCTGCATTGTTGTGATGGGTCTCAGCTGGGTGAGAAGGGAGATGTCTCCAGCCCAGAGGCTGAGCACACTGCTGTGTGCACTCTGGAGCAGGGTGCTGGGAAGCTGGCCTGGCAAAACAGGTGCCAGCACCTTGCTCAGAAACCTTTCTGCTTCCAGTGATCCACTGTCCTTCGAAAGCACCCACTGAATGTGGAGCTGACAGCCAAAGACTGACCCAGCCCTCCCTCTCATGTCCCCTTTCCTCCAAGAGTCCAGTCCCTGGAAAGATGCAGCTCTCCAAGAAGACATTCCAGGGGGGTTTAATCACTGCACTCGCTCCAGCCCTGCTGTGCTTGTGGTCTAAGCACCTGCTGTTTCATTTAATTAGCAACAAATGGGAGGCGTGGGCTGGGGGAAGAGAGAGCAGCACCCTGGTGAAGTATTTGCTGCCATGTAATGTATTTTATTTTGGGTCTGGAATGGAGGCCATGAGGAACATTTTCCAGAGGGCTCCATAAACCACCTCTGTTCACAGGGTGATTATTTGAGGAGGGAGGGGAGTGTGGATTTAAATCGGTGCTGCTAATTTCTGCAAACAGCCACATTATTTTTAATTCATACTCCAGACTCCCTCCACCCATGGCTTGATGTTGGGAGCTGTGAATTTTCCATGTCATTACAAAGTCCCTCTATAAAAGAGAGCCCTTTAAATATATTTTAAAAAATTGATTTCAAATACATCAGGCTCTCAAATAAGTTAATATGCAGAATGGAAAACTAACTCTTTTCTTCCCTCATAGTGGCCTGCTCATTTATTTGTATTTCAGTGGTGCATACCAGCTCTGAGTCTGTGTTAGGGCCTGGAAAAGACACAAGAAGCTGCAAGATCAGTTGAAAGATAAAACACCTTTGTTCACTGTGATCAGTTAAGCTTGGGAGCTCTCTGTAGAAATCAGCAGGTTCCATTGCAGCAGTGTTTTACCAAAGTAAGGAAGGGAAATTGGGACAGTCTGGAAGGGTGGCTTGAAGACTGAGCCACTTGTGCTGGACAGTGGCTGTGTCCTGCCTTTGGGAGATCAGCAGCTACAGCTCTGTGCAGGGAAGATCTCAGTCACAGCTTCCATGTGCTCCAGACCACCTGCACTGGGGTTCTTTTTCTCTGTGGGGTGGCAAGTTTAACAATGATCTCTCATACTTCTACTGGTGCAAATTGCAATTCTTAGTCTAAAGACATAAAATAGATATTGGCCTTTTGTCCGATTTTCTTCAGGCAGTGAAAGCACCATAAGAGCTACAAGACAAGACACTGTAATTTTTCCCTGCCCCAACTAAAGCAGGAGATTTGGGTTTTAAAAATTTGTCCTTTGGATTCCATGATCTGAAATAGTTCATCTTCCATGGATTTGAGAGGATAAGTTAACATGTGGCTGTCAGGTATCCAGATGCAATGGTGACTGTGGTTGTGTCAAGAACTCAGACTGATAATTTTGTTCTCATATGGAGTTTTAAATTCAGTCCTGGGTATTTGGTTCTGCTCCAAGGACAGTAAAAGTTCACAGAAAATTCTCTTTTGAGATTGTCATAATATTGAAATAGAGAAATTATTGCTCTATGTCCATGCTACAGGCCTTCATTATTAGAACAGAATATTCCAGTTGGAAGGGACATAAAATGACCATGTGGTCCAGCTACCTGGGCAGTTCTGGATTGACCAAAAATTAAAGCAAGTTAAGGGCATTGTCTAAATACCTCTTAACTCCTGAGATGCTTAGGGCATCAACTACTCCTGTAAGTAGCCAGTTCCAGTGTTTGACCACCCCCTCAGTAAAGAATAAGCCAGTTTCTAAGAACTCATTAACTGCATAATCATTGTAATAATCGTAATCACTGCTGTCAGTGGGGTACCATAATGGCTCCAGTAGAGTCCCCAGCTGGGGAGGCAAGTGTAAGAGAGGTTTTCCTGGGAAGGGAGTTCACTTGTGCCTGAAAATCCAGTGGCATCATGAAAAAACCCTCACCTTTATATGAGTGCCAAAGCATGGATTAGTGCCCTCTGCATCCTAGAAATCACTGCTTTTGCAGAAATTGGCTCTTTCTCTTGCTTTTTGAAGTAGTTATATTGATTTTTTTTATCTGCTTGTAGGCACACAGGGCACCTGCACATGTCCCAGAACTGTCAGACTCCTGCAAGTCAGCATTACACTCAGAATCAACCCTGTAACTCTCCAGAAGTATCTCTTCCTTATCTCAGGTTTTCCTTCTTTCTCTCTGTTCCTATCTGATGATAGAAATAGGTTCTTTCTACATGGTTCAAATATGGAAGCAATACCTCCAGGGACTCATTCAGAGTCAGGATATGAAGCCTGGAGTTCTTTTTCTACCTCTGACATTTGAGAGATGCTTTTAAGTAGATGAGATACTATTACAGTGTCAGCCCATCTGTCAGCAGAATTGGTGTTTGAATCCTGTTCCTTTGCTCAGCTTTAACAGAAAGGCAAGTGAAGCTGTCTGGCAGTTTACCTTGTTGCATGCCTCAGTATGATTAGGAAGGGAAATCTGTTTTTGTTTTCAAGTCTCTCTCTCTCTTGTACTTGCAGTGTTTGATGCTGTTGAGTCTCACATTCAGGCAAGGGGATCACCTGCCCAAGCTGCTCTTGCAGTTTCTCTTGTAATGGAGAACAGCCCCTTGCTTCCCCTTTCCCCTGGTGGTGCTTGCTTTCGAAACATGAGTGTCTTCCTCTGGCTTCAAATCCCTCTCCAGGCTGATACTGATCTGCAGGTTCAAAGCAGGGTTGGGATTTCAAAGCCTCCTTGACCATACTGAATCTGCAGTGTGACACTCAGGCAGTGTTGAAAGCCTGAGTTTTGAGGCACATTTAATCACATCTCTGCACCTGTTAGGATGGAAAAATTTTCTTGCGAGTTTTGATTCTGTGGTTCCTCAGCCACTCTCAGCTTTTCCTTCATTCTTGGCCAGCACAATGTTCTCTGGCATCTGGCCTCGTGCAGAGACGTGCACCAGTCCCAGATGAAGGGCTAGAAACAATTGTCTGCACCTGGCTCAGCAAAATAGTTATTTGTGTGTATGTGTGTGTCTGCTAGTGTAATTTATTTGCTCAGCTACTCGAGCCACAGGAAGCTCTAATTAAGCAAGATCACTTTGCATCTGGGTTGCTGGCAAAGAGTGTTTTCTGTGCTGGCCATGGGAATGTAGTTGCTGCCCTCCCATGCCTTTTCTGCCCATGTTTGATGACAAAGGGAGGTTGGCAGTAGCTGTGCTTTGATGGGGCTGGTGTCTTGCCTTCTGATGGAAAATGGGCCATTCTGTGCTCTGATATTTTTCTTACTCTCAGCAGGGTGCAGAGGTGGAACTCAATTTTTAAAGTTGCTCATGCCTGGTAGAAAGCAGTTGATGTGTCATTCCTCTTCCCACCTCCTCCTCACTTTACTTCTCTCTTGGTATCATTTTCTTTTATTTAATTGAATTTCTCCTGCTGGGTTCTACAGATGGCAGTTCTCTAGATCTGATTCCTTACAGCCATAATGCTGAGGTGCTAATGATAGATAAGCACGTACAGGACACAAGGATCATGTGGGCTTTCAAAACCAGCAGCCAGGTCCCGTAGGTCAGAGCCATCAGACAGCTTGACTGCTGCTCATGGGGGAATTACAAGGCCTGGATATGGCTTGACTCTCTTTGATGCAAGTTAGTTTCTTCCTGAATACTTTCTGTGACAAAATATCCTCATCTAATTTCAGGAGGAGTCTGTGAAATGTTAATTTCCTACCTGAGCCAGGGGCAAGGGCAAAAGAGAGCTGTGTGGTACCTGCATCTTGTTGGCTAGGCTTGGATTTTTCAGCACATTTTTGAGGATGTTTCCACAATCTGGACATCTTTCTGATGTTCCTTTATTGTGGCTTTGTGTGATGAAAAGGAGGAGAGAATAGAGAAGTGCAAATCCACAGGGAGGATGAGAAATAGCCCTGGAAGCCTGCACAGTGCCCAGCAGGGCACAAATGACTGCTGGGCTTGTTTGTCCTGCCTGTCTGCCCCATCCAGCTTCTAAAGCTGGTCACAAGATGTGGAAAGGCATAGAAATCTGCATCATCACTGCTGGATGTCCTGGATGGACATCAGCCTGCCTATCGAAGTAGTAGGACACCTTCTTCCCCTCAGAGATATTTGGGAAGAAGCTGCTGGATGTGATGAGTTGTTGTGGTGACAGTTTCCTGTGGCTTGCTTTCCCCAGCACCCTTTCCTTGAACACCCAAGCATACCTTGCATCAGTGCACACCCAGGGAATCCTTCAGCTGGCCATGGTTTGCATGTGTGGCCAGGCAGGCTGGAGAACACTTGTGTTTTTCTGTTATGGCTGAGTATAAGCCTAGTTAAGTACAAACTCTTCCTGATGCTGGACTGCACCTCGTGCTACTGAAAGAGCATCTGCCAGAGGAGAGCAGCATAAATGCTCATGGACAAACTGGGCTTGTACTCTGCTGCCTATGAATCCATGGGTGCTGCTGCTCAGCCCACATGGCCCTGTGGCCACTCCTGGCTTAAAACTGTGCTGCTGCCCTGACAGGGATGGGCACAACAGCTCTGGCTTTCAAGGCAGCACTGTGCTGCCTGTGGTGAGTAGAAATGTGCTGGGTACCTCTTGCACCTGGTACTACTGACCATGGTCTCACCATCAGGTCTTGCAAACACCACCAGGCAGGAAACCTTCTGTGGAAGGACAGAGCTAGAAGGAGGGGAATCCCTCTCCTCTTGGATGCAAGCATCTGCCTCCATGTGCTCTTTCTCCCTCACAACTTGTAGCAGTTTTCTCATCTGCAAGTTTGGAAGAGTCGCAGCCCTGACAGTATTTCTTGACAGCATGCCTGTGCCACTTAAAAGCTACTGAGATAAAAAAAAACCAGAATAACCCCTATGGCTGTCAAAGACCTCCATCGATGCTTTTCATACTCTGCCAAATACTACATGTGATTAGTGGTATGATACACAGAATAGCATCTGGTCCACAAGGAATGTGTGCAGAGATGGATGATTATTATCTGAATGAAAATCCCAGAGCAGGGCACGAGCGTGCAGTGTAACACAGAGGCCCTGTAAACACTTGGAGTGCCCACCCTGCTCTGAGCAGCACACACAGCCATGGCCACTGTCCAAGCCTGTCTGCTTTCCCAGGGTTTGCTTTTGTCATCAATTAAATTAATGAAAGTCCTCAGGCAGACTTGTACTTACAAAAACAAAATTTCAGTCCTAGCCTCCCTTCTTAGGGTGCTGGGTCCTTTGGGAAGTTCTGGTCCCAGATCTTCTGGAATTCTCCTTCTGGGCATGGACTTGATGAGCTCAGATGTTATCCAAATTTCCCTTTTGCTTTTAAAGAGGGAGAGTTGTCCATGCTGCATGTTGGGGCAGGGATCAGAAGGAGCTGGTGTGGGTCTGACTGTGCAGCTCAGGTGCCTGTGTTGTGTGACTGTGCTGGCAATGGGAGGGCTCTTTAAAACAGATTTTTGATACCCATGAGCTTTGTCCTCCCTGTCCAGAAATAAATTTACAGAGAGAAACCAATCTCTGAGATGCCATTACAGTAGGCACCAGTAAAGACAGATTGTTGCAAATCTAGGTTTGTTCTCACATTGTATTCTATATGTAAGTGTAAATCCTTTCCTCCCTGCATTGCAAGCCCAGTTGGACAGCTAATGCTTTTGGAATCTGCCCTTCCAAGGTACTGACCACCTCTGCTGTCCCTGTGTGCCACATGAGCATCCTGGGGAGATGCCAGCACAGCACCCAAGGCTGGGCAGGGCCTGAGCTGCAGGGCCCATGCTGGGGCTGGAGTGTAAAGCTGGCACTGCCCTCAAGCTCTTGGAACCCTCCTGTCCTGCTGGCTGCTTGTTACCTCCCTGGAGACCTGCAGCAAGGTGTCTGTAACATCTGTGCAGCTCTCTGCCCACTCAGGTGGTGAGATTTGTTGTCTGTACTCCTTTCTAAATTCCCCCCAAAGATGAGATACACGTTTGGAAACAGATACACAGGCAAAACATCTTGGGGCTTGGAGGTAGGGAGAGAGGAAGAAAAGAAGACAGAGGAGTCTCCTCCCAATGTGGAGTTAAAACCTGTGGTTATGTTGTGCTTGGCACAGTTTCCTCATTGTGCTGCACTGGGCTGTTGCTCTCCTCTGGCAGATGCTCTCCCCAGAGCTATGAGAAGTGTCCTACAGAGATGAGTAGATACCATTTCAGAAGGAGTTTGTACCATTGTGTTCAGAGCTATTGTTTCTGTTTCCAATATTGGAGTTACTCATGGTTTCCAGGGGACAATATATCAAGCAAAGCTAACAGGCTGTAGAGAAGATGTAGATTATGAAAACAGAGGGATTAAGTTTCATACACTTGGAGCTAAAGTCTCATCTCTCTCTTAGCAGTGGGAGCAGGGAAGTACTGTTGCAGACTCACAAAACTCTACCAATTTAAATGAGGGTGTGTTTTTAACAGGATGTCTTTATGTCAGCACTGTGTGAGCAACTTAGAAGACTCTCTAAGGATGAATTCTGTGGGTGGAAGTTCAATAACCATCCAATGCATAAATTTGGCTTCAGAGAGTTTCTGTGCCAGGCTTTGCACCAGTTCAGACAAAATCAGTTTGCAAAGATGAGGTCTGGCTCTATGGGTAGTCCCTGCCTAAAACACCCATGAAAATCCACTGTTATCTATTTATGAGAGAGGAGTAAGGAAGGGTAGAAGAAGGAATTGCATGACCAATGTCATTAGCTCTTGAGATTCTTTTTAGGGACTGCCCAAACCCAGGAGGAGTCACACTGGCAAACAAGGGGACCCATTAGTGAAGGGCCAGCCCCTGTTGCCACAGCATGGCATCCTCAACCTGCCCTGTTACAGAGCAGAGCAGGAGTTTGGTTCCCTGGATGATCTGACAGCACTGAACAAAACAGGGGTGAAACCAAACCAGCTTGTACATCATGCTGACAATATTTGGTGTGTGTTTTTGCTAGCAGTAAGGATGCAATTAATACTAGTACACTGCTAGTGGCCCCTGTGCTGCTTTTGGGATGCCTCCTCAAGCACCCAGCTTTCAGCTGCAATGTAGTGTTGGATGCTGCTGCCAGGGCTTTTTTTAAGAATCGGAGGGTTTTTCAGAATCCTGCAGCCTCCTGTCAGTCCATCCATCCAGCCTTTGTGCTGGTCTAAGCTGAGTTGAGCTGCTCCTACTTGAATGAATTTAGGGCTGGCACTCTCAGTTTTTACATTGTGAGGCCTTTAGAGTGGCTTGGTAAAGTTAGTGAACTGATAAGCCCTAAAGTCTTAGTGGGGCTATACTGTATTTCAATCATTGGCTTGAAAGGGTTGAAATTTAAAGAAGGATGGAGAATAAATACTTTTTTTAAATGCCCAGATGATGTAGGAAGCAGTGATTAATGGAAGTGACCTTGGTGCTTTGCTCCCTTTCAGAGAAGCTCTTAGACTTGCCCTTGTGTTTAAAACTGGAACCTCTGCTCTGACAGGGCTGTCAGATGCAGCTCTGCTGTCTGAAGGCCAGAGCTGAGTGTCCAAGGGCACTGTTACTGCAGTGTCTCTCACTGGGACATGCTGGTCTCCTGCTGCTTATGTGCATCCTGAAAGAACACTTTGGGGTTTTCTAAGGATAAGGATGTAAGGAAAGATGCTCTTCTTTTGAAGTTAGCTCTTTTTCCAGATAGGATTTTCACTGTGTTCTGCAGTGAGTCTTTTAGAACATGCCTAAGTTGACAGCCTGAGCACCTGAGCTGGCTCTGGATGTGCCACCTCTGGAAAAAAATCCAGCAAATTGCTTGCACCCTATCACAAAATTTTGAGCCTTCCCCAAAAGCTAATTGACCTTATGGGACATGGCATGAGCATAGCTCTGACATCTCTGCATGACCCTGTGGTCCACATAACTGCAGCATTCATCTCTCTAAAACAGGCATTGTTGTATGGCCTTACTTTCCAGGGATGCTGTTGGGAGAAATCCTCTGTAGATACCAGAGTAACAGGGGGCATATAATCACCATGGATAGATGGAAAAGCATGAAGTGGCCTTTGTCCAAGCATCTTCCAGTGTGGTTAAGTTGGATGAGGCCAGTTTAATTTAGCACTGGGGAAAGAAAATGCTTCTGGCAGGAGACTTCAATAGCTGCTCTGTGAAAGGACAGTGTGGGCTTTCTGAGAAGCTCTTCAGAGATGCACCAAGTGCCTCTGTCACCCCAAACCAGCACCTCAGAATGTTTTGCCAGGCTGTGTTAGCCACAAACGCTGGGCTGGTTCTGTGGAGCCTTCAGAGAAAGCTGCATTTCTTGATGAAAAATACTGGGAAACAGCATTCCCTCTTTTGATGGATTGTGTTGGGGAAAGACCCCCAGTCTCTGCTCCCTGCCTTCTCCTCCCCTGGCTGTTTTAGTTGCATACTGAGAGGTTTGTAAGATTTCCAAGGTTTCTTGTGGAAATTTTTGGACCTGAGAAAATTTTCCCTTTCCCTGCATTTTCCCTTTGAGGATTACACCATGCTGTAAATGTCTGTTCTCTGTATTTTATATGCATTTTCCTGCTTTTGTTTGACTTTCTCATGGATTGCACTATGTTTAATTCAGAACATATCCTATAATGCTGTAATTGTCAGGCGTGTCAGCTGGTTATCTGGATGGCTTTTTGCTGTAATTTTTTTTTCTTTCAAAATAGAAGGAAAGCAGTTGCTGCTGCTTCTCAAGGATTGAATTATTATATTTCTCTTGCATGCTGTGGCATCGTGTAACACCACAAGGGAGCCAGTGTCACTGGCTGCCTGATGTAGTTATTCCTGCTGCATTGAGGAACAAATTTCTGCTTTAGGAAGAGATGGAGTTCCATGTCCTTCTGCTGTGTAAGATGTCAGTTCTGTGTGTGAGTGGCTAACAGATGAACTCCCCTGGGCTCAGTCTGTTCCACATCCTCACCCAAAGATCTTTTGCAAATTTTTCTTAGTTGGTGTTATGCTCAAGAACATCTCTGCTCTGGCCAATTTTGAAGGGGTGGGAGTTAAGCAGGCCTCCTGCTCTCTTGTGTCTGTGAGAGTGAATTGGTTTGTTGTTCCTGTGAGAGGGTGAAGCAGAGGAGAAATAAAAAGAAGTTCAAGAGAAATCTAGAGAAAGTTTTCTAACAGCTGTGTACTGTGGAGGGATCTGCCCCAGCAGCAGAAGTTTCATTCCCTGCCATGTATCTCCTTCTGTCCTTGATTTCTGCAGGTATGGTTGTAAATGATGTCATGGATGCTCCACTGATTTACCTTAGCAGAACACCTATTCTAAAACCAAACAATTGAAAAAATTATCTTCTCCAGACCAGCATGTAGAAGGTGAATCTGTGGAGATGGTCTCTTGTGTTCTCCACTCTCTTGCTTGTTTTCACCTGCTGACATTTAGATGTTGATATATTACCTAGCAGCATGAGATCCATTTTCTGGAAATGGTAGGCAACCATCTTTCTTGAGTGAAAGACCCCTTTGGATTCCCTGGTTAACCAGGAATTGGAATATGCTGTAGATGGACAAGGGCACAAATGAGAGGATAATCCTATCTGAAAATGACCAATAATACTACTTCCATTCTCTTCTGTCCTGCTGGGTTTAGATGAGTGTAGTTTCTCTGACTCCTGCTCTGCAGCATAGGGCTTACAGCCTTTAATGTCTCTTGATTAAAACTCACACCACCTACCTGAGATCTGTCTCACAATTTGCAGATGCAAAACCAGAGAAAGGACCTGAGAGGTCTATCCACTGGAAAACTGGCAGATTACAGCATTCAAACCCATCCTGGCCACTCTCTTTCTTGCAAATCACATGGTTTATAATTCAAAATATAGCTGATGATGCTAAAACCATCAGTCCCATCAGCAAGCATCACAGCTGGTTTCCAACTTGGAAATGAAAGGAAATTACTGCAGCTCCTCAGGGGTTTAATTAATAGCTCCTATTCTGGTATCATACCTCTCCTTCTCATCTAAACATGTGTTATCTGTATTAGAGACTTTCAGTCTTTTCTGATTTGCAGATGCCCTTAACCCCTCTTGCTGGGGAGTGAGTTCCATCATCACTAGTTTCAGTATCTGGCAGTATCTTTGCTTTTCTTCCAGTTTCTTTGGCAGACTCTCAGAAGTGTGCATGCAGCCTCCTCTCCTCTTCCTCATCTCCCAGTTGGCTGTAGCTCTTTTTTTCTCCTGGGGCTCTGAGATCAGACTTTGTGAGAAGGGATGTGCCTGATGCCTGACTGTCCTCATATACTTTACCTTTCAAGTACATCAGTGTCTAAATTAAAGTTATTGTCAGCTTACCTCATTTTTAATGAAAAATGCATTTTCTGATGATTTTCCCTTTGGAAAAAGGGAAGCTGATGTGTCTCTTGGCATTTAATGTGGGAAGAACTGTAGTCTTGGGGCCAGCTGAGTGGCTAAGATTAAAGTGGTAGACTGGGATTTCTAGGGGCACCTTGCAAAAACTCTGCTGCCCTTGGTCATGGCTTGATTCTTCAACTGCTCTTTCTCTGGGACACAAGTAAATTATACCCTGGAAAGGGAGAGAGGAACCCTTAATTCTCTTTAGGTCAGAGTCCTTTATCATTTTGCAGCAGTGGATCTCATTTTGCTTGCCAAAGTGAGGGGCTTGCATGAAAGTCATCTCAGGATCTTTGTGTTATAAATAAATCTCCCTGTGACTGCAGTGCTGACCTCCTGTGGAGCTTTGATTTTTATCTGTGCACGTGGCAAACCTGCATCCACTTGAAAAGGCACCAGAAAGATTTCCACATTAAGAGGTTATGTGGGTGTCCTCATTTGCTCATTTTAAGAGGAGAACTTAATTTTTCTAACCAGAGGAATTAAAACTGCTGCAAGGAAGGAAGGGGAGGAACCAACAGCCCAGCAGGAGCCCATCTATAGTCTGTGGTATAAGGCATAGGTGGAGGTCAGGTGATTGTCTCAGTGGGGTTATTTTAGGGAATTGGATTTGGACACAAACTTCCAAAACCTCAAAAGCAAACCAGGAACAAAGTTCCCACTGACAATTGCCACAGAGTCAAGCCATTGAACAGTTTATATGTTCATGCCCCCTGCACTGGTTGGTTTGTAGCAGAGTAAAAACCTCTCCTTCAAAAGAGAAGTTGCCTCTTTGTCTTGGGTGCTGTAAGTCCTTATGTCTGCAGCAGAAAGAAATGTTGTTTCATGAAAATTTAACCAAGATAGGTAAATGTGGTAAGTAAATAATCAGGAAGCTGCTTGGCTTCTCATCCTCAGAGATGCTACTTGTAGCATCTCAAAGGGTGCTTGTTTTTCTTTATTAAGATTTTTAACCAGGTACTACCATTGTAAGGCAGATAAGGGCAGAATCTTGTTTTCACAGCAGAGCTGAGATGAAATGACCAAAGATGCTGTTACCTGGCAAACCCAAATGGCTCTTGTGTGCAGGAGTGGCTCTCTCTTCATGGTGTGTTTGCATTTTAAATAAAGGTGGCTTAAAGCAGGAGACATGAGAAAGAAGATGCCTGGAGAAGTGGTTGAGTTGATACTCTGAAATCTTCCTATTTCCTTCTTGCAAGTCAAGTGATTTCATGATTATGTACAAATAGAAAAGAGTGGAGCAGGCCAGTGCTCTTGAGTCCACTCTCTTTTTAATGAGCAAGGGAATTACTCATGTGAGTTGCTGATTGTTAATGAGATTAATTGATGGTTATTTGCTGACCACTGCAAGAAAGTCATAATCTGGACCACAGAGTTTTATAGCAGGTCTTCTAAAGGAGTTTTAGGCAGAAGCAAGAAGGAAGGTGCTTGGAACAGAAATCAGGGCTGTGCAGAATTTCAGTAGGAAAGATGTCAGCAAACCCAGAGCAGTTTGGAGAGACAGACTGGAGAGGCAGTTTTGGTGGTGAGTTATTTGTGGACATGTATCTGTTGTGCCAGAAATGAGAGTGGGATGTGTTTGTTCAGCCTGACTCCAGACATGCTGCCTGGATGGATGGAAAGCTCACTTCCTGGTTTCCATACACCCTCCCTGTTTCCAGCGGATCCTCCACCCTGTGAAACAGGGACATGGGAACAGGTTTCCTTCTGCTCACCACACCAGTCATGCAGTAGGAGGCTCTTCCTCGTTGTAAGCAGATGAACTGAGCTCCTCCAGTTTTGACAAAATGCATTGCCCAGCTGTGTTTTCCTACCTGCCCAAAGCCAGCTACATCCCTAATTCAGCTCTTTGGGACTCTTCATCCTGACTTCCCTTCTTTGCCTTCATACTGGAATGATTTTCCTCCAGGTGACAGAATTGCTTTCTGATTTAGCAAACTTTATCTCTAAGTTAACTGCCACATATCAAAGATATGAGCAACAACTTGTGGAGACTGCCCATGTCCGAGCAGAACAAACTGGGGCATTAAGTAAAAGCTTTTTTTTCATCAATCATGTACATTTGCAGTTATAACAAGAATAACTTCCTTTAATGGAAAGACATTTGTGACAGACAAAAGAGTTTTCGACTTTCAGATGCTCTGCAGACATTTAATTAAGAGAACTGAAAATCTGTTTATTGGTCTTTGTCTGTTAATCATGTGAGGAAAGGGCTGTGCCTACCAGGAGGAGTTTTGGTAGTTCAACCCTAAATTTTCTTCATTCCCAGCTCTTCCCTTTGTCTCCTCTTACCAGAGATAGCCTGAGTGGGAATGTTAGGCATTGGCTTGGGTACTCCATCATCTTCAGAAGATTTTGGATATTTCATTCAGATCCACTGATGTTTTTTTCTCCTGTATACATCTCTTCCTCATCTTCCACTTTGCATCCTTGTCTATGGGTGGGAGGATACAGAATCCTGCTTTTCTAGGACTTTAGCTCCAACTTGCACTGGCTTTGAATGGCAGAACTGAGTGTAGGAAAGTGCTGAGGAAGGCTCCCTGCTTCTGCTGCACTTTGTTTGACTTCAACATCCTGAAGGATCCGTGACTTCCCTGCCTCCCCCAGCTCCCTGCCATCCAGACCTTCCCAGTGGAGGCAAGAGCTGGGGTGGAAAGTGTAGTCTAGGAAGGTTTAGCCAAATTCTTCCAGCTTCAGTTTATTGTATCTATTTTGCTGATATCCACCCTTTGGATAAATAGCACTAAGTTATACACGTTGTGGTTCTCTTGATGTGGTAAAAAAGGCTTGTATTAGCCAAGCTAATCTAACTCCAAGAACAACCCTGGGAATTTGACTGTATCAGTTCCAGCTTCCATCAGTCACCGTGTAGTAAAGTGAGAATTGCCTTCCTGCCTAAAAGTGTAGCAACAGAGAAACTTCAAGTCAGTAGGTGGGGATTCCCTCCCCCTCATTTTTTTTTTCCTCTTCTTTGAAGGAAGCTCCTGCCCATGCCTGACCTCAGAAACCCAGAGCTCTACCTACAAGAAAATAAAATTTCCCATTTTCAATTAAAAAAGTGTCTCTGTAAGCAGAAAAGTGAGTTAGCTAACAATCTGCAAAGCTATGGTGTATTTATTTACCAGTCTGACTCCCTGATGGGGAAACATGTGGGATCTTTTAAGTTCTTCTCCTGCACAGATGTTCCTTCTACTCCTGAGTTTTCTCTTGATCTTGGTTTGCTGTGCCATATGGTGAAAATGCTGGAGATGATGTGTGCGGTGGAAGGGGAGAAGGATTCTGCGTGCTTAAAACAAAACCAGTAAAAAATAATAAAAAATATCTGACTGTTTTTTCCCCAAGTTAGCAGAAAAATATTTTTAAAAGGAAATCTGTCGAGTTAGCAAAACCACTGTTAACTTGCACAGGCTCCCTGTTGGACTCTTAGCACTGATGAGATTAAATGCTGATTGACAAGTGTCCCCTCCCTTCCCCCAGCTCTTGCTGCCACTTTGTGTATTTGTGTTGAGCTGTAGATCCAGTTGAGGTGAGGAGATAGGGGTTCTGCAAGGACAAGTAACACAACTGCTTGCTTTTCCTTCCTTGCCTTGCTCAGAGATCACAGGGGCTGTGGACTGTGAGTTGAAAGATGTCTCTCCTGGTCTGTTGGAAAGGAGCCCTGGGGCTGGCAGGAGCTTTGGAGTTCCCCCTGCCCGAGGGAGCCAGGGCTTCTGAGTAGGGAGGGGACATGGAGCATCACACAGACATCATGCATAGGAAACACGGGGAGAAATGAAACAGAATGTGGGGATTTGGGTCCCTGTCTTGGTAGCACCATGTGCTGATTGAGAATGAAAGGTAGCAGAGGGTGAATGGGAGAGGTGAGAGGCTCTGGCAGGGCTGGACTGGAGTTGGTCTTTTTTGGGCAAGTCCATGGAGGTGTCACTAGGGCAGGTGCACCTTTCTGTCTGTGGCCTTTCAGCTGGTCTTCAGCCTCAGTGGCACTTGTCCATCAGGTGCCACCATCCAAGGACATATTGTAGGGCTCCTTTAGGAATGTCTGATCAGCATGCAGCTTTCCTAGGCTGTGCTAAGGAGTACTGGGCTGAGAGCACACCCAGCTTGAGCTGTGCTTCAATGCCATTTGTGGGGCTGGTGTTCTGTGGGAAGCTTTGCTCTCTGAGGCCTCCTTGCTTGCTGTCCTCCATGTAGGGACTGGGGTGGAAGATATTCCCCAAAACCCCATCTCTGTCTCCCTGGAAAAACAGGAGCTCTTTCTTACTGGACCAGGGCAGTGGGTCTTTCTGGCTCTGTCATAAAAGCAGAAAAGGTGTTTTATTATATATGCCTTAATCTGGCTGCTTGAACTGCATTTTAACCAGGAGGGTGGTCTGTCAGATGGACAGGTACAACCTGCTGCTCCACCAGCATTGTGTATTAGAGACAAGGCGTGTGTTTTGTAGCAGAAACTGGGAGCCTAATTTTAGAATGACAGCAAGGCCAGGCTCAGCTGTCTGCCTGGGCCCTGTCCCAGCTCCTTTGTGCTGCCAGAAACTTGCCCTCCCTTTCTTGGAGTGAACTGTATCATACCTTTTTAAGTACAGGCTCCCCTCCAACAAGGCAAAGTAATTCCTGCAGTTGCTTTTGTCTTAAACCACACACAAACCAAGAAATTTCTGGTCCCTATGCAGATGGTCCATGTTTCCCCCTAATATGTTTGTTGTGCTTCCTTTGCAGATGCAGCTTCTGGACAAGTTCCCTATTGAAGGAGGCCAGAAAGATCCCAAGCAAAGAATCATTCCTTTTCTGCCAGGTAATGCTGTGGGGAAAGCCCTAAATAAGGTGGCTGAGAGCAGCTGGAGACTGCAGTTCCCTGGCTACTGTCTTTAGTATTTTTGTGACCATTCTTATAAATGCCTTTTCCCTGGGAGCTCATAGACCCACCCTTGTGATACCAGACCTGCACCACCTCCTAAAAAAGCTGGCATGGTGTTTAGGGCTCTCAGGGGATCTTGCATCAGCTGTTCAGATTCAGGCTGGCTCATGCCCTGTTACACAAAGGGATTTGATGTGTCTTTGGAGTGCAACCAGGCAACCTGAGTTCCAGCCACCATTTGAAATACCACTGGGGACCAGAGTCAGTCTTTGTCATTTCTAGATGCTGTGGCTCTGCAGACACTGTTACTGTACAATAAGGAATGAATAACTGGAGTTGCCCCTGCAATAGAAAGGAAACTGAAGGAAGGTTAAGTGCAAATAGGAATTTCTGCAGTGCTGGAAAAGAAGATATTTACTTATCCTTTTAGCCTGAGCCACTGTCCCTCTGATACCTTTCATAGAGGGCATGAACATGTTGGATATCCTGTCCTCAGGGTAACAGCACACACTTCTACACAGCTTGTTCCAGCAGCAGCTGCAGGGGTGGCATGGGGGAGATGAGCCAGACCACAGCATGCTCTTGAGAGAGCTGGCTCTGGCCAGCTCCCTATTGTCTGACTGCACGATTCTGGCTGCTGGCTTTAAGTTTGGCTTGCTGCACTGCCTGCCAGGATAAATGGAGTATTTTCAGCCTGTTAAAAGGTCTGTTCTGTCTCTTGCTATGAAAAGGAGATCCCAGCAATTCCCATAAGGTCTGTGAAGAGAAGCTGGGATGGGAGGGCTTAGTCCTCTCCAGGAGCATGCTGTGGTCCCTAACACTATTTGCAGGCAAAGCAGCTGCTCCAGGTGTGTGGTGAGCACAGCTCTAAGGTTATTGGGGAGTAGGGACTTAAAAACCAGCAGCACAAATACATGACACAAGTATCAGAGCCACAGCAGGGCATCACAGCTGCCTGGTACTGTCTTGGCAGCCTCCACAGACCTTGTGGAGGGCAGTCCCAGGCTCAGGGTTTGCTGTGCTCTGTGCTGCATCCAGACTTTGTAGCCAGAAGAAGGTGGTGTTGCCATCCATTTCCTATCTAGGATAAGAAGTCTAAGAGCGGTCTCTCTTTTTACTGTACCACCAACAAACTCATAGCCAAATCACTTTATGAAACCTCTTTGTGATAAGAATGGATACTGCTGGCCTGCTTTTCTTACTGGAAAGCATTCTGAGGTCCTTGAAAGCACTGTACAGTGCAGATGGCTTCACATGAGGTGTTGTAGCAAAATCCTGTCTGCAGGCAGCATTTGTTCCTCCTGTATTGACTGTCACCAGCATATCTGTTTTATCTTCTCCTAGAAAGATGTTGGCTGACTGCAGGTGGCTGCTCCTCAGCCTTTGTGCAGATCTTAGTGATTGTGTGTCCTGATATACGGGTATGTGATACTTGCAGAGGGTGAGATAAACCCCATATGCCCACTACAACACTTCCTACCCTTCCCACCCTCCAGGAACATGAGGGAGATGGTAGTGCCACATGTCCTGGAGGGGAAGAGTTAGATCTGGAAAACATTTGGGTTGACTTAGTGTCCCAAAGAGAGAAGCTGCCAGAACAGAATAGACCTCAGCTGTATTTAATTTAAAATCTCTGTGATATATGTTCTACTTTTGATATCGAATCTCTGCCTCTTTCTTGTTGAACTGCTGAACAGCCCTTGTTGCTTTACCCAGGAACAAGGTGACTCAGCTAAATGTCAAACAATGTCAAACCCTGTTAAATAAACTAGCTGCCAAAATTAGAATACCCATGGCATTTCTGCAGCTGGAGCAGTGCATTGCGGAAACGAGTATCTAGCTATAAACTCCCTCAATTAAAAAATAGCAAGGCAGATGTTTGCACTTAAATCCTACTTTATGAAGATGTTATGGTCCTGCTTGCTTGTTGTGGGCCTGATTCAGCTGAGCTGGAGTGGCTCTGCATGCTGTGTTCTTAGTGCCTGGGGTTTGCTGTGCTACTTGTAGAGTAGGACAAATCCCCCCATCAGCTCTGCTTAGGAAGTTGGCATATTCCATCCTGCAACTCCTGTTTGTTGGGGCTCTCCTGAAATAATAATTAGTGCTTGACTGTGTTGGAAACCTTTTACCTGTGAAACCAAGGAAAATATAAACCTTGCCCCCCAAGGAGAGACCATACTGGGTTCAGCAGCAGAAAGTGCAGTTCTTCTTTCCTCCTGACACCTTTATCTAATTTTCATCAATTTCTTTCTTCAAATGTGTTTATCCTCACTTCTCCCTTACACAAATAAGCACTCTTCAGTTTTCAGTGCCATGAAGAGGTGCAAGGAAATTATAGACAGTGCCAGGTAGTACTGTAGAAAATGTTCTGTGGATAATTTTGTAGTTTTGTTTTACTTTTTGAGCGTGACTTCCTTGCCTTCAATTTTTTTTGTGATTTTTTTAAAACATATTGAGAGGGCAGAAGTGATATTTTTGTCTCCTTTCCTCATATTATCTTCTTCCCATGAGTTTTTCCATTCTTCTCTCTGATTTCCCTTTTTAATGTTTTTTAATAAAAATCCTTCATTGGGATTGGGTTATGCAGAAGAAAACTGCATAAGAAACTCTGTGGATTGGCCAGAGAGCATTTTTGTAGCTGGTGGTATGAATTTTTTTCTTTGGAGAAAGACTCTGAAAGAGTTAGAATAAAATTTGCTGCAGAACCCATGTCTAGAGCAAAGACTGTTACTCTAAGGAGACATGGATAAAAAGTGCTGTCTGAATGCACCAGTGTGGCTGTTGGTTGAGCCCATTTGCATTTCACTGATTTCTCCATCAGCTCTCCTATTGCATATCTGAAGAAGGATCTCTGGAGTGTGGATGAGTAGTTTTGTTCCCTCCCTGTTCAGGTACTTTTACATCTGCGTCAGCAAAAAAAAGGGCTTATGGATTTGGGCTCCCTTTTTCAGGGATCTTGAGGTAATTAATGAAGGAATTTCAGCTGGAAGGAGAAGACTCATCTGCTGAGCTTCTGGAGACCACAGTGGCAAATGGAATGGCAGAGACAGAGTGATACAGCTCTGGGATTAACAGTTTTGCAGTGGTCGACCCAAGGCTCCAGGGCTTGCATTGTTTTCCATTTCTCTTGGCACTAAGTGGGAGAGCCATCTGGAGACAAAGCTGGAGGGATGTCAGCTCTTCTTGCTCCACTGTGTCTTCCAAAGTGCAGCCCTGGGGAAAACACGCTGCATGGCATGAAATCATTGTGTCATGCTGGCTGCTGGGCTGCAGATCCCTGCCTTGGAGAGAGGCTTGGGTTTGCCATGGCATGGAGGGCTGGCCACTGATGATGGCAGCCCCTTGCACTTCCCACACAGATTCTAGCTTTGATCCCTGCCAGACTTCACACAACTTTTGACCCCTGCTGAAGAAACAGGAGGTTTTTGCTTTGGATGTGCCAGAAGGGGAAAATCCTCAGTGGGTGTCTGCTCTGCAACTTCCATACTGCCTGGAGAGGGAGACATCCTGTTTGAGGGGACTGCTCTGTGTGTCTGGTTTTCCTGACTCTTGGGAAGCTGAGTCCTGTCCCAGGGGAGCAGGATGATCAGTGCAGGCTGCCCTACCAGCTCGGTCAGGCAGCAGGAACAACACTGCAGCCCAGCTCCAGTCCCTGCCTCCGGAGCTTGGAGCCTCTACCAGAGAGGCACCTTCTCTCTTCCTTTTTCCCACTCAGGTTTTCCTCCTCCCTTGACTAGGGTGAGGAAAGAGGAAATTATCCATATTGGGGCGTGTGCTGCCAGTGTAGCTTGGTGGCTGCATCCCAGGGTGCTGGGAGGGATGCCAGCATGGGGGATGAGATGTCACCCAGCTGCTGTCACCTCGCTGTGCTCCGCTGACCTGCTTTGCCCCTGAGCAGAGAAACACCCTGGCACCATCTCACAGGGGTCTCCTTCTCCTTCTTTCTTCTCCTTCTTTCTTCTCCTTCTTTCTTCTCCTTCTTTCTCCTTTCTCCTTCTCCTTTCCCGGGGCACTGTGTGCCTGCTGAGGCGTTTTCAGGGCAGCAGCAAGCTCAGGGCGGCACAGCTCGCTGCGCCAGTGCGATCCCGGCCCTGTTTCTGCTCCAAACAGTGTCGAGCTGCTCTGCCGGCAGCAGCGGGTGTGGCGGGGTGAGCTGGTCCGTGCCTGGAGCGCTGTGCCGGCGGTGCCGGGCTGTTTCCGCAGCGGCAGGAGCGAGTGCCGGCCGGCAGAGCAGGTGTGAGTCAGGAGCGCTGCGGGCAGGCCGGGGCCGGCTCGGCGGGCGCAGTCCCGGCGCCGCCCCGGTGCCGGGAGCCGCGGAGCCTCCCGCTTTCCCCGTGCGGCAGGATGGGCAATAGCCCGGTGCCGGCCGGCGCCTTCCTCACCTGCGCTGCTGCCGCCGCCGGGCTGCGGTGGGCAAGGAGAGCTGCCGATGAACTGCATCCCAGGTGCTCTGTCTGCTTTGGGGCTCTGCTTGCAGGTGTTGGGTTCGGCTTTCCCCCCTCCCCTTCCCAGTGCTGACTTTTGGATAAGACGAAGCTGAGGAAAAAGGGCTTCAGTAGGTTTGAACAGCAGAATTTTGTCCACGGTGATGAGAGCAGCGTTTGGTTTTGGTTTCTTTTTTTTTTTTTCCCCTCTCACCTTTGCATATTCCAGCTTTTCACCTTTTGTTTTGCTCCAGAGGAGGAGCAGCAGTGTTTTGTTCAGAGATCATGTGCTGGGGCAGAGATGGGTTGGGAATATGTTGGGTTCACACAGCCAGCACCGCGGTGACCCTCAGATCCAGCCATGCACGTTCTACCTGTGCCAGTCGGGACTAGCACCAGCAAAATCAGGATTTGGCCACGTATAATTTTGTCAAAGGTGCTGCATTTCAGCAGGTACAGTGCATGGAAAGTGCTTTCAGCATTTGTTCCATCC
This sequence comes from Erithacus rubecula, assembly GCF_903797595.1. Lineage (NCBI taxonomy): Eukaryota > Metazoa > Chordata > Aves > Passeriformes > Muscicapidae > Erithacus > Erithacus rubecula. The sequence goes on along the minus strand of NC_136660.1, from coordinate 23,501,612 downwards.
ACCTTGGGAGGCAGGGGCTGATGACTGTAAGGCACACACTGGCCAAAAAGGAGCCTTAGAACTTTTGGATATATTTTTATTGCAGGCTCTTTTCTCCCGTGGAGAGCTGGTTGTGAGCAGAGCATTTAAAAGGAAATGCATTCCCTGCCCTAATTCTTAGCTGTATGTGCAAATTATGTGCAAATTTCAGATTTGTCTTTAATTTTTGATTACTCTGTCCTTCATCAGTCTGAGCCAGGGCAGCAAGTTATTAGTAAGCTATTAAATTTTTTTTTTTTGAGTCATTTTGAATTCCTCAGAATTTGATTTCTGACCTACTCAGAAATGAACAACGTTGCAGAAGTTCAAAGCCAGTCAAAAAGTAGCATAAAGATTAAAAAACCCAAGAGAGATTAAAATTCTCTTTATCAAGGCGCATCTTATGTTTTAGATTAAAATATGAATTAAGTTATTTGAAACAGTGTTCCTTTAATATGCAGGGATGGTCTTACTGGCATAATAGGCATACACACACTACAGAGTCTCAGGTGTCTGGTTTGCTGAGCCTTACCTGTGTAACATCAACAGCCAAGATGTTCTGCTGTGCTTTTCTGAGTATGAGGCAAGAAACTCCCAGAAGAAAGAGGGGCTCTGCCCCCATCCCCTTCTACCACCTGCAATAAGGCATTGCAGTCCTCTGTCCCCATCTCTGAGGAGCTGACAGAGGATGGAGAGGTGACCCATGCCACCGTGGCTTGAAGAGCTATGGAAATCTTTTTGGGGTCATTCCATAATGCAGTGCAATTTCATTTTAATATACGTGTTTTACATTTTCCTGCCTTCTCTGAAAAGAAAGAGTGCTTCCAGGTTTAAAAGCAACTTATGTTTGAGCCTGGATATTGTGTTAGCAAGACAGCTAACAGGTCCTTGGCTTCTTTCCACTCCAACTTATTTAGGACTTGGGTGATGCAGAGCTTCTGCTGAGCTGCCCTTCAGCAGCTCCTATTGTTTGAGTTCACAGTTTCTATTGTGTCTTTCTATTTTCTGCCTTGCTAGGAGAGCTATTGTGGAAAATTCATCTCCTGTCTCTCACCAGAGGAGAATGGATTTCCTGTCGGCTCTGGGCTTGAAGGGAGAGCAGGGGCTGTCGGGAGGAAGCGGAGAGAGGATTGATGATTTTCAGGGGAACAGGCGTATTCTTTTCTTTAGGCTCTGTGGAGATATTTTTAGGGTTTAAGTGTTTTCTAGTTGAAAGACAAGTCGTCAAGTGTGAGGTCATAGGATGCCCTAAGGCTGCTGCCTATTGAAAGAGCTGTGGAAAAGGCATGGCCAGCCAACTCTGAGAGCTGCCCTCTGAGGAGGGAGCTGCAAGAAACCCCCAGGCTGGAGTGCAGGGGATGCTGGCTTGGCATGCTGAGTGTGTTTCACAGGTCTGGCCTTCTGAAGGTCTTTGGGCATTAATAGGGCATGAATGAAGGGTCTGATTACATTACAAATGAAGAAAAAGTGGAAAAAAGTAGTGCTTATATCTGCTCAAGTAGCTGGTCATGTTCTCCAGTCTCTTCTGAGTCCTTTCTCAGTATACAAATCCATAATCCACCAGCTGACAGCTGAAATGAAGAGCTGGAATAGGAAAAAGCTATGGAATCTTTTTCTGAGACTTGTAAACCCACTCTTCCCACACAGGTTAGTAACTCGTGTTTTGCTCAACCAGAAACCACCTCTGGGCAAAAATCAACATATGCAAAACATGATGTGCCTCTCATTAGACTACTTGAATCTCCTGATGAGGATTTTGTAATGATCAAGCCAGTTTCTAGGGAAAGCAATGAATGAACAGGGATTTGGGTTTGAGTTTCCTTGAAGCCGCACCTAATGGGGTTTTGGGGTTTTTTTGTGGTGTTTTTTTGTTTTGTTTTTTGGGTTTTTTGGTTGGTTGTTTTTGGGGGTTTTTTTTCCAGCTTGATGCAGGTCTGAAGGGCCAGGGAAGGTTTTCAGTGTTGTCTAGCTGCCTGGACTCCTTGGGGAAACATACAGATGTTTTTACTCAGAAATTAGTTGGATTTTGATTCTTGTTTTAAAAGGCAATAAATAAACACGATTATGGACTTGAAAAGCAGTTTAGCTGCATCGGGCTCGTCGTTTCCTCAGGCAGCCATTCCAGAAGTGTGTGCCTCTACTACTATAATTACTTTTTAAAAATAACTCTACAAGTCTGTAATCTAAAGTGGGTGGTATGTAGCAAGTCTGAGAGCATTCTGCATTCAACCCACAGACTGGGGAGAGGGTGACTTTATATAAGGGTTTGCTTGTCTTCCTCTCAGGTCTGAAATCTGACTTTTTCCCACAATCCATCAACAAATGGCTCATACAATGAAAGTGCTTTTTAACACAGTAGTCAAGCTTGCCAGGGACTCAGATGGCTTTTCAGCCCCACAGGTTCTAGATATTCCCTCTGGATATTACTTATCTACCTAATCTTGTCTTTGTTGTGTTCAAATTTAAGTTGCCTAGGCAATACAGGAGAGAAGAGCCCAGCTGAAATTCACAGCTAAGTAATAGTCTAGACCTATGTTTGAATCTGTTTTCAGCCCACTTTGCCTTTTGGCTGGGCCAGCTGATTTATTTATACACTCACATGCTTAAAATAGGTTGTGATTATTTTTTTTTCCTGTAGATTGCAAACAATGAACCTGGGAATTTGCTGCTTGATTTCTTCTACTTTATTTTCTCTGTCTATTGAGCTTTATAGGTGGTGATGTTCTCCAGTGTAGTGTGTATGCAGACCTCCCTGCTCCACAATGCAGCTTTTTCCAGGCTCTCATGAACATTGTTGCTACTCATAAGGGGATCTTTATACTCAGGAGCAGAGTGAGGGGATACTGCAGGCAGGGATTTGCCAAAGTTAATCTATTTTCACAGTAATTTAATAACCCATGGCAGTGTCTACTCCCATTTGGGGTTTCTTTTTTTAGAGTTTAGTCCCATTGAAAGGGAAAGCTGGGGTAGAGAGAAGGAAATAACGTGGGAATTAGAAAGAGGAAACGAGGGGTAGGTAGAAGAAAAGAGGAAAGGAAAGTAAGTCCTAGAAGTGGGAAATTCAATCCTCTTGAGCTTCTTCCATTCAGAGAGGTGCTAATACAGGCCCCAGGCTTGTATGTCAGGACTGAGGTAATTAATGTTTGCCCTCAAATTTCCGTGGGTCTGAAGTTAAGCACTTCCACCATGTCGTTTTCTATCAGGGTTTTGCCACCTCTAAATAAAGAGCAGAAGATTACATTCCTTCTGCTTTAACATCCTAAGCATCAGCAAGTTCAGGCTTGCAGGGTGCTTCTTGTATTCAGAGCTCTGAACAGCACAGGGCTGACCTGGAACAGGCAAAACATTTACAACCTGGTTTGCCCATGATGAGATTTTATTGGTGTTCATGCTGGGGGCCACGCTTCACTTTTTCTCTGAGTGCACTGTTAGATGTGATTCCCACCAAATTCTTCCAACTCTTCTCACCAAATGCTAGGTGGTTTGGTATCATCTCAGGCAAGGAGTGAAACCATCAGAGCACAGGAGAAAGGCATTTGGGCCTATTCCCAGTGGGCAGTGTCGTCATGGCTGGTCTATTTAAATCGTTAGAGCGGGGAGTAGAAGGAAGAATGTTCCTGTATTAACCCCGCCTCCTACAAAACACTGCAAATGCAGATTTGTGTGTTTAGCAGATTTCCTCTTGGGAAAAGAAGTCTCCTATAGATAATCATCCTTGTAGCAACATCTCCAGTGAACGAGGCTTTGTCCAAAGAACAAAGAAGTCGTCGCAAGCTTGAAATATGCCTGAATTTCCTGAGTGTGCAGGCAGGAAACTCTGTTAGTCTGGGTTGGATGTTTGCTCTGAAGGGCATAAACAGAATGTCGGGTCTCCTGGGATCCTGATCTGACCCGTGGCCCAGGGAATAGGGGCTCCTGTGAGCTGCAGCTGTGAGAAGGATGCCACAGCCACAGGCAGCTCTGTGGCCACGTCCCTGACTGTCCCATTTCCCTCTGGCCATATCCTCTGAAGATTCAGGGTGGATGCAGGGGCCAGCAGCAGAGGTGAGTGGTGCAGCTACAGTAGACCCAGCACACGTGAGTGTTAAGCTGCCAGCCAGCAGGGAACTCATTTCCTGCACAATTATGGAAACAGCTGATCTGTGACATTTTAAGAAGGGGAGAAAATACAGGGCAGGGGAAGGAAGGCCCTGGCTACGTAAATATTTACTCTTGCACAATGCCCCAGCCACCATCTTCTTCCAGGATCTTGGAGAAGAAGGGGGTGCTTTCTGCTGGCCCTGGCACGTGGTGACAGGGTGAGGAGCCAGCAGTGGGCTGCCTGCAGCTGGGAGGAGAACAGTGTCTGCCAAGCAAAAGCTGCTCTGCTGGAGAGTGATACTGCCCTGCTTGACCCACCTGCTCCCTGCTGCCTCCCACAGCCAGGGATGTGCTGCTGGACCACTAAGAGCTTGCTTGAATCACCTGCCTGGGCCTCCTTTCCCATTTCTTGGTCTAACAAAGCTAAGGTAGTGAGATACTCCTGACAGTGAGGTAACTGGCACCCCTGCTCCTTCCCAGACAACATAGCAGCTGTGGAAAGGGTGTTTGGAGAATGAAGGCACAAAGGGTTCCAGGGTAATGCTGCTGCAGGCACTTGAGGTGTGTGCAGGATCTGGGGACTGCAGCATCTTGTGTGATGCCATCCCCACATCACATGCCTGGTCCAGCCAGGTCTGGAGCAGACATGAACTGTGTTGTGAGCAGAGGAGGCACTTGGGGGCACATCACTAGATCTGATTGAAAAGACTCTTGGACACAAGTGAAAAAATAGACCCTCAGAGACAGGAAAAGGCATTTTTGTGGTCATGGCATTGTTCAACCTGATATAATGCTGGTTTTCAATTTCTTTCCCTAACCATAGACAAAAATGTTATTTTTTCCATTCCTGTCAAAGAGAGGGTGAACTGACCCTCTTTGAAGTCTACTGAGTTGTCCTTGCATTAGCCCCCTTGGCTGTGGTGGTGGCTGCAGTGGTATCTGACCTCTGGGGCATTACATGCTTTGCTCTGTCCAGTTTGTGTTTGTAGCCAGGGTTGAATAATCGAAGCCATGTTTCTGCAGTGCAGCAGCCTGAGGTGACTGTCAGCATGGGGTGATGTGTGGGGAGATGCAGTGAGTCCCAGTAGGAGTGACACCAACCCACTGGTGGGTCTTGCTGCAGTCTGCTCTCTCAGGCTCTGTGAAACCAGAAGAGTTGGAATAGGTGGGATTCAAAGATTTGTTTTGTGGAAGTGGTTGCTGTGGTAGGAAAGGTAACTGCAGCCTGTTGCCCTCCACCCCTTTCATCAAGGAAATACTTGCTAAGCTCACTCCCCAGAACATGCACCGTCACTCAGTGAATAAACACAAGGGATTTGTTGTGGGTTAATTCTGCTCCTGGAAATCAAACCCTGTTCGTGGTCAGATGACATCTTTTTTTTTTTTTGGAAAGGGACCAAGGTTAAGAAGACAAGGAAGGCAGGTTAGTTAAAATATGTCAAAGTCTCTTGGGTGTAAGTAAAGACTATAAATAAAAGCCTTTTAACTTGGAAAAGAACTTTAGAGTGATATGATCAGGCTCAATTTAGTCCAAATATTGCTTTATGCCATTAAGCTGTTATCAGGTTTTGGTTCAAGTGTAACAGTTTTACGGCTTCACTTCAGTGGGAACAGTTGCAGCCTTTATGCAAGTAAAGCATTTCCCCTGAAACATTTGCAGGGAAGAGTGCTGTATTGTGCAGGAACTTGGGAGGGAAACTGCCTGGAAACGAATAGCTGGGAAGGTCACCTCCTCTAAATCTTTTTTTTTTTTTCCTCATTCCAGCATAACTACACAATCTAAGGATTTATATGGTGAACAATGAGGGGATTTAAATGAGGCTTAGTTTTACATTCCTGTTAATGAATCCTCAAACTTAGTAATAGAAGTTTAACATTTTTACATATTTCCTCTTAAGCTGCAAACAAGTCTGATTCAGCAGTGTCTTGAGATGATTTGTCAGGATGAGAAAATAAGTCACACCATTCTTCCTCTTGGGATTAATAGAGAACAAGAATAATCCTGTACCCATAATATTATTTCAGTTGGGTTTGCATAATAGCCTGGAAATGGTTATACTCAATGCAATGCTTTGCAATAATGTTTCATCCTTTGAAGTTAGGTTACTTCATGTCACAATGTCAGATCTGCACAAGTAATAAAACACACACACCCCTTCAGTTTTTCTTGACTAGCCTTCATTTTCTGGTCCAAGTTTTGCTACAGTCAATTAGAAGAGAGTGGATTTTAATGCTGTTATCCAGCACCATCACAGCTCAAAAAGTCCCATCTCACATTTGGTGTGTTTGCATGTCAGTGTGCAGCTGAGGGTTTAGGAAGATCCTGGTGTTTCTAAGAAGTCGTGCTGTGTGCATGCCTGTGCTGTGCTCAAAGTCTCTGCAGAGCATGAGTAATTCCACCAAAATTGTTGTAACTGACCCTTTCCATGAGCCAAGGTTTTCCACCATCTGGGCCCTTATTCCTGGCTTTCATTAAAGAAAGTGAGAGAAATCAGACCTCCCATAATTACTTACAATCTGTGAGCTAGGCACATATGTAAATATTTTCAGGGTCACAACTTAGCTCTTTACTTTTAATATACTTTGTTATTAGTAATCAGTTTTGAAGAGGTTGAAAATCCCACCCATAAGTTTCTGTAGTGTCAAGCCTGCTCAGCCTTCACCTCTGCTCCCAGTGGTATCATTGGATTTACTGTTGACTTCAGCAGGAGCAGTCACAGCGGGTCTGAGTGCTTTTGAAAACCTTTTCCCTATGTTTTTCTCTATAAAATCCATCACTGTAGCTGCCAGATTATATGATACTAGGGTTTAAAATGACTTAAGAATGAAATCAAACTGATAAGAAGGCTAAGTTGTAATAAAGCTAAGCAAAGTAAACTTGCTTTCTTTCTAAGACAAAGCGACTTTCAGAAGGTTTTCATTTTATCTGGCCCAAGTGGAAAAGCAATTGAGTTTGGTTCATTGTGTGCATGCTGCTGCAGCAAAGCCTGAGATGCTGTCCTGCACCCTCTGCCATGCAGGCTTACTCTGGGCACATGGGACCAGGTGTGCAGGGCTGGAGCCCACTTTGGGGGCTTGGTTTTAATTTCTCTCTGCCCCCCTACTACAGGTGTGAACTTGGGATCACCAGTGAAACCCATATTTAGTTACTAATTCTGCCCAAGATGTGCCACTAGTTTTCCCCACTGCCAGAAGTTCTTTGCAAATAGGAAATAGAAGATCTGGGAGCTCAAGTAGAATAAATGGGATTCAAATCTACCCCCAGACTCTCTGCATGTATTGTATTGGGGAAAAGACAAACTAGAATTGCCATGTCTCCCTATGCAATAGAAGAATAAATCCATAAAACACTGTACAGCACTCAAATACTGCAGCAGTAAAGTCCTTCTGTAGTTGCCTATGCCCTGAGTGGTGGTGTTGCTGGGTTAAAACCTCCTTCCTCACATCTGTTTGCAGAGATCCTCTGGAGCAGGGTGGTCTCTTGCTGTAGGAGTGATGATAAATACTTAGCTTTTGTGGATTGGATTATTCCTCACAACTTGTTCTCTGTTTCACTGGAGGTCAGCTATGCTCATCATCTATTTGGATTTTCTCCCCTGGGCCCGTTTTTGTTTTTTTGCAATTAAACCAGATCCTTTGTTCTGTGGTGTCATCAGATAGGAGTACTCCTCCAGGCTTGCCAGAGAGGCAAGGCTGTTGCCTCTGGAGTTTTCTGCTCCTCTTCTCCCATCAAGAGCTCCTGTGCATGATACTCACTTCAAGGGGTGGTTGTGTCCTTTCTACACCATCCATTTCTCAATCCACCTCCCCTTGAAAAGAGAGTCCAGATGTTATAATCCTCTGGTAAGCCCTAAAACTGGCAGAATTTTTGTGTTTGTTTCCATCCTCCTGTTTTATTTTCATAAGCCTATAGATTGACTTTATTTCTCTTAAAGCTCTCTGGGCTGAGAGATTGCTATTCATCCACTTTTAATTAAAGCATTATAGGGAATTAGGCCTTTCACAGGGGTGGTTCTGGTGATGCCTCTGACTGTTTTTGTTAGTTTTCCTCCCATCTGAGCAAATGCTTGGAAGTGTGAGTTGAAGCTTAAGCTTTTTAATTACCAGAGAGTGAAATTATTCCATTATGGTGAATCAATTCCTTTGCAAAGGAAAAACTGATTCTGGCTGCTGCTGTGTGCAGCAGTGTAACAAAGAGAGGAGGGTCCACTGCTGCAGCCTCAGAGGATGGGAAGGTGGGGGGTACAGGGAGGGGGTAAGGATTTGGGCATCAGAGCACTGAGGCATTTGATGGAGTAGCTCAGGGTGGTCTGTGATTTTTGCAGTGGATTTTGAAGGGATGGAGGTGTTGGGAGCCCAGTCCCTCACCCTGGCAGTATCCAGTTGTTTCCCTCAGGAGTCTGTTTTAGATTAGGCTGCCAGTTTCTCTTGACATTGGTACCACACTAGAATATGGGTGTGTAGGACTGAGGGTGTCTGGAGAGCCAAGGGCTTCTTTTGCCAGGTGATTTATAGTCCCTCATTCCCATTCTGTCCTCCTTCAAAGCTCTCAGGCTCATAAAAGAGAGCTTCATGCAAGCAGAGGCTGGTGCAGGCAGGGAACCTCCCATTGGCACATGGGGGGTCACAAACTGGTCTTTTTCTATATCTTGGGGAAGGCAGTGAAATCCTCCTGCCCAAGAACATGATTATTTTGCGTGAACAAGTGAAAGATCTCAAGAGCAGGTCTCAGGCTGACCTGGGGAAGCAGCTGGCTTTTCTGCCTGGAGCATTCAAATTATTGCAGGGTAGTTTTACAGTGTGAAAGGCTCCAGCAGGAAGTTTTCAGAAGAGCCCAAGTGTCATCTGACCCTGACTCCTGTTTTCTGAAGTGTCAATGTTTTCCTGGTGTGTGTTTGTGCATGTGTTTGGAAATTTGACTTCTGTTTCAAACTGGTTAGCTGTTTTAATACAATGGAAGGAAAGCTATCACCCCAAGTGGCAGTATGCTTGCAGGAAAACCTGTATTTACCCGTGGGCCCTTGGGGAGAGGGGATAATCCTCTTCAGTCTCATTAGCTTCTGTCTCTTGCTTCTGTCCTTGCACGTAGCTTGTTTCCGGCACAAGGACACAGCTTCTCTTGTTTTCCTCAGCCCCATGAGCCACACTCAGCTTCTTGTGGTGCTGCAGAGTGACCAGTGCAGGTGTCTGTGTCCCCTCCTGGAGTCCTCTGGGTCCATCTCAGTGCCAGCATGTGATGAAGAGTCTGTCAGACTGTCCTTTCTGCTCTCATGTCTTTTTTTTTTGCTCTCATCTGTGGCTTGCAGTGATTTGCTGTTCCCCAGGGCTCGGTGATGCTCCATGTGTGTGTGATCTCGTGGCACAGCTGGGCTGGTTTCTCACTCACAGTGGTGAGATGCTGGCTCCAGTGTCACTCAGCTTGGTTCTGATCCATACAAGTCCTAGGGCCAGGCTCTGCTCTCATTAATGCCTTTCCCATGTGGAAATATGTGCAAATTCCCTTTCTGCAGTTTCCCAATTTCAATGTCTGGAAAAGGAAAAATATTTCTTTTCCCATTTGCAGTGCCTGGGGTTCATTGTGGGCTCTGGGTTTGTGCTGTGGTTCATTACCAGTGCAGGTTTCCTGGGGGTTATACAGTGATCTAAAGCAATCTGACTGGTTGAGCTGACTCAGAAGTGACCTCCTGAGTCACTCCCAGGCAGCTGAGCTGTCCCAGGATCTGACTGCAGGAGACTGATCTGCTTGTCATTAAAAATAAAATGTTCTGTATATGCTCAAAATATCAGAAATTTGGTAAATTCTTTGGTTTTGCACTTCCAAAAAGCTCAAAAGCAGTGTCCTCTTTTTCAAGTAATAGTTATTAAATTAATCTCCAGAGCAGTATCTGAAATGCACCTGTCTTTTCCTCTTGGCACATGAACAAAAATGTATAAAATATGAGATAAAATAAGGAATGTGGAAAACAGAGTCATCCAGAGAAAAAAATTTAAAACCTGCCTCCTGAACAAGACAAACACCTGTGAAAAAGATCCATGTGGTACTTTTTCTGGATAAATAACATAAAAAAATAAGGTGGTAAGTAAGACCTAAACTTGTCTTCATGTTCTAAATGTTCTGAATATGCATCCTCCTTCCTTGTCATAGTGCACTGGAGAGGTGATTTTGGATGGCCTGAGGAGGTGAGGACTCTCCACTTTGGAGCTCTGTAACTACAGGTTAATTGTTGATTGTACCATGGATCAAGGTGATGGATTTGCTGGTCTCTTGGGTTCTCGTGCTGTGTTTCTGAAATTTGGTTCTTTGGAGCCACATGCTGAAAAGATTGTGATGAAAATTAATTCAGAGTGTGCAGCAACTGGATGTGAAGGGCTTGTAAGACTGTTTGTGGTTGTAAGTGCTCAGCCTCAAAAAGAGGGATTTTAGTCTACCTAGTAGTAGAAACCTGTCATAACATGATTTTTTTTCCTAAGCTGCTTCTGATTTTTAACCAAAACTTCATGATTTCTGGACCCTACCACTCAGATTTGTAACTGGCACCAGTAAAATTTGTGTCACCACAGAGCAATCATTGTAGCAGTTGAAAGAAATACTTTTATTTCCTCCTTCTTGTCTGTCTAAAAGGAAAAAGCCCAATCTTTCAAATCCACTTGCAGCCACATGGTTTTATGTAACTCAGCAGGAAATACTCTTTTGTCTGTCTTGTGGATGAGTGCAGTGGAAGGTTCTACTGCATCCTGTGGGCTTTTGGGTGCCTGAGAAATTTCTCTGCTGGTCTCCACTGATCCCTCTTTCCTTCTCTTTCCATACCCATCCCTGCATTCACAGGATCTCAGTAGCAGTTGAATCTGGCCCACCATTGCTGTGGCAAGTGTAGCATCACCAAGCTGCTGAACAGGCAGCCTTTGATTCTCTGTATTTCTTGCAGTCAGGTAATTTTGAGGTTTGACCTGGACTTTGTTTTGCATAGATGCCCAGTGTTAATGCAGGTGCTTGGCACTTCCCTGCTGGTTATCAATTTGTTCAAAAGCCACAGTGGAACTGGCATTTTGGTTGAGAACAAATTGATCTTGGGGACTGTCTTGTGTTTGTACTGTGTCTGGGACAGTGGATTTCTGCTCTGGGAATCAAAACTTTGGAAAATATCTTCCCATTCTTTACAAGGGAACTACTCCTCTTCAGCTATCTGCCTTCAAGCTGCTGGCTGGGAAGTGGCATTTCCACTGTGTTGACCCCAAGAAGGGTACCCACTCTTACCCTGCACAGGGAAAAAGTGAGGGCTGGTTCTGCCTAAATCAGCATGGAAAAATGTTATGTGTGGTGAGGCTGAATTCCATCTAAACATAAATAGAGTGGCATGCCCCAGAATATCTTCTTGGTCTAAATCTTGCTCAGAAGTTGAAAGTCCCAAGTACCAATAAAGTCACTGACTAATGAACATTACTCAGTTCCTTTGGGTGCTTGCTAGGGGCACTCATAGTTTCCAGTCATATGATTACTCCTTTTTTACTTTAAGCCATCCTGTTTTCCTTTAGTCTTTCAGCCTTAAAGAAATATTGAGTAACTCTGTGTTCTGCTTCTTAATGGCAAAGTCAAGGGATTCCAGAGACACAGATCTTTTTCAGCTACCTGGAAACACCTTTTTTATCTCAGTGCCAGCTGATGTGTTAGCTTCCTGGTTTATTTTCCATCCCCTTTTCCAAGTCTCTCTTTCTCACCCCTTTTCCACTGGAACCATAAACAAGTTGGGACTTTCCAAGAGGTGGAGATGAATCGTCACCAGGACATCTGCACCATGGGTTTTTGATGATGAGACAGGAAGGGATTAAAATCTAAACCTGAAGTTTGGGAAATGATTTCAGTAAAAGCTTTAGGGAAGGCCAGCCCCAGTTTCTGGACAGCTCACTCTTGACTACCAGTGGAGGTATAAAGAACAGCCTGGGTCCAGGTGATCTGTGTTGGCTGGTGAAGGGATATATGCTGCCTGCTTCCTAAATCTGGCCCAAGTATTCACTTTTCACAGAGCAAACAGCAAAGTATGTGTGGACTATACATCAGCTGCCACTGAAATTTACTGGGAGATAGTTTCTTCAATAATTATCTCCAATTCCTGACATTTGCCACAATGCCATTCTGTGGCTGTGCCATACTGGTATATCACTGTGGGCATTGCATGAAAGTATCACCCACCAGTGAAATACCTTCATGTGTGGAATCTAGCCCAGTGAATCCTGGATGGCAACACTACACCTCAGATTGTGAGTAGGGATAAAGAAGAATCCCACATCCAATTGACCATGGCAAATCCAATTCAAACTGCAAAGGGATACTTTTCTTCCCATTAGGCAGAATGTGGTTAATTTCCCATGTGGAAAATTGTTCAAGACAGACGTGCTTGTAAATTATGGCTTAAGAGATCCTATTACTTCCAATTCTTCAAAACCTACTGTGCCTCCCAAAATAGCAATAAGAAGATAATTATATTAACAGCCTTTCTTGTTATTTGATGTATGACTGGCATAGGCTTTAAGGTTATTTTCTGCCAGTTTGGAGCCTTCATTTAAGGCTGGATGCTTTGGTATTTGTGGACAATAACAACAGTCCTTGGTTTCTGACATTTGAAATAAAAATGTTACAGAAAAGTTTTTAAAATAGGGAGTTGAAAACTAATAGGTGTCAACGAGCCTACATTTTAAAACAATACATCCCCTGGAGATAGGGACTTAAAAACTTCCTATCTGAAAAGATACACGGATTTACCAGCAGGGATTCTTGAATGATCTGGTCTAGGAGGTGCTAGTGACATAACTAACTTGGCTGATCATGAAATTCACTTAGGATACTCAAACTTGGAGCTGGCTGAAAATCACTGGAGGAGGATCTCATAATATACATGGTGAAAAGGCATTTTGGTGGTGTTAAGCACAGAGCAGTGGAGAGGATGGGGGGGAGAAGAACCACTGCAATCTAAGAAGGAGATTTCAGTAGCTCTGAGGGTGTTTCCATGAAAACTCAACAGTCAGCAGCAGTCAGAAAGCCAAAGGTGGTGTTAAAAAGAGTTAGGCAAAGAATGGGAAACAAAACCCAGGGCTTTGGCTGTGGAAATCCAAGATTACCCCACGTTGTGAACACTGTGTGCAGGTCTGTGTTGCCTCTCAGAATGTGCACATAATAAAGTTAGGTGCTGAGAAAGATGACAGAGATTACAGAGATGAATTGGCTCTTGTAGGAAAGGAGTAAATAGACTAAAAGTCTTGAACAATGTGGTGGTTGGGATAGAGTAGAAGTTTGTGAAATCACCAGAAATTTGAGAGTGAGGAAAACATTATTAGTTTTATTTCTCAGAATGCAAAAACCAGGTGTGACCTGTGAAATCTGAAAAACAAGCTTAAAATTAACAAAAGGAAGTATGAAATCACAGGCTGTGTGATTAAATAATGAAATTCATTTCCAGAGGACTCTATAGGGACCACAAAATCTGTAGGTTCCAAAATGCACTAGAGCAGTTTCTGTAGGATGAAGCCAACACTGGTTGCTAAAAGTTATTTTTTCTTTCCCAAAATGTCTAAGCTCTGCTGTGCAGGAATAGAAAGTGTGTATCAGAAGGATCTCATTGCGTGTACCCTGTTGTTAAATTTCTAGCCTGTCTTTTACTGTATACTCTTATAGACAGGGAGCTGGATTACAGAGATCTTTACCAAATGCAACACTCCTACACTGTTGCAACAATGTAGATTAAATCTTCTGTCCCCTTTTAGTGTGAGATAACCACTAGTGGAGCTGCTGTGCTGAACACACAGATAGTGATCCTCCATCTAGAGGTGGAGGAGGTGGCATCTGTCCATCCTTGGCCTTCTGCTGGGAGACCACAGGTCTGCAGGCTGGACCACCTCAGAGAGGTTACCTGAGGTACCCAATAGTGTGACTCTGTAACTCCATCCAGAGCTGAATAGCACTGCACACCAGGACACAAAGACAGGCAGCATTTGGGGAGCTGCCATTCCTGTGTGGTGGCACAGGGAGAGAAAGACAGGTTTGTTTGTGGGGTGGATTTTGTTAGCAGTCAGTCCCGTTTGGCGGCTCAGTGTCTCTGTGGCTTCAAATGCAATTAATCAGGGCCCAAAAGGGTAATTACCAGCTCACATTCCTAATTCAGATTTCTGTGCCTATTCATGCTAGTGTTTTTTCTTTAATTTAGCAATAAAGTTGGGGTTGTTTTCATGTTTTTATGCTGCTGGCCCAGTGATCCTCATTAAAAATAAAAAAATAGCAAAACATTAGTTTCCAGTCCACCTTTTTTCCTTCTCCCTGGGAAATGAGAAGCCCATATTAACTGTGAAAGGGAAACAAAAGTGTGAATGGTCCTAGGGTCCTGGTGTCACCTTGGCTGAAGATACTTTTCCTTTCATGGGGTGAGTAATTGCTCAGGGCATTAATCTCTGAAAGAGGCTTTTTATTCTGCAGTGGGCAAAGCTGTTGACATCTGACAGTGCAGTTCCCTCCTTTGATCACACTAAACACCTCGCTGAACTCAGGAGAAGGCAGCCAGGGAAGGCTGGGGATACTCAGCATCCTGAGGTCCAGGGCAGCAGCTCTGGCCTCTTGCAGCCTTGACACTGCATTTACTTGCACGTGGAGGAACTGAGAGGAATTTTTCAGATTGTCCTCCACTGTCTTCTGGCAGCAGCAGGCACTGCTGGTGCCAAGTCACACTTGAGCATAGCTTGCATTAAGTGGCCTGAGCTGGAAGCAGCTGACATGCTCACACACGGAGGAGCTGGGTGTGAAGGAGGTTGGTTATCAGATCAGTAATTATAAAATCATTTCCCTGTTCCTGTGCATTGGCTGGGCTGTGATAAGTGCTGGTGTGAGTGCTTGGAGTCGTGCAGAGGTGGAGCAGGGTGAGGGAGCTTTGCTGGCCCTAGGAAGCCAAGTGGCCACAGGCTGGCTCGTGTTGGGCAGGTCCTTGTGCCCATTGTGTGCCCTGCCTGCCACAGGAGTGGGTTACCCTCAAGAGTTAGGGAGGAGCTGCAGGGTGGCCTGGCCACAGAGCTGAGCCAAAGGCTGTTTTGTCAGGCAATGTGATGTGGTGGGTTGACCTTGGCTGGACATCAGGTGTCCATAAAGCTGCTGTACCACTATCCTTTTTCAGCTGGACAGGCAGGGGGGAAATAAGATGGGAAAAAACAACTTGTGGGTCAAGATAAAGGCAGTTTGATAAAGTGAAAGCAAAGGTCACATGTGGAAGCAAAGGAAAATGAAAGATTTATTCTCTGCTTCCCATCAGCAGGCCATATCTGGCCACTTCCCTGGAAGTGGAGCTTCATTATGTGTAGTGGTTTCTCTGGAAGACAAGTGTCACAAATAGTGAATGCCCCTCCTTTCTCCTCCCTTTCTATCAGCTCTTATGACTGAGCTGATGTCATATATGGTTTGGAATATCCCTTTGGTTAGTTTGGGTCAACTGTCCTGGCTATGTCCCCTCCCAAGATTTTGCCCTCTCCAGCCTCCTGGTGGTGATGATGGCAATGTGAGACAGCTATGAGGCTGTGTGAGTGCTGCTTCTGGAGCAGCCAAAGCACTGGGGTGTTATCAACACCTTTCTAGCTACAGATGCAAAACACAGCCCAGTGCTCTGCTGCCATGCCAAAAATCATCTCCCTCTTAGCCAGATCCAATCAATACCTGTGGGCACAAGTCCCAGCTGGGTTATTGCACTGCAGGCTCTGAGGGGGCAGGACAAGGGGTGCAGGTCTGGCTTTGAAGCTGGCACAGGTTGGTGCAAAGGTGACTGCACCAGTCAGGGCCCCAACATATGCAGGAAATAAAAGCCTATCTCCCTTCTCTTGAAACAGAAACTGGTCATCCCTGCTTTAAAGTGCATCCTTGTGAGCCTTTGAAATGGCAGTAGCTTTATCAGGGATTAGAGCAGGCAGGAAATCCCCACCAGAGATTGTCCTAATAACAAAGTATGAGCTATTGAAGAGATGTGTCTGGAACCAGAGGATGATGTTTGTGGTTTGAGATGTTGTCTTGGTCTGCAGATGAGCTTCTTGATTCAGGGGCAGCCAATTTTGGTCTGATTGTTGTTCATCAGCTTCTTCTGTTCCTACTGTCATCTAGTGAAAATTCAGCTTAAAACTAATCAGCAGTTTCACCTGGAGGACTATAGGAGAGCACTTTGGTTTAGGAAATAAGAACAGTGCTCTGGGATTTAATTTCTTAATACACTTTCTGAAATCCTAGCTGGTTAGTTCCAGCCTCTGACAAGCACAGACACCTAGTTTGTTTGCTGCCATGTTGTTTCTTTGTTTAATTTCTGTGTTAATTGATGCCTTCCAAATTGTATTGAAAGTGCTCTTGGGAGCACTGACCCTGCCAATCTGACTGCTGAATTTCACCTCCTACAATATGGGACATGTGTAAACTGGCAGCTGACTTAACCAAGGTCTTCCACTGGAGAGAGTTTTGCCTAATTCATGGCAGAAATTTAGAATTTGTTTTCAATGAAAATAAATTAACAGGAAGATTTTTCTGGCCCTAGATAGCAAGGTAGATGTATTTTAATTCTGCATGTGATCAGAGTGGTCTAGGGACTGGCTGTATGGCTTTCATTAGTGTGTGCTCACTTTGTGACCTTGTGAAGCCACCTTTGCATCCCTACCCCTCAATTTCCCCTTGCAGTGTTCCTGTAAGAACCCACGCTGTGGCCACATTATTGCCTGACCAACCTCCCTGTAATAATAACTTTGATCTACGTGGTATGAGTGCAAATATTATTTTATTCAGAGCTCCAGTTCTCAACCAGCTTAAGGGTGGAGTCTCCCAAGCAGTGTTATTGCCCATCATGCCAGAGGATGTGGCTGGGACCTTACTGTGCTTTTCCAGTGCACCTCCAGCTCCCTGCAGTGATCCTGCTCTAGGGTCTCTTATCCCAGTGGATGTAGCCCAAAGGCTCCCAGTCAGCAGGGCTGGTGCTGGCCCAGGGCCTCTGAGGTAGAGTCTCAGGCTTTGTGTCATACCAACTCCTGCATAAATGACAGATCTCATGAGAGAGTGTAAATGTTTTAATAGGCTTTGTTCCTTAAGGCTTTTGCTTTAAAAGATTGAGGTGGGACCATATGGTTCTTTCCTGAGGGTCCATACCACTCAGTGTCAATAGGAAGACATCTGGTGACTGTACCAGACCCCAGTGAGCAAGGTGGTACTTGATGTGGGTTTGGAAAGGGCAGAGGAAGAGCTTTGTTAGTGTAGCTGCAGGGACGTGGTTTAGCCCTTTAGGAAGAGTGTTTTTTATGGTTAAGGTGGGTACAGAGACATTTGAGAGGCTCTTGCCTTGTCCTACTTAGGGGTCAAGCACTGAAGTAGATCTGATGAAACAACCATTTTCACCAGCAAATGTGTAATACCCACAGGACCTGCTGCTTCACAAGCTTGTTTGGCCCACCTACAGTGATCCACATCATTCCAGCACTGCCCGGGGAGTGAAAGGCACTCTGGAACATAGTTCTGAAGGCTGTGGAGCCCTAATGATCTGGAAATCACAGGTTAGGAGCCACTAACTACCTTAGTGAAGGCAGGACAGTGGCGCCAGCCGGTGCAGGAGGAAAACCAAGTGTTTGATCAATGAGATGTTGTGGCTGATGTTTCCCTGGTCAGTTTGGTGCAGGGTTCGGATAGTCTGATCATTATTTAAGCCTCAGTGGTTTTGCACATTAAATGACTTGGCCCTGAATATTTGGAAATGGATCTTTTTGGAAGATGTTCAAAATGAAACAAAGAGTGCAGTGGATGTGGTTGTTATCTTAGGGGAGAAGCATGCATAGGTAAGGATGATGCTTTGGATCTGCATAGGCTGTCCTAGTTTTCTGTGCCTTTTGCTTGAAGCATAGCAAAGATTATGCAAAGAGCAGGACACTCCTGCCTACTCTGAGGAAGCCCTGCTGTTCCTAAGGCATAATTTCTCAGGTGTTTTGAAAACCTGACCCTCTTTTGGCTTCTTGTTTCTGTGGGACTCCATCCTGTTGGTTCCTCCAGGGGAGGGTATGCCTGTTGCTGGCTGCAGGTGTGAGCACCCTCCTCCCTCTGCCCTCAGACACACTGACTGCTTCCTGCAATTAGGAGCCCTTGGCTGTATCAGGATAATGGAGCACTTGCAACCAGCAATTAAACACAAGTTCACTTTCCCCCTTGGAGAAGCTGAGCTGTGTAGTTTGAGGAGGCACCAATTTCACCAGTTGAAGACCTGACCCACTGAATCAACACTTCCAACATTTTGTAACCACCCACAGACTGTGAAGTCCAGTTTTAAGTTCAGGGGTTTTTGGGGGACTTGTGCCTTTACTGAGACCCTCTTGTGTGGGGTGGGTGCTTTACTTTGCTGTACTCTGGTGGTAAAGTTGTTTTAAGTGAAGTGGTGATGGATCTCTGGGTTTGCTGGTGCTCACAGACCAATGCACAGGGAACTGTTCCACAGTGAAAAGATTGAAAGGATAATTTTGTGCATGTTCTGCCTGCCCTTTCCAGACCAAACTCTATAATTTGCCTACACTCCTGCTTTGCTCTGGAGAGGTGGGAGTTTTGCAGCTGGGACATCTGAAGAGGAGATTACAGCAGCAAGGGGTTGTTTGGGTGATAGCAGCAGGACACAGAGTAAAATGAAGTAGCTCTTGGCCTACGCAAAATATTCTGCAAAACATTCTACAAAATATTCTAGAAATTCTAGCTTGAGATTTGCACCCCATGGCCCCCATCTGTCAATCCTGAATTTCAGTGTCAGTGCTTATGGCTTTTCTCTTTCCAGCTGGCCTGATGCTTGAATTCACAAAGTGGGTACTAGCAAAGCTGCTCTGGAGCTGGTGCTGTTGTCCCTGGAGGATAACAGCCACCCCTCCAGACACTGCAGAGCAGCCAGGTTCAGATGTAGGAGCTCTTTGGAAGGGAATCCAGCCTCACCACTTGGTTTTCCTTTCTAATTATTCATGTAAGGGCATATTCTTCTTATCACTTCTAGTGGAGAAAGATTTCCTGGTGATGCTCTTTTATACAAGCCTTGTCACTTCCCATGCTTTATTGCTTCTGTGATTTTCTTTAACATTGCAGCTTATGCACATTAAAAACAGGATCCAAGGGCAGCAGGACACTGTCCCTACCATCCCCCACATCTCAGAGCAATATTGTTATTGCTTCTGTGGCTTTCCTGGCAGCCCCATCTGTCTCCATCACCTCTTGTCACCTTCCATAGTAATTCCTGCTGATTAGCAAAGGCCTTTATCAGCTGAGGCTCTTTGGCAAGACAATTTCAGCCAACAGTTCTGACTCTGTCACGAGTTTCTACTTATTAAAAAAGTCCTTCCCCCTCCCACCGGTGGAAACACTATGAATCATTTCCCTCCCCTTTCTTTGTCAGGAGCAAATGCCATCAGTGTTAGGACCCTGGCACTGACTTTTTGACTCCAGGAAATCATGGGTGAAACAATCCATGGAAACTGGAATCCCCATTTAAAAGTAAGATAATATTTTGTAAGGAACACACCTCCCTTCTGGTTGCTATCAGATTGCCATCTGATTGATAATCACACGTACTTCCATGAGAAAAATATTTTTTTTGTTCTATGCCATAGTGTTGTGTTGTTGATTTGCCTATTTTACACTGCAAGTTGGCAGTGCATGTTTAAATGCCCCATTTGGGAGATAGATTGTGTGTCAGGTGCCTGAGAGTTTGGGCAGGACCCTGAGGTGGATGTCACAGCTTAAATGAGTTGAGGGGATTTAGTGTCATATTTGATTGCAGGCCTGTGCTTATTTGGTGCATAAAATAATTCAGACAGCCATGTGTAAGAATAAGAAGCTTTCATAAAAATACTTGAACAGCAAAATAGTTTTAGTTGCACAGGAAGAAGAATCTTAGCTCAAAAGGAGAACCTGTAACTGCATGAGGGTTAAATTCTTTATTTTTGTTTACTGATGCAACTGATGCAGTGAAACTGCAAAAAGAGTCTGACCTCATCTCCAAAGTACCTCTGAGAAGTTGATCTTGGGTTAAACATATTGTTTGGCAATACATACAGACCTGGAATTTCCCAGATTTTCTGGTAAAAAAGGCAGAAATCAATAGCCCAGTAACACAAACAACTTGAAGAGGCAGAAGGAGGAACTCTTGCTCCTGGATATAGAACTGACAGGAGTCTACAGCTGGAGCTGCTGCAGACAAGGCAGCACATGTCTCTTAAATGTAAATCAGATGAGACATCAGAGTATTTTTAATGCTCCCATTAGTCTTTGGTCTGTCCACTGTAGAATATTTATAATATGGCTTCCTTCACATACAGCATTCTGCAGTGTGGTGATGGTGCTGGAAATTCAAGATTAAACATCAGAATGCATTTGTCCATCATCCCTTTGATAGTGTATTTAGTCTCTGCTTAGTCTCTGGCAGAGGCTGTTTGCATCAAACAATTGGTGTCCTTAGGGCAATCCATCACCCAAACATACCTGGAAATGAGACTCAAGCTCAGCAGTCAGAAAGCAAGACCAAGAGTTTAATCTCTTCTCTGTCAGATTTGTAAGGGAGCTAAAAACAATTTCCCTGCCTCCTTGTAGCCCCTGCAGCAGCTGCCACTCAGTGTCTCCAAAGGAGCAGCAGAGCTGGCAGCTCAGGACTGAGCCCCTGGCACAATGGTGGCAGATCACAAAAGCATCCCTAGAGGATCTCAAGGCCTGGGTATGCAGCACCTCTCCTTGATGGTGAAAGGGGTGATCAGATTTGTTTTAGAGACTGAGAGCTTACAGATCAGCAGTCAAGCTGCTGACAGCTGGCATCTGCTGTGATTGTGGGGGCTGTGTTCCATATGTCCCCTGTTCCTGAAGAGCAAAGACAGGGTTCTTCAAGGCATCCTCTCAGGGATTTGTGTTTTTTGCCTAGTGCTGTCCTGCCTTAACACAGTGTCACCAAACCCCACAGGAGTTTCCCTGTACAAACCACATCCTTGACCATGGCAAACCATTAGGCTGTGGACCCTTCTGGTGAGCTCAGCACAGGCTGTTGGGAGCTCCAGAGTGTTTGGATGCAGTTAAACCTCATGGCACTTGTTAAAGGTCTATGTTACTCCAAGTGTGAGGTGATGCAGGAATAAAGTGATATTCTGAGGATACATTTAAAGTTACAGAATCAGCAGCTGCCAGATAGACAGTCTCCTGCATAGCTTTATTATTCCCACTTTGTGCACCCACTGTGTATACAGGAGGAAACTTGGGTCTTGTGAGAGAAGAGGTGTGTGGTCGTGAAATAAAAGACTATATATATATATATTTATATATATATGCACACATGCACACACACAGAGATGAAGGGATGACTTAAGATGTCCTCTGCTATATTAAACCTGATACTTTGCCTCTTATCCATGTTAATTTCCTAGGAATAATATTTTCTTTAAAGAAAAAATGATCAAAATAAATACTGTTATCCTGCATTAGCAGCAGAGCTGGAGCCCTGTCTTTCCCACGTCTCTCTTTCCAATTGCTGCTGTCTTCAGAGCCCTTGCTAACATGTGCCAGACTCCCCTGGCCCTGGCCAAGCCTGGCACACCAGTGAATGAAATATTTGCACGAGGCAGCATCATCTCAGGTAACCTATGACTTCCCATCTGAATTGAGACAGATTTCCTGTTCACTTCCTAGCTGGGCTGCAGTAGGGTTAAAAGCCATTCATCCTTCTGTAAAATGGGGCTGTAGTGCCTGAGGAGGCTTAAAAGAGCTGCAGTAAAATTCAGGAGAGGGGAAGCAGCAGAGAGAATAGATTCCTTACAGATTCCTTTTCCTCTGGGAAAAGCCAAGTGGCATATAGACCACTACTCCACCCTCGTGAGGAAATTGCCTGAGCTGTTCTGCGTTTACCAGCCACCCTTGATGCTGGTGCTGGGTGAAATGTTCCCTTCCAGGGCTGTCCAGAGGGCTCTTGCTGCCCAGCTCTCTGCCTTGCCTGGATTTATGGTGACCCTGCCTCCCTTGTTAGGCAAAGCTTTCCATTTGTTGACTGTAACTCCATGGTGTTCTAAAATACTCAACCTTCTCCAGTTCTCAGCTTTGAATGCTATACTGAACTGGGTAGCTACAGATCTTCCCCACTGGCCTCATTGAGCCTTTTCCAGTTTCCAGTAGTAGAAAGAAAATCTTCCTTTTGCTGACAGGATTAAAATGGAAGCACCTTCTGGGCTTTGTTTTGTCCTAACACCACAGCTGCCCTGATATTTTCCATCTCCATTTAAGGACTGTATTAAGATTCATCATATCCTGGGGTCTTTTTTGTACTCTGTTTAATATAACATTCTTTATTATTACTTTTAGAAAAGCTGAGTTGCATTTACAGGAGATCTTTCATGTGTTTAAATTTTTGGTTCCTTTATGTTTTTATATGGTCACCCGTTCAACTTTCAACTCATGGCTTGAACTGAAAACAGGAAAGCCAGAAAGTGAGAATGTTTCCAAAATGTCGTTTTCTCTTTACAGTGTATTTATAAAAGTTGCAAAAAAAAAAAAAAAAAAAATAGTACCAAGATCTCCCACACCAGCATTTCTGGAGCACTGAGAGAGGAACTACTCCTTTCTCTATAGCTACTCCTACCTCTTCCTGCCCCAAAAAAGCAGTTTATTGTAGTTATGCAGTACAAGTCAAGTGTGATCCTCAAGGCAGGTAATTCTCACCATCTACCAGAGAAGCAGGAAAGGAAGAATGTTTCAGTGTCTACAGAGGGTCAGGCCCACAGAAGGAAGTGTCACTTTCCTTCTCCAGCTGCTTTTGACTAAATTGCTCAAGCTGAGGTGATGCAATGTCTCAGACACCCATTGAAGATTTCCAGTGACCACAAGGCATCACATCCCACAGGGATGGCTCAACATCTGCATAGTAATGAGATAACCACAGGGAACCCAGGGAGATAAATTGGTGGCACCAGGAAATGGCTTTACCTCACAGCACAAACTGGTTTGTTGCCAGAATTGGGGATAAAGATAAACCACTTTCTTCTGTCTGAAACAAAAGGCTTTAACACCTTCCAGATTAGCAGCTATGGAGGGAAAGGCAACCAAAAGGGGCAGTGTCTGGGGAGGCTTAGAGCCTTTGCTACTGGACTGTCAAAGGCTGCCATTTCATTAACCTCTCTGACTAACAATTAACATCTGATTGTGTAATCATATGAAATCAAAGCCACATATTCAGATTTTGGATCCTATTTGATTTCTTAGTCCAGTTTCTTATCTCACAATCTGTGGATGAGTACCTTATTTGCCTGTCGGCAGAAGAAGTTTGGAGCAGGGTGTGGTATAGATGTGGTTTTTTCATAGACATTTCATGGACTAAATAATGCTGGCAGATACTGTTTTCTTCTACCACAAGGAGAACATACAATTTATTCTTGTCTCATTATATTAAAGAAAATATAGCACAAAAGGAAAAGGGAAGAAAACCACCAAAAAAGGATATGAAGATATAATCCCTTCTAGCCAAAAAAATACCAACTCTATGACATCCTTGTGTGTGGGGAAACTCAGTTCCTAGATTATTTTGATAAACTTTGTTACAATCAGTTTCACACAAAACCGGATTGTTTATTTAATCTTAACTGCTTGCAGAAATGTTATCCAGTAAGGACGTGGAGGTTATTATTTTTTTTAGTTTCAAAAAAGGAGTTTGTTTATTTTTCTTCTGTTATTTGGTTTCTCTGTGTAGATTTATAAGGGCTCTGTCACCAACAGTCTTGTATTTGCTAGTGAGCTGGGTGTGTGGTTTGTCTGCCTGGAAGGGCAGGAGCATCCTCAGTGGGAGGCAGCAGAGTGGGGAGCAGCTGGAGCCCAGTGATGCTTCCTGCACAGCCAGCATGCACATGCCAAAGTGACCCTGAATTGGGAGCAGAGTCATTCCATTCCAGGATAGTGCCATCACTACAAAGGAAACAGAACCTTCTGTGTGATCTACAGGATGAAATCAGAACCCCCCCTCTGTCCCTTAAGTCTCTGTGTCCCCGTCCAGCAGCTCACAGGGGCAGGACTGTGGTGGCAGGTTTTGTGCTGGCAGCCATGGCTGGAGCCAGGGATGACACTGTCTGCTGACCTGCCTGCTTGGCTGTGCTACCCCACATGGCAGGTGCTGCCCTAACCCCCCTTTCATGTGTTCTCTCCTTAGGCAAGATCCTGTTCCGGAGGAGCCACGTCCGAGACGTGGCAGTGAAGAGGCTGAAGCCCATCGACGAGTACTGCAGGGTAAGGCTCTGGGGAGCTCAGGGCTGCCCTTTCCCTGCTGGATAGTGCTGGCATCCACCACAGGAGGGATGTCCTTCCCAAACACCACCAAGACTAACAGGGCAGGTGGAAACAGGCTGCTGTTTGCTCCCAGGGTCCTTGCAGCATTTTCCCTGGCAAGCTTTATGTGCTGGTTTGGTGCCTCATTCACTCAGTAAAGGCTCTAAGCCTTTCCTGCCCTAAATATGGATTTTATTTCTGCATCAGCCTCGATGATTCAGGAGTTGGGCAGGCAGAGTGACACAACTAAGGTGGTGTTTTCTTCTGTTTTCTGCCTGTCTGTTCCCTGGTGCCACAAGAGGGACAGTGGTGGCAGGTGCAGCACTGAGGGTGGACCTGGAGTGCTTCTGCTCATGAGTTACAAGCCTGGAAATTTGTTGCTGGACAGAAAAGCATGACTCTTTGAGAAGAAGATTAAGCCACCTAATCTTTTCTTTCTATCCTAGAGTTTATGATTTGATGATAATTAATTCTCTATGAGTAGAATAAAAGTCATTTGTAAGCAAGTAGGATTTTCAGTTTTTGCAGAGGTATTGAGCCTGTCAGCACATTATTTAAACCCCAGACTTCCTCTCTTATTTCCCTTGAGGTTTTCTTTCCATTTTTAGAAAGTCAGAGGAGCAGGTGGAGGGGGGAAAAAAGCATTCCCAAGAACTTCTCCAGTCAGACATTTGCTCATCCACAATTGGAAGCAGATTGCCAAAGTGCCGGAGGCGTGCAGGGGGTGGTGGTGGTGGTGAAACCCATGCCATCTGCACCCCGGGGCTGAGGAAGCTGAGATTAAACTCTTCTCTCATGAGATCAGGCTTTCTTGTGTGACAATTAGTGTACTGTCTTCCTGTTGGCAGCCAAATGACTCTTTCTGAAATATGTGGGTTCTCACTGGGTCCCCAGCCGCCCTCCTTCAGGCAGGAACTGCCGGCGACAGGAGCAGTGAGGGCTGGCTGATGTCAGGGTCACCCAGCAGATGGGTGGGGGAAGCAGGGACTTTGTCATCCAGCAGTGAAAGCAGTGACCAGGGCAGCTGGTTCTCTGGGACCCCGTTGT
The DNA here is from genome assembly GCF_903797595.1 of Erithacus rubecula. Lineage (NCBI taxonomy): Eukaryota > Metazoa > Chordata > Aves > Passeriformes > Muscicapidae > Erithacus > Erithacus rubecula. The sequence continues at coordinate 23,476,171 of NC_136660.1, read as the reverse complement.
GTGTGCCCCAGACAGACCTGACCTGACCCTGCTGGGCTCCACTGACCATGGCCAAGGGATGTGTTGTGGCTGTTGGCACATTCCTTGACACTGTGGTGCTGTGATTCCTGCTCTCCTCATTTCCTTTTCTCTCTCTTGGAAAAGTCTGGCTCAGGTCACAGAATCATAGAATGGTTTCACTTTGGCTCAGCTCTGCTGCTGCTGCCCAGACATTGCTGGATCCCTGAAGCCAAGCTGTTTACTTAATCCATTTATTGGTAGCTGCTGCTGTTGTGAACAGAGACCCTGCAGTGTTGGATTAGCCCACTTTCCCCCAGCCCAGTGTTCCTGTCTCCAGTAGCAGCCACAGTGGTTTTTAGCACTGAGTATCACAAACCTTTAGTGACTCCTCCAGAATATTATTCCAGTGCTCTCTGGCATATACATTTCTTGTGCCTGATGTAGTGTCTCTTTATTTCATTTGCAGTTTACTGTCATTTGTATTGAATTTGCCTTTGTACCCACTTTCTGCTTTTCTACCCCTCTCCAGCAGATGTTTTGACTCTTTAGAGAATTGTATGGAACTGCAGAGCAACAGCATAATTTTGACAAGTTCAGTCCTGCTTCTGTAAGAGTTCAAAGCTTATTTCCTGTGTTACTTCTCAAACGGGTAGGCTGACAAATTTGAAAAAATTAGAGAATTAGACTGGAATGATGTGGGTGAAGCTGACAAAACAATAGACCTCTGTCCACTGGAATCTGTGTGGCAGCAGAGGAGGGAGGAAGGTTAAAATTAAAAGTTCATGGCTTTTTCTTTTTTTTTTTTTTTTGCAAGATAAGAGTTCTCTATTCATTTCACCTGTGCTGGAAAGCTGAAGCACAAATGTTTGACCATTTGTTGTCTTGTTTTTGCAGACTGTCTGTGAGTGTGGCAATTTGCATGGTTGAGAAGCAGGTCTTACTCCTGCTGTGTGGATGTGTTTGTGGTTTCTGTGCCAGGAACAGGCAGAGGCTGTCTTAGACCTTGTGGGGATAGCTGGCAGTAGGGGAGGTCTGCAGAATATTCTGTATCAGGGGCATGATCCCTCTACAGCTTCAACCTCTGTACCCCTCATGCCTGGGTTATTCCCAGTGCTTTGTAGCAGCTTAGAGAAATGCCATCACACAGGTAACTGGGCCAGTGGTTTTGCTAAGGCTGCAAGAAACTTTGAAGTTGCAATGGAAACGAGAAGAGTGGGATACACAGGAAGATTTCCAGGAGTTTTCTCATCTGTAAACATGAAAGTGCAGAGTCTGGCTGTCCTCACTGGTAACCTGAGCGAGTTACCAAACAAACTGTGTTTTGCCAGTAAATGTGTGCTGCCCACTGGAATTAGTCTCTCTGGATAATTTCCCTCTTAACTGTAGGCTTAGAATTAGTTTAGTGTGATTTAAGGTCTTCTGGGCTCATTGGGTCTGATTTTCTAAATTTGTTTAGGAATTTTTGCCAATGTGAAAGAAAGAGCAACTTCATAGACCTCCCTTCCCAAGAGTCATTTTATTTATGAGGTTTTTGATCTCTCAAAAACACCTCTGGTGAGTGTTTTTCTAGTATGTACCATCCTGTCTTCAAGAAAGACCTTTCAGGTCAGTGGGTTCACAAAACCATTGCTCTGTCCTTCCACAGCCCTTTGGGAAGACACAGGCCAGAATTTGCTGACTTCCATATTTGTGTGTTGATCCTAATTGAGGGAAGCATCTTGGTGCAGGGTAGACCTTAAAATGTAGCGTCCCATTGTCATAAACACTAACCTGGATTTGTCACATGCCTTCATGCTGTCCCATAAAGCTGGATATGGCTTTAGGTAGAAGCTTAGGGCCTTTTCTGTAGTGAGGCTTGAGTACACAAATGGACACATCTAAATAAAAACTAAATGAGCAAGTCACACCAGTGCCAGGAAGTACTGGTCATTCTTTTATTAATGTTCACTATTTGAGAGACCATACTTCACAAACATAATTACCTCCCTCTTGGTCTCTCAGTTTTGCCTCTCTTCCAAGGTTTAATCCTTGAACCTGTCAGTACAGGTACACAGACATTTCTCTCTCTTTGCAGACATATCTCTACCCCTTCCAGAGCTGAACACCTATGGCAGGGGGTAGACAAAGCATCCTTTGAAGATGCTGCTCTTTATCAAGCAGTGATACAAGCTGATAGACAAGTGTGACCAGTCTCCCATTTAAGACACATAAAGTTCACTGGGATGAATACCATTCTGTGCATACACACACACACGTGCTGTGCATGTCTACATAAACACATCTCTGCATCAGTTTTTTATGAACTTATCTGCATAAATGCATCCCACAGTACTCGTTATGAGAACCTGCAGGGTTTTATACCATCAAGCCTTTGAGCTGTGATACAGTCCCACAGAGCAGTTTCCAGTTCATGTAACCTTAAGCAATGAAGCCCTGCCTGCATTGGTGCTCTGCTGGCTTTGATTGCTGTGTGTGGCACGCAGCAGCTTCCCACAGGTGGGCTGGTGCTCTGAGAGAAGCTGCCATCCCCAGCACCCTGCTCACACCCTGCCTAATGGTACAGCTTTTCAGTGGCCTTTTGAGTCACCTGCTCTGCAAGACTGTAAACTGTAATACAGAGACATTACAGATCATTACAGGCTGGGATGACACATAAAAGCCTTTCTCCTGGGGGATGTGTGAGGGCTGAGCACACCAAGCAAGGAAACGTGCTGTTACTGATAGTACTCTTGCACTTACTGCTTGTGCAAGGCTGAGTTCTGCTTGCTGGCACTTATTATCTCTCACCTTTCCTGTGCAAGTTCCTTGCTGTTCCTGGATGCTTGTTTGTAGCTGTGTGCATTTAGCTCTGGTTTCCACATCCCCAGAAGAATGCCACTTCCCTCTCCTTTGTGTTCCTTTGTCTTTACACTTCTTCCCTTGACCCTGCAGTCTTTCCTTCAGGCTGTTGCTGCTCTGCCCTGGAATTGTCGTGCTGGAAATGCCAGAAGTTTGCATTTCCCCCTTGCAGAGTGGAAGTGGTGTTCCTCACTTCCTCAGTGCACCTTTTGTTTGCTCACTGGAATCCTATTGGCCTTGACTTGTTCATGGTGAATGCTGTATATTTGCTGAAGAGACACTTGACTCACTATACAAAGTTGCTGCTCTTCAAAATTTAATAGAAGGGTCCTCATTGGTTTTACCCTTGGTTGCACTTTCTTTTACCATTTCTTAGAGTTTCTTACCACTTATTTGGGTTTTGTTCCTTAAAAAAAAAAAAAAAAAAAAAGAAAAAAAAGAATGAAAACTGACTAATTTGACTTAACACCTGAGCTTCCCAAAAAACATGCAATGGCAAGATATTATGGGGTGGATTTCAGTCCATCTCTGTGCATAAGGCTGGAAATTGCAGCATGTTGTGAGATGACTCAGAAGCAGAAGAGCCAGCCCTGCCCCAGGGTGGGAAGGGGGATGGCTGGGTGTGGAAATGACTGGCAGATTTTTATCCAGTCCCTGTGAAAGTTTGGAGTCAGAGAGGTGCTTTTCAGTTATCCCCTTCAGCTTGCAGGACTACAGTGCTTCTGGGGATTTCCAGAATCAGCCAACCACTGATTCAGGGGGTTCAGATTTCCCAAAGCTTCCCTTGGTTCAGAGACAAAAATCTCCACAGCAGCTTTGCATTCCTCCATCACTGTAAACCCACTCTGTGCTCAGGCTCAGTGACATCTGGAGCCTGGGAAGGATGAGCACCTGTAGGGAGGTGGTGGCTCTTTGAGAGGGTCTCTGATGTGTGAGACCCCCACACTGGGGTAACTCAGGAATTTGTGTTTCTCTAGTAATGATACCTATCATTTGCAGGGCTTGCTCTTGCCCCATTGTCTGTGCAAGACTGAGCCCTTTTGGATTTCAAAACACACTGTAGATATTGAATATCTGAGCCTCCTAACCTTTCTGCAGATTAGCTAAGTGTTATTGCTCAGCATTGTGAGGGGGTAACTGAAGATGTATCCCAGCTGAATTTGATGAAAAGAGGTTAAGTAACCTGCCCTAACCAAAAAGGGTGTGAATAGTAGAGCAAGCACTAATTATCAGCTCCATCCACTGTTGGTTAGACAGCATTGCTTTGCTGTCTCTTGCTTGGGGTGCAGATGAATAAATGTTGCTTATGTTCTTCTTAGCCCATGCTGGTGAGGCATTTCTCTTTCAACATGCTGTGATCATTACTATTCCTGGGCACTTCCTGACTTCCAGTGTTATTCCTGGTTGGCCAGCTGGATGCATGTATTTATGTACAGTAGGAATAAAGGCAGAGCTCACACCTTTGTTCACTTTTAGACAAGTTTGAACAAACAGAGGTGGAGACCAGGGCATCCTTTGTTCCCATAAATAGTTTGAGTTTTCCAGCTGTTCCATTTCTTCCTGCCTTAGTGCAGCAGCCAGTGGTGCTTACCCTGGCACTTGGACCCACCAGGCTGTTGCCTAGCTTCTGTGTCTGATGCTGTTTCCTTTTTGAAAGGCATCTTTTTCAGCTCTGTACTGCAATTCCACATGAAAAAAGGCCAGAGCCTCATTTTTCACAGGCCCAGTGATACTAAATGGATTTTCCTAATCTTATAACATCCCCTCACAAAGGAAAGAAAAGCTGTAGGTGTGGAAGCATTTGACTTTGAATTTTTGAACACTTCAAAACAAGACCCCATCATCTAACACTGGAGACCAGCAGTTTCATAGCAGGATTTTTCCAACTATTTTCCTTCACATTCCCAAGCAAACATGGTCTTGGAAACAAATCTGGCCACTTCTAAAGCCTGGTTAAAAACAGCTGTGATGGTAACCAACTTCCTTGTCCTGCCTTTGTGCTTTGGTTGGACCTTCTGATGTGTCTGACCAAGATCAGTCAGATGTCTCATGGTTAATACAACCTATTCGCCCTAATGCATCTTCATTTAGTTCTGGTGCAGTTTTTCATCCATCTTTCAAGATTGTTTGTCCTACTTTCAACTAGGAGAAGAGCCAGACAATCTCATTTTGTCAAACAGGTTTACAGCAACTCTAAGAAGCCTGGTCTATATTTAACCTGTGGCCTATTTTCAGCATAAGTTAGTGCAGGAGGAGGTGAAGTCCAGCCCCTTTTCCTCTCCTGCTTGTCATTTCTGGAGGCAGTCTCAGTCATGTCACTGAGAGTTGCTGCCCCATCTCTGTGGGCTGGGGACAATCTTTGAGTTTTGGCACCATGGCACTCTAGATTTTGAGCAGCAAATTCATAGCATGTTTCTGCTTTGTGTGCTTGTCTTGTTTTAGGTCTTGCTTTCCAGTGCACTTCAACACAGTGTGGTTGATGCCCAGACTGTACTTAGCTGTTGGTGAATGTGACAAGTGCCATGTCCCTCTGCCAAAGTGAGTGCACAGACATTGTTAGCCAGGATGTGCTGTGCAACCCTCTTCATGCAGAAAAAGCCTCTCTGTGTTTTGATTGGGCTTCATTTGATTTTTTCAGACACTTAATCAAACTTCCTTTCTTGTTAATTTAGGAGCAAATTGTTGTTTGGTTTGGTTTAGTTATGGGGGTTTTTTAGCAAGCTCTGCTTTTTGTGTGGACAGTGCTTAATGGAAAGCTCTATGAAGCACATTAATCTGTTGTCTGAGTGGGTGTTGAGTTTGTGTGCATTGACATAAGGCCCATAAGCCCTAACCTCAGTGTTTGAGGTGCTGTGCAAGCCCATGTCACAGACTGTCTCAGACACAGAGCACTTCTAAGCACATCTAAGTAATGTCATGGTTTTGCACTTATGGACCAAATTCTGCTCTTGAGCAGGTAAATTACATTGGCTGATTCTAAGAACTGTTGCTTGTCTGAATTCATTGCTTCCTACCTGACACTTACAGTCAAGGCTTGCTGTTTCCTTTCTTCTCAGGTAATTAGCCAGGCATTATGCTGTTCTTAGTATTCCTCTCCCCCTGCCAGACTGTTTTGCCTCCTTGTGCTTGGTAGTTTAGATGTTTGAGGCCATGTTTCAGTCTTGGCTTATGTCTAAGTGCTTCTCACTTTTTGTTTTGCAGGCACTGGTTCGGCTTCCTCCGCACATTTCACAGTGTGATGAAGTCTTCAGGTTCTTTGAGGCTCGCCCAGAAGACCTTAACCCTCCAAAAGAGTAAGTGTTGTGATGGTTTTCCAGTGCTGCCCCGTACATTTTGATTAGCTGGAAGGAAAAGGTCATTTGTTTTTATTAGTGCTGCAGACATGGGAACAGATTTTGTAGCTTTCAAGCACTACCTAGAAAATGCTCAGAAGTTACACACAACCACCTTAGGTGAGTGGAGGACAGGGAAGTCAAGCAACCCTTTAGACACAATTTTCAGCCATCCTCCACCCACCTATTGTTTCTTGCTCTTGGTTCTAATGAGGGAACCTCCCCTGGTTTTGTGGGTTTTACCTGATAGTTATCACCAAAGAGTCATTTAGTTCCCAAAAAGCATTGGCTCAGTAGCAGGGGGAAATCCTGCCAGTAAGCACTTGGCTCATAATTACCACTGCTTCTTTAAATGTACTCCTGCACAGAGATACTTAGGTAGGGAGCAAGATTGTGGTCCAGATCCAAAATTGTCTCTGGAGAGTCTATTCTTTCTTAGCAGGAAGCCAAGAAAAGGAGGAGGGAAAGAGTTCCCATTAAGCATGAGACAGAATTGTAGCCTTTACCTTGGAGCAGACAGGCTGATTCATGCTGATGCAGTTAGGGTTCATAGGACTAATTTATCCAGGGAAAGCGTTGGCAGGAGGGTATTTACAAGCAACACTGCTGCCTTGCCTGGTATTTCCTTTTCTCTTTCATCCCAAACAGGATATATTTTATTGTACTCTGCAATAAGATTTTTACTTGGTCCCATTGTGTTTTGTGCTCCTTTGTTGCATGATTTGAAACTTGATTGCAGGCTGTGTTACCATAATTTGCTTTCTCCTGTGTTTGCACAGCCCACTGGATAAGGGGAAATGGATGCAAAGCTTATGGGCTTTGGGCACTTCAGCACATGCAAACCTGTAGTTATCAGGAAGATTTGTACTGGTTTCAGCTGTCTCCTCCCATGCTGATGAAAAAGAGAGGAGGACCTTTGCAATTTGATTTCTCAGACTTTATTTCTTGCACATGCATGGGTTTTTACAAGGAGATGTATTAAAATGTGTACTAAAGAAAACATTGATAGTATTGCTGAGAGCAGTGTATTTTGGTTTCATGAATGAAGAGCAGCTTTGATTCAAAAGTCTGGATAAAGAACTGCTTTTTTTATTTCCTATCTAGCCTTAATTTAGAAAAATGTTTGGCAAGAATAAATATATTTGCTTGTTCATTGCTAAGCACATATTGCAAACTTAGAAAACATTGCAAGAAAATTAGCCTGTCACACTCCTGAGACCTGCTGATTATCATTGTTTCTGTTTAGGGTCTGCAAGTAGGTTTGCAAAGGTACTTGATCCCACAACATCCCATTTGTGATGCAGACACATCCCCATGTGCCAGGCAGAAACAGACACTCAGAAGAGGAGCTGGGTCCCAAGAGTTAGGAAGAGTTCACAGGGAGGGTGTCAAATGGATGAGTCTGCTTGAAACTCCTGTCTGCTTTCTGTGCTGATGCAGACCCTGCAGCACCTCTGCAAGGACTGGGACCCAGGCCCACCCCAGGTGTACACTCACCACTATGGCTTGTGTCCCTTGTCCCTACTCTAAGTTGTAGAGGGCCTGTTTGACAGCCTTGAAGGAATTTTCAAGTTATGCCTTTACTTCCCTCTGGAAATGCAAAAAATACTAAATGTTCTCAGCCCAAGCCTTGCATCCTATTCCAACCTAGTAATAAGTGTGATTTATTTCTCTGGAAAATGTAGAGCAATAACCTGATTAAATCTCACTTCACTAATGTCTGCAAGACATTAATCTAGCTGGGTTTAAACAAATCCTACCTCGTCTTCTGTAAGCAAACAGATCTTAGGGAAGGTGTCTAAGGTTTCTGCTGGGAGTGCTTCACAAAAGATGTATTGTTGAAACTGAAGATTAGTCTCTACAAAAAGATGATGTAAAAGCCAACGGAAACATCTTGGTGTTTTTCTTCTGTGAACTGAGGGGGAAGGGAGGAGATCTGAGGCTCACAGGACCACTGTGTAGGGTCTGGGGGAAGGACACCTCCAGGGCGATTCAGAGCCTCAGCAGGCACTGCAGGAAGGAGCATGATTCCAGAGAAATCCCAATTTATTCCCTTGTTTTGTTACTCTGTCAAGCCCCTCAGAACAGTGAGACAGTGGTACCCAACCCCTGTGAATTCAGTCTGCCCTGGACCTCATGGTTCATCATTCCACTCACTGGAGGTAGGGCAGTAGCCTGGAGGCATCATCTAGACTATCCTAATTATTTTATCTATTTCTTCAGATGCTTCTTTTAGCTGTCAGCACAGAGGTGGTTTATATGTTAATCTGTCAGCATAGACATTGACATTCAGCTTGCTGGGTTAAAGAACAATAAGCAAGTGACTCAGCCACCAAGGGGCAGTGAACAGAATTGCTTGTGCTGCCTACAAGTTTCCTCTCTGTGCACAATGAGAAGATCTTTAATTTCATGTTGACCTGCTCAGTTTTTCTGCAGCAGCTTGGCCTCATAAGACAAAGCCTGACCTAGGGTTTAATTAACTAACTAATTTTCAGGAGTGTAACCTTGATCCCATGGGCATTTGAGTTGTTGAGCCCAGAGAGTCCATTGAATTAGTGCATGTCAGTGACTAAGCATGTGCTTCCAGACAGAAATACATGGAAGCTTAGACTTCAAGGGAGGAGGCATGAAAATGTCTAGTTTACCTGGCAGCTGGGATGTGCAGAGAGGTGTCCATGCCTTTATTTGCTGAGCCATGGTTTGCAATGATATACTAACCTATGTGGTGCTGCATTAATTCAGCTGCAAACTGAGCTCTTCACTTCTGTTCCTACTGTCCTGAAAGACACCAAAATTCCCCTGTAGTTTCTTAGGCACTTTTACAAATGTGTTTCTGGCTTCTTCCCTTCTTACAACTCTTCATCAGCCCTACCCTTGCTTCTTCCCTGCTTCTGTGTGCAGTCCTGCCTGGGTTGTGCTGTGTTTGGCTCTCTGGCTGTTTCCTACAGAGCCATTTCCTAGTGCTGCTGTCCCCAGCTGCCCACAGTGCTGAGCACACACCCACAGTCCAGCTGCAATAAACCTGGGCTTTCCCAATGCTGCACTAATCTGGCCAATTTGTTCTGTTGAATTCACAGCTTAGGTTTTCTGTTTCCTGTTTTGGTGATGGTCCAGGCTTTCCAGTCCTGTCACAATAGGCAGAAGGTATTTCTTCCAGCCCATTAAATCTCTCCTGGGTACAGCAGCTTGCAGGCAGAGAGCTGGAGAGATGTCTAAAGAAATCTCAGCATTTGTATTGGCTGAATCTCCTCCAAGCCTGCTCCTGCTGGTGGAGACAGCTCCCAGCAGCAGGTTTCCTTCATGTGGCATGGGACAGACCATAGGAGGACACTAAATTCCTGTGTGGGATCGTGTGGGAGCAGTCTCAGGCTGTTTCACATGGTGAAAGTGTGGCTTTTGCCAGGAGCTGCTGGGCCATGGGAGCAGTGATGGTTGGGAGCTCCAGTGATGGTGTCCCAGGGCAGCTGCTTTGACTGCTCTCCCTCCACCCCCTGCATCAGCCACAGGGAAAGCAAGCTTCAAACCATCAGCCCAGGTACAGGAGGAGCAGTTTTCAGCTGCTTATGTTCCAAAATGTGACATTTTAGTGTTTGGGCAAACAGCTGTGTCTGTAGGCACACGGCTGGGCTTGTCCTTTACCATGCCAGGTCCTGCACTGCCATGGGAAAAGACACTGTGAGGTAAGAAAGGAAGCGTGTTTTTATTTATCCATTGTTCTAAATAAACTCCATGTCACTGAAAACCATTCATTTACTGGATACTTCTGGTAATAATTATAATTACTGATAACTAAACCAGAGGTAGATTAATTTCAGATTTCTGCTGGGGATTTAAATTCAAGGCTGAGGTCAGGCCAGGGCTCACAGTCAACAAACAAAATCTTAGAAACCAATTTTTTTAATGATTCTGTTTTACTAGAAATAACAGAAATACCCCAAAAGTAGGATTAATCAATTAGACATTGCATATGGTTAACTGGTTTTAGGGCTTTTTTGCAGTGAGTTTCATAATATCACAGCCAGACCACTCTTGTGAGAGTTTGTTTTTTCTGTGTCTAGATCCAGCCTAAAGAGCAGATCAAGAGCCAAGGATTCAGTTCTCCAATACTTCCCCCTACAGAAATGCATGCAGGCTCAAACAAGATTTCTGTGTAATCCACCACTAATAATATTATCAGCTGATTTAAAAGCAGTGTTCAATATCTGAAAGCAATTTTCCTCTAAGAATCATAAAGCAATTTTCAAACAATATGCAAATCCAGAAAAGCTAGGGAATTTATAGGTGTATGACATATTATGAGGGTTCATGCAGAAAATGGAATTAATGCTGAAGGTGCCTTTACTAAAGAACAGAAGTGCTCTATTGTGCTCTGTAGCCATGAATTTTACTGATCCTATCTCTATGAAATAAATATTGGTCTAACACTCAGATGCTCTGATGCCACTGTTAAATGGGAGCTGGATTCTCCTCTTATTCTTCATGTATTACAAATTCCTGATAAGGATACTGAACAGAAATAGCCAGGGAAATGGAGTGACCATGTTATGGAAGCCGCTTTAGCTTATCAGCACATTGGTGCTAAAGCACAACTCCCTAATACACTATTTTCTATCCATAAGCATGACTGTTTTTATACAGACATGAAATTCTATAAATACAATTATTTTTGTGTCCCAGATCTGCTCTGTAATAACAATTCAATTACCTATTGGTAGAGGAGGAAAATTTTTCATGTGTGAAATATCTGTATTTATTCTGATTTGTTTGATATTATGAAAATATTTTCTCTTACATTTCATCCCTTACATTTCATTGCTTATATTTCACTTTTATCACTTTTGAATTGTGTTTCCCAATACACTGGACAGTTGAGTGTCTGAGCAGGTATGCAATGAGGAAAGCTGGTGGGGTGTTTTTGTGATTGCTCTTTCTTACAGGACTTACAGTACAGATAATTTCCATGTCATTTAGGAATGTGGTCAGCACCAGTTGATGACAGTTGGCATTACAGTCCAAACTTGGCACTGTTACTGTGGCTGCTCAGTGCACACATTTTATTTGGGAAATCCATTCCACTTGAGATAAGCAGAATAGAAATTAATTTCCCAAAGAAATGCTAAATCAGAAGAGATAGAGGTTTTATTTTTATCTGATTTTTTTTTTTTTTAAACTTGAGAAGCAAATTATGAAAAACAGAGTGGGAAAAGTTCTGATTAAAAATTGTGGCAGGATAAGGCAGTTAAAATCCATGGTCTTGAAGGGAAAAAATTTAATATTCTCAAAGAATGATTTATTCACTGAGGTTTAGGTAGCTAAGGATGCAATAATGAGTTAGGGCTGTTATTGCCAAAAGCCTTGCTTGGCTACTCCTAATTAGTCACTCAGCTCTCACTGATTTCACTGGGAATTAGGTACCTCAGCTCTTTGAGCATCTCAGTGTAGTAGAGCACCCGTGTTTATTTTCTGAAATGAGCTTGGTTTAGGGCTGTATTTATTAGTAATATTTGCCCTCAGCACCTAAATTTGTGGAAAAAAATGTTCCTTCAGCTTTTATATCTCAGAAGTGCTTTACAGCACCCTGCTCCCAGCGTGGGATGTCACAATCTGTGTCAGGAACAGAGGAGGCAGGTGTGGCTGTGCCCAGAGAGCAGCAGCTCAGTCTCTGGGACACGCCACTGTCAGTGGGGCTGGGGCTCCCTGTGTGCCTCTCATCAGTGCTCCTGATCCCTGGAAGGTCTCACTTGGAGATCCTTATCTTAAATAGACTAAGCCAATGCAGGAGTGGAAATAAGGAAGTAACAGATTCATTACTCATTTTATTCTTTAGTTTCACATGGGACTTTCCCTTTTGTTTGTAGCAATAAAATGATTTGGACTGGGGTATCAAATGGAGGGTATTGAAATTTGCTACTGGCTGCAGCATTGGTGATACCACCAAATAGCTAAGCCTTCCTGAGAAAAGATTGGAATCTTTTTTGCTACTCTTTCAGAAAATGAAAAAAAGAAATTACATGTAGATAAATATCATACAATAAACCCAGGGGAAAATGGAAAGCATGCTAAATGAAATAGGTTCAGCAACAGAAAAAGAATATATAGAAAAATGGCAGCTGGAGCAACATGAGCTTTTATCCCTTGCCTTGGGTATCACATTTGGGTTGGCTTTTAGGCCTGACTGTGAAAGGACACAGAGCTGAGAGGAGCAAAGACACTTTAATGTACTGACACAGCACTGGCAGCCAAGTGTACAGAAATAGCTTTTGCCTGGGTTGGTTATAAACAGGCTGCAGGGTTTAAAAGTGGGATGCTGTCATGGGCACAGGATGGATTAAGAATAAACAGACTTACTCGAAATTCATCAGTGTGAGAATGAGATTAGAGCTCTGCCAACACCCAGCAGCTTCAGCAGCAGCACTGGACACTGCCTTGCTGGGGTGAAAGGCAAGAGAGTGTCAGTGCTAGCTAAAGTTCACTGTTTATGAGCACAAATTCCAAACTTCTTTTTTTTTTTTTTTTCTTTCACTGTAGAAGAGTAGTGGCTGAGAGGTGTTTTGAAATGCAGAGATGTTGCCTTTGGAAAAACTAAATGCCAAACCTGTTGGCTCACGAGCTTTTTTCCTGTCCAGTAATTTTTTTCATATCCTAAAGGAGCAATTACTGCTGATAATTTGCCAATGCCTATTTTGTAGATTAGAAAGTAATAGTTTGCTTACTGTTTTAACGTAAACCATGAAATTTCTTCTTTCTGGAGAAGCTGAGTGGTTAATGCAGGGAACTGGGAAATCAGCTCTTTACTGTCTCATTGATTTATTTTGTGATGTTGGAAAGGCCTCTTGCATCCCCTGACTCTACTTGCAGAGTGATTGCAGAGTTTTGGTTTCAGAAATTTGCCAGGAGGATTTGATTCTAGTAAGGGAACCCCGTTCTTTCTATAATACAGTTTTAGAAATGACCAGTTACAAAAATAATTTGTTTTAAAAAAACATCACTCAGTGTTGGAAGAAATATCACTTCCAAAATCTGTCAGGAAAGTTTTTTTTTCTGCTGGTGCTCCTAGATGCAAAACCAATTAGAAACTCAAAACAGTAAATTTATTAGTTTATGGTAGTGTGGGAAACCTGGTCTAATGAGGCAGGGTTGGATCTGAACCAAAATAACTGGATTCAGAGATTATCAAGCTTGTTGTGAAGGATTTGAGGTACCAGTTATCCTTGAGCATGCACTTCTAGAGAGGCTTGGCTCAGTGCCACGGGATCTGCTGGAGTTCTCTTGTTAAAGACAGGTGATGCTTGGTTTGCAGCCCCCAGGGTTGAATTGCCTGTGATAGACACAAAAGAGATCTTTATCTCCATGCAGAAGAGCAGTGTCTGGTCCTGATGGTCTTTGTGGATAAGCCTGGAACTGAGGAGAGGACGAGGGATGGGGACTTCCTTTTCTTATCAGGGTTTCTTGCTGTGGTGAGCCCCTGCTGGCAGGTTAATTGCACACTGTCACCATTGACTCACCACCTGCAGGGCAGGAGGAGCTGGGGAGGAGGTTTCTATTCACTAACATGACAGAGTTGAGTATAGCCTGTCTTGTCCTCTGTGTGTCATTTCTGGAAAGCAAGAATAGGCAGTTTACATTGCAGATAGGATTAGATCACAGAGAAGAGCACAGCCTGTCATTGCTGTGTCTGTAATATGGTCACACTTTTGTTTAATGAAGATCTTTCACTCTGAAGGGGAGGGCACAGGGACAGACATGCTCAATGGGGTGGCTGCTGCCAGGGTGATAAGTTATTCCCCATGTGGTGCCTGGGGTCAGATGGGATTTCTCAGTGGTCTGCTCTTCCTATTTTTAATTGCTGTGTAATTTTGACATTGCTGGTCTGGAGAGTCCCTTTGTTTTTAGCACTGTTGAGGATCCTATTGAGCAGCCTCACTGGTTATAAAATGAGCATTTTTCTCATGTACACATGCCTAGTGCAACCCTGTGTGTAATTTTGAACTGTTTGGGGGCAAGGCAAGGCATCCCATTACATTTGATAGGGTTTTATCAGTCTGTACTATATGGGAGAAGGGAAGGCATTACTTACAATGTATTTTAATGCTGTGAACCACCACAAGCCAAGTGGAGTTGAAATCTCACATTTATTTAAGCTGTCTAAAGCATTGCTGTCTGCACACTGGTAAGTAGATGTTGCTCAGTAAGCAGGACTGTGAGAGTCTCTGACCCTTTGCCTCTGAAGAGAGAGGAGGAAGCCTTAGCAATCAAAGGGTGCTGAACAACAGGTAAAGCAAGTCATGTCCCTCTGGAGAGCTGCTGCGTCTCCTGCATTTTAGTGAGTGAGAACTAGGTTTTGGTTCTGGCTTGGTTGAATCATATTATTTTTCAGTGTACCTCTCTTTACCTGTTCATCTGGGGCTACCAAAGAGTTTGCACTAGAAATCCATTCCCTTGCATACATGAGGCTCAGTGGTTTATATCTGTCACAGGGATTTGTATTCAGGTCCCTATGCTATTGCAGGTAAAAATCTTGTTTATAGCAAAACTGGGGGAAAAAAAACCAGCTTTTGTGGCAGTAGGGAGCCATTCCCTGGAGTGCTGCATGTCTGAGGTGATCTCTTTTACTCTGTCTTCTGTCTCTTGAGAAATGGGGTGCCTTTAGGACTCTGTATATATAAAAAAATGCCAGACCTGAAGTGACTCTGGCAGAAGGAGACACAGTGATGTATTAGTAGATTCATTTCCACCCTTTCCATCTTCCTGACTGGTCTGCTGCTGACTGTCTTTCATGCGTGCTGTTCCCAGAAACACAAGCAGAGGATCAAATAACAATGTGTTTTGACTCCAAACTCTGGAATGACTTATCATGTTATCAAAGCTTTTGATTTAATTGAAATTTCACAGATAACCCTAGACCTGCTTTTAAGTGCAGACTCAAGAGGCAGTGGGAATTCAATTAACCATTCCCCCCCTTCCATCACACCACCACCCTCTCTTTTAATGCTTGCATCTTGTTTGGGAGTTTTATGGAAGGGATTTGCTACTGCTTATCTCCAGCTAGAGCTGTGTGTCTGGGTTCAAAAATACCCTTTGTTTTTGAGCCTCTTTCTTTTTCCAGTTATGCCAGAATTTGATTGGAATGACCCTGCTGGCAGTAATGGACAATTTGAGATTGATGGTGATGTAAGGATTGCAGAATTTGCTATGTTACAAGTAGAATTCTTTCCTTGTTTCCTTGTTCATTTCTTAAAACAATTGGCCTAAGCTCAGGAAGATTCATTTAGACAGACCTTGGATGTATACTGAATAGAGGATTGACTGTGGCTTTGCAATATTTTAGTATAATCTAATAAATGATGGTTATTTGCTGGATTCTTGCAAGCTGTATTTGCTTCCCAACTCCAAGGAGTTTTAATAGCCACTCTAGTAATGCTGACTGCAGTGCACTGTGGTGAACCTCAGAACATTGTATATGTCTGATTACATTTGCTTTCAATTACAGTCTTGTGGGTTTGAAAAATCAGAGCAGTTCAGGCTCATTTGGGAACCACCACAAAAAATCACCAGTAACCTGAGATAGCTAGTGCTTGAAAATACAAAAAAAAGAAGAAAATGTTTCATGTTTGGGACCAAAAAAGTCTATTTTGCTTTGTGAGAAGTCAGCCATGGCAACAACTGTAGGCTTAGAATGGCTGGGGCACCATATCTAAAAGATAAAGCTTTTCCTTTCCCATCCAAGCATGCCAGGAGTGAAGTGTGAGTGACTCATGCCAGAGACAGTGTTCATCAGAGCTCAAAGCTCGCCTGGTGCACTAGTGAATTAGCAAAGCTGCAGTCTCTGCTGCTCCCCTTTGGATAGATTGCTGGTCCTTTTCCTGAGGATTAGAACCTCACCAACATCATCCTCTCTTGCTAGGGAAGCTGCATAGTTCCTGAGGATGCTAAAATTAAATTAATCTTATTTCAAAGCACGCTATTTTGTGGAGATGTGGATTATCCTGTAAATCTGACTAAAAGAGCAGCTTTCATTTAATGAATACATTTAATCAAGAATGATCCTCTCAGTTCCTGTTGGAATGTGATCCCAAATCCCTGAAGTCAAATGGTTTGCAATGGTCCTGCTGAGCAGTAGGATGGCTGTGGAGTGAACAAACATGTACAGGGACACCTGGCAGACAGCTTTGCAGGTGACTACTTCTGCAGTGGTGCCCAGATCTCTGGGACTTGATCTGCCTCTGGCAGCCCTGTGGTGTGTCCAATGCTGCCTACAGAATTCCTCAACTCTTCCAGCAGGCAGCTCTGGGAGAGTATCAGCCATCTGCATGATCTATTTTTCCTGTGCCAGCTTCTGGCAACAAGGAAAAGAACTCATGAATGCATTAAAGTGTAAGCCCTGGTGCAAACCTTTTTTTGGGGCATTGAGAATATTTGGGAAGTAAAAGAGGAACAGGGAGAGTTTTGGTGTTGAAAAGCCCAGGCACAGCACTGTGGCACTGGCAGTGAATTTTTCACCCCAAGAGAGGAGAATTGGTTCAGCTATTCAGGAGCAGAAAGTGGGGTGCAAGGCTATCATCAACCCCTGAAAATAAGGGCAAATGCAAAATGAGTAACTGAGGTAGCTTTTACTCTTGTAGTGGGAACCAGTCCATCTTGCCAGTGTTTACATTTTTTCCTACAAGACGGGATGTTTTAGCAACACATCTCTTAAATTTGGGTGGCATATGAGTGAGAGAACTGAGCATTTTCTGTAGTCCCAATGACAAAGTTTTTCAGCTTGCACATAACCTCTGCAGTCCCTGCAGCTGGTGACCTGCATGCTGAGGCACCTTGCTGGGTCTGGCTTAGCTCCTTCACCTCCACACATATCCATCTCTGCAGTGAAGCTGAGGAACAGGGTACTGCAGAAACGCTGCAAACAGCTGTAAACTCTTGCAGCCAGAGGTCAGTGGAAAGCTCTCTTATTGTTTGCTGCTGTCTCAATGCACAAAGCAGGGCAGTGATGCTCCTGATGCATCAGTGTCATCCCCTGGGGGAGGAGGAGCCCCCCTGGCCGAGCTGCACAGCCATCCCAGCTCATGAGATGCTTTTCTTGCCAGCCCTGATAAATAAGCTCCTGTTAATGTTCATTGTTATGGTGCTCATGCTCCTCTGAGTGTTCAGGGGGGGTTGTGTTACAGATGCTTGGCTGAGGGAGGGCAGGGTGACCTGTGAGAGAGCTCCAGAGGTGAGCTGGGGTTTTAATAAGAGGCAGACGTTCAGCAGATGAGCAGAAAGCCTTGAATCCCTTCAATAAAGTGGTATGTCAGAGTGAGTGGTTACATGGAGTAGGAGTTCTGAGGAGAATGGAGATAAAAGGAGGCTTTCAGGCAGGAGAGAGGATTACTGCTTTTTCCAGATGTAGCATTTGCATTTGGAGAAGGAGAACAGCCAAAAGGCCAGGCTGATGAAGGATGCTTTGTGGTGCTTCCAGCCTGTGAAAAAATGCAGTTCTTTGAAAGTTATGTGCTTTTGGATTTCTAGGCAAGGGATGAAATAGGCATCATAAGAGCAGTCCCTTTCTCCCTCTTCTTGTGGAAGGCCAGTCTCCAGTGATTTATATAATTTTTCTTCTTTTTATATATTTTTTTCTTCCTTTTTGCCTCCTTTCTCTTAGGGCTTTTTTTTTTACTTTTTTTTTAAAAATACAGTCTTGGCTCAATCATTCGGCATCCTCATAAATCAGAAAATTTTGTGCTTGCAGATTCCTGACAAGTAGTTTATATTTAATTTTTTTGTGGACAGGCATATAAACTACTTAGCCCTGGTTTATTGCCCAATACATCCTGATCTCTGGCAGGATAAGCAGTGTTTGAGAGAAGATTGCATTAATATCAGCAAACAGGGAATTTTGGGCTTTAACAAACAAACATTGCTTTCTGATATGATTTTGTCTATCCTAATACATGCTCAGAAAATCTCCAGTCTTACCTCCACTTCAGACTTATTCAGCTCAGATATACTCACATGCCATGGAACTGTGTAAGTAGAATATGTGATGTTCAGTTTAAGAGAGGACTTACCCAAAATAGACAAAAATAAACCTATTTAACAGCTTATGGCTCTAGTGGTCCTTTGCAAGTTTCCTGAAAAAGTTTTGCCAGTCAGGTCTGTTTCTTCTTTTAAGGCTTTATTTTCAAAGCATCAAAGTAAATTCCTGATTTTGACTGAAGTAGGACACAGCCAAACAGAGGCACATGTCAAAAACATTTCACCTTGAGAGTAATGCAGCTAGGTAACATTAAACTTGCTGTCAGCCTCATCCCCAGAGCAGCCTCCTCCTTCCCCAGACATCAATGCACGTGGGTGTTTTTCTACACAGTGTCTGTATTGAATTCAACAGGAGCACACGTGCACCAGGGTTATTTGTGTGTGTATGCATGGGAATGTTTGTTTGATGGGAATGAAAAATTCTGTGAGGGCTGGGATACAAAGGAGGTTCATTCATCAGTGGCTCCCTCTGCAAATCATGTTAATTCTTCTTTCTTGACTGGAGATGGGCAGGTATGGAGTATGTGCACACAGGCTGTGGGGCAAACATAACTTTATCTGGAATGTCACCAGTTTTCAGGGAATGAGGCTAGGTAACATCTACTCCTGGAGACTCTTAAACACACATATCACAAAACAGCAGAAAGGCTTAACTGGCCTGATTGTTTAGAGATTTGATATAGAAATAATTTGTGTGTACCCTGGATGCTTCTTTTATGCATTTATTTTTTGTCACCTTTTCATTTAAAATATGCCAAAACCCAATTAAAAATGGCATGAAAGCAATTAGATATCTTTGAGGGGGCCTTTTAATTGTGTAGCTGTAAAATCAATGAAGCATCAATACAGTCTCCATAAGGCAGTGCAGGCTCTCTGAGAGAGAGCAATAGGCACAAATTTATGTAGATAATCTTTGTTTGGCTGTGCTTGCTGTAAAATCCTGTCAGATACCATTTTCACTGTGGTCTGATCACTTCAGGCAGCACTTGCTCTGTGATCAGAGGGAATTCATCCATCAAACAGGGCTTGGCAGGTCTCATTCTGCTATAATGGACTAGGTCACTGGGAGGTGTCTAGTGTGTATTGTAGGCAACTTGCTTATTGTCTCCTATTCTACATATGCACCTTAATCTTTAACAGGACATTTTTACATTGTGCTTTGTTCTTATCTCTTGCTTTCTTTTTGCTTTATCCCTGACTGCATCAGCTTCTCTGCCTCATAGTTTTTTTGGCATATCTTTTCGTGTGTCATTGTTAGCTGTCTCTGGTTTGTTGGGTTTTTTTTTCATTATCCTTACATCCCTTGGATATTGTTTTCTTCTTTCTCAATATATTCTGTGCTGTTTCCCCCAGCATTGCTGCACTTACTTCTAATTGTCCCATTGGTTCCCTGTTAATAGGTTTTATTTGCTCTCTGATATAGTTCTTCTATCACTTTCTACCTTCCCCTTATCTTTTCATCCCCAATACCACATATGAGATAACAGAGGGATGACAGGAGGTACACAAGTTGCCTCATTGCTGGATTAGCTGTTTGCATAGCACACAGGCAGGATGAGCCATTCTGGGCTGGAAGAGAAACTGGGAGCAAACCCTGTGCCACCCTCATATGTGTCAGTGGCCCTGATAACTGGCAATAGCTCAGCAGTATAGGGAAAACTTCTCTTTTGCCTTGCTAAAGGCAGCTCTTAGGGAGAAAAGGAGAAGTCATGGAAAACTAACTTGGCAGAAATAAAATCACCAAGTTTTTTTGCTGTTTTGTAGCCTGTAATTTTTGTAGAAGTTGTCTCTGTGGTTTGCCAAACAGAAATTCATCATCACCAGCCTGGAGTTCCTGGGTAATTAATCTTCTGTGGTGGATAAGGCAGGCTGGGTTTTCAGTCTGCAGGCATGGAGAGCTGTGAGCTAACCTGCAGCACTGCTGAACCTTTTCTCTCTCCCCTACTTCTCCATTTTCCCATGACCTTAGGAAGAAAAAAAAAAGAAATCCCCACTTCATAGCTCTTTTTTTTTTTCCTAAATCACACTTTATGGAACACAGTTTTAATGCTGTATGGTGTGTGTTTAATGATGTCCATATGGGTTTGTGGGTACAGGAATTAAATACATAACAGCTCACGATGACATAACACGGAAATGCAACTCCCGCAGTGCTGGTGTGTAGGCTGTAAAGGGTTATTAATAAAAATGAAGCTTTTAAATAGAAAACAAGCTTAGCAGCACCGTTTTGGCCTCAGGCCCATCTCTGAGTGATGGAAAAAAAAAGAGGCTGGAATATATGGTCTTTCCTCAATACATGAAAATAAATACATTTTACCACCATCCCCTGCTAAACATTTCAGAGAGAAAGCTGCAGGCCTGATGCATGGCATCTCTCTTCAATCAGAGCCTGAGCTCAGGGAGGTCTGGAGGGGATATTTCAGCAGGGTGCAGAACACATCAAACAAATACTAAAGGGGAGATTGATGCCTCAGATTATTAAAACGGGGTAAGGCCACAATGTTTTGATTGGCAAAACCTTTCAACAGTTGGACATTAGTATTTCAGAAGAGCAAACCATTCTGTTTGTGGGTGAGCCAGGAAAATAACAACTCACACAGTTTGGGGGAATGACCTCAAGGAAATCCCATCCTGTCTTGTAACTAGAGTTGCTGGATCAGTAAGCCAAGGAAATTAGATAATATGCCTATTAATATTATAGACAAAGAAAAGCAAATTTACTTTTCTGTGCTCAGCCTTTTTCTCTCTGTAGTTGCCCCAACATTTTGTTTTAAGTGTTCAGAATAAATGAGACAGCAGTGGATGATGTGCTGGGCATCTCCCATTGACTGCTGTGTCTGAGACATCTCCTGATGATTTCCCACTGGTTGCTAGTGACAGGAACTGTATGGGCAGCACCAGCACTAATTGAATGTGTCCTTCTGTCCTTACCAATGGTTTTGCTGCAGTTTTAGCTGGTCCCAGGGCAAAACACAAAGATATAACCGCACACAAACTAGAGCCTGTGGCTTGGCATTTTCCACTTTGTGGACATCTCTAAGCTACCTCCAGGTTGTAGACCAGGACAAGATCAATGCTTCAGAGCAGCTGCAGGAACCCTGTGTCCAAACCAAACGTGATCCTGCCCTGGTTCCCATTTTGGGAAATCTGTGTACTCACAGCTGTGTCCTCCTGCTCAGTCTGCTCACGTTCTTCAGCTCCAGCCCCACACTCACCTCAGCCAATCCTTGCACCCCTGGATTCCAGCAGACAGCTTTCCCAGCAGATGGCCATGGAGGATGCAGAAGGAATGCAGGAGGAATAAGACTTTCTTGCTTTATCTCGTGCTGTCTGGGGCAAATTCCCACTCTCTGCCAGTTTCTTGGTGCCTCCAACTGTTGTTCATTGTGAGGCACAGATGTTGTTAGCTCAGTGGCTTCTGTCCAACCACCAGATACTTCAGCAGAAGAGAATTCAGCCCATTATATGGAATTGGAATTCAGGCTGAACAGACGGCATCGCTTTTTCCCACCTGACTGTAGCTGGGACCGTGAACAGAAATGTGGGAACGTGGCACAAAGTGCTCTCCCTATGCACCAAGCCCTGTGCTGCTCTGTTCACCCTTCAACCTCCTGGCTTGGAATCAAGATCCTCCTCTAAAAATTGGTTAGAAAAACTTTTCCCTGCTTGTGTTCTGACAGAAGAAATGGCTGGGCTCTGTCGCACAGGGCGTGCTTCCACCCGCTTGCTGCTGCACTGTGGGTCATCTCAGACACAGCTACAGCTTCTGGAAAAATGGTATTCAGTCTATTTTTCCAAATTTCTTTATGCTGACAAATGTCAGTTGTTTGTCTTCTGAAACTGGTCTTTTCAAGAATAGGTATTATGGCCCTTTAAATAGCACAAACCACATGGGAACAGATTATTTTTGTCCCTAGCTGTGTCCCTAGCTGTCTATAATCTATCTTATTTCTTTTTTTAGTGAAGCCAAAAATCTTCCCAGGGATTGTTTCTAATAATAATACTGAAAAGAAAGCATCATGTATTAGCAATGACAATAGTATTGCATTGCACTTCTATAGACTTATCTCACTGTACACCTCGAGGTATGGCCTAAACGTGAACCCTCTCAGCTAGACTGTGAAATACAGGTTTTATTTTAGAACTAGGGAAGCAAAAGTATGAAAGTGGTTTTGAAAGGTCACCAAGGATAGAACAGGAGCCAGAAGGTCTGGATTTTAGCCTCATGTTGTGACTTTTGGCATACTTTCTGCCATTTGCCTCTGCAAACACCCCTAGCATGCCAGCAGTTTGATTTGCTGATATATAACTTAAGGATCTACAGAAGCAGATCAGCGTCAATTTTTGCAAATTTCTATTTGTGGAAAATGTGCTAAAGAAATGTAGAACTAGTTTGCCCTAGGTTACTGGGGACTAGCCTTCAGTATGCCCTTGAATTCTCTGCTTCAATCACTGGTCTCACCATCCTCTAAAAGCCATACACTCACTGTCTGCTCATCAGCATGTGAAGGGGGATCTTTAGCTCAAGATCGACCTCTTGCTTTTGTCTTCTTCCCCAAACTGTGGTGGATTGCCTGAAGTCCCTCCCCTGAGATGAGCAGCAGGTACCTGTGCAGAAGTGACACAACAACCAGCCCACACTTCTTCATGTGCCAGGACAGCAGGGAGAGCAGGGTGGGCTGTAGTGTGATGTGGAAGAACCTGCATTTGTGCCCAGCTGCCCCATGGCAGTTCTGGAAGGGATCATGTGAGCATGGAGGAAGGCAGGAGGGCTGATGATTTCCTGTGTCTCTCTCTTTGTCAACCAAATCTCTGTGAGAACTGGGAGCATAGTCTGTTGTAGAAGATAAATTGCTCAGGAACCTACACTTTGTTTGAAATCAGACTGTGTAGGGCTGCAGGCTTGGCTCACTGTGACACTTGGCTCGATTATTCCATCTGCAAGCCCTTGTCCAGAGCCAGCCCTTGGTGTCCCTTAGTGTCCTCTGCTTCAGCTGCCTGCTCCACTGTTTGTCCTTTGTGTCCCTTCCTGCAGTCCTTGCTGGTGGTAGCTTGTGCTGGGGGTACCCCCAGCCCCTGTTTGTGCAAGGAGGTTCAGCTGGGGCTGTTCAAGCTCTCAGGCAGCTGTGTACTTTGGAGCTTGAGCAGAACTTTTCTTCCCAAGGGGGTGGAAGAGGGATATGTCAACAGTGCATTGCTCTTCCCCTGGCTTTGTTCTCTCCCTGGCTGTCCTGTGTTTTCCCATCCCTTCCTCTTGTGTGAGCTGTCCTGTGAGCTAACATGAGCACAGCCACCTTGCACAGACCTTTAACTGCCAGTCCTCCCTGCCAGGAGCTACTAAGACATTCCCTTGGCACATACTCCATTTCCCCACACCATGTGGCCCTAACTTCAACACATCTTTCCCTCTCACAGCACCCTTTACTACTTTGTGCCTTCTCACCAATTCTGTGGCCACGTGTGGCCTTCACTTGGCACCCTGCAGCACTCTGCCCAGAGCCCCCCTGCTCTGTCCTCTGTGGCCACTGGTGCTGCAGATAGACCTTGTCCTAAGCAAAGCTGTCCCTGAGTGTGTCTGTGCCAGTGGGTGAGAGAATGCAGCCTTGCATGTGGCTTTTGTTCTCAGTGCACAACCCACCTCCCAGAGCAGCAGATAAACACAAACAGCCTTTTCTGCAGTTCAGGAGCAAAGCAGAGCAGTGCTGCCGAGCTGGTCCTTTAACAGCAAGGGCATCATCACATCCTGAGCCTTATGTGAGTAAATCTGTCATCAGGTTTTAGTCTTTCTTTTGTATAACTTTATGTAGCAGCTCATCTTAAACTTGTAAAAACATTTTGTGGGAAATTATGCGTGGGAGGGGGGCAACTCCTTCCATGTATTGCCAGCTAATCATAATGCTCTCCTTTATCATAACAAATGAAGCAGGTTTCTCAAAAGCAGTATCTTGTGCTGCTCTTTTATCTCTTTCCTTTTGCTTTAGTTCTGGGGATGAGGTTCTGCCCTGGATGAGGGCACAGGACATGGAGCCAGGACTCCTGGTTTCTGTCTTGAGCACTGAATGCTCACAACTGTGCTAAGTCCTGCTTGTGAAGCATCTTTGTGAACTGGAAGGGTTGTATGTATTCAAAACACTGTGTTGAGCCATAGCTGTTCTTAAATGTAAAAGAGGTGAAAAAACCTAGTGCCATAAAATGCCCAAGCAGCCAGGGAAGTGGAACTCTTTCATCTGTTCTTAAGTTTGGTAAATAGAGAAACTTCTACATCCCACTGGTGCCTTACTATCCCAAAGTCATTTGTACTCAGTCTCAAGGTTTTTGCAGTTCCTTGGGTAAAAATGCTTCGTACACCCTGGGATCTGTCATCATTGTACACGTCTTCTGTTCTGCTGAGCCATCACCCCCTTCCTCCAAATTGGAAGGTGGCACAGGAGGTATCACATCATCCCTGTGGAGGAAACTTTGTACAAAAGTATCTTGGAATCTGGCAAAGCACAGCTCTTTTTCTACAGCAGGACTCATCTCCCCTTCCATGGAAATTAAGTGTCTAAATCTTTTTGTCTTTCCCTCTTTGTCAGTTTTACAGTGTGCTCTGGGGTGAAATTTTGTCGTGCTACATTTATTTCTCCTCGCCAAGACCTTCTTTATGGCTTTGATTTAAACAAAGCCCAATCAGATGCAGTGAAAGGCCGTCATGTTCCAGTGCTGGGGATGGGCTTTGGGGGCTGTTTATCTTTTTTTCCAAGGATAACAGCACATTTGTGTTTGTGTTGTGTGTATGTCTTGGACTTACACAAAAACTTAAGGATCTGATTCTGGTGGGTCATGCTGGCGGGTATCCAGACCCATAAATCTGGTCACTGTGCTTTTCCAAATGTTTATTGTGCTGTTTAAGCTTTTATGGGCTCTTGTGTGTATTACATATGGTCTGAATAAATGTAATGCAGTATTCCTGTGCTTAGCTGAGAGGCAGAAGAGCCTCCAAGGGGATCATTAGAGCTTGGACAGCCACTGCCAGCATTTGGGGATGAGTTTCTTGGTTGAGCTTTGCAGGTTGCAAGCACCTTCAGCCCTGTCCTGTTGGTTTCTAAATGCCACTTGATCTAAGGTTGCAGAGATGGAAATAAGAAGTAGAGAGCTGCAATTTCTTGGATTCAGTACAGGATTCTTGCAGCAATTCTCCCCTTTTGAAAGACTAATATAAAGGTCTGGACTTTGTATGTATCTCCTCTGTGCTGCTGCCTGTGGCAAGGTCTGCTCTGATTGGCAGTGGGACTTGGGACAAGACTTTAAAGAATCAGTGGCAAAAACTTGAAGGAATTATAGCAGGGCAAAAGTCACCTGGGTCACTGTAAGTGACCTGCAGAGTCTGTTTAAGAATCAAGGCTGCATTGCTCCTTCAGACAGATGGCAAAGAGGATCCATCCTGTCCCTCCAAGCCTACAGCTCCTCTGTGATCCTGGAGATCACATGTGAGCCAGCCAGACTCCACTGGTGGGAAGAGGGGCAGGATTTGTGTTTGAGGGACAGGGGTGTGGGAGTGGTAGCTGGCCCAGGCCACCTCTGGTGCCATAGTCCCAGCAGCTCATGGGGAGGGTGCTCTGGTCCTGCTGCTTTGCATCTTTGCTCACTTCCATCCTGACTGAATTGAGGGAAGAAACTGCAGATTAAAACCAGCCAAACTGTAGCCAGCCCTAACAGCTGTAAAGCAGCCAAGCCAAGGCCTTTGGACCTTGAGAGAACAGCCTGGGCTTCCCTCCACTGGGCCAGTTTACCTTCTGCTCCAGACAGTCCTTCCAGACCATCACCTCCACCTCTAACCCCCTAACCCAAGGGAGATAAGGGCTCACAGCTGAGCTTGATGCCAACACTGTCCTTCTTCACCTTGGGCTTTCTGCTCCCTCACCTCTGCCCTGTCTGGCTATTCCAATTGCAAGTTTGGGGCAGAAACAGGTTTGTGCTTCTGCAGCAGACATGCAGACCCCCACTGGGGTTGGCCATTAGGGCTGATTGCTCAATTGCTCTTTGCTGAAATAGTGGAGGCTTCACAGAGGCATTGGGAGACAGAGATGAGACTGGGAAGAGTGGGGGAAGACCAGAAGCACTGGGAATCTGAGTTGGTCCTTTGCCTCTGGAGAGCTGAATTTGACAGTGCACAATCTAGTCTTATTGCTTTTTATTTATTTGATTTTTATCAAGACTGAAACTCAGATATCCAGTCTGTGTCAGCTCAAAGGTTGAACCATTTGAAAAACTACTTAAAAAAAAAGAAGTGGAGAAAATATGTGCTTGTAGCTGGAGCAAGAGTGCTCCTGGCTGCAGAAATGGATATTTTTCTCTTGCTTCCCTGTTGCTTCAGGCTGAGGATTAAAATGTGGGTTACTTCTGGCTGTACTGAGATAGGAGCAAAAACCTCAGGTAATGACTACAGCCATGTTTAGGGAATTGCTTGTGCCAGGTTCCTGATGCTGGATGCTGTGTGCTGGGAGGATGACAGCATTGGGTGTGGAAGTGTTCATGCTGTGGACCTCGATCCTCAGGAGCATGGGAATACTGAGTGATATTGTAGTGTTTGGACACCTAAAAGAAGCAAGGCAAGGAAAGACAGCATCTTTTGAGCCTCACAGAATGTTTAGAACCATTTTTCTCTGGAGAGAGGTCTTTCCTGTGACCTGTAGAACATGAATGCATTTGGTACAAGGTCATTTAAAGAAGAATTCTCTTCTCTTGCATTCTCTCTTTGACCTTGAGGCTGTTGACATCTCTTGGGTCAAACACAACGTGGGAAGGATAAATGCAAATAATGGGTAGCACTAATACATGGTTGTGGTGGGCTTGCATGAAACCAACAGCTTCACCCAGCTATGGCTGATTGAATTGGGGAAATAATAATAAAAAATAATAGTAATAATTCTGGTTTGCAAATGGTTTCCCAAACCCAGCAAGCACCTGAAGTTCTCCCTGTGCTCTGCTGCAAGGGCTTTCCTTAAACTGCGAAGAGGGAGAGGCTGGGTACCACCTCCCCACAGGTTGCCAGTGAAGTCCAGCACTTGGGGAAGATCCTGCAACAAACTCTTGGTTCTTGCTGCAAGGGTGGATGTGGTGTTTGGCACAGTGAGCAACACTGTGGGGATTGTGTAACATCACTGGGCAGACACCATGTGTGATGATCCTGTTGATACCAGCTGGGTTACCCTGGGGGTACATCAGTTCCTAGGCATTTTATGAAGGTTTGAGGTGGGGTACTTTATCACTCAGCTTTGCACCACTGTGCATCCTGCTGCTGGACTTGGTGGGTTCTGCTGCTTTAACCTGTATAGAACTCACAGAAACAGGCATTGCAAAATGCTGACTTGACAGCTGAGAAACATTCTCCCTCCTCTCATTCAACCCAGGCACCCTTATGAGAAAGAATGGAAATGTTCATTTGTTGCTTTTCAGCATGGACAGGAGGGAGCATCAGGGCATGCAGAGGTTCCACTTTGTGGGGAGATGTGCTTGCAGAGGAGCTCTAGAAGTGAAGTTATTTTTGCCAGCAGAGTCCTGTGCCAAGCACAGGCAGCTCCAAGGCTCCCACCTCTTCCCCTCTATTGCTGGATGTTGAATCAGCTGTTTGTACTGCCCAGCACAGTGCCAGGGACAAACTCTCTGGCAGGAGGGTGGGGAAATGCAATGGAATAAATAAAGGGTTTATAATGGGGATGGCTTGTTTGTCCACAAGCAGCCTGCCTGCTGCACACTTGTGCTCAGAAGGCAGCCAAACCCCCGGAGCTGCTCTTAGGCTTTCCTCTGTGTAAGCACATTGCTGCAGGGTCCTGCCACGGGCACTGGGGCACGGGAGAGGGTGGCAGAGGCAGCCTGCTCCTGTGTCCCTTCTTCCTCTGCACATTCCAGGGCTTCGACCTCCTCAACCTGCAGAGAGAGGGGCGGGAGGTGGGAAATGGGGTGACAGGAACAAACTTCCTGCAGCAGAGCAGAGCTGAGGGACAGTTCTTATCACAAGAGAACAGCCCTGCTGGGGCAGCTGGACAGGAGCCACCTTCCTGAGCCCCCCACCCTGCTCACCCTGCAGCTCCCCCCAGCTCAGGAGTCTCCCTAACCCCAGCACACAGCCCTGCCTGCCCTGCCTGCAGATTCTCCTGTGTCCCAGAGACGAGGGCTCGTGGCTTGGCAGCGCTGAGGGAAATGCCATCCAAGCCACATGAGAGGGAGAGGCAAGCTAGCACCAGGCTGCCTGGGAGCACAGTTGCATTTGAACAGCCCCCAGTGCTGCAGGTATGTGTGGGGAAAGCTGAGCCTTGCCCTCCCGTGAGCTGCCCACCAGGCTGTGTGTGCCACAGAGAGCAGCTTTGTCTCCTGCCTGGGCTCTGGCCACCACACACTGGCCAGGTTTTTGGCATGTGGCAGCTTTTTGGGCAGGACTCTGCTCTCCTCCACAAACCAGAGGCCAACATGACCCTACCCAGATTGTCTCAACCCAGTTCAGTCCTCATTCCTGTCTCCACTGTGAGGTGGAAGGAGATGGAGAGTCAGCCCAGCACGTGTCCCTTCACCCCCTCTGCCTGAGGGACAGGTTACATGGGAGCTGGAAAGGGTATTGTGCTGGGCTGCAAGTTTCTGCTGAAGGCAGAGCAGTCCCTTCATTGCATAGTTTTGATCTAGGGATGGATTCCCAAAAGCCTCCTTAGCTCTGAAAGCAGAGCAGAGTGCCACAGGTAAAGAATGTAGAAGCAACCTCAGTGTGAGACTGGCAACATCTGGGACACCTGGGCAAGGGAGTGTTGTTGCTGCCTGCATGCCACTGCTCCCCAAGCCTAGGGGGTACTCTGAACCTTGCTGGCTGAAAATGTCTCATTAATCCAAGGTCTGTAACATTTATTGAACTAACACTGCTTTAAGGTAAATGTTGTGATACTTAATGGGATTCATCTGCTGCCCTCGTTCATGAACACCTTGTCTCTTCTATTGCCTGTTTTTGTTGTCCTCTCAATCCAGCAATTGCTCTTGTCAGGTGGCATCACCCATCACTCCCAGCAGGTCCAGCAGTGTAGGGCCACACATGGGCACAGCTCACCAGCCTGAGGTGTGGGTGGGCCAACATGTTCCCCAGGATCAGGGTGGGCAGAGGGCTGATCTTGTGACTGCAGGGAGGACTCATGAGGAGAGCAGCATGAAGATCAAGTAGGTCAAGGCTGTGTTCATGGAGACAAGGTGCCAGGGAATGAATTGGACCCTTTATGTCAGCAAGAGGACTCACCAGCAGGGAGGGAACAGCTTCCTATTCCAGGCTTGCACAAGCTCTTCCCACGTGTCCTGTCCTTCATTCTTGCAGATTACAATGAGACTGCTGTGAAATTGGGTTGGTGTCCAGTGTCTCCCTCCCAGTGCTGGCATCTGTTTTACAGAGAGCTTCACCTGGGAGAGGCCACTGCAGTCTGACATCTCTCACCAGCAATAGCTGGTACAACAAACAGCTGCCAGCAGGGCAGGCAGGGTTTCACCTGCCCCGTGTCCTTCCCTTTCCAGAAAGCCAGGAGAGGGACTTCCTCAGCTGGAGGGCAGCCAGGGACATTAACAGGCACATCCATCCCCTTTCCACAAAATGCTCTGTGTTCAACACTGCCCCAGAGGGCAGGGATTTCTGGGCAGGTTTTCACACAAAACTTAGCCAAAAGTCCATTATGTGTCAAGAGCTGTTTGATGCAGGAAATAGTATTTTGCTCATATGTGTATGTATGTGCAGATGTGTACAGTTCTTCTATCACAGCCATGGTTCATGTCCCTATGTCTGATGATAACTAAAAAATTTTAAGGTTTGCACTTAGTGTTTTTTCCAGAAGTCTCCAGCCCTCTTGCAAAGCCATATTTGTTGCACAGCTTGTAGCATCCAGTATAAACAGCTCCACTTGATGACAAGGGTTGGATATGGGAAGGCCCTGAGTTCTGGGCTCTGCAGGCAGCTACTGCCACATTGTGGGGAGATGATGCTTTACATGCAGTTATTGTGCAGTAAAGAACACTAGCTGAGCTGGAAAAAAAGCATTTGGTTTGCATGGATTTGCACGTGGTGGTGTGTATGTTCTGCTCTCTCCAGGGATATGATCTGTCTCACCCCCTTGCCATGCTCACCTGGTGAAGCTGACTTTGTCTTGGCTCTTGTGTCCCAGAGAGCAGAAATTCCTCTAGACAGCAGTGGGAAAGCTGTGACATATTTCTATGAACAGATATGAAATAGCTTTTCCACCTGGCTTCTTATTAGGTGTTACAGCCCTATCTTTTTCCATCAGCCGTATGATAGTAATTTTTTTGGTATTTAATACCATTACATCCAAGACTTGATGAGGGAATGGGAAAGAAGCAGACTTGCAGTCTTGGACATCAATGCTAACAACTCCAGAACCACACCTGGATCAGACATTTGAAGCATATGGAAGAGATTGAAGATTATCTAATTGTCTCCTTAATACTTGGTATTAGACTGAATTGTCTCTGCAGGCCTGGGAAGCTGTGCAGATCACCAGGCTCTCCTTGCTCCTGCTCCACTAAGCTCAAGAGCCAACTTGGAAAAGGAAATCTTTCTCATCCCCAGCTTTGGCTGTGCCAGGGCACTCGGCACAGCTTCAGTGTGGAAGGTGTCACTGGCTTGCTCATGTTTTTGGCTGTGAAAGTCAGTGACAGCTCTTCTGGACAGATTTCCTGCAGGATCCTGTTAGGGGAGTTGTCAGCACCTAATCTGGGTATTTGCTGTCATCCAAATAGTATTTCCAGGGCAGCCTGACCCACTGTACATTAATCCAGGTTTTGGCCTCTTTGCTTGACCCAGGAAGGATTAAACCCCACCCCACATCTGCTGCAGCTCCCTTGGACTGCTGCCTCATCACACTGATGCTCCTTAGTAAAGCTCAGAGCAGGTCTTTCCCTCCACAGCTTTCCAGGCACAGCTCCTCTCTAGATGGCAGAAACTGCCTCTGCTTGTCCTCTATTTCCCATCCATCCATCCATCCATCCATCCATCCATCCATCCATCCATCCATCCATCCATCCATCCATCCATCCATCCATCCATCCATCCCTCCAGCACACTGGTACCTGCAGACCACATACAGTCCTTATGGGAATTTGTCAGCCAGGCTGAAATATTCCCTGCCAGGCCCTGCTCCTGCCTTGCAGTAAGATCATTATCCATGTTGCTCCATTTAATCTGAAGCAGGCAGCAGGATGGAACACAAAGCTTTTGAAAAATGATGGAGCAAGGGCAAATTTCCAATCAAAGATCTCTGAATGCTGCTCTGAAGGAAAATTACTCTTCATTTGCAGGTGACTCTGTGCAAGGACAGGAGCTGTGCAGAATAAATATTTAAACAGTGAAGGAAAGAATGACTGCTGCTGGGGGAGGGGGAGAGGGGCCGGAGATCTCACTTGATTCAATCAAGCAACTTCTGATGTTTTGCAATTGCAAGAAACAGTCTGACCCAGAGCTGGGCAATTTGCAAGCCAGAGAGTTATGAACTGTTTGTAAAATGGTCTTAAGAGGAAAATATACTTGTAATTATGAACTGAAAAACCTGAGCAACAGTGCTCTAGGTTTTGGAGCTGCGTCCAGCTGCTGTTGGGACAGCTGGGGTCTCTGCCCTTCCTATGTCCTCCCACCATCCAGCAGCACCCAGAGCAGTTCCCAGCTCTTGTGGGCAGCACTTACCTTGGCCACAGGATGTCTCCCCACAGGAGAGGCTGCAGCTGAGCAAAGTGCCTCCTTGCTCTGCACAGGCGAGTCAGTGTCCTGGGAAGGGAGGGAGAAGCTGGGAACATCCCCAGCAGTGGGGATGCTGACCCAGCCTGCAGAGCTGTGTGCTGACACGGCTCTGATTTGGGCCGACTGCCTGTGGACCCCCAGGGCTGTGTGGAGAAATTTCCTCAAAGTTTCTGAGAACAGGAACCAGTGTCAGTCCACTGACTTAAATTCATGACATTTGTACCAACTGGTGTGTCCTCACAAGTGCCAAGCATTCCTGGCTGTGGCAGTGCCAGCTTCAAATGGGATGTCCCTGGGCTCATTGTTGCTGGATTTGGACAAGTGATATTTTTTTTATTTTCTGGGAAGTGGGCTGGTTTTGTGACCATGGTGTTTGCAGAGTGCTGACAAAACCCCCCTTTACTTCTCAATACTTCCCATCTGCTTAAGGTCGTGCTCCTTGGAGATGTGCTTTTCCCCTTTCAAGGCTTTTGATGTCTTTTCCCATGTTAGAAAATTCAAGAAAGCAGCATATGAAGCTGGCTGGGGCGGTGAGTGTTGCTGGGGGCAGCAGCTTTGATCCTCAGTGGGAGCTTTGCCATAAACTTGATCATGCATTTTTCATCCCTTGCTCTGTGTGTGCATTGCTGTGCAGGGGCTACAGGCACTAATCCTGAAGCTGCACTCAGCACAGGGGTAAGACTTGCAGTTCATCACTGGTGCAAATCCTTCCCATCCCCAGGATAACTCCACCACAAGTTACCCTACGTGAAATTTGACCCTGACATCTAATAGCTAGGGAGCTGCTCCTGACTTTAATCTCTCTGACAGTGCCTAGTCAGGGCTTTTTGAAGAATTTTGTTGGTCTTTTCTATCACTTAAGCATTAGTTTTCTTTATCTGGAGTTTTGTACTGCTATCTGACCCACTTACTTGGAATCCTCCAAGGAGAGCTTGAGTTGAAAGAGAGCTGGATTTGTGATCCAAGTATGAGTCTTTCACTGTTAATTGTATTAGCATTCATAATTGCATGCACATTTCTAAACTGTCAGGACTGCCACATCCTTTTAAAACATGGATGGGACATCAAAAGGGCTATGACTGCTTAGAGATTAGCAAGAAATTAAATTGCCTGATACCTCAAAAACTATGATGGGAGCTGTTTTGTCCTCATTATATTAAAAGTGACGTAGGAAGAATAAGTCAGGAATTAGGTTTTTAGCTGTTACAGTGTAATTAGCAGGAACAGGGTGATGATGCAGGTTTGGGGTGCCCTATTCCTGCCATTGCTGTTGGATGGGCAGGGTCCCTGCATAGTGGGAGCCTTGTTGGATGGGGCTGTGTGTGACAGGTCTCATGGGATGAATGGGAGGGAAGGGTCCCTGCATTCACATTCTCTTTGCTGCAGATTTGCTTTAAGGGAGCAGCTTGGTCTCCCTGTTCATGGCTTAGGCTGTGGTTTAGCTCTCAAGGCAAGCCCAGTAGAGGTCACTTGTGGCTGATGGGTAACACAATGATTCTCTCACTTGGACTTCCCAAAGTCCTGCTGGTGACAGGGTAGTGTCACTGAGCTCGTCCTTTGAAAATACATATTTTACAAACTTGAAATACATGAGCATACATACATGCATGTACCATCCCAGATTCTTGCCAGCTGCAGTTGCCAGTTGCAAAATTTGTATTTTCAGGTATCAACAGTTTTGCCATGTCATCATCAAGTATATTGAGACAAATATATTTCACCTGAAGACCTTTTGGAAAGCAGATGCCTTTTGCTGTTATGGAGCCTGACTGTCCAGGGATATTGGAAAAAGAGGTGATCAGGGAAAGAGAAGTGAAGGTGGTGTTGCCTGTAACAGAAATACAAATACTTTGGTTACCAAACTGCTTTCCACTCATTGAACCCAATGTGCCTTGTTGCATGTTTTGTGCATGGTGATGAATTGTGTCTCATGGAGGTAGCAGCATGTGTGAAGATGGTTTGTAGGGATAGTGCAGAAGGCAGTTTTCCTCAATGAATTACAACTGTACTGATTACCATGGAGTGGAAACAGCCTTGCCTGCCCAAGGAGGATGGGTGTTATAAAAGAGTGGGTTAGCTGGAGCACCAGAGTTTGCTGCAGTTTGAGATGGACTCTGCTGGCTGTGCTGTGAGGAGGAAAGGACATGTGGTTATGCAAGGAACAGACAAGGTAAGAAGCTGTGTGAGGGACAGACAGGATTAGGTGGCCAGGTAAGGGATGAGTTTGGAATAGCTGGTCATGCAGGAGGAAGAAGGAAACTTGCAGAGAGGAGAGAAGGAGTCAGTGCTGTGAGGAAAGGAGTCAGAGCTGCCTAAAAGAAGTCCACTGAGAGAAGGCATGAAAATTTTTTAGTAAAAGACTGGTGACGGTGCCAGTTGTATCCATCTCAGCATAATTACTACAACAGCACTGATTTCCAAGTCCCAATTGCAAAGAGTTTCTCCACAGCCCTGTGCCAACCACAGCCCAGCACCTCTCACACAGGCGATATTGCTTTCATCCTTTATCAGTGTAAATCCCGGCAGAGCCGCTCGCTTCACGGGCGGTGCCTGCTCGATGTTGCCGCCGTGCTGGAGGGAATGGATAGTGCTTGGACTCTGCGGGAGCGAGCGGCATTCCCGCGGGAGCGAGCGGCATTCCCGCGGGAGCGAGCGGCATTCCCCCGCGGGAGCGAGCGGCATTCCCGCGGGAGCGAGCAGCGTCCCCCCGGCGGGAGCGAGCGGCATTCCCCCGCGGGAGCGAGCGGCATTCCCCCGCGGGAGCGAGCGGCATTCCCCCGCGGGAGCGAGCGGCATTCCCGCGGGAGCGAGCGGCATTCCCCCGCGGGAGCGAGCGGCATCCCCCGGCGGGAGCGAGCGGCATTCCCGCGGGAGCGAGCGGCATTCCCGCGGGAGCGAGCGGCATTCCCGCGGGAGCGAGCAGCGTCCCTGCGGGTGCGGGCGCTGCCGGCAGATGGAGCGCGGCTCCTGCGCTCGCTGGGAGCGGAGCAAAGCGATAACGGGTTGTTTATTATGGAAACGTGCCGCTTCCAGCAGATTCCCAGGCAGCTTTGTGGCGCTCCTGATCGCCCTGCGCTCTTGGTTTCAGCCCGTTACTCATCTCGATCCGTGGCTGGTACATGTCTGAGCAGGGCTGCGAAAGGCGCTGGCGGGGACACGGTGGGGCCAAAGCACGGGGGATGGAAAGCAGCTGTCAGACAGCATTTCTTCCAGTGCTTTGAGGAGTACCAGCAGGCTCTGTCAGCCCGGCAGCCACTGCTTTCAGTGCCTGGCTCTGCAGTCAGGCTGTTCTGTAGCTCCTTCAAGGCCCTGTGGTTTAGCGGCTGCACAGATGGCTGCAGTGCGTTCAGAGCAAAGTGAAATAACACGAGTTCCTTCCATCCTCTGCTGCCTCACCCTGAGAAACTAGCAGCCTCTTTTGGGAGCTACTAGTCAATATTCCAGATCCAAACACCTCCGGACTTTCAGCAAAGTTTGAAACCAGTTCAGGAGCTGAATTTCAAGTCCACTTTTCCTGTGCCAAAATCCGCAGAGGTGAATACCTGGGAACTATGGAGGTGGGTTAAGTCATGGACCAAATACACTCTGAGCTTTTCATTGTCTACTTCTAATGCATCAGCTCTCCCAGAATAATATGTCTAGCATGGTTCATACCACAATCACTACTGTAATCACCACTGAAACCTGCATAGGTTAGAAATCCATATGTGGTTCTGCGTCTGGGTGAATTTGGCAGACAAAAAGCAGTCCCCAAAAGGCAATTTCTTCCTATCAAATCATCTGCCAATTTTAGCAGTTTTGATTTATGCATTTTAAGGTTACTGAGCTCTTTGCTGGGAGAGTTGAAGGCCATCTGCACTGGCACTGTTACTGAATGAGCCTCCTCAGGATTAAGGCTGGTTTTCAGATGACAGAGAGCTGGGAGCTTGTATCTTTTACACATGAGGCTTCTCTGCCTGTCTTGTTGCCCTGCACCTCCTTAGCTAAAATAAGTGCTTCCTATTACAGAAGAATATATGTGACATACATCAGGCAGGTTTTGTGCATTGTAGTTTTAAGGGAGATTGAGGTGTTACACTTCTACCTGCTCCTTTACCAACCAAGGGTAGAGAAGAAATGTGCCTTGAGGGTATGTAGCACTCCTGGTTTCTTGAGTGAAACATTGTCTGGGGGGTTGCTTTTTCTGTCTTTTTTCATTTGTCCCTGAAAAGGGAAATTAATTAGGCCAATTGGAAGTACATGAGGGCCATTTTGCACAGGGAAAAAAACAGAGCAGGTGAGCAGTTGTTGGAATTACTTGGACAGTAGACAAGAGTATGGAATAAGAGTCCGACAAGAGGGTAGTTAATTTAGTTAGAAAGACTGGCTGAGCATAGCAGTCTGGAAAATAGATAATCTTTCTGAAAGGCACAAAGAAGAAAAATAATGGTTCCTGATTCATCCCTTGTGTAAATCTTTTGAAGTTGGTGACTTACACCAGGATGATTTAACCCCATTAATTTTAATGGGTCACTGCAGTGTCCCAAGAGTTGTTTTTTTGCTGTGCTCTGTTCTGAGGCAGAGATAAAGCAGAGCCTTGGTGTCTAGGCTTCCACCCAGCTTGGTGTCCCCATGGGGCTGTCTTGGGCTTCTCCACATTGTGGCTGACTCCAGTTGGAGAGGGAAAAGGATGCAGGAGATGATGTGTCTGAGCCTTTGTCCCGTGACAGCTGGGTGCTGCCAGGACTTTGTTGTGAGCCCTAACATGCCTAGAAAATGATATCTGGTGTGCAAAGCAGGGATAGGCAGGCTAAGAGGGCTCACTGCAGTCAGCACTGACCCTCACCCCACTATGGGTCTGCTGATCCAAAGTGATAACAATTAACACATTAACCAGAGACAAGGAGCTGTGGAGCAGTGGGGCAAAGAAAGAAGCCTGAAATTGAGCATAAATGGGCACCAGATGAGTCTGCTGGGACTCAGTGGGCAGAGAGCAAAGGTCAGTGCCTTTGGCACATGACAGGGATTTGGGACTATGGCTGGGGACAGGGATAAAGCACATTTACTACTTACCATTCAAAGCAAGCTGGTCATAGCAGGAGTTGGCCACACGTAGTTAAAAAGCCTGTGTATCACAGCAGGGAGAACTTAATCTAGTACCAGGAGGGAGGATGCACCTTTGTCACCAGCTGTCAAACAGCTGAAAAC
Source organism: Erithacus rubecula (assembly GCF_903797595.1). Classification (NCBI taxonomy): domain Eukaryota; kingdom Metazoa; phylum Chordata; class Aves; order Passeriformes; family Muscicapidae; genus Erithacus; species Erithacus rubecula. The sequence goes on along the minus strand of NC_136660.1, from coordinate 23,439,049 downwards.
GTGGTGGCAGACACAGCTGCAGTGCTTGGGCAGAAATAGTGATCAAGCTCCAGTCCCATCAAGAGCAGCATGTCATGAGCTGTGCTCAGCCCCTGCTCCTTGGGGACCTCAGGGCCCACCATGTGCCTCAGCTCTGTTTTCTGTGTGCCTCTCCTTGTGTGCCTTGCTCCTAGGGCCTGACTTGCTGCCCTTCATTTTACAAATGAGTCAAGTTTTTCTGAAGTATTGACCAGACAACAGGAAATGAGCCAGGTGAGAAAATGGACCAAAATGAAATTAAGTGATAAATCAGAATGCAAATGTTCTGTGTGATACTGAGAAGGGGGAAGCCTCCTTTGGTGAAGTTTGGGTGTGAAGTCATTCCTTGGCAACCTATGTTTGTCAAGGCATCAGCTGCCCTTCAGCATCATGCAGAAGGAAGATGAGCATCACTGTGTCTCTGGGCATTTATCTTTTGACAGACTTAATATGGTTGTGCAATGAGTCCAGGGGAAGAGTCCAGACACGGGCCCCAGGAGGGAAGAATGTAACACATGCTGAAATAAAAGTTTCTCAGTAAACTTTGTTGCTTAACTTCTTCTAATACTGCCATTTAATCTCATTGGTCTGTAGTTTTCTCCCAGTCACATACTATAAGGCAAACTCTGGTAAATCACTTCGTAGCTAGAGCAGATCAGAAAATCCATCTGGATTGGCAAGCTGATCTGTGAAATGCTTTATAAATGCTTGCATCAGCAATAGTGTGGCCAGCAGGGCCAGTGACTGTCCCCCTGTGCTGGGCTCTGGTGAAACTGCACCTCAAGTGCTATGTCCAGTTTTGAGCCTCTTACTACAGGAAGGACATTGAGGTGCTGAGCTGAATCCAGGGAAGGATAGTGGAGCTGTTTAAAAGACAGGTAGATGTGGTGCTTGTGGACATGGCTTACTGATGCCTTGGCAGTGCTTGGCTAACAGCTGAACCTGATGATCTTAATGGTCTTTTCCAACCTAAATGCTGCTATGTTTCTATGAATATCAAAAGTTGTTCTTGCAAGCATGTGAGCCTTGGAAGGACCACGTGTGCAGGTACCCAGCATATCACAGTGTAATATTTAAATGTGAATGCATCTGGTACATGTCTTTCTATCTTTTGGTGAGAGAAATTTCAGATGTAAAGGGTGAAACTCAATTTGCCTAAACCCAAGATACGGTTGCAATTCACCCCAAGGGCTGGAACAAGTGCTGCTGCTGCTGCTCTGTAGTACCCGAGGAGGAGGAGGAATTTCAACCATGCCCATCCACAGACAGGTGGGAGAGTCCCAGCAGAGCCTCATTTCTATGTCTGGTTTTTTTAGTAACAACAGTATTTCCCTTCACATTCACACAGGGCTATCTGCATGGTCCCTGTGCAGCCTCTTCAAGGGTAGCACAGGCTGGCAACATGAGGGTGTCTGAGTGCCACAGGATTGACTGAGAAATTAACCCTTTTCTCAGCAAAGGAAATGATTGAAAAGTGCAGGTCGTGCTGAAATCCTGCCTGAATGTCTTGATCCATGGAATAACATCAGCAGCCCAAGTCTGCACTGCAGTGACAGTACAGTTTTCCAGCACACACACCTCTGAGCTCCTGCAATTGCATCCTCAGAGCACAATCTGGCTTATTTCCCCAGAATATGTAGCAAAAAATTTCAAGTAAAGGGGAAATCTGAAAAATTTGCAACTTCTATTAAATGAAGGAATTTAAGAAAAGTGTTTGTTACAGCTCAACATTAAATGTGGACAGACTTCAGCAGGTGTGAAGGGATGTGATACAGGCTTGGAAACCCTGGAGCAAGCCAAGGGAAGGCCTGTGAGAAGAAAAGTGCAACATGATGATGAAATGCAAATTTTTCTGCAGCTGTGTTTAAGTGCAGGATCAGGGGCCATCCAGCTGCCTGTTGGCTGTTTTCAGCCAAAAGACAACAGAAGGCAATGGATGATCTCATCCTGCCACTCTTAAATTGACAAATTACTCCACAGTTGCTTAAGTGTCAGTTTTTCTAAGGTTATTCTTTGTCAGCTGTTTGGCAAAGCCTGATGTGGATTGAACATTTTCTTCTTCCTCACTGCTCCCTCCTATAGAGGAAAAAGCTCAGGTGGTTGAGGTGGCCATGGCTGGGCAGGTGGGACAGCCCAGACCTGTCTCAGAGGTTTGAAAGTGTCAGCAGACAAGCCCTCAGTGTGAGGACAGCTTTTGGGACAATAGTGTTGACATGTGGCTAGGGGTGAAAGCCCAAGAGAAACTCAAATTGGGCTGTCTTTGAAATGCTGGATCCTGCAGGTATAATGTGATGGTTTTATCTGATCTGTGAACATCTCTGATAAGGCATCAGGTCATTAGTCTTGTGCCTGTTACTGTAACATTTGCTGGAATGGAATGCTAGCATTTTTAAATCACTGTTATCAAAGCATATCATAAATTGTAAGCAGTTTCTTGTCCTTTGAGTATATCACTGTGCCAAATCTTTCAGTGCTCATCTCTTTCAAATTGGGTGTGGCATTACTGTGAAGAGCTGTGACTGAGCATAAAATAATTATTTTTAGAAAAGCTGAGCTGTAAAAAAAAAAAATGTTTCAAAAAAAAAAAAAAAAATAGAAAAGGACCCCTACCTCGTAAAACAATTTTCTTCCAGTCCCTGATAATAACAGTGTGTTCAACTCCTGAAGTGCTAAAAGTCTGCCTTCTGCTAAGTGGAATTTTAAAGACTGTTGCTCAAAAGTGTGTGTGTGTATATATATATATATATCTACACACTGTGCAGATATACTGTGGAGTTACTCCCACTCACAACCTGACTTTCATGCTTCTAAGAGCTGTGGCACACTTTTAAGAGGAGCAATGTATTTTTAAACTCACACTGTGGCATAGGATGAAGGTCAGCACAACTGAGTCTGAGTCTTTGAGGGATGGACAAGTTAAACCCTGGGCTCCCTTCTTTGTGATTTTAGCCACAAGTTCTTTGCTCAACTTTCTTCTTGTGAAATGCTGTGGCACCTTGTCCCTATTTCAGAGGAGGGAGATCCACTGGGGTTCCTGGGTGCTCAGCTGTGAAGATAACCTGGCCATGGTTGCATCAGCAACTGGATGCTCTTGAGTTCTTTCATATAGGATCTGTTCCCAGCCTTAACTGCAGTTTTCCTTCTGAAATGTTCCTGACTTTAAGCGCTGAATAAAACTGCACCTGGGGACACATTTGGAGCACGGTGTGTCTCATCTGTCCTCTGCCTGTGCTCCAGAGGCTGCTCCTGTCACAGCCTCCTTGCCCACCTTTGCACACCCCCAAGGCAGGCAAAGGACGGATGAGGGGCAGGGTGTTATGTTTGCATTTTGGATTGTTTCACTGCTGATTTGAGCAGTTCAGGGACCTGCTGGGCATTATGTGACCTGCAGGCTCTGGGGTAGTGGAGGCAGAGAGGTGGGTAAAAAAATCTCTTCCTTCTTATCACCACTCCAGATTTGCTTTAGTGCATGTAGGGCTCTAAGATTTTTCTCAACACTGTTTAAAAAATGTTTATTCTCGTGAAGAACCAGAGCACTTTTCTCTTTTCTGTGTCTTTACTGAGAAAAAGGTCTTGGTCATGTTACCACAATAAATAAATTAAGCAACTTACTCACAAGAAAACCTTGCATTTTTTAGTGTAAAATGAAAATACATAAAAAACCAGCAGAGATTATGTCCCTGGCCTCTAATCTGCCTGGACTCCCCTCTTTCAGACCCTTGTTTCCTTCTGTACAATGATTTAGAAGGAAAAGCTTTTATCTAATTGTGAGGTAGGTCTCTGCAGAGCTCCCCAGGCACTGCTAATGGCTGGGATGCACAGCAGAGCTTGAAGCTGAATTTTTGGTGCTGCACATGCTGTTGCTGAGTAGGTCAGAGCTGGGGTTTGTGGGCTCTTTGTGAGCCCAGGGTGTTCAGGTATGGCCAGAGCCATTTGCATTGGAGTGAGGTGTGGGTGGTAAGCAGGGGAGGGAGGCAGGGATGGGTGGGAAGCTGGTGCTGTAGAGGGAGCAGAGGCAAGGCAGAAGGTTCCAGGAATTAGCTTCATCCCAGAGGATGACTGGGGAATAAAGGGCTAATAAGTAGGTTATTGGCAGTAGGATGCTCTGATTCATAATCCCCTCAGCTGCATCTTGTGGCTGGTGTGCCTAGATTTATTCTGCTTTTGAATCTCAGAGTATTTTACCCTAATGAGAGATTATTCAAAATAGCACTGAATTCAGACTTGGAACTGGACACCACAGTGTGAACTTCAGAATACAGGAACCTCTCAATACCTCAGGGATGCTCTTGTCATCCTGTGGGAGATGCTGCTGCCTGGCACAGCATGGCCTGCCCTGGTGGTGATCTTGCTGAGAGTGTGGCTTCTGGCATTTCAGGTAACAAAGGGAGAAAATAGTGCACAAAAGCAGATTGCAGGGCATGACATTTCAGAACTTCATTGATATTCCAAGCTTGGGAACCACTGAGCAAGTGAGATCAGCAGCTGAAAAGGAGGGGGTGTAATGCCTGACAATCAATGGCATTTTCCCTTCGCCCACATCTGATATCTGTTTATCAGATAACATGAACAGTTAAAGCAGGGAAAAGCTGCCAATGGACATTTAGCTCTGCAAAATAGAGTCTCTCCTGTTGCAGGCCAAAAATACTCCCTGAATCATCATTCATTTCGAAGGAACAAATAATTTATCTTTTAGCTGAATTTAAAGGTCTGCTCCTATAACTAGCTGAATGGATGGAAATAATTACATTCATTCATTATGCCTCTTCACTTTTATGAACAAGAACATGGAAAAAGATATTGGAAATGCCACACACACTCTTTGGAGATGTATGAGGTGAATTAAAAGTTAATGTCTAGATAGGGAACTGGACAGAAGTTACATAAAAAGAACAAGGAGAAGCTGACTGTTTCCTGCATGAGCATGTCTGAAAAACATCCAAATTTGTGTCTGAACTGGACAGCAAAAATTTTGTCCATTCAGACATTGCACTGTTTCATGGTGTGTGCAATCTGTGTATGTTTTAAATGTATATAAAAAAGATTTTTTTTTCTGTTTTTCCAGAATTATTTAGTATTTAATGCTGGTCACCTTAGAAAGTCAGTTGACATGATTGAGGTGTTTTGAGGCAAGTATGCAAGCATATATTTGAGGATAATGTGATTTTTTAATTTGCCCTTTTAATTGAGTAAGGCTCAAAAGAAAGTATTACAATGGATCTGTACATGTAATAGCAAAAACAACTTCTGCTTCTGCAAAGTTAATTTTGAGTTCAGTATTATAAACTCTCAAGTACCAATCAAGCAAAATTCACTGGAAGTTTTGATAATTTTGGATATGGGACTATAAAACTTAGGATATATCTGTCTATCTTTAGTGTTGAGAATCTTATAGTGGTCCAGGCTGAAATAGCTGTTTTCTTTGTTTCCTTCCTAAAATGAGATGAGCATTGAGACTGAAATAATCTCTTACATCATCTTGAAGTACACAGCTTTTTAAAATTTATTATTTCATACCCTATTACAAAAAAGAACATCTCCATTCACTCCTGGAGTGCTCAATGAATCCTTTTTCAGTGAGTCTGATACTTCCCAGGGTGGAATACTCTGGAAACTTTGTGATGCTTCTTTGCAAGTGTCATTTAATTTAGCTTTTTTACCTTTTAGAGAGCATTGAAACATTGGCCCTACTGTCAGAATTGGATATTTGCAAGGGGTTTGGTCACCTTGAAAAGTAACCAGAGTGTTTCAAAGGTTTTATCTTTGGGAAGGTGTCTCTATTTTTCTCCCACAATTGATGCATGTCAGTGACAATTTGTAATCATTCAATGAATCCCAACAGTTATATTGGGCAAGACAAACTCGGGACTTCTTTTTTCTTTTATGTTTTAATGTTAGAATCACAGAGGATGTTTCAAGACTACCTGATCCTGGTCAGTAATCAGGGAAAACAAGTCTGCTTTTAGTAGTTGCCAATCCAGCAGAATTTACTAGATGCATTTACCAGCTATGTTTTGGAGTTTTACAGTGTCTGAAAAAGCTCAGTTCAAAGGATAGTGATTAGAGAAATTTCCTAGAGTTCATGAACTTGCAGTAGATCTTACATGCCATGATTTATGTCTCTTGACTAGTAAATTAATGAACCCGATGACTTGAAAGATATTTCCATGTGCTGCTTTGTAGAAACAGACAGAAAACAATTCCAAGTAATATAAAATTGGTGTCTTATAGAGAAATACAGTGTTTAGTATGCTGGAAAGACATTTGATGTTGCAAGACAGTGAACTGAGGACATGCTGCTGAGGCACATTTGGGAAGGAGCCCTGCTTTAATCTCCCTGCTCTAACTGAAGGAAATGTAAAGAGGAAAGGAAAGACTCCAGTCACCAGATGAAGTCTGAGTTCATATTGTGGGCTTGGTCTTGCTTTCCCACATGCATCATAAGTTTTTGCCTCTCTTGGAAAAAATATTTACCATTCTTAGGGTCATATGTGCAACAGATGATTTTAAAAAGTCAGGGGAGAGATCTCCCACTAAAAGGGGATGTAAAACTAGGTAGGGCAATAGGGTGTTTAGCAGTGCAAAGTAAGTACAGATGCAATAGCCATCTGCTGTCTGTGCACACTGCAGTCTTAATCTTTCAGGTCTTACTGCCTTTGGACATGTAGCAGGAGCAGCAAGACAGAGATCCAAACATTATGCTGCTAAAAAGGCAGTTGTGTACAGAGAAATACTACACACCAGAAGAACACCACCAGGGAAAAAAAAAAAAAAAAAAAAAAAAGCAAAATTGTCCAATACCAAGCATCTGGCACAATCTCCTTTGTACTGGGAGCCCAGAGGTCCAGCAGGGCTGGGGCCATGTCTGGAAATGCCTGTAAATAATTTCTTACTTTGCCAAGTTAGAGACTTTAAAATGTCAAAATGGCAGTGACAGCCTGGGATTTCCCTGTGTGAGCCTCCAGCATGAGAGCTGCTGCCAGCACTTGCAGCACGCACTGGGATGGGCTGTGGGGAATCCCAGGGAGCAATCAGGAAACCCAGCACACACTGTGGGGTGGTTGTGTGGCTGCTGTGGGGCACAGGAGAGTGTTCAGAGAAGGCTGTGAGTGGGTATCCTCATGGCTTGGGCAGTCAGAAAGAAAAGGGCACACAGGAAATTCTGCTTTGTCTTTCGTGAAAGGGTCCTGGTCCTGTGGGCCTTCCAAAGGCTTGATGTCACCAGCCCTGATTCATCATGGGGAGTTGTGTTCACAGTGGGATATGGTGCAGGAGGGTTGAGGGGAATTGCAGGTACCAAGGGCTTTCTCAGGAGAGCAGGAGGAAGGCAGCCCAACCATTGCTATTTGGGTCCCTTCTCCTTTCTCAGGTCTCCCTGCCCAAGATGAGGAGTGAGAAGAATTGGGAATGTCTTTGCTCAGCAACCCCATAAGCAAAGCAGCAGCAGCTCTAGCACTTACACCACTGGCCACAGGCACTTCACAATGGCTCCTGCTGGCATCTGTCCCTGGTATGGAGAGACCTGCTCTAACCTATGCCCAGGGCTTGTTGGATGCCACTGGCAGGTCAGGGCAAGCCATCAAAACTTTTGGGTTGTTTTGCACCCCTGGCTGACTGCATGAACTTGCTCAGTCACCCCTTCTACATTCCTGACCTCTAAACATGCAATGAGGTGACTCACTCCTATTCAATGCACACCTGATTTTATTAGATAGTCATCAATATGTTTCATATACTCTCTATTAAAGAATTGCATGCTCATTTCCTTGAATATCTGCTGGAAACAACTTTGGTATTAGACAAGAGAATCTCAGTACCCTTTACCAAAAAAAAACCCCAAACTAGGTTGCCTCTTTAAGTACTGGATGCACATGTGGGAGAATTGGGGATGATGAAGTATTCACTCAGATTGCTGGTTTCCGCTGCATTGAAGTCAGAGACATTGAAAGCACTACAGCATTTATAACTGATTTCCTGAACAGTGTAGCAAATAGAGATGAGAGCCCTTTTCTTGTAACTCACATGTGCAACAGAAATAACTCAGCTAACATAAATCAGGACTAAATTGCTTTTAGAGGCTCACAAAACATTTCTGAAAGAGACAGGATGAGGAAACCATTTGCCACAGTAGAGTATGTCCCCATGATGAGTCCTATTATAGCTTGATCAAAGAGCCTTATTGGCTTTTCATTAGAGCATGGCTATGTACAGTTGAAATTCAGCAGTGATTTCAATAGAATAGGCACAGAAATATGCACAGGAGGTAAATTTAAGCAGGATTCTAGACCATCAGAGTACGTGATTAAGGACAATTTAATGTGCTGAGTAATGCAGTGTGATTTGGATGTAATTTATCCTAATCCAGTCTGATCTTTTACAGGAGAATATATTATAAGGCCACAATTAGGTGAGACCTGGGCCCCATCTGGCCTCCTGTCTCCTACAGTGGCTTACAGCCAATACAAGAAACAAAGCAAATACAGAGTGAACTTCCCCTATGTATCCTCTCTGTTTCTGGCATTCAGCTGCTCTGGGACTCTTCGGGTCAAAACATCCAGAGCCTGGAGTACAATAGCTACCATTTATCCTTGCTTCATGAATTTATCTCATTGCTTTTTGAACCCATGCCTGGTTTTGGTGATTACAAAGTCCAACACCAGTGAGCACCGTGATTCAGCTGTGTTACATGCAGAAGCTCTTCTCTTATTTTAACTGCTGTGCTCCAACTATTCTTCCCAGTGTGGTAATTCAGAGGCAAAAGCCTTTTTGGACAAGCTGTGTCTGGAGCTGGGGTTGAGGCTTGATAGTCTGTCACTTGGGAGTTTTTTCCTTTTCCTTCTGTCTCTCCATTTCCAAGGATTTTGTGGGATTAATGTTTTGTGGGTGACATTGCTGTGGTGGAGGTGATGGCATCCTGCCTCTCGTGAGCAGGCACAACCTGGCAGGCCAGGGGTGATGTGTCCTTTTGGGCAGGTCCTTCTTAGGGACAGGGAGGTGGAGGAGACAGTGGCCACACACAGCTCTGGGCAGAGTTCTGAAGCAGCAGATGTCCCTGGAGAGGGACAGCAGTGGGACTGCTCAGGCTGCAGTTTAGAAACCCAAATGGACAATGTGCTTGCTAACCAGAGGTTGGACCACATCTACAGAAATGAGAATTTGAGGCACCCACTCTCAAATCAGGGGGGCTCAAGAAAATGAAGTTAAGATTCAAAGCCTGTGCAGACTTCTTAAGCTCTTAATCAGATTCATATGATGTATATGCAAGCTCATTAGCCCAACCAGTTTATAAGGTACATTTGAATTTATGACTCTGATACTCAGTACTTAATTTGTAACTATGATTAGATGTATCTTTTAAACATGTTGTATCTGCATGAAGCTGCTTGTAATAAAATTCCCAAGTGAAGGGCCCAACTGGAAAACCTGCACATGAGAATGATTAATTTTTATTAACTTGTTTTTATCACTCAGCATTTATGCTATAAAGGCTATAATAAAGTGACACATGCTTGATCATTCTAAGACAGAGACAAATTTGGCCTCCCCACAAGGGACAAGCAGGGTCAGTTCAGAGGAGGTGAAGAACACCTCCACCCAAAGTTCTTGCTAAGGTAAATACGTTTTTCTGTCCTGTGGAGAAATTTGCCATCTGTAAGAATAAACAAGGTAAACCAGAAACAGATGAGGATGTGACTCTTAGGCAAGACCTTGTTTTTATACTTCTTTCCAGGAAAATCATGCTATAAACATTTGTGTTGTCTTTTTTGAGGCTGCTGAGGCCCTGCAGCAGAGGATCACACGGCGTTAGCTCATGGCCCCAGCATTCTGCAGCTCCCAGCCTGTGCTGAGCCACCTCTCCCTGGTGCCAGAGAGGCTGGGCTCTGCTGTCAGAGCGCCCTGCCCTGCACCTCACAGCCTGGTGAAATGCTGAATGTGCATTTGCAAAGCCCTGTCTTCCTCCAGGAGGTTAATTTCATCATAAAAATGTAATTGTGAAAAATGCAAGAGGCTAATTCTGCATTTCTTTAGCCTGAGCCAAATACTAAAGTTGCTCTCTGGAGCCAAGCAATCAACTTCACTGCTGAGGAATCTTGAGACAGAAATCTGTGGCATTTCTTACTAGTTTAGGGAAAGGAGTTAGATGCCTCAAACCCATCTCTTGTCCTTCTAACACCAGTTCTACATAAAGAAAGAAGTGGTGGCTGCTGCTCTCTAGCACACAGTGTCCATGTGAGGCTGAGATGGCCCATGGGGATGTCACTTGTTTTGGAGCTGTCTGCATCCCCTGCACTTGGGACTTGCTGGCAGAGCTTGCTGTGGTGTGTGGGGCTAATCTCCAGATGAGTGCAGACAGAGGATACTGCCTTTCCTTGTCCTGCATCTCTGCCTCATGATAGAAATCCATGGATTCAGGTATAGGGGGCATTGCTGGAGAGGAGACAGTGCCCCTCTGCTTCCAACCTTGGCTTTTCCATGAAAGTTAAGATCACTGGTACAGGGGAGATCTCTTCTACACTGAAGAAACAAGTTTTCCAGTGTTGTGCTTGGAGTTACTCAGGGAAAACTTTGGTTGACTTTTATGTTGCTGGGTTCAAGCATTAAATCAGAATCTCCAGTTGGGTCCTGGTGAGCCAAACTGCATACAAGCATAACTTTGTTATGGAATGCAAAGAAATTCACTGCAGCCTAGGCAGAAATATGCAGTACATGAAGTGGGGCTGCTTGCTCAGCAGACACGCTGTGAAGACAACAGAAAGGTGACAGGAAGGCAAAATCCTCTCTTTTGTTTTGTTCCTGTTCTCTTAAGAATGTGTTTGCACAGCAGTGGTTTACCCTTCTTTAGCAGCAGCAGAGGCCACATCCAGCTAGTGGGAAGTGCCTGGGTTTGAAGTCAGGTCGACAGTTCCCTTCTTGCCCCACAAGTCCCTTTTGCTCGGGGCAAGGAATTCTGGAATTCTGGAGTCTCGGGACCACCACAATGGGGCCCTTTCTCACGGGGCTGGAGAGCTCGACCTCTGCTCAGAAAGGACAGATTCATGTTGGAGAGGGTTCCACAATGCAACAATTTATATCAGGAAATGAACAGAATACTTTCTAAAAAAAATAAAAATAAAGAAGAAGGAAAAAAGCCTTCATCTGTTTCTTTGGCTTGGAGAAGAGATCAGCTGTGGTTTCATTATATCAGAGGATGGAATGCTGAAGAGGGAAAATGTATAGCTGTATGCATCCATGTGTTTGAGTTTCTATTCCCAATGCATAACATAGAGTTTTGCTTAATTACATGTCAGATGGGTCTCAGAGCTCAGTGGGAATGGAGATGCTTTCATGCACATGGTTCAGCTTCTGCACTGTGAGCACCATGAGTAGAATTTCCACCCTGCACTCTCCATGTAGCTCCTGTGTGTTTGGATAATACCAAGGTGTTAGGTGCTCCTCCAACCATAGTCCTTGGTGACAGGCAGGTGCCAGTTCTCAGTCACACTTGGTTTTGTGCATTGTCAAATAGAAAATGCCAGTCTGCCTGTTGAGAAAAATCAGTTAGAAGTTTCAAGATGCAAATGTATTCTCAAGGCTCAAGTTTCTGTGCACGTAAAGAGTAGTAGCAATTTTTGTATTGGTTTGCTTTAACAATAGTGTCACTGAATCTGATAGCAGGGCTAAGAAGAATAGTTAGCCATCTTCATTACTGATTGCAAACTTAAGTGTTGGGAAGGAGAAAGTGGACTTCCTTGTAAAATATTTCTGTGCTTTTAATCTGCCTGGCAAATAATTGGTAATTAAATGATAATCTGAGTTGTTTGTTTGAAATGTCATGTATCTCCACCACAGTCTGCCCACACCACTAGAGATTTTTAGGAATTAACGAGCTGGGAACAGAAATTACTACAATGTATTTAAACATTAATTTATGGAAGCCAACAAATACGTAACAATTTCAATGTATGTATTAAAATGCACTCGAGGATACAGGCTGACCCCCATTACTCAGGGCTTGTCACTGTCTCATCTCCTTTGGACAGCAAACACTGAGAAAGAGACAGCAAGATGATTTACCCTCCCTTTAGCTTCTGCCTGGTGTGCTGCAGTGTCTGCTGTGCAGCTCCCCAGCCGTGCTGCTCCGGGGTCTGACAGCTTCTCATGTTTGCAGGCACTGTTTCCCTCACACTTGAAACCCATGGTTGTCTGAAATCTTTGCTAAATGAGTTGAAGCTGAGCCTTGCTTTACTGACAGGCAGAGGCCTGGGTTAAAGTGTGCCATATCTGGGAAAGGAGGAATCCCAGAGGATGAACTTGCTGGGTCTGCTGTCCCACAAAAAGAGGCAGAAGCTTTCAAAGGAGCCTTTGCACCATGGCCCCACAGGGATGAGGTCCCCTGGCTGAACCCATCACTCCAAGGGAAGCTGGTCCTGCAGGAGACTTCTGCAGACTTGCCAGATCTCCACAGACAATGCAGGAGAAATCATCTGGGACAGATATAACCCAAAATGAATTAGAAAATAGGTAGGCACAATCTGTCACCAATGCACCTAGTCACCTCCAGTCTTCTCCACTTGGAACATTTCTTAGTCTCTATTGAACAAAGGTCAAGATACTCCTCACGTTTTAAACAACTTTCCAATTGTGCCACTGTTTGTGTGTATCTGTATGTATTTAGATAGATCAAAACACATGTACACACAAATCAATGTTGATTAACTCCCAATGAATACAGCAGCAAAGTCAGTCCCTAAAGATGTGCCATAAAGCTTTTCAATAATGTTGTTAATACAACCTTCATATTTAAATTAGATTGCAAGTGACATATTAATTCAACATAAGGTATTTTTAAGATTCAGAAATTTCCAGGCTGACTGTGGATAGCTTAATGTGCTAACAAGGCAGTCAGCTTTATAGCAATGTTCATGGTCTTCTTTCACATTCATTGCTAGATTTCAAATTAGTAATGTTATCCTGGGGTAATGCTGATGAGAAAGGAGATCCAGCTTCCCTCTCCTTTGTCATTGAAGAAGAGTGCATTCAGCTTGTGTGATGTGCTTGACACCAGCAATGTTTTAATATCATTAGCAGCAGGAAAAATTTTCCTTGCCAGTAATGAGACTCAGCATCAGCTAAAGGTGGTGCCCCACAGGAAAACTTTAAACAAAATTGTTAGATTCTAATTCAAAAAAGGATAGGAATATGATATTTTTTAAGAAAGGTGTTTTTTTCAGTATGGAGTGATCCTGGATAATGAAGAAGGGACCTGCCAGAGCTACTTTTAGTTCCACCCACTGCTTTCATTGTTATTCTTGTAGCTATAGTTGGCAGTGAAGTTAGGATGGTGGTGTCTGTTCTCATATAGAAATGGAGGAAGAATGGAAATGCGTGTGTGTATAAAGATGAAAAGATAAAAAGAGCAAGAGCTGAAAAGAAAGTGAGCTTCCCTATGTAGCCTCAGATATGGCATGGATTGTACCTTTCCTTGGAAAGGTTTTTCTTCTGCAAGACCACATTTTCTGTCTGATCTAAGGGCTAACAGTGTGCCAGGTGCAGTCTGGGCTGCAGGAGATCAGAGTTTCTGCTTGGAAATTGTTAAAGTGAAGAGAAACCATTAAATAATTTCCTTTATTGGTTTGGAGACATAAACCAGTACTTCAGTCTCACACTAATGCTTCACTGAGAACATTGAGGCTGAGAGGTATTAACCTTATATACCCTCACTTGGGAGAGGGAAGATACATCGATGAATCATATGCAGGATAGTGAGAAATAAAAAAATTAAACATGGAGTCAGGCAGGGCTGACTCTTGCAAAGCAGCCACACAGGCTTTCTTCATTAGGAGAAAATGGGTGAAGAATATGTACTCAAAGGGCACTTTACACAGCCAGAGAGGTTATTTGCTATATCTCCTTTACCTTCTCTTTTTTCTGTCCTTGCTGGGAGGAGCGAGTTTTAGATTTCAGAGTTTCACTGTGGAGATGAAGATTTTATTTCAGGCTTCATTTTATTTGATATTTCTTTCCCCTGACTTAATGAGTGGAATGTGGGTGTACAGAAAAGTAAAAAGACAGGGAGACATGGGGTACCTGGCTTTTTTTCAGGAACTCCAAAATCAGAACCAAATTAAAATCGACTTTAAAACTTGCAGAATGACTAAATGAAAAGAGGAAAACTAGCCCCACAGCTTGATTGGCTTTTTTTTAAATTAAGCCTTGTGAATTGGGTGGTGGTAGTGATTTAAATGGTTATTTTAGAATGATAAATTAATTTATTCTAATTAATTATGTCAATCAATCATAACCTCATTTCTAATAATGTGAAGTGAGTTCTGCATGCCAGGAGAGCTGTATGACAGCTCCACAAAACTCCAGACTGGTGTGGGAGCTGAGCTGGGGTAGAGGACTGCATTTTGGGGACTGTACCATCCCTGGCTTGGTCTGAGGGATCTCTGGAATTATATTTGCATATGATATCACTTCTGTAGAAGAAGCAACTTATTCATGAGCTATAGCATCATCACATCAAATACAGCTGCAGAAATGGCTGAGAAAGCAACCATTTAATTGAAGTAGAAATGACAATGGGAAATTAAAAGAGCTTGCAAAAAATTTCCAATTATTACTCACTGGATCAAATCCTAGACATGTAAGGCATGGGGATGCACACAAAATTCCGTGAGAAATGGAATTTACAAGTAGACATAACTCTCAAAACATATGTTGTTACTTCAGCTGAGCCCCCAAACTCTCTTTAAATAAACAGTTTGGGATAATCCCTCTCTGATCCTCTGGAGGATGGAGCAAGGTGCACGATACAAAACCCCACTTCTGACAGCCCAGTCCCCCAAAATGCAGAGGCTCTGCCTGTGCTTCTGGTGGGGTTCCAGCGAGGAGAGGCTGCCATGGGGTGATTTTGCCAGCATCAACAGTGCGGGGTGCGCTGTGCCCGGGCTGGGTCTGTCAGCCCGGAGAGCACCGAGGGGGAGCACAGCCATAAAACAAGTCTTTTTGTCCTGTGCTTATCCTGAATTAGTTCTTGCAGCTCCCTTCTGTAATTTCTTCCCCTCCCATAGCAGCTGCCTGGGGTTTCAGCTGTTCTGCATGAGTAGAGGTGCCAGCACCCTTTAAATCACTATGGGAAAGTAAGGGTGCATGTTCTACCCTGGAAGAAAGAAGAAAGGACAAAGTTTGTTTTAGTTTGTTTGTTTTTTCCCTTGTGCTTTCCAAGTGCTTGTCAGAGATAACTAGGAGAGGACGGGAGGTTATTCACAAATTAATTAGCCTCGGGTCTGCCAGCCACGGCAGCTCAGCCTGCAGCATCCGCATCCCTGCAGCAATCCCTTCCCATTCCCGCAGGGACAGGAAGGGTTAATCCGGGAGCTGTGCATTTACTAGCGCAGTTGAAAGGGGCAGCAATGCCGCCCCTCGGGGCTGCCCCGGCGCTGTGCTCGGCTCGCCGTGCCGGCTCGCCCCGCTCCAGCCCGCTGTGCGCAGCCCCGCTGCCGGGACGCCCCCGGCCGCTCCGGGCGAGGGAGGGGCAGCGCAGCCCGCCGGCGGATGGCTGCCAATTTGGGAGGCACCCGTTCTCCCGCCACCGATCCCAGCTCTAACCATGTCTATTTGTTGTTGTCTTTTTTTCAGGGACTATGGATCTTCAAAGAGGAAATCAGGTAAGACACCAGGCTTTTTTTTTTTTTTTTTTGTGTACTGCATGATTCTAGAGAGGATCTTACCCTCTGCTTTTGCCCTTCTGTTTATTTTGTGTGGTGTTGAATGGTGCAGCAGTTTAACTTTTTATTGCTGAATCCTGCTGGAGATAAGCATCAGTTTCTTTCCTTTGCACTGGATAGAAGAAATCCACCTTATATAGTACTGCAGTTAAAATGACTGTTCTTCTCTGACTGTATTTATACAGCTCTGTCTCCAGTGTGAGATGATAATTGTGTTACATTGCTTTCTCTTTCATTGCAAATGGTCAAAATGCAGAGTCAGAGTAGGGGCTCTTTTCTGGAGGGGAAGGGTATCTTTTTCTGTGCTGGTTTGAATCTTTTATCATGCTTTTTCTGATGCAAAATGTTCTCAGTGCTTGTGTCTGGGTTTGGGCTGCCTCAAAGGCTGTAGCTCAGTGTTTTGTTCTTAAAATCCTGGATTGAAATGTCCTATAAAACCCTGATTTGAAACTATATAAATCCGATTTTTCCCCTCCCCATGTAGCTCTTAGTGATTTTTACAGATGTGTTTTCAATAGGGATGTATAATTATGGGCCTCTGGGTTTGGCTGCTCTGAGCTGGATGTGTCAGGGCTTTCTATTTTTTAATTTTTTCTTTCACCTAAGCAGCATTGAGCACCTGCAACTCTCATTGACTTTGGAACCTTGGATGCTTCAAATTGCATTCAGGGCATCCAGAGAGAAGCCTTTCTAACCAGCAGTGACTCTTGGAAAACTCTGGCCTGTGTGCAGGGAAGGGAGGATATTTTTTTTCTTCCTGCTTTTAAAGATGATAAACACTGCAGTAGCTTAGTCTCTGAGTGGGAAGATGAATGTAACATACTGGACTCCAATGAATATCACTGCCTACATTGATTTGTTGGTTAATTATGAGGGCTTTTAAGCTGCCATCCTGTAATAAGCTAAGTGATGCACTAAAGAGAAGCTGTTGCTTAACCCCAGTGACCTGTGTATCAATTGGCAGCTGCCTTTGGAGGCCAATATTTCTGGTACCTTTCCCTGAATTTCCCTGAGGTGGGATGTGGTAATGAGTAGGCAAGCATGGTGTAAGGTGCTGGTCCTACAAATAAACTAGAGCATGCTTGGTCTTCTTAATCTCCTGCAAAGCTTCTGTCTGGGTTATGCTTCTAGGACTTCCTAAATGTAATATTAAGGAAAGTATTTGTTCATAACAGCCTGTGAATTAAATTGGAAGCAGCACCTTCTCTAGAGGGGCTGACCATAAATAAAAAGGTCCAAGTGAGTTGGTAGAAAGCAGAGCTGAGTGTGGGAGTTCCTGGCTCAGAGCCACATCCTGAGCACTGGGGGCTTTTGGGTCACGTAAAAATCCTTGAAAAACATTGCTGAAGTCTCTGGGGCAACCTGATTTAGCACTGACCTGGAACAGCATTAGGAGACACAGAAAGCTTTGGGCTCAGTGCACCAGTTTACATGAAAGAGTGTTGCAATTCACGTGCAAGAGATGCGAGGAGCTGCTTTGGGAGTGTAAGGAAACTGCTGCCTCTCCATTCCTGTGGCTCTGGGGGCAAGCTGGAGCTGATCTGCCATGACATCATGAGAAAAGCAAGTGAGTCATTGTAGCTGAGATGCCATTTGTGGATGCTCTCCCCTGCTGGACTCTTTGGCCCCCTGCCCTGAGAACCCCAAGTGACATGGTCATTCATCCCTGCGAGGGACGCTCAGGTCAGGCTCCCTCCTTTGGCTGGCAGATCTCCTTCTGGGACTGCTTTCCTTTTTGGTGCTGGGCTGTTCGTGCAGCCAGGGCTTGGAAACAGTGGAGCTGAGGGACTTTCTCCACTTACCCCATACAAAGAGGAATGTGAAGCAGCGCTACAAACAAATTGAGCTGCATAAAGGGACTCTGTCCTCAGCCATCTTCTCACTTGATTGTAGAATGGCAGAGGAATGATTCCTTCTGTTTGGAGCTGGATGTTGTGGGAGTGTGCACGCAGTGAGCAAAGGAATATGCCAAGGGAGTTGCCAGTTACAGCCTCTAACAAAGACCAGCTTTATGGCATTTGAAAAAGAGATGGGGTAAATAAGCACAGATTTTCAGGATTGCTGGGGTGGTTTTTTAAGATAACAAATAGCTTTGAAATGCAGTTTCTTCCATAGGTGCAGATCATGGAACTACCATCTTTAAACAAGAAACAAATAGGCATTTTTAAATGCAAGCACCTCCCAACAAATGAGACTTTATGAATATGTGGTGTCTTGACCAAAGATGTGCTGGGAGAGGCTGTTGGGTGTGAGCACAGCTGTCCCACACTGTCCAGCAGGAATCCCACAGCTGCTGTGTTTCAGGCATGTGCAGGCATGGCAGGAGCATGGCTGATTGCAGAAACATTTAGAGAATGCCTCAGACAGCCAAAGTCACCTCTACCCTGACCTCTGCCTTGCCAGAGTGAGTGTCTAGCTAGTCCCCTGCTCACTCCTTAGAGCAGGGAGAAACTGGACAAGTTCAGAGTTTAATAGGAGTTATGGAAACATTTACCGCTGCAGTTGGTGCTGGTTGTAAACATTTGAGACCTTCTGAACCAAATGCAATAGTGTGGCATGTCCTTAGCTAAACAAAAGGGAGTCTTGTGCTGATCTGGGGCATCTCTGCATGCCAGCCCTCAGCCAAGCTTCCTCTTGTGCAAAGGACTGTGTAAACACAAAGCCCTTTGCTTGGATGTGATCTAATTATAAATGCTTTAACCTGCAGCCAGCTCAGAGACCTGGAGTTTCACCAGGCTCTGTGAAGGCACAGGTGTTTGCTGTGGCCTGAAATGCCACATGTGCTGGTACCTTGGACCTGGGGGGCTTTATCTGATATACTGCAGAGCTGCTCAGAAAGCTGCCTTCGTGTTTCCAGGCAGTTGAACTGTTGCTCTATGACCATCTGTCAGTGCTGGAGAGCCCTTGGTACAACTGTGAGGAGTGGTTATTGTGGGCATATTCTGTACACTTGCAACAAATGGCCTCTTCTTGATCCACCCAAAGACCCTCTGCAGCAAAATGGGAAGGAATTACTTTTCAAGCTCCGACTTGTCCATTGCATTAGCCAAGTGAACAGCTACTCATTTGTCACTCAAAATAAGCATTACTTCTGTGCTGGCATCCATTGTGTGTTGTTTCTATCCTCAAATCAAAATAAGGGTAGAATTGCTGCAAGTCTAGGAATGAATATTTGTATGGTACATTACAAGCTACAGATTAGGTTAATCCATTCTGCAAACCCTACCAGCTACCATCTGTGCATGGTGAACTAATTAACCCTTGAGATATCTGCTAATCCTGATGTGGCTTTTAAACCCAGTTGGAGTATGTTTCTCCCTAAAGGTGGCATTGTGCCCTCCACCTCACAAACTCCCTTGCTGACTAGAGAAAGCTGCAGACTTCTGGAGTAAGATCTTGCCCTTTCTCCTTGCTGAGAATCTTTCTTGGCTCGTTTGATGGCAAAGTAGTCAGATCCCAGTTATGAAGCTGAAGCAAGAATCTGAGC
Source organism: Erithacus rubecula (assembly GCF_903797595.1). Taxonomy (NCBI): domain Eukaryota; kingdom Metazoa; phylum Chordata; class Aves; order Passeriformes; family Muscicapidae; genus Erithacus; species Erithacus rubecula. The sequence goes on along the minus strand of NC_136660.1, from coordinate 23,419,834 downwards.
CCTGGTGTTTGGTGGCTGCAGGGAGCTGGTGTGGGCTTCACAGCTTTTCTACATTGAGCCTCAGTGCTCCTTAACTACCGAGAGGATTCTTTGTAAACTGTGGGGATCCAGCTTTCAAAGTGATCTCTGCCACCTGCCTTGTGGGTGACCAAGCCCTTGTGGTCACAACTTTCCATGTGCCCAGACAGGAGCACTGATGGCCATCCCTTTCTGAAATCATAACCCATCTCCCCCTGCCCTCACTGCCCACCTTGCTGCTGGGGGCATAGCTGGCTTCAGGCTGTTGCTTGGGGCTTCTTCTGGCACCTTGTTGGTATAGGATGCTCCTCCAAGTGAAGATGAATAAGCTTTAATAATATGGAAGTTATGGTTCCATCAGTCCCGCAGTGTTTCCTTTCCCTCATTGTTCAGATCCTGTGTACATCAAGCTGGCTGTGGTTTGGCTGAATCTGGCAGCTGAAATCTGTTTTAAATAGTAATTGAGCACTTAGAATATTAAGTTAATGATTTGGTTCAAGCCAGTGCTGCATCAGGATGCTGATGAGACTTCCTTGAATGAGTAAACCATCTTTCAGCTGGGTTTCCCTGTCCAATATTTGGACTAGAAAGATTATGGCTACACACAGCCAAGGATCACTGCTTTCTTTCCCTCCTGTAATCTAAAACTAGGAAGGATATATCTGCTGGCAAGTAAATAAAAGCTTCACAAACTTTTTATAGAAACATCTGTAATGCTGTCTTTTCCCTCAATGGGGAAATTACTAAGCAGAGTTGAGAGAGTTTCAGCAATGAGAGAAGTGGGGCCTCAAGTGAGAAACAAGCAGATTGTTTTAACAACACCAAGGGCCCTGCTGGCTGATCACTTTGTGAGATGCTGCCTAGGAATTATGGGTGGAGCTGATGGCCAAAGTTGCTTCCTTGGCCTAATTCTTCATCACTAGAGGCACTTTCTTCTTCGCCCTCATGCACTAAGGATGTGCAGTCTCAGCTTCAGGGAGTTGCCTTAATTGCCATTTCTTTGCATTATTTGGGATAGGTTTTTTGTGCTTCCTTTGTAATTACCAAGGGAAATGGCTCAACTTGTGTCTTTTTCTGTCCTTACAGCTGAGCTGTGCTCATCACTTCAGAGCTTAACCTTTCTGATCCTGTCACTCTGCATGTGTCTAGCCTGCATTTAGAGTTCCATGGCATGTCTTGCTCTCTTTTTTTTTTTTCCTTTTTTATAAATGAGCTGTATTTTGTTGACTTAGTCTGAGCTGCCTCCTTTAAGACAATGTGGAGAAAATGAATAGTGTGCTACCCTTAGTGCTTAATCATTCAGTGGGGTCACAGATGTGTGAGCCCCCAGCTGGACCAGCAGGGCTGTGTGGCTGGAGCTGGTTTTACCTGTTGCAGGACTGAGGTGGTGACCCTGGGAACAAAGCTTGGTCAATGCAACTGGGTGTGGCAGTCGTTGCCAGCTTCACAGGCCTGTGGCAAGCATTTAGCTACACACAGGTACAGGGCAAGAGCAAAATGTACAGCCTCCAGCCCTGGCAGGTGTTTTGCAGTATTAGTGGGAAATGGCTGCAATAGAAGGAGAAGGAAGGACTTCTCCAGAGACATACAGTGTTGCCTTTCCTTTGCCTTAAGATTGCTGCAGTACTGATGGGATGTCATCTGGAGTGGTGTTTAGTATTGAACTTCTAGTATTAGAACTGGGGGCATGCCTTAACTCATTCAGCTGACTGTGAAATCTGTCTGAGTTTTACCTTCTCAGTCAGAAGAACTGTTAAGCCTTTTAACTGTGCTCTCAAAGAAGCCAAATCTCAGTGTGTTACTAAGGAGTCTGAAAAATCCAATTAACTACCATGGTCAATCCCAGCATGAGGCAGTGCATCTTCTCTCAGGGTGGCAACTGCAGCAGATGCTGGGGGCTACCTGCCCCAAGCAAGGACTTGGTCATTGCTTAGTGAATCTGAGCCCAGGTGGTAGCAACAAAGCTAGAATGTGTTTTTTTACTCAAATGTTACTTTGAGTCATTCAGCTCTCATGGTGTTTGTCTCTGCAGTCTGTCTCCCTATAGTCCCTCTGAGAGCTTTAGCTTGGAAGGTTTTTGAGTTTTTTCAAGCTGGTGAATAGGGATGCAAGTCTGTCCAAGCCCGTGGCAATGTCCCAGGAACATTTAGATCATGTAACTTGGTGTCTTAGTCCCTGTAAGAAATCTGTGGTATGACATGATCCCTGCAGACTGAGGCATATGCTCTTGTGTCCTGATGAATCTCACGTGTGCCCTCTGCTCCTTGCATTGATTCCCACAATTAGGGCAGAAGCACTGATAGTGGAGTGACTCCTTGGTGCCATTTGGCCTGTTGATGAGGATGGCTGAGTGACATAGTTTGCCAGTCACTATTTTATAACTTCACAAGCATGTACTGACAGGATTGCTCTTAATCAGGAATTGTGATCTGTTCTCTCATCGTACGATTCACCTTCTTGGCTGTATGTATTAATTACTGCATGGAATTGAAAAACAGATTCTGGCAGAACATTTTGGTTCTCACATAGCTGCTGTTTTTGTTTTGTTTTTTTTTTTTTTTGGGGGGGGGGGGGTTTGTTTCTTTTCAGGAAGATAAAGGATTTAATAATAAGAAAAGGATAGAGTAGGCAAATCATAGCAATTAAGGACCAAAGAAACCTTTTCATTTAATTACTGGGGATATGCAGCTTGGGCCTGGTTCTGGAAGGACTTAGTGATCTCAATGTGCATCTTGAACTCAGTTATCAATGACAGAGCTTCCTCTTCTCATGACTGAGAATTATTTTTCCTCAGGTAGTGAACTTGCTAAACTTCTGATCCGTTTATTGGCTTTTGCTTGATGCAGTTATTCCCCAAAGACCTAATTTTCTTGCCTGACTTTTTTTTTTTTTTTTTTAATGGGACTGTAAGTATGTTTTTGTTTTTTTTTCTTTTTTTTAATTTCACCTAATTAGTGGAACATCCATTCTGTGGGTTTGGGTTTTTTCCAAGGCAAGACTACTGCTCCTATGTTCCGTTGAGGTAGCAGAGAGCAGGATTTGAGGGAGAGCTGCTGCTAAGGCAGGCATATTTCATGTCCTTGCAGCATCTGTGTGTGTGTGACCCAATTCTGCATCTTCAGTCAAGATGTGAATCTGTCCACTCCAATCCCACGCTCCAAATCCAGGCTGTAGTATTCTGGCAGAAGGAAGCTGATCTCACACTTCTTCTTGTGCACCATATTTTTAAAGTCACTGCCTGAACTGAAGTGCTTTGGACTTCTGCCTGAGGCTACTGAAGAGAAGAGCAGATAGGAGACTTTATCCTGCACTGCTTCAGTTTTCTGCTGACAGGACATGTGGCCCATTGGATGCATAGGATCACTGTCATCTTCTGGGTGGCCCATATGCTGGGGTGGGAGGAATATGGGATAAGAGAGAAAGATGTTTGTACGTTGTGTGGGTTTTTTGTTTTGTTCCTTGGCTTTTAAACTGAAGTGTGGGGACAGGGTGCAGGATTAGGGAAAAGAATGTGTTTGTGTTCTTTGCCCTTCCCAGTTCAGCATTGGTGCTGCAGAGAGCCCTGTGTCCAGGAGAGAGGGCAGGGAGGGCTGAAAAAATGAGGTGTGGCTTGAGCACAGCCATGGTAGAACAGCTTGAACCCTGCAAATGCCTCAGAGTCTTCAGCTGAGCACAGAGAAAGCACTTGGTACCGTGGGGGATATAATGGCATTTCTCTTGGTTTTAAGAAATTCTCTGTTCTCCATCTGCTCCTGTTCTGCCTCCCTCCTCTGTCTGTCGGTGGCAGATGGCATTAACACTGCCTGCGTGGGTTTCTCCTCTCTTGCACAGAGAGTTCTGGTATTTTGATTTTGGCATGCTGTTTAAGGCAGGTGAGAAGTGCATTGGGGAGCTGGAGCAGAGGGTGATGATCCTCAGCCACCACAGGAATCTGTATGTGGCACAGATGGGTCTGGCTGGCTGAGAGGAGCAGATGAAATCTTCCCTGGGCATTTTGGGGAGCTTAGTCTCATGCTGGTAAGCACCTGAATCTCTGTCCTCAGATTCTGGAAACCTGGATGTAGGGTGTGTGTCCTTAGCCTGCTGAGAGCACTCACCCCTAAAATGCCACTCCCTAAGTGGGTCCAGCTGTGTGAGTGGTGTCACACCTGTCCCATTCTAGCTGGCCTGAGTCCAGGCTGAGTGTCCAGCAGGTGTCCTGCAGGAGTTGCAATGTATGCACTGACTAAAGGTCATCTCTGCCTGGACATGCCAATGCTGCTGAGTGTTCTGTACTTGGCAGCGTGGCTGCTTCACAGCTGGGTCTTGACTCTTGCTCCATTTTTTGAGGCACACATGAATCCCAGCATGTGTACATACCTGTGAGTTTCCAAGTGCAACGTCTGGGGCTTTTCTGCCCTCCTCCTTGGCATTGCTGGAGGCTGGTTTTTTCCTCAGAGGGGTGATGCTCTCAGTTTGTACAGCTGTAGATGTGGATTAACATTCAGATATTCTAGGCACTTCCCAGCAAAACTTGGAACTGGTACAAAACTGTATGTGCAGGGGCTGTACCACAGGGATCATGTGGGAAGCAATCCCCACTTGCCATGTGGAAAGAGTTAATGTGAGCTATGGCTGCCAGAACAAAAACTAAACAGTCCTGGATACTTCTGGGTCTGCAAATGGGATTAAAATGGGTTTTTACAGAAGTAAACAGAGTGGAAAATTGGGACTAAGTTTTCTTTGTGTTTGTACTTTTAGAAAGGATGAAGGACTGGATGAGGCTGTGAAAATGCAGCTGTGAGCGTGTCACTGTGCAGTTTGTCAAGCACACGATCCTCTGGCCCCACTCCTCCGTTCCAACTCAGGAAAGGGCTCCCTGGTTGTGGATTTCTCCCCTGCAGGAGTGAGTTATCCAGATGATGAATTTGAGGCATGCCTGAGTCACGTGAAAGCCAGATGTGAGCATTTTCCAAGCAGTGTGTGTGGGTCCAGCATACGCCAGGCTACGTGGCAAGTGGACGTGGTCTGAGGTTGGTCTCAGAGTGGTGCTGCTGGGAGGCAGAGAGCCCGACAGCTCCCAGTGGGATCATTCCTGCCAGGGAAACAGGAAGGTGCTGGCTGTACTCCTGACTGCAGCCCAGCATCTCTGCCCCCACCCCCACACTAACAGGCCCTCCCCAGAATGTTCGTGATGAAGCTGAACTTGGTGAATAAGACTAAAATTAAAGGCCTTATTTAATGCCTGCTGCCAATCCTCTTACTCAGACACTTTAGCTGGGTTTGCGTGTTTGATAATCTACTAGTCAAATATTTTTTCAAGATACAGCCCTCTTGAACAGATGGCATGGGAGTGGAAGTGATGTTCAGCCTCAAGTGTATAGAAGAGGAGATATCTCTGCAGGGATGAGAGGTTTACTTTACAATACAGTCTCCTATTGCAGAAAAAATAATTATGTATATTTCTTCAACCACTATCTTAAAATACTTGTTTTAAACGTGATGCATCAGCATCCCACAGACAGAAGAGCAAGGAAAGCTTATTAGAGCTTCCCTGGTGTGGGACAGCTGCTTGCCCACCAATTACAAAAACAAATGAATCTGCCATTGTGGTACCTAAGAAGTTTAATGTCTGACCAGGCTTACAGTGAGCCAGGCACCAGTGTTGGTTTTGTTTAGATCTTTCTGGAGCCTGGGGCGACAAACATCAATGGCACAGTTCAGTAGGATGCCCTGAGTAGGACTGTGTGAGATAGATCAAAACACTTGCAACTCTTCTGTGCCATCCTCCCATTTCTCTGACTATCTGTTGTTCTCTGCCTAGTTGAATGAGTTAATTGTGTGAGCCAAGAACACATGGCAATGGTTCCAGGTTGGATGAAGGCTCATCTGCATTTTTAGCTCTTTCCAGCCATGTTCTAAAACTAGGCATAGACTCTGTATCAGAATACTTCTCTGGTAAAAGTACTTCTATTTCTGGGGAAGCTTAGCAACACCAAGAATTTCTGTCTACCTCCCCTAGTCTGGTATTGTTGCTTTTTACTGCCTTCCCTTTTAACCAAAGTCTCCAGCTCCAGCTGAAGGGGAAGGGACTAGAGGAGAGAAACCTGGAGACAGGCTGACAAAGGATGGTCAGTGGGTCTGGGGGATGGAGATTTTGGAGAGGGTCACAAGTGTATGAGCATGGTGCACTGTCTGCAGATGGAAGCAGAAACAAGCCCCACAGTTCTGGGGTTTCTCACTGAGCTTTCTGCTCTTGATGGTCAGCCTCACCTTGTCAGGTGGAGGAGGAGGTTGTTCCTTTGCTTGTCTGAAAAGTGCAGAAAGGAAGCAAGAAGGGGGAAGGTGGAAGCAAAATCCCAGCAAGAAGCCCTGGACTGAGTAGACTGAGCCTGGCTTTTGGGTTCTTTATCTTCCTGGGGCAGAAAGGTGTCCCACCTGAGCCCTCAGGGCAGCAGCAGAGTGCTTCATTTGTACCAACTCCTTGGCAGATTTGTGTTCCAGAATGTAAACTGAAACACAGGCTCAACTTCTGTTTTCTGTTCTGCCATATGTGATGAACATAGCAGCCAGCAAGGCTCTAGGCCAATTCTAAGAAGTGGACACGTCTAAGGAACAGTGTGGTCAGCCCAGTTCTTGCTGACTTGTCAGAAACTACTGTTGGCATGAGAACACCCCCATTCTTCAGAAGAAGCATTTATTTCCCCCAGTTAGTCTGAGGAATCATTGATTGCATTGCTTATTTTTTAAGATAGGAAGGGTGTAAGTCTAGGAAACGAGTCTGCAAAATACTCAACTGCAGCCATGGGACAGATCACTGTTGGAAATGGACCAGATGTCAGTATCTCTTCAGTATGGCCACTTGTTCTTTTAATTCCTTTTTTCAGTAATTTAAGTTGCTCCATAACAGCTGGGAGATTTTGATATTCCCACTTGATGTTAAAGGTAGGGTTTCATGAGAACAAAATGGTTTTATTAGTTAAATGGCCCTGGGACTGCTATCTCCTATGGAAGGCAACTTCCAAGGAACAGGCCATACCTGTATAATTAACTCTTTGCCCTTCAAAGTAAGGTAGCCACATCCAGATCACTAGTAGGGACCTGTCTTTGGGCCAGGCTCATTTCTGAGCATTGGGGGCAAGGGTTGCATTGCCAGAACTACAGCCACACCAGTATGATCCAATTCCCCACAATTACTGCAGGACTGTTCTTGGGAAATATGTAGCTTAACATGCTAGACAGCTATACAGATATTTGTTTTTAAAAAAGCTTGTTATAAAGGTCCCTGATAGCCCCAGCAACATGAAACCTTTGATTCTGTAGGAGTCCCTCCTGGTGCTGGTGCAGTGTTAAATTAAGGATGCTAGGTTCAACACTGAACTGAACATTCCAGTGTTACTGACAAAAGGAACCTGCAGCAGAAGCTGCTGCTAAAATGCCCATGGAGGAGGAGTTTCTCTGCACCTGCTGGGGCAGGGGCCCACTTGAATGTGCAGTACTGACAAGTACCATGCATGTGGCATCTGGATTTTGGTAGCATTGAGCTCATGCATTCGATTCTAGACTGACTCCAGCTATTGTAGGTTTTTGTGGAAGTTTGCTCTATTTCAACTGTACACAAGACAAATAGTCTGCTGCTAAAATGAGATGAGTGGAGCTGTATCGCAAGCATAAAGCATTAGTCCCCAGCAGTCTGGCGCCTGCTCTCTTGCCAGTGGTGGGAGGAGCAGCAAACAAACCAGTCTCACTGGCAGCAGAAAAGCTTCTCAGAAATCTAGAATAATATGTTTCATGTTCACCATAGCAACCAGCTTAATTTTGTCTTCAAAGCTTTTTGCCCCTTCACCTCCTTCCTTTTCTTTCTCACCTGAGCAACCTCCTTGACCTGCCTGAGGGTTGCCCAACTCCACCGTGGCAGCTTTTTCCAGTGATGGAATGGGGTTCAGCAGCACTTCCAGGGACACGCCTGCTGTGCTGCTATTTCTGTGCAGTGTGGCTCTGAAGGAAAGCCTCCTCTGTGCTCTTCACAACTGCCTCAGCCTCGTGACTTAGCTGTAATTTATGGATCCATGGTTTTTTTTGAGTTTTTAAAAATAATTCCGGTAGGAGGAGTTTGTTCTGGCTCCAACTGAAGTCAGCAGCAGGGGCTGTGGGACTGGTGTTAAGAGCAGAATTGGGATGCCATTGCCCTAGGAGTGGCCTGCTTTGAGCAGGCAGCTTTAATTTTCCTTTCAAATGCTGAGATTCCCTCCCCTGCACTTCCAAGTCCTCTGAGACCCGCCAGCGTTCAGCCGTGTGGCAGCGAGCAGAGGAGTGGCAGGAAGCGAAGGTTTGTTCGTTTACTGTTACCAATCCCATTGGAAACCAGCTCCAAGCCCCATGCAGAATTCCAGTAAAACCCTGTCCTAAAGAGGAAACCTGGGGCTGTTCAAAGCTTGTGTTTTGTTGGCTCAGGCACAGCATGTTTCTGCGGCCTCTGACCTCCTCCCCGAACGCTGGCTCCCGCCGCGGCTCTTCGTTTGAGCTCTCTGTGAAGTGGAATCTATCACTAATGTCTGATATTTTTATTATTTGTAGGGGGGACTCTTAAAAGCTGGTAGCAATTAGAGCTTAAACATCTTGGAATAAAAAAAAAAAAAAAAAAAATCCCCAAGAAGGAAGTTTAATGCTAAGCAGATGTGCAGGAGCAGCTGAAATATGCTGGCTGTCTTCTGCTTCAGAAGCAACCTCATCCACTTCTAGCTGCTGTCAGGCTGGGGCAGCTCAGAAGTGCTGCTGCTTTTATGCTGCTTCCTGGGCTGGAAAGCCCACACTGTTTGCCCATTAATACTTGCATTGCCCTTCTGTTCTGGTTTAAGCTAATAGTTTTGACAAGGAGAAAAAAATACTTTCTTTAAAAAGAATTTTTAAAAAAAAAATTAAGAATGACTAGCAGAATTGGTTTATTTATGGTGAGATCTCACATGGGTGTCTGTCAATATGGCTACTGTGGATCTAAGTTTAAACTCTTGTCTTGGTAGACAGATCCAGAGTAGCCCTTAACTTGTGCTAAGTGCAGTATATTTCCTCTAACTTTGGGTGTTTCTGTCTTTTGCTGGAGCTTGGATGAGGGCAGACTTTGAAATTTTCCCAGTTAGTCCTGCAATACATCATCTGCTTGATTTATCATTGTCGTGTTCAGGTTCTTTTGTCTGGAAATAGATCTGACAGCTGACTGAAGTTCACAATCATGCTCTGAAGGCAGTGGAAGTCTATTCAAAAGCTAATAGACAAGCTGCTGACAACAACTCCTTCACACCCTTTCCCGTGCCTGCCCCAAGTCTGTAACAGAAACATGCTGTATGCTCCCTCCATGAGCTATAGCACAAGTTTCTCTGCCAGATTATTTCCTGTTCCACTCCACCAATGCAAAGCCCTTTTCATTTTTTTTTAAGTAGCAGTCCAAAGTAAATTACTGTTATTTACTGCAGTGTATTTGGTAGTGTATTGTGACAATGCAGCACATGGGGGTGGGAGTCAGATGGCTGCAAGACTTCAGAATTTTCTCAAAGCTGCCACTGTAGAGAGTTTACTGTAAAGTAGTCAAAATACTGAATCCATTTGAATGGCAGTGCAACTACATGATGGAAATTGTGTCCCTAATTTAAAGAATGGATTTCAAAACCTCAGCATTCCCTTGGTGCTGAGAAAACAGCAATGTGTTTCTTGGACCTCTGGTTTCCACTGGGGAAGTTTGAAAGCTGTTTCTTAACATTAGTATCATGCTAGCAATTCCTCAGTTACATATGTACTGTGAATCTATTACATTACTATCTGTTGATCTATTTTTACTGTCTTGGAGATACTCTGCAATTCAAAAGACAGTGACAGATAGACAAGGCCACCAGTATAGCCTGCTCTTCTCTCCAGGTGGTTGATGGGTGCATCTTCTGTGTTGCTAAACTGCTGGGTCCAGAATAGGATTCCCCATTGCAAATAAGTTTTTCAAATTGCATTTCGGAATTGTCAGAATTTAGGAAATTCTTAGACTGCCATATAAACATCTCTTTCTAGATGTCTCTTCTCCGAGGAGGGAGAGTGACATCTACCCTTCTGCTCGTTCATCCCACAGAAGGGGAATGTTTGTTATTTAGAAATGGGGGGAAATCTGTTGACTTTCAAAACATACTTCCAGTGTATTCCAGTGTATTAAGATGTGAGGATTGTTCCCAAATTCCCAAGCTAAATATTTCCACCTCATTTCATGGACGGAGAGGGAAACCTTTCGATGTTGTTGGGAACAACTCTTATCTCCTTAGCCTGATCTCTGCCTCATTCATTGATTAAAAAATGAAATTTCTAGTTATACTCTGAATACCTTTATTGGAGCTTTGTACTCTTTTCCATGGAGCATTATTTGTCTATTGTTATTTTCCTTATATGCAATTCCAGGGTAATAAGATGCTTGTAGAAACTCCTATGTGTTTGCTGAGTTCAGTCTCTGCAGGCTGTCTGTGTGTCTTTTGGGTACAATTAACAGATGCAAAGAATTTTGCAGGTCTGAGGCTTGATAAGTCAGACTGTCTCTTGGTATGTGTTTTCTGAGCTATTGGGAATAAGCTCAGTGCATATCTTACTCTTAGAGCTCAGAATTGGATCACCTACAGATCAGTTTTGTAAGTTCTGCAAATCCACTAGAACGTAAAAATTAACTGTGTGGTTCTTATGACTTGACCTTCCTCTGAGTCTCCATCATGCCAACACTACTCTTAAGAAAAAATTAATGTCTCTTTTAAAGCTGTCTTTACTAACTCTCAGACTTTCTGATACGATTGATTTTGACTGTTTTCTTGTGTCTCTAATTACTTTCTTTTTTCATGGCTGCCCTATTATTGGATTTCAAGTTTGGATGTCCAGTTTGTCTGAGACTCCAAAAAAGAGTGTCACTCCAGGTAAATTCTTGTGTCTTGGTGTTCTGCATGCTATTAAAACCAAAATTCTCAAGTTCAAGCTGTGTGTGGTTTTGGAGTTGTTTTAAATGTTAATCTCTGACAGTGGATACCCAGGATCTGTTGTCTGCTTGTGTATTGGTTTTTCATGATGCATGATTTCTGGCAAGGAAGAGCTTTGCTTTTCTGATGACTGCCTCACCTTGATGTTGGTGCTAGCAGGGTTTAGTTGTTTGCAGGGTTTTATTTTCCTTGCCCAGCTCAAAGCCACAGTCCAAGGCAGCTTCCCCTCTTGTGGTGGTTGAGCCTGGCCACAGCTAAGTACCTGCACAGCTGTGCTCTCGCTTTTCTGTGTGGGAGAAACTTTATGGGTCAGGGTAAGGCAGAGAAACATGACTGTGTGCTCCCTATCCTTCTGAAATGCTCTTTGCATTTCCTCAGTAAATAGAAGTGATTTCACATGAAAATGCTGATACTCTGATAAAGATGCAAAATTTTTAAGGGAGCATCAGTCACCTTCTTGCAATGAGTCAGGAGGGAGGAGAAAGCAGGGGAACAGCTTCTAGGTGAGGTGACAGGGGCCAAGGAGCAGGAGTCCCATACAAGGCAAAAACTAAGCTTTATAGTATAAGGAATCAGGACTTCTGCTGTGTAACCAGTGTATTTCTTCTGCAGACATTTGTCACTTGACATGGAATATCACAGAAGAATTATTTTCTCCTTCAGACTTAAAAGTAGAGATCACACGTGATAGATCCTGTGCCTGTAGAGGATGCTGGTCTGGTCACTCAAGCAGTTTAAGCTACATATAGGTCTTGGGGCAAGGAGAGATGGAAACAGTCCTGCTGATTTCCATACCAGATTTGGTAAATATTCAAGTTCTTGCCCTGTGAAAAGTATGTGAACAAAATCCCACCATCCTCGATGGATGAGTGCCTGCTTGTCTGAAGTTTTTAGTGAGCAAGACTGCTGTGATTCCAGAAATGCTATTTTTGACAGAAGTTGAATATATCCTTGGGGGTTCTGCCTCATCTTTGCAGAATAGGTCTAATTTGAGGGTGGTAACTGGATATAAACCTGCAGAAATATCTGAAGTATTCAGTCAGGAGCCTGGTGCTTCATAGGTCATGGAGGAGTTGAGACAGAAAAACAGAGTGAGACTTAGCAGGAGAGAAACATGTTAAGGAGGAGACACACAAGGTACTGTCTCTCAGGAAAAATGAGAAGAACCCCTCAAGAGCTGGCTGGGGGGTGATGTTGGATTTCTTTGATTCAACAGATCAGTTGGGACTGTTTCTTGTGTCGTATGTATAATGACAAACTGACTGCCAAGGTCTCAAAAGCAAAATTTTTAATAGGTACAATTTTTTTCCCTTCTGCTTACTGCTTTTAGCTAAATGCATGTTGCTAGTTTGGCAAAAAAAAAAAAAAAATCTGTGCATGATGAGTATGCAAATATAAGTGATTAATTGCATTGCATGGTGCTCAAGAAGGTGAATGTTGATACAGAGTGCTGCTCAAAGGTCTTATGTTCATTTGGCAAGTTCTTAGTTCCCCGTGCTGTTCTAGTTCATGTGGCATTTCAGTTTCTCATCTAAATGAATCCTTTTTCCAAAACAGCTTTTCTTCAGTCCAGATCTGCCATAGGCTGTATCCTGATGTGTCAAGCTGGTAGATCAGGCTTGAATTTAGATGTGATCTTTACCTATGTAGTACATTTATGTGTCCAGCCTGTGGCTTGGAAATGAGAACAGGAGCCAGTTTCGTGCTGCCCAAGCTCTTGCTGAGGCTGTGAACCCTCTCCATGAAGTGCAGACTCTGACCAAGACTTTGAAGTGGTTTCATTTTGTACTTTGGACAAAGATGGGTACCACACAGCCACACCCTGGGAGGTGCTGTGGTGGGACTCAAGTTTGGTCACCCTGACTGCTGTTACAATCCTTGGCTGGTCTGCTTTGTGCCATTTGGAGGGATGGGAATGAGTTGCACCACTGAGCAGGACTAGGGCAAATGCCAGAATATATTGATGACTTCAGCCTGGTGGAAGACCCAGTTTGGCAGCTGTGTGAAAATCTCCAAGCAGTTTAACAGATTTGTGTGCAAAATACTTAAATATTCTTAACTGTTGCTACCTGTAACCTAGTTGGTTGGAATCACTATTCAGAGAGCCAACTTTCCAAGAAGGAGTGGAAAGAGGACTCAACTTTTTACTTTAACCCTCCTGCCTCTAATTTTTCTTGGCTCTGTTTTAAAACCTAGCAGATCAAAAATAAAAAATAAAAATCCCGAGACCAATAGGCTTCACTTGGCAGAGGTCAGCACTGAATTCTTCTGTTGGTCAGGATTTCTTTGGAAATGCTGCTGAGGGCTGTAAAGAGGGAAGAACTGAACTGGAGCTGCTGCTTGAGAGAGCTCCTGCCATTTGCCACGGGCCAGGCTCATTCCTGAGGTGCTCCCCTTGGGGGCTGTGTTTTGCTGCTGGTTTTAGCTGTGTGTCACACACACTCCAGGGCTGGAAGCCACAGTCTACCTTAAAGCTGCCACTTGTCCCAGACTCTTGAAGGCTTGCCCAGATCTTGGTTCTTGGAAGTGACAGCAAGTACTATGTGTTTGTTATGGTGGGGAATGAATCCAGGCATCCAGTTAATTTTTGGCTGCTGTGATTGCTCACCATAGTCTCTTCTTGGTGGCCATGTGTGCTGTTGGTGTGGGCCCCCTAGAGCTGTTTGTAGCAGCAGCCCAGGAGGTTAGGAGACACTTAGTGGAGCTCATGGACTTACCATCTTGACCAGATCTTGGCATGTTTAGCTAAAAAGATAGCAAGAAGGGCTGGAGCTTTGGCTACTATTGCCCCATGTCCTGAAAGGCTTGCAGGGCACATGAGCAAGGAAGGTGGATGGTTGGATGGATGCTCATTTATAAGGAAACTTCTCTTACATCAATCACAGCTGCCAGCCTGGGGTGAGAGGGTTTACATGATGACCTGGCCATTGCTGGGTGCATGATGATCAATCTTGTCTTATTCTCAGGCATTTTTTGGGATTTGGACAAGGTTTTAGGCCAAACTTTTCTGGTTTTGGTCTTCTGCATTACCTAAGGGGTCAGATCCAAACCATCCCCTTTCTGCTTTCCACCCATCTCTATCTAATAGCAGGGTGTCACCTGCTTCTGAAGTTCTCTTCTGGAAATGGAATAGTGTGTCTTTGTGCTTTGTAAAAGACCTGGCCAAGTTCAGGGAAGAACAACAGAAATCATAGTGTATTAATAATCATTAAGTCTAATTTGATAGACTTGGCCAATGTTTCTTTTCTTCTATACTGGCAATAATCCAGACCTTGAAACTGGATTTGTACTGAATTTCTGAAGTGACTGTGGAAGGTGATGAACTTCTGTCTCTGTCCCAAAAGCTTTGTGGCTCAGAGCTGCTACACCAAGAGCCTCTGAGCTCTGAAGTTAAACACTTTTAGGATTGGGAGTATTGCTATCTGGTGGGAGGGATGAAGATTAATCCCCTTCACTCACAGCTTGTGGCAGTAGTAGTCTTACCTCCAGGAATAACTGATGTATAAATACAGTCCTAATTTTGGTAAGTGGCAATGGGGCTGAAGCATGACAGGCTGGAGTGCAGGAGTATCTAGGAGATGAGTCAAAGTTGTTTAGTGCACGCAAAGGATAAAAAACAAAAATCCAAAACACCAAGACAAAACAAAAACCCTCTCACTGAATAGAAGAGAGATCCTAGACTGGGAAACACAGTTTTGATCTGAATCCATGTTGTCCCCATAGAGATTTGTAGCAGGCTGTTTTACTCTCATCTCACTGCTTACTCTAGGAACTGGTTATTTTAAGAACTGCTTTTCCAGCACTGCTGCGATATGATGAGCTCTTGTGTACTCTCACATGCATTACATGGCAAAGTCTGTTTTATCTTGTTTGCATTATACCCTTAACCCAATTTTTAAGAAGACCTAACCTCTCCATCGTAACACAGTTCAGGATAAATCATGGATGGAAGGCTTAAAGAAAACATGCACTTTTAATGTTTATTTATTATAGTCATGTGGTCCTTCTGATAAGAAAGAAAAGAGGTGAAGTTTTTAGGGGAAGGAATTCCATGTGTTTAGAGCTGGGTGTATGATTGCTGTAAGGGGTTAGACTGATTTGAGGATTTTAAGCAGGCTTGCTGCTATTCTGGGTAATTTTTTTCCCTTTGTCTTTCCCCAAAAGGAGTTTTCCAGAGATACATAAGTTTACCCTTCAACAACTGGCTTTAACAAGAAACCGCAGCACTGGATCCAAGCTACCACAGTTACTCCTCCCTGTGTGTGGAAAAGTGCAGAGCTCTGCCATTATCTTATGGAATGCCAGGACACTGGGGCTGTGTCTGGCACTCACCCCAGTGTGCAGACCCTGCACGTGTCCCCAGCAGCTGTGCCCATGCCCGAGGGCTGGAATACCTGCCAGTTGTTCCTTCAGTGTGACTCACCCTTATGGCCTTCACTGGCCGTTTCTGTGGTTTTGGCTGCTTCTGCAGGACTTCCACTGACCAGCCCAGTTCTAATTCATTTAGTCTCAATCTGTAAACACTTGATTGATAATCATGAAAGAGCAATATAAAAGCCTGTGCACTGTATGGATTAAAAGAGCAGACATGTTTATAGCCTGATAACAACACAGTAATCTGGCAAAGATCAGGAGTCTCGCATTCTCATATCCAGCTGATTTTATTTTTGGAGTCCAGTTGGTGGTTTTCATTTTTGGCTATTGCAAAACCATCGTAGGTCTTAGCTGTTGCAACACAGGAGGAGGAGGAGGAGGATGTTGGAGCGGACGTTCTGCGCTCTTATTTAGGCTTTCCCAGCAGTTGCTGGTCTCCAGTCCGGCAGGAGGAATGATGCTCCCTCCTCGCTGCCTGGCGAGGGGGACAGGGTGCCACTGTGTCACTTCATAGTGCCAGCTGTGAGGGCATGGACAAGCTCCAATGACATTTCTGCCCCGCCCCAGGAGAGAAGTGCTGAGGTGAGGAGCGGGAGGATTGTAAAGTGGAGCCCTATGGAGAGGAGGAGGGGTATCCTCAAGACTTTAACCAGGAAACGGACTCGAGGCAAAAAGAAATGGAGAGGCAAGCAAACTCTTATTTCAGCCAGCAATCTATGCTCTGCTATGGGGAGGGCTTTGCAAGTTGGAGCTTAACCAAAACACTAATTCTGCTTTTTTTTTGGAGGGAGAGGAGGGGGACTTTACCTGGAACATCAGTGTTATCCTATCCTCTGCTCTCCATTTCTGCTGCCTGGGCTGAAGATGCTTTTTAAAAAGCAGAGCTGTTGTGTCAGGGTGGCATTGCAGCTGCATGTGAGCTTGCTGGGGAACTCGTGCCACGCTGCATCCCTCTCCTGTGGTGTGCTCACACCGAGCAGGCTGTGAGCCCAGTGCATGCTGTGTCCTGTGTCACAAATTGGACCTGAACTACCTGGCAGGGATGTGGAAGCGCCCACGGCTGTGGGTGGAATCGGTGCTGTGCTCCCTGTGGGGTTGCCTGTCTTGTTCCTTTGAATCCCCTTTGGAGAGTCTGACACAGTGTAGCAGCAATGCTGTGCACATCCTGAGGAGTAGTTCATCTCAAGAAACTTGTGGGGGACGGAAGGCTGTGGAGGATTGAAGTCCTTTACTCCACTGACTGTGCCAGAAGGGAATGTAGTAACAACCCAAACCAAATGGTAAACACTTTTGGTTACTGGAAGGAGCTGTTTCTCTTCTTTTCCTCCTCCTCTTCCTCCCTTCTTTGCTCTTACTGAAATCTTCCCCACTGTGCAGTACCTAATCTTGAGTGACCATCAACCCAGGAGCCACAGGGACCCCACGCCTCGAAAGGGGGATATCCTCTAGGCACAGTCTGCTGCAGCTGTAAATGAACAAGCTTGTTTGACCTTGGTTACTTCCTAGACCAAGGAATTTATCACCCTATTTTTTTCTGTCTTAATAGGAGCCCTGTAGCACTTATACAAGCGTCTGTTAAAACAATCTCTTAATTGTATGTGTTCCTCCAGCCACTGTAGTGACAAAGAAATCCTCCTGTAGTGACTACCTTATCCAGAGCAGGAGAGAGTAACCCAGAGAAGTCCTGCTGGGTTTCAGATATGAGAATGCAGATATAACCCATCTTGCCAAACTGTTTTCAGTCCTTTTTTTTTTTTTTTTTTTTTTTTAAGCGGAGTTGTGGAGGTGGATTTGAAGTGCTGATTCTCCATGTTTCCTGGCAAGGGCATTCCCCTGGCACACAGTCCCTGGCTTGGCCTCTGTGGCTGCCAGTGTGGGGTGTTTGCCAGCCTGTGTTCCAGTCTGGTCCTCTCCTTGTTCCCAGCAGGGACACGTGCATCACATGAACGCTGCTCCTGCCACCAAGCCAATGCCATCTTTTGGATTTTTTTTCCTTACTTCAGTCCCATGAAAACTGGAGGAAAGAAAGCATTTGAGTTGTTGGTTTAGCAGTTAGCTTGTTGCATGTCCCTTGCCAATGTTTGGTCCCTCTTGCCTTTCCACACACTGAATTCTCTGCTGGTGCACGTGCACTGACATAGGTCCATAGCTTTTGTTTCTGGTTTAAAAACTTATATTTATCTCAAGACTAAAACAAAGTAGGGGTTGTAGGTACTACTTGCCTAAGCAGGTGGAATGAAGATTATAGTGCTGCTGGATTCTGGACTGGAGAAAAGACTGTGTGGGAAACTGTGGGAAACGGGAAAACATCTCATCATACTCTAGGTAGCCCAACTAGCACTAGTTTAAACCAGAGTGCACGAGTCAGGTTGATTGATCATGAAGAGAAACATGATGCTTATTTGGAATGGACAACTATGGTGAAAATAATGGTGTTATAAATTTCCATGTTGTCAGTTCATGGTCTTCTCCTCCTATTGCTGCTACTGGCTGTGGTTCAACTATCTATAGAAAAGCTAAATCTCTTTAACACAAGCTTCTAGAGGAGATGACTCCTCTTTAAAGAAAATTAACTTATGTAATTTGAGGAGAGGCTGAGGCATGCTTAGGGAGCAAGGAAGTCTTCTAATTTTCTGAGTTTCTTAAACCTGGTCCAAGGGGAGGCATTGTGATAGTGTTTCCTTTCAGGAAACAGTTGAATTAATTGCTTTTTTTTTTTCCCTAGGATTTTCATTTCACAGGATGCTGTTTTAATGGCTGATGCATTCTTTACCTTTCTTGGCAGGGATGCTAATTACTTGTCTGTAGAATCACTTTGCATCTCCAGTCCAAACACATATGAACATGCTGAGTTTGGAAATACAGCACCTAGCATCCTGTGCTTGGCTGTCAGTCCCCTGACTTTTCTGGTGGACCAGGCTGCTTCCTTCCCATCTCTTGTAGCCAATTTGTCATCAGAAATTCAGGAAAACTCAGAGTCTGCTCTTGGCTCTGTCCCTGTTGTGTAAAATGGGACATTTAGTAAGTTGTGTGTCTGCTTCTGTCCTCCCTTTCAATCAGCATCTTAATCCAGACTGCCAGGAACCGCCTCTTAATATGTAAAATGTGTCATGATGCTGGTGTCCCAAACTGCTGTAATTGAGAAAAACCATAAAATAATTTTGCAGTAAGGCATGTAGGCTCTTACAAAGTGAAGAACCGAAATGGAGGGTTTTTCACGGCTTTTCGAGGCGGTTTCTGGCCGAGCCGCGGGGTCTGTGCCGGGTCCGCGCTGTTGGTGTCGCGCTGCAGAGCCCAGATGTGGCAGCCCAGGGGCTCCCTCCACATCTGGCACTGTGCTGTGCCTGCCCCGTGGCTCCACCTCCAAGTGCATGGCTTCGGCTTGGCGGTGAAAAAGAAATAATCATGATTTAAAAAAAAAAAAAAAAAAAAAAAGAGCAGTGGTGTGGGGGAAGGGAGGAGAGCGTTACTTTGCACCTCCCGTGGCCCCTGCTGGCGTGAGCGCCTGCTCTCATTCATAAATGGCTCTGACAGCCCAGAGCCCTTGTCCGAGGAGAAATCGAGGGGCTGGGGTGGCTCCGAGGGCTGCAGAAGGGGATGGAGAGGGGGAGCGGAGCCCGTCCCGCCGGGGAATGCGGAACCGGGCTGGGGGACAGGCGGGGGTGGCCGTGTTTGAGCGGCGATCTGGCGCTATAACTTTTTTTTTCTTCTTCTTCTGTTTCAAGTAAACACTCTTCCCCGCCCTCCCCTCGCTCCCTCCACCCCACCTCCCTCTTTCAGTCCCGCTCATGTGTTTCTATTTAAGGGCTGCAGTGCAGACGAATATGATTGGCATCTACAGCCCCCTCTTGACTTTCAGCTCAAGCCTTTAGAGTGGAGAAGGAGCTGAGCCGCCAAGGGGAGAGCTGTTTCTTCTTTGGGTTTACTGGGGGGATGGCTCAGCTGTGGATTTATACTGCTTCTGCCCAGGATTTTTCTCTCTGAATGGGAGCAAGGATTGTGGAAACCATGTTGGGAAGAGGTTTATTTTCAGAATCCATCATGAAACTGTGCAACTAATTCACTTTTTTGGCTCCTTTTTACATTTTTTTTTTCCTCCCCTTTTTTCTTCTTCTTCTCTCCAATGTCCCTCTGTGCTGCTGGGTTGTGGGCCAGAGGAGGCTGTTTCTATATGGCCAGCCATTTGGGGATATGCTGCGAGCCAAGGCTGTTTGCTGATTCGCTTGGCTCTGGTGACAAGTTGGCCTGTTGTGGATCGGATGGACGGAGGTCGCTCTCAAGGAGCCATGGCTGGAAGCTGGCTTACGGCTTGCTTTTTCCCTTCCCCAGGTGCTGATGCTAGCTCTGAACCCATGATCCTGGAGCAATATGTGGTGGTGTCCAACTATGAGAAGCAGGAGAACTCTGAGATCAGCCTCCAGGCTGGAGAGGTTGTGGATGTCATAGAGAAAAATGAAAGTGGTAAGTTGTATTTGCTGTTCTTCCCTCTTCCAGTGGTCTGATTTTTGCATTTGTTCCTCTGCTTTCAGTTTCCTCATCACTACTTGTTAGCTGTGCGTTTGCTCCATCTGGTACAGTTACTATGTCTGGCAGAGGATGTTGAAGTTTCTCCATGTTGATTTGGGCTGGGGGCCAAATGTTGCCTTCTAGTGTAAGAATGTTTCATAGGTTTTGTGTGTTAATTAGCCAAGGTATGCTAATGGAAAATGAAGGTGACGGAGAGAAGGATCTGCAGCTAATGAAGCTGATGTATAGTAGGCTGCTATAGTTGCCCTGCTGTCTCTTCAAGTTTCTGTCAGTATTTCCATTACTAACTCCCTTTGCAGAGGATTTATAGAATGAGTGTTTAAAAATTGCTTGAGATGAAACTTGGCTTGACAGCTTAGCCCGTGGCCCAGAACTCAGTAGGAGGGGAGAGAATGTGCGTAGATAAATACGTGGCCGTGCACAGTTTCAAAACTTCTTGCAGAAGTGTTAATTGGAGAATTTTGAGGCAAAGAGGCAGAGGCTGTCCCGTAAAAGCAAGATGAAATCCCCTTCTGCCATGCATGGAATAACCAGCTTGCACTTGGAAAATGAGATTTTTGGCAAGTGCTCGTATAGATTTCTTTTGTGTACTTTAACTTTTGGATGCCTGGTAGCTTTGAGTTGGGCAGAACACATGCAGGAGACTGTGTACGTGTGAGTGCTTGGAGTGGCTTAGCAGCTGGTTTGAATAACTGCCTGTCTTCAGCAGCTCCCCTCCTCCCCTCCAGCACTCCGTGTGTATTAATCCAGAGCTCTTGTCCAGAACTGGTTTCCAGCCCACTCGTGACTTGTGTGTCCTCATCCAGAGGAGCTGCTGACATTTGGATCTGTTCAAGCCAAGGCTCACATTGTGGGACCTCCACATTCAGGGCTCTCCCCACTGGTAGACTCTGGGGTGTGCTGGGCACAGCAGAGCTTGGGGGCACCAGGGCACCCTCACCCAAGGTTCAAATGCAACTTACAGAGCTTTGAGCCAGGTTATCCACAAATATGACCATGCATTGTATTTTTTTTCCTTATTTTAATGGAGTGATAATTTCTCTGTTGTATGACAGCCTCATGCTTGTTTGGCTCAAAGTGATGCAGTCATTTGCTGGCTGGTGATTTAGTGAGGAGTCCAAAAAGATTGTGCATGGAAAGGCATTGGCTAGTGTGAACAGAAATACCCATCTCCTGAGTCCTGACTGATAACTTGCAAAACTAATAGAAACCAAACTGCTTATCTGCCCCACTTTAAAGCAATAGTTATGATTGAAGAGGAAAAAATGTTTTCACTTCTTGAGCTGTATCTGGCCCAATGGACAAGCATCCTCCCTTCCAAGCCTGCAGCTTCTCATTGTCAATAGAACCATCAGAGCAAGCCTGGTTATATTGTGGCAACTTATGTTCGTATTCATGATGTCCTTGTCTTGGATAATGGCTTATGGAGCCAAGGGAATTAATTGGGCTGTTAAATAATACAAGGAGTGTCTGAATTCCAGTTCCAGCTCCTTTGTGATTTCATTTAGTGTGGCCTCTCTGCCTTGCACAGTTCAGACCACAATGTATTGAACCACATGGTATGGGGAGATAGAAATGGAGAATGTCAGGGTTTGAATTACTTAGTGGGTCCAGGAATGTAACTCTTCTGAGGGAACATCCTTGAATTTAGATTATACTTCTTAAAACCATGTTCTGATGCTTGGCAGCCAGAGTCCTTAATGTCCATGTAAAAAAGAAGGAAATCTGAAGTCTTGAATTCTATGCTGTGATTTTTCTCTTTATTTATATGGATGTACAAAATAAAGATATCTATATTCTCTTAAAAAAAAAAAAAAAAAAAGCCAACAGATAAGCTTGTAAGTCAAAGATTGATGATGGAGAGAGCATCATTTGCTTGGATGCCTGTTTTAACTGTTCTGCAGGGAACTCATGGTTTAGTTATTCCAATAACACGACTCCAAACAGGTCTCTTAATACTCTCCTAGGCTAGGGATACCACAGGAACAACTTCAATGCTATGTCTTCTTGTTTCTCCAGCTACAGCTGAACCTTTGAATGTAATGTAATGAAACTAGCAAAAGTTTCTCAAGAGTCAACTTTCAAAACCTATGAATTATGGCTTGAGTTTGAGTATCTGCTTAGTGTAAGCAAACAAACCTAGGAGATGTGGTTATGACCTCTAAGAACACAGGGATATAATTTTCAAGAAAATAAGATTATTTGGCTATGCACGTGTGCAATACTTCATTTGACTGTATGGTTCTGTTGGCCTTGTAAGTGTTGTGAAACTCTGTGATGTATAAATTAGTCTTGTCCTTCTAATCCATACAAAGGAGATGCAAGATGTTTTAGATGTTGCCTGCAGCAGGGACAATGTCCTCAATGAGAGGAAGGAAGAGTGGCTGCACAGCTTGCCAGTTCACAGCTGTCAGACTGGACAGTGTGTGCTGGATGTGCTGTTGGGCCAATATTTTGAACTTCCTTGTACATATAGACATATATATATATATATATATATATATATATATATATATATATATAGCTATCATGTCTTTTTTGGGTGTTTAACTGTACTGTGGGGAGGTTAGATGTGTAAAGGCACAGATGACTATTTAATTCTAAAACCTTGCCTGAATAGGGCTGCCTGCTGATGCCAAGGACACTTAAATGGTTCTTTTGTTTTCTGGAGCAAAAAACAACTTTAACTTGGCTTTGTTGCATGGCTTTTATAGGAAAGAAACACCTCTCTTTTCTGGTCAAATGTCCCTATGTATTTTACACAAGGAACCTCACAATCAGATTCCAAATGATGGTGCACATTTCACATCCTGCTGGATGTTTTCTTCTGCACACATCTAGGGCCTGAGCTAGAGTTACCATCTTTTGTGATGTTTGCTTCCAAATTGTGCTCTCGTGAAAGGACATAAACTGTGCTTGTTCAAAGCCCACAGAAGGGGGAGAGGGGAAATATCTGGTATTTGATTTATTGAAGCTTTATCTGGTTTTCATCAAGCTTCTTTAGCTTCATCTTAAGTGTGTCACTCTTACTGTATCGTGTTACTTTTCTCTTATAAGAGATGGTACTTTAAGTGTCTGACAGGTAGATGTGTACAAGCCCATTTGGGAGGGCCTTGTCTCATTTGGCTTTCTCTTTCACTGAAAGAGTTGGATAAGTTGTCTTCATTATTGTGCTAGTGAAAATTATTACTTGAACATTATTTGAAGTTGAAACATCTGTCCATTATTATGACTTAAGAGCAAGGTCAGTGTAGCATATGTGGTGAATAATTTCCAAAACCCTTAATCTGAGTTGTGAAGCCTTTGGGTCACTATAACCTGGTTGTTACTGGGATTACTGTGGAACCAAAGCTTGCTAGACTTTATTTAAAGCTGTTGTACTTCAGAACGAGTTATTTAGTAGTGTATCAGCTCTCAGGCTCCAGCACTTGGTTTTTGCAGCAAACACCTATCTTGGCTCAACAAATGTTGTCCTTTAGACCTTAATTCTGTTTATAAGAGCAAAATACCCAGTGTACTTGTTGTACCTGATGAATATTTATCTCTTTCTTTTTTTTTCTTAGTTGAGAGGAAAATATGCATGTAGCAATGGTCACAAATGCATCAGGAGAAAAAAGGAGGTTAACAGTCTCTACAGCTGTTGTCTGGGAATGGGCTGTAGTTACAGGGCTTGTGTTTCTTGTTAGAAGTGACTGTGATTTGTTTTAAAGGCATGGTCTAACCAACCTGCTCTGTCCAACACTATCTAAACATTTCTGACTTGTTTCAGAAAAACTATGTGAATAGTTGACGTAAGTCCTGTCTGTCAACTATATAAGCTTCTTTTAAACCTTAACCAAAAAAAGCCTTGTGGAATGACTTAAACATGTATTTCTGTTACAGAAATGTTGTGACTTTAAAGCAGGAATCTGACAGATTTCTTTTAAGGTGGAAGAGGGAGGGCTGGAGCAGCTCACTGTCTGCCAAGTTTTGCGTGGATGTGGCTTGAAATGGTCAAGCTATAAACTGTGCGGGCAGTGTTTGCAATGGAAAACCTGACAGACAGTGAGGAATGAGCACAGCCCCGAGCACCCCTGCCTGTGCTGCTGCTGCTGTGCTCCCAGGCAGGATGGGAGCTCCTTCCCTGCAGCCCCTGGAGCTGTGCCTGGGTGGGATGGCGTTTTCAGCTGGGCTGAGCAGGGCTGTGGCCATTTCCTCTGCAATTACATAACTGCAGACCAGTGTTCAATGTCACAGGACGTGTAATACCTAAAACAAGGCTATTGTGGTTAGTGTAACTTTATCAGGACCCAAAGGAGTCTCTGGGAAGGGAGGCTGCTCTTCTCTTTTTATCTGGGATGTGGGACTTGGCACTGAAGTGTCCATGAGGAAGATGTTTGCTCATCTGGGAGTTCTGGATTAGAGGTCCTGGGACTTGCTGGTTGTCCACAGAGTGTCAGGAGATGAGTGTGTGCCTGGCCATGTCCTCTGCTGCACCATTTGGTTTCACTGGTGCTGCTCACTGGCTGCAGTTGTGACCTAGGAAAGGAACACAAGCCACAACTCTCAATTCCTGGGGATGCACTGCTTTCTGAATGGCAGGCTCCCTCTTCTTGGATTGAGGGCTTTTGGAGTTAGGCTTCTGGCTCCTCATGGAGAACACAGCACCCTTTATTTGAAGGTGCTGCTTTCCAGAGTTAAGTAAGTGGATTTTTTTTTGTCCCAGAAGGAGCCAAGATTCCTTTCATGGTTAAGGGTGTGCCTTTAGCCAAGATGCAGCAGTTAAAGTGTTCTAAGTAGAGTAATAGGGTTTCTTGAAACTAATGGACCAATCTTGCATTTTTATATCTCTTCTGCCATGCCTGTTTTTTGCAAGTAGCATTGATTTTTAGTCACTCTTCTCTAGTGTTGGTGGGGCTTTTGTAAGGGGCTTTAAATTTTGCAAAGGTCACTGTTTCTATCTTGCATCTGCTTTTTGCTGCTCTACCTCTTTTTCTAGGTCCTTGTCTTCCTGATCCTCCCTTTATATACAAAAGGGACTGTGTGCACTGCTAGCAAATGTATCTGGTCATTAGTATTATCTGGTAAAAGCTGGCCAAACCCAGTACACTTCTGTTTATTCTAACAGATAAGTGGCAGTCCAGCAGCTTTCTAGGTTTCAAATGTGGCTGTAGCTCCACACAAAATTTCAAATGCAGTTTTCTAGTTTGTTTATGAATTCTCAATAGCTTTGCATCCACTGGTCAGATGTGCTACCAGACACAGTAATTGCCAACAATGTGCTTTATTTCGGGTGCAATTGGTGTGTGTGTTGGGTTCCTTTAGAAAGTGAGCTTTTTTTTTTCCTTTATGTACCATTTCAAGAGAGTGCAATTCATCAGATAAGATGCAGGACTTGATTTCTGTTTGTACACCCAGCTTTGCCCTGCTGTTTGCTCTGAGAAACTACTTCAGTTCTCTGTATTTCCACTTCTTCCCAGTGTGTCTGTGTGTTTGAATTTTAAGCCTTGTAAGAGACCAAGGTCATGATATAAAGATTAAATACTCCCTCATACAGCAGCCCCTTCTCTTGGTCGGTCCTTGAGCTGTTCCTGGAATTTGAGAAGAAACAAACACTTCTGGAGGTTGAACACTTTTCCTCTGGCGCCCTTGGCTTTATCCCAGAGGACGGGTTTGGGTGAGTGGCCACCACTAAATAGCTGGAAGAGCTTCTGTGTGTACCAGTGTTCATAACTCTCTAACAAGGAGAGCTAAGTTTAAGGAAGGACCACCCCAAGTCCCTTTTTCAAAAACAAAGGAGTGTAGCCTGCAGTGTCCGTTCTAAATGCAGTGCTGCCTTGCCATGTGTCCTGCCTTTCTGGCACCAGCCCAGCAGCAGGGGATACTTGATCCACTTATGAATCAGTTCCTGTCCTGCTGCAGTTTCTGTCCAATGTTGTCAAACACAGGCCATCTGAGGAGGCAGGGTGGGTGATGTGGAATTTTTGGCTCAGAGTTACTGGAAAGTTGTTTAATGTCATAAAAAGCAGTGTTTGTAGAAGGTTTTTTCTCCAAACAGGGACAATGCTGGCAAAGCAAAGATGCTTTCCTACTTCAAATGTTTGCAGCTTGGGGCTGGAGAAAGGCTTCTCTGGGCAGGCAGAGGTTCAGAGCTGTGTGGAGAGTGAGGATGCTCAGTGGCACTTGCTTGTCTCACTGCAGCAGTGACTTTGTCTTCAGGCTTTTTGGAGGCAGTGATCAAGGCTGGTTGTTCTTTTGCTTTGTTCTGCAGCAGTATAAGCAAAGCATCCTCGGTGCATCTGGTTGCAAGGGGTGGGTTTTATTTTAAATTTTAGCTGTCTTGGAAACTGCTATCTCTGGAGGGAGCCTAGGTGCCTTGTTTTAAAGTAGTTGATGGAAATTGGGTATTGATAGGAGGAACAGGGACATCTACACTAACCCAGGTTCTGTGCTGGCCCCAAGGGAAGCCTGGGACAAGCTTAGAGCAGAAAGGTAAAGCTGGATGCGATTATTTGCTCTCACCAAGTTCTCCTGGAAATCAGCTCCTTTAGGGGAATACAGTGCCTGACCAACCCTGCAAACAGGCACTCCCTCTTCCAGTGGCCTGTTTGCAAAGTGTTGAATGGATGGAGAGGATTTACACTCACACCAGAAACAGCTGGGTCAGCAGGAGATGAGGAGCCCTCCCTCCTCTGCTCTGGCCCTTGGGAGCCCAAGGGTGGGGTGACACTGTCTAATGACTTTAGCAGATGTAGCAAGCTGGAAGCAGCCCTTGACAGCCTACCCTGAATTCTTTGGTGATTGTTTTGTAAGCTATTTTCTGAACACCTTTTTCCTTCCCTTTTTCCTAACCAGGTTGAATTTGTTTCTCTGTGCCTCTGCAAGGATAAGGAGGATGGTAGCTGCTTTCTTTTTCTGGCTGTTTTACTTTCAGCAGTCAAAACATGTTGGTATGGCTGAAGCCCTCATTGTATTTCCAGCAATTAAACTTGAATTTACTGTGCCCAGAAAGGAGTCATGCCACAACATTTCTGAAGTAGTTACCTCTGAGCTGCAGTTCAGGGCTGCCCTGTACATAACTTTGAATGATAAGGGGGTGGGACTGAAGTTCCTAAACCTGCCTATTTCTTGAGCAACACCTCAGCTGAGCTTGGGATGTTGCTGCATAAAACAAAATGTTTGAATTATGAATGTTTCGTGATATTTATTGCTATCTTGTGATGTCTAAATGGCTTCCTCTACCCCACTTAGTAACTTACATGTCAATTGACGTTTGTTTCTGTTTAAGAGCTTGGAAGGCAATTCTCAGTGCTGGAACCAAAGCAGGGTTGTTATTACTCTGTTTTGTAGTTGTCCTCTGTCACTGTGGAAAATGAGGCTGTTCTCCACTGCCACCCCTGAAATGCCTATTGTTTTGTGGCTGTGCCAAGGGGTTAAGGTGGGCTCCTGCTTTTCTGATGGTGCTGTTTGTTCCAACTCTGTGAGAGAGAGGGGAGAGTGTCCCTTTAATTATGCTGTTACATTTCCATCTCTTCTGGGAAGCTCTTCTGCATTTCAAAGACATCCTTGCTTGGTTTTCCTTTGCCCAGCTTCAAATTGCAGTTGATATTTGCTCTGCCTGCTTGATGACAGGCCCATTAAGGACATTTGAAATATGGCTGTCTGCTACAGCTCTGCCCTTTGCAGTGCCTTGTTCTGCTGAAACTTTCCTGGGGCACCTTCTGGCTGTTCTGGAGCTCTGCTGCTGGGGGTGTTTTGCCTGTTGGGATGGAGTTGTTGACTGTGGCTTGTGCTATCTGGGCTTCCACTTGATTGGGAAGCAGCTCAATGTTATATTAAAGTGATCTTCAGTGTATTTATAAAGCTTTGCAAAAGTTAACTTAAAAGTTAACTAGTACTGGTGTTCCCTTGGATTCCTAATTGAAGGTTTCAGAGTAGCAAGAAATTAATTATTATTTTCTAGCAACACTGCCCCATTTCATTCTCCTATAGAGGGAAAAGTACAATTAACAAGCAATAGGGACACAAAAGATGTTATGGGGTCATGTTTCTCTAAAGTATTCTCCTTTTTAACACTACTTATCAGATCTCTAATGTAGTGTTCACTCTTAAATAGTTTTAATGAAATATCTCTCCAGATTAAGACAGGATAAAATAGCTTCCAATTTGAAATTGTCCCTCTTGAGCATGTTTTTCAAATGTTTTGGGCTGTAGCATGTGGTTTATATTAATTTTTCTAGTCTTACTCCTGTTGTTGTCTTAATCTTGGACAACTGGTGTTCTGACAGGGCTAGTACAATTACATGGATTTTTTCCCATTTTGTGGAGACATCTAAAGTCCATCTACTTTGACTTCTGCACTCATTTGGCTTTTCTTTAGCTGATATCATGCCTCTGTGGGACAATTCTCCCACACCTCTAAATTCCTGACAGCTTGGGAGAAGGACGATTGCTGTGAATAGGAAGTCCTGAAGTTTATGAAGTATTTATCTCTCAGGCTGGGTTTTTTCCATGCTGTCTTCTTAGCATTCCACTGAAGCAAACAGGTTCCCTTTTTAATTTCTGTAGAGCAATATGCTACCCATTTAATTCTGGTTAGATCTCCAATCTAGTTGTAGGTTAGAGAACTAATTTCTCAAGAAATGAGAATTGGAGCCCAAAGAGAGGAACTTCCCTTTCTCACAAGTGCCAGCAGAGCAAGCCTCCACACAGACAGGACTGAAAGAGGTCCCACTTGGTTGCCAGGTCAGCAAGTGAAGAGATTTTTCTTGTCTTGAGACCACAAGAACTGTATTTCAAAGGGGGAAAAAGATCAATGTCACCCCTTGCAAAGATTGTTTCTCATCTGCATTTGTTTTGATTTCTCCATATCCAAGGCACTGAGGTCCCTCAGACCCTGTAGGAGCAGGAGAGGGAACAAGCCTGTCTGGGCTTCATATTTGCCAGCTGTGGGCATGAAATCCATTCCAGGGTTTCTGAGAGTGCCCTGCTGGTCTGTCTGCTGGGGAGAAGGGGATGTGACCCCTGAAACACAGACTGGAATAAAGGCACTCAAGATGAGCAGGGCGCATCAGTGGGAGTGGGGAAGGAATGGCACACAGGCTTTGCTGCCTTCAAGTTTCCCAAAGAGCACATCCAGCTACAGTTCTTCCTTTGGTTCTTCCTTTGATTCTTCCTTTGGTTCTTCCTTTGGTTCTTCCTTTCTATTTCTTGTTGTTTTGTTCTTTCATTCTTTCTTTTTCTTTCTCGTTCTGTCATTCCTTAATTCGTTCTTTTTCTTCTTTCTCATTCTGTCATTCCTTCATTCGGTCCTTTTTCTCATTCTGTTGTTCTTTCATTTTCTTCCTTCCTTCCTTTCTCTCTTTTCTTTCTTTTTGTTCTCTCTCCTCTCTCTCTCTCTCTCTCTTTCTCTCTCTCTCTCTCTCTCTCTCTCCCCCTTCCTTCCTTCAGTTTAAATCCTGGAATTTCCAGCTGCCTACAAGTTTCTTCCTCTTTCCCTTCTCATGTACTCCTCCTCTGCTGAGGCTTTCTGCTCACAGGCAGTTCAATTCCCCATTTCCCCTGCCCAGTTTGGAGCCCAGGGCGAAAAGGATAAAGTTTGACATGGCATCCCCTGTTGGAGCCTTTGCTCATTACCTCCTCTGTTTATGCAGTCACTGCCATATTCGGGACCCTGAAACTTGCCCCAAGAAAATGTTTCCAAGGAAAATCTGGTTTTTATATTAGAATGCATACACTTGCTCATGATTGAGTTTTCTATATCAGCCAAATAGGTCACCAGCTCAGCACTGCTGCAAGAAATTACCTGGGGCCAAGAAGATAGAAGTATTATTGCTGAGGCCTTCCAATGAGTCCCATAGTTACCCTGTGAGCTACATTCTTTCAGATGTGACTGCTTTTAAAAAAACCACCAACCAAAAAAACTAAAAAATAATTTCTTTTCAATTATTTAATAGTTTTTTGTTATATCAAAGTTTCCTTTAAGAAAGCAGGTTGATGAAATGTCTTTAAATCAGCCCCCAAAATTCTAAATTTAATGCATAATGACTGACGTTTTCTGCCCTTTGTTCTAGTTAATCAAGACAATAATTATACACAAAGACTTTGGCTCTTGGAGTGACTTTCAGGCCTGTTTTTCAAAGTAAGCAAAAGACTGATGGTGCATTTTTGTTGTGTCAGATGAGGACAAGATTAATAAAGGATGGAAGAGATTTTTTTTTTTCCCCAAGCTGCACAGCAAATAAGCAGTTCCAATAATACTTTGGCAGCAAAATGGAAGTTTTAATCATTAGCAGACGCCTTTCAGTTTCGACCAGCAACATAACTCCATGCTTTTGGTTTTCATCTTAAAAAGAGTTCAGTTTTGCCACAAACCAGTTGCTTGTCCATCTTCAGATTTAGCAAAACCTGTAGGAGTAATTGCCTTACTTAGGATTAGGATGATTAGGATTGCCATAATACAAGGAGATTTAGGGGGTGGCTTGACAAAGGGGTGCGTGCTGGCTCTTCCCATCCACCCCCTCAGGCTGGGACATCTGACTTTCTGGCATTCTTGCTGGAGAATTTAATTATTTTTTGGTAGAAAATGTTGGCTTGTGGCTGGATTAACCAGAGCAGTTCTAGAAGAGGCAGCAGATGAGCTGGGCTCTCTTGGAGCTCTGTTTTGCTGGCTGGCTTCTTGTTACTACATTTACTGGCGAGTTCAGTTTTTTGTGTCTTGTTACAGTGTGACTTCATCTGAAAGTTGCACATGCAGTGGGACATCACTTTATTTCAAACGAAGCTGGACTGCAGTTGTACTGGCAGTGTAGTCAAACTTCTTCTTGGTGATAACAGCAAGTATTTCCCAGACCTTGTCTGAGTCTGTATCTCCTATTTTTCGCTGCAATGTGAATGTGTGCTGGGTTGCCCTAATGTGTGGCTTTGAAAAGCTGTTGTAATTCAGTTGCAGAGCTGCCTCCAGCTGATCTCTGTGCCATCACATGCACACCCTTTCTGGTCAGCATGGGATGGGCTGTGATGCAGTCCCAGCCCCTGGAGAGTAAGGGCAGTGCTGGGTGCACTTGTGCTGCAGCCTGAGCTTCACTTCTCAGGATTAGCAGCAGCCTGACTAGCCAGACCAATGCTGTCAGGCACATGTGGTCTGTGCTGACAAGGGTGAGGTAACACCTTCATGATTTGATGTCCCGGTCTAGAGGTGCTGTGCTGACTCTCAAACCATGACCAGATGTCAGGTGAAATGTGTCCTCCTTAAAGGATGATAGCTCTTAGGGACCAAACCTGGAATGGAGCTGGAATGACAAATCCAGTGGGCTGAAACTCAAGTTATGAAAGCCTAACCATGATTTCTACTCAAACACAATGGAAGTGATGGGAGAGGGGTTACAGAGTAAATCTCCATGCAGTGGTGACCCTGAGGTTGGAAGAACAGCATCTAACATAAAACCAGAATCGTTGGCTGGAGCATTGGTAAATTCACTTTAATCTCCCACATGGACTTTGATAGCTTTTGGATGTTATTGAGGCCTCCATGCATGAGGAAAAGCAGAGCTTGGAGGGACTCAATCCATGTGTCTTAACTGAGTATTGCTGGAGATTTAGGATGGGTAATGTGAATGTGGCAAGATTCATCACTGACCATTGAAACCTTAGGATTAAACTCAAGTCCAGCTTATTCAGTGTTCTGGAAACTGCTCTGTAGAGTCTGCATTTCTGGGTGTCTGCAAGGACAAAACTGCACACACTGACTCATGGGAGGGAAGGTGAGGCTTGCTTGTTTGCCTGAAATAACAGGATCAGGAGTCTAAGGTACAGTTTCTTGGATGTGTTGTTCTTAATTCTGACTCAAATTCTTTACTGTTACCAAGAAGGAAATGCTCTGTAGATTATGAAGAATCAAAATTACAGGACAGCTGAGTGCTCAGGATGAGCTTGCAAGTTATTCCCTCGCTTCAAGTAGTCTGTGACCAAATGTCCTTGAATAAAAGTAGAATGACCAGAAATAGGATGCTATTTTCATTGCCAGGCAAATGGGATAAGAGAGTCCTGTAGAAAATGCCTCTTTTGCTCCTCCTGAACACAGCAAGCAAAACTTGTTCCTGTACCAGCTACAAGTTAAATTACACACTTGGTCATTCCAGATGTCTTTGTATTTTTAGAGCTGACTCTACACTTTCTGCACTGTTAGCCTGTTGGTTTTAAAATAAGAAGTGAGCTTCTGGGGCTGGCGTGTGAACCTTTCCACTTCACTGTGAACTGGGAATTTAAGTATCTCTTTGGCAGAAGTGTCCAGGTTTGAGAGTCAGCCACATGAAAAGGTTTTGCTTTCCCTCTGCCACCCCAGAGACTCCCCAGCAAACAACCCCAAACACAAACCAACATCCCACAATAAGGACACTGTCTGCAGAATGTGCACGTGGGATCTCGGGATCTGAATGTTTCTTGCAAGATCCCTGCTGACACTGGTTTAAATTTGGCTCTGGATACCGGGAATTGTTGTGTAGAGACATTTGAGGGAAAACTCTGGTGGTTTCAGAGAAACTTCCATTACAGATGAGATGCAGCCACCCTTTGTAGTGCTGTGACCAATGCCAGTGTAGTGACCTCCTTGCACAGTGCACTTGAGTTGCACAAGGGCCCTTTTCCCACCAATTTTGTGTAGATGTGGCAGAGGCTGAGTGCTTGGGCATGCACTTGCCCTTGGTGTGTCTTGGAGGCACTCCAGTGACAGGAATTGAAATAGTGACTGGGCCAAACTCCCCTGTACCTTAGCAAAGGCTGCAGGCTGCCAGATGAGCTGCTCTGGCTTCTGTAAACAAACAGTCCCAGGTCCTTGGTGCATCAGGAAAACCATCTGCTACAGCTGAAACTTGCCAAACCTACTAATTCTTTTCCATATTCTCAACTCTTATACTCCTTCCTCTGTTTCTTCTTTACCTCTTATTTGAGCAGACTCCTGAATGGACCACTTGAGTGGCCCCAGGTAAATTTGGTGGAAGCTTAAATGCACCTGGGGGAAGATCTGAAAGGAGGATAACTGAGTGTAGGTGGAGATTAGTGACTTCCTTCCTAGGTATCATTTATTCTGTTGTGTCTCCAGCTGTTTTTCACTGATCTGTTGAGAACCTAATTAATGCTTTTTTGTGAAAGCTAAAGCCTCCTCTAATTTCTCCTGTCAGGAGCACATTCAGTTTAAGGAAATCAAAATCCGGTGTTGCTTTGGGAGTGAAGTTCTACTGTAACCTTGACAGTGATGCTGAGGCATTTTTCTGTTGCTGTAAAGCTGTGCCATCATCAGGTCTTGGTGGATGAACTAGAATTGCACTTACAAGGTAGAGCTCTGGAGTCAAACCATCCATTGGTACTCAGTGTTTTTCTTTTGAGTGGGCAGGAAAGAGCCTCAGTTTCTGTAGCTGAGCCTGACCCAGGTTGGTAAAAACAGCCATCACTTCAGAAAGCAAATTTCACAACTTTAGTCACCACTGTTCAATTAAAGCTGTAACTGAGGTCAGAACTACTTATCTTTTGACTTCTGAAGCTGAACAGTCCTCCTTTCTGGGAGAAAGTGACCCAATAAGGCAAGTTCCCCTGAATGCTCACCAATAGCCAGCTCACACTTCAGGCAGACAGCTTCTATTTGTGACACAACAAATAGCTAAAGAACAGCAGAAAACAGTACAGCTAGCAATGTAGAGTAACTCAGGAGCTTTTATTTTTGTGCTACAGACTCCTTTGGAATGTATCTGTAGCCTTAGCAATATCCAATTTGTAACAAGTCCTTTGCATGTTTTTGGAGAGTAGAGAGAAAATCCATTATGAGCAAGCCACTGTTTTCTTCCTTTTGAGATTTTAATGTGGGATAAAAAAGGAAAGATATATGAGTGATTCATCCCACAGGCTGTAGTGTTAATCCCATGAAGTTTATGTGAGCAGTGTGTGGCCAGCATCCTTGAAAACAGTCCAGGTGCATTAGCTGTGGGAGGTGCTGTGTGGCCTGAAAGGCAAAGGATAGTTAAAATTGACTTCTTTCTTGATGTCTGCTACTCAGATATATCCTTCTGTCATGCCCTCTTCTCTGTTCATTAATTTTTCCATCTTGTGCTTTCTGCTGTCTGTGTTTAACTTCTGGTATGGAGGAGGAAAGTGAGTTGCATTGCTGGTCATGTTTTCCATCCACCTTTCTCTGCTCTTTTGCTGTTTTCAATTCAGGCATGCCAGCACTGAGACAGTGATCAACTGATTGCCTGGGCTTGTACAGTTTTGCCAGTGAATGGGTCTGGATTTCAGCTTTGTTCAAGTCATAAGTAGCTCCTGAACATTCCAGTTCTTACAACTGGGCATGGTGTTTGTGTGCACCTCTCCATCTCTCAGGATGGGCCGTCCCAGGTTTTTGTCTAGCTGGGTGTTTGTACAGCTTCATAATCTTCCCTGAAGTGACTGAGCCGAGCCTCCTGTCCCATGCACAGGACAGAGTATTGCACTGGCGTGGCACATGGTGACCCAGGCTGTGCAGTTCAGAATGCCAGGGGCAGGCAGAAGGGCCCAGCTCTGTCTGGCAGCTCCCAAAATCCATCAGGCCCAGGAGCCAGGAGGCTCGTGGTGCGTGGGATGCTGACTGCTCTTACACACTTACCCTGTTTGGTTCTGATTCTCTGCTGTCCAGGGCTGCAGAAATTGGAAGTGCATGCTGGCAGAAGTGAAGCCTTCTCACAAGACTCTTACTCTGTGCTTGGAGAAGTGAAGTCACGTTGTGAAGTCTAAATCCGTAGTGGAATTTGATGAGGCTGGTTTCAAAGGTCCAAGAACCATGGCAGAAGTAGGTTTTAAAAATAAAAATGTAAGGTGTTGACTAGTCAAGGACTGTTGAGATACTAGTGCAGTCTTTTGAGCAGGTGCTTTCAATTTGTATTTGGATGTTTGTCTGTGCTGTTCTGTTTCAAAGCAATAGTATTTTGAGGATGGAATTTTGCCCAAAAGTGTTCAGAAATTACTATTTAAAGGCTGGTGAAGGGATTTCAGAGGCAGAGGACTTTACAGCGTGACCAAGCAGGGGCTGAGGAACTGGCAGCAGTGTAGCCTTGCTATTTCTGCTCAAGGCTGGTTTCTGAATAGGTGGCAGCCAGTCTGGAAAATCCAAGTACAGTTCCTTGTGAAAATGAAGAGCAGGCTTGGGATGAGGTGGGAGCAGAATACCCAGGCTCCCTTCAAAAAACTGGATTTTTCAAGCTTTCAACTTGTCATGAAGTTGCTGTTTCCCAAAACTGTATCTCTCCTGTGCTGCAGAAGGTCCTTGGTGGGCAGCAGTTGTATGAAATGATCAGTCTTTGCTCCAGTTTACTGTGTTGCATTTTGTAGTACATTCTGCTGATGATTCTCACTTTTTTATTAGTGTTCTATACCATTCAAAGGAATAAACTGTAAATGTCATATGGCTCCTGAACTACACTTAAACAGCTACACATGGGTTCAAGATGAGAAATCAGGTTTCCAATCCAGACTTTCCCAAAATAGGAATGTGGGTTGTGTTCTGTCTAGTGTTTTGTTTTGCATAGGATTCTTTTGGTTAATGTCAGTCTTGGAGGAGAGGAAAACTGTCAGATGTCACAGGATCCCAACTGCTCTTTGTAGAGTGACTACAGCCAAAGACACTGGAGTGTTGGGTTTCTGCTGAATTTGAGTGACTTCTTAATCATGTGGTGGCAGCATCAGGGTTTCCTGGCAAAAAAAAAAAAAAAAAAAAAAAAAAAAAAAAAAAAGGAAAGTGAGCAAAACCTGATGTGTCCTAATAGTAATTTGCAAAAACAATTAATATTTCCAAAGGTGAATGCAGTTATTGGAAAAGTTAACTCGTGGCTGTCCTACAACTTTCAGCCTCCAAACCCCAACTGAAACCCTGTGACTTTTCACTGGTATTTTGGGGATGCAACCATCCTCTTTCCCATCAGCTTCTCCCTTCTGCTTTTTTGCAGGGTTTCTGCTATTTTAGCCCATAGTGATCCACCTTGAACACCATCATGGATTTGATATCTTTCTGTGGAATATGAAATTTGTTTGTGGCCTCATTCCCCAAGGGTGACTGAACAGCCAGCCCTGTTTGGGTAGGGGCAGTGCATGGGCACACATGGAGGATGGGGCTCTCTGTAGTGAAGGGAAGTAGCCCCTTCTCCCCAAAGCTGAATGATCTGCAGTATGTTCCCTCAAGGACAGAGCTCACTGTGAAGTGGCTTCTTTTACAATGACACATACCCAAGCCACTGTGGAAGATCCATGCATTTCTACTACTGGCTTTGGCATGCCAAGAGTAAAATTTTTTGAGCTCAGAATGTTTGTCTTTGTCCCTCTCCTCTTTAAAGATTGCAAAATTGGAATAAAAAAATAAACAACCACCCAAAACCACACCGTGGAGTTCAGATAGGTATTATTGCTGGTTCCTTTACTGCAACTGGTATTCTGAAAAGAAAATATACTTTCTCCCCCACCCATTCCATATGATACCTCTCTATTTCTCCAAAAACCTGAAGTTTTGGCATAATAGCTTCTGGCTGAAATTTCCCTTTGTAGGACAAGCTGGGCTCAAGCTGTTCTTCCACAATGCCCTTTTCAAAATTCTCAAAAATGCCAAGTGGAGTAGCTGTGTGCTGGCAGTCCTCCTCACAGCTGCAGCTCCAAACCCTTGGATGGTGTGCTGGCAGCAGGTGCTGCTCGGGCTGCAGCTCCTGTCCTCAGCCTTGCAGGGGCTGTGCTTATCCTCTTGGGCTGCACAGCCAGAGAAAAATTAAGATCCTGATGGAAAACTTCTTGGAAGACTGAAATTATTCCTGCACATCTGTCCTCCCTTGGAAAAGGTATTACGTGCTGAAGTTATGAAATATTATTGGAGGGTGAAGTGCTCTCTGCTCGCCAAAGATCCAAGAGCATCTACAGTGACTGTAATTGGGACAGCAGCAAATTGCAGGGCTCAAGGAGCCAAGTACCATCTTCTCCAGCTGTGCAGAGAACACAGTAGGACTTTGCCAGAGACAGTAAGTTGATACCTACTGGCCAGGAGTTGATATCACTGGCCAACCTCATCTAATTTCATATTAATGTGAAAAACAAAGATTCATTCAGACTCAATGTGCCTGGTCTCACAGAATGAAGTGGCACATGAAGATATCTAGTTTAGTGTACAGCTCTCTGTAGTCCAAGTTTCTGTGCACTTCCAATTAATTTATTATTGTAGATGGTATGTACCCATTTGGAGTCCCCCTCTGTTCATATTTAAAATTTGATTGTGTTGTTAAAGCACTAAGAACGTCAGGGGTTTTGGGGAGGGTTTTTGTACTGACTAGCCTGGCTTTGATGTACTTGCCAAACATCTGTGTGCTTTCTATATATTTTCCTCTTGCCTTCAGAAAAAGGATGGTTGCGTTTATTTGTGGATGAAATACTTTGCTAGGAATGGCTGTAAATCTGAAGAGCTGAAAATTGTCAAGTGAGCTTATAGACAATAGTAACAGAGAATAAGGAATTAAACCTGGTATGCAGTCTGGAAAAACTAAAATTCTTCAGAATTTTTTTTATTTTTCCTCCTGCTGGCATGGGGAGGTCTAAGAATTGAAAATCCAGCAAAGGTTCTGATTTGGAAACTTGAAACCTCTGCAAAGTGTGAACTTTCTGGTGAGACTAGCACAGGGAGGACTGGAAGGTGCTGGAGTCAGGCTGTGCTTCATGGGCAGGAGCTCCCTGCTGGTCAGATGTCTGTTCTCTCTGGTGCCCCATCAGATAGCTCCTGATTTACATGAGCAGTGATGTAACTTATATTTACTAATGTTAAATTGGACATTCATGGTATACAGTTGAAAGTTTTACTGCTAAATGTATGAAAAAGCTAAGAGGTACAAACCCAAAGGCCTCTTGCATTTCATTTAGGTTTGGCCATTAAACTCTGACTCAGTGTTAATTTTCCTACCTTCCTCATGGGCCAGTTATAAAGTCACTTTAAAAGTTCTGATATTTAAGGAAATGGATAATAAGGGAACTCCCTATTGTATATATTTTTATATTCTTATTAGATTATACCATCTCTGTAATAGCAATTTATAATTTTTCTGTTCTCTTAAAAAAAACCCAACAACACATTTTAAAAGAAATTGAAAACCACAAAAAAAAAAAAAAGATAAATAACCCCCTTGAGAAATGGACTATTTGTCTCTGGAGAACAGACCCTCTAGAGAGTTACTGTGTCTGGAGTGGCAACAGCTTGATTCCAGATGCACAGTATGATTGAAGTATTGGACTTTGAGGTGGGAACTGGACTTGCGCATAAAGTTTTATCTCTTGATCTGAACAGACTCCTCAGGATGCTGACACTAATGACCAAGGACTGTCTTTGCTTGCTTTCTGTAAATCCAGCCTCTTACTGAGCATTTTGTTGTGATTCAGAGAGAGTAAGGATGCTTTTGCCATGTTTTCTGTGCTGAGATTCAGATAACCTGGGTGGGAATATCAGCAGTTCAGGGCTGTTTCCCAAGTCTCGTTCCCAGGGATCTCCATCTGCCATCCTGGGGAGCTGCTGGCAGTGCTGTATCACTGCTCCAGAGATGAGCATTGCTGGTGCTCAGAAAGCATCAGCTCAGCCAAGGAATGTGCCCTTAACATGGCCAGGGTGCCCCAGCTGTATTCCATGCACTGGTACAAAGAGGAGCTGTCTGATCTGCTGTGAGTCTCTCCAGCCCCGCGTGTGTTTGGCTTGGACACCACCATTCCTGCTCTCAGAGCTGCAGCCTGTGTTGGCAGCAGGGAATCCTTGTCACAGAGTAATTTCAGGCACAGAGGAGTCAAACCAAAGTTCATTTTGTTTCTTTTCTTCAAATTTACTTGTTTCAGTGAGCAGGGGGTGCATCAGCCACTCTTCTTTTTAATCAATACCTCATCTCTTTTGCAAGATGTCCTTTGTGAGATCTGAATGAAATGTCTTGCTCCTGAGACTTCTGGCTCTGGCTAAAGACTTTGCCTTGGATTGATCTCATTTTAAATGCTACAGCTGCAGGCACAGAAACAATGATCTGAAGTCACACTTTGCTCACACCTCTGCATATTTATTTTTGTTTTAAAAATAAATGCAGGAAAATCACTGGTCTGCCCTAATGATACTTCTCAGAAGCTAAAGGCCAAAAATATTCTGAAGACCTTATGCAGCACTTAACTGTGCAGCAAAGACATAAACCTTAGGGTGTTGAAGGAAGGACAGTGAGAGTCCTTTATGATGACTTCTGTTGCTGCTTGGAAAAAAAGTTTCCCGTTTTTCTAGATAAGTAAAGTGCTGGGGAAAATTTTTTGAAATTGTGAAAGTAGAGGTGTAAATCTCATGAATGATGATAGTTCCATTAATTTGTGGTTGTGAGGAAACAGTGCTGGTTGTGAGGACCAGCTCTGGACAGAAGACAGGTTAGAAACAAAGAGAACCTCTGAAGACAGATTCAACTTCCATTGGCTCCTTCTTTGTATGTGTGTGCTCTGCTGTTGGAGAGGCAAAAAGTGAAACTGAAGTGGGAGCAAAAAATTAGAAAAAATACCACTAATTGGACAAGTGTCATGAGATTGAATCTTTCCACCTTCCTGTCACATAAATTTTCAATGAGTATATTGGGAAGATGCCTGTATGGTAATTCCTGAGATACTGATGGCCAGTGCTTGTGTTTCTGGAAGAGCCTCACTATATAACTTCAGCTACAGGAAAAACCTGAGTTTCTCAGAGTGGATAATCTGGTAAAGGTCATTAGCACAGTGTTGGTGAGCCAGGTCATGTGGCATTAATGGCCTGGGAGATGCAAGAGGACAGACCAGACATTCAATCTCCTTTGAATTTTTAATTTTTCTTCAGCTCGATATGTGGACTAGCAAGTAGCTGCATATCTCAGCATTGAGATGGTGTGTGCTGGTAGGTGACAAACAAATCTAACCACTTGTAGAGCAGTGAATTAGGTTTTAATGTTAGCACCATGTAAAACTTGACTTCCAAATTCTGGTAAAACAGTTCCTGCTATTGTTTGGCATCTGGATTAACCTGATCATTAGCAGGGCAGATGGGAAGGCTACATGTGCTGGTACTGGGTAACCCCACTCACTGACTTGGATTAGCAATTGATGACAAATGGCTCAGCCAAAAGAAGCATAATCACCATGAAAATGGCTAATGAGCACGAAAGAGCTGTGCTATAACTTAACATGGGAGGGAGGAACATCAGGAGGATGCTGAACCTTCAGGTGGTGTCAGTTGCTAGCCAGGATATTGACCAAGAAATTCATGCCTGGTGTTAGGAATCTGTTCATAAGTGGAAGTGGTGGCTGTCCTTCCCAAAAATGTGTGGTCTTGGCCTTTTGCAACCTGCATGGCATGGTGTATTGCTGAGCTGCAGTCTGAGAATGTTTGTGTCAAACAGCCCATGCAGATGAGAGAAGGGGGTAGACATCCCTGAAATGCAATGGGAAAGCCCCTTTCCCAGGAGGGATTTAGTGGCTACAGGATAATGCACTTTTCTTCTCCCCAGGTTGAGTTCTTTCCACTCTGTAATCCTTGCCCACATGTGTTGGGAGGGAAGCATGCCAAGGAAACTTCTATTCATTAGTCATCTTAAAGAAATCTCCTGGTCTTGCTGGAGGTACAGTGCTGCATATACTTTGTTAGCATTGCAGTGAACTCCAGCTCCCTTTCCAAATCACTCGTAGTCACTAAATGGGATGTTTTGGAATAAACTTGCAGATCATACAAGCTTTTGTGAAAGCACAGCATTCCAACAGTGTAATTAGTATGTCAGCTAACAGACCTATCCAGAGACTTATTTTCTACCCAGACTGTTTCACATTGCAAGAGCCATGATTCTGTGATCTCTGTTTGTTTTTTATGGCAGTGCCTAAGGCCCAGCTGAGATCAGGGTCCTGTTGTGCTAGACATTTGGGCCCCGTCTCCAGAGAATGGAACTGTACATGGGGAGCAGACAAAGGAAACGCTGTTCAGATCTGGCTGGTGGAGGAGGGGAAGGGAAATAACTAAAACTTGGAAAGTGGGGAGGGAAAAACTCCTCCCACGTAAGGAATTGGTCTGGTTCTCAGCTCTCTGATGGAGAGCTCCCCAAAGCTGGGCAGCTCCCCAGCTGCAGGGCCATCCTCTTTCTCTGTTTGGAGTGAAAGTGCTGCCTCTGTGCTCCATCACTGGCCCTTCTTAGAGCACGAAGGGGAAATCAATATGCTTTGAGAGAAGGCGAAAGAAAATAAGAAAAAAAAAAAAAAAGATTCTCCTAAACGACCCCTAAAAAAAAAAAGGCCATCAATCTGCCAAGAGTGAGATCCTGAAAAGTGCAAGATTGCAAAATACCTGAATTGAAGGTTTTCTGTTGAAGATTTTCAGAGCAATTGGGGAATGGCAGGAGATACATGAAAGTGTAGCACTTGCAGCAGGCTCTTGCCAGGGATAGTTTCAGGCAGTCAGAATTTCCTCTTTTGGTAGCCTTGTGCTGGGGAGAGGGAAGGGTTTAATCTAGCATGCACTCATAGGATAAGCTTAAGTGACTCCCTGTTGAAAAGATAAACACTGTGCCTCTATATCATCTGTCTAGCAGGTTTAGGTAATCCCTTACTGTACTGCTTATTTAGTTTAAATGGTGCTGTATTGTATAATGCATGTGTGTTTGTAACGAAGGTCTGCAAATCTCAGCTTTTTGCCCAAGGACAGCATTACTCTTGCCCTTGTTTCATGGTTGATTTATTCCTAATGGAAAGGAATAAGCCTCACAATGATCTATTTGTCTTTTCTCAGCTCCATGAAATGTATGGAGATTGACAGCTCTTCTGTATCTCACGTCATTAATTTGCCTTGCTAACCTTTATTTAGCATCAGAAGGTCAGCTTCCCTGATTGTTGCCAGCAAATCTGTGTTTAGTGCCTGCTCTGGCTTTGTTTAAGCTTCAGGAGACAAAGAGTCAGAAAATGAAAATGTTTATATTTTGGGACTTTGACTTATTGTGCACTTAATGGCACCTTCCTGGAGCAGACCAGCATCTGAAGCTGCCGACAGTGTGGTCTTTTTCCATGAGAAAGGTGTTAATAAAAACATTGCTGCTGATGTTCCCAT
Source organism: Erithacus rubecula (assembly GCF_903797595.1). Lineage (NCBI taxonomy): Eukaryota > Metazoa > Chordata > Aves > Passeriformes > Muscicapidae > Erithacus > Erithacus rubecula. The sequence continues at coordinate 23,377,855 of NC_136660.1, read as the reverse complement.
AGTGCAAGGCTAGCTCAGCAAGGTGGTTTTGGTCTCTTGAGACAGTGATTCTCTGCTCTGAGTCTAGACTGCCTTTCCAGTCTGTAAGGAGCAACCAAAGTCTGAGCATCAGTCTTTAAATTCAAAGTCCCAGGTGAGGCAAGCAAGGAAGCTGCAGGGGAATCATGTGCTTACTACCATGTAGAAAAGCCCCTGCAGAAGTGCTTGAGCCAAGTGTGTAGCCTTTGCATCCAGAGGCTGAGCCATAATGAATAAACATTAATGCTTAGTTAATTGTCTGTGTGGAGAGTATTTTCTATAATATGAGTGGTTTTGAGCCTGGGGGAAGCTGTCTTACCTGATCTTTTTGCCTGAGTAACTTTCTTATATTTACCTTCTCTTATGCTGCTGATGCCCCTTTATAGTAGAGCTGATGGACACAGATAACCCAGATATTCCTGCTTGGTTTTTTAAAGTCTCCATGGATGATTCCTCAAATAATCATCCTTCTTCCTTAAAGATCAATACCCCCTTCTGTTTCACCTGCACAGGCTGTTCTCATTGTGTGGGACTCCATGATGAATAAAGATAAAAGGTAAATCTTTTTCTCAGTTTGGTTTTTTTTTTTTTCTTCTTCCAGTTTTCCATAATCTGCTCCAATGGGGACCAGTTCAGAATAAGAAATTCAAACAAAAGCAACTTTTGTCAATCTGTATGGGAAATAAATATTGCCCATTCTTTGCTGCCTGTGAAGGCCATTTCCTATCAGTTGGGGTTAGGGGTCTGTAACTTTTTAAACACTAGGAAGTAACTGGGACCAGTTCAGCTTCATGCTGAACAAAGTATAGTAGCAAGTCTAAGTTTCTAAATTTTAGAGAAATATTTTCAGAAAATAGTGCATTGGGTTTGTAATCCCTTTTGGGGCATGTCAGTGATGCTCTTGCCCATGTATGTCCCTGCTCAGCACAGTGTAGGTTATGAATTGGCAGCACTCTAATGCACTGGCTGCTCCTGTTGCCAGCTATTCATCTCTCTGGTACTCATTTCCCAAGCTGTCATTTCCTGCAGCCCTGTGCAGGCAGCTCTTTGAGGCTCAGCTCCCAGGGTCACTGCAGAAACATGGCTTGAATGGAGCTCAGGAGAAAGGCAAAGAGGCAGTGTCAGAGGGAGCAGAGCTCTGGATGTGCCTCACATCAGTGTTTGTGATAACATCCCATCTGCACCTCGGTCCTGCCAGATCTAGCTAATAAATACAGAGGCTGTGTTTGGACAGCAGAGCTTCAAGGAGCAGCCAGGACATGGAAATGGCCATTTGTGAGATGGTTATCTGAGTGGTGCTGCAGCAAACCGAGGTGTCTCTGCTCTTTAGCAGGAGTATTGTGGCTCAGAAGGATCCCACAAAAGCTGTTTGTAAAAGGCAGCATTTTTAATCTGGGGACTCAGCTGTGCTTCAGACTGAGCTAATATCACTATTTGATTGTTTTACCCTCAGATTTCTGCTGGGTATTCTGTAGCCTTTGTTCATTGCTTCAAGCTCTTGTGTAGCATGGTCCTGTTCTCTCCAATATAACCAAAGTGTGCCTCAGAGGTAGCAAATGTGCTTTTAAATGAAATAAGGAATTCCTGCATGATCTTGACTCTAGCACCTGCAGTGCTGTTTGGTACTCTGCTAGGTTTTGTTCCTAGTTCTCAGACTTTTTTCTGGTTCGTGTGGTTATGGGGAATCCCCAGTAAGCAACTGATACCACGTTCTCTACAGACTTCAGAATAAGAAACTCAAACAAAAGCAACTTTTGTCAATCTGTATGGGAAATAAATATTGGCCATTCTTTGCTGCCTGCGAAGGCCATTTCCTATCAGTTGGGGTTAGGGGTCTATAACTTTTTAAACCACTAGGAAGTAATTTGTAATCTTTGGACAAGATTACTATGAGGCCTGTTTGAAAGCTTATTCATGTTTTCCTAAAGAAGGCTTGGACACAAATGTGTTTTCTTTAAGATTAAGTCTTGTGAATGGAAAGGAAATTACTTGTGAGCTTGATGGTTGCACCCCGTTGGCTGACCACAGAAAACACAGCCCCACAACTGGTCATGACTAATAGAGTCCCCCTTGGCTTCTAGGGCTGAGCCCCATGCCTGTGGAGTGGAAATCCATCTGTTTGCATGCCTTTACTGCAATCAGTTGTTCATGGCTCTGGAAAATTTGCTGCAGGCACTGGCTACACCGGTGTAGTCTTTCTGAAGGCAGTGGATTTTTTTTTTGCCATAGGCTGGGTTTGCCCACCAAATTTCTGTATATTCTGCCCTATCTGATGGAGTGCTCCTCTCTCTGCACCCCAGCCAAGTCCGCTTGTGGTTGGGAGCTTTTGTAAATTACTCATTTATGTAAACATGGTGACAACATCAGTTTGGCAGGTTCATTAAAACCTCAAGTCTGTAGATTTCAACCTTTAAAGGATGGGCTGCAGGAGAGGAGGTGAGGGGCAGGCTTTAAAGGAGGGTGGGAAATGGATTTTCTGCTTAACTTTCCTACTTGAGCAACATCTTCTTAACAATGGCAATACCAAAGGAGATAAAGGACAGAAGTCCTTTTGGAGGAGAAGATGAATGATTCTGGGCTGTAATCGAACATGAAGGAAAGACAGTACCCCAAGAACTTCCCATGATCAGGAAGGTTGTCCTGGAAGATGTTAGCAGCAGACAGTATCCTCACTGGTCAAATTCTGGGACCTGCTGAAGTAAACAAAACTTTAGGGAAAGGGAAAAAAGAAAGAAAGAGACCCTCCAGTAGCACTTGTTACCCATGGAGACTTAATGTAGAACTTTTTGTACTGGCTGTTCAGTCTGTGTGATCTCCACAGTCTTACCTTGTCCTGTGGTTACTGAAATCACAAAGACTTCATCTTTGAAGGATCAGTGTAAATCTGTCACTTCCTAAAAGAAAAGAATTCAAGAGAAGATGAAAATAGATGAATAGTATGACCAGAACTGGAAGTCAGACAGGAGATCTGTTATCCAAATGGATCAGATGGGGAAAAAAAAAAAAAAAAAAAAAAGGAAAATCTGTGATCAGTTACCAGGTATTTTCTGTAATAACTGAGTTGGTACTGTGGGTTGAACATACACAGATTCATTGGACTATGTTGAATGCAGCTGACATTGCACAGATAGTTTCATTAGGTGTTCATGAAAGTAAACCAGGAAGGGAAAGATTATTTAAAATTTTTTACAAGGCATTAGGATGTTTGAGCCTTAGAAAACTTTTTTTCCCTGGCTTCTTGGGTGCTGACTGACCTGCAGAACTGGCTGACTTGATTGCTCTGTGGATTCCCTAAAGTGAGGGGTCTGGGGATGCTGGCCAACACCCTGGGCATGTTGGCTGTGTTTAGGAGTTGAACATGAGCAGGCTTAGCAAGTGGTGCTTTCATCTTCTCCTGTCTTGGTGAGACTGGAGTAATTCATGATTTAAGAGAAGCTGGTGACCTGGAATGTGATGGGACTTGATCTGAGATTTACAGGCAATGTCAAAGACTTCTCCATAGCTGTTAGTGTAGGTAGTGTGTTGATTCCCTTGCTTTAAGAACACAATGTGTAATTTGTACTGGATTATGTGATGGCTTTGTGGATGTACTTGCCAATTCTAGAAAACGTGTTTGGCAGATTCCTTTGTTCCAGCTGTGTCAATACACAAATCTGAGGCCATTTTTAAGCAGGGAGGGGAAGCCCCTGGGTAACAACTGGGCCATAGCAAATAGCTGCAGATACAGCACTTGGAGTCTGTAACTATCAGTTTATATTATCAGAACACAAAGATAAACTGTGTGCTGTACTTGAACAACTCCCTATACACATAGACACAAGAAGTGTGTGTCACTCTAATGAGAGATAAATAAGTATTTTGCCAAATGTACACCTCTGGAAGGCTTGTTGCCTACTGGCTTATAAGATTTGAATAAATACAGTAATGTGGTATTTCCTAGTTGTCTAATACTCAGAATATCCATCGTCTCTGCTAGTGATGTAACCCATAAAGTATTAGAGCTGAGTTGTATATTATCCAGTTTTCTCTTTTCCCATGAACTTTTCCCATGTTCTGATCACTTCTGTTTTTTTCCAAAATTACAAGGAAACACAATTCCAATCCTAGCAGAAGACAAGGATAATATGTTTGAGTGCAGAGGCCAGGGTGTGAATTTCCACTTAGATACATGTGTATTTATGCATATAAGGTGAAACCAACTTGAGCAAGCTAGATATTTCAGCCAGAATCTGTGATGCACTTTGGGACTCTGTATCAAACACTAGTGTGCTCACAGCTGCTTTGGGCCAGGAAGAACCTGTGTGGCATCATTAACTAGCATGTTTATTCACATGTAGTGGGTTCTCCATGCAGCCAGCTCTGCAGCAGGAGCAGCAGCAATGGGATTTGCAAGCAGCACAGCTGAGGAAATGTCACAAGATTGGCAGTAGAAGTGTAGGAAGAAGTAGGACAGCAAATCCAGCTAGTTACCCTAATAACCAGTCACTGCAGGAAGAGTATGTTACAGCACCCAAACTCTGGGATTCACTTCTGTTTTCCTTGTGCTTAGTAACATCTAAAGCAGTGCAAGGACTGCAATTCCCTGTGCTGCTGCTGAGCTCTAAGCATTTGCAGGTATTCTTAAATATCAGTGGAGAAAGCAAACAGTGGTCTCAGCTCTTGGCCTTTTGTCCCAACTTTCAGCTCCAGAAGGCAAAATGTTGTCCTGTTATTAGCCAAAAAAAAATGACATCAGCAAATTTCAGCCTTCCAGAAGTCTCCACCCACCCCCTGCTCCTCATCCTCCCTCTCCCCTCAGGAAGCCCTTAAGTGTTGTTTCAATCAACAAATTAAGCAGAAACTGCTGCAGCCTGTACTCTGAGCACATAACTCAGCTTTCAGACCCTCTCTAAGGAGGGAAAGAAAAGTGTTTCCAGGGCAGTCCACGTGTGCATTGGCTTGTCAGGGTTCCAGAGTGATGCTCATAAGGTCGGGTGTCTATTACATTTTTGTAGGGACACCTGTAAATTTTTATTTGAACACAAGGCACAGGTGTGTACAGCCTCTCATCCTCCTTCAATGTGTACTCTCTTCACTAAATACTGAAACTATTACTTGGTTTTAATATTGAGTGTAGCTTGCTGGACAGACTGCAGCCTGTGGCAGTGTGACCACTGTTGAATAGGTGGGTGGGTTTTAAAATATATCCTTCATATGTTTGGGTCATTGAAACCAGGAGGAAAATGCTTGCATATTACCTATTAAGTCTTAATTATCTTCTTTAAACAAGAAGTGCTCTTTAAAAATGTGGAGTTTCTATATTTGTAGTTCTTCATTCATTTTTTAATGCTGTGGCAGAAGACTTGTTACATAACCCATATAGAATCTCCAAATTCCCTTGCCAGGCTACCAAGAAAGGAGGGAGAGGTGTGATCCTTTTTTCATTTTTCTCTTATATGAAAAGGCCAACAGCTCTGCCCTATCACAGTACTGTGGGTATTTCAGCAGCAAATTAAAAAACCTCTTGTAGTTAAGCAGTGACTTGGGGTGGTGAATTTTATTCCTGAGTTCCTAAAGCAGGATTTAGTACTTAGAGTCCAACCAAAGTAGTTGCAAGGCTGCAGCCTTCACTCTTGAATGTTAGAGCAATCAGACACAGACATTTGGGGTGGCAACACTCCTGCTGGAAATGGGGTTTCCCATGTGAGCCACACTCCCAGTGTGTAGTTCTAGGACGTGAACTGGCTGGAAGGATCATAATACATGGTTGATCTGGAATCATAATCTGTGGCACATAAATATGTGGCACATAAAAGGCTATGAACCTGTGCTGTGGATCTTAATTGTGTTTGAGTAGGATCTCTTCCATGAACATCTTTCTTCCTGGGGCATGTCTTTGAGCCCCACTTTCATTTCTAAAACAAGACTAAAACTCTCTAAAACTTTGCTCCATGGTTGAGTGGTGGCTGCAGTGAAGTCTGCTGTGCACACAGGATGGGAAGCATTATGTGTTTTGAGGGGAAAGCTGCCTTAAATATTTCACCAACTTTAAAAATTCATCCTAAGATGACAGCCTTAGTCTGCCTTGCAGTGAGTCATTCACAGACTTCTGTACCCTACTCTGCAGTCAGCTCTGAGCAAGAGACCTCTTGCATGTATCTCCATGTTTAAAAGAAAGATGCTTCTTCTGTGAATTGTAAGAACAAAACTCTCAGCAATCAGACACTGGCCTTCATATGAATTCAGTACTTTCAACCTTGCACTTTTTCCAAGTGTGTGGGACTGAAAAAAGCCTTTTACAGAGAGCAGAGCCAGCATGGACAATTACAGTGACTAACAACACACAGACACAGGACTCAGTGTGAGAATAAGCTTACTGCAGAAAATCTCTCTTGTAAAAGCTACTTCTGGTGCCTTTATACAGCTACATATTCTTCAGAGGTCTGTCAGAGGCAATTACAACTGACTGCCCTGTGTATATCAAATGCATGTGTACTGTGTGGCAAGAGCTTTGGAGGGGTGGAAAAAGCAAGTACCTTCAACTGTGCAGCAGCACCCTTATCTTAGCTGTTTTTAATGAAGCAGATCATATCTCTGAAGGGAAGTAATCAGCTGTTGGCATGAAACAGTCTGTGTGACTGGTCTGGAAGTGACCTAATTGCACCTAGTACTGCTTTGTATGGCAATTTATGTTGTTGGTTCAAAAAAACCTCTCAAGAGAGTTCAAAGGCAGAAGGACTTAAAAATGAACAGTTCTCTGAAGCCTATAGACCATGTGTCAAATGTACCAGACTGCTGCTTGAGTGGGATTTTTCCAAGACTCTTGAGAGGTGGAGTGTTACTTAAGTATTTGTTTAGAAGAATGTGCAGTCTACTCATGCTGGAGAAATAGCCATGCCCTTTTACAGTGGTGCTGTCAGTCCTGTTTACTTTAGCTAGGCTCATAAAATGACAGTCAAAGTCTACAGAGAAATTAATGGTTGAAGAGAGAATTAGAAACTGAAGTTCAGCATGATCCTGCAGTTTTATGTATTTAAAGTGTTTTGCAGCATTTTATGATCTGACAAGGCTTCAGTGGGAATAGCTTGTTCTGTTGGTGTGTATCATTCATTGACATATGGATGGGTAAGGATCATGCAAACATGGGGAAAACTGGCATAAAAGTACTCCTTTAACTATGCTCCAGTATTTTCCCATGGTTAACATTGTGGTTAACATTTGCTTAATTCTTTTGCTTTTGCAAAAGCCTTTCGGGAAGAACATTATTTTTTTAGAATCCAAGCCTTTTTGTCATTTAGTCATTCTCCAATGTGACCAATCCATTTTGCAATTACCATCTTGCCACGTGCATTATATGCCTGTCAAGTGGAGCTGGTCATTTCTTGGCAACTTGTGAAATGCCTGGGAGTTATCTGAGCCTAGGTGGACTCTGAATGGGGAGATCTTGGCTGTTGCAGCTTAGGAGTGCTGGCAGATGCCAACCAAAGCAGCAACATATGTGGGGACAAAATTGCTCTCCTACCTTAAAAAATTATGTTCTTGGGTTAGTGTTAAGGCAGTGGGAGTAATGCAGCAAAGCTCAAGTTGAACTTGGTCTGGACACGGTGGCTACAACTCCCTTTGTGCTTTTGTGAAGCTCAAATTCCCTTTAAATCCTTGTCAGAGATGAGGGCTTGGGAGTCTCAGCCTAGACATTCATGCCACATCAGCATTAGAGTTGTTTTGGTGCCTGAGAGACAGGGGCACCTGCAAGGGTTAACTCAAGCTGTAAAGCACTGCCTAATTTTTACAGATGGTGTGAGTGCAAGAGTGAACCTCAGACTGGCTTGGCAGTGCAGAGAGATAACTTTACATAATTCCCTGCAGATGTTGCTGCAGAATGGTTTTAATAATGAATTGTGAAGTCAAGCTAAACTCCAGCATAGAGGGAGAACTCAAAACAAATGCAGTGTTTTGTTCTGTGTTTCAAAAGCAAGTTTTCTGTGATTCTCTGGGTTGGGAAAGATGGCAGGGAATGGGACAAGGGATGGTTTGCAGAAAGCTGGGGCTGAAATGGTGCAAAGACCAATCCTTCTAATTTGTCTGCAAACCATGAATATCCACGGACCCGAGGGTGAGAGGGGGAAGGGGTGGTGGTACCAAACAACAGCTGCCCTAATGCTGCTAATGAGGGGATGGTGCAAGTGCTTGATGATGAGCAGGGCAGAGTTCTGCAGGTTGGGTCTGTCATGCACAGGCTGCCTTGGCACTGCAACCATTTTCTGCTAGGAGTCAATTCTTATACTGTGCTGTAATTTCCTTTCTGTAGGGTTATGGCTTGGATGTGCCATCATAATTTAGGTTTAAGTCTCATGAGGGATGTGCTGCCTCAACAGTGGCTGCTTGGCCACTCTGAGACTTTGCACATCTTGCTTGTGAGCACCCATTTGTGACTTCTGTGCTGCTGGGGGTGTTGCTGGAAGTTTCTCAGTCTTCTCAGTTGTTAAATCTGTTTAAGCAAAACACACATTTTTCTGTTGATGTGCTGTTTCAATGGGCTATGTTAAAGCCTTTCTTCTCTCCTTCTGAGAAGCAAGCTTGAAATGGGGGCAGAGAATTTCAGAGTGGGGGGCTGGTTTTCTGTGAGCTTGAACAAATGCTGCGATTTCTTAGTAGCTGCAGAGGTTTCTCATTTATACTATACCCTTGCACGGAGTTTATAAAGGAAATTTTTAGAAAGAAATTGTGGCTTTCATGAGTTCTGTGGTGATTAGGAACTTCAGCCTGAGTCATGTTTAGATGAAGGCCCAGCTATGGTCCCAAGCAAAAGATCTAAACTTGGCTCTGAGACTAGTGAGCCAAACCAGAGGAGCTGTATTGTGAAACGGGCTAGCACAGGGTTGGTGTCAAGGAAGTGCAATCCAGCCCTCCAAAGATGATTTTACCGTGGTTTGAATTTGGCCCAAATGTACGTTTTTAAGTGTAGGCAAGTCCTCCTTGTGCTTGTGTTCAATTTCTTTCTAAGGAAGAGTTTACGTAAACTATTCCAGTCTAATTAATATCAGCTGGAAGCCAGCTTCTCGTATTTTGTGCCTAATTATGAGTGTATGCTAAACTGTGTTTGCTTACCCATGTCAGTGCATTGCTGGAGAAATAAGGAGCAATGAAGACGTGTTTCTGAAAGGTCTGGCAGATCCTGTGTGCTCACTGCTGTGGGCTCCGTGGCAGGAGAGTCCACCTCCTGGAGGGAGAATAACTAAATTTAAACTTTCCAACCATGAGCCTCGTGAAGCAAAGTTTCCAAACCTCTGCTGGGCCAGAAGATGGAAATCTGTGTCTGAATGTGGAGAGAAAATAAATAGAGCTGCCTAGGAGCTGCCCAGGGGCATGGGAGGGGTTCTTGCTTGGGGTGCATTGTCTCCCAGCCACATGCCCCAGGGAGGAAAGCAAGGATCTGTAGCTACTGTTCTCTGGTAAAATCTGTGACAGGATTTGGAATGAATAAGGGTGACTTTCAGCACGAACACTTGAGCATTGTTCCAGCAGGGTGGCTTTTCTCTCTGCAGAGCCCAGCAGACCTTCCTTCTCCCTGTCTAGGCTGGGCTGTGGCATCCCAGCTGTGGGAGGGATGTGTGGCCACCTCACAGCTCACTGGTGTTGGTGCCCATCTCTTTGCAGCCCAGGCTGGCACCTTTGCTCATCACACGCAGGCCTCTGTGAAATTTGCTGTGTTTATGAGAGCCATCAAAGTCTGTGAACTGTTCTGAGGTGCATGTACAGAAATAGTACTGACTAATTCAGATTGTTTAATAAGTCTAACAGCAGATTAAGAGCAATAATTCATTGGGATTACATTTTAATATAGTGTAGGCAGAATCTGTTAGGGGTCTGTTCCCTTTAGGGAAGCTGGAAGGATGACAGTGGAAAGCAGTTTGCATGGTCCTGACAAAGCAGCTTTTGTTTCCTGGGGAAACTGGGGTATCACAGAAAACAACAGAAGTGGTTTGCTTACCTGTTAGACTTTTTATTTTCCTGTTGTCTTAACCCAGACCTTATCTGAATGGAAGAGAATTTAGTCATGCTCATATCTGAGAGCAGCAAGTTCTTGGGTGAGTGAGTCTTAAGTCAAAACCACTGGAGGATTCAATAAATCAGTGTAACCAAACTAGAAAAGAGGCAAGGATAGTTATAGTTGAAATGCATTTAATCTGAAACTGGCACACATATAATTTTATTAATCCACCCACAGATACGACCTAAAGGTTATCTCCACAAATATTGCTGAATACTTAACATTTTTGTAGGTACTGGTTGAAACTTGGATGTTCAGGTGGGAAGACAAGTAACTGGTGCTCATGTCCTGAAGTCAGATTTCAGTTGGCTTTTCGCTCTTTATTTCTGTTTTGTGCAGTACTTTCCAGCTTCCCAGGGTATTGAATTCAGGTCATATTTGTTAAACACCAGCTGTGGTTACAAATGCTCTAGAAGCACTTTTATATCCTGTTCTGAAATCTATGCACTTCTATGAATGCCTTTGCTGTTTCCCTCATTTGCTTTTTGTAATACTTCATATTGGGATTTGGGCAGTGTTTGTGCTGTTTCACATATGTGCACATGTACATATTTACACATACAAAGTGTTTTGATACTGTAGGTGTACATCTAGCAAGACCAGCTTGGAGAAACTGAATAAGAGAACTTGAGTCACTGTTGTCATGGATAGACTTTGAATTTCTTAAAATAAATTGATATTTGCTTCATTGCATCCTTTTTCTAGCAAGCCTGCACACTGTCACTGGGAGAGGATCTGATAGAAATGGTGTGATAGCACTAAACCCTTTCTTGTCCTAGGAAGTTGCAGAATGCCTCAAACATGCACCAGAGCTGCTGACTCTGCCGTCTTCTCTGTAGCATTTTACTGTTCTTGTTCCTCTAAATGTTGACTGAGAAACTTCTTTTGCTTCTTTTTGTAGGTTGGTGGTTTGTGAGCACAGCAGAGGAGCAGGGATGGGTCCCTGCTACATACCTAGAGTCCCAAAATGGAACCAGAGATGACTCTGATATCAACACATCTAAATTTGGGGAAGGTATGGAAAGCTTTTTCTTACCAAGAGAAAATTGATATTCACTTGCTTTATGCTTTTTTCCCCCAAGTAAGAGCTTCTAATTGGAAGAACATGCATGACAGAGCCACAGGCCATTGAAAGGAATGAGATTCAACTGTAATGGTTGCTTCTCATTAATTTCCTTTAAGTTAACCTTTGAAACTAGTTTCACTGCTGTTTGCCATGATCTGTGGTTGTGTGAAAATGTAATTTTATTTGGTATGGTCTCATTCCTCATTCTGTTAGAAGTGATATGGCATTTGTCATGTATATGTATTTAGCTGCACTGCTTTTTTTACTTTTTTTTTTTTTTTTTTTTTTTTTTTTTTTTTTTACTAAGGATGCTTAATTCAGGTTCCAGAAATGGAATAGTTCAGCATCGCACGTTCCTCAGTTCCATTATGAAAGACTAACCACATCTTAATGGGCTTCCCATGTAGCAACTGTGTACAAAGGACACTTTTATTTTGATTTGCTCCATTCTAGTGAATCTGTTGCTAAATCTAGATGCTGTTGATGTGACACTTATGTAAAATGTATGTGGAAACACAGCTGACCTTTCCTTAGCACAGGAGGGAGGCTTAGATGTGTTGGGGTGACCATCTACCCATTAAAATAGCACACAAGCAAAACAGGACTTTGTGCTGGGCTCCAAGGGTGACATCTGCAGCTTGTTGAAATCTTTGTAACTCATTTTTCCCTGCTCAAGTTTACCCATATCCTGGTTTAGAGACAGACTGGCTGTAGACTGGTAGGCCAGGAACCAGTCTTGTATGATGCAACATCTTAATGGATGCAAAAGCAGTGAGTAAAGTTTGCCTGTTACTAAAACCCAAAACTTTACTGCTCTGGTCTGCAAGCACTGAAGAATGCCTTGTCTGTTGGTCTGCAGCTTCCTTCCCTTTTCCTGACTCTTAAATATGGTGCATGCTTGACAGCCTTATTGCTTAAACTGCTTTCATTTCAAGCTCTCCTCCTCCTTTCATGTTGCCCTCTGGAGTGTACTTTACACAGGGGAGCTGCCACACAGCTCTCTGTCCTGGGCAATGAAAATTCCATCAAATATTCCTTATCTCCTTCCTCTTGGTCTCTTTCAATCCATTACACTGGTCTCTTCACCTATGGTCAGCAGTCCTGCTCCATGCCTTACTCTAAATCCAGATATGCTGAAACCTGACACTGCCCTTCCCTTTTTGCTCAGTTCCATCTCAATGACAGATCTAATTGCACAACCTCTGCAGCTGCTTTCATGTGCCCCAGATTTTGCTTGCTTGCTTTTTAGTAACTTTCTGTTCTTAACCATCTGAGCTGAGACTTCCTACTTTCTTTGTTTCTTCCCCTCCAGTTCTTCTCTACTTGGGCTATTCTTCTCCATATAATTATTTCATAGGAAAGAATTACTTGGATTCCTTGTCTTTTAAAAGGTGTATCAAAGTGACTGTACCTAGACAGAAAACTTGCCAGCTCTCTCCAAGCAGGCAGGAGAAAGGGGCTCTGATGTAACTCCACTTCTAGTGGATTAAGTGCTTTAGCCCCAGAATTCAGAGCTTATTCAAGCTTCAGAGTGACTCCAACAGACACTGACTTCCTGCAACTGTGCAATCTCTGCTTTCCCAGCTTTCAAGGACCAGGAGCTTTGTGTATGAGCCCCCTGTCCCTCCCCATTAGAACAGCCTGGAACAAGTGCACAAGCCAGGCAAACCTAGAAGTCTGCTTTGCTGTGGCAAAGATAGAGGAGAGAGAATGCATCTTATTAGTAATAATTCTGCCTCTACACAATGGTAATACTTCCATGTGTCTCCATTTAAATAGTCTGTTCCTTAAGGAAGACAAAAGTGTTTCCTCCCTGCACCTGAGCTTGCACAACATTTTTGTCTGGATGAAGGCAGACAGCTGATTTGTTACCTGGGCCTGTGTTTAGACTAACACCATGTTGCTAGGATTGGAAAACAATCAGAAAGCAATCTAGAGAAACATTTAACAGCTACAGGAGCTGCTAAAGTAAACATGTTAAAATAATCTCTGGAAAGGTGTAGACACTTGTTAATAAGCAACCTTTCTGGTGACTGTGGCATGACCAACCAAGTTCAAGTCTGGGATCAAATGGCGAAATTCAGTATTTTTAAGGAGGAAAAAGCCCTGTACAACAACATCATTGTGGCATAAAAGGGCTGTCACTGGGGATGGCCATACATTATGAGGACATGGTGTGGTGGATCTATGTGATCCTATTTTCAAGGGCTGTTCCTGGATGGGTAAATCCTCCAAACTCCCAGTGAGAAGGAGCAAGCTGACTGCTCTCTATTGACACCTTAAGCCAGTTTCTACTCCTTCTGCACCCCTCCATCCTGCAAGCCTTTACATTCTGCATTTCATTTCCTCCTTTTTTGTACAAAAACCTCTTAACACGCACAACCTTATTGCAACTTCACTTGTCTCTCTGCTGTAATCTGTGTGTCCAGAGAGGTGTCTTGTGTTGTCTTTTGAGTAGCATGTGTATATCTGGCAGTCTCATGTCCTCTTGATTGGAGGAAAGTCACCAGGTTGAATGTGCTCATCCCTTGTCCCTCCATGGGCTTCCAGGAGGATCACTGATTTCCGTGAGCCTATGCCACAGCTGTCTATAATCTTGAGACTGGGCTCATCTGAAAATTTGTGGTTGATTATTTACCATCACAGGATCAAAGGGAAGTACAGAGTACCAGAGACTAGATAAAGTACCTGTTCAACACCATTCACCATACCTCCACTTAGGGTGGCATGGAAAGATTTGAGCCTTACAGCAAAGGAGAAATTGAGGAGAATGAGCTGCATGTAAAAGTCTGGTCGAAGTCCCTGACAGATATGAAGGACAAAAAGTCAAATGCCACTCTTTGGTGAAGTTACTATTTTTCTTATCCAGTTAATGATTTCTCAATCAAATAATTTTACAGTGCCTGATTGTCTGCAGAGCACAGTTCTAGAAGACAATGGTGTCCACTCCATTATGAGGGTATAATCCCTGAATAAGTGCACATATGCAGAATTGAATTATTGTTAATGATGTGATATCAAATTTTATGAACAGCTTCCCAGAACCACTGGTAAAATGATTGTGTTTGCACTTGAGCTATCATTGCCTTGCAACATGTTGCATCACTTTGCAGTCACACCAAGCACCTGTGCAATAGTAGCCAACTTGGGATGGAAGCCCTTGAAGGGAAAAAATGTGTTTGTCTGTGTTTCTGTGCCAATCTAATAGTTCCAGTGTCTTTCACACCTGTACAGGCAGAAGAAGAAACTGAATAGATATCTAAGTATGTGGTCCAGAAAACAAGTGGTGTCCTCTGTGCACAGCTGCTCTCACAGTGCCATTTCCATAAGTGTCTTGTCTTTGTTTATACTTTAAGCATAAGTTATTGTTTGAGTATGTAACTAACACTCAGTCCTGGCTTGTTAGCTTCTTGAGCCTGCTCAGTATTTGCAAGGTTAGTTTTTTTCCCTATATCATAATCTGCATATTAGAAGTTTTGATCTGAGAACCATCTGTGGCAATGAATGCAAGTCATGTCTTGCAAGCACATCAGACACTTTTCACTTGGGTTCAGTTCCTGAGTGCTGCTGTTATGAGGGAGCCTACATAAGAGCTTGGGAGTTTGCTTATAGTGTGATAATTTTTCTTAGAGAGGTTTAGAGCCCTGTTGGGTTTGATGTCACATGAATTAGGCTGAGTTATCCAAAGATCATGCAGCTGAATTAGAAGATGCAACAGCAGTGATGATGTGTCTTGCCACTGCACTCTCCTTGGACAAGTTGTCTTTGGTTGTGTAGCTTGTTTTGGAGTGTGTATATGTTTTTGATACTTTTATTTTAATTAATACTTTTTAAGAAAAGCCAATAGCAAGAGTTCTGGATGGCTGACATTGCTCAAGCTCAAGAAGTTAACTTGTTCCACTGCACTGTATAACCTAAACCAAAACATTACATCCCACCTAACCCATTCCCACTAACAAGACCAGTGCTTGTAAATACCATGTTTTGTTTTTATTCCTCACCCTCCCATCATTTTTTTTCTGCTTTTTTTTTCCCTTTGTTTTGTTCCCATCCATGTTCCAAACTAGTTTCTAAGCGGCGCAAGGCTCACCTGCGGCGCCTGGACCGGCGATGGACGCTGGGCGGGATTGTCAACAGGCAGCAGAGCCGAGGTGAACTCACAGCTTCCTCTGGCACCAGCACTCAGGGGCCACCAAAACCACACTGCAGCTTCAGCTGTTGTGTGCTGGGACCTGCATCTCTGGTACTTTGGTAGAGAGGGGCCACAGCTGCAGAGCTGGGGTGTGAATTTTGTGCTTGACGGTGTCAGAGCCAGGATCAGGCACCCCAGCAGCTGGAGGCTGCCAGACAAGGGTAGCTCTGCAGCCTGACTCTGTGCTGTTGGGGAAGCTCACATCTGTTGTGTTTTAACTTGGGCATCTTTGTGCTCAGTCTTTGCTGCCTCAGTAAGGACAAATGATACTTTGAGGGCTGGTAAAATGAGTTGAATGCCAAAAAGCCATGGTCAGAGATGTGCACTCTGGAAAAGGGTGTGGTGTGGAAAGATGAAAATCATGCCAGTTGCAGTACCTCTCTTCCTTGCAAGCAGTGATTGGTACTAAACAGATGCTCAAGAACTTCTTGGAGTTTTTGGCATCATTCCTAGGTATTGAAAATGCTACCAACAACAGCATTTAAATTTTTTTGGTTTGTTCTTTGTTTTTTTAGCTTTTGCTGGTCTAACAGTGAGTATGGCAGGGTAGGGGGTGAACACTTTGTGTTTGGGTAAAGTCTGAGGAACCCTCTAAACAAAGTATTTCTTAAGAGCAGGTGAATCATCTTTCCCAAAGCAAAGGTATCCCTGTCTATCTCCTGCTCCACTTGGAAAACCATCCAGATGTATTCATTGCACTTGGGAAAGGAAAGGGGGGGACATTTGCACCTCTGTAATTTTCAGACAACCTCACTGAGGGAATGGATTTGTATGTAAGTGCCAGAGATTATTCTCAGTTCATGGAAAGGTGCCTTTTCCTATGAAGGAGAGAATGTACTTTTAAAGTGGCAGATTTACCTTCTGGATTTGGTGATGTGCTGTGTGCAACTCCTGTCTCAAGCACATCCAGATTTCAGTGACCCTTTAACATCACTTCAAATTATTATTATTGAGGGAACAAAGGCAACAAGAGTTCTTCAATGTTCTTCCTGCCATAGCTTGGCCCTGCAGCAACTGAAACTACCTTCATAAGACAAGGTCTTGCTTCTCAGCCACCAAATGCATTCTGAAGGCACCAAAAACCATCATAAGAACACATACTGTCTTGGGGGAAAAAAAAAGTTCTTATTTCTGTACCCCAACTGTTTGGGAGCTCCTTACTTTGTTTTGTCAGACTCTGCTAGATGTTTTCTGGCAATTTAACTGGGAGAATTTATGGGAATCAGTTTTCTAAACAATTTATTTACTGGTGAAAACAAATGCATTCTTTCATATTCATACTGTATTGTAAACAAAGCTCTATAAAATATTAAGACTGCATATCCAGTCCCTCAGCAGTCAGCTGCTCATACTCAAGGACCTAAGTTACATTCCCAAGTTATCCCACTTGCATTCTGATGCCCACCATCTGTGTGCATCTTCTCCAGACCTGCTCTCTGAGCAGTGGCAGTGTCCTCCCTGGCAGTCCTCCCCAGTACAGGCTCCCCTAATTTCTTCAATCCTTGCCTTTTTCTTGCTTCATTACAGTTTCTTCCCTATTAGGCCCAAGCAGGGCTGGGGTTTTGAGGGTGTTGGAGAATATGTGCTTTATCTTAAACTGAATCTTGGTACTTGACTTGGCACAGACTTCAGCAATCTATGATTCTGTCCAAGGTTTGGGGCACCCTGTGTGACTGAGCTGCTTCTATAAGGTCTCTCCAATGTATTTCAACCACAGCTAGCCAGGCTGGCTAAAAATAAGCTGTTTAATGTCATCAGAAATGATAGGTTAGGGAATGCTTACAAGAGCAGGCTTATTGGAAGTAAAGAAAGTGACTTGAATTAATGGGCACAAGTTGGAGACAGTGGCTTCATGATCTGGCAGAGCTGCAGCCTGTGCAGACATCTGTGCCTTCCAAACTGCAGTTGTTGAAAGTATGAGTCTCTCTGGGTGTCCAGCCTGCTGTTCTCTAACAGAGCACAGTTTATATGAGGTCAGGAGACATTTTCTCCCATCTTCCCCTCCCATCCCAGCCCAGAAGAGTTCTAACAAGGCCAAATTTGGGTGGGTTTGCACTGAAATGACTGAATGCATGAAGTGTACATATGCACCCCCCTGCCAACCTTCAAGTCCTTGCTCCAAAGCACAGAAGAACTCAAGTTGTTCAAACAGGAGTTTGCCAGAATTGTTCAACACAAACAGAACAGCTTCCCCTTCCCCACTTGGCCTCTTCCTTGGAAACAAACTCAATTAAACATTTTGGCTGAAATTCTTCCCACCCAGCAATATTCTGCTTGAAATAGTCCTTGCTTGGAAGGGTTAGCTCCAGGAGTTCACTGGAGTTTAAAAGCAAGGAGTAAAGGATGCCTCTCTTTGTATTTATGCTTGGGTACCACTAAGAAGCATTTTTATCAGTTAGGCCTGTCATGGAAGCACTTTAAGTCCAGAATCAAAGGAATTAAGCATTTTCTGAAGGGCAGAATTTTCTAAGTGACTTGAATATTAAAAACACTGAGAAAGCCTGAGTGTAGAAAGGAAGAGTGCTTCCCTGTTAGACTGCCTAATGGGAGAGAATTATTAGGGGTAACATATGGCTTAATTATTTCTACCCTTTCCAAAGCTATTTGAAGAGGCTGGGCATCTCTGATCTCCAGGTATTTGGGAGCAATGCTACTGGATCTGTGAATAAGAAACATGAAAGACAAATTGTTGAATATCATGATAGTGCTCCTTTTTTAAATATGAAAAAAATCTGCAAAAAGAACAGCTGTAGTCTGTTTCTACAAAGAGAAACAGATGACTTTTGTTGCTGAACTTTTCTCTTTAAAATGGTCTGTGGTGTGCCCAGATCTAAGAGATTACATTGGTTTGTGTTTCTTATGTAGCTGCAAAGCTTGTGGGTTTTTTAATGTTAAATGTTATACATTTTCTAAACTTTTTGCTGTACATTCTGAAACTCCAGTAATACAAATATGGATTGTGAGGAGAAGCCTGAAAGTGTGTAGTTTTCCTCAGACTTGACACTCGTTAGACCTGCAAGCTGCAGAGGTCTTGTTTTGTACAGGGTTAAATAGTAATTCTGCACATGCATTTATTGGGAACTTCCCCTGGAAGGGAACTTTGGATTATTTACAGGCTAACTTAATGAAAAGTCATTTGTGCTTTTACAGTTTGATTGGTAAAATTGGGAGGTTACATGCCTGTCTTCTATGCCAGATATCTGACCTAAGTTATTGCTGCTTTGGTTTTGTGCCCAGTGCTTTCAACTGGAGCTGTTACAATGCAGGAAAGCACTTTAAAGTTATTTATACCAACAATATAGTGACATATGGGCTGAATTTCTGCCAAATGAGCCAATTATTTAGGAGTAGTTCCTAGCACAAGCAATAAGCTATTCATTGAAAGAGTTAAAGCTAGAACTTCCTAATGCCTGCCTATCTTGGGGAAAGAGAGCTGGATGGGAAAGGTAGTGTGTAGAGGGAAGGCAGCCATGTAACCCAGTGGTCTTGATACTTGAACCTCATCCTGAGTTGGTCTTAATACTGGAATCCCATGTCCCAGCCCAGCTGGGTGGTTCTGCAGCCAGTTCTGTAACTGTGGGAAGAGCACTTGATCAGTGCTGGTAATCCAGCCTGGCTGATGTGCTTTGTGCTCTTTCCCTTTCCTGCATCTCACCAGAGCTGCTCTGCCCTCTTAGTCTCCTCTATGGGACTTCCCCCTTTGTTTTCACTCTTCCCTGCTTGTGCCTGATGGTGATGAAAATTTTGTCAATCACAGCACAAGGCTGTGAGTGACAATGCTGTGTTAATTCAAGCTGGCACAGAGCAGCTTCAGACTTAGTTTGTTCTCTCCTTTGGTTGGGTTTTTTTTTACTTTGATTTGGTTTTTGTTTTGTATTTTTTTACTCTGTTCTCCAAGGAAAGTAGTAAATGGTTATTGCTCCTTGCTTGGTTGAAGTAAGAGCATGCGCAGTACAAAGCTGTTTAGAAGAAATGTCATTATTGTTCTTTTCTATCTGTTGGCATAAGGTTTTCTGTTATTTAAAACAGAAAAGACAGGGAGGGGAAGAGGGACAAAGGGTGAAGAGCTTCTGTCTGCAGATGAACACATTTGATAACTGTGGACAGTCATTCTCTCCCTGCATATTTAGGCAAGTAGAACAAAGTGCATGTTGAATTAATGCATCTCTTTCTGGAACAGCGAGACTTTTTCCAGAGGCAGGTCTGACAAAGGGGGGGTGGAGCAGAGGAGGGGGGAGGGCAAACACAGACTGCTGACAGAGGGGAAAGTATTTTGAAAGAAAATTCTTCTGTGGTTTGGAAGATGTAGGTTTGGGGCTGTTGCATTTTGCTGAGAAATCATTAATTGGTTAATTTCTAGCCCAGTTTCCCCCTACCCCTGCTGGCATATCAAATCAGAATGGGGTCACAGAAAGTTGGGGGCATGTACAAGCACCAGCTGAGCAAAGGAAATGACTCCCTTATTTGGTTGGCTCCTGAAGTGCTGCTGATAACTTCCACGCTTATTAATGGAGGAGAAAAGAGAAAACTTAGAAAATAGAGGTGAAGGAGAGGAATGTGAAATGGGGTGCTCAGAACTTGGAACAGAAACGTCTCAGCACTGGCTGTTTGCCTGGGAAAGATGAGACTGATTGTGCAGGGCTGGAACCACGTTTGGTGTTTCAGCTGCTAAAGGCAAGGCTCCTGTCCCAAATAGTTTACAGCCTAAACAAAAGGAAGGAAATCCATGCATCAAAGGAGCGTGGGCAAGTGGCAATTTGGCATGAATGTTATTGCAACCAAAGGGCCTTTCACAGTGTAAAATGATCCTTATTCAGTATTTTTAAAAGCTTTTACAGAAGGACTAAAACTGAGCTTGTTTGGTAAGGCAGGAAATCAGGGTAGGTAAGGCTTATTTTAGGAAGGATTTGAGAGCTTCAGGTTATTTGATGCCATCAAGGAAGCAGCCTGCTCAGGTTGATCATAGGCATCATATGAAAGGCACGAGGCTGAGTGGGAAAAGATCACAGAAAATGAAGGAGTGGGAAATCCACGACTGTGTGAGTGTTTGTAGTAGAACATTAAAGCAAGGCACAGCACACAGGCTTGTAAATTCAAGATGGAACAACTGAATTAGGAATGCATTTGGTTGGTGTCTGGCTGAAATGCCAGAGCACTGCTGTGCCAAGAGCTTTGTGCAGGAGCAGTGTGTGCTGGAAGGCTGGGAAGGGAGCAGAGCAGGCAGGAGGTGTCTGTAGAGGCTGTGCAAGAGTCACTGGAGGGCCAGTGAGGAGCAGCAGTGGTGGAGGACTTTGAAAATGTCAGGATAAGTCACCTTGGTGACAGACTAGGAGGAATCCGAAATAATCAGTGCTCAGGGATTTGGGAAGATAGAAAAAGGAAGATTTGGAAAGAGCTAGTGAAGCTCTGTTACAATTCGAGCTGTAAAACCACAGGTCTGCTTTCCTTGATCTGACATTAAGTATAAATCCAGACAGCCAGAGGAGGGACCAAGTTGCCATGTCAAGACACCTCATAACTTCAATGTAGAGTGTGTGTATGCACAGTCACACATGAAAAATATGGAATTTTGGTTTGACAGATGGGATTGGAGGAGCCTCACAGGGTGTTAAGTTCAGTGTCTTGCTTTGTCAGCCAAGTAGGTACAATTTCTTCAGGAGGGAATGGAACTTCATCTTAGCTGTCCTGAGGTTTTTCCTGTGGGAGGAACAGGTCACCTGGTATGGAAAATGCAATAACCAATGCTTAAAAATTCTTCAGAGATTCCCTTTTTAATACCTGACAGAAATGCATCAGGTGAAACAAAAGAAAACTTATTTGGAAATAGGTTGTTTAAAGGGAATCTGTTGGAATGTACCCAATTTGCTCACTATGTACAACCTGCAGCCCTACACAAAAGGTGAAAACAAAAAGCACAGTTGTCAAGGTCTGCAATTTTCCAAAAAAATTGTCATTGACATTAAGTCCTCCTAAGAAGTCAAATCATTTTCTACAGCCAGTATGCTGTATCACAGCCAGTGAACAGGCTGGGCAAGACAGAAGGAATATTTCAGTCCTTATTACACTGTGATGCAGAGGTGACCTATTGCTACTTGATGAGCATTGCCAAGGTGGCTGCAGGTCATCTTGCTCTGCTGTAAATCATATCATGGTTTAATAGCTGCATTATAAATTCTTTTTATGTGAAAAGTTGCACTTCATTAAACTGCATCTTAAAATGGGTGGGACAAGAAACATGGGTGTGCTTAAACTGTCCTAGCCAGGTTTTAGATCAAGTTTTATATGGGTTGCCTTGACTCTGCTCTGCATTCAACAACTGATTTTAAAGTGGCTTTTTAGTTTTAGAGCTATAGCTATTTCTGTATAGAAAA
This sequence comes from Erithacus rubecula, assembly GCF_903797595.1. NCBI lineage: Eukaryota > Metazoa > Chordata > Aves > Passeriformes > Muscicapidae > Erithacus > Erithacus rubecula. Next base: position 23,356,178 of record NC_136660.1, on the reverse strand, counting down.
AGCCTAAGCTTGGCAGAACACTGTGGTGTTGCTGGAGGAACACAAAATGGCTGTGTTCTTGTTTTGGTGGGTATATTTTTGTTTTCCTTCCTTTTTGCTTCTTTTGTCCTCTTCTAGTGGTCACAGAAGGACATTAGATGTTAATGACTTGTGAGAAAGTGACCCCTAACACTCAAATACCAGTGTCTGTACCAGGTCTGTTCTGTACATCTGTGTAGACCATGTAGTGTGTGGCTGTAATGCAGGGCACTGTACAGCTCAGATCTTTTGTCCTGTACATGTGCACACCTTCCAGCTGGACAGCTGTACCTGTGCTACATTGGAGGGAAATCTTTGCTGCTAGATAAAGCCCTCTCTGTAGGATTGTGGGCTGTTCCAAGGACATAAATACTGTTCTCTGCTCTCCTTGCTGTTCTCCCAGTGTTCCATCAAGATCTGTCTCAGTTCCTAGTTCTCTACTGTATTTATTCAGGAGATTTGAGTTAGAATCAGAGCTAAATAGAAGCCTGCCTCCTTTTGGGAAGGAGGAGAGGAAAGAGGAGAAAGATACATTGACAGGGAATTGAGGCTTTGGAAAAGGAGTGGACTGAGCACTGGGTTGTCACAGTGTCAGGGAGGGCTGGGCAGAGCACAGCTACAGCAGCAAGGTGTGAGCTGGGTGGGTGAAATAGTGCAAAAAATCTGATTGCACATATTTTAAATAGTGTCTGTGTCTGGGGAGGAGAGCAAATGACCCATGCTAATCCTTTCCTTCCAACCTAAGTAGGTTGCAGTTGGATAATGCATGATGTGTCAGATGTGTATTGTAGCTCTTTGCCAAATGGGCTTTGCTTGTTCATGCATGCCTTGCTCAGATTTACTAGGGCAGCTCAAAATCCAGAGAGGAGCCTCCTTCAACTCAGCTGGGGAAGGTGTCTTTGGCCTGAAAATTAGTGGTAAAGAAATGGGAGTGAAGTTGGCTAGCTGAGCAATTAAAGATCTCTGGATGTCACTGAGAGCAGAGCTGCCTTCTTGCCATTTTCATCTCGAAGGGGGTAAGACTTTTATCCCATTGTTTCTAAATGCAGCCTTTTAGCTGGTGTATGTGCTTTGTAGCATGTAGTAAAGTTTATTCTGCCCACTTGACCTCAACACTGAGGTTGATGTAATAGAAGCTGCAGCTGGGGAATAGAAATTATCCTTTTGTTTGTCTTGTTTTTTTTTTTTCCTGGTAATTCTTAAAGTCAAAACTCAATGAACCAAAATTATATGGTTTTGTATTCTCTGTAGATTTGGGCATATAACTTCAATAGTAGGTCTGGGATGGTTCACTGACTTCTGATTTATACTATTGCCTGTCACAGAAGCTGAATGAAACCAGCATGATATATCAGATTTGTCAGTGTAACTCAGAGCAGTGTCATCCTGCTGTTGATGCTCTGTTGATTCTCTCATGAAACCATTTATCCATGTTAAGTCTTCACAGTAACATTACATATCAGTCATGAAGTGTCAAATATCTTCTCTTAAAGACTTCTGAATAATAATCTGATATGTTGAATGCTGTTATCAGTCCTCTTCAGTGGCACATCCACTGAGAGCTCCCCTGCTCCCTTCTGCAAATCTTGGTTTATACAAAGTGTCCACTGGCTAGAGATAATCTCTGAGAAACAAAACAGAGTTTACACTTTGATTACAAGGGGGCTCATATCTCCAGAATACTGTTTAAGTTATAAACCTCATGTATGTTTGTGGTATCTTCTGCAGCATTGACAGAAACCAAATGTGTATAATCTTGGAAATGTAGTTTTTTGCTGTCAAAGTACTTTGCAAGGGGAAATTGTAATAGTGGCTTTAATCTGCTGGCTTAAAAATAGAGCTGCTAAACAAAAACATTATGGGACCTTCTTTTCTAGAGTTGATTTTTAACACTTTTGATTGTGTTACTTCATGGCAGATCCCTTTTCTCTCTTGTCCCTCCCTGTTTCTATGCACTCATTTTTTTGAGTTCTCCTGTATAGGGAGGAGTCATCTAAAGGGCTTTTCTCTCAAAAAGCAGTAGTCTTGAGTTGAAAGCCACAGGACTGAAGATGTAAGCAGTGAAGGTGCTCATGGACAGGATGAGACGGGCAGTTCAGAAGAGCCCTGCTCTTTCTCCTGGGTGATCAGTTGGTTGTGATGGGTGACCACTGCCTCAATCCCTCACACAGAGGTTTGGAAGGTTGTGTTGGAAGCTAGGAATGAGCACCCTGTGCATGGTTGTCTGCAGAAAAAGGGAAGCCACATCCCTGAAGAGTGAGACCACTCTGCCCATAAGTGGAGCCAAACAGCTGACTTTAGCTGAAGCAGAGCCTGGTGTTTGTGTGGAGGAAAAATAGAATAAACACAGCAATTTCTGTGGGAGTTGAAGTGGCAAGGGTGACCTCTGACAGCCTGGCTTATAAAGCAGCTTTGGTATGGGGGAAAGAAAAAAAGAGGGCCTTCTTCCAAGACTCAGCAAATATATGCTTAGCTCAGTATTTCTGTCCTAGAAACATCCCTGGAAGTGTCTAAAACAATGTCTATCTGGACAGAGCAGTTCTGAACTTTCCCTTGGCCTCACAGGGACAAGATCTAGCTGCCCAGGGTTCTTCTGCAGTTCAGTTTAGTGCTTTGCATACAGTGGAAACCAGACATGGAGCTCCTTCTGCAGCAAACTTGAAAACAGAGGAAAAATTAGTGCAATTCTACCACCCAGAGCAGAAACCTAGCCAGGAAAACTGTCCTGTCCTGTGGCTTGGAATCTGGGATTTCATTTGCCAGGCCCATCTTGCAGTGGAGTATTTCTGTGAGGAAGGTGTCATTTGCTGATGGTGCTAATTACAAACTAGCTGGAATTTCTTACCAGTGGTAAGCCAGTTAAGGACCTCTCCTAGGGGAGAGCAGCAGAGAGTCTTTTCCTCTTGGTAGCAAAGGATTTGGCAGATTTTTCCCCATCAGAATTAGAAGGATCCAAATGTGACCAGTCAAGGGAACTTGGCTTCAGAGATGTAGCTTTGCTGAATTCACTACCAATAGATGCTCTGTCAACATTACTTTCCCTTTTCTGAGGTAAGGGCTTACTTTGTCTCAGTAAGGGCTTTGGTTTGTTTTTCATTAAAGTTTCTATGCTTCACCCAGCAACAAAATGCAGTTGAGCCACAAAACCAAACAGCTGCTTGAATCTGTTTTACTGGTTTTAAGAGTGTTCACTTCAAGCTGCTGCAACCTTTTCATAGCTCCTTTGTTCTGCAGTGATCAGGAGCTTTGGATTCACTTCATTTCCTGCCCATTCCTCTGCACTGACAGCCCTCCATTTGTTCTTTCCCTTCCTTGTTGTCACTGCTGGTAGAAAGTGCTGGGAAGGCTGGCTGGGGTGCACTTATTTGCTTTCCTTTCCTGCCTTTAATCTAGCTACAGGAACTCATGCTGCCACATGCACCATAGTTTGGGTTGAGGAGAGTTTTATGACAATTTCCATGCCTTCTGCTGCAAAGGAAGGATGGTAGTTTGAGTTTTCAATGGCAGGTGTAATTTTTTTAAGCTCCAAAGGGAAAGGTTGGCCTTGGGTGTAATGGGAATGCTGCATTAAATGACTCTGGGTAGGTGGAAGAAGTTGACAAGTGTCTGTTCTGCTCTGCTTATTGGCTTGCTGTCAGCAAGTCTGCTTAAAACCTACCCAGATGAGAAGGGGACAGATGCTGGAGATGAATGGGGATGCTAGGTTTTTGGCTCAAACACCATACCTGAAATCCAGTCTGTGCTTTTGAAGTGCGTGTCTTAGTTCTGACCCTCCTTCCCCAGTGCCACACGTGCTTTTCTCTGGAGTGAGTTTAGCAAAAATATGTTTCTAAAACACTTCACAACCCATGGATGCAAATGCTGCGTCGTCTCCTGTCATGTGAAAACCTCTTCTGTTCTTCTGTCAGTTTTGTTTTAATGTTTCAAGCTCGTTGCTGTAGAGCTTTGCTGCCTGGGAGGCGCAGGGAGGGCGGTGTGCTGGGCCAGCCCTCTGGGCTGGGGAGCCGTGTCCCCCTGGGATGCAGGGCTCGGGTTTCGGTAACACGATGCTCCATGCAGCCATGTGTGTGAGCAAGGAGCCAACTGGCTGCAGCTCCCGCGGTGATGCTCGGCTGATTTGGCAGCCAGACTGATTCTGTCAAGTTACAGTACGGGAGTGAAGTCCAGCTTCAAATCCTCTCCCTTACCCGCTCGAGGAACTTGGAGGGGGGAGGGAGGTGGGAAGAAGAGGGGGGGAAACTCTCTGGGGACTTTGTGTCATTATTGGCATGGAAACCTTTTGTGATTATCAGCAGCAGGGTAGTGGCAAGGGGCTGATTATCTGTCATGTCGTCAGCATAAATAACCCGTGGGCCCCTGAGCAGGGCTCCGCCTTTGGTAATGGCTTCACGTAATCGCTGCAGAGCAGCTTAAAAGCAAGCAGTGCAGAAAAACAGCTGGGCTGATGCTCACACTAACTCATGTTGCCTTTTCTCCCCTCACTAGAAGAGAAATATGTCACCATCCAGCCGTATGCCAGCCAGGGGAAGGATGAGATTGGGTTCGAGAAAGGGGTCACCGTGGAGGTCATCCAGAAGAACCTGGAAGGATGGTGGTACATCAGGTAAAGGAGCCCTGCAGCCTGCAGTGAGCTTTTCTGGTCATTCACTCATTGTTAGCCTGTAAATCGTTCTGTAGATGGACAGGGAAGCCCAAATTGTTCATAATGCCTCTTGAAGAAATGTAAAGGAAAGTCTGAGGTGATACAATGGTGACTAAAGTAACACTGCAGTGTCTGCAAAGGCTGTGGACCATTCCAGTGAGGAAATGCCTTAACTTGCAGTTTTAGAGGGGTTTTTTTTTTCATGTTTCAAGTTAAAAGCCCATATCTGAGTTCAGATCTGTGAGACCTAACAAGGCTTTCTGTTGTATATAATTTTAATGTGTTTCCAGTATAAGAGTTATTCTGCAACCTATTTAAATCTATTTATAGCAATGCTGAAAGGCTGATTGTGATCTCTTGAGCTGTTTGGGGCAGCTACTTTTAGGGATATGAGGTCAGATTGCTGGCTATAGCCCTTTTGCAAGTTTACCAATGGTTTCAGCTAATTTGCTTTGATTTTTGTCTGTCCATGTTAGATATTCCTAACGTAGAGGGACTGCATTCCAAGGGCAGGTGAAGTTCTCATTGTGTATTGTATTTTGTTTTGTATTTGGAACAGCAGTCCTAGCAGAGAGTTTTGACTTGAGAATCTCCTTTGTAAATGCTCATGGGGAGACTTTAGGTTAGATATTGTCTCAGTGATGTAGGGTGTCAGGATGAGCAATTGATGAGAGCTTTCTTCATCTAGGTTCACACAGCATTTAGATTTTAGTGCTCTGTATGGTTCTTCCACTTGTCTTGTATCTGCATCTGAACCTGTCAGTGCTGACATCCTATTTCTCTTCAAACAAGATGTGATGCAACAGGTTGCTTAAAATAGAGGTTTATCTCTCAGCAGTGTAGAACATCTCATATAGTCATCTTTTTCCATTCAACATGTAATTATAGGGATTTTTTTCCTCTTCCCCTCCCCAAGTTATAGCTTGCTTTTGTTTGAATGCTGCTTGATTTATTGGCTGTGAATGAGGACTGTGAAAATGCTGACTGAAGCAACGTTGTTGTTTTTCTTGATTTCCCTTACTTAGAAGAAAAAAAAAAAAAGTCAGATTTCTACCTAATGATCCCATGGAGCAAATACACTAATAAAGATAGCAGTGGAGTCAGGAAGGCACTCTAGATAGGAGGAACTCAAAAATGCCTGAGTTTGGTCAGGTCACATTTTTTTCTCTGTTAATCATCTACAGAAGTGGAATCCAAAGTTTCCAAAGATAGGGGGATTGAGCCCATAGGTTTTTCTGAGGGGAGAACCACTGCAAGACACTTCTAGTTGAATTTTTTATTCTCTTTCTGCAATGTAGCCTGGTTACTACTCTAGGTTTCCCTTTGCCATGTTAACACTCCTACAATCATCTGCATTTTTTCCCCCCTTTTTCTCCCACACTCCTTTGAGTCAACCCAAAAGACACATTTTTGTGTGCACCAGGGGTGCCTTCTGGAACATGATGACACTTGCTGCAGTGGTTTCCATGGCATCTTCATCCATGGCAATCTGCTGGAAGGACAGTGCATGCCCCAGCCACCCCATGATAGTTGGGGACTGCAGCATGTGCTCACTCGGTGCCTTTTTGGCACTGAAAAATGATTTGAGAAATCCCTCTTCTTGTTGGAAGATGTTATGTGCTCCCCAAATGTGTGACAAGTATATGGGGTGCCAGCTGTGCTCCTCTCTGCTGCTTTGCAGCACTGTGCTGCTTTCTTGCTGGAGGATAAACTCTTAGAAACAGGGTTTATTTTCCATAGGCAACACCTCCAGAAATGTGATGATGTGATCCATCCCAAATGTTGATGAGGTGATGCCAGCTGGTCCTTTGCAGCCTGGGTAGCTGATCTCCAGCTTGTTGTGCTGTTTATTGCATGTAAACTGCCCTGAATGCTGTTAGTATCTCCCAGAAAAGGATTCCCTTCCTGCAGAAATTTGCTTCTCTGAGTATTGAGTGCCTTCAAAGGAGCCACTCCTCCTCCTGTTGTGAGTGTGAGGGGAGAGGGAGCAGGAGGAGAATGCAGTTGAACCCTGGGTGGATAACAGACTGAACACACTTCAGTGTGTAGAGAGAAAAACAAATTCAGTAGTTTGTAAATGGAATCCACCTTAAAGACATTAGCTTGTTCCACCTTAAATATGTAATTTCTACAAATTCTTGGCCATGTGCTGATCCTCATTTCCTGTCCTTCTTTTTCTTTTTTTTTTTTTTTTTTTTTTTTTTTTTTTTTTTTTTTTTTTTCTTTTTTTTTCTTTTTTTTCCTAGTTTGCTTCCCTCTGGAGTAATTCCAGTGCTCTGGAGCTGGAAAGCAGATGTGACTCTCAGACTTACAGAGGCACTTCTAACTTTTTTTAAACATTCCTATGGTTTTAATCCGTTTTTTCCTTAATGTAATATAAACAGGGAGGGTTTTGGAAGCATGGAGGAACCAAATTACTGCACCTAATTCTGAGACCCTTCCAATCCAATGCTGTACAAGCTAGAGCCAATATTGGTGTCTGTCTTTATTTTGCCTCACATGCATTATGACTTAAAAAAAAAAAAAAAATCAGGACTAGGGAGAAATGGAAGAAAGGCTTTGTCCTGGGATTGTGCTTACTCTTGTGTTGAGTTGAGTAGATCTGTGCTTCCCAGTGTGCCCATTTCTGCCATTAACATCCATCATTTAGATCTCACTTTGCCTCCAGGTGACAGCAGTAGATACAATCTTGTGGTGCCCAAGTGGGCTGACTGCAGTTGGTACCAATATTCTAAGTAAAGCTTTTGTTATTTGCCTCCATCTCCTTCATTTTGTGCTTGCTCTGAGCCTCAGCCCACAAGAATGAAGCACAGCTGGGAGGTGCTGGCAGCACTGAAATAATGAGGAATCTAGGATGGGGTTTGAAATGTCTCCAGTAGGTTCTGAATATAAAGGAAGGAAGGATACTTGTGATTCAACTCTTCAGATGTGAAATGAAAATTGTTACTGGTTCAGAGCTTTGCTGAAATTGATTAACAGTTGTTTTAGTTCTTTCACCTATAAAATGGGAAGATCAAGGAGTCTTTAAGGTTATTCTTCAAAGGGCTTAAAGATTAACAAATTCAAGGACTAAGGTAAAAAATGTAAACATATTTCACTTGCGTAAGTAGTTTTTATTTGTGATATTGCATAAATAAACCAGTAGTTTCTGGTAACAATTGCTCAGCATTAACTTCAGGTTGAATTGGCTAACACAGAAGAAGTAGCCTACAGCAGCCTCTCTACTGAGGGCATGATGCTGCCCAGAGTTACTGACTGTCCATCTGTTCTGCAATTCTTTGGGAGAAGCTGTGTGAGATCAGAGGTGTTTGTAACAGTGGGGTTACACAAATCCAAATACATTCAGCTGGCAGAAGAACTGACAGCCACTACAGAACCTGCTTATGGCTGCCTTGCTGATCTTAAACATGTTAAGTCTCCCACAAACTAAGATGGATGTAAGCTGTTTTTTCTTGCTGATTTTGCACAGCCAAGCTCTGTTGAAAGTAACCTTTAGAACTGGAGTGCTCAGTGCATTGACCACTGTGGCTTTCTCATAGATGGACACCTCTCCACCTCCACATGGTATAAACTCACAAATGTCCTTTAAAAAAACTTACTTGGTGTGAAAGCAGCAGAGAGCATTGGTCAGCAGCTCTGCAAAAGGGAATGAAGCCAAAAGTCTAAGGGCTGGAAAATGGCACTGGGTGATGCCTGGACACAACAGGAATTCTGGCATGTACTGAGGCCTTTTTTTCCTTTTCCTTTTTTTGGTTTGGTTTGAGGCCTAGCAGAAAGGGGACAGGATTGAATAGATCCAAATTGCTTCTTGACATAGTATCACACAGTGGAAGCTGTTACTCTTTTTGAAGTCACATCAAGTTAATACCAGGTTACTTGCTACTTCTTGTTCTCCACACATCACAGAAAGCTCAGAGCTCTTGGGGTGCTTTCCTTTGGCACCAGAGAAATTGGAAAAACTTGCCACTAAACTCCCTGAGCAGGAGAGATCATACATCTTTACCTTCATGTGTGACACAAGCAAGTGTGTAGGGAGAAGCAGAATCTCTAGTATCTTCCTGGTCTGGGTGGGCGAGGAGGAAAAGGCAGAATTTTGGACAGAAATATCCTTGTAGTCATTGCTAGAAGTATAACAATTGTATTTGCTTTTATACAGGAAGAGAAATAAAGTCTAGAGAATCAAATCTACACTGCATTTTCCTGTTCTCCCTGTAAATTCCCAGAACCACTCTCAAGTGTGTGGATGTGGTGAGGGAGACCAGGATGAGATTGGATGCAGAGATCTCACTGGAAACCTCAGAATCCAAGTGTTGTCATGACAATGGTGCTCACCTGCCAGAAAATGATTTGTTCCTATCCCATGTGCCCCAGCTCCTTCCTCTGCTGTCTAATGAGGCTCCCTTTTCAATAAAGAGCCCTAGAGTCCTACTGTTTTAACATTCGTGTTTCCTGCAGATTTCCTGAGCACCAGGATGTAATGGTGCCTGGTTTCTCACTTACAGTTCAAGTCCCTGCTTTGGGTATCTTGAGAGATTAGAGAAAAGGTTTTCAGTGACTCTCACTGTAGCAAGTTAGGGTTTCATTAGGGAAGCAGAGTTTTTTCCACATGGTTCTCCCTGGAGTCTGATTGTAATCTGAAATCCCTGCTGAGGTGTTAGGAATGGCAGGAGTTAGGAAAAAAATCTTCCCTAAAGCCCATTTGTGGAATTACCTCAGTTTGAAGTGTAGCATGATCAGCTCAGGGTGTTGTTTCAGGAACACGTTCTGGATTCAGGTGTCTGCTCAAATTTCCCTGTTTATTTCTTCAAATTGCCTCCAGCTTGTTCAGGAAAACAAGTCTCCATCAAAGCCATTTTTCCTCAGGCAAATTGTTTCTTGATCTTGTGGTGCTAGAAGGAGCTGCAGTAGTTTAAGGGTCCCATATGCTCCATGACAGAAAGCTGCTATGCAGAGCTGGGAATTCTGGAAGGAGGGCCAGTGTTCTTCATGGCTTCAGGGAGGGAGGCTTGCATAATGGTATTAAACTGCAGGTATAGTTCTCTGTACTAGGTGCTGTACACCCTTATTTTAGCCCATTTTCAATTTGAGTTGCCACTAAGAAGTTTAAAAACTATTAAAATATTTTACTTACTAGTTTGCTTTTAAATACTGAGTTTGCCTAGTACAGTCTAGGGGAGGCATAAAACAAATTGGTGAAGCTCTTTACCTGGTGTGTAACTATTTCTTGTCCAGAGAGACTCCTTCCTTAGGATTATTAGTGGCTTTCAACTGCACAGTTACTGCTGGCTCAATTGACTTTGATATGTCTGATCAATAGATAATAAGTGAATAGAGACTATGAAATCTTGTTTGCAAACTGTAAACTTTGTTTGATGTTTTCATCCATCACTTTTTCTTTGTCTGTTCTTCCTGAAATGCATGAGAAGGCTGTGTTTGATGTGATGGTGTTTCCTTTTGCCTCTCCAGGTATCTGGGCAAAGAAGGCTGGGCCCCAGCTTCATACCTGAAGAAGGCTAAAGATGATCTTCCATCTAGGAAAAAGAACCTAACTGGGCCAGTGGAAATCATAGGAAACATCATGGAGATCAGTAACCTGCTGAACAAGAAATCATCTACTGACAAGGAAGCTCAAGTAGAAAACGAGTCTGCAGAAACCCATATCACCAAGAAGGAAATCAGTTTGCCCATCCTGTGCAATGACTCTAATGGCAATGCCATGATGACTCCAGACAAGCAGGCTTCCAAACTGGCCCAGGGATCCCCAGCCATAGCAAGGATAGCACCACAAAGAGCTCAAATAAGTAAGGCAGTAAAGTTGTCTGGGTTTTCATGAATTCTTATTTTCTACCTTTTCAGGGCTGGCATTGCCTGTCCCATACAATCAGACCTTTGCATAGCCTGTAGATGTATCAAGGGGGACTTCAGAAGATGTAAATCACTAGTAGTGATACAATTTAACTTCACTTTATACACAGGTTGGCTGGTGGTTCTTTATTTTAGCCTGCCTGTGTTTACTTCGTTAACTTTTCCAGAGAATCCTTTTTTCCTATTGAATGCTCTAAAATGTGCCCTTCTACCCCAGAAATGTAGATGGTGTGATAGCATGCTCAAGTTGAGGAGAGCATCTCTGTCTTCTCTTGCATTTGTTCTGCTGTTTTCCTGGGGGCAAGTTGCTCTAATGTTTCTACTACTTCATCTGCAAAATGCAGATGCTGACACTGCTCTGTGCAAGGAATGGCAAAATACTAGGAGAGAGGACAGTATGAGTGTTTAGTGAATTATTTTCACTGCTGGGGGGAAAATAGGTATTAGGCCAGTTCTTTTTTGGCCAGTCTCCAATGGAGCTGGTCAGTTCCAGCAGAAAATACGATCCAGTATTTTCTGGCAGTGATTTCCTCTTAAATTTGCTGGCTTAGCAGAGATGAATAGTTAAGCTACTTTGGTATTTCTAATATAGTTTCCTATCTTGTTTCATAGAGATGCTTTAAATATTGCAAATACTGACTTCTATTCTCAAACTGGGTAACAGCAGAGAGCTGCAGAAAAGTGTTTATCAATACTTGCAAAGTTAAATAAACTCTCCCTGTTCCCTTCCCTGCTCAGGTTCTCCAAATCTGAGAACAAGGCCGCCCCCACGAAGAGAGTCCAGTCTGGTGTGTATTGGTTTATGGTTTATCTTAGCAGTGGGTAGGTGTCTGGCTGCTTTGTGAGACTTTGTGCAGCTGTACAAGGTGGGAGGGATCCTTTATTTACATGCCTGTTCATTTCATTGTTTAAATGTTGAGCAGACCTCAGGGCATCCTAATGGTAAATCAGGTTTTCTGTTATTCGAAATGTTGCCCCAACTAATCAGGTCTGAAGGGAGAAAATGATAAAGCTCCTGTGTTCTGTGCATGGGCATTAAAACTTGTTTGGCTGACTCAGAAGGTTAAAATTTCCTCTGGGTGTCCTGAGCCCGGACTGAAATTTTTTACATTCTCTTGTCTTGAGCAACTGGGAATGTGTCCCCTGATTCCATTGCTACACCTTTGAGGTGGCTGAGCTTCATTCTTGTGCATGTTTGAAGTGGTTTGGAATCCTATGGAAGGATGTATGCTGCAGGAACTAGATCCCCTATGATTTCTTATCCCCAAAGCTGGGATACTGGAAGCTTGTATCAATTTGAGATTAGAACTGTCATCTTCAATAGGAACTAGTCAGCAGTGTATTGATATAAAAGTCTTGCTAATGGCTTGTTTATCTAGGCAATACATAGTGTTTAGTCTTTGCTGTACCCTTTATGAGCAGTAAGCGACTTGTAATTTTTCTGTCACCAGAGATGCTTCTTAACAGACTATATGAATTGTATATTAACATTTTCTTCCTATTTTCCTTCACTTTATTTTCAATTACTTTGTTTTGGCAAGACTATGATACTTAATCCCATGCTAAAAATAACAGTGATATTATATGTGAAAGCCTGAGCATATCTGCTGTTTCCAATTATCTTCATTTAATCCAAACCATCATATTATCTAAAGGCATTTTATTATGCTGTGCTTCTGGTGTATTTCAGCATTTATAGTGCAGAAACATCCAATTACAACATTGTTAGACACGGTTCCTAAGGTGCAGAGATGGGTTCTCTGTGAAATGCCACATGCTGTGCGTGATGAAACATCAACTGTTAGTTACAGAAAGGGTATCTTAGAAATGAAGGAGCTGGAGAATAAAGCACAGTATGTGATTTGCCCTTCTCCCATTGATGGCTCAGAATTATGTTGTGCCTTTGTCTGTCCTGTGTCTGTCTGACCTGTGGTTCTTTCATAGAACCCTAAGTAGTGACGTATAGAAGCTGTGCAGCTTCACCATCATCTAGCTGCCCTGCAGATGAGCACTGTTCTAATCTGAAAAGCTTTCAATATTGAAATTCCTGAAAGGACCATTTTCCCATTTGTCACCTTAAAAACTAATTGTAGCAAATTCTAAAATGTGGCAGCTTAATGTAAAGGCACTTAGCTTTTAAAGGAGTCTGATATGCTGCCAGACTGACTGTAAATAGCAGTGTCCCACTTCTCAGAGAGCCTTTACGAAGGTTGTGTTGGGACTGAGCAGCAGTTCTGGGTCTGTTACGGGGAGGAACTGGAATTGTTTTGATCAAGCAGTAAAGTCCTTCCCTTCCATCACTTTAGCTGGGCAAAACTAGGGGGTCTATGATATTACCTATGCTTCCTGCTGCAAGAGATGCCCATTAACTCATATCACTAACTAGTTCAGGTTGTTTTAAAAGTCCAGCAGCAGATTAAGAGCAATAATTCATTTGGATTACATTTTAAAATAGTATATTTAATGAAAGGCAGAATCTATTAGGTGTCTGTTGCAATGCAGTTTTCTGCATTTTGTGGCATATCATCCAGAGCTGGGTCCTTCTGGACAAAATCTCAGCATAAATGGGCTGCTCCTAGTGTGACTGCAGTGGCAGCTCACACTTTATCACCCACAAGTAAAACATTTTGCTATTCAGGTAAAGATTATTATAGTTTTCATAGTTGGTGAAGGTGGCATAAACAGGGCTTAGTTTCAAAGGCTTTTCTCTTTTAGCCCCTATCAATACATCAGCTCCCACTCTGGAGAACTGGGCAGTTACCATTAGGAAGTAGCACAGGAAGAAGGAAGATTCTTAGTGAATAAAAGCAGGGTTTTTTCATACTGCTGTTTAGCTGACTGCTTCTTTGGTTTAAATGAACAAAGCATCCTATTTGCCATAGGGTTTTCAGTTACCCAAGCCACCAGAGCCACCCTCTGTGGAAGTGGAATATTACACCATTGCTGAATTCCAGTCATGCATCTCTGATGGCATAAGCTTTCGTGGAGGACAAAAAGCTGAGGTGAGCTTCACTGTGCCTGTAAAAATTGTAGTATGTATCTGTTGCATGGGAGTGGATTGGAAGGGGAGGAGTGAAGTTGAGATTTTTGTCTAAGTAACACGTTCCTTATTGCCTCTTAGGTTATCGAAAAGAATTCTGGTGGCTGGTGGTATGTGCAGATTGGAGAGAAGGAAGGATGGGCTCCAGCATCTTACATTGACAAGAGAAAGAAACCGAATTTGAACAGAAGAACCAGTACTTTAACCCGCCCAAAGGTTCCTCCCCCTGCACCTCCCAGTAAACCAAAAGACTCTGAAGAAGGAACAACTTCTGGAGCAGTTTCTTCAGGAGATCCCCAGGACTCTCCCCACAAGCTGAAATATGAAGAGCCTGAGTATGATGTGCCTGCCTTTGGCTTTGAATCTGAGTGTGAAGTGAGTGAAAGTCACCCTGAAGACAGCACTCCTGAAAAACGACTCTTCCAGCCCCTCAAGCCCTCACCTGTGTCATCACTTCAGAAAGCTAAATTCAAAGTAGGAGAGTCTTCAGAAGAAGTTGCTCATGAAGAAGAAACCATCTATGAGAACGAGGGGTTCAGGCGTTATGTGGAAGATGGTTTGTCCAATAAGGAATCCAGTGGGGATTCTGATTCTCAGAAAAGCTCCTCTCTGTCCTTGATCCGAAGGAATTCTCCATGTTCCAGCTCTCCTAAATCATCACTCGTGAAGCTCAAGACAGACAAAAACATTCAGCCTGATCTTGGAAAGTGTCACTATTCCAGGAGTGAGGAGACAAAACCAAGATCAGCTTCAGATGTTGGCTTACGTAGCGTGGCAAGAACGGGCATGAAGAAAGATCCCGGGCAGAGTCCTTCCATCAGAGCAAAGCCAATCGTCAGGCCCAAACCTTTCCTGAACAAGGCAGACTCTCAGAGCCAAGAAAAGATGGATATTAGCACTTTAAGGCGTCAGCTGAGGCCAACTGGGCAGCTCAGAGGTGGACTCAAAGGTTCAAGAAGTGAAGAGTCTGCAAGCCCGCCCTGCACAGCTGCTGAGAGCCAGGATGACCCTGTTCGGAGAAGCTCGGCTGATCTCATCACAGCTCCCTCCCGTGGCATCTTCTGCTCCAGCCACACAGCCAAAACTGAGCAAGAGAATGACTCCAGATGTTTCTATGTGACCACTGACTCATACCAAAAGGTACAGGATTCTGAAATTTGCTTCCCAGCGGGAGTAGAAGTGGAAGTGCTGGAAAAGCAAGCCAGTGGATGGTGGTACCTGAAGTATGGAGACACAGAAGGCTGGGCTCCTTCCCATTATTTGGCTCTCCCTGATAACCAGCAAGAAACGACATCATCAGAGACTGATTCCTCTTTTGCCGGGAACAGGAAAAATGAAAACAAGTCAAACAGTTTAGAGAAGATAGAGAAGAGAGTTCAGGCTTTGAACACCATCAACCAGAGCAAACGCGCAACACCACCCATCCCAAGCAAACCTCCCGGCGGCTTCTCCAAAGCATCGGGGCCAGTTAAAATGAGGAACGGTGTGAGGCAGCTTGCTGTCCGTCCGCAGTCAGTGTTTGTGTCTCCACCTCCGAAGGACAACAACCTGTCGTGCTCCCTGCGCAGGAACGAGTCCTTAACAGCCACGGATCAGCTCCGGAGCGTCCGCCGGAACTCCTCCTTCAGCAACGCGTGGGCACAGCCGGGCGACGCCAGGGGAAAGCAGCCGGAGCGGCCGGGCACCGAGAGCCCCGACAGCACCTCCAGCCTGCCCGCGCAGAGGAACGGCATCCCCGTGTCCACAGTCAGGCCAAAGCCCATCGAGAAATCCCAGTTCATCCACAACAACCTCAAGGACATCTATGTCTCCATTGCAGACTACGAGGGGGATGAGGAGACTGCGGGGTTTCAGGAAGGTGTCTGCATGGAAGTGCTCGAAAGGAACCCCAATGGCTGGTGGTACTGCCAGATCATGAATGGTGTGAAGCCATTCAAAGGCTGGGTGCCCTCAAATTATTTGGAGAAAAAGAACTAATATTGCAATATCTTTAACCTCCCTAATTTATACTGTTCCTGCTGTGTACATGTGGAAAAAAAACAGTTGCTACACAAAAAGACGTTTCCCTGTGCTCCGATTTGTACAAAGGAGTCTCTGTGAGGACAAATCTGTCATGTTCTGGAGAGGTTTGTGGGGTTCACATGTTGTAGGCAACTACAAGGAAGATGCAGCATAGTCAAATGCCTTTTTGTGAAGTTGTTAATAATCTTGTATGTGTAACAGGGTATGACATCCCATCCTTCCCATTATTGGAAACCAAACGTGTGCCTTTTGTGAGAGAAATACACATGCATCTACCTGGGGAGTTCTGTGCCAAACTGTTCTACAATCTTGGCTCCCTTTCTCCTCGTTTTCCTCATATGTGGAATACCCAAGAATTTTGGATGCTTTTCCACAGCTTACAGAGTGAGAAGCAAATGAAAGTTTCTGAAACACAGAGGGACTCTAGTCCTTTGGAGACGTTCACTTTTTTCTTTTTTTTTTTTTTTTTTTTTTTTTTTTTTTTTTTTTTTTACTATACTCAACAGTTGGTAGGTCCAGAGTTGGAGCCTTTTCATAATGGAGAGTTTTGGTGTCTGTCTTCAGTGTTGTTACAGCTAACTCACCAGAAAAGGCCATCAGGTGGTGTGGGTTGGGGGCTTTTTGTTTCCTTTCATTCTGTCTTGTTCTTTGAGTTGGGATTTCAGGTGTTCAAGGGCAGTGATGCCTACTGGTGCTTGTAAAAACAAACCTACAAACCCCTTGCTTAAGCAGTCTGTTACTGTGCAGGCTTCATGTTTGGTTCTGTGCCTGACTCCTGCCAGGTGATACTGGTTGATTCTCTTCCCAGAGTTGGATTTCTCAAAAGTTATCAAAGTCAACAAAGTCCCTTAAAACACTAAAGACAAAGCTGTCAGATGTGTTAAATCTTGTTTTGCCCTCTGGTCCAAATCCAAGGGTGCCGACTGCTGGCAGGGCCCACCAAGATATTAGTGAGAAATATTTGTAACCTTCTGCAACATCAGTGTTTACAATGAGTGGGGAAAAAAAAAGCCATCAAACTCAGTCTGCACATAATTTGTATATTTTTGGGGAATTGTTTTTGTGTTTTCTTTCTGTCTTCTCTGTGCATTCTGGGTTTACTGTATTCTCTTTGTGTGCATGTCTGGTTTTACCACAAAAGACTTAAAACTGAAGTAGGAGCCAAATATATGTTTCTGTTCCCACTTGAATCCAAAGAGTACATTTGTACTGGAAAGTGGGCCTGGGCTTCTCAGGCTCAGAGATTTAATATCAAAGCAATTTGGTCTACAATGCATCTAACCAGGAGGCTGCCTCTTCTAGTTCAAGTTCTGTTTGCTGTCTTAACTCATGTTTTGAAATGTGGCACACGGTGTGGGTGGTGTGGGAAATGGAAGAGGTATCCATTGGAAAAGGCTAGAAGTTATTTGTGAGGTAGTCTTGTACTGTAAAGAGAATTTACTAAATCCCTACTGTGCTTAAGGATGTCATGCTTGGGGGTTTTCCTTAAATGGCCTTGTTAATCACTCAATATCAATATTTAATTCCTTTAAATAATAGACTGCATTGTCAATCTGTTCTAAGGGGGGAGGGAGACCATTTCACTACTGGTTTATACAAAGCATTGCATGTCCTTTTTTCCACCAGTTTCATACTGATTTGGCTCAGAAGTTAAAGGTTATAAAGGCTTCAAAATAGCTGGGATCAAGGGGCTGAATAAAACAGCACAATAGTACCATATGTTACTGGGGATGTTTCACTGCCAAAAAAAAAATTAGGAAATTTATATGTAGTTCTTGTCTTTTCCCTTTTTTTTCCTTCTTGATTTTCCTTTTTTTTTTCTTTTTTTTTTTTTTCTTTTTTTTTTTTTTTTTTTTTTTTTTTTGTGTGTGTGTGTGTGTGTGGTTTGGGGGTTTTATTAATTTCCATGATAACACTGAGAGAGTTGCCTACAGCTTATTGTGGCTGATGTCCTTTGGTAGCTGAAACAACATCCAGGTGCCACAGCTACAGACTACAAACAGTGCTGTGGTTTGAGCAGCTCTCTGCATGCAGGTGGGGAGGGGAGGCTGTTTGTTTGGATCCCTTTAAATTGTGGTGGCAGGAGGAGGAGGTGTAACTGCACAACAGCTCATACCACAGTGCAGGGTCCTCTTTGTACCTTTATGTCTCACCATATGATGTGTAAGCATATGTCCAGTTAGCTCCATCTCACTGGATGTGTAGCTGAGACATTGTGGCCCTGTCTCTTGTATTTCTCCCCATTTTTAGTTGTACTAGTATGGTAGCAGCCATAAAAGACTGCTGGAGCTGTTGTGAGATTATAATAGAAGTATTATATTCTTCTGCTGGACAGTATTAAATAGAGCAATACATAGAGTTATCTGCTAGATTGCAGTACTAATAGTAGTGACTTAGTGATTCGTATTAATGTTATGATTTATTTTAACAATAATGATGAGGAAGTGGTTCATTATTTTGAATTAATGCACTTTAACAATAAAAGAAACCAAAATGGAAGCCAATGCAGAGAACTAAGTGCATTATTTAAAGGTGCAGTATATAATTATCATTTTCTTGAAGCACATATTTATTAAGAATTAACTTATTATTTAAAATATTCTAAAGTTTTGTTTAAAGACATTCCCACTATGTCATCTCTTTGGGGGGATGTAAAGCACAGCTCCCAGATCTTCTGCATTGAGCCACTGAATTCTCTGAGTATGGTATGGCCTGACATGAGACCCTATCCAAGGAGGGAGGAGCAGCAAGGAGAGCCCAGACTGCTGGGAATACTCACATTTCCATCCAGCAAAGCCAAGCCCAGGGCAGCTCTCAAGTGCAGAGCCCTTGCAGGGTGTGTGGTGTGGCACTGGTGTCTTTGGCAGACAGTTCCAGTGCCCTGCACAGGCTGGCCCCTGGTGGATGCAAGTTCTCCATGAGGCTCAGGTTAGGAGAGAGCTCTGTGAGAGATGTCTGTCCATCCCACAGCTCCTGTTCCATCTTGCTGTCTTGCTTCCCCAGCTCTGGCTGCTTGCAGTGCTGCAGGCAGGGCAGGGTGACAGTGTGAGCAGCTCTGCCAGGGTTTTCTCACTCACACAGCAGCTCTGTGGCTCACTGCTGCTTTATCCCATCTCAAAGGCTCTCCTGAGGAGGGGCCACACCTGTAGATGGGCTGCAGAGCTACACTCATGGCTTCCCTCTGCCCTCACTGTGCCAGCTAAAAGGATGGGTCCCAGAAATTACTGCTGGCCACAACTTGGCTTCCACCCTGGTGGAAAAGCTTCCATTTGGGCTTCCCTTCACCTGGCAGTTGTTTTGGCTGCTTGTGTTTAAAAGGGCACTTTTAAAACAAATACACCGAATGCAATTTTTCCCACTCCTGTCTTACCATTGTCATAGCATCTCTCACTGAGATGCTCTCTCTCTTTTTGATTCTTTCAACTGAGAGATAGCAGGAAAATAAATATTTTTTCCATCAGTGAGCAGCTAATTTTGGTCAGTTCTACAGATACCCGAAATAGCAAGCCCTTCAGTATTAGCTGTGAAACAGAAGGAAAGGCCTTAAGCTACATCAGAAAAGCTGACTGCAGGGCAGGAAAACCTGGCAGAGTACTCAGAGGACAGTGTAGTGCTAGAAGTGTTTTAGCTCTTTTCTAAAAATGTTAACGTCGCCTTTTATTTACTAAATTTGTCAGAACTGACACTGGATCAAGAGCAATATTTTAATGTAACGTACACCTCAGTGAACACTCAATGCAGAAATCAATAGTACTGTTTAAATTTCTCTTTCTGGTTTATTCCTGAACCAGATTGTTGAGAGGAAGAGTCTGCAGGGCTTGAGCAGAGCCATCTGCAGCTGAAGGGGGCCCTCCTCTGGGGGGAGAGGCAGCTGCTCTTGCTGTCTTGCTCTCACCCACTCTTTGTATTTTACAAAAAGTCTTGAATTTGGACCAGCAGAAATTCCAAACTCCAATGCCAGAGAACAAAATTAAAGAATGTGAAAATTGCATCTTGCTGTATACTGCAACTTTAATAATAATGAGCACTTCTGAGTTCGTTATTGCGGTTTATATAATGCCTGAAAAGTTTATTTGCTGGTTTCCCTTGTCTCCCCTTTCAAAACACTTTCTCATATCAGCAAGAGTCATGCATTTTGTTAGGAGTCCTTCCTCATGGGAGGCAATTCCTGTTCATTGTTTTAGCTGTCACCCTGTGCCATGGGTGAGTGCAGTCAGATGTACCAGTCCTTTGCAAGCCAAACCTTTCAGGATAAAAGGGATGATGGGCACGTGTTGGGGTACTTAACTGATGTGTCAACAGGAAGTTTTTTAATTGATGTATTCAATAGCAGCAAATACACAATAAGGAAAGATTGGAATTGTCTTGCAGCTAGACTCTTCAATATGGAAATTCACATCTGCATGGGTATAGCTAAAAAATGCATTTGTGCCTTGTGGATGTGAACCCCAGACTCCTTCCATTCTGATGCTATAAAGTTTGACGAAGGCATTATATAATTGTTTTCATCACTTTCAGATCTTAATGAATCATATTTTATTGTAATATATATTCATTGCTTTCCTCAGTTAAAAAGAAAGTTACTGCTTTTATCTTATATGAAAAACAAGGGAATTTGATAAAGCATTCATTATTTTCATATTACTAGTATTAACAGAATAGAACTAGTACTATTTAATTTTAGATCTTCATAGCTAGCTTGTTAATAACTCATATTTTCCTGTGTTGTATCCTACTATTTTCTCTATTTTTTCCCAAATATTCTGCATTCTTGAGAAAAAGCAAATCCAATGAGTGGATAAGTGCAATATTCATAGAATAAACAGGCCCCTCATCCAGGACTTGGAGTGGAACGTGCAGTGTGAAATGTTTGCAATTCTCTATTCATGCACTCTTAGGGAAGGGGAAATGCAGGGGAGGGGAAAACTGGATGAAAACAGGATCCTTGGGTAGGTGGAGACTGACAGCTGGGGTGGCTTGGGTTGGGAGTGGCTGCTTTCCATAAACAAGTATCACCTGTTAGTGAAAGAATAAGGATTATGCAGCATGTTGCCAGGATTATGTATAGAATGTGCATTAACATCCTTATCAATACAGGACTTCTGAGCTGTGCTTGAAACACTCTGTATGTCATCCATGCATGATTCTGTCTTCTGGTCTGTCTCTGCTGGTTACATCCTCTGCTGTGCTTCAGAATTGGTGGAAACTTCAGAATGGAAAACAATTCTGCTGGTACAGTCCCAAGTTTGGATACTGTATTGTTACTTGTATTTATTGCAAAAGCTTTGAGAATGTTTTTACAGGTTTTTTCTTTTCTGTCCTTATTGTTAAACTAGGAAGAAAAAGTCTCCCTTTTATCTGGGTTAGTTCTCACCTGCAGAATTTCACAGATGTTTTGGATATTGATTTCTTATTTCTTGGCTTGCAAAGGTGGATCTCTCAGGTCCTAAATAAAGTTGGGCAGAAATTTTGCTCTTCAAGAGAAGTATTGTCTTAAATTCTATTTGAATGGAAGGAGAACTTCCATCTGTCAAAAATAATGTGACTTTACAGGTAGCAGCAAAATCTACTACCTTTTAAAAACTGGACTATTTTTGGAAGGTGCAAGAGAAATGTGAAAGCCAGAGCACTTGACTCTCTGAGCTCTGGGAAATACATCTCCTGTGGCTCTAGTTCTTTAATCTGGAGAGGGGATGTACCTCAGTTTTCTCCATAATTTTTGTCCTGCTGTTCTTAAGTTTGTCAAAAAACCTTAATATTACCAGAGACCTTTGCATCCAAACAGGAAAACTGAATTCTGCAGCTGTACTGAAATAGGATCAAACACGTGATTTTGGGAAACCAAATACTTTACCAATTAGGAATCTGGTTTTGAGGAGCCAACTTAATTCTTTCACATGTTCTTGTCTAAAGTGGCAAGAAGCCCACGAGCATCAGTAGAGTGACACTGACAGAAGACCCTTGTGGGTGCTCAGCATGGACTGTTCTCAGCAAAAGCAAGCTCTGTGCACTCCATTCCTACACCTCCCAAGGGTGCACAGGACTGCTTAGCCTTGGTGCTGCCCTGCCATGATCCACTGTGCTGCAGACCCTGCGGCTCTTTAAAACCAGCTGGGGCTTTGCTGCTATTTGCTGGTGGTTTTCCATCACCAGCAGCTCCTTCTCTGTCAGCTTCAGATGCTATTTAGCCACGTAGTGGAGTGCTGTGTATCAGTGTTTGATAGCTCCCAGCAGTCCCAGTGTGATGTCTAAGTTATTTTGTTTTCATTTGCTTTCCGTTGCTTGCTCGAAGCAGGGACCAGCACTGTGCTGATGCATGGGCAATGTGTCTGCACACTTGAACTGCTGGATGGCCTCTGCTGACTCTGCCCAGTGCTTGTGCTGCTCTTTCTCTCCCTCTGTGCTGTCTGTTGTGTGTCTGTAATTTCAAAGTACTGTATGTGAGGCTGATCCAGAAGCCCCATCAGCTGACTCTGGGTTGGGTGCAGGTTGCTGTTGCTGCTTTTCCTCCTCCGTCTTAGACCCAATTTGGAGCAAAGCACAGGTGTCTGTTAGAAGTCACCCATAACTCTGCTTTGGGGTGTCAGTTTTGCAGGGTGTGCCAAGGAGATGTTTTCTCTTGGTGCCCTTGTGCCAGGGCTGGGGCTCTGCAGTGGTTCCTGGAGCTGGAGCTGTGCTGCACTGCGTGCAGACATGGCTGCCATAGTCACAACAAATTAGCTTCCCCATTTTATATTGTCAGGGCTGGGCTGGTCCCATCAACTATGTTCTTCATTTGTTCTTGCATCAAGGTAGTGTTGATTTAGTTGGAGAGTGCAATTGTTTTTGTTTTGTGTTTGGATTTTTTTATAAATAAATTTGGTTTAAAGCTTCACACTGGCGTTTTACAGACCTGTTCTTGTCAGCATAAGCCACTACTGTCCTGAGTTGAGACTCCTGTTTGTTACTGAATTAAAATTATGGGAATTATGTTGATCATTCAGAAAGAAATTCGAAAAGAAATTTGAAAAGAAATTCGAAAAGAAATTAGAAGTAACTATATTGGCAGGGGAGAGATAGATAAAATGTGAGGGAAAAGAAGGCCATTAATTATTTGGTCTGACACTGCAGGTGCTTTCTCTGTATAGATGGTTTAAATACATCACTGCTCTGTGATAGGATTTTTTGTTACTGAGAAAAGTTTTTTTTTCACTCCCTAAAATACTATGATAATCTGTGTCCTGAAGCCACATATCCACCATAAGAAGACAAACACAGGTTACATGCTTGTTGTAGTTGAGGCAGGTTGTGTGCCTGGGGGTTTGCATTCACTGAGGTTCAGCTGGTGTGGGGGGCAAGTGTGGCTGTTCTTGACCTGCCCATGTTGGCAGGAACAGCCCTGTGCTGACAGTACTTCTGCAAAAATTGGCTTTAGTGACCTTTCCCCTGATGCTCAGGGTTATTTGGTTACAGTGGTACCTGTCTTGGTCCTTGTTTGGTGGAGGAGAAAAATAGGTGGGAGATCACTTGGTGCTGTAAGAAAATTTTAAAAATATAACATTTAATATTTAGGTAACTATTTCAAGCTTCTCCAGATGTTTCCCATCAAAGCTGTTACTGACTCTGTATTTGGTGACTGAAGGGTCAGCAACATGGCAGCATTCTCTGTGCAAACAGTTCTTTTGTGGCTGGAGATCTTGTTCTTGAACAGCTTCTGGGTTACCAGGAAAGCAGTAATAAATTAACCAAATCCCATTATCACTCTTGGGTGATGACTAGAGAGGCACTGAATTCTGTCCTGACTCTGGGTCCCCCAGAACACATTAATTTGGTTTGTTTCTGTCCCCTTGAAGCAGGAGAGAAAAGTGCAGTCACTGGAGCCTGGCCCGTAGCAATTAGTAAACTGGAACAAATAAAAAAGAAAAGAAAAACAAACCTTTTTTAAAATGAAGTATTTCAGTGAATAGCTGACTTAACTACTTCCTATCTTGGACTTTCAGGGAAGGAGGAAGTTAGAATTGTTTCCAGTTGCTAGGAGGAATTTTTCTGTGTCATGCTGAACAGGCTTGCTGAAAAGTCTTGCTCATAACTCATGATGAGTTCAAACCTGGAATATTAAAAAAGCAAAGCAAAGCATTACAATGATTTTTTTTTGTACTGAGGGTCCAAAGTGAGTGTTTGGGGCAGTTGTGTACAGAGTAAGTGCATTTCTGCTGTCTGGCTGACTTGCAGATGACATCAGTGCTGTTCCTTTATTGCAGATTTAATTGCAGACAGCAGTGCTTATTACTCTGCTAGCAGTGTTTAGGAGAATCATGTGGATGAGCCTCCTCAGTTAAGGCTCAGTATCAAATGTCATGTCAGGAGAAGTCCTGCCAGCAGCTTGATTGATTGCTGCTTAGGCCAAAGTTCAGATGCAGATAACTCCAGGTGGGTGCTGAAGCAGCTCTGATGGCTGTGTACATCTGTAGTTGTTTCCAGAGCTGTTAATTAGCCCAGATTATCTCTGCAAACTGTGAGCAGTGAGTTACTAGGAGCCTAAACTTGGTGAAAGCTGAAATGTGTTTGAGCTATTGTGCTCCTCTGCAGTAGCAGAGCAATGGCACAGGCCTGGACTGGAAGCTCCTCGAGGGTTTGCTGACCCAAATTTTTAGTTGACCAAAAGTCAAAAAAATGGATCTAGGCCTGGTCTAAGTGAAGTTTTACAGTGGATTTCTTGGGTGGTTGATGTTCTTCATGTGATCTTGAAAACTAGGTGCTGTTGTCATTTCTGTGTTGGTGTAGAGCTCCATTTTTTAGTGGTTAGGTGGTGGGAATGTACCTGGTGGGAGCTTGGAATCTTGGGAGAGTATGTAGGTGATCAGAGATAGAGAAATGTGTGGCTGGTCTTAGTGTGTGTGTGTTCAAGTTGGTTGACACTTTTTTGTCTTTTGTTTGTTTTGTTTTTAATATGGGAACCAATTTGTTTGTTCTGCTTGGGAAAAGGTCTAGAAGTTGGTGTGGTTTCTGTTGCAGTAAATATGAGAAGGAATTAGCTGAGAGCTTTTTTTTGTTGTTTTTTTTTTAAGAGAGTTTTTGGGCAGGAGACCATTTTGTTTGTTTTGGGTTGCAAGTTAATCTAAGAGAGAAAGAAATGAGTCTGGAGAAATCCTTCTTTGTGGTAACAGCTTTGGACCATGTTTTGTTGTGGCCTCTGATCCAGCTCCACTGAAGGCAGTGGAGTGAAAATTGTTGATCACATAGATGTTAAAGCTTTTGGTCATTAATTAATTCTTAGAGAGGTGACAGGTATCTTGACATTCACAGCATGTCATAGCAAATGTGAGCTAAAGACAGAAATAACTGTAGCTTCAAGCATTGTTCAGTTTTTGTTTAATGAAATTGAGATGCTGACCAGTTGGATAAAATTGTTTGTACAATGAACAACTGCAAGGATCCAGATGTGCTTGGGTCTATGGTTTTCCTAGGAAAGGAAATCATATGCATGATTTAAAAAAAATTGGCTTTCTCAGTCATCCCAGTAAAACTGAAATCCAGGAAAGTGACACTTCCTGCACCTGACAGTATATTTTGCCATTGATGGCAAGAGTTACTGTTAGTGAGGGGTTGATGCCCCAGTCTGTCTGAACTGGCACCAAACAGATCTTGTGACCAGTCCCTGAGTCTGTAAACATTTGCAAAGACTGGATGCAGATTAGAGTACTAGTTAACAAAATGAGCAACTTTTCTGTGGGCCAGTGAGTAAAACACAAGTCTCCTTTTTGCCAAGTGGCTCTCTGGAAATTTCCCTCAGGCTTTAGCTCAAATCAGCTGGGACCTGTGAGGGTTTAGCTGATACATGTGGTACTGGGGACCTGTTTCTGTGACTGGGGCAACAGAAGTGTGGCTTTGTCCCAGCAAGAATTGATTAAATAATCATAGTACAATGTTTCCATTTGCTCTGGATATGACAGTGGTGGGGGGAAATGAGCTTTGAAATTCATAATCTCCCCCTTAATCCAGATTTGCAGACTTTATTTGACTGCAGTGCCCAGCCCAGAACTATTTCAGAGCTGTCCTCATGGCTGTGCCCTGTGTGGGACAGGGAGTGCACTCAGAGGGGCTGCCCTGCTCTCTGTGCCATGACCAACTGCTTGCTCAGAGAACTGCAAAACAATGTAAGTATTTGAGATTTGGGATTATTCCCTAGAGCAGCGTGTTCTAAAGCAGTGAAGTAAAAACAAGTGCTTGTTTGGGAAATTTTAATCATGTCTCTGTAAAGGTGAAAACTCTGTATGGGTCTCTCAACAGAGAATGAGAAACACCATCTGTCTCAGGCAATTGTACATGTGAAGATGTGGAACAAAGACTTCAGATTACTGTGCCTAAAAGTAGATCTCAGCATTTCTATATAGGCATTTGTTACAGCTGTTGTTATTTTGGAACTGAACAACACTTAATAATGGCTAATCAGGACTGCTCAAGAATTCCTGTAGGAAAGGAAAAGACAATTTGAGTTTTGGATGCTTATAGGAGAGAGAGCTGTAAGAAACATAAAATATTGCCAGGTGCTTTATGTACCTAATTTTTCTTCTAGGTCACCTTGTTATCACAGAACCTTGTGACTGTGTCCTGGCATACACTGGTGCTGTGGCACAGCAACTGGTCAGTGATACCTCTGCAAAAATTCAGAGCCATGTGTCTGATGGGCATGTGTGTATTGGAAAAGATGAGCCTGAAAAGGCCTTGGAGTAAACTACAGCTGATAAAAGAACTCCTGATTGGCATGTTCCAGATATGCTGAAATAACTTGCATTGAGGAACTTCAATTCCTTCCAGGCATCTGCCATCACCCACCCTGGCAGCTCACAGGTGCTGCAGTCTGACAGGTGGTGGAGGGTGGCAAATGTTAGTGGGAAGGGAAATTCAGGATGCTGTCTCTGCTCCAGCTGGTCCTCAGCCATGCCTGAAGGCAGAGCTCTGCTGGGCCAAAGCAGGACCAGACCTTGGCCAGTGTTTGCCACGTCCCACAGGGCTCTGCCAAGTGCTCTGAGTGATCTCTGCTGACCTGGGTGCTGCCCCTGGATGCTCCCCCTCCCTGTGTGCAGGACCCTGGAAGGATTAGGGACTGCCAGAATTTGAGAAGTATTTTCTCAGAGATAATACAACTTCTTGCTATGGGAACCTCTAATGTTTTCAAAGACTCAGGCAGAAAGAACTTCCTAAACAAACTGTACCTGTCATCTCCCAGTTCATTGATTGCTTGGACCAAAGGTGGTGCTAAATCTGATTCTTGTCTGTAATATTTATATTTTGTTGGACTTGATTTTTTTTTTTAGTGTTTGGTAAAACAGATGCAGTGTCCTTCTTACATGAGAAAATTAGTCCCAGCTTGGGACATGGCAAAACTCCCTGGACCTTCAGGGCCCAGGCTTGTTGCCTGTTGCCATTTGAGCAGGCTTGCAGTGTTTGGGGGGAGGTGGGAAAAGGGTACTCTATCTTCAAATGCTTGCAGACTGTAAGAATTGACTTGTGATTTTTTTTTTTGTTTGTTTGTTTGTTGGTATTTTGTTTACAATGCCTCTTATGCCCTAAGGAAAAATAAATTTTTGACCTTTTTAATTGTGATCCAGTTGATTTTTGTTGGGGTTTTTCTTCTAATCTTTTCAGTACTGTTTTGATTCCACTTGAATTCCACTGAGTTTATCTTTCCCAGAATAACTTATAATTTATGCATTCATGCAATTGCCGATTTCATCTTGGGATAAATGGATACAGAACCTTGTCTTGTTTCCTGGCCAAAGTTGTTACTATATGCTGTATTTATTTTTTTTTTCTATTCTACAAAGTTTATGGAAAAGTCACCTCAGTCCTCAAACATGAAGAACTTCTGTCTGTGTTGAGTTCTTAAGGTTTACAGTGCTCAAGGAAGGATGTTTTTTGGAGAAGGATAGGTTCAAAATAAGAAGAGAATCATACTTTTACAAAAGTTTTTCTTTGTTTCTGTGATTGGAGGTGGGATGATCCCTGTGTGCAGAGCAGGTGGTGCAAAGCAGCAGATGGGTAAAACTGAAGTTTCTGGTAATGTGTTCCCCTCCTTATGCAGGGGCATCTCTTGGGATGCCAAAGGCAGTGGATATGGAGGTATATTAGGGGAGAGGTTATAACAAGGGATGTAATAGTAGAGAGGTAACAAGGTGGTTTTTAGCTCTTTCCTGACTGGAGTTCTGCTGGGGCATCCCAGCTCTCTGAATGAAGCCAGGAATTGAATCTGATGCACACACAGTCCTGGGCACAAACACAGTGTCAAGTGTGGCTGGAAACTGTGCCCCCTCTTCCCTTGGTGCTGAGTGAGCCAACCATCTTCAAAGGGCTTTTTTGGGCTGATGCAATCACTATTTACAAATATATCCCCTTGTAACTCACTGTTAATTGCTCCCTCTTGCCCGTTTTTCTCGAAGAACCACTAGCAGAATTGTGCTGCACTCAAGACTGAGTTTTCGTGGTCCTCCTTGAGTGTGTTTGCAGTGTTGTTATCTCGATCGGGGGCTGAGTCCCGGCCGGGCACTGAGCACCAGGTGGCGATGCGGGACCAGCTCCTGGACCCTTTGGGAGCATCCTCCTCTCCTCTCCCTCCGTGGGCTCCGGGAACAGCCGGGAACAGCCGGGAACAGCCCTGCAGGAGAGCGGGGCCGAGTGCCGGGGGACCCTCTGGGGAAGGTCAGTCCTGCACCACAGCCGGGCCTGGTGGAGAGTAGCTGGGGAATGAAACTGCAGCTCCGGTTTGGATGTGTGAGGTGATGGTGATGGGCAGGGTGAGCCCAGCCGTGCTCAGCAGATGAGGATGCAAAGCTCCCTGGGGCTGTTGTGTGTGGCAGCTGCACAGGCTGAGGCTGGCAGAGGGGACCTGGCAGATGTGCCATGTTCCCTCATGCTGATACCAAGGAAGGGTAAGATCTGAGCTGGATCCAGAGCTCAGCACTTCACTCCTCCTCATCTGTGACCATGCTTGGGCTCAGCACATCCAGCCAGTCAGTGCCACCAGTTTCTAGGGCGTTCTGTGTTGTGCAACCCTGTCCTTTGCTCCTGAGGGAATGAGGAGTTTTCCAGACCCACTAGAGGTCCTCCTGTCCCAGGGAAAGCTGGAACAGCTCATGGACGGCAGCACAGCTGTGCAGACTTTGCCTTGTCCCAACAGCTGGGATCTCCTCAGGCTGGTGTTGGAGAAGTAGTTTCACTTATCACAGCCTGGGATGTTTTAGGCTACTAAGGAACTGTTAGAGTAGAGTGGATTCAACTGCAGAGGCTGAGGACACAACTCCTGGGATATCCCTGGCCCTTGGCAGATGGAGCACCCACACTGAGGGAGAAGATGCCACTTCAAATATGTCTCATAACAAGAACGTGATCCAGACAGTCTCTCATCTACTGAATAGTTAAACAAAAAGATGAGGAGAAAATCTCACATTTGTTGTATTGTAGGTGTGCTCCTGAGCAGATACCTGCAGCAGAGGATTAGCTTTTGAGGGACCTGGCATGACCTCTGGAGAATCCAAATTCCCTTTGGGTTCTTGTGTCCCTTGCTACATACTCGGGAAGCATCTGCATCTTAGCTCAGCATCTCACTTGGCCAGACCACAGATGGTCAGTGGGCCTTCTCAGCACGTTGCTCAGTTCAGGGCTGGGACGATGCTCTGCCTCACCTTCAGCCACCCTACCCCCCACCCCAGGCTGAGCAGCATGTCCTGGGTTTCCTGACAGCACACCTTCTCTTTCTTCTGCTGGTGGAGGGAGCTTTTTTGTGGTTACAGAAGAATCTGTAAGCAAGGCAGTGAGAGTGAAGAAGCTGTGACTTCTCTCTGGGGAGGGCATGAGGAAGCTCAGGTGGGGCCCAGGCTTGCAGGAGTGCTGTTAGCCCTTGTTTTTACTTCTGTGCCTTCCTTTATCCCTTATGTGTATGTGGTGTTTGCCAAGGGGATACAAATACCCAGCTCCCAGTGCCCTCCCATCCTCAAGCACTAAAGGAAAGCCTGAGATCTCTCCACCCACCTCCCCCTAAACAAGGGGCTCTGATGCCACCCTTGCTTTTACCCAGCCTCTCACTGTGCTGGCCATCATGTTTTGCTGCTCTTATGAAGTGGTAAATTCTCATCACCCATGTCGCTGCAGGATATCTAAATCAACTTTATTCACGATCACAGTTATCCAATTTTTCACAATGAATTATTCTTGTCTTTAAACAGAACACAAAACATCTTAAAGTAAAGCAATGAAATGCAGATGACACAACACAGAGGTACATGGGAACCTACACCAGTCAAACAAAACAAAATATTAGGATTTTTGTTATTTTTGTTGGTTTTGCTGGTTTTTTTTTTCCTCCCTGGAGAGAGCCTTTTTCTCCTCCCTGCTTACAGCTGGAGGCCAGCCTATGCAGGGGTAGGACTGAACCCCAATTTTTGAACTCAGATGCTGGGGGAGCTTTCAGCTTCTGCTAACTCCCTAGAGTTTGGTCCACAGTAAAACAAACACAGTTAATATATTAAAACACTCTCAATTCAAAAGGTGAAAAGGGAATTTACACCACTGCACTGGTACCCATGGATGGAATTTCTTGAAAAATAAAATTTACCCCTTGGCTTTCCCTGCATGGAGGGGGACTGGTCCCACTGGTGTGGTGAAGGCTCGGGAGGCTGCTTATTGCACATTTCCCCACATCCACTATTTCATCAACATCTTCTTACCCCTTGCATTCCTCCTTTTTGAAATCTTTGCACTGGAGTTTGTGTGACTTCTGACAAAAGCTCCCTGTGTGTGCTGGTCACAGCTGGAGCTGGCTGTGTGCCTGAGGACCAGCTGATGCTCCTTGCAGGGCTGCTCTGACTTCCCCCAGGTTGTGCCAACTGGCCTCCTCCTGCCCCTCAGTGAGGGCACCTGGGAATGGGAGCCACGAGCTCTGGAGCTTTTGGCAGCTGGCCTGGGGCAGGGCTGGGTTTGGGCTGTACATCAGAGGTATGCCAGGAAATAACATAAATCCCTGTCACCAAGAGTATCAGTGTTCAAGTTAGTGCTGCCTGCAGGGCAGGCTGGGGGGAGCTGCAGACCCCAGGTAGGCTGCAGTGATGGTGGCACCTGCAGAGAAAGGCTCTACAATGTGTTCCCAGGTGAGTAGTCTCTTTTTGCATCTCCTTGAGAGACAGAGAGCAAGGATGTGTTTTCCAGGTATTTTTAGGAGCAGCCTCTGCCAGTGTGGGTGGTGAAAACCCACCTGCTGCTGGGGGGTGGGAGGGGGCAGGATGTCTCCTGCAGTAAGAGCATGTGTGCATTAAATGCTGTTATACCTACAACACACTGTTCCCCCCTATCCCATCACTGGCTAAATGCTAGGGTGCAAGAAAAAGCTCAGCACAAAGGCTGTGGCTCCACAGCCTTCTCTGGTCTGGCCAGATCCATGGTGTGGTGGGGCAAATTCCACTGCCATGGCACCCTAGCCCTACCCTGCCCCAGGACCCAGACACAGTCCCTCCCTCCCCTGCAGCCCAGGAAGGCAGCAGGATGGGTTGGGAAGGAGCTCCTTTTGCTGCCAAACCACCCAGCCCAGGCCCAAGGGCCAGCAGCCCTGGACCACAGCTGGCCAGGGCAGAGCAGTTGTTTGCTTGGGAGCCATGGGAGCCAGGATTGTCCCTGCTGGGCACAGCCGGGTCCCTGGCCCAGGCAGGAGAGAAGGAGATTTATTTAAATAAACCAAAGCAAACCAAACCCATCAAGTTATTATTTTTTCTCATTCCTTACTTCCTAACACATAAGGACAGCCATGTCCTGGTGGTGTGGCTGTGGAGAGCTGAGCACCACCTGGCTGGTTTTGTCTAAAGCACAGTGATAAAGTTACCAGTAAAGGTAACCCACAGACGTGTGGGTTTATACATTCTTCCCCGGTGAGGCTGGGGTTTTTCCTCACAAGTGCTGTCTGGATGGCAGGGGGAGAAAGGTGAGGGAGCTGTGTCTCCCTCTCCCACAGGCCATGGGAGAAGAGATGCTGCTGAATCCCTTTGCTGTGTGCAGACCACGCAGGGTGCTGCTGATGGGGTTTGGGAGCTGCTCATCATGCAACAGGGTGGTGACAGGAGGTGCCTGATGCTGCTGGGAGGGAGCAGAGCTGTTGCCAGTGCTCATTGCCAAAACCACCATGAAAGCCTCTGTCAGAGAACAGCAATGGAGGAGTTGGGGACAGCCCTCAAGGGGCTGCCATGGGTCTGCTCTTCTGTCTGCAGATACAGGCTGGGTTTTGCTTTTCAAATCTTGGGTTCTTTTCTGCACTGGCCCCAGCCTCTCTGCTGTGAGTGTGCTCTGCACCTCCCTGGCTGTGTCAATGCTTGCCTTGCTCTGTCCTTTCCAAGGAGCCTCCTCTGGTCAGGCTGGCTGAACACAGAAACACATTGCTCTTCTCTTCTGCTAAGCTCTCTCTGCATGTGGGGTGCCTCTGGAAGGAGATGTGTAGCACTGAACCTTTTACCACTTGTTGTCTATGCCAAAGAGTAGAGACTCCCCTCTGCTGTGCATGGTGTAGAAAGGGATGATTGCACCAGCTGGCATGTTTTGAGATCAAGTTCAGGATCCACAAGGGAGAGTAGTCCGTCACAACTTCCCTGATGCTGGAGTTCAGCCCCAGGGCGTGCTTGGAGGGTAGAAGAGCAGCATCTAAGCTTGTCTCATCTGTTGTCCATGGAAGAGGAGATCAGGGTGGTGGTGGGTGATGGGTTCTGAATCTCCTGGGTGATGAATAAAAGCCTGTGTTGTTTCACAGCCTCCTCCCCACGTGCCCAGTCCCCACCATGGCATCTGCTGCTGCTCTAAGTGCTGCGGTATGTTTTGATGATATCTTTGATGGCCCGTCTGCAAATGGGGCAGCAGGCATTGGACATCTTCTTGAGCTTCAGCCCACATGAATAGCAGAGACACATGTGTCCACAGGAGTAAATTACTGTGTCTACCATGTTCTCATAGCAGATGGTGCATTCATCTCCCCAGGGCCCTGAGACAGATGGGGTGAGGGGTGACTCAGGCAGGCTGCTTGGAGAGTTGGGAGCTGTGCCTGCAACACAAAAAAATATGGTGACTCCTCTTGCATCCTGGCATCCCAAGGTAATTTCTGCCCTGCAGCCACAGAGGAAGGAACCATGCCCTAGCAGAAATGCATGCTCCAAGACCAGGGTTCCTGTCTGTGACCTGCTGTCCTACTCACTGAGCCCTGGTTCACATGCCAAGGCTCAAGGCAGCGAATAGACAACATCTACTGAAGTCTGCTGCCCATAAAGAGCAAGCCAAGAGTCAGCTGTGCCCATGCAGCAAGGATTTGGTAAGTTACGTGTCCCACCATCAATGCCTTGGGATCGTGCAGGTGTCTGGAGTTCCAAAAGTGCAACAGAACAGCCTACACTTTTTTACTGCATGTGCATTCATCTAAATACCACTGTACTTCATTGGCACATTAGAAATAGCAACACTGTTTTACTGAAGGTGTGTGGAGGGAGAAAGGGGAGGTGTAGGCAGACCTTTAACTCCAGTCCAAGCTGGCCTGAGACGTGTCAGTGGCACACAGTCTCCAGAAGGAACTGTGCGTCACAGGGCCATGCACGCAGCAGAAAATCCACTGCTTCCCTGGGGAGCTCTCACCACGAAAAGGGTTAGAGAAATATTGCTGTCTAGGCATCCAAGTGGCTTCCACATAAAACAGACTGAAAATAGCCTTTGCAGAGGCTTTCCCTTCCTCCCCAGGGGAGCTGATGGAATAATAATAATCTGTTGATTATTGTGGTTTTAGAGCCCTTCGGGGAGACAAGTGTGAGACTGAAGGGAGGCAAAAGCAAGGCAGCAGGGGATCCCCCACTCTTACCACTGATAGAGCTGCAGAGGGGGCCAGAGCCACACGTAGACAGCAAGGGCCCAGAGACTCCAGTGCAGAGGACAGTGGGGGAATTGGGAGTTGAGGTGGGCGAGCTCGGGGTCGACAGTCCCAGCCGCTCTGCTAATATGGTGGAACCTGCATTGTGAGAGAAGAATTCCATGGTTACTTTTAAAAATTGAGGCTGACAAGGCACTGGGGATACGTGCCAGGAGTTCCAGCTCTCAGTGCTTGTCAGGATTGGTCTCAGCAAGATGAAATCTAGGGAGGAGATAAAAGGATCCTCATATGCCTTTGTTTAAAGCTACCAGCTGGTCCTGAAGAGACATCAAACTCCCACAACCCCTGAAATTTGCTGGAGCTTCCTCAACTACTATAACCCTTTGTTTCTGCCCTTAAATGTGTCTCAAATCATTTAGTGCAATTACTTCCCATGTGGTTTCATGCTCATATGTGCCCCCAGCACTAGAGATAGCCATAGGCTTGTAGCAGTAGAGAACACAGCCTGCAGAAGGATGGGCTGGACTCCAGCACAAGAACACATCACTATCAAAGCACTCTTTGCTAACCTAGTGCAAAACTGCACCATTCCAGGCTTCAATAAATTCATGCAAAGTCACTCAAGGACTTTCCAGAAACAAACATGAGGGTCTGGCAATCAGGAAACTTTAGCTATGCTCACTGCTCTGCCTCTTTCTTGGGTGGCTTCTGTCAGAGGTAAGGGTAACTCACCAAAATGCATTTGGATCTAGGATATCTGAACAAGGACACCTCTCCCTAATTCAGGAATATTTTCTCCACTTACAGTTCTGGATGTGATGACTCAAGAGTGCAAAACATCTTCAAGTCTCTTCTAGATGTCCCCAGCTGCATCCCTTCCTGCTTTCATTTCTCTGCCAGAGAAGCCAACTCTGTCCCACAGCCTGTCTGGCACCCTCCTTCCAGCCTCTTTCTTCTGCTGTTATAACAACAGATACCTTAAAGCCCCTTCCAGAAGGAAAAAAAAAAAAAACACCAGAATGCTTAAAACTCTACCTTCTGCGGAGGTTTTGTAGGGGCCTTTCATTGCAGCCTGGTCTTTGCTAAGCCAGTGGTGAGACAGCAGCACACACATGCTTGAACTAAGGGGATGGTTTCCTGTAAGAACCAGCTTGCCTAAGGTTTTAAAGTTTCTAGTTGCCCAGCTGAGAAGACAACCAGGGTGACTCCAAATCAGAACTAAAATGTTCAGACTTTTTCATGTTACCATATAAGGAGCCAGAGACACAGAGGGTTTGGATCCACAGTGTCCTCAATGAGTTGGAGGCTATTCTCCAGAGAAAACAGCAGTGGGAGGTCAGGAAAACCCCAAGTGCCAGAAGGGTCCTTCAGTTCCTGTTTGCAGAGAGGCTACTGACCAAAGCTGGGACACAGGGACTGCAAGTGCCAGCTGTGGATTGTGCAAAACAGCAAAAGCACAGGTTCTCCTGCCCTTTTTAGCAGAACAAGAATGAGCAGTGAAAGGAACTGGGAAGGAATCATGTTAAAATCTGTTTTGAGGACTGTGTATGAGAGAAGAAGCAATTAGCCTCAGCCTGCAGTCCCTCAGTTTCACTCCTCCCCAGGAAAAGGAGCACTTTGCTTTCAGGCACAAGCTGAAGTTAAATTAGACTCTATAAAGGGCTTTGGAGCTCTTACACTTGAGATAGTGCAAAGAGGCACCTCCTTTATCACACAGATGGGAGCTGAGGCTGGAGTTCAGCTCAGTAAATATGCAAAGAGAATGATGCAGCCTCTAATGACAGCTACTAGCAAGAGCCCTTCCCCTCCAGTCTGACAGATGACCAAAGCAGAAAACTCGCCCTGTGGTAACACCCACTGAACACAGGCCCAGCAGGGCACAGGGTTCAGCTCGTTCACTGCACACACAAATATGAACACTGAGCAGCTGAACAAGTTTTTCAAGCCTTCCATCTCCTCCCTACAGCCTGGAGACATTTCTTCCACTCAGCTGACACACAGCACATTGCATTTCTAACACCAACCTGGTCATTTCATTAAGGGCAAAATAGAAGCTGTTAGGAGCGTTTCTCTTTTGGACTAATAGGAGAATTTGGAGGTGCCCCAAGTATCACAGTGTATGAGCTGATGAGCATGCTGGCAGCAGGGCAAATGGCCTTTCCACAGTGCAGGGAGAGCTCAGCAGTGTAGGAACCATGGTTTTCTCTGGTTGTAGCTGGTCTGAGTCCCAAAATGGCCTTACCCAAGGGCCAGCAGACACCTTGCCAATTCTCCCTCCTAATACAAGGCACAGCTCTTGACTTTTCTCCAGTGTCAGTATAGAGCTTTGTTTAGAACAATCTGAGTTCCCTACCAGACCAGACACATTTCTCCCTTGGTGACAGATTAATCAACATAAGACATGTTACTCATGCTTTAATATATTGCTGGATGGTGTGCAGATACCATGACAAGGAGCATGGAATGAGATCATGAGCAGAGTGGAATGAGTGTGGCCAGCCTGGCTTAACTAAAACCAGATACGTGTGCTCAAGGCCAAACATGCTCATTGTGTGCACAGAGTTCCCATCAAGAGCCAGCTTTCAAACCATGACTTTAAAAACTAAATAATTCTAAGTAAACCAACTTAAGCATTCTTTCTCTCTCTAAAGCCTCCAAATCAATTGTCTCTGCTGCTGACTTGTCTCATGCTTGATCTCAAACGTGCTGAACACACTGGAATCACCCTTGAATAGATTTTGAATCATTCCATTTGCTGTTTCTTTGCAAAGTCTAATTATTAGCAAAGACCAATGCAGATTGATGCTTCCTCTGCTGCATCATGATGCTTTCTGCTTTTTCCCTGTCACCACTGCAGGAGAGATGTGCAAACAAATTGAACCTCTATGTCCACCCACCAAAGAAGAAGAGGGCTTTGCAGAAGAGAGCTTCACCATGGAATGTACAGACAATATCATGCCAGGAAAGGCTGCTAGTATGCTAAAGGTTTGTAATTCAAAGTGGTCTGCCAAACTGGAAACAGAATCAGAAATAAACGGTATGGTAGTCAAAGTGATCAAATGCAAAATCCAGCACTTAAGCAAAGATAGTCAGGTATCTAAACACATGACAGAGAATTAGTCCATTCAATTTGAAATACAGACATCCTACAGAAAAAGGCCTGGAAATTGCTAGAGGTCACCAAGATGATCATAAACCAACAATACCATCCTGTTACAAAAAGGTTGAGTCAATCCAGGGTCATGTGAGGCTGTTTAAGGAGGTTGGAGGCACTGTGGTATCTTTGCCCCCAGAAATACTCAAAATTCAACTGGACAAAGTTTTGTGCTACTTTGGAAATTAGCCCTGTTTTGAGCAGGAGGTTGGATTAGGCAATTCCATGGGATCCCTTCTGACCTAAAATATTGTAGGATTCTATGATTTTTATATGGCAACAGTTTTCACAGCCTGATGAATGAAGTAAAGAAACAATCTGTTCTTCATGAATGTTCTGGATAAGACAAGAAATCATGGGTTCAGACTCCTGAGGTTAGACATTATGCAGATAGTGAAGCACTGCAAAGCAATCACACTTCCCAGAGACCATGGCATCTCCATCAGTAGAGCTCTTTCAGGACAGAAAGGTGAAGTAAGTAGTCTCTTGGGATCCCATACAGCATTTACAATTTTTATGAGAGTAGCTATCTGAATCCACAATTACCCTTTTATAAAACATGGTATCACCAAAATACAGCAGTTGTGGCTGTCAGAGATGCTTTTGATTCTCTGTATCTACTGTGGTGTACAGGGTGATTTCCCAGAGCATTGCAATCCACTCTCCAGGGTATCTCCTGAGGCTGTCCCAACTTTTAAGCATCTCTTCTAATGGCATCTCTCCTGTCTGGGGAGAGTTGTACTGCTGGAGGATTTATGATGGTAAGACCAGACACAGTCACTGCTCCCTAAAGCCACAGCTTTCAATTAACTCTCGCTCTCAATTTTTTAATAAAAATATTATTTCTACATACATTTCTACAACAATAATGCAAAACTAGTTGTCTGCACTCCAGAATCATTCTTTTTCTCCCTTTAAATCCACCCTGCTTAAGCTCTGTTTTTCCTGGCTTACAGGATGCAGTCAGTGTATGTTCACTACTATACAATGCACAGTGCACATAGTTTGATGATCTTCAACACCTTTTTATGGGCTATCTTTACCCATAATCATCTTGACAGCTACTCTAGAAGCTTAACTAAACATTATTCCTAAAACACAAGGTACAGGAGCCTCCTTCCATAGTTTCTAAGGAAGACAAAGTCATATGAAACACAGTAATTTGCTCATACACTGAGTTTCATGTGGAGCATATGGACAGCCCCTTCCCTTTTATAACACATTTGCTACATGAATAGGACAGATAATAAAAATCGGATAATTATCAATAGCAATCACAGATTTTTGATAATAAAAATATCCACAGGCCTCAGAGCTTCCAGCACACAGGGGAAAATGTTAGTGCAGCTGCTCAGGCCTGGTTGCAGCATATTTAAGGGAACTCAAGAGATCTCTGTTCTTCTCATACATTTCAGCCTAGTGAGCATTGAGTACCTGACAGTCATAGTGACTTGGATGTCTTTTAAAACTCTCAGTGTGATGTCCTTTTGTTAGGAGACAGATTGTTTAGGCATGTCAGCTAAAATTCTTACCCTGTCTCAAAAAACGGTTCAATACCCTTTCTCATATTTAACACAGCGGATCAGGGCCATTTATTTTGTCAACTAAACAGGATCCAGGTTCTTTCAAAAATCTGTCACAAATGTGGATTATGAGCTCATGTGAACATCTCTCTTGGGATGTCTGTCCTGTAATACATGAGTGAATGGCCTGTGACATTACTGAGACTGGGTATTGCATCTGCAGCATCCATATTCTCTGCAGATTTTCTTGTTTCCAGCCAAGTCTGCAGGAAAGCTATTCTGTCCCCCAGGGCCACTCAGGTCTTGCCCAACAGTGGCTTCTGAATCCATCATGCTAAAACAAAAGAACAAAGCACCTGCTGCTGCCTGGTTACGTGGTGGTTAAAGATCAGCGATAATGTTAGGGAAGGATGTGAGCATATCCATCATTTCTGAATGCTGTAGAATACATGTATTTACACATCCATTTGTTGTGTTCCCACGGTGATGGGAACAATGCTGCCCTGGCCAGAAACCAGAGCTTCCTTCCCCTTGGGCTCAATGGTTTTTGGCCAACCATGCTCTCAGAGCCCAGCCTCTGTGCTGCTTTGCCTCTCAGGTACAGCAGTACCTGGTCACCCACATCAGCTGATGATCCTTTTGCATTCAAGCTTTTTTGCATTCAAGCATTTCCTAAAGGACTAAAAAACCTGTTCTGGATAGAACAATAACACTTTTTGTCCTTCACAGGCCCATGAAAACATAAGGGATTTTGCATTATGCTAAAGAAATGTCCAGAAATAGGTCAAAAAGCAGCCTGGCAGATTTTGCATGCAGAACCATAAGGTCTGTGTTTGCAGATGGGCGTCAGACTTCCACTGTTTGAGGAAGTAAAAGTTAGATCCAAACCACAGGGAGAACAACAGTTCAGACTTTCATGAGGAACAGAAAAGGAGTGTACTTTATGGCTTTACTGGAGCCTTGCTGTCTGCAGTGTCCAGAAGGGCAGCAGGGCACCAGCACATCTATTGCCCCCCTGCAGCCACAGGCACACCCCAGCTAAGCAGGGGAAACATGAAAGCTCCAAATAACACATTTTGGATCCAGCAGCTCTCACAGCCCTAACTCTGTGTGCTCCCCGGAAGCAAAGAGCACACAGCAAACTTACAGGGCATCTTTCTTGACCTGAAAGGTGAAGTTCACTGGTCACTCAGCATCCTGCAATATCCTAAGGGCATGGACACCATGTCTGGATGAACTGAAGTGAAAGAGTCACAAAGTTGGAGCTCTACCTCTCAACCTGAGAAATGCTAGAGCAACAAAGCACTCAGACACATTCTCACATCAAGAAGAGGTAAAAATAGAAGTAGCTGAAACCGGATTAAGTAGCTGAAACCATAAAAAATGAGAGTTGGTGGTTTTATCTTGTTTAAGAAAACCAAATCAAGGGTATTTGGGAGATCACAGCAAAAATAGTTATGTGAGCAAGAGGAAAATTGCTGCCCTAACCCAGCACCTCCAAGCTCTGTGCTCTTCCAGGAGAGTCAGGTATAAATAGGGTGATAGATGCATACAGGAAACAAATACTTTCACTTTTCTTGGCCAGCACTCTCTGGATTTCCATGAGCACTGCTGGATGCACAGGGATCTGACAAAGAATCGAAGAAAGAGTTTAGTCTGCTATGTGATTCTCACAGTAGCCAGAATAACTAGTTCACACCAGTGTTAGATCAAAGAATAGGCAGATTTTATCTGTCCTGACAGACAAGCTGCAAGGCAAAGAGGCTGGTATGGAATCCCATATCCTGTATATTTACTGCAGGAAGGCAAAGGTGCAATGAGATAAGGGGAATCTATACCTCACTTACTATGAAAATCTCACTGCTACCAGTAATTGTCTCTTATACTAACAATGATAATAGTTCCTGCTCTTGTCAAGGAGAATGTGCAGAGGACAAGACATTTGGGAGCCCTGTGGCTGCTGCTGGAGGAGGTGTGTTTGCTTTACCAGCCTTTACCCGGATCCAGCTCATAGCTGATGTCACTGACCACCTGTGGCAAGTGCAGGTTAATTATGGGTCATGGGTGGTGGGACCTTCAGTGTATGGTGCAAAGGTGCCACGAGCAGTTATTAACACTGACACTGCTGGCATTGACCACAGGGAAGTTAAGCATTTGACTGCACCTCCAGTTTTCCAAGGCCCAAGTTATAACTTGCCCTCTCTCACACAACAGCTTCTCTCTGTGCTAGCTCTCCTTTGAAACAATGAATATAAAACAAGAGGTGAACAGAGAGCTCTGTGCAGTGCTAGAACCAAGCCCAGCAGTTAAGGATGCTGTATTCTCTTTGCAGCTATTTCAGTTTATTATCAGTAATGTGTACTTCACTCAGAATGAAAGCAAACCATAAATGATAGGAGTATTTACAATGAGGCATCAATTAATACAAGTGAATTACCTTCCAGGAGGCACAGAATATTAACTCTCCTGCTTCCTCCTTTATGGTCTCTAACTCCATAAAATACCCTGTACCCTGCAGTGCATAGGAATTCCAAGCTGTTAAATGACACACAGCATGGGACTGTTAAATCCCAATCAGCTTAAATTAGGCCATTTTCCATAGAAATCAAAACATGGAAGATAAAACTCTGGGGCATATCTAATTGAAAGTCTGTTAAAGGAAGATATTCATTATGTGCATTTCTGTGCAACAATATCTAGGCATTTACCAGGCTTCTCTTATGCTGTGTTTAACTCAACAATTTCCACATCACTAGAATGAACCAAAGTGAAAAAGGATCAAAATTCAAAATTCCAAATGGATAATGTACTGGCCACCTCAGAGATCAGAGATCTGCATAACAGCTGCACATACCAAATACCATTTAAATAATTTGTGTGCTCACTGCAGTAATTGCACT
This sequence comes from Erithacus rubecula, assembly GCF_903797595.1. Classification (NCBI taxonomy): domain Eukaryota; kingdom Metazoa; phylum Chordata; class Aves; order Passeriformes; family Muscicapidae; genus Erithacus; species Erithacus rubecula. The sequence continues at coordinate 23,315,154 of NC_136660.1, read as the reverse complement.
TACAAAGTAAGTACCTAAGTGCATCCAGAGAGGTGAATGTTTTTGGGACAGACTCTCTGCCATGGGATGCTGGAGTCCTGTGACAGTCAAGGATCAACCACAGGATAAAAATCTTCTTTATGCAGGAATGAACAAAAGCCTGGAAAGACAAGGTAAGATGGGATCATCTCCCAAAAAGTCCCACAGATTTTTAGAAGGATCAGGCCAGACAGGTGCCACAGCAGAGACAAGAGAAAAGAGGAGAAATTATCCTTTGGGGATAAACTGCAGACTGTAGTAGCAGGAACAGTATCAGCAAGATTGAGGGATTCTGGGACATGGAGAAAAAATACTGTTCAGAAAGGAGAGGGCAGTCTCCAATGACCTGTGAATCATTGGTGGTCTGTGGTGAGCTGATCACTCACCTTGGACAGAGCAAAAGTCAAGGAAAACAGACAGAGCAGTGTGATGAACATCAGAGAAGGAAACAAAGTAATTCCCTTTGGTAAACCATTGCTCTCTGACACCTAAGCAAGAACACTATTCTGTTCATCCATGAAGTTTCAAGACTTTCCAGTCAGCCCCAGCAAAATGCTGTTTCAACAAGGGCAGCACTACCAGGGCTTTTGTTTGGCCACCAGTAAGTGATAATGGGCACCTCTCTGAGTGAACCTGCCTGCAGCTGGGACTGAGTGCAGCTGGCAGTCCTTCACACTGGCACTGAGGCCACTTCAGATCAAATTTCACTGCTGGTTTAAAGAGCTCTTTGCCAGCAAATGGTGTCCCACAGGATTTCCAGCCTGGTTCATTGCCCACTGCTGCTGTCAGGAATCCTGAGGAACTGAGGACACAGAGCTGCTTTTCCTGCAAGTCACATCTTCCTTCCTCACCCCCTCAGTTTTGAGCACATTGTCCAATTTCAAGAAAAGTTTGAAAGAAGGATGCAAACCTCAACAGTTAATATCTAAATATTTTTCAGTGGTCATCTAAGCAGGAGTCCCTGCTCATGTCCATGGTAAAGGAGGTGGGAAAGTATCCCACACCCTGCATTTATCCAGCATGGATGTGAATTCAGACTTACCCATACCAAATGCTGGCTCTTGGGTTGTTTTTTTAAGCCTAGGGCTGGCTCTTGGCCAGCATCAGGAGACATCCAGAAAGCTGCTATATTGTGCAGCTGTTCTGGTGGGGCTGGAGTTATTGAAGTGCATGGAAAGAAAGGACATGGATAAGTTGGCAACTTTGCTTCATTAGTGTGACTGTTGATGGAACATGTTATTTCATTGCTCAATAGAAGGCTTCAATATTATTGGAGAGGATGAAATTCACAAGGGAAACCAAAACCACTAAAAAATGAAAAGAAAAAAGAAAGAGAAGAAAAGAAAAGAAAAGAAAAGAAAAGAAAAGAAAAGAAAAGAAAAGAAAAGAAAAGAAAAGAAAAGAAAAGAAAAGAAAAGAAAAGAAAAGAAAAGAAAAGAAAAGGAGAAAAGAAAAATATGAAGGAAGTTGTTTTACTTGCTAGCAATTCAACTCTGAGACAAAAGAAAATGAAATAATATCCCCAACCATTTGATGCTCAAACATAAAATATATAAACTTATTGCTGTGATAGCTTCTCCAGACATGAGTCATACATTTTGAAACCTTATGGGGTCAATCAATTTAACTTCAGAAATGAATTACACCACCAAAACCTGACCAAAACCAGACCATTGTATCCAGACTGGCTCATGTCAACCTTTCAGAGCTGTCAATAAAACTGTGTGTGAGCTGAAATGCTTACCAGCAAAAACTGAGAGCAGTAAATCAAATTTAATAGGCTGGTTTTGTTGACTATACAGGAATGATTCCTGAGAAAAACCAACCCAAGCCTCAACTAATGAAATTCCTAAAAGGATACACAATGACTGCTTCATTTCTACATGATCTGGGTTTCTGTTTGGTTGCTTTTATGTGCATAAACCCCAGAATTACTAAATTAAGACCAGCACTTAACATATAAAATATTTAGAAGGGCTTCCCTGACAAAAAAGATCTATTGCCTCCCTCAATAGCTGGCTCCCATAGTTAATTACCCTCATTTATGTTTAATTTAAATTCGTGTCCCTTCATTTCCCAGCAGCTTGATATTTTTTATGCTATTATCTGCTACATTAAAGTGCCCTTCTCCTTCATTTATCTTTCCTCCATGTGGTCAAGTTGCCTTTTAAACTTTTCTTTGAAACAAATTTACATTCTTTTGCCTCCCCTACAGATGACTGTGGCCTCTCACTGCATTATAGTGGGGCTTGGGTTAGTTTAATTTATTTTACTTTTGCTGGGATGGCATGAAGAATAATAGTGGTTCCAACCTCATCTTTATTTTAGGCTGTTTTATTTCTCTTACAGCAAATATATTGCCAGTATATGATGCCAAATTGATAAGAGGAAAACAGAAGTCAGAATTCTTTACTATCCAGCTAACCCCACACTGCCCTCCTCTCCTACAGAGTCCTGTAAGATCACCAGCCTGGCTAGAGATGGTGTCCCCTGATATTAGGGAATAAATGTTGTATCTTCAGCACTCCGGAATAACTGCAGTCAGCAAATGTCAGCTTCTATGGAAAAGTCACAAGCCAGCAGAGACCTGAGCTTGCTCCTGCTCTGCATCAGGACCAAATAAACAATGTCCAGGCATGAAATACATAGTGATCAATACCTGGAGTCATCTGCTCCTCTGAGTCAAAAATAAACCTTCTCTAGGTGCAAGAGTGGCTGTCCATCCTCAAAAAAAAAAAAAACCTGAAAAGCTGGAACAAAAGCAAACCTAGCAATTTCATTTTATAGTCAGCTGTAGTGCTGATGCTCCTTTAACACTGTATAATGTCACTTTGGTTAATCTCATAATGGTGTGCCCCAGAAATAGAATGACATCTGCTATTTAGGATAGGCTTGGTAAAATTATGCCTTTTGCACTATTTGTGTCTCATTTCTTTCAAGGGTATGTAACTTCACTTTTGCTATTTAAACTAGAAAAAGATGACTATAAATGTCTTCTGCTGTGATATAAAGCTCAGATTACAAAAGACAGATCTCACAAAGTTACTCTTGTTTGCATTCTGAAGATGGAGCTTGTCTTTAGGAAGATGAACAATTTACATTCTTCTTACATTTTCAAATATTATAAAGACAGATATTATGGCAAGCACCATAATCTGTTCCACTGCAGTGCAAACAGTGCACACCTCCCTAATAAAGCTGCAATAGTTAGAGATGGGAGTTCATTATTTTCTTTTCCTTCTGTCAGTATATTGCTGATCCATGTAATTACTGCAGTTGTAGAGATGCAGTTGGGACAGAATCAGTGCTTTTCTCTGGGCAGTTGCACTACACTGATATTGTACTGATACTGGGATTGCACTGCTCCCAGCATTGTTATACTGGAATTATAGGTACAAAAAGCTCTATTTGTATTTTAATATCTGTTAAAAATTACAGGCAAGCTCCAATTTCATAGCATTTAACTTGGAGATAGCAGCTTGCTGCCCAAGCTGATGTGGATCAAGCTATACACTTTCCTTGAGAGAGGCAAGGTCAGCAAGTCCAGCTCTTTTCACTTACATCTCACTAAGGAACAATAGCCCATTTTCAGGTTCTTTTCCAGTGACAGAGGCCAGAAAAGCCTGTCATGGTCACAAACACAAGAAGTGAGGGGTTTTCCAACTCTGCAAGTTTCATTTCATGCATACAAGATTTATCTAGAACATGCCCTGGGGATGTGCTGGTTAGGGCTGAACTTGTGACCAGGCAGGGAGGACATTTTCAGGGAATGCACTGCAGGAGGTTTACACAGGAGGTCTGTGCTTATGTCAGTGCTCTGTTAAATTCAGCATGAGGATGTGATTCTGTCCCTCTAGGGAGACACATCCTTGCTGCCCTGTTTCAGAGCTCATTGCAAAATGCAAAGGCTGCTTGCTCTGTGCCACACTGCCAGAATTACTGATCTCATATGAAAGGAAGCACTGGTCAATGATTCAGTTTTAGCAGCAGCTCAATGACCTAAGTATGTTTTCCTTCTAACGCACACAGGAGCATTTAATCTCCTGTTTACTGGGCTCTGTTTGACTTCACTTACCATTATCACAATGACATGTTGGTGGAGAGCAGAGCTAACCATGGATTATGTACAGTACCCACAACAAATGTAATCAGGCTGAATTAGCAGGGATTGAGTCTCCGGCTCTGGGAAATAAATTGCAGTATTACATTTGTCTTCTGTGAGCCTTTAACAGCCAGAAAACACTCACAGCAGAGGCCTGAGGTCAACTTCAAACAAATGATACAAGGCATTTCATAGTGTGATTAAGGTGAGCTGGATCCTGCAGACATATGTGTGTGTTCACAATTTATCTTTAAGAACTGTCTATAAATCCTAAAAAAAAAAGGAGGTGTTGGTTGGCTTTTGAGTTTGATGGGGAGGCAGGTTGTTGGGGTTTTTTTCACTGCTATGTATGAGGATTTGAAGCAAAATGGAATAGAACTATACTTAAAGTAATATAACAGTATAAACAGAAAGGAATATTTTTAAATATTCTTCATTTAGAATGGTACCAGGAATTACATCATGTTCTCAGACTCCATCTTTCACAGTCTGACACCAACACTAGCAGAACCATGATATAGTACAAATTAATGATCAAACACATCCTATACTTGGTCTAATATACACACACAAAAAAGTAAATTTGATCCTGAGAAATGTTATTTCAAAACTTTTCCCTCCACAGCTTCCAACAGTGACTTGCAGCATTTCAATGAAGTATATCAGCTAGAAGAGCTGAAAAAACAGCATAAATACCAAGAGGCCATGTCTTCAGAGGTCTATCAGCCTGTGTGAGCTACTCTGCCTTAAAAAGGGCTGGAGGACAAGGAAACCTTTCTCCTGTTGAGATGGTCAGTGCCATGCTCTGTGAACTGGGTTTCCTCTCTGCTTTCTGGCTTGCCTCTCACATACAAGTCTGGGGAAAGCAAAGACATCACTCTTTTGGGAGTTTGTCATCCCAGACATCTAACACACAGAAAAGGGCATCAGATCTCTTTTCTCCTGCTGGCTATGCCTCACATTAGCTCAGCCCAAAGCACCTCTCCTCTGCCTTCCTTGCTTCTCCTAGGTCAGTGATGACTCATCTGCACTTTAATGGGTGTCCCTGAGGCTTAATTCATTCTCTGAAAAGAGCTTTGAGACCATCACGTTACAGAAGTGAAAGGGGGTTAACTCTTGTAACTCATGCACCTATGCTATGTTTGTGCCTTTGCATGTTTTTCTTTTCATAAAACCAAAATTTGTACTTCATGCTAGAGCAGGGAGGGAGCTGCTCACTCCCTCTCCCACGATGTATTCCCCCATGGCATTCTTGTGCACAAGGTTTGGAAAAAGGGGATCCAACATACCCAGCAAGCGAATTTGCATGATGGCACCGTGTAAAACGAAGAACATCCAGAGGGGCTGGGAACAGTCCGCGCAGACCTGCATGCCAATGCCAGCGCCGTTGTGGCTCAGGTGCAGCTCACCGTCAGAATTCACCATAAATCCCAGGATGTCTCCGCTCTGGAGGGGCACCACCACTCGGCAGATGGCCCAGAACTCCTTTCTGTCGACCAGGGACTCGGGGTTGTAGGGGAGGTCACTGGGGCGCAGCGTGCCGGGGTCGCAGGACGTCACCCCGTAGGACAGCGTCCCCGTGCGCACGGCGCTCGACTTGTTGATTTTGACAAAAATGGTCTCGTTGATGCGCAGGGGCCTGCTGGTGAACACCAAAGTCCTCTCCTCCCGGGCGTGCTCCAGCCGGGCCACGGTCTGGTCGTCGAGGATCTTGACGTGGGGTCCCCGGAGGTGGTGGAAGCGGAGGTCGCTCTCCAGCTGGGACGGCAGGAGGTGGGAGTGCTGGGAGTTGAGGGAGTTCTGCGGGATGGGGCAGGTGGTGGCCGCCACGTGGAAGGTGTCCTCCTGCAGGTTGAGGTCGCACAGGCTGACCGAGAGGCGCGTGTCCTCCGTGTCCCGGCGCAGCGAGGGCCGGCGGATGGCCGTGAAGGAGCGCGGCCGCAGGCAGTCGGGAGGGATGAGCTCGCTGTCTGTGGGGACAGAAAGCAAAAACAGGGGTCACGTTCTGAGGTGCTGGAGTCAGGAGTCTCTCTGAAATCTTCAGAGAGAAATCAGAGTGCAGGGACTGAATTAAAGCCTTTGGATGGATTGAAGTATATTAAGCCACTCACACATAAAGTAGACATTTAAGTTAGTAAGTCAGTAAGTTTTAGGGTGAGTTCTAATTCTTTTAGTAAGTGAAAGGCTTCAACTGCCAGAGTAGCAGAGTGAGTTCTAGAGAAGGTTGAAACATGCTGATATCTTCAGCAGGAGGCTCCAGGCCACATTTGTAGACAGGACTTAGACACAATAGAGTTATAGTAAGAATATTGCTTACATTTTTGACATAGAGCAAGGTAGGTTGTATGCATAGTTCTATACGTAACCTGGTGTGCTAAGAAACTAGGATTCTAATAGGTTAAGTGGTGGTCCAAGTTTGCATCTTAGCTTGTTGGAAATATCCTATATAAGAGTATGTATTGGGGAGAGTTGCTTTTAGCCATTCAACTTTTAGCCACTTGCTTTTAGCCATTCTGGCTTCAAGCCATTCGCTTATTGCCACTGCATTTGCCATTGCCACTGCTTTTGCCTTGCTTGTCTGCATGTATGTTGAGACTGATGTGCTTGTAATAAGATGTGCTTTGTAATAAATAACCTTTTTAACTATTAGCTGCCTTGCTTATTTAGAAGGTAACCCGACGAAGTAGGAGCCTAAGAGCTCTGGAGTTGGTGCACAGGAGGTCAGAGAACCTCACACAGGGGAAATTAAAAGAGCCAGGAGCTTCAAAAAATATGGGTTTGCTTGATATGCTTAAAAGGGAGAAGCAGAGACCTGCTGCCATTAATAAATTTTCCCCTTTGAAATACAGGAGCAGAGTATCATGAAATGTGTTTGCAATCAATTGCTGTTCTTGTACTTCCCCACCAGCAACAACATTTCTGGCTTCTCAGCAGGCAGACTCAAAATCGATGACAAGAACTGCCCAAGGGAGGCTCTCCTTGGAGAAGGAAAGCAGAGGATAAATATCTGAAAGACATCCTCAACATAGCAATCAATATCTATACAGGCTCCAAGTTTTCATGCCCTCTTTATTATCTACAGTAATTCTCACATACTTATGAAATAAATATCTAGATACACCTTTTTTTTTATTTAAAAGAAATTGCCATGTTCAGCTCTATATTATTAATTGCTGTATTAAATTTAATTAATATTCCTGTCTATAACTGATCATTAGTGTTCTGGTTCTCACTGCAGAGTGGTACAAATATGAATTTTACAGTGCAGCATTTAAGAATATGCAGACTTTTAGAAATACATTACAATCATTTATTATTTCCAAGCCAAATAATTAAAATTCAAATCCACAGACATGTAACTAAGAAAGATAATTCTCAGACATTCAAATCCACCAGTGGAAACAAAATTGCACCTTATCCTCTTTGTTAGTATGCCTGCTGCTTCAAGAACTAATCACTTTATTTGATTCTTTTTCTGAGGAACAAACTCCTCTGTCTTTAATGCTGAAATTACTTATATTTAACACATCCTTAGCCGTGCTTAGAAATTTTAAAGAACAACATACTGAGAAAAAGAAAACCCACTAAAATTTTGTAAAGAAAACTGAGATAATGCTAAAATTTATTCTTACGTCCAACTTTCTGAACTCTGATAAACATAAGGAGACCATTGACTTGTGTGAAAATTGAGTATGTGGGAAACTCCTGGGACAGTGTAAGAAGCTGTGACCCAACTGGACTAAAGCCTGTTGTGGCTTTGAGCCCAGATCCAATAGTAGGAGGTGACACCACCCCACACAACACACAGCAACACACCAGACCCCAGCGTGGGACGTGCTGCAAACAGCTCAAGGTGGAACAAGAGGAAAAGTTGTACCTAAAACACATCCAGGTCCTTGCAGAGGACACCCAGTCACATACCCTTGAGATTTTCTTTACGACAACAAAGAGCAGGACATCAGGTTATCTGAGGATTTTCCCAATGGGATGTACTCCCTCCCAGTATACCAGAGTAGTAGCTCTGTACTGGTATGCCAAGGAATAATGCCAGCTACTGAGTAACCAACATCTTCTGCAATATCTGAGGTCTGACTAACAGCTTTTCCTGTCCTCCTCTTCTGGGAGCCCTGACAAGAGCACACCCACACAAGGTTTGGCTTCAGTAGAGCTCTTTGCTTTGCTTAAACTGGATTATTCCAGGCTCCTCTTTAAATAAACTTCTATTACAAGGGAAGCAGAGTCCTAAAATAAAAATGGGCTTTGTTTCTCTTATTTGATTTTCTGCATACTGATATTTCAGCCTCTCAAAAGTTAATTGAAGAAAAGGAAGAATAAATAAAATCAGAAATGACCCCAAGTAATCTAGAAGTGGGTCGCATTAATGCTTTGAAATATTTGGGCTAGCATTTGGATTTCAAGTGCTCCTGCTGGATAGCAGGACTGGGCTTATTTTTTCCTCTTTTAGCCGGAAACCTACAGAGGAGAACAAATTAATACTGGCAGCTGATGACAATCCTTTTGTGTAGGTGAATGGATAGAGATCTTTCTGAATAGGAACAGAAGGTCCTCTCTATTTTATTCCCTGTAACTATGCATGTGCAGCCTGGCTGACAACTGTGATGTGTGGGTAGCTTGCAGCCAGGGTTTTGAAACAGCTTGTTTTCCACCAGGATGCTTGCATTTCCCTTTGGCTGCTGGACAGAATATCTTTTTCCATCTGAAAAGAGGTTAAGAGAGATGTAGTTCTGCAGACAAGACACATGACAGTGATAGCAAACCAGGGTTAGATATCCAACTGTTGTACTTAAATCCCTCAGTAGCTCAGATGCATGGCCACCTAAGGACTAACATGTCTCTAGCATATAGAAGCAACTGTGACACTTAGTTCATTAATGTTTGCAAATAACCATGGCAGAAAGGATTGCAGTTTACTGGCTCCTGAAGTATGTTTGTGAAAATTTAGAGATGAGTCTCTAAGAGATGCTGGCCTGCATCACAAAATATCCAGCCAAAGGAAAAAAAAAAACCCATCCCATTGAATATAAATCAAAACAAGAGTGGGATTCATCTTTTGGGGTAGTAGGTAGGTTGGAAGAAATGTGGAATGCCATTTACCCACAATAACTGATAATGGCCAAAGGCTGCAAAAGAACAATTCTGGTGAAATGTGGAACAAATGAGGTGACTTTGACCACTTTCTTTCAGAAGAAGATGCCCAGGAATTTGTTGTTTTCTTCCTCTAAAGCTTCAGTTCTCACTTTTTAAGACAGACCAAACTAATCATGCTGAATACAGATGAAGCTCTTCATGCTGGAGTGGCCCCTAACACAGCCTTGGCCTTGCAGAACATTTACAAGTGATCTTCAATGCCTACAAAGGAAAGGCTCCTTTGTTCAGGAACATTTATATTTGCAGAGGCAAATCTGGGGGGCACATCAAAAAGACTGAATGACTTCATGTGACGAGACTGTAAAACACAAAATGGGTCCAAGAGCCCATTACCAAGGACCACCCAGCTTCAGCCTGAAGAATTTAGGAATCATTCCTCTCTTCATTAAACATCCAAGGTTATAAAATTTCTTGTATAAGGCATTTGGCAGTGTTTCTTTGGGAAAAGTCAATTGATGAGAGATCTCCCTGGGTGAAAATGGACTTGTGAAGATCACAGCTGTCCCCAAGCCACCAGAGCAAGCACAAACCCAGTGGCTGGGACTCCACCAGCAAGCTGGCCATGGTCATTGCAGCTCAGTGGAGCTGGCTGCCCAGGCAGCTTTCCAGAGAGGTTTTGCTGAGCTCTGCATCAGTGCAGTTACGATGTTATTTCTGGATTTTGAGACTTAAAGTTTCTCACAGCACTACAGACAAAGCCAAAGTGGAAAGGATTTTGCTAAATACAGATTTTCTACTCCTCAGCTGGAGAATCTGAGGCACTGAATTTAAAGGATGCCTATCTTCACAAATGCCCTTGTATTTTTTCCTAGCTTTGTTTAAGAAAAAAAAGTAAGGAGGAATAATTAATTTATCTAAGTAGAAATGAAGGGCACTTGAGCACTTCAGCTGCCTTCTGTTTTCTTCTCTTTAGTGAGGTTCAACAGCAAAATTCAGATTCTCAGCACTTGATTCCTTACATGTAAAATAATTTGAAGTACCTTCCTCAGCCCAGAGGGCTTCAAAGCTTTCTGTTCCCTGCTCAGAGGGCATGGAAGAGCTTCCCACTTAGTGCAAGCTCAATGCAACTGCAGCAACACTAAAACAGCTTTTACAAGGAGCTGGTGAGCAGACAGATGCAGCTGAAATCACTGCACTCAGATCAAAAGTATTTCACTGCCACCTTTCTTTTGAACCACTGCCAAATGTTGTCTTCTCAAAATAAATTATTTCCTTAAACATGTGTTATGTTAATATGTAGAATATGCATTTATGGCAGAGATCAGATACACACACACTGAACCCAGCATGCTCAGATCACCCCAGCCCCACACGCCTGAAGGGGATGTGCTGCTGTCAGACTGTCAAATCATCATTTCCCTCCTCTTTTACTTCTTCAGCACTGTTATGGCCCAAAGGCTTGACTTTCCAAGGTCATGAGCAGCCAGTATTCATGCACCTGTAAAGGATCTAAGATAGCAGAGCAAACTCAGCTGGATGTACACACAAGCTGGAAATTCAGTCTGTGTTTAACTGCAGCTCAAGGGACACAGACCTCCTCTTGACCAGTTTCCTGAGATTGGGGCAATCCTACAACCTCCATGAATTGTAATTCTTCAGAGTATGAGGTCTGCAACCAGTCCCCAGAATGAGCTATGGAACACCTAGTGTAAATAAACCAACTTTGAGTCTTACTACTACAAAAAAAACTTACAACTTGGGGAGTCAGATCATTCTGTGACAACCTTAAGAACATATCCCATTTCTAATGATCTTCTCTCCCTCCCAGAAGAGAGAAATACTGAGAAGTCAAGGAAATGCCTAGTGATTCCTTGCATCTGGAGAACATTTCTGTCCTCAGCTACTAAGCCAAGAGTGAAAAGTTGGCAAGGCCAGAACTTTGCTATGATGACTTTGCCTCCCTTTCTGTGTGAAGACTCATGGTTTTACTTCCTGCTGTTCTTCACTTTTCCACAAGTGCAATTTTCCTGTGTTTATCCCTCACTTCACTGGGTAATGGTATTTTCAGTGAGTGCTGGTGCTCATGGTGTAATTTCCATGGCCAAGGAACCTCAGGGAGTACTAAGCTACCAAAAGACACATTGAAGTCAGAGGCCACTGCAAGAATATTCAGTGTGAACCTGCACATGCAAAAGGATGCATACTGTATTATTCCCACCACATTTGAGTGGCTCCATTCCCACTCAGAAGTGCAGATGAAGGCTCTTTTTCCCACCACCAGCTCTATTCACAAGGAGTTACCCAGGGACAACAGCTGCCCTTCCAACACCTGTAATCTTGCAGTACCTCCTCCATGGTCCACAGCAGAATTATGCACCAAACAGCCCATTTGGCAGGATTTTGACATTGCAGAGAGAGGTGTTTGAAGTATAAGGCAGATGTGCCATGCTGTATAACAGCATCATGCTCAAGGGCAATTGGGAAAAGCAACCAGTAGTAAGACAAGAAATAAACCTGTGCTTCTGGAAACCTTCTGCCACTCACAGGCTCCTACTCCCCATTGTGGGAGTGCTTTATTCAGCTCAGCTGTCTTGTGTCCTGCTGTGGCAGTCATTGCTCTCTTGCTGGCTTGGTCCTGGCAAGCTGATGTGCACTGCTGGGGTCTGCCATGCTGTAGTGCAGAAGGAGCCAGAGCAATTTCTGTATGCTATTTACAGCTCAACTGTTATGTATTTTAAGGTGACTGAGGGTTGATAATGTGGTAAAATTGAAGTAACTCATATTCTCATTTATCCCTCCTAAAGTAAGGATGGAGATCACTGCAACTGGTGGGAAGGAGTAATAGCTGTTCTCAAACTCCTTTGGTTGCCTGCTTGTCTGATGTGTGTATGGCATCCAGCCCACAGCATCACCTCCAGTGGAAAGAAGAAAATCATCTGTGACTGGGTCTGGGAAGAGAAGAACCATTCTGTAGTCCTGAGTTCAAAATCCACCCAAATTAATGGGTGACCGGAAGCAGATTTTTCATGCAGCCTGGTGTACTCATCACCAAGGGATGTTTTGCTCTAGACTCCCTCAGTTTCTGCCATGTGTATTCTAACTGCTTTGTTGTAGCAGGAGGAGCTATTCAATCAGGAAAGTGAAAATCATCCTTACTTAAAATAAAATAAACACAGGACAAAAACGGAGAAGTGAAGAATGTTGAAGCCCTGCTCACAGTCATTAAGAGGTAAAGCTCCACTCACAGAGCATGTCCAAACTGCTTTTCCCTGCTGGCCATGTGAGAGGAGATACTTATAAAACTATTTGTTTTTCTATGAACTCTTGCTCTCCATGTGAGGTCTGGAGAGGAGACTGGGATCTGCCAGGCTCAGCATAATGCTGCAGAGACCCACGCTCCCAGCCGGGTCCTTCTGCTCTGATGCTGCACACAGGTTCTCCCCTTACTGCTTGTACTGTTAAATTGGGAATTTATATTACCCAAGACCACTCCATTGTGTTTATTTCTCATAAACCATCAGGCGCCAGAATGCAGCTTCTCGGACCATACAATGAAACCACTTTCTGAGCACTTTTGTAGCATGTGGGAGGCAAATGTTTAAAATCCCTCAAAGGAATGATTCAGACTAAAAACCCCTGTAGCCATATACTTAGGAATTCACTTCTACAAAGTACATTTCTCTTTATGAACAACTGAGAAATCAAACTGCCTGAGTTATTGCCTCTGATCAACCATTCCTTACTGAAAACACCCACATCAAACCAAGGACATCAGTTAATGCTATGTGCATTTCATTACTCCATTGACAGTATAAATATCCCATTTCAAATGGAGATGCTCCCGTTTGCTCTCACTGCTCTGGCTCCTCTCTTTGCAGAACTACAGCCAACAGACCACTTGTACCAGCTATTTATGGAAGATGCCAGGCTGCTCTTTAAGAGACAGTAAAACCTGCTGTGGGGCAAACTGCATCTGAGATCAGAACCCAGGGCACTGCAGTAGAAGACACTCCTCACCATGTGAACAGAAAGGATATGTAAGAGATGAGTGGCAGGCAGGAAGAAATAATGGTCTTATTTTATAGACTGTGGGATGGATTGAGCAGTCCAAAGGGCTCCTCTGGCAGAACTCTTAAGTGATGCCCCTTAGTGTTGAGCTCAGTGTACAGCAAAACCACTCCATTTTCCATGGTACACCCTCTCATTTCCTAATTCTTCATCAATGCATTATTCTCTATCTGCTCATCCTCTGCTTCTGTGTGCAGGTTGCTCTTCTTAACTCAAAAATTAACTTCTTGGGACTCCTCATCCACTACAGATCCCAGTGGCCAGCATGGAAACTATTATTCCAGAATTTCTCCTTCCCAACACACCAATTTGGTATCACCACACAGTCAGTGGGGAGCAAACACACATCTCATATGCATCAACATGGTAAAAGCAGGAGTTAATTGCTATGTGCAAATATTGGCTGCTTGCCCACTGCAACCTGGAAGGCAAATTACCTGGTATTTCATATGTGCCATTTTCACTGCAGGAGTGACAGATATTTAAATCACCTGTGTCCATTTGTTTTTCTGCAACCAGCCCAGTCCTAATCAACTTTCTGACAAGATACTCAGATATTTTTTCCAATATTGATGGAAGCATTTTAGAGAATTTCTACCAAGGGGCAGAAGTCAAAATTCAAGCCAAGAGTTACAAAGAGTCCAAAGCCAAAGTTCTTCTGTGCAAGAAATAATTCAGACTTACACTAAAAATTGTCACCAGATTTTAAAGCTAGTTTACAAAAGAAAGCAGATCATTGACCCTGTGGAACCAATTGCAAGACTACAAACATCTGCCACTTTAACAGAAATGAGTGGAAATAAACAGTGCTTACATTCATCTCCCTGGACTCATCTTTGCTTTGTGTTTGCATTTACTAGGATAAAAATCAGCATTTCTTTACAGGCATTTTGGGAGATATTGAGCACTAAAACTATTTGGTTTGCATGACTCAGTTTTGGAGAGGTGATAAAACATGGGATGGAAGAGAATAAACCTAGTGTTTTGTTGCAACCAGCAGCTAGGTGTTAAATTTATAAATAAATTAAATAAATTTATTAGGCAGATCTGGTGGCTTCCTGTGACCATTTAGCACCAAATCCTGCTTTGAGGTAATGGTGCTTTTCATGCTGCATCAGGCAGCTGGTGTCTTGTCAAATGAATCTCAGGAAAACCCTTGGGATCTGTTCAGAGTACTTTTCTAAGAACATAAATATGCCCTTGGTTTGCTGTGACTATCATGGATTTCTTGTCATGGGTTTTCAATGTTGTACCAATATACAGACAAAATATCATAGCAAAACAAAACAGAAAAAAAACCCCAACCAAACTATCTGAATTCTAAAAGGATGTGAGCTCATCTGCTGCCAGTTTCCAAGCTGAAATATTCAGAAAGGGAAAATAAAAATCCCTGAGCTTAGAGAATTGTGGCTGTTTTTAAGCCAGAGTGAGCAACTGCAGTTCCCAGGCCAGCTTAGTAATTGAATTGATCTGCATATTCTTCAATAAAATCTAAGGAATGAAAGCATACAGTCTCACACATGGACTGATAAATTGTAGTTTTGGGGCATGTATTATCTAATAAAGTGCTCTGAACCATTCTGGTTTATAACAAATATTCATACAATTCTGCCTAACATCTGTAAGCATGTCAAATTGATTTGCACATGTGAAACAGAACAAAGAGCACAACTAGCCTCATAAAACTGAAATAAATTACTGTTCTCCTCAGAAAATATGAATGTTCTGAAAGAGTCTGACAGTAGGTTATGAAGAACAAACTTCCATGTGTGTGTTACAGTCATATATTTGTTTTCTTTTCCACAAAAGCTGATGCTCAGAGAGAGTCTGCAGGGTACTGGCAACATCAGAGTTATGAACAACACACTTGAGTTTCATTCAGGCTTTTCATTTGGGGTAAATTCATCCTCCCCAGCCAGCAGTTTTGGAGACTGACAAGCATCTTCAGGTTGAAGATATGCCCATCCACTGCCACAGCCACCTCTGGATATTGGCCCCTGCTGGCCTGACTCCCTTTATTGGTTCATGGGTTTTCTAACTCTCCTTAAAGTCAGAGAAATATGGTTTGAGCAGAAACCATGTGCCCTGGGTTTTGTGAAGACAACCTAGATCCTGTCATTCACTCCTTAATCCATCTCCCACTCACATATGAAGTCTTTGAACTCTACTCCCACCCCAATCAATGATTTTCACCTCCATGCCTCAGGCCTGCTAGACTCCGTGATCAATTATTATTATCCCTCTTGGAAACCACAGCAAAACAATTATCACTTTTAGGACCATACCAATGTTATTTTAATCTCAGTCCTGCTTCTCTCTGTAGCGTGACTCACATTTCCCTTCCATTTCCTTTGACTATTTCTATAGATGGAAAGCCTTTTTTACTTGTTTTAATTACCTGTTATAAACTTTATTCTCCCAGGAGACTGTCAATTGACACTTTATCTGATGCTTCCTGATCTTTAAAATATGAATTTCTCTGTAGAAAAGCTCTGTTTGGCCAGGGTTTTTTCATTCTTCATGGGAAATCAGGGCAATAATTGCAAGTCCTTACTGTCTAATAACTTTATAGAGCTCTCTTCTCATAGCTCTGACTCTGTTGCTTACCCTGGCACTATCATCACTTTTTCCCTCCTATCCTCTGAGGAATTTTGACCCTCTTATCTCACCTATTCAGGTAAGATCACAATTGCATGCAGTGTTAACCCCACAACTTTACCTCATTGAGTTCTGCTGCAGATTGCTGTGGGCCCTCCCACAACCCTATTTCCAACCTTATGTTGCTGTGCAAACGTTTCCATAGCATCTCAGTGCTCACAGCCAATTCCCAAGCTGCATCAGACACATTCCCTCACCCCCTGAATCACCTGACAGCAATTTGCTTCAAAACAAGCACTTGCTGCCTCCTTCCCATTTAGCATCCTCCCTTCTGCATCCATCCCTTTTCTCTCACTCTCAGTTATCCCTGTACCTTCAGGCAGCCATGGAGATGCTGGCTGCTCCTGCAGCTTCTCCCCACATTCCCAGTGTCAGGCTCCTGCCTCACTGATGGCTTTGGAAGGAGCTGCAGAGGCAGAACTCAACCCAGCAATAACCACTTTGTATCTGACAGGGTCTCTCCAAGGGACAGCATTTTACCCAGCACCATTGCTTATTGAACTGATTTAATGCCACTGGGGAAGACTCAGTTCCTTAGGAATCCCAGGAGCCTGGGCTTGCTGCAGTCCTGTTGATTCAGAAAAGCACTGCAAATGATAAACTGCCTGGACATCACAAGGATTTTGCTGCTAACTCACCTACCAGGGCTAAAAGCACATTTTCCAGTGAAGATGCAGCCTATGAAATGCAGTAATAGTATATAATATTTCATATCCTGCCTGAAGAAAAATTAAAATTAATTGTGAAGATACAGTATTTTGGGCTAACCTGAAGCAGACTGTTCAGTTTATCTAACTTCCTTTTATAAAAAAAATTGAATATTGGACCAAGAGCTTCTCCAGTTGGTTTCTGAGGCTTATTTGGAAATCACCGTTGCCAGTGATTTTTCAAAATTAAAATGTTATTTCAAGACTCAACATTGAAATACAGAATTTTAAAATTAGGAAAAGAAAACAGCTAGAGTTTGCCAAAAGTATTTCAGTTTTTCAACCATGACTAACTAAGTTTACAGATATTTCACCTTCTCCAAGCTGGTTCCTCATCTAAAGATCCAACAAACATATATCTGAAAGAATGCACATAGTGCTATTTGTCCAGAATATTTTACTTGTTTTAATTCTTTTTAGTATCTCTTTCTTGGAGAATTTCCACCCATAATCCAGCCTGAAGGAGTTCTCAAAAAATGTCTGACTCATTTTCCACATGTCCAAAATGACAGTAGAGCCCTTACACCCCATCCACCCCACTCCTACTCCAGGGCTGGTGGAGTCTGCAGGATGCACTCTCACAGCTGTGCATGGAAGAAGTAAATCCAGGCCCTGTTTCATGAACTTGTTTGAAAATAGCACGATTGCTGCTGTCAGCAGCAATTCAGGAAAGTTCTGTACATGTTTAGGCATGTTCCATGTCACAACAGCACTTCAGCACACACTTCCTCTAAACATGTATTTACATCCCACTGAAGGCAACAGGATGTACACATAAGCATATCAGCAGTCCCAAACCAGGAGCACAGGGTAAGGTTTAAAACTACATTCCACAAAACCAAAACAATTCTTTGCTAAACTGCACTTTCCATCTGTCTCCTTACATTGTGCAGTGGAGAGAACAGCAAAGGAGATTTTCTGAAACTAAGCCTAGATCTCCCACTCCAGCTGTCCCTGCTGGACAAAATTATGGGGGAGCCAAAGAGTCCATGCTTACTTCTACCAAGGCATATAACTGAGAAAGCATCTCTTTAACAAATTCTTCATATATTCTGTCTTGGCAAATGCCCATTAGGCTTGTGATTTCTTTAAAAAATATTTTGATCCCCTGATCTAAAGGACCTAAAGAGCTGAATCTTGCCACCAGAGCTTCAGCCAACTCCTTAACAAGCAAAAGACAAATTTCACCCTCACCTACCCCAGAGAAAAGCTTTGACACCTTGACTATCAGTAAAGATACACTGAATGCACAGATAATAGGATCCACTTCATCCACAGATATTTATCCACTTTTCCAGTTTCAATTTGTTAACCAACCTGGTAACCAAAACAGGGATGACTCTCCCAAACTCAAGGATTTCTCATCCCATTAACTGACTAATTTCTCTTCAGCTTCTGCCTCCTTCAGCATCAAAGCTTAAAGCAATAGCTGGTGAGAATGTTATTGTGAACCTTTCTACACCTGCCCTCAACCGTTGTAGGAAAATATCAAAACCTTGCTACATAATAATAAAAATTGCAGTTTGATGTGCTTACATCAACCAAAATGTCATCACCAACACCAGCAATGCCTTGCTCAAGGGAATCTGGGACTGATCCCAGGTCTGTCTGGGGCCTGGATATTAGAGTAAAAAAACCTCTCCCCACTGTGCTCAGCACAGTCCCACTGTTGCTGGTACTGTAACAACTAGAACTTTATAAAAGCCTTTGTCTCCAAGCACAGACACAGTCCAGTGATCAGAGCAAGAGCCTGGATAACTCACATCAGCACCCATTCCCACCCAGCACAGTGTGCTCCTGGAAGGCACACAGCTAAACCTGTAAAACCATTTGTGAAGGCAGAATAAACAGAGGATGTGGTCAGACTCTCCTGGTATCTAAAACACAGAAGAAAGGGTTACTACTGGCTGTATTTCTGTTCTGTAACTTTTTTTTTTTTCATATCAAAGTATGCAAAAGGGAAAAAAAAAAGGGGAAAAAGAAAAGAAGAAATCCCAATGAGGCACGGAAATGAGTTAATCTCAGGAAGGAGTCGATGGCCACATGCAGAATGGGGCTCAGGAAGTTGTGCACACTCTGCCCAGCTGGGAGCAGCTCTGTCCCCAGCCCCTTTGCTCTGTGTCCACTGGGGACACAGGGCACCCAGACTGTGGTTGCCATAGCCACCCCTCCATGCTCCAGGCTCATGTTTCCCTCTGCACAGAAAGATTATTTATAAGGTGGCTTAGGTGTGCCTTGTGCCTGACAGTTAAAAATGGTAAGTCCCATGCCAGGGGATCTTATGGCCCTTCTTAGACACAACACAGTGAGAGGGTACAATAAACACAGGGAAGAGGGTCAGGGCGAGATGCTGCCTATATGCCCTGTCAGCTCTTTATTCTTCCTATTAAACACTGTGAGGGCTCTGCATCCCTGCTCATTTCTGCAAACCACCTGCTGGTCTGTTACACTGCAGCTGCTCAGGGATGGCACAGCCCTGGCTGGGATGGGTTGCTCAGCTTCTCCAGGCCAAGCTGAACTCTCCACCATTTGAAGAGCTGTGAAGTCTGTGCAATCCCTCCTGGCTGAGTATCCTTCCCTCCACAAGGCCAAGGTGCTGAACATGCAGGTCCTGCTCCATGCTGCCAACAAGGGAAGTGGGCTGCTCTTGGCAGTCCAACCATTTCCAGTGGGGCCTGGCATCTAGGGGAATATAAGGATGGGAATTTAGTCTCTAAAGTGGCATGGAGATACCACGGGGCTCATCAGGACTGCTGGAGTAGGCAAAGAGACACCTGAGTTACACAGACTCCAAGTCACTATAGCCTTGTCCCCACAGCAAACACACCACACACTGTTACTAGGGGACAGAGTGACAGCACTGGGAACAGAAATGCTGTCTGTTGGCTTGCTGTCAGCCAGCACAGTGCATCTGGGATGCTGATCCTGCTGGGGAGAGCTGAGGGTCACCCCGTGCTGAAGGCTCTGCCCTCTGGCTCTGCCACATCAGCTCTGTTTCCTTGGCTGCCTCGCAGCTGGAAGAGCTGCCACAGCACAAAAACTGCCCTGTCTGCATAGAAGTGAGCAGGGTCTGCCACCATGGCCTAAATCTGTAGGAATAGTGATAAATGACAACTTTGCTATCCACTGTATTTCAGAGATTCGTCCTGCCAGAAGCATTTCACTCAGATCTGCCAAAGCTGCTGCAGTCACCCACGAACTCAAAGGCTCAGACAATGCCAATTCTTTCCCAAGTGAGTTTTGCAGCACCTTGAAAATTCATATTTGTGAGCAACATGAAGCAAACATATAAATAACAGGATAGCTGCTAGGTTCACTTTTACATCTACAACAAAGAAAACACCTTTGGGGTTACCAGAATTTTTTAACCATAGGAGAAGCTGCTCACACAGTGGCTTTGCTGGGGCACAGACAGCTGCAGCACCTATGGGTGCAAGTTAGAGGGACAGTGTGGCTTGTGTGCCTGCCTTACCCTGCCCACTACATTAACCCTGCCAGGAGCTCCCTAAAAGCTGTGATTAGAAGACATCATCCTTCATCTCTGTCCCCAGGAGGGCAGTCACATCTACATTCATGTCATCCTGTCAATAGTTGCCCCAGAGCCCAGTTTTGGGAGGTGAGTCCCAGCTCTGGGTGGCCCTTTCCAGAGGCACCAGTGCTATGTCAGGGTTCATGATCTATTTGAAATTACCCATCCCAAAGTAACCTCCAGAGTCTACTTTCTTTACCTCTCAGCCCTCTGGGAAACCCTATTCTCTCCAGAAATTTGACATTTCTTAATCTTGGCTTGTTTTCCATGTCAGCAGCCTTGTTCCCCAGCCCTCCCAGCCATTCAGCACAGGCGTGTCAAACGCTGTCACTGTCTCTTGCCTGTTTGCCATCCTGCTGAGCATGCCTGCCCCATGGACAGCTGGAGGCAGAGCCTGGAACCAGCTCCTGTGGCAACAGCTACACACACACTCAGGGCTCTGCCACTGTGGAACCTGCCAAAACACCTCAAAGCCATTACCAGATATTGCTGGTCCCAGAAACTGGCAGGAGGGGAATGGGACAAGGAACAAGGAAACCAGGCACGGCCAGGATTAGCCACTGAACCCTGCAGGCTCCATCCATTTACCTCCCTGGCCATCCCAGTGCCATGCCCATGGCCATGCCTGCACTGCACAGCCACCTCTGCTCTGTTGGAGACTGCAGCCCCCACAGCTGAATTCTAGGCTGGGCAGTCCAGCACCATCAAGGGAAAGGATCAGCATGGTACCAGACAACATTCACTGCAAAAAACTTGACACTGCTGCAATGAGAGAACACAAACCCCAGCCTGCCAGATCTGTGCTACAGTGGGATTGACTGCTTTCTCAAAACAAAAACAAAAACAAAAACAAAAACAAAAACAAAAACAAAAAAAAGCATTTTGCCCTAAATTAATCACCCTTAATTAATTGTCACCATTAGCCCAGGCAAACCTCATTGTGTCAAGCCATGTAAGTCTGTCCTGTTAGACATCCAGAGCACCCTCCAGAACTTCTTAGATAATTAAAAAAGAGTCACTTTTTCCCAAAAAAGAACAAGGTGCCTGTGAATTCATGTACCTAAGCATTTCCCATCATCAAACTTCATTTCATCTCTAGACTGAAAGCACAGCTTAGGCTGCAATTTAAAGCAAGGACCATTTCTGCCTTGCAGCAGCTCAGCAGCATCATCAGTTTTCCCCATGCACATGAGTGTAAATGCTCATAACTATTCAGCTGGTTGTGTGGTTTTCCATGGTAAATATGTTGCTATGGAGAGCACAGCACGGGAACGTGCAGCTACACAAGGCACCACGAGCAGCCCACAGCTTCTGCTGATATTTTCAGGCTCTCCACTGCCATCCACACAAAGGCTGAAAATAGACTTAAAGCTCAAATGAAGCATCTGTAATACTTCATTTCAGCCCATCCCTCCCCAAGGCACTGAGACTTTTCACAAAAATCCTACCAAGCATCCCACATACGCTCTGACGTCACCTTGCCGATTTCTAATTCCTCGCTGCACACATGCCTCGAAAAGGAAATTCCCTCCAGCCCCATTTTCATTCCATGTCTCATGTCTGGGAAGCAGGTTTCCCTCTGGAGCCACCCTTCTGCTGGTACCCAGAGGGGCTGCTCAGTCCTTATTACTTTTTAGCCACAACATAAAGCAAATCCCTTGTGCTGCTCTACCTTGCTGCTCTGCTGACTGAGAAGGATCTGATTTCTGTCATTTAAAGATGACCTTGGGAAAGGTCAGCAGCAGCAGCAAACTCATCTGCAAATTCAGTGCTGGGAAAACTTGTCTGTGCTGTTGAAACCCCAGAATACATGGGCTGGGTCCTGAAGGATGCTGAGCATTTCCTAATCTCACTGACTTTATGAGACCTGGGAGAGCTCAGCCAAGGCAATGCAGACTTGAGCCCACAGCACCTTGAATGAAGAATACCTTTGGGGTTCTTATTTTTTATGAATTTTTAAAATATCTGAAATACTGTTTGTTTTCTTTCTCATACTCTGGAGGAATTGATAAATCCTCAACTGCACTATAAACATGCAGTCATCAGCCCTTGATTTCTAAAAATGTGTTTGTATTAAGCCATGAAATTATTTACAGTGGCCATAAACATCCTCCCAGCATCTGGCAGCTGAGAGAGGGCCTTGGAACTCACTAATTTACTTACATTGTAAACCACTTTCTAATAAATAAATAAGCTCTTAATATCTCACCCACAAGAAGAGGCACATTGCATACAATACTATATTTAGGGGTCCTTTAGAGGTCAAGGATTCAGCAGCTAAATTTCTCTGAGGATCTTTCTTTGGTGACTGATTGTTTATGCCCAAATGAATGTCTTTATTTTGAAATTAGTTTAACATTCTCACATTGCTTTGAATGTTGGAGAAGCTGCTGCTTGTTTCTTCTTTAGCCTGAACCAGGGTCAGATTCTGATCCCAGGGGCCCAAAGGGGCATTAAAATATCCAAGTAAATGCTTGCTGATCCTTTATGGTGACCTTCCTTGCAGAGACTATGGAGCCTCCAGGGTGGGGATGCTCTCCAGGCAAGGAGGATGCCCAATGCCAGAGCTTGTAAAGAAAGGAGGTCAGGACACCTTCCCTCCTGGATCAGCATTCTGCATCCCACCCACTGCTTCCCAGGTAAAGGGGACAGAAGGGAAAACAAATCTCACACATCCCATTGGCTGCTGTGCAAAGGAAGAACCATGTTAGGGCCCCTAACAGCTGCTGAGAATACTTAAACTGATGGAAATGTGATTTTCAACTCCTGTGAAATCCACTGCAGTGCCTTAAGGACAAAGTGGTTGGTTCAAAGCAGTACTGTGTTGAAAACAATACTGTCAGATCAAAATCTGTGTTTTATAAAAAATAGTAATAGTCTTTTTACAAAACTTACCGTAAAAAAGGACTGTTTTCACATACTGCTTCACTTATATAAAAATACAAATCAAACTCTCCCCTGGCTAAATGAAAACATGAACTGGCAAATAGGAGAAAAAAAATGTATCGTTCACTCCCTCTGTCCTAGATATGGAAGAGAGGAAAGAATGAATCAACTATTAAAAATCAATTTTGTTTTAGTCATGTGAGGTTGTATTCAGGGAACATTCAGCTAGAGTGCTGAATGAAGAATTTTAAAGTAGGAACCCCAATGTAACCAGGTCCTACTGCATCACCAGTGCTCTGTGGGCAAGCTCTGTGTGAGGGTCTCATTATTCCATTTATCTACATTTGCAGATGGCCTCAGAGATCTCTGACAAGCTGTAGAGTCCCTCTCCTCTCCCCCTGCAGCCCCCATCTGCTCTGTTGGAAAAGATGAAGCTGCACCAAGACAAATCTGGACCATGCAGAGTCCCCCACTGTCCATGGCACAGGCACTTGGCACCCTTCCTTTCCATGGCACTGCCAACCCCTGGGGTGCCCTGAGGAACCTGTGCCTGCAGCAGAGCTCTGAGGGGCTCTGATGTCTTCCCAAGCACCCAGGGCAAAAAAAGCAGGTCACAAGGATGCTGATAGCAACCCCAGTGGGCCAAAAAGACATAACCAGAATGAAAATTGCTTTTACAGAAGCACCCTGGTTGCTATGAGTTGTTTCCCACACACATTCCCCTGTTAAGTCAGTGCAGAAACCCTTCTCTAACACAGTGACCTACATCTTGCTAGATTTTTATTTTTTTTTATAGACAGTAATTTCCAGTCAGCAATGGACTCTTTCAGTAAAAATAAGCAGAATCTGCTGTTTTCTTAAGAAAGATAAACAAAAGGCAAATGCAATGGAATTGCTGCTAGTCCTCAACAGAAAACCATGTGATTTTGCATGTCCTTACTGCAATGGTTGAAGCAGAGCAGACTGGTTGCTGTTGATCAGACAGATCTGGAGGGGTGTGGAATGAAAGCAGGAGCAATTGTTTGAGTTCACTCATGTTGTAACACTGCTCCCTTCACCCCAAACAGGAACTTAGCCCTACAGTTTTGAAACTACACATGGACAGCCTGAATAAATCTCATCACTGAAGGTTTCCTGACATTCCTGCTGAATATCCAGTCCTATTAGTCAATGTCAGGCCCTAGGCAACATGAAAAATTGCAGAAATCCATCCTGGCTGTCACTGGAAATCAAAGGTCAATCTCAAAAACTGAGAGACTCCTTCCAGACTTGGAAAGCATTCACATTTCAAGATTACAAAGTGCAATTGTCAAAGCTCTGCACGTTCATGTGAAACAGGAAGGAAAAATAAGACCCCGGACAATAGGACCCTGGAGGAGTGGTGGAGGGATCAGGCTTTTCCCAGGAAGCAGTTTGCCAAAATGCTAAAATAGAAGCTGTTTACACAATAGGTTGGAAAATGTTAACAGCCTAAAACATATTAGACAACAGGATTTCAGATTACAAACACTGGGCAGGTTGTCCCGTGAGGGTGCTCTAACAAAATATATGGATTCTCCAAAATAAGCAAAATGAGTGTTTTCTGTAATGGCCCTTTTGGTGGGGTTCCTACTGCTTTTGCTGTTAAGGTTCCCTGCACTCCATACCCACAACCACCTGCCTCCATCTCACCCCATGCTCTGCCTCTCACTCCTGATCACAGCCCTGCACAACTCTCTCACCACATCTACATCATCAGCTGCACCAAGTGAACAGAGTGTGATGTAATTGTGATCAAGAACAAGGGGCAGAAAGCCAGGCTCCCTAGTTTCTATTCCTGTCCCCCATCCTCCCCAAAGAGCTTTAGGATGTCTTTCAATCCCTGTTATTTGTGACTTGAGTTCTCCTCCTGCAAGCAGCTTCTGATGCTGTGAATGCCACCCTGTGTCTGCAGGGAGTGAGGTCCTGCAGCCCTCAGTGACAGATCCCACACTTGCCTTGCTAAATGCTGAAAGGCTTTAGGTGTTAAAAGGGAGAAAAGGCCCTTTTAAGCACTTCTCTGGAGAACAGGTGGCCAGCAGCTGACCTTCTCCTGGAAATCTGTGTAGTTTTAAATGGGAAACAGAGTCTATGAAATTTTAAATGAATCTATTGTAGTCTGCACAGTCACCGACAATCCACAAGTGACAGTCGCAATCCACCCCGTCCTTGCTGTTTCAGCAGCCCTCCTGAGGCTGAGCATGAAAGGCTTTCAACATAACTGTGACCTCCCCAGGGCTGCAGAGCACTCTTAGTTCCTGCCTTTGGAGGAAATGCTGGGATCAGCTCTCCCTCCTCAGCCAGCTCTTTGCTTTGAAGTTTCCACAAGGGCCAAATTTGTCTCCACTATCCAGTGGCTAAGTAAAATCAACAGAGACTTCATGGCTGATGGCTCAAATGCTCAGACTTGAGCTTTCAGTTTTCAGCAGAGGTATCTCCTGGCTCCCCAAACAAGGCACTAAGCACATTCCTGCTCAGGGAAGATGATGCTGACAGACAGGACAGAGGAGACACTTGGCATGACTTTTAAGTGCTGCTTCACTAAGGGTATCTACCACCCCATACTGTAATACAACCAATGTGCTTCCCAGCATGAGGCTCCACTGTGATCACACCTAGATGTTCTCCTGGAAGGTCAATTGACAATAGATGATGGACTTCATGCTGGCAGGCAGAGTTATGGGGCTGAATCTTCAGCCCATCTTAAAAACAAACAGAGTAACTATGATCTACAAAACTCTAGGATGCCTAAAATTCAAGCACATCAGTTCCTGCTCTGATTTTTACTCCTTGCATTGCATGTGGTCAGTTGAAAATGTTTCATCCCATGCCTGAAGGTGAGCAGGGTGAAGGGAGGAAACAGTCTGGAAGATACTTGTCTCCACACTTGCTCCTGCTGTAAAAGCCACCCAGAGGGGAGCCTAAACATTTCCATGTGGTTCCATCTCTGTCCAGGCTCTCTGGCAGTGCTGGGTGTCTCTCTTCTTGGGGAGCTGGGGACAAGGAAGGAACCACAAGAACATGCCAATGCATGTCCAAGGGGAAGAATCAAGAGGTATTTAAGTGTCCAACAGATTTGCCATACTTCCTCTTACACAGAAGTTGCATCTTGTGCTTGTTGTGTAACACTGCAAAGCATAGCACCAGGAGAACTGTCCCAACACAACAGAAACAACAAATTCCTTCTTCTCCTTTTTTCAGATCCTTGAAGTGTTTTAAATACATAAACAATGAGAGCGAAACTCCTTCCTTCACAGTTTTACTTCCCTTTCAACATGTTAATTCTCTATTTTTCGGAAAAGCAGAGATGAGGCCCATTCTGTCTTATTTTTATTTTCTGTATATGCTGAAGGTTCCAGCTGACATCCTCCTTCCTTTTAGGGACTGAATAGGGACAGCTGACAGCCCCTTTCAGCTGCAGCATCCCTTCTCACATGCACTGTCCCAGGTGGACAGTGAAGAGTGGGGAGCTTCCTCTCACCATTCTCTGAAGCTTTCCAACAATTCCTCTTTGCTGTCTGCATCTGATCTGCAGTCCTAGATGAATTCCCTATGCAGTTGGATGCACTGTGTTATTTCACCATAGAACTATCTAGACAACTGAAAAAGTGCAAACAATTTAATGTATTAGTTTCCCCTTATTTTTTATGAAAATGGGGAAAGTCTGGAAGATTTATGATCTTTCTGCAGTATTTCAAATATTTTGTTTATCTGCTTTTACAATTACACAAACATATATATATATAAAAAGAAAGTACTGTAAAAATTTATACAGAGAGCTTCAAAAAGCCATTCTTTTCAGCTAGTCAGAGGCTTTGTCTCACCATCATGATTCCTACAAGATTCAGTGATTTATCTTAATTCAGACCATTCTGTGAATAAAATAGTCACTGTCCTACCAGACAGAAAGCAGATACTCTCCTGCCTCCCCCTGTAAAGCAACCCACAAGCCTCAGGAACAAGGAGCAGCATTTTTTAAATGCAACAGAACTGTTGCTTTCACCCACTGAACTCCATCCAGCCTCAACACTTCCCAAATCTGAAAAAAAGATGACACTGCAAAACATCTTACATAAATTTTGCTGTCCCAGGAGCATCCACAGCCAAGCAAAAGGGTCAAAGTGCTTAAAGAGACCAGATTCTTAAGAGATTTCCAGCTCCCACTTTCAGATCCCAGCGATTACACAGAAAGCAGCCAGCATCACCCTTGACAGGTCCCCACCACCACAGCCATAAAATTTTTTTAGTGCCTTAGCCTCCTGCAGAAATCTTGGTGAAGTCTGGATAGGAAAAGGCCAGCCAGCAGAACAGCATAAAAACAACCCTAATCTATTCAACTTTAATTTTTTAACTTTTTAAAAGAACATTTTCTAGCATTTTCCCACTACATACAGGAGATTAAGTAAGCAAAACTTCTTGATGCATATGTGGACAAGAGAGGAAACTCATGTGCATTCCCAAGTCTTGAAGCCACCAGCAAAACATCTTCAGTGCCAACATGAAGCTCTGCTCAGCACTGCCTGGCTGGGCACTGGCAGCTCAGCAAGGGTTCCTCCAAGAAACATATAATGTGGAACAAGGAATTTTTTCCCTCAGCACTTGGCAGAGCAGTATTACTAGCTATCTAAACTTAGACAATAAATAAAGAACAAATTAACTGCTCCTGCTCCCCCGGAATTCCAGAGGTCCCTGGGAGGCCACTGTGCTCTGTGCTGCAGTGCCAGGGCAGGGAGTTGCACCCTGTGGGGAAGCCAGGTGAGCACCCCAGCAAACAGATCCTTTTCTCCTCTATGCTCACATCAACTTGTGGGTGGGAGCTCCAAAAGTGAGGGCTTCCTGCTGATACTCCTGTTTCTCCCAGTTTCTGTCAGGGCCAGGAATAACAGGAGAGAGGGCTGTGCCCCTCCTCTTCTGGTCCAGGACATGGCCAGCGGGATGAAGAGCGGGGGATGAGGAGCGTGCTCCAGTTACAGAAGCAAATGGGTTTTGGTGCCTCTGGATGTTCCAAGTTAAGCTCTGATCACACTGCACTTAGCTTTCATGCTATCCAAATTACTCCAGGAGGGCCTAATCCTGATGAATAGCTGGGTAGCTATTAAAATTGTTTCCCTTGAACAGCTAAATGGAAATGCGAGGGCTTGACGCTTGAGCTAGCATTTAAAATGGGCTCAGGTAATCAAAACACCAGATCAGAGAGCACTGGGGGTTTAGGAGGAGCTGAGATCCAATTCAGCTTTGAACCTTTAGCTTATTATAGCAAACAATTCCCACCCCCAGCAGCTGAAACTAGCCATAGCTCCTTGCAGAGACTGATTGGCCCTGACCACGTGGGCTCATGTTTGCTGTTTATACCCCTCATGCCAGAAATGCTTCTCCTGCAACCCAACACCATCTGTCACTCTGTCCTGTCACCTCGAGATGCCACTTGGGAAGAAACACATCACTGGTCATCTCTCACTGGAGACATCTGAGATGCCAGGACTGCTACCACAGCCTTCTCTCTGCCCAGACAGCAAACACTCCACACAAATTCAGAGCAACAAACAGCAAAAAGGCAGCGCCAGTGCCTGCAAATTATTTTTCTGCATCCATGGCCAAGCTGCAAACAAATATCAGAGAATCACTGATAAATGTGATGTTCTGTGTAGAGGACACATGTAGCTTTCCACTGCCACACTCCACCAGCACAGATACACAGAAGAGCAATGGATTAAATATATGACACTTTTCTACTGTGTTAACTTGCTCCAGAAGCTGTGGCATGAGTGATGATGGGAATATCAGTGAGAAGCTGCTAAAGAGTAGAAGAGCATGTAAGTGGAGCCAGCTTGTGGATGGAGAGTTTGTGGATCCTGCATGCTGCTCTCATTCCCATCCTCCACCTGATACTTGTGTATGCCCATAAAGAGGAAGTCCCCAACTATTCAGAATGGGAGGATGAATAGAAGGACAGTGACCTCAGAGCAGCCCATTTCCTGAGCATGGCAGAGCCTCCAGCTCCCCAAGCAGAACTTCTGCCCCATCACCACAGTGCTGGAGCAGCAGGTGGGAAGGCTGCTCCTGCAAGCTAAGCAGGCACCAAGCCAGGTGCATGTTTCTGTCTAGAGAAACCACAACTAGAAGAATCTGACTGATAATACCTATGAGATGAAGGAAGAATAGAAATACAGTTTGGGCATTCCAAGTAAGTAAACTGGCCTGAATACTCATGTAGGTGGAGGTAGCCATGCTGCATAAAGAAAAGTCATCAGGTACTGGGCCTCACCAGTCTGGTTTCCTAAACAGGCTGCGAGAAAACTATAAAGGATTCCTCTCCAAGCCACATCCCTACAGGAAAGCCTGCAACAAGAAAAAGAAAAAGGAGGAAGAAACCATGCTTTGAACTCAGCCACCACACTTCACTAATTACAGCTATTCTTAAAAACACTATGGTGGGCCCAACCTGACTGCAGAGGCAGCAGCACTAGAGGACAAGGGGGAAGGCTTGCTTCCATAACCACAGCCAGGTAAAACAATTTGGTATGAACTGTGGCCCCTCAGTGCTCATTTCAAAACACCTGCTGCTGTGTAGCATTAGGCCAGCAGCAGGGCTGCAGGGGCTGGACACAAGTAAAATAGGAACCAACTGAGACCAAAGGGATAAGAGCCCCAGAAAGAATGTCAATATCATAGACAGGATATATTAACAAGAGCTGTGACTCAGTCTTCACCCAGGGACCAAAGATGATGCAAAGATGCATTAAAAGCTTCTCGTTTCTCCTTATGTAACCTTCTTTCACTGCATCAGGACAGGCACACCAGCTAAGGGTGCTGCTCTGTGTGCCCAAGGAATCAAAGTCCAAGCACTATGTGGGGCTCTCCAGGATGTATTAGGAAATTTGGAAGCCATGTAGTGTTCCCTATTAGGATGCAGAGCACTGTGCAGAAGCCTTTGGTACCTAATGCCACTCTTTCTGGGTGGGTGGCATGAAACACTCCACACCTACGGGACAGCCCCCAAAAGTCCCAAGGGCTCCCTGATATTAAGCCACAGGTCAGATAAAGTAAAGCAAGGAAGATTTTTCAGTTTCAGCCGTGTGCCGAGCCCGGCACGCCGCGGCTCCGGGCGAGCACACGGCACAAGCCAAGCACAGAGCCCGATGGTCAGGGAGACCGGGCAGGTCCCACCGAGGGCTGCACGGGGACAGCGACCCCGGCCCCCGAGCTGGCGACAGCGCCAGGGCTGTGCTGGGCGGGATGCAGCATTGGGATCATGTCAGAGCAGCTGGAAGGAACCAGCGGGTGAGCATCACCCCGGCCGGGCAGCACGGGGCTGCTCCCAGCAAACACACGCACGGACATTCTTCACTTGTCACTCCCAGCCTCAGGCTATTTCTTTCTCTGCAATCACCTAAGGGTGAGGAGGAGTTGAAAAACATTACACTGACAGTGCTGTCGCAGCCGCGGATATAGAGCCTTCCGCTCCACGCCAAGCAAACCTTCTGGAATGGTTTGGACACGATAGGTAAACAGTGTTGGGCTTGCTCAGCGGGGAGACATTTGTATTTAGATGTTATAGATAAGTGGTGCATATTTGAGACATCTGAAAGTTATTATTCCAGGCAGTTTCTAAACAGAGAATCGCAGTCGCATAGCCCCTTAACTCCGAGCTGACAGGCGGGATAATGATTTAAATTATTGTTAAACATAGGCTCTGTTTTAAGTGGATGGAATTCAACAACACGGTAGGTTTAGGGGAGTGGGGGTGTATTACAAAACACATTTCCAATTTCTGGAGCGCTGATCCACGGGAGCTTCTCTGCCAGCACCAAGCATTGCTATTCATGCTATGAAAATGGCAGCGGCAGAGATCCGCAAAAGGCAACATCACTCAGCTGCCTTCTGGCTCATTACCACTCCCTCTAATTGCAACAACTTCAGTTAAGGGAAATGACTTTATGAAAGCAAAGCACAGCATTTTTCAGACTGTAAAACAGAGTTCAGCAGTGAATCATAAGTATTTTTTAAATAATTCTTTTGATTTATAAGTGATTTATGCTTCCGGGAGTTCAATAGGGTTATGTTTATTATGCTATCACTCTGTTTTTAGCTAGAAGTATAGTGATTTGTTCTCCATTATAAGGCATTTGAAACTCAGCTATTAGGTTTTACTAAATCAGTGTCCTACAGTCGTCTCGTGTGAGGAGTTTGTTTTCCAGTGTTTTCAGGCTGGGCTGGTTGGCTCCCCCAGGTCCCCTCTGTGCTCAGCTACCACCATCAGAGAAGGCTTTTGGTCTCCATCATAAGCTGCTTTCTGACATGCCAAAGGTTAAGTGTGACAGCAAACACTGGCTCCACACTGCAGCCTTTACACAGGCAAAGCTCCAGTGAAAACAAACCCATCTCTTATGGGGAAAGGAGAAAGGGAAAGAGGAATTAATAATTTCTTGCTTATTCAGCATCTGATTGTGTCTCTGTGTCACGGGCGAGCTCCCAGTCAGCATCTCCAACCTACAGCATCCTCATTTCCCAGATGAATAATTCACAGTAATGCAGACAAGAGGGTCCCATCTTTGCTCCTAGCATGAAGATGCAATTGGTCCTAAAACAAAAGCAATCTCATCTTCCACTTAAGGGAAACTACGTGCCTGATTAACAATGGATGAGCCTCATAAAGGCCATCCATGTGCCAGCATCTTATCCTAATTCTCCTCACCAATAAGGCTAGAACTGTTTGGAAACTTTAGGGGAAACAGTTCACTCACCTAAGCTTCAATAACCATTGTGTCCAGCAGGGCAGCAGCACCCCAGCACAGCCTTTGGCATGTGCAACACAATATAAAATCAAATCATAAAACAATACCTCAGGTCTCTATCAGAAATACACTCATAAGGCACATGAGTCTAACCAGGATGAGACACTTCTGTCAGAGCAGCAGCTTGGCTTTCCCACTTTAGCTTGTGAGGAGTCCAAAAACCCAGAGGAGTTGAAATCCACAGTCCCCTGTCAGGGAGAAAAGCAGTATCTCCATCCTGCAAAGTGAAGGCACTTGTGTCATATATCCCAGGAAAACCCGTAATCTAAGCCTGAATCAGGAGCTGAATCCTTTACCACTAAAACTGAGGATGGCTTTTTGTCCCTCTCTGCTAACCACTAGTTATTGATCTGATGTGCTCACACCAGTGTGTAAAGGCTTTCTCCTGCAGGGAGGGCCTGGTTGCTTTTTCTGCACAATTAAATCCTGATAAATATTCTTCCCTCATAAAAATAGTGGACCTATCTTTCTCTGGGCATTGTTTTTTCTCTTTTCATGTTAAAAAAAAAACCACAGAGCTTGGTAGGAAACAAACAAGCAAACAAAAACCCCAAGTGGGTACTAAAGCTACCAGTGCCCTATTTGAAGAACCTAAGGGAAACAAAAAAGGAAACTGCAGCCATCAATAGAACATATGGAAATGCTTCCTTAGCCCTCAAGCTGACATTGAATTTGTGCAGTGACAACCCCCACAGGGCCAGCTCAGGGCTCTTGCCTGCTCCTTCCTGCAGCCTTGCAGCTTCTACTCATTGACAGCACAAGGAGAGGTACAAAGGCAAGTGGAAGCAGGATTTCCTCCTGCCAGAGGCTCTGTGTAAGGAAAGGGAAGCCTTTCTGTGCCTTCAAACCCCTCCTGGCCACAGCCCAACCCAACAAAACAGACCAAAAATCCACCCCATCACTTGGCAGCCCAAGCACTCCTGGCCTCTAACCATAACATTGAGAGACAAAAATGTTTTGGAGATAATAAATTAATGATAAGGTCCCCAAAGAGAGTATTTCCTCCGTATTTTTCATTCTGATGTACTTTTAGTAACTTCAGATAAGCTACTAATTTAAATAGCTGAATCCAAGAGGATTCCAAACCCATCTATGTGAAACATCTCAGGGCAGTCTGCTTTGGCAGAAGATCTAAGCACAGACTGCTTAGATAGGAAAGTTTTAAAAATTCATTACCTAATTCTCATGTCCTGGCATATGATGATAAAGCCACAGTGTCCCTTCCCTACCTGAGAACCAAGATTTCTAAACTTCCAGATTAATAAATCCTCATGGGCTCTGTAGTCTTCTTTAGACTGTAGAGCTAGCATGGACTCAACTCCGTAATGATGGGAAACTGTAATACTAAAACTGCTGTGGGATATCTTCTGGTGTCACCTTTTCCACAGGTGGCATCAAATGCCAAAAGAGCAGACAGGTCTGCAGACAAAATTACTGCAGCCTCCACTGCTCTGCTCCACCTCAGTTAGAAAAAAAGATATTAACTATGGACACAGGGCTGCAATCAGCCTTTCTGAGGAAATAATAACCTGGGAAATTCTGACTCATGCTGATTTGTGATCAAGGGCTGAGACTGAGATACCAAAAAAAGGAATTGAATCAGATTTTCATGGCTGTGTCAGAATGAATTAATTCTCATCATATAATTGGAAAAGATTTAACATCACAGAAATATTTTTAGAATGACAGGAGGATATGGAGGCTGTGGTAAAGAAGAAAACATGATTATTGTTCGGTAGAGACTGACAGTGAGGAAAGATAAAAAAGAACTAAATATACCATAAAATAACAGCTTGGTCAAAGAGCTGCCAGCAGGAACATCCTGAGGAGGGGACAGCAGTTGCAAACATCTGGCACCACTGGCTGCAAAAACGTCACAGACAATGCTTAGAACAGGATAATCAGCAGTGACACATCTCCAGAAGAGATGGCAAAGTTATCTTTAACTCTACCCAGAACAGTCTGACAATCTCCTTGCAGTCACTGCTGATTTTCACCCTTCAGCTAAATATATAAGAGGTGGCTGCCTGGTCTTCTCCAGAGGCCACCATTCACCCCATGTCTGTCTCAGAGAAGGGTTAATTTTTTTTCCTTACTTTTGTGGTTATCAGCAAAACTCCTAAAGTAAATCAGGTGTCAGATGATCTCACTCTGAATCTAGCTAACCAGAATCAGGCTATTTAAATTCTAAATGTTTGCTCATAGCAACTATTCAGGTCAGCATAGCTAGTTCTTTTTAAAGTCATGTTTGCTATTAATTTGAATTAATTTTCTAGGTTGCCCATTGTAACCAAACCCTCTGCTGGAAAAATAACTGCACTCAGTACATACTTTAGAGATGATTGCCTGGGGTTTTTTCTCAGCCAAACAAGCTAGAGATGCTGCTAAGTAGAAGATTAGATTCTAACATCCAACTCAATAGACAGGAGTTCATCTGGCAGCAAATTCCACAGACACAGATGGAAGAGTGTGAAATCCCCACTGCAAAACACAAAGGAAGTATCTCTCATGCCTCCTCATAGAGACTGCTCACCTTCATCCAAATAAACCCTTTGATACTTAGTTCTGTCAATATTTGTTATTAGCAAAAAGACTTCTGTAATAAATAATTATATGATGAAAGAACCATTGCATGGAGAGGAAAAGGTGTTATCAAGAGCAGAACTAAGAACCATCAATCTAATTCAGGATGTCAGAAACAAATCTGACTCAGATTCTTTGTCCAGTGTTGTTTTCACCTCTATCTTTCTGATCCCTATGATAGAGAGACTGTCAGTAGTATGTGCTTGACCTGGTAAAAGAGCTCGCTTATCTTCAGGGAACATGCCAGACATTCATGGAGACCCATAAAAAGTAATTCAAATAATCCTAACACCCTGTGCTGTCCAGATAAAGGGGAAAAAAAAAGAAAAAGGAAACCAAAGCCTATGGTTTATGAATTGCCAACACAAAGACAAAACGAGCCATGTGTGTCAGTGAAGAAACCAGCCAAGGATGGCATCTTGGTCACTGGGTTGTCCTTGCCTTGCCCATCAATATAACCTGATCTCTCTTTGCCAAATCTGTCTTTCCACTGCTTTCAGACAGCAGTTCACCCTGTTTCCATGCTTGCATTTTCCTGCTTCCCTACCTCAGGCATCTGGACCCCTTCTTAAATCTTCCTGCACAAAAAACAGGCACATTTTCCAAGAAAATCAATCACTGCCTGGAGGCAACTTTTCCACTTCCCCTCCAACTTCAACAGTGCATTCAGGCCCTCCTACTGATATTCTCTCTCTTCCTCCTCCTCTTCCTAAAAGTCTTTGCTTCCCAGAAAAACCATTAAGCACAGAAGCTAATCCCTGCATAACCATTGATTACTGATTAACCACAGACCAGAGGTTTTGACCTAGCAAGCCCTGCACAGAACCCAGCAACAAGCAGATGGTAAAGAAAAGGATCCAGCAAAGCACTTAAGCACATGGCTATCTTTAGGAATGTGAATTAACATACTTATTCAAGCATAAACCTGATTTCTGCCATACCATATAACTATATATACATGGAGGTGGATAGGGAATTTACCATCCTGCTGAATTTGGGCCTGCAGTCTATGCAGCCTTCTTTTCTGAGCACCAGAGAATGGGTTCCAATTGTCCAGCTGGAAACTACACACCTTTAAAAATATACTATTCTACTTCCCATTAAATTTTCCCTCCACCAGCTTTCATCCCTTAGCTCTGCCTCACCATGAGATTGTTACTGTGACTTTTCATATCTTGCCTGTTTTTTGTGAAGCACTGATCTTTTAGGTATCACACCCAAAACTGAAGCACTAGAAGTTATCACAAAAATAGTCAGAATAGTGATTATGGCTCAAACCAAATTATTTATGTATTTCTCTCGAGTGCATAATTAGACTAAGCTGAAATTGTGTGTCCCTGCAGTTCCACAGTGGAATTCTCATTAGTTCAGCTTTCTTTCCAACTATTTCTAGCTTTGATCTCCATCATGAGGCCAATTTCCATTCACCTGGCCAAGGGGTGTTATAAACAAGATCCTAAGACTCTGCCATGTGAGGAATGAAGCAATAAAAATACATTTTTACAAATGCAGGCAGTGTCAAAGCTCACTTCTGACATGAACATACATATTCCAGAGTAAGGAAACATTGAACCAGTTATATCTAGGACAGACAGGGCTACAAACAGGGGCAGAAACCAAAAGGCCCAGTGGTTTTGTCAACAAGATGCTTTCACACGAGCCATGCTGGGATTGCTGATGTCTGGGAAGGGCTCAGGAGTGTGATTCCTGCTTCCTACAAACACCAGAGATAGAAACAAAAAACAACCAGGGAAAAATGACATCAGAATGAGGAGGAAATGCAAATGCATTCAGAAACATATTGAAAACATTGTCACCAGTCTCCTGGTTCAAGTGAACACCTATGGGGCTCAGAGGCATCGGGGTCCTCTGGCCTTGGCCAGGCAAAGAGGGAACATCCTGCATTAAAGATTTGAGAAGCTTCAGATCTCTCCTTGCAAGTGGTGCAGTGTTTATTGGCACAGCACCAGTAAGGGAATAGGATTATTGGATTTGAAAAGCTTTTTCCCTGGAGTGGTCTTTATCCTCTTAAAAAGATAGAGCTATTAAACTTTTTTTTTTTTTCCTGAAGAGAATTAATTGTCTGTGAACGGTCACACTGGTAGCCAGATGCATCACAAGAGATTTTCATCTCCTTAAACACATAGGCAGTGGCTAGCAATCTGTTTTATCAATCTTTTATCCCTAGCTACAGACCAAAATTTACCAATTTCAAATAATTTTAATTTCTAAATCTAATATGAAATGGAATGGAATTAAAAAAAAAAAAATTTTAAAGGCCTTTAACATCAAAATGATGCTAAAGTCTGAGAATCAAAACTTGTGACCGGACATTCTGTTCTAGCCAATAGACATGGAATGCTTTGTATAAATGTCACAAAGTTCTGCCAACACTACCCTGCTATAATTTCCAAGAAAACAGGAGGAAGCACTTACCTAGTGCATGTCAGAACAAGGTATGATATTTTCACCAAGAGAGGAGAAACGTAAAAATTATTGTCAGAAGAACATATTTATGAAAATGCAATCAATTAAGAGAGCATCATAGAAGAATACAAGATTGAGATTTTCCTGAATGTCTGAGTAGGGGAGAGGAGTCCACAGCATAGCAGCTTTCAGGATCAGCTGCATCACGAGCAGAGCTGATGTAAAATCTGCATCTAAATTGGGAGTGGAGTCAGCACAAGTAGAAAACCATTAGAAAAGAAGTAATAGCTCAGGATAACTAAAAATGATTGAGTGAATGGCACCCCTGCCCATGCCAGAGGGATTGGAACTAGGTGATCTTTAAGGTCCCTTCAACCTCAAACCATTCTATGTTTCTCTGAAGGAGAAGTTCTGGCTTGAATCAGCACAGCTTCATAAATCAGCACAGTCAAAGTGTTTTGTTTTCTTCAGGGTAAGCCAGACAAGGTCTGGAGGAGCTTCTGCTGCTCAGTGTTTGGCCAAAAAGAAGGGATGGGTGAGCAAAAACTCAGAGCTAGACTCTGCTCACAGTGTAAACCAGAGTGACTCCACAGGTAGCTACAAGTTTAAGCTGGCAAAACTGAGAGCAAAACTGGGCTAAAGGTATGAACTTCTATACTGAACTCAACAATAGTTCTGCTTATGCAGCTTAGGAAAAGAAAAAAAAAATGAGAATACTGGACTACAGAGCAACCTCATTTTTAGCTCTGTTGCTGATATGGATGGAAAACCCAATTTTATTTTATTCAAGGTGTCAAACTTTTTTAATAACCCAGACACCTACAGGGATAACAAATCCACATCCTTTGTATGGTAAATTGCATATTCAGCAGCTGTGAGGCCAATTAGACACTGAAATGACAAAGTGCTATCTCAGGCCAGCAGAGACATACTGCACAGAGACAGTGTTTAGTTTTATCATGCTAGCAGTGTTTAGCTGTCATCTGTCATACAGGCTTAGGGGAAAGGGCCTCCACAGCTGGAACAGCTGCAATAGCTGGAATTGCAAGATTAGCACAATAAGATGTTATACTTTTACCAGATCACTCAATTCTCATCCAAAACTTACCCCCAGTCCAAACATACTCTTTTTGTCAAGCTGTAGCTTTATGAATGAGGAGGAATTAGCTTTCAGCATTATAGCCCAAGGTTTGAACTGTTTAAACTATTTGGCTGAATTGAGAAAGGTATTAAGAAAGCTGCAAAGATTAATTTTCTCTCCCAGCATATTCTCTTTTTTTTTTTTTTTAAAGACACCTATTACTTACAGATCTTAAAAAAGGAACTATATGAGACAAACTAAGTAAAATGCAATTATATGTAGCATTAAGCATCAGTTAAGAGTGCATTAAAAAAAAAAAAAAAAGCAGCATAGATATCCTAATGGTTTAAATCAGAAAGCTAAAACCTTTGCTAAGGTAAGGAATTCTTTGAAACATCTCTTAAAAGAATACACTGTTCCATTAGTGGTGGATGATTATTCTCTAAGGCCCTCTCCATGCTAGAAATGCCTGTAACTAACTATAGCTGTGTAACAAATTCAGTATACATGCAATTATTCAAGTAGTTTATACCTTTAGTAGAAGTAAAAGAAAGTCAAAAGCTTTTTAATTGGAACCACTTTCCAGACTCTGCTTTCCACGCTTCCAACACATAGCAAAGGCAAGATAAACTCCTTAGTGTAAACCAGCAACATTTGCCTCCTTAGAGCAACAGCCCAATCAATCATCACAGCAGATATTTAATGTGAATAAACCTTTTTTTAACATAGGGGCCTATCTTT
The DNA here is from genome assembly GCF_903797595.1 of Erithacus rubecula. Classification (NCBI taxonomy): domain Eukaryota; kingdom Metazoa; phylum Chordata; class Aves; order Passeriformes; family Muscicapidae; genus Erithacus; species Erithacus rubecula. Next base: position 23,276,432 of record NC_136660.1, on the reverse strand, counting down.
GCAGTGCCAGCATCTGAACTACAACATACACATAACATAAACACCACTTACAATTGTCAGAGTTTTCATATTTTCTTGAGTTTGTATGGGCAAAGTGGCCCATCTTGCCTGTGCTAGGAGCAATATTTCAGCTTACCAGAACTAAAGAAACTTTATAGCACAGAATGTATTTTTCCACTGGTTGTCTTGTCCTGTAGCAGCCTCCATTTTTCTCAGTCGGAGCAGTAAAAGCCAGACTAATCCCTTTCAAATTTATTCCTACCCAGCAGGCTCTCCTGATGCTGATGTGGACATCCTGTGGATATAAAGAGCCCTACAGCACATAATGTGTCAGATTTTGTCCTTTCTGTGGCAATGCCTTCCCCTCCAAGAGGTCCTGCTAAGGCAAAGATGCTTCAGGTGAAACAACAGGTTATCTGACCTGAGGAAACACCAGTGACCTGAAGAGCCTGAGTGCAACTTTGCAATTGAACACCTCATGCAGAGGTGTGCTGCAGTGCAGATCCCTCAGACACCAGTTTCCCTTGGGATCAGCCTGCAGTGTCCCATGGGTGTTTGCCCTCTGCTGCTCAGCCCAAATTCCCGGGCAGATCGCGAGGGCAGGCGGGCGCTGCCATCCCAGCTCATGGGCACAGCTCTCACTGCTGCAGACACACAGAGGAGGGAAAACACTGCATTCACACAGCCAGCAGGAGCTCTGGCTTGCCTGGAAGTGCTGTGTCCAGCAGCCCCATCATCACAGCCCAGACAGGCAGGGCTGGAGCACAGACAAACCCTCAAGCACAAGGAGCTGCCTGGGTCCCTGGGTTAACTTTTGGGTGCCTATTGCATCTGGAAAAACACTTCCCTCCAGAGGTGCTAAGGCAAAGCAGGAATTAATTAAAATGGCAAGAGATGAGTTATTTATTAAACTGTTTTCACATTTTCAGCTGTGTTAGAGAGCTTCCTGCAGCTGCCATAGAGACAACAGCTACAGACAATAAAACTTTATGAGCAATTTGAATTCTCTCTCCCCTTAGGAGATGGGGGAAAACAAAGACAACTGACTGTTTGCAGGTCTTGTGTTTCGTGCCTTCATTAAGCAGGACTCCGTTTAAGCACTTATTATTCTTCTCCATCAGATAGTCACAGACTTCCACAAAAAGGATTAATTGTTTATAGCTTCCACTTTCAACAATACCCTATAAAAATACACTGCAGTCATATCTGATTATTCAGTTTTGTTGAGTGCAAAGCACTCCAGGCACATCAGTCTGCTTATTAGCACGTGTCAGAATAGCAACAAAATGGATTCCCGTGGGCAATGGAAAATAAGCCTTGCACTCGGAAAATAAAATAGTAATAACCACACAGTAAAACTGCAGATGCAGGCAATAAATTAGATTTATCATCAGTCTTATACTATTAACACCTGAAATTTTCCCATAAATCTACCTCATTTGAGGCTTATTTAATGTTTCTTCCAAAAGTGGCCAGGAGCTAGAGATTCAAAGTACGTAAGAACTGACAGGCATGAAGAAAGAAAAGCATTTCTTTCTTCCCCTACAAAATGTGCAACTTCCTTGTCAAAGAGACACCAGCTTGAGGCATAAGATGAGCACATTTCCATCCAGGATCAGTTCACATTTTGACTTAGATATTTGTAAGCATAAAGCAATAAGAATCTAGGAGAAGGATCTGGTGAAAGAAGAGATTTCTCAAATATCTAATACAATATATAAGACTTCCATTTAATTCTCCTAAAATCTGTACATATATTTATGACTGAAATATATATATTTATACTATATATGTTAAACTAATATGCACATTCAATACACATGCATTTAAAATTTTCCAATCTTGCAAGGTCTTACTAGTCTTTCACATATTTTACATTTACAAGATGTGGTGAGACTTAGCTTTTAACAGGTGCCTCTCAGTGTGCCAATCTAAATAAAATTATCCTTGATTTCAAAGCCTGTGCTGCTAAAAGACCAAGAATACTCTGAAATACTGCATGAATGAAAGTACTGATGGATGGGAGAGGAGTGTGAACTGAGTAATAAACAGGGAAGGGATACAATGCTGATCATGCCAGCAAAGAATGGGACCAAGGAAAATGAGCACACTATACCCCACATTACCCACTGGAAATACAGGATGAGTAGAGAGGTATGCTGGAATCATAATTGTTTTGCAACCCTATTTTTCTTTACTTTTAGAGCACCTGCATTGTGCTCTAAAGAAAAGACACAAGGTGGTAGGACTAGATGATCTTCATAGGGCCTTTCCCCTCTTAACCACTCTGCAATGCTGTGCTGCAGTGGCACTGCCAAAGAAACACTGATTTTGAAAAAGAGGAAAAAAAAAAAAATAAAAAGTGATTTTCAAAAAGGCACCATATAAAAGAGGCAAGCCTGTAATTCCCCACCAAAGGAAAATAAAAATTCTGAGAACACTCATCGTGCTGTACTGCACATGTGACTGAGGGAAGTTGCCAACCTTGCTATCCTGCAGTGAGTCCATGGAAAATGCACATGCCAGGCTCAAACCCAGTGCTTGAAAGAAGCAGGTCAGTATGAGACACCACCACTTGGTTCCCATGAGCTGCCATCCTTCCTCCATGGCTATGAAAACTCCAGAATTTAAACAGCTGGGCCTTTCCTTTTCCTTTTTTGATGCTTTATTATAGCAGCAAGGCAGCAGATTGCCTATATTCCATTTTTCTCGGACTCTTTTTAAAAGTGTGAATGAGCATGTGTGTATGTTGAAGTGATAACATAAGGACAAGCCACATTTTTAGTAAATATTACTTTAAATTACCCTGGAATGTAAAAGTGCACTTGTGTAAAACTAGCTGCCCAAAAAGGAAAGCAGAGCTGTAAACCATCCTGCCTGCAAATTGAGCATGTCAGCAGGAGAGTCACTGTATAAGGGCATGTTTACAGGTCATGTAAGCCTGCACCTACACTGAAACCCATGCCCTAAAACACAGAACATGCATGCACTCCATTGCCACAGACTCCTCTATGAAAGTCCTTGCATTGTGGCAGAAAACCAGCTGAGACCCTGTGGTCAGAGGAGACCAGATACCTGGGTGAATTTAAGCCTTTTCATCTCTATAATGTGGGTAGAGGAGAGCAAGGAGCAGCCTCTCACCTGTGGCTGTCAGCACTGTGAACCTCATTGCTGAAGGCATCTCAAGGTGGATTAAAACCAGTCCCTGCTTTTGAATCACTCCAGCAGTGACAGGCAAACCATGGGCCCAGCTCAGCTCCAACTCCCCTTGGCTGTGGTGCAGTGGATCATTCAAGCCTTTTTCACCTGGCTCATTTGAAAATCCAGCTGGCAAAGAAGCTGCTTAAAGGGCTCTGCCTTTGAACATACAGCAGGACAGTCAGACCCAGGAACATCTGTGACAGCCACATACACCTGTGCAGGGACAGCAGTACTGACACATGGGTAATTGCCAGTAAGGCTGATGCTGTGGGTAAAGCCATAAGCAGAAGGAAATGAAAAATTAAGGTACAAACCAGCTGGTTTTTAGTGATGCCAGAATGTTGTGCAATGCCTGTGATGCAGATAGTGAGAGAGGCAGGACAGAGCTGGGGAACAAGACTGATGGCAGGTGGCACCTTTTGCTCTGGCAAGTCATTTAACTCTCACAGTTGGGTCTCCCTTCACTCTAGTCTGTCTTTATTAGACAGACTGTAAGACAGGAACAGTCACTAGCCTTAGTCATTACCCTGTTTTACTGAGTTCCTTATTTGGGCTGGAAGTGATTTGCCAGTGCAATGCAAATAAGCAAAATAAAAATGCACAGTTTTGGATGTCATCACTTCTGGGAAGATAAATGCACACTGTCCATTTCCCTGCAGAACTGGAATCTTGCAGTGGCACAAGTCATTGCTGCAGGTCTTTCCTTTGGCAAGTCTCATTTTGGAAGTAAAGTTACATTACTGGGAGTGGGAAGGGAGTAATTCTGCAGTAAAGAGAAAGACACCAGAAATGGTAAAGTTTTTGGTCAGATTCTTACACACAAAAGCAAATGGAGACTATGCAGGGGTGCAGTTTGACCCTGTAATCCTGCAAGTATTGAGAAAATAGTGAGACTTAAGAACAAGGAACATGTTTGGGGTTGGGGGGCAATAAATCACTGAACTGGAATCTGAAATGCTAGGCTCTTCTGTTCAGCTCCAGCATCCCCAGCCTCCATCAGATGCCCTACATGCCATACCAGGCTGAATTCAACCATATGTTTGTAGCAAAGCTATGAAATTCATTTGTCAAGTCCTGCGAGTTTTTGGCAAGTTTTCCTGTGCTATATGTGTGGTCTGCTTCACTAGAGCAGGCATGCAGAGCATAGTAATGGGAATGTCTGTAGGGTCCAGGGGCAGCAACAGATTTCCCTTCTCTGACTTTTAATGCTGTTTAATAATGAATGGAGATGGAGAGGACTCGAGTGGAAGCTGTTTCAGCACAGTTTCAGGCTTAAAGCCTGCTGAAGGCTGCTGGAACAAGCTATAAACACATATCTGAGCTCCAAGCCAACTGTGTAAACTCAGAAGCTGCTTGCTTCATTCAGGGACTTCATACCCACCAAAGAGTCAGAAGCCTCTTGGACTAGAGGTAAGTCAGTGGCTGGCAGAAGTCACATTTTTCTTTTTGAAAGCAGATGGGGAAGATGCTAGGACAATGCAGGAGCAGATGCTGGATAGGAAATGATTTCTCGGGTGTTTTGAAAGGAAACAAATAATCCAGAGTTATGGACCCTCATTAATCAGGCAGAGTAGTCCTGAGGAGCCAAATCTCACAGGAACAGTCGTAGGACTTGGAGTCATTCGTAAGCTCTTCCTAACTAAACCCTTGGCATGACATTTGCCCAAATTCTCCATCCCAATTCAAATATCACTACCTTGGCCTATGAACAGTTGCCTAGTGGCTCTGATTCAAGCTGATTCACACAAAGAGATAAATCTTTCTGCACCTAAAAAAAGAAAAGGCTGCTGAGAAATTCTTCAATTCCTCTGCCTTGTGCAATCTCAGGCCAGGACTTTTTGCAACAAAGTCAGCCTCATTTCTTCATCTCCTGAACATACATCCCTCTTCCCTGCTGTGCTGATTGCTATGGGTAGTCCTGCCACCATATTTTTTAATACAGCACAGAATGCAGAAAGGAGGCAGAACTGTCAGAAACGAGTTTAATTGAAGTTTTTGATACACAGCATGAAGCTGTCACTTTAACAGAGATTAAAAGGCTGCGTGGCAGGAAAAAGCCAGGATCTCTCTCAGCCTCAGATCATCTCATCTTCAGAAGGAATTTCAGCTCTTGAAGGTACCATCGAACCTTTTCCATGGTGAAAAGAAGACCCATGAAACTACTGTTACATGGAGAGGTGCTGCAATCTTCCTGCCAGTGACACTATAAAGCCAGCTCTAAGGCTGTGTGCTGACACTCCTGGTCCCCCAAAAACCTTACTGCCCTTCAGTCCTCAGAGATTATTTCAGTTCTTCTACATGTATAAACTCAAATAGCCCAAACCTTGACAGCCTGCACATCTGGGACTGAGCCCTCATGAATGCCAAACTATCTTTGTTTCACCTGAGGATGGCAGAAGACACAGGCACTCAGCACTCCTCATCCTCCAACCCCAACAGTATATTCAGGAAGGATTTAACCATAGCACATAAAATGCACTTCCCCACTTTGGCACAGGAAAAGCAAAAGCTGATATAAAAATTAAGTCCTCCAGGCTATTCTCTGATAGAGCTACAGCTCTGAGCAGAAATCCACTTACTTAGAGATCAGCTGTTACCCTGTACTTGTCCCAGCACAGAGAAGGGAAAGGATGGCCCTTTGTCAGGGATGGCTTAGCATCACCCCTGTGCTTGGACTCAGGTACTCACCTGTGGGAAATGGATTTGTAGAGAGCTCTTAGGGATTGACAGAAGGCTCACACAGTATGCATCTGTATGCAAACTTAGAGACAAGAAATGGTGACTTAGAAATGCCATGGAATAGGACAGATATTGCTGAGAGAGAAAGGGAGCTAGAAAAAAGTTTCAAAGGATGGTTTTGTAAATAAGACTAGACACTTTGGAGAAATAGAATTATGAAAAATGCATTGTAATAGAGCCCGCAAGGGGTGATTTAGATGATTGGCTTTAAGGCATTTTACAGCATGATGTGACAAAAGCTGATAGGCCAAGAAATGCTTGTAGTGTATTGTAATTAGGAAACACTTGGCTTCTGATGGTGATGGTGTGAATTACAACATCTCTATTGTCTCACCCTTCGTATGAGACAGAAAATGGAATAAAAGTTCTTTGAAATGCCTCTGAGTTGCCCCTGTGGGCCAGGAAGGGCAGAGCCCAGCACTCACCCAGGAGCTGCACCCCGCGGGTGAGCCCGTAGACGTCGATCAGCGCCCAGAGCGGCTCGGCCGTCCGCACGCCGCTGAAGAACAGCATGGCAGCACAGTCATTCACCCGGTAGAACACCCGCCCCTTCTTGTCCACCCAGAAGGCAATGATGTTCCCCTCGTTGGCAAACTCTTCTGGCAGAGCCTTGGCCCAAAACCCGCTCTGGGAAACCAAGTCAGGGCAGGCGTACTTTGGCAGAGTGTCAGGGTTGATCCTCGATGGGTCCTTGGAAGTAAAGCCGAGTCGAAGAGCCCCGCTCCAGCAGCACTGCTTTTTAGTGATCTGCAAAGACAGCAGCAGCAATGACAGCACTGGGCACCTGAACAGCAGCAAACACTGCAGGCTTCATGCAGCAAACACTGGTGGCCAGCCCCACCAGATTTACAAAATGTTTTACCCACCAAACACTGCTGTAGCTCTTTCAGCTGCACACAGCAATGCTGCTGCACACTTAGGATACAATGCCCATATTTAAAAGCAAATAAATCAAATTAAATCTATGTGGATAGGTGAAATTTAATTACAGCTGCATGATGATTCATTTCTATTTCTAGGGTAATTCCTTTTGGCTTAAGAATAACCCTCTCACAAAATGTGCCAAAAATGGACACAAGACCTTTTATCTCAGCAGAGCTCTTACCCCATGGTGCTCAAATGATGGGGTCTGAGAAAAAAGCTCCAGAATCACAGGGTTTTCTGGGTTTCCCAGGCTAATAAAAGACACTCTTTCCCTTTTTTAACTTGTCATATTGGATGACATATTGAAATCACAGCCTTGCAGCAGAGAACTTGTGTGTGGGAAACCACAATACAGAGTATTTGACTTTGTTAAACAGAAAATTTTGAAGCAACAATAGATGTTATCTTATGACTGGGAAAACCTACTTATTTAGCTGTGAATGGTGTTTTGTGAAATATGTTGTGTATAACTACACCCTACCCTGTCAGAATGGAATTAGTCAGTGTGTCTGGGGTCAGGAACATCTGCTATGGGTTTTGGAATGGTTCATGTGTCATACCCATCCTTCTGCACCTGACAGACAGCAGAACAAAGGATCACAGATACCTCCAGAGTCATCAGCTTCTACTCACAAGAACTGAGCCCTGGCCAGCAGGGGATCTGTGGGGAGCAGGCAGCAGGTCCTAAATATATGCAGCACATTGAAAACACAACCCAGTTACAAGGTCTCTTTTTTTTCCCATGGAAGCAAAGAGTCTTCCAGAGTTAGTATGGTCCTCAGATGATGTCCTTGGTGAAGTTTTTCCTCTCATTTTATTGTGAGTATAAGCCTGCAAGGAATTGTTCCTCTCAAAGAGATTCAGCCTGTCAGCATCCAGACTATGACATGAAAGACCTGAGGATGCTGGATCCAACCTTGATGTGGGGCCAAGACAGCTCCTGCATGCCAGTTGATACACAATCACTGTACCTGTTCACACCTTGAACCTGCAGCAAACACAAGAGCACTTGAGATAGTCCTCTTCCATCAATGCCTTGGCCTCAAGCAATTCCACAGCTGGCCACAGGACAAGAGCAGAAACACGGATAGGTATCACTCACCAGGTGTCACACAAAACCTTTTGCCTTTCTGTAATTTCATGATCTGCCAAAGCACTAATTACTCAAATGAATGTCAATGACAGAGACTAAACTGTCTGGGACTGCAGGACTTTGTTCTCAAAAGCCTGGCAGCAGCCCCACATGTCCCAGCTTGGAAGCACAGAATTTTCACCAAGGAATTGTACAAGATATTTTCTTTGGACTTCTGAATTCCCTGCTAATCAAATTTGTAAACACAGTATTTTTCTTTTACATATTCCTCTCAAGGCAAATTTGGAACATGTGCCTTGGGGTCACAATAATCTTACAACAAAGACATTGTTCAAAGCTTAGAGATTTCTGTTTTATAATTAAAGTATCAGAGAAAAAAACTCAGAGGTCAGAAAAAAGTTATCAACAGACAATTTTTCAGTTAAGGGAGTGCTGTTCTTTATCCCTACTCAGTCCATCCAGGTACCTAAACTGTTTACATGAAACACTTGAGCACTGACCCCAGTCCCAGGAACCATGGGAAGTTCCTGCCTGCAGGATGGACTGGGATGACACTAAAAAGGACTGAAGCAGATTTGTTCTTTTACATACCTGGCCAGGTTGGGATGGATGTTCCCAGAAGAAGTGGGGTTAACAGGGCATACACATGACAAAACAGGGAAACATAATACACACACTCCAAGAAGAAGCCTGGGTTATTTTTTGCAGCAAATTTACTGCAAGCCCTAAAAGCTTTCAGGTCTAAGATAAATATGGCCTCATTGTCATTTGTACAATTCAGTCTCTTGCCAATACTTCACAGCAATCACAGGCAGCATGAAGTAAATATTCATATGGTAATTGAGGCTGCACATGTTCCATGTATTAATCAGCACCTATAAACAGTTCTCAATACAGTCTGACCACAGGCAAACTAATACCCAAATTAAAATCAAGTATAAGGCCTGCCAAGAATTAGACACAGCTGGACAAAGGGTACACAGTTTTGCTAAAAAAGGCAACAGTTAATGATGGACCAAATTCTCTTTTCAGCAGCCACTGCTAGCAGAAAATCTTGGGAGGTCCACTGGGTACCAGAAGGGGAGGAAAATACAGAATCAACATCCAAACTGCTAAACCTTTGCTGCTTTCACAGATTCAGGCTCCTGATCTTTAGTGCCTTATGCCATCTTTGAGAACTATATTTCCTAGCAATGCCCCAAATTACATGGAATAAACCATACTGGAGCATTTGTCTCTGAGGCTGCTTGACAGCCATATTCCCATATTCCCAGAGCTACAAAATAATGTCAGAATAAAGCCTGAGATATAATAGTTAATAAGCAGAATGGAATCTCCATACTGCTTTCCTCAATTTTCCAGAGGGAGTTTAGACTTTATAGGACCTGAATGACTGGGTCCATGGCTGATAAGAAGGTCTAAGATGCTGTTTTCCATATGCTCAAACAATAGCAAGGCAGTTACAGGATGGACTTAGCATTCAAAAGCAAGGATGTTTTCACATTTCATCCCTCCCTAGAGCACAAGTTCTGCTAAAGCCTGTTGATTACTCGCATGAGACCTTCCCTTTGGAGTCAGCAGGAGCTCTGCTCATAAATCTCTTGTGCAGATTTGCATGCATATCCTTCACATACGTTATGTAAGCTAAAATCCCCAAAAACACAGAGATAAACAAGTGTGAATTTTCAGAGATAGCTACCTTGTTTCAGAATGAGGAAGAAATAACCCAGAACCTTTGCCTAAACCACTAAACCCACTCAAATCTTTGATGGTGTCTTCAAAAGTGAAATGCTGCTTTCATCTCCTCCCAGATTATTTGTCGCAGCTGCTTGTCCAAACTGCTGGGCAACATGGGGAAAATCTTATTAGGCAATGTGAGAGATCCCTGCTGAGCTTCCAGCCTGGATAGATGCAATAAGAGCTCTACAGGAAGCACAACAAACCTGTAGTTTGTGACTGTAGGGAATTTTCTATCTCTGGGCCTGAGCCTGAAATCCCTGAAATCTCCATAAATTTACAGGAGGTATGTCCCTCTTTCCTTGCTCCTTTGCTGGCTGTGAGAGAAAAGGCAGGGAAAGCTGATATCCTGCTGTAAGACCCAGCACTCCAGGACCTCTAGAAATGGGCAGCAGCAGCAAGACTATTCAAACTGGGTATCTATATGCTGACAAACCTTCTGGAAAACTCCTTGTGCACAAATGAAGGATTTGCAGTTAGGTCATTCACGTGTGCCATGTACTAAAGGGGCCAAAGAAGATGACCGATTTTGTGCCAATAAAGGCATGAAATCAGCTATGAACAGAAAAATGCAGCCCCACTAGAGGGCACAAGGATTGGAAAACATCTGTGGATGAAGTTTCAAGGGTCAAAAGCTCCCTAAGGTGCTGATAATCTGAAAAGTAGTTCAGTTCCTAAGGACATGGAAGAGTTTCTTCAGCTCCTGGTGTTCATGGAGGCACGTTGTCTTAGAAGAGCTGTATTTCCCATGTCAGCTGCAGCATGGCATGGTACCAGGGGTACCTGCTCCATCCTCCAGGCTACCACAGACACAAAGCAAGTGAAATCAGCCTATGTCAGCAAGAAAAGTGTGATTCCTGCAATGTTCTCTCCTCTAATCTTAATGCTATCAGGTGACTGATCCAACAAAGCAGTCAGCAGACTGCCAGAAAGGTCCTTTTCTTGGACAGCAACTGTGACTGCACTGAGTGCTCCTTTCATCTTTTCCTCCAAACTCTTTTGTTTTTCTTGCCAAGCATGTGAGCAAGAACCTTCACTATTAGGTCATTTTTGACCTCTTACCTCCTGGCTTTCCAAGCAATTTCAACTTAATCTGTTGTACTTGTCCAACATCAATGTAAGTATTTCTGGAAGGTGGATTTCCCATTTGTTCTCAGTTTCTACAGCAGTCTGTACCTGTGGCTCCAAGAACTACAGTGGCAAAAACAGAAGTACCAGTGAAGATTGCAGATCGTTAAGGCCAAGTCTAACTACTGTGCTTTTCAAGGAAAAGCTAAGGATCTGCTGCAAGCACCAAAGCCCATTACACCCCAACATCCACTCCCAGCAGCTCCAGTGGCAAAAAGGGAAGGTATAATTTACTCACCTTAAGCCTGATTTGTTCATAAATAACAATGGGCCTGTTGCTGAAGGTAATGGCATTGCAGAAGCTGGCCTGGCGCTTCACCACCTTCTGTGTTGTGTCCATGATGATCTGGGATCCCTTTGTGTGAGGATGGAAAAGCAGAGGGCTGATGGACAGGGTTCCACATTGTGGGATGGGGATACAGTGCTTCTGCTTGTGGTGGCATCGGTGGGAGGAGGTTGAGAACGACCCACCAATGGAATCTGAAAGCAGAATGGGGGGAAAAAGGGTTTCAAGTCTACTGTGAGTAATAAGGAAATTTTCAATTACCAAAAACCCAAACCAAACCAAAACAAAAAGGCACAGATGTACTTCAGACAAAAAAATGTACAGATAAAACTAGAAAAATTAGCCAAATCCTTAAACTATAAATCACTGAGGGATTTTAGAGCATCTTTAGCAATAAAAGACTGCGAGGAGACTCCTGCTTGGACAATCTGACAGTACAGAGCAGGACACTGAAACTGCACCTCAGAACTGAAATCACAGACCACTCTGAGGCCACTGAGCAGGAGAAAATGGGAGAAAATTGGTTATAAAACTGGAGCAAAGCACTTGTGAAGTTGCTGTATCAACGCTGTTGCACCTAGGGAACAGTCTTCCACTTCCAGAGGATTTCTACACAACTTGACCATTTCTCCACACCTCCACAACAGCAAATCCATTGATCTTTGCCTCTATGTGACTCTGGGTGCCCTATCCACCTGTGCCATGTGCAGCTCAAGCACACACATTGCTGATTTATACTCAAGCACGACTCAGCAGTGACTCACCTGGATCTCTCCAACTCCCATCCAGTCTCCTCTCTCCTCCACTGATAACCTCAGATGAGACCCCACATGCCATGAAGGCATTGACCAGCACACCATGATTACAGTGAGGAAAGGTAAGAGGGAGAAAGGATGTGAAGGATGGAAGAAATTACATCTTTCCCCACTCACCCCTCTACAGAAAGACTTGAGGCAGGATCAGCACAGCAGCTTTGTTCCTGAATGAATGGACAGGCACGTTTCCATTCAACATGGAGCAGTTCCAGCTCAAAACAACCACTCTACTGAACACAAGTCATCTGCTTCCTTTTCCTTGTGTGCACATACACACTACATCATGCACATATGTTTGGGAGGAAATACTCCTAAATTTGGAAACATAGTACCAATAGAATACAGGACTATTCTGTGACAGACTGAAGGATGCAACAAAAGCAAATATGACCTTAAGAATGTGCCAGTTTGTGCTGTAGAGAAGCATGACTAAACAGTACTCTTCAAACACACAAACTATAGATACTAATTATCTATATTATTCATACAAATAAACTGCTCACTGCTCTGTCTTTTTATAGCTACTATAAAATAATGCTTACACCTCTAATATAACTCTTGGTTTTGCAATAAAAAGTCCAGATGCTCTTCTTTCCAGCCTTTTGGGTAGTCTTAGCTTGTAGCTACACAAAGTTGTAACAACACATCCTCAGGTTGAGTGTGCTTAACTATCAGCAGAACTTGAAATGCTGGCCTCTGATGATAACATTATAATTCAAATTCAGCAGCTGTCACTCTGACCTTCTCATCTCCTTATTGGGTTTTTTCCCTCCCATTTCCTGCAACAGTGTTGTTCCTTCAGAACAGAGCAGGGAGGTTATACAGCAGGGCTGCTACCTTTAAACACTTTCATTAATGCTTTATGGGAAAGATGAATCAACTGGGATTTTTTTGGTGCTAAAAGTGATGTGGAATATGTCAAATTACTTTTCCTGTTCCTCCCCCATGGAGGAGGAGAAATAAGGTGCAGAGTACAGAGAAAAAGTAGAGGTTAACCAGAGCAGGCAAGTCACAGAGGGAAACCTTTGGGAGGAACAGACTGAACGAAAGGGGAGCTTGGCAGGGGAAGGTCAGGGTGCAGAAACTCACATGAGCCTGACCTTTTATCTTTGGAAAGGTCACTGCTGAAAACCTGTTAAATTAGAGACTGTCTCATGCCCCAAAGAACAGGAGGTTGAATCCCTTCCAGCATCACCAGATTTCTGCACACTAGGTGTGTTCTCTACTATCACCTCTTTGAAACTGCTATCTTGTGACAAAAGTCACCAGAGAGTGATCATGCCTGTCTGGAAACAGCCCCTGTGTGGAAGGGCTGCAAACCCAGAGGTGCACTGTGGAACCCTGTACAGCTTCCATGCTGGGGGGCACCAGAACAGCAGCTGCTCATTCCTTAGGTTTGACTTCATTTCTCCATTCATGCCTGGTTATAGATGCTGTTTGAACTGTTTCACCCAGCACTGGGTTGGAACCCTGAACACAACCTCCCCAAAATACTGTAAGCCCTGCAAAGAGCATAGCAAAAGTGGTAAAACTTGCTCCCCTGAGGCAGAAGGCCATGGAATGGATCTTCTGGAACCTTTCAGTGAGCCCAGGTGAAGGAGATGCTCACATGAACCCCACCATAACACAGGTGAACTGCTCTGCCTTCAGTGTCCTACTCCTACATGAATCCTTTTTGGAGCTGTTTGGTAGAGCAGAGTATTTCCCCAAAGGTGGCACACTCCTCCTTCCCTGAGCATTAGATGTCCCTGGTCTCCTGGATCTCAACATCTTGGATACAACACTCTACACACAAGGCTACACTGGGAGTTCTCAGCTTAGAAAAATGCAGCTCAAAGCCTGTTAGGGATTTTCACCAGAAGTGTTCATGCTCTGCAAACATTAGGCATAATCTTATAGGCTTGGGATTTCTTAAATGCTGCAAGAAATGTCTGGATTTATTTTTTTTAATAGATTTTTACCAGTTGAAAATATCTCTATAGGCACCTATGAGAATACTGTAAAAAAACATTTCAGATTGAAAACTGACTGCAAGGTATTCAAGATAAATTTCTTACATCATGGCAAATAAGTATCATTTGGAATTGAAAGAAACAGAAAACAAGACGTTAAAACAGAGCCCAAAGAGTGACATGCAGTAGCAAATGTAGATGACATATCCTTTTCTGCCTGGGGAGAAGGAGAGGTCTGGGGTGGGGACAGAGGTCCCTGTGCTGCAGGAAAGTGAAACGAGCATGCAGGGCAAACACCACAGTGTGAATGGAGAAGAGTGTTTCACAATTATTACCTTATCAAAAGAGGCTTTTGATAAGACAGTTCTTTATCTGGCAGGTGGCCTTACTGGATAAGGACTTATAGGAAAGGATTTTGAGAAGAAAGAAAAGGAAACCATGAGTGGGTGTGGGGACACCCACACAGAGCAGCAGAAAAGCTGCCCCTGAAGGAGCATCCACACAGCCTTTCCAAAGGTGGTAGTTAGGAGCAGCACAGGGAGAAATAAATCAACTGAAGATGAATGCTTGCAATCCTTATCATTCCTTGAGCTGAACCCATATTTTTGAAAACTATCAGTGAAATACAGCATAACTAGTTACACTGACCCTTTATATTTGTTAATAAAAAGCTCAGAAGGAGAAAACATATTGAAATTGTTGTGCTAGGCTTTGCAAAAGGATTCTTAAAAGCACAATTTGAAATACAGTTTACTAAAAATAAACATTAGCTTAACACCAATGAAAACTTGAAAGGGGTTGCAAACCTTGTTTTCTCACATGCAGCCTGACCCAGGACATGTGCACAGAAGAAAGAGAACCATAAATCAATGCAAATCTTCACTGCCTTTAAAAACATGTTTGCTGTTCATGAGGGAGTAAGTAATAATGTGTCTTCAGTCTATATCCAGCTCTCCCTGGGCCTGAAGGATGACAGTGACTCTGTCAGATTGCTGTCACCACAGTAAAGTACTCATTTTGCATGGCAAGATGACCAAGAAGCCAAAGCAAAGTTTTGATCCCCCACAGGAACAGACTATAGCTTTACAAGTATTGGGGTATTCAATGATAGAAATGCAAAGGGTTAATTCTGGAGAGGTAAATTCAAATTAAGGAGCATTTTGGGTTAAACTGTAGTGAATTAAGGAAATATCTACAAGGTGGACCCCAGCCAGCTGGTCAGATCTAGCATTCCCATGCAAGACTCCAAGAGAAGTCAAAGCGAAAACATAATTTATTTTAATCTGTGCTATTTTAGAGGTGACAAGATGTATCAAGTGAGTAGGTTCATGCATAGTGTAAGATTTTCCATTTAAATTGCAAACTACAAGACAAGAGGCAGGTGCAGACAAACCACATGCATATAAAAGGAGATAATACCAGTCTTCTTTTTTTTTTTTTTAACTTGAAATGCAAAGTTGTCTAAGTTGTCTTTATAGTAAGAGATATGAAAGACAACAAGGGTAGCTTTACAGCATGTGTGAGAAGCCTCTCCCCACCCAGTATAAAATTTGGGCAACAGAACCTGGAGTTATTTTCAGGATGATCTGCAACAGATCCATCTTTCCAACCTGACTGACAAGTGGTGGGAAGGGAGTGGTTAATTTGTGTGGAGCCCTCAAAGAAAAGAAGCCGACTTTTCATTTCATAGAGAAAAGTTATATTAGTGGAAAAGATGTAAAAAGTGACAGTATGTACAAAGGGCAGGAAAACAGGTGCAACAGGTGAAATTTGTAATAAATACAAGCACAGCAAGACTTTGTCAAGGGTAGAAGACATAATTTCAAAGTTTCAGAACAGAAAGGAAAGGAGAAGGGCTGTGTCTTAAAGATGGGATAGCTGCAAGTGGGATCTGCAAGACTCATGATACTGGTGTGTTTGAGGGCATTTAGGAGGATGAGCTAAGAGACACACTGGCATTTCCTCTGCTCAGCTGGGATGTGCATTTGCTCTCTCAGAGACATGTCCTGTCCAACAGGACATAGAGACAGCAACCTCTGCAGGAATGCCAGGCACTGACCTGGGAGTGGAGCTTTTTTAGCAACACAGCTCAACACCTCAGCTTAGGAGTCCCTGGTCAGAACCTGGATGAGAGGCTTTACAAAAGCTTGCCTGAAGACAATGCTGAGGCTCTGAATATCAGTGAGTCAAGAGTGTGGCAACTTTTACTTGTAAAGCTTGAAAAAAGTAGATAAAAGAGCTGAGGAGTAACAGGAGAAAAAGAGCTCTGCTCCAGCTATAATAAGCCTGAGTGGCTTGTTACATTTTATTTTTTTTAAAGGCAAAATACTCGGAGCAAAAGATTAGGTTGGTCAAAGTAGATTTAAGTAGTTCAGATGAGAAGTGAATCTGTTAATTTGCTACAGGAAGGATAAGGCTAGACTAATGTTTGCTGTTAAAATTACACAGAGAGATGAGAAGATGTCTCTGTGCAGAGCCTAGAGAAGACTCTGCCAGATGAGGGAAGGAAGGTGAGGAAGATCCTCAAAATGCAGGAGAGGCAGGAGGAGAGGACAGCAGGGCAGGACAGCTGGGGAGGCAAACCCTCACACACACCATCTCCAGGAGAAGCAATCCAGCTGATGGCTCTGAAACATTTTTAAAATGCCAAGGCTGATCAGGCCCTTTACTGAATAACAGAAAAAGAAAACTATGAATATAGTTCTATATGCACATAAGGCTGTTGGGAAGAAATCTCTTCCCCTTATAAATGAATTTTTAAATTTCATATCTTTGGTTATGTTGCTGTGTAAGCATTAACCATGTCCTAGTCCCTAATCAGGAACTGTTTACTCTACTCTGTCAATCATTCCCAAAAATTCAGGTACTCTTGTGACACACCACAGAGACCTCTGGCCACTTCACTCCCCATGGATGCAGCCCACCCTGTGCAGGTCCCTCCTTGCCCTCTCCCTATGCAAATCCCCCTGAGTCCTTATGGACCATAAGCCCACTAAGCACATAAGAACAGCAGAGCATAAGTAAGCAGCCATATGCTCCTGTCTGCCAGGTAAGGACAGAGAGGGTGAGCAGCCCCCCTGGAAATTGCTGGGCAGGAGAAATTGCCTTGGAAGCTGCAGACAAATCCATGGAAAGGGGACTGACATCCCTGCATCAGCAGCAGCCACTCTTCCCTACAGCAGCTTCCAGCAGCTTCTCTGATCCACAGGCAGGAACAACTTGCATGTGCAATAATTATGTTTTTGACAGCAGGGAGGCACTTCTGACCTTATTCTATTTGCATCTTGGTGATACTGCATCTTTATTATTCTTACTATGGCTTACTAGCTTATTATTGTAGATGGATGTCAGTAGGAAATGAGAAGATCAAAGAAAAAAATCGTGCTCTGGAAGCATCTAAGATTTCTTTCTTGATTTAGAACATTTTTGCTTTGCTGTGATCAGGTAGGTTCTGTCAGCAATCTAATGAGAAATGTAATAATGTATTTATGTCTTCTAACAAAAGAAAGCAAATTAAGTCTAGTTAGGTTTATGGTCTAAGGATGTTTCAAAAATTCTGTTCATCCTTCTGCAAATGTGCGGTTTAGTAATCTTCTCCTTTCCTAATATCTGATGCTTCAAGAGGAATAGAAACAGCTTGCCCAGGGTGATGGCAGATGTGTCTGTGCTGCAGATGGTGGGACATAACGAAGAAATAACCCCAGAACTTTCCATGCTCTGTCCTGTTGATAATCCTTATCTTTTCAAAGATAAGCTGATATACTATTGGCCATAAGAGTACATAGAATTTATAAGTTATGTTTGCTTTTCTGACTCACTGCATTAACAAAGCTGCTGCTTGCCATTGCTCCTTTCCCAGAAACTGCTCAGTTGGGATAAGCCATTTACTTCTCCCACCTACTGGAACCCCAGTTACTCATTTCCTTAGTATAGATCAGATCTATGCACAGAACATGTTACACTTTCTTTAACATCACAGAATTCTTCCTAATTCATAATCATACAAACCAAGCCCAGGTACTCATTGCAGACATTCAGCTTAGAGCTATGCTGCTGAGATTAGGGCCAGCAGCCCTTCATCTCTCTCCACACAGGTGCCAGGGTACAGTCCAAACACAAACCTTGCACCCACTTTGAACCAGAGCCTCACAGTCACAGGTTGGGTGTTCCCACCATGGTGCTGCCTGTGCTGCTCTTCTCCCCTTCCCCTCCTGCAAATCCAGGCACAGCCGTGAGGAACAGCAAAGCTGCTGCTCCAGAGGCAGCCCTGTTTCACTGCACAGCCACAGTCAGCAGAGCAGCCACTCTCAGAGTTCATGACAGTTCATACTGAAAAAAAAAAAAAAAAGTAGTGACATAAAAGCAGAGCCCAAGTGCAAATATTTTATAGCAGTGTAGTATTTCCATGCACTACAAATCAATGTAAAAGATGTTTTCTTCAAGGGGCCTCATATAGGCTGTGTTTTTAAAATGCATTCCCTCCGCTAAATATAAATCAGTAAGAGGTTTTGTTCTTCCAAAAGATTAGCTAGCCTCAGTATTTTGGGATCTAATTCTGGAATACTTGTTGAGGTGCCAGCATTCTCTTCCAATTTAAATACAGTTTAATGGAAAGTCTATCCTGGGCACATTTTCCATCTACAGTGTAATAGCTTGACAGTCTGAATACTGAGAGTTCACCAGAAACAGAGGTAACCTGTAAGGTTAAAACTTCATTTGTCAGGATGAGAAAGGATGTGGGAGCAATGGAGAGCAGGAGAAAGCAAATATAAGAGCAGTAGAGATGAGCAAACAGATCTGTAAAACCAAAATCCAAGAGATGGTAGAAATGGTGTGGCCTACTGACAAAGCCATGCAAAGAAAATTAGAGAAGCTGTGGTTCTGAACTCAACCACTTGAATTGCTTTGAGTTGTAGTTGTGTAAAATCAAATGAGTGTAAAATCAAAGATGTGCCCCTAGACCCAAGATGCTGAATTAAGCCCTCATCAGGTTACTCCCACTGCATATTTACAATATAATAGGATGCTTTTCTTTGCATGAGTGGAAAGAGACAGGGTGTTTTATGGAGCATATCTGAATTATGCTTCTTATCTGGATGATCAGCTGGAGGATGCTTCCATATCCTGAGTGTCTTGTTTAGCACTGCTCCCTAATCAGAGACCCCCTCTAATCAAGAAAAACATGCACTGGGATGAATGTTAGAGCAGTGGAAGAGCATCTCTGCTCACCCAGCTGGAGAGTTCAGATTGTGTTCAATACCACATATAATGAAGTTTTATGCAGTAATGCCATTTCTAAAGACTCTCAGAGGACAGTTTTTCTTCTATCATACATGACAATTACACTAGGAGTGTGCCTTTTTTCTAATATAAAACATCCACTCAGAGTCACTTCAACTGTGAAGGTGTGTCATTTTGTTTGTAGTCTTATTTAAAAACAGTGTTCAAACCATTCTTGTTTCACACTCTTCCTTCTGAAAGTCCCTGCTGTTTTCCCTTTCAGGATGTCTTGAGAGCATGATTGCCAGGAGCAGCTCCTTACCCCAACCACATTTAAACTTGTGAGGTACAGTGATCTTTTGCCAAAATTATCTGGTGGTGACGTGCCAATGTCCCCAACCTCAGGTCACTGCTCTTTCCTTCCTGCAGACTGGTAGCTATGGAAATACTGCCACCCAATATGTCTTTTCTATGTCTTTTTTTTTTCCTATTTTAATTTCTTTCTGACCAATTGAAAATTCCTTTTTTCAGCACCAGAAAATTGCACTGCTCTCTTTGCTGTTAGTTGGAACAGTCTCCAAACTATTTCCATCTGCATCACTTATCCAAATGTCAAAGATTTCCATTCAATACAAAGTCCAAAAGCAGTTCTAAAGGGGACTTCTTCAAATATATATATATATCTACTCAGGGTCACCTGGCTGCTGTTTATTGCTGGGGGGCCTTGTAGGGTTTATTTTCTTGTGAAATGGAATATGAAAGTGCTTACAAAGGAAAAATTACCTGAAACTCTAGTCTTGCTCCACACTGACTAGACCCAAAAGACATTGATTCCACTGGCTTTATTTCCTGTTTGGCAGCAAATAGCAGATCCTAAAAATAAGGGGTTATTTGAGCTAGCAACTTATCAAGCAGGTCAAAATTTACTATTACTTTTACTATTTGGCCACATTAAACATCTTCTTAAATATTTCAGGATTATAGGAGCAACATCTTTTTTTAATTCTTCCTTTCCACTCTCTCTTTCTCTGTGCATTTCTCCTTGAGGAAAACTCCCATAACATACAACCTTCTTCTCTGCTTTCTTTGCCATCCCTTCCTCCTTCCTCCTCCTCTTCCCTTGTCACAAGTATTAGTTTCTCAGCCACTTCTCTCTTTCAAGTATTCCCCTTTCTTTACTGACCTCACTTTATCCAGCACATTTCCCTCTTGCTTAGGTTTACTCCTTTCTTTTTTCTTTTTTTTTTCAATCACTTGAACTATCCTGGTTTATTCTCCTCATGCTTCATACCTTCTAATTAAAAAAAAACAAAAAAACCAAAAAAAAAACCAAAAAAACCCACCAAAACCCAAAAAACTCCCTATCTCCTAAAGCACAACAGGCCCTTGTGATTAACCAAGGCTAAGCTATAAAGAGATGGATTTATTTTGGCAGACCACTAGTTAATCTGTAACATATTCCTGCAAAGCACCTTGCACTGGGTACTAAATGAGGCAAAAGTTTGTCATCAAAATAGCATTTTTTAGGTACATTGCTGGGAGGAAAGCACAGAGCTCCATGCCTGACTCCCACCATCAGCCTCTTAAACTCCCTGCACACCTGGCAGAGCCAGCACAAGGGCCCAGATGAAAAGCTCCCAACTCAGGGCAGGGCTGGTGCTCTGCTCTCAGCAACTTCAATGCACAAATAGAAATTATAAACAAGAACTTTTGCCCAGATAATGGTAGACCCCAGTAGCATTAGAAGTGTTAACCGCTACACCATTAAAATATTACTTTTTCCAGGCAAATAATATAAGTACTGCTGAGGCAAAACCAGGAGAAAGGGCAGCATTTCTCCCTTTACGCAAGAATTTGGCCCTCTATGCACACATTCCTTCATTAATCTGCACTTTCTGTACCACAGTCACAAGTGGAATCTAAATTACTGACTTTCCCACTCTCATCTGGCTCTGCAGCACATCGCTTGCACCAGTTTCAACACCCTTTACCAGTAAATAACTCTGTTCCTTTAGCAGACCAGAACTTGAACTTGGACCACTGAATTAAAACATGAAACTTCACCAGCAAGTCAGACCATAAAGTTACAGTTTATTTTAACAAAAATAAACAGCATTTCTGGTGCTTATTCAAAGAATGAGTGTGAATACCATTCCACCATCCTTCCTAGCAATTCCCATGCCAGACCCATGCAGTTATCACTTCACATTTTGCTACAAACAGTTGCATCAGGCCCTACAGGAACTTGCTTTTCTTAGCATTTGCTGCCATAGGTCAGCCAGTAGAAGACCAAGGCTGTTGAATCCTTATTGAATGAGGACAAGACCACATAGACCTGTTTTATTTCTTTAAAAGTTATTCTACCTGCTAGCCACCACCTCATGTTGACTCTCACAAAAAAGAAAGAAATGGGTCCTGCTTAGAACTGTTTACTAGCTACATATAAGAAAAGGAAGAGGAAAAAGAGGAACATAACTTTGTAAGCAAGCATATGTTTTATCTGATTTTCTGTTTTTTAATGAATCTGTCAGGACCCATGCTGTTCCATACTCATGGCCAGTGCTTTTCCTTGCCCCAGAGGACTTCAGGAGGTGACTGCTCCTGTCACCACAACAGCACACGGAAGTTAGTTCTAGTCAAATCTGATTTGCATAGGCAAAAATACACTTCAAACTAGAAGTCCAAGCCCTTCCATTACAAGCCCTCACAGAACCCCTCAAACTCATGATTATTTTCTAATTACTTGGGTAACAGAGCCAACCTCTCAAGTTGTTTTGTAGAGGACGTACCCCAGTGTTTCCTGTGAGAATACAAGAAGGAAGTTCTGCCAGCCCTGGCTCTGAAATTTAACATCAGTGTGTACAAAAAAGAAAAAAACTTCCCAATAATTCAGTTTTCATTAATTTTATATTGCTGCAGCTTTACTTGCATGACCTTTCCTGACACAGATGACCAGTTACCATCTGCTGAAGATGAGTAATATACAGCAGGTGACATAGGAGGAACATTATAAAGATGAAAAGTTGACTGCATTTCTAAATAGCTGAAGGAAGAGAGATGAGCTAGAAAAGCAAGCCAGCTTGGAATGGGAACAACACAGTTTTACAATTCATACAGAGGGGCATTTTTGCATATTGATGTATTGATAAGAGTGCAAAGAGGAGGAAATTTGATGCCACACGTCAGAGCATTGTTCCTGATGAAACCACATTCATAGTGTGACTGCCTTGAAGATCACATGTGAACTGGAAACAAGCCTAAAGGGCACAGGGGACCTTATTCTCTTGGTGGAAAGGCACATACACTATTTCAGAAAAGCAAGGAGCAATTAAGTGTGGAGACCAACTCATCCATCCATTTTCCTTGTTTTTTTGAAGCTCAAAAAGTAACATAACATCCTTTAGAAAATGTTCAGATGAGGGGCATTTCTTCTGCTAAGAAAGATCAGTGGAGCTTTAATTTTTTTAGGGGCTTGTGGGTTTTTTGGGGGGTTTTTTGAGTATGCAAATGCTCCTGTTTTTCTAAGCCACAGCACTGAATTATAATGTACTAAGGACCACACTGCATCCCTGACAGATGTGCCTTCCTGACAGCACAGAGAGATGCAGCTGTTGGAGTCTGCAAATCCAGACCCCTGGGCCATGAAGCATTTCCCTGATTAGTTTTCTGCACCCAAAAAGCAGATCTCAATTCAGAACCTACTGCTGTAAATAGAGAACACAGAGGAAAACCACAAAGTATCTGTTATCAAACTGAAGTTGCACAAATCCCAAATCACTATCAATCTGTTTGGTTTTTTCCAGGGGGTACACTTCAAAATCTCTGGAATACTGAGGCTATTAAGGGTAATTTGCCCATATTCACACTTTATTACAGCTGCTCACACAGTTCTACACACCCCACTCTTCACTAACTGAGTCAGCAGTACCAGCCATGTGTGTATCACAAAATTGCTGCTTCTGCCACACCACTAAAGGCAAAAAATTCTAAAATCTGTCAAGGGTTAAAGCATGGATTTTCCAAAACACAGTATTAAGAGAAGATGGAAAGTGTGAATTGCCATGTATATATATACCAAATAAATCAAAAAATATTCCAGTTAACAAATGCCAAAGAACTTCTGAATCTCCAAGCAGCTGCTTGTACACTGGTCAGTGTGAAGCTGCAATCAGCTCAGGATGAGCTGCCCCCAAGGAACAGCTTTGCTATATGAGGGTTCAGAGCAGAAGAGTCTCTGTGGGATAACACATCAGTGGGTAAAGAGAGGTCAGGGAGCCACTTTGCAACTAACAGGATAGAAACATCTCCCAGCAAACAGCCAAGGTTACAGGATCTCTGATGAAGAGCATTGTGAGCTGCAGTCAGCTTTCAGAAACATGGTGAATGACCTTAGCACTCTTTCAAATCTATCTGTAGTACATTTGTAGGATATTTATCTGAATTTTATCCTTTCTACCATTGGTACAGATAGCCTGGATGTTTTATCCTTTGTTTGATATATGCCATTGCACACCTGTGTAGGAAGAATGCAGGAACTGAAATCACTGCGTCTCCATTTTCAGGAATTAATTTCTAACATAATGCAATGTTCTTTGCAGCATCCCAATGAGCACTGCCCACTTTCCTACCTAAGCATGACTGCTAGGAGCCATGCATAGAATAGCATAGACCAAAGAGAGTAAGATCAATTTACAGTCAGCAACCACCCAAAATCCAAGTGTTGAGATACTGAGACACAATATCAAGATATTGAAAAGCCCACCCTTGCTCAAGCAGTAGTGCCTTGGGCTGTTCAGAAAGGAGACAGGTTTGCCCAGGAACCTTGTCCCAGCCACGTTTCTTGATCAAGGTCTCTTTGGCCAATTTTGCAAAGCCACTGATGTGCAAAGAGATTAGAAGAAGAACAGCAACTCCTGCCATGCTGTAGCTCCCGTTCCATGTATGAGACCAACACCTGTCAGAGCCCAGCCCAACCCAGCCCTGGGATGGTGCTGGCAGAGTGGCTAAATAAGTAATAAAGGGATGGGAACGACTAAAGAGCTAGAAACTGAAAGCTTTAATTGAAGGAGAAATAAAAAGAGCTACACACAGTACAACGTAAATCATAAACCAAAACACCTGCTCACAGCTAGCTCTAAGAAATAAAGACCTTGCTCCCTAGATGTCCAATGTTTGCAGGTCTGTGCAACTCCCAGTCATTCCCATAAATCTTTTTTCTCCTTTATTTCTTGCCATAGCTTGACTGGATGTCATCTATCTTAGTTTCTCATTGTCCAAGGTCCAGTGCTGTTACCTGCTGCGTGCCTGGTTCACAGCCCATCCCTTCCCAAGTCCCATCAAGACTCCCAAACTTGCATTTCTTCTAAGGACATAGCTTCACTCAGAATCATAAACCAAGAAAGCAACACAAATTATAGTCTCTGGCCCTTCAGAGATGAAAAAGCAGAGGGTAGCATTGAACTAGTTTAAGATAACGAGAAAATTAATTGAGCAATTCTCCTTCTGCAAGTTGCAAGAAATTCATATCATCAATGATGCCATTATAATAGCAATTAGATCCTTAAAGCTCCATTTTACATTTGGTAATCTGATTCTATTTGGTGTGCAAAGACAGAAGGCATTTTGATCTGGGATACTTCAGTACATTATAGGCACCCATATATTTCCAACTTTCAGAAAGACTTTTTTAAAAAACTTTTTCTTTTTTATCTCAGTCTCTTTATAAGCTGTATTTTTTAACCTTTGAAAAATACCAATTCTCAACAACCCTTATGTCTTCAGTCAGTCTTCAAACAACCCTAGAGAAAACTAAGGTTTTATTTAAAGTATTTTTAGTTGAGTCAGTGAATATTAGGGATAGGCAGATCAGAGATGAAGCTGTGGCTTTCAAAACTCCCAACTCTTCTCCTCCCAAAAGCTAAAAAAAATGAAATGCTTCTATCTTTCTCCTGACCAAAAGCCTGGTCTGATGAACATAATTAAATCCAGGATTTATTTAATTCCAAAAAATATCCCAAACACTCTTGCCACCAAGCTGCCATTTGTCCAGTTTCTATCATTTAGGTTTTCCACCCAAGGAAAAGATGAAACCATGGAGAAATTTTCTTTAAGCAAAAGATGTTTACCGGAAATATTCTTTACTTTACATCAGGAACCAACCCAGAGCAGGGATTGCATTTACACCAGAGCTCTGACAAATGCCTGTTGAGTTGCAGCACTTAAACCACTTGCATTTTAAACAGCAGTTTGTCAAGTGATCCTAATTATTTGGGAGGTCTCTGCTCCTAGAAATGTAAACATTTCATACCAATCACATTTTTTTTTCCATGAGGTGCTTCCAGCAGAGACTGAAATTAAAATGGCTTCTTTGTGTGCCATGATATGGTTTATGACTCAAATACCCCTCTACTTGCAAACAGGGGGTAGCATTGCCCTGGGGCTCTGCAGAGCCCCTTCCCATCCCTGCTTTGTAGGCAGAAACCTCCCTGCCCAGGTGGAGAGCTCTCCCAGGATCAAACCCATCCACTCTTCTCAAGGCTGTGCAGCTTCCTGCTGGCTGATAGCACAGGTCTGGGACTTGCAGTAGCCTGAAGATCACTTGAACTTCATAAAGCAAGCTAAGGGCTCAGTTGTTAGGGAGCACTGCAGGGAACAGGCTCTTGCAGGAGTCCGAGTCAAAAAACCCACAACCAATTCCCAGAACTGCCAAGGAGCAGCTCAAACACAGGCACACGTTTCCTTCAAACTCCCTCCTGGTTCAACTAGCACTGCCTGGGCTCTGTTTAAGCCAGGCCACAAGCCTCAGAGTTTCTTGAAAAACACAATTTCAGTCCCACCCCAGTATCTCACAGCAGGTCCTGCTTTTACTGACAAATCTACTGGCCAAAAACTTCCAGTGTTTCATCCACACGGCGCCACATGGCTGCACAGCAGGGCCTATCACAGAGAAAATCTGGCAGTGTCAGCCAGAAAAAGTAACCCAAAGACTTTACCAGAAGTGAGACTAAACCAGCATTTTCAGAGTCACACTGAGCCATCTGCAAGTTGCTTGTGGGAACTTTCTTGTTAGAGTAGTCAAAGATGGGATCAGCCTTTGCCATTTAGGCAAAAAAAATATTTATAGAGAAGTCACATCCATCCTCCTTGGGACAAGTGTTGGGTCCTTTTCTGTTTTCCAGACCTCATCAAAGTCTCCTGTGAGCAAGTTGCTGAGCTCTGGGAGCTGACCCAGCATGTCTGGGAAGGTCACCTGGCATGGACCTGCCTCACACAGACTGTGCAGAGCCACCCTGGGAGGTACAGTGGGATGGAGCAGTCAGACCATGGGCACCATGTTACTCGACCCCTCCATGTTCCCTCTCTGCATTAGGATGTGTTTACTGGTACAGGCAGAAAAGGATGGAGATTGAACCACAAAAAGGAGATGATTTTTATAGCAAGGGGTCTTGGTCTCACACAAAGGTTTCTCATGAAAAAAGTTATGTTAACTTGATGGAGAGGGCAAGAACTTCAGATTTCGGCTGATGCTGGCTGTTAGGGGAGAGGCAATTGGGAGCACACTGTATCATGTTCTTTAATGTATACAGCTTTTATTATATGACCATTTTACTATTTCCCTTCTTTAAAACAAAAGTGCTATCAGTGTGTCTAATGAGAAAAGTATGTTCATGTATCCAATCAATTATGTTTCACTCTGAGCCCACCTTCTTTCAGCTATCAGTCCCATGGTAAATCTCAGATAAACCAAAGGACTCCTCTCCCCAGCACCATCAACTGCAATCACCTTACATGTTATTTTTAATGCCAACAAATTACAGTGTCCCTCCAAGAGACAATCAATCAAGGACAGAGTCAAGGAACAGAAATACTGGTGAGACTAACTCAACAAGGGTACAGAGAAGGTGGCTCTGACTCATTCTGGACTAGGAGAAATAAATTTTCAAAGTCAAACATTGATTTACAAGAATAGACACGTAGAAAAACGAAAGGACAACAAGGTTGATCTCGGGATGAACCCCAGAGCAAAGCCCAGGGACCCACAGGGCTGAAGCATGTGCAGAAACCATGGGCACATGCACTGCAAGGCTTGTGGCTCACACCACAGCACCCTGCTGTGTCATCACTGACCCCTGCAACTCCTGGGAGCAAGCATTAATTCCACCCTTTGGTTTACAGGAAACTCCCTTTCCTTCAGGGTTAATTTTTTCAACTTTTCTTGATGCAACCCTCTGCACATATAGATAACATTAATGCAAAATCCTTTATTGCAACCAAAGCAGCCATATGAGTTTTGAGATATGTATAGAGATAACCTCTTCATAATTCCTGCTAATGTCTGCAATAGTAACTGTATTTGTTTAATACATTTATTTTATACTATTAATAATATGAATTTTCAGGTTGTGGGAGTACTTGTTTTGATTAAGTATGCAAATGTTTCCTTAGAACATGTCAGTAGATCCTACAAACCTTCCTGAAGAGACACCTGCTGCCTCTAAACTAATTGAATGATAGATGAATATATCACCCATAGTTCTTAAGAAAACAGGAGAAGTAAGGAAGAGGTGAAAAAGGATCAGAGCTAAGAATGCATTCACATAGAGGAGGAAAAGGAGCAGTCAAAGAGGAGACAAATAAGACAACAAAATCTGACAAACAACAATCAGTTCCAAGGTCCCACCAGGACAGAGCATCAAAGCTGACAGAAAAGTTAATGATAAAATGCCATGAAAGCAAAGGATAAAATGAGAATAGGAACAGTCATTCACCACTGGAGCCAGATCTCTACACCCAAAACCTGCCATGGCAGTTTTCAAGTTTGAACATGGTTACCCATAAAATCTCCACATACAGAGGTCCTACACTTCCTGCCCAAAGTGTTATCAGCAGCTGATAATGCTCCATTATTGGTCACCTTGGGACACTGGCAGGTGACTCACAGGTCAGAGGCACACACCGAAATAGTCTCTGCAAGTTCCACTTTCAGCAAATGCCAACACTGTTCTGGCACCCTGCCCAAGGTCTTCTGCACCAGTTAATCCAACCCTGAACAGGATTAATTTCTCATACACCCAGAGGCTTTTGCTTTCAGGGGTCTATAGCAACTGTGCTGAAAGCAGAGGGAGTTTAGAAACAGCCTTTTCTCCTCAGTCCTGTATTAGTTCTCAACAAGCAACTATCTGAAGGATACAGGATATGTTCATCCCTTAGTGAGTCTGATATCATCACCAGTCACTCCATCAAATGACAAGTCATCCCAAAATCTAGGTAATAACTCAGAGATTATTTGAATATAAATGAACACAGAAATCTCACTAGCAGTTGGTGGTTTAGGTCTTTTTTTTTTTTTTTTTTTTTTTTGTAGTGCTGTTTCTTATTTCTTCCAGAATATTCACAGTTTTAATTAGGTGTGAGAAGATGGAAATTATTAAATTAAGATATATGTGTGTGCTAGAGAACACTGTTTAGTGATATGAACTGCAAGGGTAAATAGTGGTAATTAGAATGGCTATTGCTGTATAGGCAATATAGCGAGAAATGAAGAGTGGGGCTGATTTCAGCATATGCATATAGATACACCATTTACCACTCTACAAGGAATTCTCAGAGAAAAATAGACCTCTACAGGGCAAAGTAAGACTGAAAGAATTTGCATGCCATAGCCATTTTTCACTAGGGAAATGGCCTCCATCCTCTGCTCTCCCCAAGGCCCTTCAGCCACTGCTCAGCAGCTGTCAGGGGGCTGAGGCTTCCACACAGCACCTGAATGTCCTGGATCTCCCACCAACATGTGTGAACAAGACCCAGAAACTGTTTTCCAGAACAAAATGTGGAGGAAGGATCATGTCAGGGCTTCACACTCTTTTGTACAGGAATAAATCACCAGCCAGGAAGAAAAGGAAAGTGCATGGAAAATGAGATCCTGATGAAAAGGGAAATAAATGCAGATAGCCACCAAAAGCCCACTGCCACGCAGTGTGGACAAAGTCCTGCTATAACCTAATTCCTGCTTCCTTCTTCCATTTTTCAGCACACAAATGTGGCTGCATTGCTCAACAGACCTACATATGGGTGGTATAACTCTGGTCATGCATAACACTTGTGTGATCCTCTGTACACACCACACAAAGACACACGAGCTGTTGTTTATACTGTATGCACAACTTACAGAGCACCTTCTGCAAGCAGCTTAAAAACTCAGCTGCTCCAACTGAAAATCACACCCATCGATCAGCACCACCTCCCAGGCTAAAAACCAGACATACTCTCACATGGCACTTCTTTGCAATTATATTGATGCCATACAATTGCAGTTTGAAAAACATGGCACAAGATACCTTTTTTCCTTGCTCCTTGTAAAAATGATTCCACATCAAAACTCTGATGAATGCTGGTGATATGAGTAATTAAAGCAAAAGTGAAACAAAGCCCTGCAACAAATTATTTATCAGTAATTAAGAGTGGTAGTAGGGAAAGTTATTGAGCAAATTTTCAGATAGACTGAAAGACTCACTTATCCCCTGCACATGAACTAACCCACACGTGGACTAACTAGTGTACACTGTAGCTAGTCCAAATCCCTGTGAAGAGATGTGTAGGTGTCATCACAAACCTCTGCACACCAACATACACTGAACCCCTCTCCCACACAGTGCAGCAGCTTCCTTGGCTAAACCATCACTTTGTGTTAGTCTGGTTCTTAGTGAAAGAGACATTAAAAGTACCCAGGTGTTTGGGAACTTTTTTTTCCTTAGACTGAATCTTTAGATTTGGCCCCTAAAATCAAGAATAGGATCTTCTACAAATAGCAGCCCACTCATGGCCATACAGAGGCATGAAAAACTGCTGCAGCAGATGAAACTTGTATCAAACATGTAAGAAGAACACAGGTATTATGACATATGCATCTATCAGATATTTCTTTCAAGCATGATTAGCTAGCAAGTAGTTTAATATAATTATTTAATAAACTCTGATTCTGTTATAGGAATACTGTAGTATACAGTCATTATTGTAGAAACCAGCTTTCTGTGAATCACAAGGAACCATATCAACATTTCCTGTTTAAAATAGTGTTAAGCACTGCATATACAGATATTACATTTTAAATAGCAAGTAAACATCCTGCCCATCAAGGTTGTGTTACCTTCAAACGTCCTATTTCAACTTCTCTTTTTGCTGGGTAGACAGCCCTGGAAAACTCCATAAGGACTTCTGTGGAGGGTGGTGGGAAAGTGAGAGGGAATGGGAAAGAAGAACAGTCACAGTGGAAAGAGGAAGAGTGCCAGGCAAAAGGGACATAGATGGAGATTGCCTCAGTGGGTTTCAGCACTGCACAGAGAATAGTGCTGTGACTCAACATCCCATCAGATGACTCCCTTCAAAAATAAAGGTACAAGCCATGGTTTTTCATGGCACAAGCCATTGGGGTTAGTTTGGTAGTGGGGAATAAAGTCAGAAGTGGGTCTCTCTCTAGAGATGCCACCTAAAAGCTTATTTTTCCTGCTACTCCCATCAGGTGGGAAACTTTTCTTCAGGTGACTCAGGGCCCATTCAGCACCCACCAACTCCACCATTAGGGCAGATGAGCATGGCCCTGCAGCCATGTATCACTGGGAAAGCAGCATTTTCACCCAGGGAGATGCCTGTGCACGTGAACCTGTGTGTACCTCACAGTATGGCTCAAATAGGATCAGCAGCACTGCTGTGTCCTCAGTAGACCCAAGCATCAGTGCAGGTCCAGGGTCATCCAGGGTCACCACCATGGCCATGTCACCCACTCATGGCTTTTCTTGAGCCAAAGGATGTTGAGTCTCCTCTATCCAGCAGGATTGCTGCATATCTTTGCTGTTTGAAAGCAGATTTGTGAGTGAAATGGGGTAAAATGATGCCAGGTGTTTTTCATGTTGGTTTGTGTGTGGTTGCACTTAACTACTGTAAATGTAGAATCACAGAAAAAAGGAAAAGACCTCTAAGATAGCCAAGATCAACTCCTGACTAGCCCTGCCAAGTCCACCACTAAACCTTGTCCCTAAGCACCACACCTATGTGCTTTCTGAACACTTCCAGGGACAGTGATTCCACCACTTCCCTGAGCAGCCTGTTCTAGTGCCTGACTGCCCTTTCAATGAAGATTTTTTTTTTTTTCTAACATCTAATCAAAACCTCTCCTGGCACAACTTGAAATCATTTCCTCTCATCTTGCTACTTGGGAGAAAAGGTTGGCCCCCTTCACTACACCCTCCTTTCAGGCAGTTGTAGAATGGTAAGGTCTCCCCTGAGCCTCCTATTCTCCAGGCTAAACAATCCCAGCTCCCTCAGCTGCTCCTCAAATGATTTACTCTTCAGACCCTTCTACAGCTCTGTAGCCCTTCTCTAGACTCACTTGATTACCTCAATGTCCTTCCTGGACTGAGGGGCCCAGAACTGGACACAGCACTTGAGGTGCAGCCTCACCAGTGCCCAGCACAGGGGGACAATCCCTGCCCTGGTCCTGCTGGCCACACTAGTGCAGATAAAGGCCAGGATGCCATTAGTCTGGGCACACTGCTGGCTCGTGTTCAGCTGGCTGAGAGCCAACACACAACCTTACCTCAGGGCACCCAGTTTTTTAAAACCAACAATCTGATTTTATGGTGTTTCTGACAGGGTGTCTCCTTCAAGAGCCACCTAGGGAGCTTTTATCTCAATTTATTTTTATGACCCTGGCAAGGTCAGGGTGTGCCCAGGCAGAGCAGTGACCCAGCACCCAGCTCTGGGCACACATCTTAGGGAAACCTCTGTCTCCCCAGGTCCAGCTCAGCAGAGCTTGTGCAACACCTCCCCACCTGAGCTAATTTTAAGGGAACAATTAGGTGATTATAAAAAATCCCAATTCATCCTTGCAACACCGAGAGGTCACCAGAAAGGTCTGGAGGACATTGGTCAATTACCTGCATTATCTGAAACAAAGATTGTTAATTCCAAGGCCATCGATACAACTCCTTTCAGTATTGTTGCATTCACTTTCAATTAAACTTACTAGAAATGGATACAGATTCTGTTCTCTTTCCTCAGCTATTTTGAGAGACATCTGAAACACAGATATTCAACAGAAAGATGGAACTGGAGGAACAGTAGCCACAGACAAACCACAAGTGCAGATGTAGTCTATTTTTGTTAATGTGCCTTTATAGCATGGGGTTTTTTTAATGTAATCCCTCTTTTTTTTCCAAGTATCACTGAGCTAAACAGAGTGGTGCATCACCTCTGTATATAACACAGCCTGCAGCTCCTCTATTTGAAGAGGAAAATTTGAGTTAATTACCCACATCACCTCATTAGTCTTCATCTCCCAACAAATAAAAATTAGAGAAGCATGCTTGCTGGAGTAGAATTGCTGAAAGGCAGAAGTTGCAAGATTACTGTGCAGTGCACTGCCAGCTGCAAGCAGGAGAAGGCCAAGCCCCTGGCACACACAGGAAACATATATTTTTTATTCTTTCACTGACATTTTTTTTAATTCATTGAAATAATGCTCCAAAGGGGAAAAGGCATTTACAATCACAAGAAAAAGGCAATTGCAACCACGAGAAGACAGCCAGAGCTTTTTTTTTTTTTTTTTTTCTTGACCTAGCAGTGCAATTATTCTGCATACTGCATGCACATCATGAGGTTAAATAAGAAATAAGGTCAGGCCACAGAAACTTCAGTACACAAACAATGAGCAAATAAAAAATCTCTATCGTCTTGCTAAATATCTTTGGGGAGAGTCATCTACTTCCTAACTATGTCCATTTGTTCCTTAAACTATAGGGTTTGGACTTGGTAGAAAATATGAGCAGAATCAGGGCTGTAATATGAATATCCACAGTGTAAATGTATATACCTCATGTATCTCTATTCAAAGAAAGGACACCAGATACTCCAAACCCACGTGGCACTTTACCTGTGTCTTTCATAACCATGTTTACTATTGTGACAAGGAAGGGGCTCTGAAAACCCATTCACAGCTCACTGAGCATGCAGCATCTTACTAAACCATACAGAACATTTCAGAGCTAAACACAAGTTTTGTACTAAGGACTGCAATATTCCCATAGAAGTATTTATTGCACGAGATTCGTGCAGGCAGGGGCACGGCTCATATTGCTCGTTGTCCATAGATTCACATTCTGTTTAAGGCTGGCCTGTGCAGAGTATTCCAGTCCCTCTCCAGCTCCTCCCTCGCCCCGCTGCACATCGCCCAACAAACCCAGGAGAGGGCTTCACTCAACAGCCTCAGCTCACACCAACAATTCCATTCCAAACGTTATCGATCCAGCTAAGAACTGCTGGTGGAAAGGAGAAATAAGGTGACTGCTCTGCGAGCCCGCTCAGCTGCCTGGCAGTAACCTTGCCCACGGTGTTTCCCGGTGGGGCTGTCAGCCAGCGCACACGGATACACACGCACACAGCCACTTTTCCTTCGACCCTCACACCTCATAGCAAGGCGGTCCAGCGCTGCCAGGGCAGGTGTGTCCCCGGTGGAGCCAGACGAGCCCCATCCCAGCCCGGGCTTCCTCCCGGCCAGCGCCGCTCCTGGAGCGGGATGCTCCGGGAGAACGCGCCGGGCAGAGCCCGCATCCCCGGCATCCCCCGCCGCACCTTCCCCGCGGTGCAGGGGCGGTCGCTCCTTACCGTAGAGCAGGTTTCTCGTCAGCTGCCCCCCCATGTCGGCGCAGCCCCCGCCCGGCTCCGGCTCCGGCTCCGCGGCGCAGTCCCCGGCCCACGCGGGACCCGGCTGCCCCGCGCCGGCAGCCTCCGCCCACACCCGCCGCGGCACCGCCGCTCCGAGCTGTCATCTTTATTTACATAAGAAGGAGGAGACTTCGCGGCTTCCTGAAATAGCTGCCGGCGTTCCACCGGTGCAGCGTGTCCCCCCTCCCCGCGCACACGGCGCGGTCCCGCAGCTCAAGCGCATCCACGCGCGGCGCTGGCCGCGCTCAGACCCGCCAAGAACAAAGCGGGAGCCACCGCTGACTCCACGGCGGGGAAAAGAAAAAGAAAAAAGAAAAAAGAAAAGAAAAATTAAGAACTCATTTATAAAACCAAACTACTCTGGCCACGTGAAACTTTCGCTCCCCACTGCAAAACCCTGGAATAAATTAGAATGGGGGAAAGAAAAGTTAAACAAAATTTATTACCAGACATCACCACACCAGTCTTCAAGCGGCATTTGCAGGTTAATTATTAATTATTTAATAGCTCGAAACGCAGAATAGTTCGCCACAGACTAAAAAAATAAAAGCATTACCCCCCGTAAACTCTTTTGTGCGGGGCTCGCATGCTCAGCCCAGATACAATGCTTCCTGCGCTCCAGCTCATTACCTCTGCTGATGGATAATGGCCAGCGTTAGAAAAAGCAGGGGGATGCCGAGAGTGGTGCAAGGAGGTGCGCAGGGGACCGCAGCCAGGGATGGTCCCTCGGTTGCTCTCTGCATCCCGCAGTTCGTGCAGGAGCTTGCCCTCCGCTCCATCTCCAGCACCGCAAGCCCCTGCCCACTCACTCCTCTCCCTGCATCTCTCCCGTCCACTGCTCTATGGGTAAATTAACACAGCAGGCACCGAGCTGCCACAGCCAGCCCCGGCAGATCCCAGCTGGCTCGTTTAAAACTAGCTCATGCATCTCTATGCTGCGCCGCAGACGCTCTTCTCTCCGCAAAGGAGCGGGATCAAACTTGTGCAGCCGCGAGTGCAGCCCTGCCTCCCAACTCTTACCATGGTGTTGGGCAAATCCTGCCATCCCACTGCCTCGATTCTGCCACCGGAAAAAAAGAGAAATAAGATTTTTCTCCTGCCTGTGTTGTAAGGATTATTTGCTTAGGATGTCTGTGTGCTAAGGTCTCAGCACTTCTGGAGGAGGAAAAAAAAAAAGAAAAAGAAAAAAAAAAAAACCAACAAAAAGAAAAGGAAAAAAAAAAAAGGCAGCTCAAAAAAAGCCCAAGCCAAAAAGCATAGTCAGGGTGTTTGCACTAGTGCTGCGTGCTTGAGGAGAGCTGTGTCCAGCATTTTCAACCTGCAAGAGGAGCCTCTCCCGAGCCCTCCATCCAGTCACCAGTGCCGGCTCTCCCACTGCTCCCACCTGCCCCGCCGAGACGTGCACCCGGACCCCAGAGCCAAGCAGCAGCTCTTCCTCAGCTGAGCAGCACACAGGCAGCACTCTGATCATCCCTGCCCAAAGTCACACTCTGCAGAGCTCATGGCAGCTTCTTGGCAGAAGAATCTTATTTTCTTTTCCTTTTATTTCTTTCCCCTCCCCAGATGATGCTGCATTTACAGCAGGGTGAGGACTCGTCCCCAGGAGCACTGTGGTGTGGCCCCTACACACCAATGGGTGCAGGACACCTCTCAGGTCACACCAACCCATCACAGCACCCTGCTCTGCTCCCTGCCTTCTGGGGACCCACAGATGCCACAAGGATACTGCTGGTTTCATCTTCTGGGGGCACCTCACCCTCTCAGGCTAATGGCAAAGGGTCCAGAAATTTACAACATCAAACACTACATTTCACTTGGAGAAATGAAGATTGACTGGGACATTCAATCCCAAGTTTTCTCCCTCAGTTTCTCATTTCAGCTCTGCTTTCTATCCTTACCTTAATCTTGCTACAGCTCTGTGAATAATTGACTTCTTGGTTCACTGCCTCAACCAAGAGATTGCTAGAAAAAAAAATATAATTTCATGTTGGCCCAAAAATGAATGCTTTGTACGTCTCACTGAACAAAATGTTTCTTCAACTCAAAATGAAGCATTTTATTTTCTGAGTTATTTTTACCTCATTTTTTCAAGTTATGGTCATTCAATCCAGCTCTGAAATGATGTCCTTAAAAAAATAAAAAGTAAAGCCCTCTGTTTTGAATATACAAAAGGAAAACTGTGAATTGCTATCTTGTCTGATTATTTTATTTTGTGCAACTTATTGGCTTTGTTTGTTTGTCTGAAGAGGAGGGTGGAGAGGGCAGACTGCCAGAATGAGTCATCCCGTTTGGCAGAAAATTATAAGCAATCTCAATTGATTTTAAAATTGGGATTTTTTTTTCTAAAAGAATCCAGCATCCCCTCCCATCCCTGAGCTTCCCCCAGTGCTGTGGAGCAGCTCCTGGGGGACACAGACCCTCAGAGCCATCCACAGCAGTAGAATGGCCTGTCTGCCCTGTGCTATGATAATTCCTTGAGGATTATTTGCCATATGGCAAATCTTTCCTTCACAGACACATCACACTGAAACTTACTGCTGGTCTGGTCACTCCAAACCCATTTCAGACCTTTATGTATTCCAAATTACTCCTCAGTCTTTCATGTTTCAGGTTCTCCTCTAGACAAAAAGAAAACCTCCCTATTGCCTGTTCCTGTTTTGCAGTTCTCCCTGTCAATACACTCTAGGTCCCCTTGGAGTGTTTCTTTGCCCTTGTCAATAAGGATAAGGCCTCCCATTCTGGCATCAACTATAAAAATCAATAACATCAGCATTTGCACTCCCTTCTAAATCACTGACAAAGGTATGAGGCTGGACCCAACATAAACCCAGCCCCTAAATCCATTTCCATTCATGAACTGCATCCAGCAAACCTTGGCCAAGCAGCAGTGTTGCTGTCCAAGCCAGGAGGAATCTGCTGCAGGAGTATTTTGAGGCAGTGTCTGATCTTGCTAAATATACTTATTAACCACAAGAGTAGGATGCTGAGGCTGCAGAGCACTTCTGGAAATAGATTCACGGTCATCAAGCCCTGTATTAGCTAAAACCTTGGATCTTTCCAAGCAGCCTTGAGCAGACAATGGGGCACCTCTCCCAGCCCTCCCAGGATAAAACCCCTAGCCCTGGGTACCAGGCAGGGTGGCCAGGAGGGGTTATGACTATCTGCATTGCTTTCCTGGTGTGCTGGTAAGAAGGCTGGCAGGTCAGCAAGCAGGATGCCAAAGAACCATCATGGTCTGGGAAGAGACATCCCAACACAATCAAACAGCCCATTCAACCCTGACTGAGGGAAAGCAGAAGTACCTGCAGGGAACCACAGCAGGGAGAACCAGCTCTGCAGAGACATGTCTTGCACAGGAAGAGACACAGAAAAAGATATAAAGAGAGAAGAAAAGGATGAAAACTCCAGCTCAGAGAGATCAAGGGTAAGATCATACTTATGCATAGACCAGGCCAAGAAAATAAAAATCCAGCTAATGCAAGCTACATGCAGCTAGAAGTCCTTTGGAACTGGATTTGGCTCTATGGAGAACTGGAGTTTACAGTTGGTTAGCAAGACAAAACAAAGAAAGAAAACCTCTCTTGATGGGGGTTTCATCTCCTTTAATTGTACTGCAAGTATAGACATCCAACCAAGAAACAGTCTGAAAAGTTTCCTTGAATATCAACATGGGTAAAAGGTGGGAACTCTGGAAATAAATCTAATATTTACCAGGTACATGGAATCTTTTCTTAATGACTTTTAGGTTTAAAAGCTGCAATTAGTTTCTCTATTACCACTTACACTTGACTCTATAGTAACAAACAGAAATTCCCCGTTTTCACTCAAGGCAGTAGCTCTCAGCTACTGGAGTTAATCGAGGAAGATAGGATAATTTATGGGAACACATTCTGAGGTCTTTTTTCAGCATGAGTCTTTGACTGCTGCTAGGGGGAAAATTCACCTGTACAGAAAACAGATTTCCTTCAGGAACCTCTGCCTTTGCAACTTTAAAGTAAAAATTATGTTCTCAGCAGGAAAGCATCAAACAAAAAATGTCTGACCAGCACAAGAAACAGCTAGGAAACCTTGCCTTCTATGCATTCTTTTAAAATTAATTTATTGCCATTAACAGAGATGACTTAGACAATAGGTGTGTCTCCACCTTCAACCCTTTATCTGCAATGCCAAGTCACAGATACTGCTGCAGCAAGCAATATGCTGATAAGTTGACATTTATGCAGCCATTTGGGAATATAACGAGCTATATCATTATTAAGCATTATTATAAAGCTGCACCTCTGGATGAAAGCCAAATCTCATAGTGTAAGTCAAATGAAATTCAAAATTCTGACTTAAATTCTTAAAATCAAAATCACAACTCACACCTACAAACTACAGCACTGCAACTACTAACCCAGCTGGCTCAATTATGCCAATACAATTCTCTGCAGGCACAGCAGGAAGGGGAATTTAAGAACAGGGAAAAATCTTTAGGCTGACTAACCACCCCCATTTGCACTTAGCTTAAATGAGACATCAGCTGTGTTTGCTTTAGTGACAGGAGCTGCAGCAGCACAGTGGTAAAGGCTGTCTCTGGCAGGGCAATAAAGACATCAGGGAAGTGCTGTAATGGATGTCCAGGTTGTGGACTGATCCGGTGAAGGAGAGCCAGAGATCTGCTCAAGGGCTGTCACCCCTGTTTATGTAAAACCAAAGCTGCCACAGGACATCCAACTCTTAACCCTGACACTGCCAGCACTCAGTTTTGTCATAACCTCCCTGCCTGACTGTCTGCAGGAGCACAGGAGAGAAACAGCAGTGTCAGAGAGGGACAGAAAGCTGAGCAAGAAGGAGGATTTCTACAGAAAGGAACTGAACTGGCCTCAGGCCAAATTGCACAACATTTTCCCATCAGTGTGTACATGCTCACAAGCCCCCCTGGATGGGGGGTTTATCTTTAAAGAGAGTGACTCGGTGCATGAAGGTGTCAGGAAAGAAATTGATGCACCAAAAGGCAAGAGTGCTCCCTCATCCTTAAATACTTTTGGGATAATATATTGAGAAAACCCTGTGGAAAACTAAGAGGAAGCAAGGACTAAAAATCAGAGAATTCAATGTAAGATGTGCCTGGCAATAAAACATTGCACTGAGCTAAGCAGGAGCTTTTAAACGATACAGAAAAACTGTGTCTGTCTGGGGCAAGGTCCCCTGGAATCTGCCAGAAGCCCATTCCTGAGGGCAAGTATCATGCTGTGCATGACACCAACTAGACTTTCAAATGCCTCCAGCTCTGACCTTCATTTCCATGCTAAATTAATAGCTTTGCCTCTCACTGCCATTTCACATTACCTCTTCAAACACAACAAGATTCAAAAGAATCTTAGGCTTTTCCAAATATAATGGAAAATGAATATAAAAACATGTCACCAGAAGAAACAGTGTAATTTTAAAAACCAGAGAAATGCTGATTTATAACACTCACCTGAATGAAGATGACTTATGTCTCCAGAACTAGAGAGAAAAAAGTATCTTCTAGCAAATATTTTATTTAATCTCCTGAGAATATCTTTATTTTTACTTCAGCTGGAGGTACGGCACAGTGACAACATGGCAGGACTAAGAAATGTGTTATTTCAAGCCCAGTTCTGTGGCTATTAAATATTTGGAAACTTTGAACAGTATCACGTGATAAGGCACTATGACAGACTTTAGCAACACAAGTATAATGTCTTTCCACACAAAGTTATAGAGAATGCTGTTATAATATATATATACTTTTATATTATATAAGTTCATTCACACAGGCAACATCCAAATTCTGCACTGAAAAACTAAATTACCAGCTGGAATCAACAGCATTTTTATGGCATTTTTGCTTTAACATGTAACTGCGAGCAAACATTAGATTAATTTTCATAATATTCCTGTAGGGAGAGGTGATGCCTCTCTGCCTGAGCTAAAGAAGCACATTTTGAGTTTTTGCAAAAATTTAAATGAAGACCTTCTCAAGCAACAGGTTAATTCAGTCTAACAATCTTCATTCAGTGTCCTCTGGAAAGGGCACAGGAAGGACTCTGTGAAACCAAAGAGGTAAATAAGGTAATCAAAAAGCACCGGCACCAAGGTCAGATAGACAACTTCCACTTCAGCACGTGATAGCTTTTGAGAGCCTGAGTTTGTAATCTTAATAATGTTCCCTTGTCAAAGAAAGGCAGTTTCTAAAGATTTTTCTGAGCAGATACAATGATAACAGTAAATAACCTCTCTGTTTCCTGTGCCACCCTTTCCGAGAAAAGCCTTTCACTTACATGCAGGGATGTTTGTAACCAAGCAAAGGCACTGTATGTTTGTGATGTAAATATTAGCCCAGCAGAGAAACACCTTGTTATTACCCTGCTGAAAGTCCTCCAGAGAGGACACTGAAGGGCAGCAGGATCCACAAGAAACCTTTTGGGCTGGCAAGATGGGCAGGCAGGCTCACACCACGTGTCTGTGAGAATGTCCCCCACTGTGTGTGCCCACAGAAAGTTTTAGCCTGGGTTTTGAAAGGCTCCTGGGGTCAGAGAGGACAGCTGGTAATCCTCATCCAGGAATGGCTCCTCATGCATCCCTTTCCACCCCAATAACTTCCCTGTAGTCTGCTGCTACAGGCCATCTCAGAGGAAAGGTGACTTATTTACAGACCTTCCCCACACAGAGCTGCTTTCACAGGCACTTTTACATTGGTCTCCAGGGAACCAAAGGAGCTGGAGGTCAAACACTTCAAGGACAAAATGCATGGCAAGGGTGAATTTTCCAGCCCTGCTGAGAGGAATCCTGCTGGTGCAAATACCAAACCAATCGTGTCATGCCTGTTTCAGGTGCTGCCCCTTCCCACTCCCTCTGCTCATCTTTTACTCACTGTTCTCTGGTCCTCAGCTGTCCCTCACCAGATACTGTTTTGTATCTCCCCATCCTAGATTCTTTGTGGCCTTTTACATTTTACCCACAATTTAGTCTTCCTTCCTTGTTATGTCCTTTAACTTCTTTCTTCTATTATTCAAACTAAAAGACATTTTGACTCTAACTCAGTCTCACAGAAGTATCATAAAAGGTCACGAGCCAGATGCAGTCGATTGGGGGCAGCTACTATTGGAAAGAGAAAAGAGTTTTGGTTCTTCAGCTCAGGAAAACAAGACTTAATCAGTACAAAAATCATAGCTTTATCTTCAACAAATGCCACTTGTTTTATAGTTACTTTATCAAAGCACAAAGCAGATGAACATAAAGTGCAAATATTGTACTAAGTAGCATTGGTTATGTTTCCCTCCAGTCACTTCTCCATTCCACATCTCCATTTCCAGGAGAAGGGATCAGAGCAGGACACGAGACTCATATTACCAAACACAGAAAAATGTCCATATCCCTGGGATCTAAACCATGCTAATATATTCACCACTGCAGCATCTAGACTGAGTGTCTCTGACCTACCACAGCTTCTTCTGATCTGCCGCACACTTCCACAAACCCAAACACTGCTCCTGCCATTGTGCCTCTTCCTCCCATACACCATGCCTCCAATCCAAAGGTCTTTTTCACTTCTCCTTCCTCCCTCCCTCCCCCAGTTCTTTGTCTCAGCAACCTCTTCTGTGCCGCCCACACACTTGGAGAGCAATCTGGCAAGCTCAAATAACAACAAAAAAAGAAAAGAAAGGAAAATGGGGGAAAAAGTCATTTTCTGGCCTAGAAGACTCCTGTGTATTTTTATCTGGAAAGAACAACCAAATCTCTTTTCCTTTCACCATGGACCAAAGGGAATGGTGATGGATCCCAAGGCCTTACATTCTCACAAACCAGCCCTCACAAAAATAAGGGGGAAAGGCTGGTATTTCTTCCCAATACACAGGCACCTTTGAATAGGAACATCGAGCTTCTTTTCAGCACCAAGCACCAGTTAAAAATATCAGTTTTTACAAGGTGGGGCTGGATTAGCCAGTTTTCTCGTTAGTTTTTCTTAAAAAGAGCTGAGGACAAGTTTTCTGCCTGCCTGGAGGCTCCTTAACCAGCCAGGCAGCTGTTGGCACTTCAGGAGCTGCTAAGCTGGCTGGGCAAGTGCCCACACACACAGCACAAGAAGGGGGTTTGGAAAGGTGCAGCACCCCCTCAGTGCCCACAAGGCACTGGCAACATTTACCCATCAAGGTCCCAGTCCTGAAATCTCACCAGCACATCCAAAACATCCACTCTGGCATAAAGCATCTAATGACATTAATGGCACACAGCACAGTGATACGGTCCAGGCATGTGGAAGTAATAACAGGGCCCAAAACCCAGGATGACTGATTTTTTTCCCATTCAACATATGTTTTACTTAGATGTCTCCTCCTTCCCACCCTTCCTTCTCTTGGTCTCCCAAACTATTATTTGGTTTTGGAGGAACAGAGAAAAACATCTTGAAAACAGAAACATTAAATCACACCTATCTAAGGAAAACAAAAAAGCATAACTTAGATATAAACAAGATATTTTATTAAATACACACATTCCTAATAATAGGCAGGATTTGACCCCAACACAACTGGTCTCTTGAGCAGATAAAATACATCTGAACTCTGTTCAGCATGAGGGGCTAAAAATAATGTTTGTGATTAGAATCAAAGAAGTTGAGTTTCAATGGGGAATAAACACTGCTTATTAGGACCAAAGTGTATGTTCCACAGGATGACTCAAAAACTCTAAGCTATTCTGTGCAGCTATTTGCTTGTTCAAGGTGACCTGTGAGCCATACCCCAGGCTAGTAAAAATCAGCAGTTACATCATTTACAACATCAATCCAAACAGACTGTCTCTCCCTCCCTATCAGGTCATCTTAACTCAGCTGTTCTTATGTCCTGGGACGTTTCAGTTGCCCAAAAGCATTTTCACTTTTACAGTTTCGTGCCTCTGATGACTCCTGTCACTTTAGCCTTATGTAGGCACACAGACAAAACATCCACCTTCAACAGATGCTGGAAGTCTTTAACCAGACATTCACCCAGGATCCACCTAAACTGCTCTGTTGAAAGCAAATTCAACAGAGCACCTTTGCCTCTAGAAGAGGATTAGCCTCCACACGCTGCCAGATTCTCTAAACTGGATGTTTTCACACATCTCCTCTTGTGTAACTTGAGGGGCCAGTACCAACACCACTTCAGTGGCAGCAGCATGTCCTTGTCTACAGGAGACCTTGCACACCCCAGGGGAATCCCTACTTGACTCTGACACAGCTTTTACCTCCAAAGAGAAAACATAGACAACTGATGCTCAGTGCTCCCCGACTTGAAACAGATCTTTATCAAATTGCACTCTCACACACTTCTAACTCACACACAGTGGACTCAGTCCACTGACACTTCCAAGACCTCATTCAAGGTCTGACTGTGGTCTCACCCCCACTTCAGAGACTATTTGCCCTTCAGCTTCAGTGAGAGGACAGAAGACAATGTTTTTAATTAATGCAGAGTAGTTAAGAAGTCTTTTTCTGTCCATCTAGATTAAGATAGGAGCAATAG
Organism: Erithacus rubecula; assembly: GCF_903797595.1. Taxonomy (NCBI): domain Eukaryota; kingdom Metazoa; phylum Chordata; class Aves; order Passeriformes; family Muscicapidae; genus Erithacus; species Erithacus rubecula. Next base: position 23,233,107 of record NC_136660.1, on the reverse strand, counting down.
ATATGGACATGACAAGACAAATAGCTCTGCATGTCCATGTTAGAAGGGGAGCATCCACCTGTCCCTGGATGCTCAAACACCAGTTTGCCTGCTGGTCACTCCTTCTGGATATTGTTTGTGCTGACCTAAAGCTCAGTAACTACTTTCCTCACAGTCTGTACTGTATTGCTGACAGTATTTATCCATCTGCTGCTTTGCAAGTCTGTGAAACACCTAACAGGCTCAAAACTCAGGCAATACAGAAAAGCATCTTTATTCAACACTTTATTTCACCTTCTAGCAAATAGAAGCAGTTTCTGTCTCCCCCAGCAGGGATGGACCCTTAGCTGGGTGAGATCATAGTCTGAACCTGTACTTGGTGGGATTTAGACAACTTGAGCCAAGGAAGGAGACTTGGAAGATGTTGAAATTTGAGTGGGACAGTTGTGTAAAGACACACAGAAATATTTAAAGGAAATGGGCACAATGAAGAGGAAAGACATTTTTGCTGGCTTATGAAAATTAAACATACCCAAGGCTTAATCTGCCACTACTGAAATCAGTAAGAATTTTGCCAGTGAAGCAAAACAAAAGCAGAAATGGAAACAACATCTGACATTTGCTTTTTCAGACTCATACAAATTGCTGTAGTTAATTGCCTATGAGATAAATAATATACCATAGGCAACATATGATTTCAAATTTTCATTTTCAGAGTACAAAGGTGTCATAATCTGGACAGTTTTGATGCTTGTAAAAGCTGGTTATGCTGACTCATCTTTAAGAAGAGATTTTCCAGTTGGATAGTCATGTTAAAGCTATAAAGACACCAAACAGAAGAATATGTGAGAGAAAAATAGATTAGAATACAACAAAGATAATTTGGATAACATTTTTTGTAAGTAATTTACTGTTGAAGTAGCCTTCAAACTTAAGTTCTTGGAATGCAGAAGGCAGAATATTTCTGTAAATTATTGTTTGGGATCTGATCATGTAAGCCTCAAAGGCTTATCCAGTATAAATGAAAGCATCTGGCCTTGTATCTCTAAGACCATGATGAGATAATGGCTGCTGAGCAGTCACTATGGAAAGCATGATATTCAGAAATTAATATCTCTTTGAGCACAGAACATATAATGAAGATAACAAGGCAGAGCAGAGAAACAGGCCCTGAACTATCACATCAGGCATACTCAATGGTTTAGTCATGCAGGCAGCAGAAAAATGGGGTAAGGAACCTAACCCTGAACAATCTACCTTTAGGTAAGTAGCAGACCATTATGGAGCCAACACAACTAGATTCAGGCCTAGCATTTCAGGGCAGGCAAAGCTGGGGTTACATCCTATTCTGGGAGCTGTGGTTTTTAGGGACATTTCCACAATTTACAGCCTGTGGGATGCAATAGGCTCTGATATCATAATTTTCTAAATACTGTCTGCACAGCAGATGTTTTCTGAGTGCACACTACCCCTCAAGCTTCTACCATCTGTTTTTTTACCTAACAAGTCAGGTGTTCATGTTTTTTAATCAAAAGAACAAAATGAGCAATTTTTGTCTTCCAAAGAAGAAAATATGGGGGTTCTTCACTTATTCTCTGCACTCTTGCAAAAACCTTGTTAAAAATGAAAAAAAAAAAAAAAAAAAATGGAGCACTAGGTGGAATGATTCCCCTTTAGTCACAGGGAAAATTACAGAGTAGGACTGTAAGAAGGTGAATTAGCAGCACACACAATAGAGCCTGACACCACCTGGCTTTCTTCTCCCTTTTCAAATAAGGAAAGAGTAACATGAAGAGGCACCATGGAGACAGAGAGCTCCAACAAGAGGCAAGGTGTGGAGAGGAGGAAGAGCAATGCTGGGTGAATGCTGACATGCCAGCAAGGGCCAGGGGTGTCACAGGTGGGTCAGATCCCAAGTCCTTTGAGGGTCTCAGACTCACCCTGACACCAGCTGAGAGTCAGATCCCAATGAGAGGTGACCAGCCTCAGATGCACAGAACTGGGACACATTGCTGAGAGCTGCCCTCTCCTCTACCCTCTTCCCACAAGGGATTGCAGCCAAGCAACAAAGAAATTTTAACAGACCATCACTGGTGATGGACCAGCTGTGACACTTGGCAAGTTCCTCATTACAAGCCCCAGAGAAACAGCAATCATTGCAAATGCCACGTGGTGTAAGTTCAGCATCTTTTCTAGTTACTGTTTGTCTACAGGAAGATTCCCTGCAGGTTCTTTCACTATTTATTCCTATGCAAATAGGATTTATACCATTAAGTTAAAAAAAAATGTTTTAAACCTACTTTAAAGTTAAAAGACACAAAAATCTAACAACATGAATGCCTCTCCTCATTGCTCAAGCCTTAAAACATCACCACAATATCACAGCTCTCCCTCAGCCAGTCCATAGACATTCACAGTGGTCTGAAAAACTAACAGCAAACAAGAACCCACCACAAGTAGAAATAAGTTGCATTCATCACTAATTAATGCATATACAAGCAAAACTGTGCTAACAGAAATATTTGGAGAAAGTATATTTCCCCTCCCAAATGAAACAGCTACAATCACCCAACCAGTAAGAAGATGCATTATCATGGAGGGAGAGCTCTGTCATGTGCCAGGGAAATGAGCAGTGAATGAAAACTCATTATTAACAGGTCAGAAGCAATTATTGTTCAACCAGGAGCAGAGAAATTTTAGATAACTAACACATATATAAAAATCATGGATTTACCAAAGTCAGTTAAGGAAATGGGAATGGGGCCACTCAAACTATTCACTGCACACAGAGCACCCAGTCCATGGTGCCACTGCAGTCCACAGTGACCCTTTCCCCTGCTCCAAGCCACCCTCAAGGGATAACCTTCTATGCAGCCACCACCATCCTAGACTTCCCTGCTCATGTTCTCAGCAAAGTGGCAATTCCAAGTGTGATTTTTCTTACTTGTGATGTGGAAAAATGATCAAAAGCAAAATCTCCTTTCCTAGAGGTCACCTACTCAGCCACTTTAGCTGACACATTCTATCTTCAGTATCCAGAGGGACTCTGGAAGATGACTGACTGTCAGCAAATAAATCTGGGGAAAACCCACAGCTGTAACAGGTTTGCTCCTTGCCCAGGCCAGAGGATAACATGTCCACAGCACCCTCTTACAATGCAGCTCACTCATTTCACTGGGTTTATGCCATCAGCTGTTGGCAAAACATGACTAAGGCACTTTATTGCTTTGAGGCTGAAAAATAAAACATCTCATACTGGAGAGAACCTGCTCTGATTGCTGACAGAGCCAGACCAAGGCTGTGGGTGGAGACCAGGATCTCACCAGTCATTCCTCACTCCTCTTTCCACGTGGAGCAGTCTCTCCATACACCTGTCTTCTTCCTGGTCACCAAACTGGTTTTTGCTCATCAATCTGTGGTTGGGGACAGGGATGCCCGAGGTCATCCTTGCCACACTCTATCCAAATGGGAGCCAAGGAAAAGACAAGGAGGGAAGGGCTCTCTGCCCCAAACACAAGGATGGGTGGCAGCAGGGCAGCACAGCTGCCACAGCCTTTGCTGCTCATTTATGGCTGCTCTTCTCTCTGAGTCAGCTCCCTTTTGCCATGTGTGGAGCAGAGAACTGTTTGCTAAGTAATATAAAACAGGAGACAAGGAAACTAAATGCAACTCTGAGTTACTGTTTTATGCAGGGTGGGTGTGAGTTGCTCTCCTCCACACCACAGTCTGCTCTGTGCTCAGGCTTCACTCTGCCATGGCTCAATAAATAAGTAATTGCAGGGAGCCCCAGAGCCTCTGTTCAGTCCAGGAGCTTTATGTGGCAAATGAGTCATGAGGAATTAGAGGGACAGAACAGAGAGATACAGCACCAATGGACAACACCTGCCCTCTTTGTACACTTAGAATAGACCAACACCATCCTCTGAGCTCAACCCCTCTCTAAATCATTTCTCACACTTTCATACAGCTGAGAAGAACATGTGTGAGAAAGGAAAATAGCCATGTGTTTTGTCAAATCCCAGAGATGCTAAGTGTTTTACATTTTAAGAGGCCAAGGTACTCAGGACCTTACAAATATATACATGCTCCCATGATTGGAAGTAACTCAAACTGTAGTAAGTCAACTGAAGTAAGTCAAACTGGGAATTTTTGTCGCCACATCTCAGCTGCAATTTGCAAAAAATGGTCTTCAGTGTTCAATTAGTTCCCATTTCAGAATTAGCAAAACACATTCCCAGAGCTATCACAGAGGAAAGGCAAGAGGTGTGTGCTCTCTCTCTTGCTGTTCCTGGCTGCTCTTAGAGTGGCTGGACAGTCCTCCCCTGAGGATTTTTAAAGTTGCCTGTTATTCCAGTGTGACACAAGCATTTTGTTGTGTTATTCCATAAAAACAGAACTCACCATCTCCAAGAAGATCAAGGCACTCTCCATTTCAGAGATGACTTGCCCATTTTAACAAAGGGATCCTTTTAAGTTGCTGTCCTCAAGCCCACCAGACCACATGCTGGGGTGAATGTGGAGGGGGAGGCAGGGAACACTTCCCTGTACCATTATTCAAATGCCTGGTTACAACAATGGCAAAAAAGACTGAGAATTTAAATGACTTAGCATCTAAGTGGATTCACTAGAAATACTTTCAATTTTTTTTTCTAGCAGATAGCCTGAAGATATGCAAAGACTGGAAAGTGCATTCAAGATGCTGAATCTGATGTTGCTGTCTATTTATGTCAGTACAATTTCCAAATCAAAATACTGAAGCAAATGGTCTTCCCCAGGGAGCAGATGTTTGAATGCAGTGATGGGGACCAGTTTAAGAACATAGGTACAAACGAAATGTTCATTCTGTTCCAGCCTTCTCTAGAAATGTGAATTGTGATTCACAGAAAGGAGATGACTACACCAGAGACAAGAATGAAAAATTAATTTCATTTTCTCTAACAGTGGACTGCTGGAATTTAGGAGAGTGTCTTTCCCAGTGAGATACTACCTCATGCAGTAAGACAGTATGTGATGTTTTTAAAAGCAGCAGTAATGTTCTCCAAGCCAGATGCATACAGAATACAGTCTCTGAAGCTATTCTGCACAAATAATTATTTTTTTCTTCTACTCAGTTGCAAATTAGGTTTGAAAGGGCTTCCTTAGTTCCTAACAGTGAGTGAAACAGTAAGTGTGAATGACTTGTGGAAGCAAGACAGCACAGCAGGTTCACTGGATGCTGCAGTGCGTGAGGATTTTCCATTTGCTTCTCACAAGTTCACTGCCTTTGCATCTAAAATACATTATTATACTATTTATATTTCAGCAACATCTTGGATCAAAGCAAGATGAAGGCATCACTTTGCCAGGCTCTGCACATCATTATGGGTAAATAATCTCCATTCTTCTGGATCCAGCTGCATTACAGGACAGCACTGACCACACGACCCAGCCCTCCCCAGAGCATGCACGGGCACTCCCAAGCTGTGCAATGCTTTACTGCCCCTGTATGCAAAGCAATGGTTTGGGCTGTGCTCTGCAAACAGCTTTTTATTGTTATTTTGCATGGGTAAATATGAGACCAAGGCAGCCTAGCAACTGAACTGCAACAGGAGATAGGTTCAGAAGGAAAATAAGAATCATTTTCCTTTCCCCACTTGATGTCTAGTTTTTTGCAAGATCAGAAACTACAACTCAGAAAGCTGGGTTCTATTTCCAGTGCTGGCAATGATTTTCTGACCCTGTCTGTCTGTTCCTAGTTTCTAAATTTACAAGGTAAAGTTTATAAATTTTCCCCACTTTTGACAGATTTGGAGATCTTCAAATGACAAGTACTATATAAAAGAGTGTAAGTTTCTGCCAGAGTACTACTTAATAGATGTCCTCTTAAACAGCAAAACAACAGGCAGAGTGAGCAACACCTAAGCAAATCACATGCACTCTTCACCAAGATCAAACAAGAATTTTTCTTTTAGATGAAGTCAAAAAGCCCCAGGCAAGAGGGAAAGGACTTCTTTTCCAGCCCTTTTTTACCCCAAGGTTTTGACAAGTGTGGATCCATCAGTAAATATTTTGTTGAGAGCTATTGATTACTACTGTGAGATGCTCTGGCTCAGCACAGCTTTCATGTTTTCTCCACTATCATTCTAAAATTTAGGCTGTGGCCAGCTGGTCAGTAAGTTGCCTCTGCAACCAAGTCTATCACCACTTTCCAACATCACTGCTTTAACTGCTGTATCACAGTCTGTGCAGGGGGATGCAAACTGAAACTGGACACAAGGCTTGAAATTACTTGTAAATTCTCACCAAGGTTATAAAAGGGACACTTGAATATGAAACAGAGATAGTGAACAAATCCTGGAATAAGCTTTTAAAGAGAGAAGAATCCATGCCAAATGGAAACACACTAAGTATAATTTATAATGAACAATGTGTAAAAGCTATCCAAATCACGGAGCTCAAAATGAGAATAAACAGTGATCTTCCAATAGGGACAAGTACAGATAAGGTAAGTATCTGCTAAAAGGCTGAACTCTGAGCAACCCTTGGGTGTTACCAACTGCTTGAACAAGTCCTCAGTATGTTTCACTAGAGACCAAAAAAGACTGTAGCAAAAATACTGCATATCCAATGTGGCTAACCTGGAATTCAGTATCTGTCAGTGTGACTGTTGCTCAGCAGTTGATTATGTAAAAAATAGACTTGCAATTCACTTTTGCCTGCAATAAGCACAGCTGATCCTGCAAGATAACTGATCTGCCCAATAAGGTGGAACAATGCCTGCAGTCACCCAAACTACAGCAATAAAGAATGAACAACCAAAAAAAGCTAAGCCTGCTCACAGCACACATCACATACTCATCCCCATCCTGATCTGCAGGGGCACCAGTGGGGGTCAGCAGGATCACTGTGAAATGTGAAATCCTTTGTTTATAAAACACCTGGGAGAATGTCAGCCCACAACAGAAAACAAATGAAAAATTCTCTTTAAAGAAATTTTACACACTTCAAGGTGTTCTCACATTCAAGGCTCTTTGACAGATCACTGGTGGAAATTAATTTTAAATGCAGAGCAAAGCTACTCAGATATTAGAAGGAAGAGTGCTAGGGGTCTCTTGGAGCACTTTGACACTCTTTGACAGCAGGAGAGATTGCAACCCAGGTGGCTGAAAAAATACAGGTAGAGCTGGGAGCCTCCAACAATGGGTTAAATTTCAACCATGTTTATTTTCAGAGTGATGACTGCCTTTCAGCAGTTATTTGATTTGAGAGGACACAGATCCTGTGTCCTTAGCCTAGGACAGGTTTAGTTCTTAACTAGGTAGACCCTTAAAATATGAAGTGACAACTCTAATATGGAAACATTTGCCCCTGCCCGAGCCTTGCCCAGACCTATGGGAACAGGAACCATCATCCAGCACTTTATATCTTCCCTGAGGTGGGTGAGATATTCACTGAGTGTTGATGACAATGTCTGACTGGCAAGCAGTCACCATCCCATGGGAATGAGGAAATGTGCAAACACCCTGGAAACATGACCATGTGTCTGTCATGCTGGCATCAATCACCTCTCAGCAGAGAGCAGCCAGCTCTGCAGAGGATGAACCATCCAGGGCAGAGGGGCTCTTGCAGTGCTCTGTAACTCCACACTGCTTTTTGCTTCTAGAAGAAAACAAAAGGTGAACTCTTGACAACCAAAGACACATGAGATCACACAACTGCCCATCACCAGGCATAACAGCAGAACTTGGCCAGCTCAACAAGTATCTCAAGTGTTTCTTGCCAGGTACTTGAGTTTCCAGCAGAGATGCTGCAGTTTCTTCCAAAAATGTTGTCTTCTTAAACAAATTGGACAGATTGTTGGGGACATGCTAAGAGAATGTCAATCTGCTAAATGTCAGAGGGATTTTGACTAAACTAGGAAGAAAAATAGCCAGGAATTACAGCTATGTAATTAGTAACAAATCTTTAATTCTACATGTTTGGATAGGGAGGCTGATTCAGAATCGATTGCTGAAGTGGAGCAGCCAAGAGGATTCAGATCATCTCTATATCAGTTGAAATGCAGAATAGCTCTACTGAAGCCAAAAAAAGTATGTAATGCTGCAACAGTTCCATCCTTACAGCTTGTCAAAGTTAATATAATGAAAATACTGCTTTTTTTTTCCTTATCATCTTTTTACCTATTAATGAAATGCACCCAAGCCCACAAAGACCGGAGCTCCTCAAAGGTAGGAGCTGAGCCAGGAATAGGGCCCAGAGTGGCCAAATTTCAGGTCAAGTGTTTGTTTCAACATCTGAAAACTCAGGCCCCAGACTCCTTTCCTTCTTCTTGTCTCTTTTCGCAAACAGAAGTTTCATTGAGGAAAGATATGAAGAGAGAAAAATCCTGGGCAGCCTGTTCCTGCCTACATGACTGATCCATGGAGTTGGGCTTCCATGGTTGGCACCAGATCTTCAGCAGACTGCTAGGAAACTTAAGAGAGAAACTCTTTTGAAATGTCTAAGTTTCTTTAAACTCACAAAAGAACAAGAAAATCACAGCCTTTATCTGAAAACTGTTTTGTGAAGTGATACATCTTACATTTTACACATTATTCATATAATCTGTAGAAAAGAGTCAGTAGTTGACTGACACTAAGATATTGAACATCTTCCAGCCTAGAAATGCTTGCAGTGTGCCAGCTCTACATAAATTGAATCTTGAGTTACAAGGGCTAAGTGGGGTGCTGTGTGTCACCACAGAAGGGATATTGAGTTTTATTGGACAAATTGTTATCTTCTCCCCCACCAAGGAAGTTGTTGCTACCAGCAACTTGAGACACTGCCATCACCATCTCTTACAGAGGAAGCAAGGCCAGAAATTTTTGTCTCCTTTCTCATGTCAGGAAGGGTGTTTTTACAACAGATGAGCCAGAGTGGTGAAGAAATCAAAAATAATTCAGAAAACATAGAAATGAAGCTAATACCAGTTGCTTTGGACACACAAAAATGTATTACAGAAACATACCAGATACAGTCTTGAATCCTCTTGATACAATCTCCTCCTGATGACTTTGACATGACAGTCTTGGATGAGTCAGTGGGAGATCTGCCCAAGTAGAAACCTCAGAATTGCACCCTCCAGAATTATCTTCACCAAAATCCAGAAAACTTTACAGTCTTAATGTCCCACAATATATTTTGTGTCATTCCAAAGACGAATCTTGGCTTACCAAAATTCTTTGGCTAGTTAAAGCAAGGACAAAAATAGTGGTGTCCACCAAACTGAAAGGAAAACAACAATCTCAAAGCCATTTGTCTTCACAGTAATTTCAGAATTATGCTAAAAATACAAAGGCAGCACATGGCATTCATAGTGGGTCTCATCACTCCCTGTAGCACCAAATAAGAGGGAGGCAAGTGCAAGATTTTGGTGGCTGAGTGTGATGCAAAGAAATGTGGAAGAAGCTACTGAAGGATACCAAGAAGGAAAACAATGGAATGGGGATTAGGTTTTGACTTCTGATGAGGGCATGTTTTATTAAGCATGAAATCATAAAATGGTTTATTAATGGACAATAACACTTTTTAAAGGACCTTTACTGACTTGTACAATGAATATCAACTAAGGCAAGTGGGAAAAATGCAACATTTCCAAGTCCTTTTTTCAGACTGTTTACAGTCCCTTCCATGTTCCAGGATGAAATATTTTGTCCAAGGTCACATAAAAAGTCTAAGACATAGCAGGGAAATTATAGCAGATATAAGACCCCCATTCCACCTCCTGGTCACTCTCCTTCACCATCCTAGTCACAATTTAACCACCAGGAAAAACTTTTCTTGCAACTACACAGGCACACCAGTGAAAGGAGTGGCTTTCCCTAGAGAAAGGCAGAGGGAGCTCTAAGATATTCCTTGTGCCAGCTTACCTCACCCATTAAGCTTTTCCCATGCTATCCTATTCCTGCCTCACCTCACAGTCATCCCTTTTTATTTTAGCCAAATATTTTACCACTCTTACATACATGACTGCTAGAAAGAGCATTTCTAGCATGCTGTGGTAATACCCACAGACTCCAAAGCCCTGAAGCTCCCCAGGACTGCTCAGCTGCCCTTGCCAAAGGTCTCAGAGTGCCCTGGTGCTGGCTGTCCCCAGGGCTGTGCCCCACACCTGGCAGCAAAGCTGCTTGTGCAGCTCTGCAGCAGCAGCACAGAGATTCCTCAGAGCAAAGCAGCGACAGAAGCTGGGGCCACCTGGCCCAGAGCTGTGCCTAATGTCACAAAGGGGATTTTGCCCAGGCTGGCCTTAAGAGGATTAGGGAATCATCTACTTGCACAGAACAACAGTCACATCTGCTGCTCCAGCGCAAGTTGTTCTTATCTGCTCCCACAAGGATCACTTTGCTCTGTCCTGACAACTTCTCCTGTTGCAGGATCCTGCCAGGTAATGCAGACACTGGTGAAGAACTGGGGGCTGGATACAGTGGAGGGTGAGCTCCAGCTCAGGTGCATTCAGAGCTCGTCCATCCCACAGTACTGAGCAGCATCACACAGAGAAAATAAACAAATGGGCTGGGTATTCACAGCCACTGAGCAGTCAGACTCCTGAGGCTTCAGAGGGGGTTCAGGAGGACCCAAAAATTGATCAAAATTTGTGAAAATTTAACCAATTATTTAGCAGTTTAAAGGAGTCAAACATTAAAGCTCCCAAGTGATATTCCCAATATACTTCCTATGTCAGAGACAGAAAAATCTTTGTTGTGTCAGATGTGCAGATGTATAAAATGGTACACCTAAAAGGAAGAGGAAAGGAAAGAAAATTCCCTGAGGTAAGACCTAAAACCTGCCTACTTTTCTTAGCTTTTTGAACTCTGAAATACATGCTACCTTGCTTTTTCCTCCTTTCCATTGGCAAGAGATAAGATTATCAAGGTGCCTATAAATTGCATTTATTGATTTTACAAATAGGGGTGGTTTTTTTCACTTTTTAGATTTCATAACTAGACTTGTAATTTAGATTTCAGCTATGGCTTCCTAAAAGAAATCCAGGATTGCCCATTTGACCCCTAAGCAAATCAACCCTAATCCTATAATATAACACTCTTCCACAGGATTGAGCACCCTTTCACTCCCAAGGTGGTCCCACCAGGTCAGGGTTTAACCATTGTACTCTTGCTGGTCCCATTGGTGCCACTGCTGTTGCATGGATTAGTGGTGGATTTCCCCTGCCAGGACTCAGCCCAGGATCATCAATACAACCATCCTGGATGCACAGAGCACATGGGGATGGATGTGGGGCAGGGACAGAATGAGCTGCAGCATGAACAGGGCACAAAGTGGAGTGAGGAACTGGACCTGGTGTGTGGGGTCTGACTGGTTAACAAAACCTCCTGTGAAACAGGGTTCTCTTGTAGTAACAAGTCCTAGTGCTTTCCTACCTTTCCACTTCCAGAAGTTTTTTCCAAAACATTTGACTGAAATATTCCACTGGAGTTGGTTTCCCCTTCCCTGCTGCTGAAGGATTGGGGATTGCCCTGCCCTTTCTCACAGCCTTCTCCAACAAAGACTTCACCCTCCTTCACCTCCCTAAAGGAAATTATTCCACTTCTTTCTACAGTTTTATAATCAGAAACAGCTCCCTCTGCCTCATGGTTCTTGTTCATCTCTTTTGGGCTCTATCAAGTGTTTCCACACCCTTCTCAAAGCATGCTGACCAAAACTGAACATATTATCCCCATCACTGAGGGGAATCCCTCCCCCAGCCCAGCTGTGGGGCTTCAGCCAGCTCCCCTGAGCATAAAATTTCATTCTTTTGCAACAGAATTACATAATTTCTCATGAGTTTGTCTCTCAGACCCCCACTGCACTAATATTTATCTGTATCCTCAAATTCTTCTGTCCATGAACAGCATTGTGCTGTTGTCTCCATTGAGTCACACCTGACAACTCCAAATAACCACTAAATCTTTAATATTGTTTTGGGATTCCAGTAGGTAAAATGCTTCTGAGTCTGGTCAGCTGGTAGAAGAGATAGTGCACTTACCCTTCTGCAGACTTCACTCAAATGAAGTGACTTCCTTGAAACAATTCTATGAATTTAAGCCTGCCTCAGATATGAAGCTACCAGAAAAACTACACACAGAGGCATTTTTAGATAATCTTATTTGATACAGTTTTTTGTTATGTATTTTTTAAATATCTTTTTTAAAAATCACCTAATTTATGTCTCCAGCAGTCATACCTCATATCTTTGTTTTAGAGCTCATCTGCTCAGGCAAGATAAATACCACATGCAGAGGGGTCCTGCAGGTACTTGATTGATTGAGAGATTTTTCTATAGCCAACTCATTGTTTTTAAAAGGATTTATTTCACCTCAAATAAGAAAAATATTCCTTTAACACCACTCTTGACACCAATTCTAAAGGCTGCTCTCAGCTGCTTTCCTGGAGAGCCACTAATGAAAATGTAGCAGCCTCTTGGATTGCAGGAAGTCCAGGCTCTCAGTAAAGTTTCATAAAGGAATTAGGAATTGCTCTGCTAGGTCAAGTCATTGATCCAGTTAAAGGATTGAAGACAGACATGGACACATAACCAGTTACTTAACTGATTACCCCCTAGCCACACTAACTGGTGATGTCCAAGCTCTCAGTCTGCTGGAAGGAGCAGTAAAACACTCCAGCTTCTCCCCTCAGGGAGGTGTATTTACCCCTGAGAGGCATCACCACACCAAGAGCCTGCCCTAAGTGCATCTTGTTTATCACACAAAGGATAATCAATACAGAGAGATCGTGACAAGCAAGCTACTCCACCAAATAACTCAAACATTTTAAGTCTCTCCAGGAGAAGAAGCAGAACATAAAGGAGCTCACTGGCTATTTCTGAGTTACTCTGATGCTGTAAGGTCAGCACTGTGTTCTTTGCACTCCTGGTACAGCAGCAAGGAAAAGTGCTTGGCTTCTCACACCCACAGTGAGGATCTTGGATGCTGTCAGCTTGAGAAGCCAAGAGGGGAGAAGAAAGAGCAAATACTTTTGCAGGACAGACTCCAGTAAGGACAAGAAGGAGTGTCCCACTGGGGCTGGCAGCTGCTTGGGGAGCACTGAGCCAGAGCAGTGACCCAACAGTGATGGGCTCCTGTCCACATCTCCTAAGACCCATGAGTTTAATTGAAGCTGAGCTGTAATTTGAGCGTTCACCTGAGGTCTCCAGTAAGGGGAGAAATGCCACACCAGATCTCATCTCCACACAGATGAGTTAAAGAATAAAAATAGTAGCAGCCAGGTGCTCCAGTTCCTCAACTTGATTGAATTTGGCATGTGAAATATAGTAGGTTAAAAACAGTAATTACAGAATAATGCATATGAGAAAAGACCCAAGTCACAAAAAAGGAAAGCAATTACAAGCAAAATTAGCTGGGAAAAAGAATTAATGGAAAAATATGAGTGATGATGGATATATTTTACCAGATGTCAGAAACTGACAACTACAGAAAAAAAATCTCAAAAAGAGACTTGTTTCATAAAATAAATTAAATCTTCTAAAATTCAAAATTGTATGAAAAGTGGGGTAGAATTATTAAACAAGTTAATAGTCAGGAATTGTTTTAAAAGCTGGCTGAGAGCAATGCACATTCCATCAGTCAAGTCCATTAATAGATATAAGTAGCTGAGCTGACAGGAAGAAAGCAGCAGCCATGAGGATACTCAGGATAATTCCAGTAATTAGACTCTATGGAACAGATGACTCTGTGTTTGGGAGGAAGTTAGTCAAGGTATCCATAGGCCCACTTGATGGACAGATGCACATCCAGTCACATCACCCAAAGAGAGACACAGCACACCAAGTGAAATGAGAGAACACACTAATTAGGAAATGCAATCACTAGGAAGACTTAATAAATAAACAAGAGGCAATAGGAAAGCTGGCAGAAGACAGCAGAGGGCAAGCAGACTTCAAGGATACAAATATGGTACATTCTAAAGGAAAGACCCCAATAAATAAATTCAGTGGGGAAAGGAAATCTGTCCATTTGAGAAATATTAATAATAATGAAAAATAAATTTGATACAGGTAGAAAGACATCACTATGAAAAACTGAGTCACTGCAGATTATGGTCAGCAAGGACCAGGGAAGGAGAACATCTCTCAGGAACAGGGATTATTGTTGGGTTACAAGGGCAGCTGAACGTAGCAGCCAGCAAGACCTGGGGACAGCAGACAGCCAGTATCCAGCCATCCTTCCCTGCAGCACTCTACATTTATTTTCTTTAGAGATTATTCACACAGCTTTCAAGGCTTTTAAGATTCATGAGACTATCCAGAACTGGCACCAAATTTCCTGGGGGTTTTGCAAGCTTGGTACAGCTGGTCAGGAGCCTGTGACAGCCCTGCATTAACACTGCCTGTGGATGCAGCACACACCCAGGGAAAAGAGGGTATTCCTGCACTTGCAACTCACACTTGCACACCCATGCCCTGTACCCACAGCACAATGCTTTCCACCCATCAATCCAGCAGCCATCCAGGTGCCAAAAAAAGTGTGTTCCTTCTTCTTTTACCCTTCTCACCTTTCCTTCCTGGCTGCTTCATGGATAAATGTGAGCAGTGAAGAACATCTTAACAACCACAAAACTGTTTATAGCACCACCACAGAGCACACATAGTCCATCCTGCCCCAGGTGAAGAGAGGAAGAGGGACAGAAGAGAGGAAAAGCAGGCAGTGTGGTGGGCCATGTGTAAGCTGCAGAGCAGTTCCCAAATGAGACCTACTTCAATGAGCAGCAGCAAAGATGCATCCCAACCCAAGCAGCTGTGAAACACTATCAGATTCAGCTCAGATTTGCCTCCTGAAGGCCCCAGGGCTCCTAGGAGATAACACTTCTCACAGAGGGGCAATGCTGGAGAGCTCAGCACTGCACAGCCATGCTCTGCTAAGCCCCCCAGCATCATAGATATGGCAGATATCACACTCAGAGATCACGCTCTGGGAACATATCCTTGCTCACTGCTGGCTGTTTTCTAGTCAGAGTTGCTTTTCTGAAGTCACTTTTACATACCAAAACATATTTTGTGTATGATTCAGAAACATGCTATAGTAATAGAGGGGAGACAGGGAGTCTGCCCAGCTCTGTTCAGTTTTATCTCTACCAGCTGCTGTACAGAGCACAAGCAATTCAAGAATCATGGCAAAAACATTTTTTCTAAACAGTCCTATGGTCTATTGAGAGGAACGGAAGTTTATTGCCATCAATGACTCACTCCCTGTTGAAGCTTTTTCCTGGACGAACTGCATTCTACATTATTATGTTCCAGTAACAATAAATTATTAATAGGCAAGGGAATTCATAGTTCTCCTCACAAAAATGTAACCAAATGCAAGTAAAATATGGAATATGCTATAGAGATTAAGTTAAATATTTCATTTCTCCCCCTCTGATGTGCAAGAATTACAGCCCTCCATAATAAATTTCAGTCATAGTTTGTCAGAGGATATGCACGAAAAGGAATTGTGTTTATAATGTAGCTTAAAAATACATTTTTCCCTCTGTCAGTTCCTGTAGTGAGTGCTGAAAATTTGCTTTCCTCAATTCAGCAAAAAAGTGAGATCTTAGGATACCTGGGATCAATTCCTGACCCTACTAACCCTCCTCTATGATCCCTGACAAATCATTTCAGCTCCCTCTGCCTGTCCTCCAGCCTTTAAATTAGGAACAACACTTTTCACCTCAGCAGAAAGATGTGAAAACAGCCTCTGGTAATGATTTTTAAGGCCACATTTAGCAATAACAGAGGCAAGAAATGTGATCTTAAGCCCAACAGCAGCAATTAGTTAGGTGATTGCTATGTGAATAAGGAGCTGACATCACCTTGGTGGTAAAAACCATTGTTCAGGCTCTGCAGGTTTTGGATCTCTGTCTTTGGATTTCAAGCTGTACAAAGAAGATTTCCACACCATCATGCTTGAAGGTTTTGAGGCTTTTTCCAACTATACAGCAATGGGAGAAATTCTGCAGATTATCTCCAGTTTTTAAAAATGAAACCTACTTAAACACCTGTCTCACACTCAAAACTCTAGAGTTTCACACCACACTAGCTAGGAATAGAAGAAAAAAGAAAAATGGAAAATAGAACCTTTAAATCTGGAAAAGATACTTTGAGCTTCATGTCAATCTACATTTGAGTCTACCAAAACAAGGCTTCACCCAAAAACTGACTCATTCCTAAGCTCTACCAGCACTTTGTCTCTGCCATCTATGTTTATCCATTTTACAATCCATCGTGATTCTGTGATTCTGACCAGCATTGTAGCACCAAGGTACTTGTGAGTGTGTGTGCACCCTCCCACTTTGTGGAAACAGTCCCTGTTTCACAGGACCAGCCCTGAGAGCATCATCCCTCCAGCCTGTGGCCACCACAGGGAATGAAGGGCCTTTCCCCCTCAGTCCTTGCAGGAAGGGATCCATCTACTCACTGCTGCTGAGCTATGACAGACACACAGCCTATTTACAGGAACCATCAAGATTCAATAAAGCAACCTCAAAACATGCCAGATGTCTGCTCTTTGTTTACAGAGAGAGCAACACAATTTAAAGGCATCTGTAACTATTGCTCACTCTAAAAGTGGGAATTTTAAAGGAAAAGGTGGGTGGAATGGGACAATAAACTTTTTTGGTTCTGACTGTCAGTTAAGACCAAGTGCTAGTAAGGAAAAGATTAGCAAAAAAGAGCAAATGTACAAGACCTCATCCCACCCATCTGAGTAAGCAGGCAAAAGCAAAGGGCTTGGCTGCTCAAAACTGGTGTGGGATGATGCAGTATGAAGAGGACTGAGGAGCTCTTAGAAGCACCCTGCTGCCTCTGTCCCTGGAGCCAGGACAACTCCCACGTTGCTCCATCCTCCGAGCACAGAACATGAGCTAATCACAGCAATTCCTCCAAAACTTACTGATTTAACAAATGCTGAACAGACAGAGTGATGAGTGCATCAGATGTGCTCTGTCTCCTCCACTTCCATCTTAATTCATCCTAGAAGAAATCTCGGAATGACTGTGTGCTAAAACCCTGGACAGGAACCTGCAGCACTCACAGGAATGTCTTGAGATCCTCTAGTATAGTTCAAGGGCCAGGGAGTAGATCCTTCTGGATATTTTCCTGTTCCTGACTCGTGAACTTGGATTCATTCTCTTGTAAAAGGTATAATTCAAATGCACACTTAAATGTTTTGTTAAATAGGGGTGGACCACTGAATTTGCAAGAGATTTTATAAAACACCTTGAGCAGAAATATTATTATAATTATTTTTTAAAAAGCTGTCTGAAAAAGAAACATTTCTTCATGGCAAGGCAGATTTCCATGGTCTTAAAATCATCATTAGGATGTGAAAACAGTCCCTGAAACATTTGAGATGGCATGGAAATAATTTACAGTGCTTAAAACACCATTTATGGAAGTTTTGGTTAGAAAACAATGAAATGATAAATATCTACCTATAGAGCAAGTTTACCTTTCAAATTCATGAGCAAATTTATTACACAGCTGTATTAAAACCAAGTTGATTTATACTGAAAAAAATCTTGGGAGGAAACAGAATTTGTCTGAGATATGAACTTGATGCGTTACTGAACAAATAAAAATAAAACAGGCTCTTTCAGTGATGAATGCTCATCCAAGTAACTGTCGTATTCTAAATGTGCTTAGTATCTGCCATAGAACAAGTGTGCAATGGATTTCCAACAAATAAAGTTATTTTAACGGTGGAAGACAAGGAAGGAAGACAAGGAAGGAAGAAGAGAAGAAAGGAAGGACTCTCACCAGCAGCAGCTGAACAAAAGGAAGCTCTTGTACCACCAGTGAATGGAGAAAGATAAAATTAGAGGGGAGTGTAATTAAATAATTCAGCATAAGGGGCAACAGTTTAACTTTAAAGTCATACGTAAATGAAATGCACTTTGTTTTTTTCCTACTATTGTCAAAGGTAAATAGCAACCAGACCTCAAACATGGAGAACATTTCATATTTTGAGCAGAGCCCAGCTCACCGAACCCTAATTCCCAGCATACCTTCAGCAGGAGCTCAGAGAACTCACTTCCCCTTTTGCCAAGGAAAAAGAGGTGTCATTTCAGGCCACAGAAAGTTGCACATCTAAAAGACTCACAATTTCATGCAATTAGCAAGTTACTAAGAATCTGAAGAAAAAGAGAGGCCACTAAGGACAATCCAACATGCAAAAGGGCAATTTCAGGTTCCTTTCTGCAGGATCAAAGTCCTCCTGAGCAGCAGGGTGAGAATAGCTGTGGAGAGGAGGAGGAGGAGGAAGGAGGGCAGTGACAAGCAGGTGCTGAGCAGAGCCAGAGACATCCAGCCACTGCTCCATCCTGTTCACAGCCATGACTCAAGGATCCTGTTAGGGTGGCACCTGCCCACAAGCACCTGAATGGCAGGGGACAGCAGCTCTTCCTGGAAGACTTTGTAGGATAGTATTATGCCCTACAGAAGAAAAGCAGAAAACCATAGCCTTGGAAGTTCTATGAAAAAATATGGCTCAACACAAACTTTATTTTCTTCTGCATTTCACCTTTCCAGACCCCATTCACATCACAACCTGTTCTACAAACTAGGTGCAAATAACAAGCAGAGCTTGGGACCAAATCTGGCCCCAAGCCTGGTTTGTGTTTCCTCAAACGTGCCCATTGCCCCCACAGCTCCCCCAGCACAGCCCTGTGATCCATCACAATAATACCCCCACCCCTCAAGCCCCACCGGGGTGGGGATGTCCCACAGCTGCCACATTACACCAGTGGCTGTTATTCCAAATAAGGGAACTTGTTGCAAACTCCCCTCAAGCTGCCTTGTTCTGGCTGGTTTATGTTAGGGAGACAAGACTAAACAGACCTTCATATTTTCAGAATTAACCACTAAAAATGAAAAATTGATTGTTTGTTTCCAGAGTGCAGATGAAGGGGAGTCCTGGGGCCAGCGGCCTCTTTTGGAAAGCGCACCACAGCGAGTGCAGCACCAGCTTATCTCTTCTCTCCTACGAGTCTTTGGGATGGATTCGGGGAGGAGTAAACACGTGTGAGCCCCCAGTCACATTTTGGTGCAACCACATGTCTCCCTCCAGTTTCTCTCCGTGCCAACCAGGCTTAGTGTGTGGCCCCACAGCAGTTTTTCTGTTGTATTTCCCCATTATTTTTGCCAGGGTGACAGTCAGATCGATATTTTTTTAAAGCTGATCTATTAAATGTCAGATTAAGGGAAGTTTCACTGCTTTACAGCAAACTTGCACCACATAGATTCTTTTAACTGCTTTCATGAATGTAAATCAGAACTGGTAATTTCATTTCCCTTTTGCTATTTAAGTGGTTTCAGTAGTCTTTCTAACTATCAGGACTGCTATTTAGTGCTACAATGCTTGAATTAAGTAGTTTTAGACTGCACCCCTTGAACAGATGCATTCTTACTCCGTCTGACCACTAATCCACATGGAAGCTGTATGACCACTTTTTGTCCAACACTGAGCTCAACCTAATAATACCACATCTCAGCAGAGCTTATTTACTCAGGTTCAGCCTAGGCAAACTGAATTTACCTCTGCCTGCCACATGGACATATGCTCACATCCCAGCTGGCAGGATCTGGATATTGCCTACTTAACCCCTCCTTTGCTTTTCCCCATCTCTGCACAGCCACAGGCTGTTTATTCAAACCTGATAAACATGATGAGCCTCAACATGGCAAAGAAATATAGAAAACAAAGACAATACTGCCCAGGATGTGACATTTATTCAGCAACAGAATTTCAATAGAGTGCTTGAAGCTAAACAAAGAGGGAGAGAGGCAGAAGAGAAACAAGGAAAGGTCCTACAAGTCAACAAGGGCACAAACCCCATCATTCACAAGGACTTAGAGGAAATGCATCCTCAGCTCCTCTTGCATAAATTAAGACTAGTTCCATCAATTCCATTAATATATTATATGACCCATAATTTGCTATTGAGAAGCCTTTTTCTTCCCAAAACCCAGTGCAGTCAGCTCCCCACCCCCCAGTGGGAAACACTGGGGCTGCAGCAGGCAGAACAGCAAGGAGGCATCCCAGATAAGGATCCATTCCACAGTTCCTGCTATGCAGGGAGCACGACCTGTGTTACTGCTGGCTCCCTGGAGACCCAGACAGAAGTCACCACATCAGTAGAAAACAATTAAAAATAGTCTGGAGGAGCACTGAGCAGCAGCAGTGAGCTGCAGGCAGGAGAGACAGCAAGAGAGCTTGGAAAAGACCAAACTCCTTATCAGCCTCCTTCCACATCTCTAAGTCCAGCCGTGTTTTCAAAGCACACATCAGGACACCCCATTTCTGGTTGTGTTTATTTGAACTGCATGTATAAATACCTCATTAGAGAAAGAAACAGCCTTTTTGATGACAAATTGCTTCTTCTTTATGCCCCAGCCCACGGCACAGGCGCAGCGAGGCGGAGGGCGCGGGCACGGCTGCGAGCACAGCTACTCGGCTGGCAGCAAACCAGGCCCCGGTGCTGCCACAGTAAAAGCAGAAATGCAGATGGGAAAGGTGCCTTTCCTCCCTCTGGCCAAACAGCCACCTGGCACGGGAGAGGTCAGACTGATAAAGTAATGTGAAATGCAAGAGACACATTTAAAGCTCAGCCCAGCTCTTCCCAGAACACATCCATGCAGGTCTGGCCATGCACGGACACAAATACCCACAGATTCCTCTCCTTTTTATTCAGTGCTCCTAATCTGGTCAGGGATTGAGAAAACTATTAAAAAAACATCAGTTTGCTGTTATTAATGCTTAGCTTCAAGAGAGACAACCAACAAGAAAACACAGGTTTGAAAGGAGACAGCAGCAGCTACGTGAGCACAATGCAGGGAGTGGGATTTTCCATCTGTCTCTGCCAGGAGCTCACTTTCTCTTCTGGATTATGTTTGCACGAGGCAGGATCTAATCTAAATGGAGAAAATTGTGCAGATTGGTGCTTGCTTTTACCAGAATTACATTTTAAAGGCCAGATGCTGCTCTTTGCTGCAAGTCTAAAGCAGCACTGCTGAGGGACAGCACAACTTCCAGTTTACATCTGTGTGTCTCACAGCAGAACTTGGTTCAATAAGTACTGGATCCTCAAATCCAAAACACTTCAGTTACAGGCAAAAAACCAGCACGATGGGACTTTTTGCAGCTGCATAATCTACACAAAGTACATCAATAGTAACTTCAAGTAACATAGCCCCTTCAAGTGTAAATCTCTGGGATATCTGAAATCAAGCAAAACCTGATTACAATATTGGTAAAAGGTCTCTTAAACCATAGAGTGAATGTCAGGATAATTTCATAAACTCATTAAGGTTAGAAAAAAACCTCTACGGTCATCTAATCCAACACTTCCAGTGATGGCAATTCCACCACTTCCCTGGGCAGTCTGTTCCAATGTTGAACCACCCCTTGAGAGAAATTCTTTGTGGTGTCCAGCCTACACCCACCCACTCAATCAAATTTTGTGTTTTTCAGCTTATATGGTGAAACTGCAACACTTGAAGAGATGCTCACTGCATTTAAGAGTAATTTTAGAATAGCCCTTAGTGAACACCTCCATACTTCCATCTGTGAGCCATTTCACACTGGGGAGGCAAAATCCATCTTCTTCACTTTACAAGCACAAGCAGTTCTCATTAATTCAAGGCAAACTCATATGGAATTCAAGGTGGAAGAAGTTGAGTGCCTACACACACAGAGACAGATATGTGGGTATCTGTGTGTGTATGCATGCTGCCAAAGCCTGACAGATCCTGCTGTGACCACTTCTTCTAATTTACTATTACTTCCAACCCCCTCAGTTTTACAAACCATTGTTTAATCAGAGAAGCACTTCGAGGGAGTTTTAGTTCTGTAACAATGCTTCTAAAAAAAAAAAAAAATCTAAAACTGTTACAACCAAAACAGGGAAAAAAAAAATGTGTATGAACTAAAATTATCTCTGGAGCTCTCACAGAGCCTTTTAGTAGGCAATAAAGTTGCGGCTTTAGGAACAGGTTGTTAAGATGAGAATAAAACACTCTCACACCATGGATGAGCCAAATAAGCTCAGAGCTTTGGGGCAGCTGTAAATCCCAGCTGGACAGAAGGCACCGGCCATCCACGTGTGTGCAGCAACAGTGACAGCTGGCGGACACGCGAGGAAGGCCCTGCAATCCTCCTCCTCCTCCTCCTCCTCCTCCTCCTCCTCTTAGGCTGAGTCACCACCCACGAGCCTTGGAGAGACGAGTCAGATTCAGGTGGTTCCACACTTGGGCACCACCAACAAAGCATTTGAGAGAGTTACCAGCATGGCCAGGGCATGATTTCCCACCCTTGCTCATCCTCCTCTCCTGCTGCACTTGGCTGTGTCTGCCTAGACTTTGTTCTGTGAGGGAAAAAAGAGGCTGCTGAAATCCTCTTCATGCATTTCAAGTTACTGGCAAAGGTCTCATATTATAAAGGAGAAACTGTGTGACAAGCACTGAAGAGGGATGCACCAGGAAAGGCACCAGCAATGTGGGACAGAAGTCCCCAGTTTGGAAAAGCCACAAGAATTACCTCTGCCTGCAGTCAGTCAAGGGACCAGCAGGACCAAAGCACCAGGAGGGGTGGCAGCCATTTACCTCCAAATGCTGAAGAGTCTGAAACCTCATTCTTATTCTTCTTTTGGGAAGAGATCTGCTTTTTAAAATTGTCCATTATTTTCTTTCTCACACCAAGCAGGGAACAGACTGTACTTTTTCCTTCTGATTCGCAAATATTAAATCCCCTCTTCCCACTATTGGTGACTCATGAAAGTGACTCATTCACCTCTAGATAGTTTTGTTTCCTACACATTTAAAATACAAAGGAAAAAAATACATATTGGCCTCTTAGGAATAAAGAAAATAGCCTTTCCTCCTACTCATCAGCTTTCTCTTATAACACAGATTAAAGGAGAGTTCATCTCAGATTCCAGACACTAAATCACTCCTCTGGGTGGTCTATAAAGCAGTAAAATGATAGCACAAGAGGGCTCCTGCCCCAGCTGTAACCACATTAACTCTCCCCACTAGAGGCTGCTGAAGCAAAACTAACGTGAGAGTTCTGCCCCTTGCAGGTGGCCACGGGCTTCCCAGCCCACCTGCAAGCAAAGCCAGAGTCCTAGAAGGAAAATTAGAAAATTACAGGAAAAGCAAGATTGCTTTGCAGGTTGGTTTTGTGGGGTTTTTTACAATGCTGAGAGGCTCTGCAGTGAGTCACCAATTCACAGGGGGCTGTATTAACCAGGCAGAGGTTTGACAGAGGGTGGGAAAAGAGGGCACTGACACCATCATGTACTTTCAGCCATGGGGGAAGACCAGGGGAAAAGACCACAGTGCCCCTCTTCAGGAGATTATGGTGTTTGCTGCTGCACAAAACTTACCTTGCCCCATTGATATGAAGGGCAGAAAAGGGGTTCAAACTGAAAGAATTGAAATCAAAGCAAGATGTCTGGGCAAGAGAAAAGGGAGCAATATTAAATCCCTGTGAAGATCTCAAGAGGATCAAGATCTGCAGACTTGGTGCATTTCACTGAATCATTGCATGCACAGCCTTGTCAAGCCAATATTTTTGCCTTCATCCTCCTCTCCAGAATCACACATACAGCCCTCCTTAATGTACAACCTTTGTGTGAAGTGAGAAAAGGATTTTTTGTTTTTCTTTTTGAGAGGATGCTACTATTGAATAATTATCATTGCTAGTTAGGATAAGAAGGAGTTAAAAAATAGAGAAATTGCCCTGCCTGCAGCAAAGTGACTGATTCTTATGCTCAAGGGAATCAAAGAGAGAATTTGTAGGTAAAGATACCTCTAAATTCAGGACCTCTCAGTGTCCTTAGCAAAACAATTCTTCAGGTCACACATCACACTGAAAAGGGACAGGAGCCACAACCCCAGACACAAAGCTCCAGCACAATTGCATAGCTCTCATTCAAGGATCTTATTTCACTGCTACACAAAAAACCCAACACCCTCCAGACTAACAGCAACCATTGCTATTTCCCCAGCATAGGTTACACTTGGGGGTTTATTATTCCAATCCCCTTTTAAGCCATAAATCTTCCCTCCAGTCAAGCATCAGAATTCCAACTATCAACAAGCTTATGTTTACTAATATTCTTGCACTGTGATAAGCATTGAATGGATAAGTCTTTATGCAAAAAGTGAAAGAAGATAAAAGGAAAAAAAAACCATGATGTTTTCCAATAGCACACATCTCTACTGACAGCTGGGGGGCAGGATAAATCTATTTTCCCACTGCATGGAAGCTACCACTTTCTTTGGTAGCCTAGATTTAGGAATCCACTTTCATCACCTGAGACAGTATGATTTATTAGCAGAGATGGTACAGTTGGTATCCAACACTCAGCCAGTTGGCACCCCAGGAAGAAACTCAGGAGCTAGGTCCAAACTCAGAGGCTGAGCCTCCTCTCTGCTTACAAACTTGGCTGAAGTCCCAGCTGAAGAGGCAATACAGCAGCAGGAATCAGCAGAGATGCTCCAAGCAAACATAACACACAGGAACTGTCCACCAGAGAGCCATAGTGAGGCTCATCCTGCACTATCCTCTGAAAGCACAAATCTTATCATGGTGCATTAAAATTAAGTGTGACCAGGAGCTTTCTTCCCTATGAGTTTGAGCAGTAAGTCTGATATTTGTGATTTCTGATCTAATGTAAGATATCTGTGATACAGAGCTGGTTACTACCTTTAATCTTCCAGGCTCCAAAAGAGCTGCCAGAGAGCATTATTTTTAATACACTCTCACACAGGGATAGAGTTTCTGAGGAAGCTGCCAAATCTAGCAAAGGTTTGCACTTCTCCTTTCCAACACTTTCTTAGAAAGCTGGAAATAACATTACCTTACTTAAGTGGCCATTTTAATTAATTTAGTTTTGTTTTAAATACAACCAAAATGAAAGAAGAATGCAGCTGAACTTTTGGGCACTTAAAGTTGTCTCTTTAAACACAGAGCTCATTAAAAGCTTGACAGCAAACCATAAAGATCCACAGGAGACCATTTTAAAAAGAGTACACATTGTCCAAGGCAGAGCCTGTGTATTTCTCACTGCACCAGAGCACATGGACCATAATCCTAGAGGGGGCTCTTGACTTGCTGTAAGATAAACTCCAACAACACTGGTTATTAACACTTTGAAAGCCAGAGCCCATTCTCATCCAAGTAAATGAGAGCCAAATTAGCCTTAATGTTGTATTTTTTGTCCTAAGAAGCATTATTAAAATGAAAATACAGCTGGAAACTCATCTGGGCCATGGATGAGAAACTGCATAATTGCAGTTAAAAGCAGAGCTCCAGTATCTCCTTGTTGCTAAAGGCAAACCTTTCTGAGCCAGTCACACAAGAACATCAGTGTCTCTCCAGGAAGAAAAAGAGGTGGGATACCTCAGCAACCAGAGGAGGCAAATGCAAATCAAATGTGTTAGTGGAAGGCAGCATTTCTCAGCAGTTACTGCACTGAGGGGAGAGAAGCCAGGTCTCAGAGTTTCAACACCCACCTCTGCCACATGAACACCACCAGGCAGCCTCCTCTTCCCTCTGCTCTCTGATGGGATGGAAAGGGAAGAAGAGTGTGAGGTGGCATTAATATGCAGATTGAAACAGATAACTTAGCTGTCTATTCCAATTGATTCCAATTAACTCAGCAGCCCATTCCAATTAACTCCACCTAAAACAAAACAATTTCAAGCTTTTAATGCCATAAGGTATTCCTGGGGAGGTGCAGGAAGACACAGCAATGAAACCTGCCATTTCCCACCTGCTCAGAGACAAGCCTTGTCAATCAGCACTTGATGCTTAGCCAGGTTTATCACCTATCTCTGTCTTCTCTTAGTCATTAGATAAAAAAACCACACTAACCATTACTGCTGTCCAGGGCTGCAGAGGTCTCTTAACACTAGCAAATGCTGTTAATGTAGTAAAAGAGAAACAGATTGCCTGGGCTGCTATCTCCCTGATTGCTAGAGAGGCAATCCCCACATTAAAGATGGGAAGAAGTTGAGATGTATAAAGCACAGATGTTCAGGACATAGAAACAGGATATTTTAACAAAGCTTAAAACAGACCCAAAGGTGTGTGTGTGCTGGTCCCCTTTGCATGGGCCCAAATGTTACCCAATGAGATCTGCACACCTGACAAATGGCAGAAAGGAACTTTCTGTGCTGGTGTATTTTTCTCTCCAAGATATATAAAATCACTACATTAGTCCTGCTAGAGCTGAACTGTCACAGCTTTTTTATTATTATTTGCCAAAACGGTTATCAGCCAGATTTGTACTCTTGAATTCCTGTATCACAGAATTACTCTGATGCCCAGAAAGTGCAGTATTATGGAAGTAATGTTATTCCCCAACTTGTCTTTCCTTCTGTCTTTTACAAGGTTCTTTCTGTGCTGGCTGCCCTGCAGCAAACCACAGGAGTCAAGTTCTGTACAGGGATCTCACCCTGCAGGCTTGGGGGGCTGCTAGTTCTCACAACACTGCTCTCCTGAACCAGCCCCTACCTATTTAAACCAACTTATTTTTGGAACCTAAATAATTCAAACAGAACATAACTTTTTTTTTTAGATGCTTATTTTTTTCAGCAGGCATTTTATTTCCTACAATAGCCGACCCACACTAGTCCTTTGAGCTGATTCATGAAGAAAGCACTCCTGTTTTCTTTGCAGAATACTAATATGGTCTTTGGAAGCAAGTTCCTAGATTGAAGCTCACAGAGGCAGCACAATCTCTGCTGTGAGATGATGAAAAGGCAAAGTACTGTCTTGCAAATATCCCACTGTTTCACAACCCCAGCATCTTGCCTGGCCTCTGTGCAAGATAGGAGGGAGGTTCCAGAGGTGGAGAAACATAGATGGAAGCAGTAGAGCATGGCTGCCTCCTGCTGAATCCCTGATGCACAGATATATTTATCATTCACAAAAACGCAATGACACCCCTGGGAAACCAGCCTTCAGGAGCCTGCAAGGCACTGCCCTGTCATCTCCAGGAGGAACCTGCCTGCACAGAGGACAGAAGAGGTCTCAGCAGGAGGAGAATCTTCCCTAAATCATTCAAAAGCTCATCAAATGAAGGCAACAAGCTGGTCAAATGTCAACCTACACCCTGAGTTCAGACATGCCTTCAGTCCTCAGTACAATCCTCCCAAAGAAGTTTCACTTTCAGCAGAGCCACATGAGACATCCTTTCACACAGACAGCTTGGCTTCTCTCCCTGTCAGACCATCCTGCTCCATCCCTCACCTCAGGATCCATCACATGGCACAGCAAATCCATTCAGGGATGCAAATAAAAACTAACTTTTCAGGATAAGATGTGGGGGGAAATTGTTTTCTCAGTGAAAAAGGTTTTCCTGAGTGGCTACCAGTTGTAAAATGGGGGCCTGCAGCTGACCCAACACTGACCACCTCCAACCTCCTTTGAATTCACACTGAGTCACTAATTTGGGTCTAAATGACAGCAGCAGGAACTGGGAACTGCTTTTTTCTGGTTCATATTATGCCATAACAACAGCATCTCTAAGTCTCTCCTTCCTTTATCCCTACATATAAGTATTTTGAGGTACAGACAGGTGAAATCCTGTGGTATCAGCATGGGAGAACTGGGAACATCAAGTACAGAGATTTATCTCCACTAATCCCTGCTGTGACTAGTAGACCATGCTGTCTCTCATTACCAAGCAGATTCCTGCAGTGTTCAGACTCTGTTCTCCTGCAAAGATTGCTGCACAGGAGAAAACTGGGACAGAAAGTGTCTCATGCTCTTTGGGAGTGCCCCACCACCACACACATGTCCAAATCTACAGCAGATGGCTCCTGTCTCCCTGAACTTCACTGACCACAGTGGTCCTGGCTCCCTCAGGAAACTGGAAAAAAGCAGAAAGAAAACTGCCCAGGAAATTCCACCTTATTGGAATTAGAGGAACAGCCATTAGCCAAAAGATTACTTAATTTAGTATTTGTTTACAGCTGCTGGGGATTTCATGAGGTTAGATGCTGGTTAATCAAACCATGGAGCACCATTCAGCACCTGCCCCAGAAAGTTTAAAAGCTATCTTCAAATAAAATATAGGGACTTGTATCAAAGCAATACTGCAAATCATGCTTCCAACACCATTTCCCATGCTTCTCTTTCTTTCTTCCTTTCTGGCACATCACCACCCACATGAAAGCCAAAAAGAGACTCTAGTACCTGGTTACACAAGGGGAGCCCATCACAGCAGCAATTCAAAAGCTTCTTCCATAATCCAGCAAAATTTTTCAATCCAGAAATCTCATTATAGATTGATTGACACATCTACCCATCCCCACAGCTGTCCATCCACTGCTGCAGCAGCCTCATCAAGTGCAATGAGAACTTTGCTGTTGGATGTCCCTGGTGCATTAGCTGGAGTTATTACATCCAGCTGCACAGCATAAAGCTACAGGAAACAATTTCATTAGGGTCCCATTAGGCTTAGACTGGGTTGGTCTTTTCACATGCAAGGGCACAATAGGGAATAGCTTTGGGCAATAATTTGAATGCATTGCTAAAACCATTATCTAAAATACAGATTCATATTTACAGGCACAGGCTTCTACCCATCCCACAGAAGCCCATAAGGGCACTCTGGGATTTGATATTTAAAGCATTTGGTGCTGGTAGCAATGCTCCTCCAGGAGCTTTAGGCACCACAGGGACACGAGGGTCATTCAGACAAGTCCACTACTTTCCAAAAAACCCCAGGAAGCTGTCACTAGGCTGGGGAAGGGCTCAAAGAAATAACATCTCCTGAAAAATCACTCTTTCTTTGCTTGGAGCTTTGCAATTTGCAATTGCCCGTGACACTATTGGTCTACCCTGACCCAATGTTAAAGTCACAGGTTCTTTATTGTGAGATTCAGAGTAACCCAGTATGGCACAAGTCCAATGATCCAAGCTCAAGAGATTTTTATTTTTTAAAATGATGATTCAGTGTATCTATTCAGCTAAACAGAAAGCCCTGTGTCATCATAAAGCTGTGATGATATTCTGGAAATACGGTCTCACTGGAGGAACACATTGTAATTTTATATCCAGCTTTTTAAGAAGATGAGGCCAAGCCCTGAGTGACAGACACTCTGATGAAACAACACATGAATTAAACATAATTGTACTAGAAAAACAGTAAAACAGAACGAATCATTGAGGGCCCTGTGTTGTACCACGAGCAGTGACATTTGCATTGGCACAGGGCATTCCCATCCACAGAGCTCCAAATTCTCCATGAATATCAGTAATTAATAATCTGTCAGGCAGACAGAAGCACCCAGGTTTTGCCACATCCAGTTTTGCAGAGAGTGAGGTTGAGATCCTGGCAGGACCTACAGGACCCTGGCTGCCTGCACAGCCCTGTGTGCTCCCTCCTGTCCCATGTGCTTCATCCTCTCTTTGTTCCTTGGAATGGCCACCATGCCCTTTGCTTTATTAGGCTATTCTCACTGGAAAAGAACTGCATGCTCCAACTAGATTCCTGCCAAAATTCAAACCTAGGATCTGCACTTATAGTTTTACTAGGGAAGACTCAGTTTTCCCTCATAAAATTAAAATGTAATTCTACACTGGTCTGCCTGCCATAAATATGTCTCTACATGCAATGCTGTCCATATCCATATTTAACCTAATAAAGAGAACAAAACTGGGTTCAGGAAACCTGATTTTTTCTAGGTTTTCATGAAAGTTGGATCTCAAAACCCTTTATGTCAACAGCAGATCACTGTTTCACAGACTTCATCTAGCAGGGCTGGTAACTAACTTAAAAACGGCAGATGGAAGCATTAAATATTTATTGGACTGGAGTGCATTGATTTCAGAAATTAACACTTTGCAAATTACTTCTGTGTGAACAGTAATTAAACAGTCACGGTCCAGCCCAGGTTCTAGTAAACTGCAACTCTTTTTGTAAAACATATGTATACATAAAAACACTAGCACTTGTCTACTCATTTCCATCTGCACAAACCAAATTGCTCTGTGATTATGAATTAAAATTAATTAAGACTTTGGAATGATTTTCCACATGAAGTTGGAACAGTGGGAGTCCTTGTGATGGGCACCTAGGCATCACGCCAGTTAAGCTTGCAGGGAGCAGGAGTAGCTGATGCATTGCTTTAAAACACCAAGGACTTTGTGACCTCCTGATCCCATGCTAGTAATGCTGGGACTGAGTTTATGATAACAGTGGGATTGAACTTCAGGGAGAAACCATGAGAAAAGTGCAACTGATACTGCCAGGGCCCTTGTGATTCAGGAGTACAATTGTAAATAGCATAAAGCTGCTGTTTGCTTTTGAGCTCTCCTGTCCATCTGGGAATAGATTTGCTCAAGAGATATTGCAGTTTTATTCCCTCAAGAAGAGTATTAGTCTCCCACTTGTGCTATTGCATGAGCAGTAATGAGACTCACAGAGTTTATTTAATAGACTCTTTTTGAAAGAAAACATGTTTTAACTCTGCTCAAAAAGTAGCTTTTTTCCAGAACTAGGTCTTCCTTTCAAACACTGTCCAGTAGTCTTTCCAAGACTATTTTCCCATTCACTGTACCTTCACACTCAGGATATCAGAAAGGCAACAAGTTCTGTTTTCATTAAGGCAATAGCTGAAGCTTCATTAAAGGTAATTGTTGATGGTACATTACTGAATTGGAAGCACTGGGTACCATTCAGCAACCTTCCCTTCTTCAGCACAGACTGCTATGCACTGTATTTTATTACCAAAGCTGGATTTATTCCATGCTCTGACTCCATCAC
Source organism: Erithacus rubecula (assembly GCF_903797595.1). Classification (NCBI taxonomy): domain Eukaryota; kingdom Metazoa; phylum Chordata; class Aves; order Passeriformes; family Muscicapidae; genus Erithacus; species Erithacus rubecula. The sequence goes on along the minus strand of NC_136660.1, from coordinate 23,202,336 downwards.
TGCTTTTTCGCTTTCTCTCTTCCCCCAAAACATATGTACTTAAAACCCCACCAGAAATGAACAAACCCACCCACACAGGGACGGCTGGTGTGCAAGGCAGACTCTGAGCTCTTCTCGTGTCTGTGCTGAGGGAATGGCAGCAGCTCCCCACAGGCTGCACTCTGCAATAAGGAGCTTGTTTTCATTTTCCAGGCAACGCCGGGTGTGCTGCGGTGGCCAAGGGGCCACAGAGGGGCAGCTTCCCCCAGCAGCTGGGGCTTGATGCTGGCCCCAGCACACTGTGCTCCCACTGCAGCTGTGTGTGCCTGCAGAACTGCAGCTGCCCCCGCAGCAGCACCAGCAGCCACAGCACCAAGCCCAGCCGAGGGCAGGAGCAGAAATGAGAGGGCTCCTCTGGCTCAGCCCAGCCAGGGAAGCACACTGACAGCGTGGGGAAGGGGCCAGGGCTGCAGGTGAGTGGTGCAGCCTGCACAGATGCAGAGGGGCTGGCAAAGGCTTTTTATTGAGTGCACAGGCACACTGGCTTCTTCTGTTTGCTGTGTCCCTTTGTGTCCGTTCCGAGGTGCAAATTGGGTTTGTGTCCCCAGGAAATCCTGGGAGTTTGTGGGCGAGTTTGCAGAAGGAGATGAAGAGAAGGCGGCTGCCAGGAGACTTTAATGAGAGCTACTTCTGCACTCATGGTACAATTAAGAGTCACATAATGAAACAGAGGCTGGTTTGTTTGTTTTTTAATGAGCTCTATTTATTTTTGACTTTAACTATCCTCATTCATTTTCTCTGAATCAAACCTCCAGTGCTGAAATCTTGTGCATCACAGTTAATAAAGGACAGCAATAATCTGATTTACTGCATCATTCCAAACACGAATGTACTCACAGGAGAGGCTGATAGTTTATAGCAGCAATGTTTAAAGCAGAAGAACTGGCAGCAAATTGAAAATAACTTCTCAGCTGCCTTGCAGAAGGCTGAAGTAACTCCATAGACTTGTCTGAGGCATTTTTTAAAATGTTGTTGTAACACTAAGAGGTTAAGGCTCATGTCAAAGCTAGGTTTATGCTTCACAAACTGGAAGCTGGTGAAAAGCAGGTGCCTTATCTGATAGATTTCATCTGGCTGTTTAGGATGCCTGAGTTCCCAGATGTCACAAAGTGAAAAAACAGAGGAATTGCATGTGAACCAACTCAAAGAATGCAAGATCCTTGAGCTTTTTACCCTCAATAATGCAGAAGAGAAAAAACAAAAACAAACAAAAAATCAAGAAAGTTTATGATTTACTCCAAGCAGAGGATTAAAACAAAAATCAGCATTATTATTCCCTTGATTTCTCCCCTTCCTCAAAATGGAGAAGCCACTGATTCTAACATAGCCAGAAATGTGAAATGGAGGTTTTCTCCTTGGAGGAAGAAATTTTGTCCCTTTTTCCATATTTAAGCTTTTAAACAAAGAGAGCTTCATTCTAGAGGAGCAGCTGTGTAATTAAGACAATTTCAGGATGAACAGTGTGATTCAAGAGCCGAATACTATCTTAATTATATGCATTAATATTCTGCTAAGAAGATGCTTATCAAATAAAAAAATAATTCATGTTATTGCACAAGGAAGACCACTAAAAACATTAAAATGAGAGAAGGGTGACAGTCTAAGACAGGGCAGGTCACTGCATGCTGTGAAAGCAGCTCCCAGCTGCAGAGGAAGCGCCTGGCAAGGAACAGAGAGCAGCACTATCTGAGCAAGCAGAGAGTGCCCAAAAGTCAGCTGTCCTCAGAGGTGAATACTGAATGAGAGACTTCTGTGTCAAAGGGAGAGTTGCCCTGTGGCTGCTCCAGCTACTTGGGAAGGATTCTTGGTTGTGATCTGTTCTAATTTTTTGTGAAGGAAATCGAAAAGGAGCATTTTCACAGAAACAGGCAGCAAAGCAGGAGCCAGAGGTCAGGACAGGTGGGTTAGAAAGAAGTCTCTTGGCTGGATTGGGTACTGGGATGCCATCCTGTGGTGGGGACACACTTCAGTCCTCATCTACAGTCCACCCCCCATTGCCAGGGGGTGGGCAAGGAGCACATCCAGCCCTTTGTGGCTGCCTGGGGGAGCCTGGCTGGCAGACACAGGGCAGCCAGTGCACAGGGGACAGGGGCAGTGCAGGTGAGGAGCTGGGCAGCAATGTCTGTCACTGCCCCCGTGGGACTGAGCATCCCTCATCAGAGCCACAGTGTGATCCCACACTGCTCCCCTGCCTCTAATCAAGGCTGCACAGCAAAACATCAGCATCCACTGATTGAGAGAGAAAAGAAGGGATTTCCTTGAGGGTCAAGGAAACCACAACGAGGTGTGGCACTCCTGATTTCCACTATTTAAAAAAAATAAAATAAAAAAAAAAGGTCTCAGAAAAGCCAGAACTGGCTTGCTTGTATTGAAACACTGATTTGAGGAAGTCTGCAATTGTACAATGGCACGAGCCCTCCGGTCTCAGGTGCTGGGGATTTCTGGCTCACAGCCTCAGCGTGGGCCTCTGCAATCACATCTGCCCCAGGAACAGAGGCAGGCTCCATGTGTGAATAGGAGATCTCCAAGGAAAACCCAGGTGCTGCAGGGAATACAAAAGAGCAGGGCAGGGAATATAAAAGCATCACTCCTTCTGCCTAATGGGCAAGGAGCCAGTGCTGTGCAGAGGTGCTGTTCAGGATGAGACTGTGGTGCAAGTGCAGAAATGCTTGAGCTGGCTCACAGCAAGGCTGCAGTGTGGCTGCAGCAACCATGCAGGGGATGGGCAGGACCAGTGTACCCAGCTGAGAGCCCCACAGGTGAAAAAGGACTGCCCACACCTGGCTGAGCTGCTGTGGTCCTACCTGTCATGGAAACTGAGTCTCAGCTCAACTCCACCCTGGGCTGAGACCAACAAGAAAGTGCTAATGGTGTTCTGCATTTTATGGTGGCTTTGGGTACAAAATGCCACTCAGCTGTCCAGCTAGACCAAGTTAGAATCAGGTCTAAATCATCACAGAGAGTTTAATGTTTGGCTTTGCAAAAGCAGAACTCAGTGAAGGGCCACAGAGATGTGTGTTATGCAATAACAAGGAGAGGCTTTAGGTCTGTTTTTGCCTCCCATACATTTTTACTTGCAGACTTGAAGTGCCATCAGAGGGCATGCATAAAACAACTTAGCCCTCCTGCCTTTTGATTCTCACCAGGAAGAATGAGCTATAACCCTTCTATCTGCAACATAAATAATTTTCTTATCCCAAACTGATTTAAAACAATATGCCTTACAAACAATTAAGGACTCCAAATGACATGTGGCAGGAATACAGTTTTCCTGGAAAAAAATGCCCCATTCTGCATACAGCAGAGGGAAGGGCACGTCGAGGGCTGAGCTACAGTTTAGCAGAGTCATTTGTCCAAATTCTCATGTCCTACTAAGCCACAGACCATGGTAGTGAGGAACAGCTACTCAGATCCTCTGTCACAGAACAATTTGTATGCAGAGCCAAAATTCACCTTCACATCAGTCCCAGGATCCACTGCATGAAGGATGTTATGCTGCACTGAGAAAGCAGCAATGTTTTGCCTTGGGACTGGAATGGCATCCTGTGGTCCAGTGACTCCAGTGTCTCCTTCTCAAAGCAGAAAACTCACAAGTGCCTTCCACTGGGATCTCAGGAGCCCAGCATAAGGATGGGATGGGATGAGATCCATCCATGGGTGCCTACATCCATGGGATGCAGGCAGTTCAGTAAAGGAACCCCAGAAATTTCATTTTAATCTCTAAAATGTTTAGTAAACACTTCTCTCATCCATCTTAGGAGGGCTTCACCTGCATCTTTCAACACTACAGAGGTGGACAGGTGTTTCAGACTTTGCCTCCTGCAGCTTGTCACACACGGGGCTAACAGCCCCAGTGCCATCCCCTGGGGAGATGGAAGGGCACCCATCTCTCAAACAAACCTGGGATTGTTACTCAGCTACACAGAGGGCCAAGGTCTCATTAATTAACACTGACATTTACAACAGAAACCACAAGATATGAGAGATACAAAGATGGATAAATTCCAAGAGGATTAGGGAGCAAAAAAAGGCTGTGGGGGGTGGTTGTTCTGCTTATTTTGAGTTTTCCTTGTAAAAAGAGACTATTGATATTTGAATTCCTTTTTCTATTAGAATGAGGAAAATTGCAGTAGGTCTTCTGTCATGTATCTAAATTGCAAAGTGCTACACATCATTGAAATGAAAAGAGGTTGCTTGGACTGGCCAGTGTCCAGTCCATGGATTTGTGGGTGGACCTGAAGGTTACAGATCAGGGGAGGTTTTGCTGAAAGAGTGTGGCTTAGCTTTGGTTCAGAGGATTTCCAAAAAAATGCAAAAGTCTACCAGTTGTCTGCCTCTACTAACACAGGGTCAAGCTCATGATAAAATAAACCATCTGCTCTTTTAGACTTTTATCCTAAACCAGAATAAACCTGTTTTGATGCTCTTGTGGACTTGGCTTCTTCCACTGTCTTTCATGTGCTCCAGTTGACATCATCAGGCATTCAGATTCCTTGGATGAGTTCCTCAGGCATCGACCAGTGGGATTCTGCCTCAATTCATGACCCTTTTCTATATGGCAATGCCAACAGCAGAAACAGCTGCCCTGATTTTGAGAACTAATTCACCCTCATTTCTCACTTTCATCTCTACTCTGTTGCTGATCCCTAGGAAAGGGTCTTTGGAATTCAACAGAGAAAGCCAAATCTAGTTCTGGAGAGGTAATGCACTGGCAATGACAGTGCAACAGGGCATGATCAGCAGAAGGAGAGCAGATGCTGTACTTAATCCCAGCCCAGAAGCAGATCCTTACCACCATCTCAACTTCCACATTCTTTCCAGGGTGAACATGGGAGAGTCACACTCACATTGAGCTCTGGGGTCTCCTTTTTTCTCCCCTTCCCAACCTGTACATTCAAAACTCACTGACTCAAATGTGCTGTTAGAGGAAGTGTTAACATCTGCAATCTGCATCTGCTGGAGAGGCATGAGGACATTTAATATGTCTGTGACAACTGGGAAGGGCAGGAACAACCACCTTCCTTTATTTAAAACCTTTATTTAAAGGTTTTTACTCAAACCAAGTCAGCAAACCCCATCACCATTGGTGTGGCTTTCCCAACCACAACACACAAATGCTCACAAGCACCATGAGCCCTAGGACAGCTTTCCTCTCTCCTCTTACCATCCTGCTAATCATGATGTCTGGGGCTATAAAAAGGCACAGCACAAGAGCATGTCTCTCCTTCTGATCTGCTTCCGTGTTTATAACCATGGCTTATCTAATGGCACTTAGGAAGTGTTTCCAAGGAGACTATTTGCATCCTGCAGGATGTTGCTAAAGCAACATGCTAAATTAGATGCAGCACTCTTAGCCTTCACCTACTGTATTTGCATTGCTATTAAAATGGAATAGTCACAGGCTTAAGCTATATTTGGGTCATTCACTCATCCAAACACCTGAAAATAGTCCAATGACAGCAGCAATGGAGTTTCCCCTCAAAAATCTAGTACATCTAGGTCTCCATCTCTTATGTGTATTTCAAGCTTGCCCCTCAATGTGACCTGCAGTCAAAACAAGCTATCTTTCATGCTGCAGCCTTCCTCTACAGGACATGTTTTCCCTATATGTTTGGCTTTTATTTGAATGCATCAGGAGATTTTAACTGTCATAAATAATTACAGCATCTTAGCATTTGATGGAGCATGGCAGAAGGCAATTTGTAAGTAGCATTAATTTTTGAGGCACAAGATGGCTCAGAGGCACTGGAAATGCGACAACTTGCCTGGAGTTTATGGGTCAGCTGTTCATCCTCACCCTGAGTCTTAGTTCAGCTGTAAAGAGTCACCATTCAAGGGCTTCAAGATGGCCCATGGAAAGATAAAACAGCTAAATAATAATTATTTGTTTAACCCTAAATAAAATGGTAAAATACTCATTATGGACATGGCAATAAAATGAAATAATTTTAAACTATAAATGACTAGCTATAAACAAAAATAAAGGCCAGGGCCTATTTAAGGTGATGTTACAGAATAAATTAAATATAGAAGCTCAAAAGACTACTGGTAGGAGGGAGAGTGAGCAACCAAGAGGTAAGGTGCCAATGGTTTCCAAGGCAATTAACAGCTTCTCTAGAGTTTGGACATTTGTCAATATGATTAAAAAAACCATGAAATTCAAATAGCCCCTCTGCACTCACACACATTAACAGAAATATGGACAGTTCTCTGGAATTTTACAAAAAATATTACAATTGTGTGACAATTTCATTTATTGCAAATATACAATAAATATAATTTTACTGCATTCTTCATGATACCAAACAATGTCACAAGCAAAGTCACTGGGCCCTCTGATATCCAGTATTCTGATGCAACTCTAGACAATGTATCACCCCCACAGTTTTCTGTTCTTATGGTCTGGGCAGTGCATTTTGGTCAACGACATGTAACAGTAAAATACAATCCCTACACCCAGATGGAGCTCTCCATCACTATTTAATATGTTTATTCCAAAAATAACTCTTGCTTTTAACACTTTCAAATTTAAAAGATAAACTCAGGCAATGACAGAAATACTTGGCATCTGTCACTGCATTCAATCAGCTCCCTGAATCAGAGCAAAAGCACCTTGTTCCAGCTCTGCTGCAGTGCATAATATGGTTTGGGTGCCTCTTGTTAATAAATCCTTGCTTTACCCCAGAAGCACTACTAAAAAGTACACCTGGGAGCATTTTACTATATATAAAATCTCTGTTCCAACAGCAAATTTGATCTGCCTAGAGAATCTAATCACAAGAAGGTAACTCCTTCCTGCCACACAGGCTACAGAAAGCCCATGTCCAGAGAGCATTTCACCTGCCAGCACTTGTAATTGATAATGCCTGGGAATTTAAGATGGAATACCAGAATCTGGACTGGTAAAGAATTTCCTAGCAGCATCAGGCTCCAGATCAGCCTGTTTCAGGATGAGGGGATGACACAAGCTCTCTCCTCCCTCCCTCCAACACCTGTGGTGGAGTTCAGCTCCTCAAGTTTTATCATTGCTTTAGTGCCTTCATGAGAAGGTGTGATGGAGGCACAGAGGAACTTCTGCAGTTGGCCATGGCTGTAGAGCACCTGTGTGCCCACCCCCATGCTCCATGCACCACTGAGGTGGCTGGACAAGTGCTGGTGGAGAGCTTCCTCCAAGCCACATGGTGGGGAAGACACCCTGAGGCAGGTGAGCTGTGCTGGGGTCTGAAAAAACACTCAAAGTCTTCCTAACTCTTCTCATATAGGAAAAAAAAAAAAAAAAAGGATGGTTCAAGTTTCATGGGGCTCCAGATCTACAACAGCCATACTGCATCATGCCTCCTCCTATGGTCACACAAAAAAACTCCATGGCAGTTCAGAAAGTGATCTTCAGTCCTTTGTGTGAAAGGGTTGCTTGTGCCCACACACACAGAATGCAGAAGGTCCTTTTCAGCTGCCTCTGCTCCAGGGGAGCTTTCCCAGTGCTCACCATGGCTTCAGTGCCCCATGTGAAACAGGCCAGGGAATCTCCAAGGAAGGGTCAGAAAAAAGCATTTGTATTACCAACAAGGCACAGAGAGGGAAGGAAAGGAACATCCCTGTCTACCAACAGATCTTCCCTCTCCCATGAGAAATAAGATCAAATGGCAAAATAAGTTTCTCTGTGCTAGCTGTGCCTCTGGGAAATTTTCTAAGGACTTTCTGTTGGCTTTGGATCAAGTCCAAGACTCATGTGGCCAGAGCTGGGTGTGTCTGGATTATTTATTAGCAAAAGGGTTCCCTCTGCAATCAAGCATGTAGAACACCTTATTAAAGCCTGCTCTGCTCTGTATCTGACCCGATGGAGCTGGCATGAAGAAGCTCTCAGCACCCCCTCAGAAATGCTGCTGGACTGCAAATTGTCATTACTTCCCTCATGTCAGTTCCTCCGTGGCCTTATCTAAACTATGCCATAAATCTTCTGGATTTTCTCTGAACTCTCCTCCTCCTAGTGACATTCTGTACTTCTGAATAATGTTGTCTCCATATAAATTACAAGGGACACAGTAATAATGCTCCAGCAGGAGAAAGGGAACCAGTGGGAAACAGCTAAAAGCTACACTGAACTGTTTTCTCACTTGCAATCTTCTGTCATACACTGAGCTGGAAGATTAGATAACGAGACTATTTATAGCAGCATTGCTGGATGTGTATCACAAAACCTTTATTGTAAGACCATGGCAAGTATAAAATTTTAATTTTGCCTGCCACTTCCCTGTGTCACAGTTTCATTTGCAGCAAAGCATTTTTTTCTTTTGCAGTGGGGTTATTAATAATGTAGCATTAACATTTCCAAACTAGGAGTTCACCCTCAGTCACTGCTCCCACCCATCACTCTGTAATTTCTCCTCCTGGGCTTCATGTTGGACTGACAACAGGAGACTGACAGTGTCTGCTCAGCCACCAAACACACTTTGCATGGGCAAGAGCAGCCAGAGCTCACTGCATTCACTGCTACAGGTCCCACCTGCACAACTTCTCTGCTTGAAACCTGAAACTACTTTTTAACCTCTCTGCTAAGCCCTCCAATACACAACCTGTAGGGCCTGAGAGCATCCATCCAGAGGAAATGCACAGAACACCAGATGATCTCCACCCAGCAGATGGTAAGAATTCTCTTCCACAACTAATGTAAGGCAGATTTCAAGCAGAGGAGCAAAGCTCTCAGCAGTCAGTGCTTATCTCTTAGCATCTCAATTCTAAACCTTGTAAAAAAAATATGGTTTTAATTAAGGAGAACTTTGTGCACCTTTATTTTATCTCCTGCTTGTTAAGGATGTGATTTTGGAGGGGTCATACCATTAAAACTGAAACACTAAATGATATACAGAAATGGGAGTAGGAATGTAGAAATCCAGTACTAACATCAGAGGTAGCCCAGGTCCTTCATTATATTTTTACTGCATTCTTAACAAAGTAAATTACAACTACTTCTCCTCTTTCTTAATTTGATGAACATAATCAATTAGTGAGGAACATTTTGTCTTTTCCATTTTCTGTCACCTCTATTGAAGTGACTCACTCACTCACACAAGAAACAGATTCTGTTTGCAACATTTACAGTTATTTGTGTCCTGTCTTCTACAATGACTCAATATTTCTATGGGAAACCATCTCTTCCACTCCTGCCTAGTAAATACTTGTTAAGTATAAAAAATAGGCATTCATCATAGACAGAAATGATCATGCAAGATAGATATTTAGAAACACAATGGCACCATTTACCCAAATCAAAGAAATCATGAGTAATACCAATACAATTAATGCTATATTAAAGAGGTAGCACCTAAGGAGGAGATTTGAACTAACCTTGTGATGAAAATATGGAACCTGGATGGTAAATTAGCTCTATATCTAGATCTGCTTGCCTAACCTGTCCTTTGTCTCTTCAGAAGCCTAACCCACTGCTGGGTACTGGCAGTTAGTTGCACAGCACCCCAGTCACTGCTTTGATGAATAGATCTTCCCAAGCACTGGTGCTAAACATAGGATATGTTGTGGTCATATCATAAAAATTATGAGATTAAGTCTATAGGAAATCTGTGCTTAAACCCATGCAGGAACATCTGGAATGTGTCAGTGTTATCAGTGTGAAATTAAAATACTGAATATGAGGGAACAACAGAGGAGAGAGACTCCACAGGTGATGTTGGTACTTTAGAATAAATTCTTACTAAAATGTTATTATTATAATTTTTTAAAAAAAACTTTACATCAAGTGGGTTTTTTGAAACTAAAAATCTGCCATGAAATTTTATCTCTGAGGCTGGTGAAGAACTATTAATATTTACTTTACAAAATTTTGCATAAAAAACAACCCTACAGTTTAACCTGACAGTTTATTGAGAGCTGAGATTCCTTCCCTATGCTTCAGAAAAAAGTCGAGCTGAGGTGGACTAATGGAGGATTGTATAAACATAATACCACCATGGCATCCTCTGCCCTATAATTTTAAAACAAAATCCTATTTTAATCCCGCACTTGAAAGGCCAAATAACCAATAGTGTAAACATGAACTAGGATCTTACAACAACACACTTTTACCATCTTGAGCTCCCCATGAACAAATGGAGATGAAAACTATCCCCACCTCAATATCAACCAGAGTTTTGAAGCAACCCAGCTCTTAGTGTGGGTTAGTATCCAAGTGTGTGCCCTCCTCTCCAGCTGCTCAGCTTAGCAATGCCCTGGTAAGCCAGGTCAAAAGGTGACCTAGGTCCACAGACACACCACACTCACAACAGAAGTTTTAACCACTCTTAGACCCTAACTTTCAGTTAAAATTCAGCTCTCATCCCCAAAACTGCTTTAGTATTTGTGGCACAAAAGTGAGCACCTGCACAGTGCTTTGATTAAAGTGAGAAACTGCTTTGGGATTTGGCAGTTCACAGCACAGCACCGAGCACCTGCACACTGCTGTGATTAAGGTTAATCATAGATCAACCATTTCTAGACGAAGACAATCCTGAAACACAAGTGTTGTGGATCCCACTCCTTGACACAGCTCAGAATTAAATCACTCTGATGTCCTAAAATTTCAAGGAAGACCAAGCCAGAGAACATGTGGATCCCCAGCTTGAAATAAGTAGCCACCTTGAAGGTACACACTGTAAGTAAAACAACGTGTACTTGTGTACTTGCCACGGGCAACAATTTCAGCCATGCAGAAGTAGCTGGTTCCTGCAATTATCCTAGCAGCAGTAGGTAAGAACAGCTGCCAAATCAGAAATCTTCCAAGCCACTGTATTAGAAATCTTCCCAGATATGGGAATACCCACAAAACCTGCTGCTTCCACAGTCTAGGAAACAAAATGAAGGGGGGGCTACATAGGCTTCTGTCATTAGGAGGTTACTGTAAGCAGAGAGAATGTGCTTTCTCTTACACAACAAGAGCCCACAAATGGAAAAGCAACTGTATTTGTCAAAATCACAGTGTGCAGGAGGCACAGTCAGATCCAGGAAAGCTTGTACAGGGACCCAGCTACAATCTCTTCTGCCTCCCAAATAAAGCCTGCATGTTCTATGCATGAATTTGACACTGACAAGGCAATGAACCACCCTGTAACCAAGCAGGGATGCTTATGATGAAGAGGATGGATCCAGCTAGAAACCAGCCAACACCAGAGCAGGCTCTATCCCTCCATCTACCACTGCAATGTCTGAACAACCCAGCTGCACCTTTCACTGAAGTTTTAAGTTCTCATTTTAGCACTATCCTTATCAGCTAAACACAGGTAGCCTTAGGAAGATGCCCTCAGGAAGTCAAAATGAGAAAGGAAAATGTGAGGTCTTTGTCTGTCGCAAAGTTCAAAGGATTCCTCTTTCATTTCTTCCTCCCATCTCCCTTAAAAGTGGACCCATTTTAGCATCCATGGCATCCACCAATAATGAGCTCTACTGAGCAGCTACCTACTGCAAATGGCTACAGCCCCCTTCTGTTCATTTGATGTCTCCTCCTAATTCTTGTACTGGAAGAGACAGTGAACAGTGGAGCACTGCCCATTCTTTACTTGCAAGTCATTTCCATTCCAGTTGTCCCTTTTTCCAGAGACAAGAGTCCTACTTTATTCAATCATTCCTTATATGAAATTAATGCAGACTTTGAACCATCCTTGTTGCCCACCTCTGAATCTTTTCCAGTTCTTCTGTATTTTCCTGAAAATTTGGAAGGGGAAGAACTAGAGCTACATATAATATACACACTTACACAACAATCTATTAATGGCCTCTATTTTCCTCTGTTTGGCTTCCCTTATAATTTCTAGTATTTAATTTGCTTTATTTAATTACTGACCCTGGCAGTATTATTTTTAGCTCAATCATCCAACTGATGTTTTGGTTCCTACTGGTTTTCAAATGTAGACTTTCCTGCACTTGAGAAATATAGATAATCACCCATGGGCAAGAAACCACATGATTTCCTGGGAAATTTGTGAAAAGCAGCAGCAGTACCTCCTTCACCAACAGGCTTCAGCACCTTATGAAACAAACAATGGGCAAGGAAAAGTGAGATCAATATATTGCTGTGTTTGGAACACTGAGCAATTTTAGGCAGTTTAAAAGCAATAAATCAAATCAGTATCTTGGGGAAAAATCTAGTGCTTGAGAAAAGGTCATACAAACCTGACAGCCTCAGGCAGAGCAAACTATACCCACAACCCAGACACACTGACAGGTCAGACACACTGACAAGCATACCCAGGACAGAGTAAAAGCAGAAGGGCAGGAAGCAGGAGGCATCCTTCAAAGCCTTGAATGATGAAACTTCTGACCCTGTAAGGCTGGAAGAAAATAATATAATACTTCAAAGAAGAACCAATTATGACAGCAATGGGAGCTGAGTTTATCTCACCATATCACTTTTTACCAAAAGTGCACCCCAGTGCACTGCTTGTGATGCCCCACAATTTCTAAGCCCTATGACCATCAGCTGCTAATAACCTTTTGCTCCCCCCTTGGTTATATCTAGTGAGTGCACAAAATGGAGCTGGCAGCAGGATAGTCTTTCACCAATATACAATTATTGAAATGCCTACACCAGCCAGATTACTATCTTCTATGTCTATTTCAGAAGCTCATAAAGCACCAGTGAAATGGGGAAAAAGTCTGACATGTTTATGTGTCAGTGGGATATAATGTTTGGAACAGCAACTGCAGAAATGCAGGCAAAAACTGTGTAATCTTGACTAATAACCACCATGGGTAAGAGAAAGTAGGAAAGCCTCTGTCTTCTTGGTCAAGTGCAGCACAACAGGCTGCCAGTCAGAGAAGTGGTAACACTCTTCAGCAAACCACTGCTGACTCTGACTGCAGGTATCCCAGCAAAAGAAAGGACTAAGAACTCTTCTGTTGAGGTGCCAGACTGCTTCATGTGATATTCTGAAGGTATAAACCCCAAATCATCCTACAGACATCACCCAGACCCATGAGTAAAAGTTATCTGGATGAATGAGCAATAAGGCAACCACAGCAGCACCCAGCACACCATGACTAAGATCTTGATAGGAGCCTCCGGATGCCACAGTAATACAAATGAAAAAAAAGAACCCATGAGTAATCAGCACTGCTGAAAAGAGGATCCCTGGCAGCTGGGGCTGGTCCTGTAATACTGCACATGCATTCTTTTGCATAAATATCATAGGTGCTTTGACCTATGAGAAAATCAACAGGAAGAAATCCTGCTTGCTGCCACTTACTCTTCAAGGCAAGAGATGCTCAGGAAACAGAACCAAACCTGAGTAGGAGGCTGGAGGAGAGGATTAAAGAGAGAAGACAGTAATACTTCTTAGCTTTTACAATGCAATATTGATCTGCTGTCTACAGCAATGGCTAAGCTTTCTTGAAGCTGAGGACACAAGACAAGTGAGGATAAAGAGCTAAATGTCCATGGAGCACACAAGTCCTGTGTCTCACTTCTGACCCAAGGACTAGAAAAACTTCATTTCCAGCATCCTGCACCAGCACCAGCACATTTGGGAACTACAGCACAGCCCAAACAGGGCACACAGCCTACACTTCACATGAGGAAGAGTCAAATACTTCCAGCAAGGTTGACCTAAGGAAGGAATGCAAAAGCCAGAGACTGGGAAAATGTAACACTAAGCAAGGAGGGGAACATAATGAGCTACACCAGGATTAGAAAAAATAGTTAATAGAGGAGATTGAATAGACTGTCTTGGAAGAACTTTGGAGAGGGAGACAGGTTGAAGTGAGGATGAATCTCTTGAGAAATAATAGAAATCTCCTTGGTTGGAACAGTTCAACACAGACTACCCTGACACAAGTAAATAAACAGTATACAGAGCCACTGATGAGAAGGCTGATCTGTTTCATCTCAGAATTCAGATTAGATACAGCTGGAGTTTTCCCATTTGGCTCTCCTCCAAACAGCCATACACACCTTGTTTGATAGTTATCACAAACCATATTTCAGAGAGGGTGGACAGCAAAAATTTCCTGGAGTTTATCTGGCTGCATCCTTAAGGAGATTGTTACCAGATAATCATAATCTTTTGAACAGCATTAGGAAAGTATACAAAGGATCACCTTCTGTCACCCCTGACAAGCTACATTTGGGTTATGGGAAGGGAAATACTCACAGGAATTCTGAAAATAATCTCACCTCAACCTCTCCATCATGATATCACCAAGTGAAAGCCTCCTTCCAATCATTGGCCAGGACTTCAAGGTTAACAGCCATATCAGGACTGTGGCATCAGATCACTTGCAGTCCTGGAGGAGTTCAGTTTTCACTGTGTCCAGAACAGTCAAAGCCTGTAGGCACAACTGTGGCACCAAAATCTGGATTCATAATCCAGATAAGACATACTGCTTTGGAATAGTGAATTCCAGAGAGCTCAAGTCTAGTGGTTCCTAGTAAGCAGTTATGTGAAGTGCTTTTATAAACAGCTGGACATAATAAATTTTCAAGTATTACCTTACTCAAAAGCAACTCTTAAATCATCAGCCTTGGGTTCCAGCTTTGCTCTTGCAGGTACTTTCAAAAAGACCTGCCTATTTCAGTTACCTGGTTTTAAAACTGCAGCTGAAGCCTGAGAATCAAGCTGTGTGCTTCTTCCTTTTGCAAGACCATCTAAAGCAAAGCAAATATTCTGCCAGCCATGTCAGTCTTTGTGAGATTTCTGTGTTATGGCTTCAACACCATAAAAAGTGCCACATGGTCTTCAAAAGATTTATGTAACTAAAGGTGACCATTTTTAGCAGGACTAAGAGAAAGATACGAATTTTCAGCACAAGTGGGTGACAACTCTACAATGTGCAGAGATCTTACTTCTAACTTAGGTGAGATGAACTTAGAAAGTACAGGGACTGAATTCAAAGTTGACAGACCACCTTAGAAAACAATGCAACCATTGCTTCTTCTTAAGCAAGAATGAGTCCTAGTGACCCTGGCACCAGGTTAGGAAGAGGTTGTCACAGAGTAAGAAAGTATTAGATGGTGGCCAACTTACGAAAGTTCAGTATCCTTAACACTAAGCCAGACACTGAAGGAAGAACAACTGGGGACCTTCAACTAAAATACACTTTACAAAATGTTAAATGGCAGATATGTAACAAAACTGTGTGACATTCATACTTTCACTGCTATGCCTCAAGTCCATTTTACAGAAACCTGTCAAATGCAATCAGACTTGTTTATTCTGCATTTAAATGTAGGACCTGAGGCAGTCTGGTTTCAAAAAAGACAGAAAAGGCACATATTGTCTCTGGCAGTTGCTTAGTTTTTACAACAAAGGCAATGCCTCGTTCATTCTTTATTCCAAATAAAAATTATTTAAATGCTCTCTTGCATTACAATCTTCAGAATATTTCTGCTTGCTGCCTCAGCATAGGTAGAAAATTAATTGAACTGTAAATTAAAGGAAGAAATATAGAAACAAAGTGCCATTAACATACAATTCACCGCTTCCCACCACCCCCCCCAAAATCAGGTGATTCATACAGAGCATCCTCCAAATCTCACGTAAGCCACTGTTAATGGATTAAGTGGCAGTGTCCCTTCTGGCTTCAGTTTATAAATTCTGATCTGCTTAAGGTTGTTCCAGAAAGACTTCCAGCTGACAGCATTATTCTTAAAGAGACAAATCCTCCTCAGCAGTTTACAATTGCATACCAACAACTACAGCATTGTGTGTGCCTTCATGTTTGCACTGACAGAGGATGATGGTTCACTGTTTAGGATTCAGCATTCCCCTCCTTTCAAGTCTAATTCAAAGCATTACCATTGCTTGGTCTGAGTTTCTCACTGACTTTGTCCATGAAAGAGTGATGAGCATTCCTAACATCTCCCTGCATGGCCATTGAAACAGCCATGATAAAACCACCCTCAGTTCACACAATTGCTCCAAACCACTCAAGTACAGACAAAGGGGGCAGAGAGATTCAGCAGAAGAATAATGGAAGTATCAGAAAATCCTTCTGTATAACCAGTTGCCCAGCTCATCGTTAACCATCTCCACTCCTCTAGACCATGCCAAACAAGTATCCAAAAATGAGGGTGAACAGCAGCATCCCTATTTTCTAAGCTGGTGGCTGCAAATTCTGCAACACACAGAGGAAGCTGCAACAAGTTATAATCTGAAATGGCTATTAGGGCAGCACCTTCCCTCATTCCCTGCTTACAGAGAGATGTGTGACATCCTCTACCCCCATCAGCCAGTGCTCTTTGGCTTTTTAGAGAAGACGTACCCAGGTAGTGCTGAACACACACAGGGTGTGTGTACTGCTGCCCTAGAAAATTACATTTATGAATGATGGATTATTTTCTGCTACAACTTACAGCAAAAGGAGGTTTAAAAAGAGCAGAGATAGAGGAGACCTTTGGCAGGCTCTCCTGTCCACAGAAGTCACCCCTGTCCCATTTGGTGCCAACAGGTCCCCAGGAGTTCAGAAAAGCATCCTTATGAGGAACTGAATAGCTACATCAGACAAGAAATTCTAAATACTCCCTGCCCTCCTCCAAGCAGGACTGACAGTCCCATGCACACACGCATTCATGGAGCACTCAGAAGAGACACCAGAGCAAAGCCTTCATTAATCAATTAGCACTCGGGGACTCCTGGTGGTCTTACTCCCCCGAACTGTTGACCTTTGCTTTTCTAGGGTACCTCTGCCTGGAAAGACCCGTGCCCTCATCAGCCACATTTGGGGCACTGCTGGGAAAGTGACAGCGCTGCGAGCAGGGCAGGGGTGCCAGGCAGGGAGCCATCCTACCCCGGAGGGCACAGCCTGTCCCACGGTGTGCGGGAGCCTGCCCGGTACTCAGGGTGCTGTGTGCACCCTGGGGATCTGATCCCAAACTGGGCTCCCTGCGGTACCCAGCACCGCTGTCCTGCCTGGCTGCCCATCCCATCCCGGGGTGTCCTGAGCGCCCATCGCGCTCCAGGCTCCTTCAGTGCCCGGGATTCCGCCCGTGCCCGTGCCCGTGCCCGTGCCCGTGCCCGTGCCGAGGGGGATGCTCGGGGTGCCGCGGTGCCGACCCAGCCGTACCTTTGAGGCGGTGGTGCCGGGCGCGGTGCAGGCGGCCCTGGCCGCCGCGGGGCAGCGCGGGGATGCTGGAGAAGCGGCTCCCCATGGCGGCATCCGAGCCGGGCCGGGCCGGGCGGCACCGCGCAAGGTCGCTGTCCGCGGCGGCTGTAGCGGCGAGGGCTGCGGGCAGCGAGAGCGCCGAGAGCCGCGGTCCCGCCCGCCGGGCCCCCGCCCCGCTCGGCTCGGCTCGGCTTGGCTCGGTTCGGCTTGGCTCGGCTCGGCTCGGCTCGGCTCGGCTCGGCTCGGCTCGGCTCGGCTCGGCTCGGCTCGGCTTGGTTTGGCTCAGCTCCGCTCGGCTCCGCTCGGCTCAGCTCAGCTCGGCTCGTCTCGGCGGGGCGGGGCGGCGGCACCGCGGCCCCCCCGCCGCGCCCGTCACCATGGAGACGCAGCTGTTCCGCCGGGGGGCCGCGCCGCCCCGCCCAGATGTGCCACCGCTGGCGCGACAGGTGGGGGCACGCGGAGCCGCTCCCGACCCCGCCCCCAGCACGAGGATGCTCAGGACAGCAAACCCCGAGGATCAGGGACATTGCCACCCCGGTACCTCCCTCACACCTGCTGGCCCTAAACCCGCTTCTCCAGCCCCCTCCTTCCAGAGGGGAAATTTTTGGAGATCCCCGGAATCCAGGCCCTTCAAAGAAGCTGCATCGTGCATGGACACTCACCCAGCAGACCGGCTGTGGTGGGATGCAACTGTCCTGGAGCAATTAGGATTCTCATGGATACAAACATGTCAGAGCCACACTTGGGAAGGCAAGGAGGACGAGCAAGCAGCTCCTTGCACAGCCCTAGGGCAAATGGACAAGTAGGCAGCTAGTCAGAGGGGCAAGCGATCTTTTCTGGTCCCTGACCTACCCAGTAAGTTGTGTGTGTGCCTGACCTACCCAGTGCCTGTGCATGCAGCCACCACTTTGCTCAGCCCAGGAGCTCAAAGCCCTGAAAAGCTCCAGCCAAGCGCAGGGAAGTGGGGTGAAGATGGGGTAAAGGGAAACTCCTCACTGGCAGATCTATGAAGGGTCAGGAGCTCAGACTGGTGAAGCACCAGCATGGGGCACTGCCTGAATGTGTGTCCTCTGAAAGCTGCTGTGATACAAACACATCCCACATGAGCTGGGACCGTGTGGCAGAGGTGAGCTCTGCACAGCTCCATCACCAAGAGCACCAGTGCCACAAACACACATTATTCATACATGCCCACGTGGCTCGTGTTCTTGCCCTTAGAGAGAAGGTCCTGTGTTAATACCACACCTGTCCACTACCATACATGTGGCTCCTCACTGCCCACCCTGGAGCCCCCTAGGCCAGTGAGGTGCCCCACAAAAGCAGCCATGACTATACAGGATGGGAAGGTTCCCCTTGTCCTCACTGCAGCAGCACTTTGGCTACAGGGGAATTTCTCCTGTGACAGCCACCACCCAAGACCTAAAGTTGTTCAGTTGATGCCACAGTAAAATCAATCCACAGCTGATGTTGTCTATTGCATAATTACGTTACCTTTGTCTTTAAAGAGGACTACAGGCTCTGAAGACATGGTTACAAGCTTCATCTAGAGATTTAGTGGATGCTGAAGGCTGAAGGCTTCTTCCATTCAGCTATGTCATGGCTGTAAAATGTCTTTTTCTTTCCTTCTGTAGAATTTAAAAAAAATAAATAAATAAAAATTCTAACAAAAATTTCATTTTCAGCTTTCTTCCAAAAGCTGATTTTGCCAATCCATCTGCCTCCACCCTTCACTTTCCCTTTTCTTAGTAAATGTAAGAAAAGCCCTTCCTGGAAAAAGACCACATATGAACATTTTCACCTGAAAACAGTTATTGCTGTAATTTCCTCAACCGGAAAGCTGAGACACCCACCTGTTCTTTGAAACCACTCAAGTACCTAAGTTTCAGAGGAGAAATTAAAGATTATTTCTGAGGTTAAATAACAAGATTTGATAAGAAATATTGAAAATCTCAACCAAAATATGATGCTTTAATCCAGATGAGGATTTCTTTCAGTATGTGTGATGCACAGAGCCAGGGTGAAGAATCATTACTGTCCTGACCAGTCTTTGATTGCACTATGGGTGAGATGTGCATCTTTTTTTCATTCTTTCTCATTCTTTTAGAAGCAGAAAGGAACGACCGCACTGCTCAGAGCAAAGCCATGGTAGAGTGGGGTTGGAGTCTGGCCCAAACATGAGCCCCTCTTGTGGTGTATTGGGTCCTGTTCTGACCCCACGTTGTTCCTGCTGCCTCCACATGCAGGAAGCTCAAGAACAGAGGTGAGACAGAGACTGAGACTGAGTCACATGTTTGTTTAGATCCCTTGTGAATATGAACACTGTATTTCCAGCTAGCTCATTACAATGAGCCCAAAAGGAAACAAATGACCCTGTGATGAGCTCAGTTGATTTGGCATGGTGCTAATAACACCAAGGTTGTGGGTTCAATCCCTGTATGGGTCATTCACTTAAGAATTGGACTTGATGATCTTTGTGGGTCCCTTTCAACCCAGAATACTCTATGATTTGTGACACAAGACTGGAATAGAGGGGCAAATCCACCTCCTCATCATACAATACCTTCCATCCTGTTGAATCTAATTGTGTCCAACCAACAACAAGAAAACCCCTGTTCTTTCTCCATTTCTTTTCTCTAATCTCTCTCTCTGCCTGTCCTTGAATTGCAAGAGATCTTGAGCAAGGACTGTCACTTTTCTGGGAAGTTTCATGTTTAATGTGGCAGAAAGAGATGTCAACGTAAGGCAAATTATAATGGAAAGAGGCACCTTTCCATTGTATAAAAGAGATCTTTAAAATGGAAAGGTACCAGTTTTGGACTGGAGTCATAGGGAACACCCATGTAAATGCACAGGAAAGATTTTTGTGCAGTTATCCATTGAATGACAGGCACTCACACATGCATGGTGCAGGCTGCTAACTGTGCCATGTGTAACAGCTCACCATGTGCTGAGCATGTTTCTCAGAAGGACCACATGCTTTCTGCTGCTACCAAACCCACTCTGAGTTTTAGACACCAGGCACCAATTTAACCTTGGTGCCATAGTGTGATTATTAAACTATACCCCACATGGCTGGTGGGTTGTGTGCTCAAACACCTGCCTTTCCAACCTGGAAAACCAAGGTAAAGCACAGTTTCATCAGTGAAAGGAGGAAGCCTTATAGGCCTGCTTTAGCGACATGTTCAGCTGCCATGAGGGATGGGCTTTTCTTTGCCTGGCACAGCAGCCTGCAGCTGACACCATGGGGAAGAATGCAGAACAGCATCAGAGGGTTGTTGTGATTGTACCTTAGTTCACTTTATCAGAGTCTTTGAATTCACTCCTTACATTGGTTGGAAAATGAGTGAGAAGGAGGGGCTGCTTGCTGTCCTTGCCAATTTGTCAGCTTTTCCTGCAAAAAATGTTGAGCAGGGTGAGAAATATGCTCTGTGATCACAGGGGCCCTTGATAGACAAAACAGGATCACACTGATTCTGGGTTTTTGCCTTTTTCCTGTGCACTAGCAACAAGGAGCATGGAAACAGCTTGCCAAAACTGCAAGGCTTTCACACCAGCAAGTCAGGACTTTCCTTGAGTGTTAGTGATAGCAATTGAATTGGCTAATTAGAGATATGCAGTTCCTTGGTACCAGCCCTGCCAGGTAGTGGGGACCTGGTGCAGAGCATGTTGTGTGACAGATCAGGATGAGTTTAGAGTGACTTAAAACTCCTCTCCACTTTCTGAACTTGTGCATGTGCACCTGACTTCCAGATTGTAATTTGTGCTTAGGAGCCAATGGAGACAATGCAGCCACTCCATTAATTTCATCTGAAGTTAGTATCAGCTGGCATTGTAATTATAATTATGGACAAACACAAGGAGAAAGGCTCTGCACAGTCACATCTGCTCACGGAACAAAAGTCACGAAATCACCCATCAATTTTCCACCCAAGAGTTGGGTGCAAGGATGAGCTGCAGCTGTTCAGCTCAGGCATATGTGAAAGACCACAGAGACAGGATGTGGAGGAGGATTTGTGAGAGGCTGGAGGGTAGTATCTATGTGCTGGATGATAACCAGCCACAAAGCCAACTGCTGGGCTGGGTACATAGGGGTGATTTCAGACTGTGAAAGGGCCAAGGTCAGATGAGTGCATTTACATTTAAGGACTTTGGGTATTTTGCAAAGGTCTCTAGCTCTGAAGCACTGTGCAATAATGAAGCAAATGTTGTTTAAAATTCCTTTTTAAAAGCCTATGTTTGAGCCTTCTAGGCACATGAGCCCTCAAGGGACTTCACAAGAAACCAGGTAATCACAATCGTGGAATAATGTGAGGAATCAGAAGAACGGGAGTAGAGATGAAGCCTGAGCCACCATTCCCTGAAATGTGGGCAAACACATCAGAATCCATATTCTGTGAGGATGCTCAGAGTAGGAGGTGTGACCCAGGGAATAAATGTCATGGGATAAAACACAAAGCAGTGAGTGGGCACTAGCCAGGCCCTTTTGGATTTGAAACTCATGGATTTGAAACTCAGCCTGGACCACTCACTGACACACAAGTAAAAGTGCTGAGAATGTGGCACTTTAAGCATTAAAGGCTCTAAGAATGGAAATATGCCATACATCCTTTCCTGGGCAAGGTTTGATCCACTGGGCCCTGCTGACTTCACATACCCATTAATCTAATTCTTTCCCTTATATATTGAAGAAGGATCTCAAAAGCTGTTGCTTTAATTGCTATAATTAAGTGCCTGGCATCAGAACTTAACAGATGTGAAAGAAAAAGACACACCTATCCATGAAATGCACAGATCTGCATGCTGCAGGGAGAAAAGATCATCCAGGAGATATTCACTGCAACTAATTGTTGGACTAATCCCTAATTTGTATATTTTAAACTGCCTGAATAAAATAGGCATTCTTGATGTGGTGTGCATCATTGAAAAATGAAATACCCTGCAGCCACTACATCCATTTACCCCCATTGCTGTCACCTTGGACAATGGACCTTTTTCACCTATGAAAACTGGATGTAGGACTCAGTTGTGTGTTTCTGTGTCTAAGAGGACAAGAGATTTTATAGAAGAACCAGAAGAGTATGCAAAGATACTTCTAGAGGTAGTAGGTGAAAGTGAAGAAGGGAAAAACAATCTGTAGATATAAAGCCTCATAAAATGCTTAGTGTCAGACAGCAGTCAAAAAAACATCACGACAAGTTATCATCAAATTTTGTGTTTTTTCCCTGAGAAAACTAAATCCCATGTCACCTCTTATGTAAGAAATGTAGATACCTGTTTTATATGAGTGGGACAGGAAAGTGGGGTCCATCCTTTGTGACATACTGGCTGTGCAGTGTGCAGAATGGGAAAAATGCTTTGTGCAGCCATCTTGATGCTTTAGATTAATTCTATTTCTCTTCTGACCTTTATATTTGCAGTTCTCCCATTCATCAGCAATGGATTTTTATGAGAGAAGGCTTTTACATACTTCAGCAGCCATTTAGCAAAGTGCTACTTAGGTATTTGTTATGAGCTATGCTCAATCATCTGAAGACCAAAAAAACAGGAGACAACAAACAGTTGGTTAGAAAATATTCATTTCTTCCACATATACTGGTCACATTTTTTGAGCTCTGACATGAAAGTACAATTATACTCTTGCAATACCTCTGTGAGGAGGGTTTAAGTACCTTTTAATTCAAGTCTATTGTGCTTCTCATAGTGGGAAACTCAGTGAGGCCTGTTGAGCCCCAAGTGTATTTCAGAGCAGCCCCAAGGCTGCTTCCTCCCATAGCAGAAATCTTTAAGGGGCACATTTGTGCCATATCCCAGTGGCCCAAATCTCACCACTAAGCTGGGGCTTACATGAAAGGCCAGTACTGAGCAGAGGATATTTCCAGGGGGATCAGCTCCTCCCTATTTAAAGGGTCCTTTGATCTACAAGAGAAATCTAACAGGAATTTAGCATAGCTAATAGTCAAGCCTTTGATCTTCCCTTTGGAGTTTCACTGGCTGTCAGGCAGCCTGAACCCCTACTTCCAGCAACAGGAGCCAGAGATTTCTGCCCAACACTTTACAGTGAATTTGCCACATTCATAGACTGACCGGTTTGCAGGGATTTTTGTTCCTATTCACTTAACTTTTGGGGAATTTCTCTCTCATTTGTTAGACAATGGACCTTCCTTTCAGTCTCACTTTCATATTTCTTTCAAGATGGTGGATATTGCTACTGAGATGGCATACTCCACTGTAGCAGAATATAGATTCTAAGGGATATTTGCCTTCTAAAAAGCATCCTACATTCTTTCCAGAACTAAATGGGTGCAAGTTAAAGGGATTTATCAAGACTTTGATGACAGATGCCAGTGCCAATCTCATATCCTATTTCTGCATCAAAATATTTATGCTCTTAATTGAATTTACTGCACAAATCAACAGAGGAGGTGCCCAAATTTCTAAATGGATCATTTCAAGCCAACTTCTCATCATATTGATAAGTCAGCATTCTTGAGGAATATTGGGAGAAAAATAAAATATTTAGTAAATGTGGTTAGTGAGAGAAAAGGGAAGTGTATTAAGGATGTTAGTCTGAGCCTTTAAATGTATTTGACATTCTTAGTACCTTAAATGGTGGGTTAGATTATCAAAGGCATCCAACAGCTTTGGTATACTGGTCAGTATTTCCTTTCTCCATGTGGTTCCAGGATAACAGTGTATCTTCACAGGTTCCAAAGATTACAAACTCCAAAGAAAGCAGTAAGTATACTCTGGATTTTGATTTCACAGTCTTCCACAGTCTGCAGAGCCTACACACAGCCAGCATCCCCACACAGTATGACACAAACAGTATCAAAGAGTCAAGCAAGATGGTCTCAGTCTTAAGCTGGCCATAGAAGCAGGATGTGTTCAGTTCTTGTGCTCCTGACAAGCTCCCATCCAAGTCAGTCAGGCTCTGTGTGGTACCTGGAGCTGAACACCACCTCAGAGGTCCCCAGAAAGGCTGAGACTGCTCATTAATACCCTCCTGGTCCACACAGGGAGTTCCAGGCAGATTACAAGGAAATTGACTCAATCTCAAAAAGATGTCCTGGAAATTGCAGCAGCAGCTTTCTCTACCCAATTTACAGAGCCCTGCTGGATGTGTAGCCTGCTGGTAGCATCTGAAGTCATCATTTCTCTTTGCTCCTTGATGCAAATGGTGGGAGCCATCCAGCACAAACTCAGAAATGTCAAGTTTGGTATCATAAAGCTCCACTGACTCTCAAATTGTAGAGCATGATGATGTAGAGCACTTGCCATCAGGACAATGTCATGAACTGCTGCATTCAGCAAATAAGATGCAACAATTTCTTTTTCCAAGGATACAATCTGGTCCCAGCAGTGAGGATTAACCCCCAGACAAATACTAGCCTAATTTTGGTTTAACAGCAAGGATCAGATAGAATTAATCTCAAAACTGTTCTCTTGAAATGCTCAACTAAACCAGGGAGGAACAGGGGAGAGCATAAGTTCCCAACAGCACTTATTTGAATAATCTTGCTGACAGATCTGTTCTTTTCTCAGAATTTCCAGTCTGCATAACAGATCACAATATGAAATCAGATACTGTCACTGGGCTCAGATAAATGGGGATACAAGGACTAAATATTCCCTTTCCATGTGAATAAATACTCCAATTCAAACAGCACCATTCACATTGTTCACACTGTCACCAAAATCCTGCAGGCAGCATCACAGCCTAGTAACTGAGCAGCACCCATCATTATTCACTTCATGAGCAGATATAGATTTTCAGCTCTCATTTACTGACAACACATTCCTGACATTATTATCTCTTCTAAAAGCTTCTGCATGAGTTATAGCTACTGGATTCAAAAGGAAATTTTGCATCTCTGCCTCTGAATTACTGACAATATTTTCAGTGTCTCTGAGACACATTTAGGGAACAAATTTCCCTTTAATTTTAAGACTGCAAACAAAGGAAAAGCTATTACACTATTAGGCTAATTTTTGCAATGCTTTAATGACTGTCGGTTAAAATCCTACAACTTCCAGTCTGAATTTGCTGAGTTACAAGCTCTATGTCAGTGGAGTTTCTTAGATACTTTCTGTTTGATACAAAAGGCAAAGTAGATACTTATGAACTGTAGTTCCATCATTCATCCTTCTTTTGCACAAATGGAACTGGTCAAAGCCCTAGTTACAGTCTTGCTAGCAGTTAAGGCAAATTGCCAAAGCTTTTGCTTTTATTCTTTTTTTCTTTTGCTTTTATTCTTTGCTTTTATTCTTACAGTTTTTTTCTTCACTGTCCCTATCTTTGCAGTAGTCAAAAACCTTTATGGTGGAATC
This sequence comes from Erithacus rubecula, assembly GCF_903797595.1. Classification (NCBI taxonomy): domain Eukaryota; kingdom Metazoa; phylum Chordata; class Aves; order Passeriformes; family Muscicapidae; genus Erithacus; species Erithacus rubecula. The sequence continues at coordinate 23,176,884 of NC_136660.1, read as the reverse complement.
TATCCTCATTTAAGGAATTAATTTTATAGCAAGAGCTGGAGTTGCAATGCTTCTGTCTACTTCCAGAGTGCACTTCCAGCTAACAGAGCCCACGGGCAATAAAACAGCAATCACGCCACATTCAGAGACTGAGAATGTGATAATGTGAAATAACCCAAAATGCAATCCCTGTTTTATATGTCTTAACCATTCTGTGCTGCTGCCCAGGGTGGAAAGCCATGGCTGTAAGCCAGCAAACACCCAGGTGAAGTCAGGTTTGGGTGCTGTGTGCACCCAGAGCCAGAGAATCCAGTTTGTGGTTGCTTTGCAGCCACTGTGTGCTGGCTTGGTTCCCCCCAAAATCATCTTCAATCTCAAAGAGATTATTTCCTTCTAAGGAGCAAGGGTGGTTCTTGATAATGAGGCTGGGAAGGCCACATGGCTGGGAAAGTGCTGGTGAAACAGGAACAGGTCAAAAACACAGAGCTGGGCTGAAGATGATGCTTCATGGCTGGGAAATTAGTGGCAAGAAAGCCTTTAACTGCTGAGACCAAGCCAGGGAGGGATCAGCACTCTTGTGAAGCTCCTCACTCACCTATGCTGTCACTCCATCATTGTTCCTGATGTGGATCCCAAATGTTTTCTGTACTGCCCCTCAGAGCCACTACAGCACATTACTCTGCAGAGATGGACTCTGCTAAATAAAAGTGAAAATGTAATGAGGTTTAGAGACAAGATGGGAAGACATGATGGGGAATATGGCCATGAGCATTCTTGATGAAGGGATGGGTATTAATTTACAGCAGCACATTTAGTCTGCGTGTGGTACCAAAGCCAAGACACTGAGTCCCCCAGGAGATTTTAACACAGAACAGTTCAGGGGTATTCAGAGCTCTTGGAAAAGCCCCATACCCAAAGCCCTGTTATGACAGATAAACCTCAAGGAGCAGAGGGGTGGCTGTCACAATGCCACAGGATCCCATCATCCCACACACTGTGATTCCAGCTATTTGCTTTGGAAAGACAGGAGGAGTTAGAGGTGTTAGGGATGTTACCAAAGGCAGCATGAGAAGATGATTATCCTCTGCAGAACACAAGGCTCTGCAGGTAATTGCTGTCTGTGCAACCATAAGAATTTAGCTTGGAACAGAGGATATGGAAAATTGCAGTGTACCTTAAAAGACCATTTCTGCTGAGTCCACGATTGTTAGTATTAAGTAAAGTTATAAATTGCAATCCATAATCTTGTATTTTAAAGGTATTTTGTGCTCTGCACGGAGAACCAGGACAGAGAGGGCAGAGCCTCTCAGAACCATCTGTCTCTGATGGTGGCACATTTTTCTCCTCAGCTCTTTACAAGAGCTTGTCAGGGGGTGGATTGGGGTGGTAGTAATGGTGGTGCAGCTGGAATGGTTGGTGGGTTTTATCCTACAGTTTCTATAAGACTACCTGCTCTTTTGGAGGAAATTTTTGCTGTCTTGGAATTGCCTCTTCTAAGAGCATGCATTAATTACTCCTCATGATTATGTAGCAGGAGGCAGTGAGCAGGAACCTCCCAGACCCACCTGCAGACACCTCCTCCTCCAATCTTCCCTCTGAAAAGGTGTTAGAGCTTGAGCTTTTAAGTTTGGAAAAAAATTCCAAAGTCAGAATGTGTGAGAGAGATGAAATGAGAGTTGGGCAGAGAAAGGAAAACTGTATCTTCAACTCCAAACATCCTGAGATCCTGGGATTTTTTAATTTTCCATTTATCATGGTCAAGCATAAGTGAAATCTGCCATAGAGACCATCCACAAGTCTCTCACCATCACAGAGAACATCTGCTGCTGGTGAGAGATCCCTCAAAAAGGTTAAGTTAGGATGGTATTTTCCTGTGAGAAAGCCAGAATAACTGTAGATAGCTGCATTTGTGTTCACAGTGTTCTGTAGATACCCAACCATACAAATATTATAAATAAACACAGAGAGGAAGATTAATGATGTGCAGGTGGGTTATAAACACAGATAAAGACAAGAGCTAGATGACAAGACTGTTTTGTGAAACAGGACTCTAATTTTGCTGGAAGATGAATTGCAGCTACTGTGAAGCACCAATTTTCAAATGCTTCAGGGATGTGCGTTTTAGGTCAGGTGGCCCCAGCATTAGTAGGAAAATGAAATTATGTTCTTATATCAGAACTTGGATTTTTGGGACTGGAGGTCACTTGTTTCTCTGCAGAGGAACTAATGGCCAGACAGCAGAGTGTGTGTGTGTATGTGTATGTGTGTGTACAAGTGAGTGGGTAACAAACTCTCACAACTTCCATAATATTTAAGCCATTACCTGAACCCAGATACTTGAAAAAGCTCCTTTCTACCAAATAAGGACAAGAGCTATGAGACAAAATATTGCTATTTGCCTGGATTATCAAGATGTCCTCTTTCTAAACAATCCTGTTACCGCTACTCTGGAATGAACCACCGAAACAGACTGTAGCTCTCCAGCTGCAGCCCCCAGCTCCACTGGAGTCCACAGGAGAGATTTCTGTCTGGAAGCAAAGGCTTTTAGAAAAGCAGCAGCAGCCAGGGGTGGAGAGATGTCCGAGCAGCTCAGCGCTTCCCGCGCGGGCTCCGCCGGGGGACAGCGGGCTCTGCTCCGTGAGGAGCGGCTCCATCCCCGTGCCCGCCCGCCGCGCCGGGATGGCTGGCAAGGGATGAGGATGTGACTGCAGCCTTCTGGTGAGAAAGTGATGCTGGTTTGGGGGAGTTTTGCAGAGAAACGCCACAATGAGCTGAGTTTTCTGTCTGAGGCAAGTTCAGATTGGCGCTGGTGCCTGAAGGAAATCTAAAACAACTCCAAATCCGAACCCTGACCAATTTAAATACTGCTGTATTTCCTTCTGTCAGAGGCAGGGTATTCTAACCATCACTTCACATGAAACACATGGCACTGGTAGAATCAATGTCCTACCTCAGAGCACCAAGACAAGATGAATTTTAACACCTGCGGAGAGAGATTGGGTTTTCTTGCAACGAGAAAATGCCTGTAGTGTTTAGCTTATAATGTCTCCATGCATACCTGGCTTTTCCTGGGGAACTCTGCTTCAAGGATTCCATTTTGAATGTTGTGGCTCTTTTCTCCCTTTGCAAATCTTTTTGAAAGTCTAAAAAAAAATCCCCATAGTAACTAGTTCTATTTTATGGGTTACTCTGTATTTGCATATATACCTAGAGGCAGATCTCAGGGAGGTTCAGAGTGGACATTAGCAAAAAGTTCTTCACTAACAGGGCTGTCAGTCACAATATACTCCTCAGAGAAGTGGCCATGGCACCAAGCCTGACAGAGTTCAAGGATGAGGCTCTTAGACACCTGATTTAGTTTTAAGTAATCCTGTAAGAAGCAGGGAGCTGGACTCAATGGCCCTTGTGGGTCCTTCCAACTGGCAATATTCTGTGATTTTATGGTTTTCAGCAGAGAGGAGTGGGTCCTGACCACCACCCAGCCCTGGCACTGGGATTATTTCTCTCTCAATTACTTCTGCAATTCATTTGCAGCACGTAAGAAAGACTCAACATTGCCCTAGCACATTTTCAGCCTAGAAAATGTCTGATGTCTGCTGAAATCTCATAAAGATTTGTAGTAGAAATACATACACGAGATGAGCCCAAGCATCCTGAATGACACCTGTGCTCCAGCATCACATCAATGCTACTGATAGTGTAGGGTTAAAATGTTTCTAAAACATGGGAATTGTATTCAGTAGATTCAGGGGTTGGAAAGAAAGGTTGGGTCTGATAGGCCTGGGAAAGGGAACTAGGCCCTGGGAATGAATACTGAGTTTTGTCTGCACCTGAGTAATCGTCATATGATAAATAATACGATTGTTAAATATAACGATTGTTTGGTAATTGAATATAATTTTTGTTTAATTGTAATAAGAATCATGAGAAATTATGAATTCGAAACAAGAATCATGAGAAAGGATGTTTGGGGGGTCCTGATGAAAATTACAAGAATACATGCTTGGAGAAGATCAATGTATACAATAGAACAATAGGAGTTTAATAATTAATATACAGTTCTATAATGAGAAGGGTATAAAAACAGGTTGTGTTGGGTTGATGTGGCCAGAAATGTGTATTCTATCACCTTCTGTTGAAGCCGGGTCAGGTAGTGATTCCTTATCTCCATGGCACATATTATCTGCTAATGGGCCATCTTTAAAACCAGGTGGGGCAATCATCTTTATCTTTTCCAAAACTCATCCTCCCTCCAGGAAGATATCTGCTGCTGAGCCATTAAGTTCCACTCCATGACTGATAAAAATATATCATCCCATTGGGAGATGCTCCAGCCAGGGGGAAGAACTAACCCTTTCCTACCTAGATAAAAACTGAGAGTTTGGACAGCAAGATATCATCTTTTCACTGGATTCCAGAGGAAAACTGGACCTTTCCACAGGACCACTGCTTCAGCTGAACCACATCTACCACTGCAGGAGGATGCAGCCACCCTTTAATGGGACTGTTACCAACACCCTGACTGACAGAGTGTCAGGTTGTATTCTGACTCTGTCAGGGTTGGGATTGCTCTTTGTAATACTGCATTTCTATTTTAATTTTCCTAGTAAAGAACTGTTATTCCTAATTCCCTTATCTTTGCCTGAGCGTCCCTTAATTTCAAAATTATAATAATAATTTGTAGGAAGGGGGTTTGCATTCTCCATTTCAAAGAGAAGCTTCTGCCTTTATTGGCAAACACCTGTCCTTCAAACGAGGACACATGTCGATCTCGAATCTGTGTTGGAATCAGATTTGAGGTTGTACTCCTGATTCCCAGAGCTCCTCAATAAAAGCAGCTGCATATAATCATCCAGTGATTATGTGTTTCTACACTAACACTGCGGGAGTTCTGACCACTCCATCCCTGAGCACACCACAGCAGCGCTGGCAGCGCTGATCCGCCCGGCACCGCTCCCAGGGATGCTCAGCACTCCCGATGAATCTCCTGCTGCCCGTGGATGCTCTGGGAAGGACGGGGCAGGCAGGAAGGAGGAGCCGCAGCACCGCTCCTAGGGATGCTCAGCACTCCCGATGAATCTCCTGCTGCCCGTGGATGCTCTGGGAAGGATGGGGCAGGCAGGAAGGAGGAGCCGCAGCACCGCTCCCAGGGATGTTCAGCACTCCCAATGAATCTCCTGCTGCCCGTGGATGCTCTGGGAAGGACGGGGCAGGCAGGAAGGAGGAGCCGCAGCACCGCTCCGTGGTCGCGGCTCCCCTTGCAAGCTAAGGACAAGGACATCGGCTCGCTCTTCTCAAACACCGCCTCAGACCGATGCATCCCTTTTTGTGGCACCAAGAAAAGCTGTTTCCTCACCGTTTCAAGGCTTTGCTCTGCTCCCTTCTTTCCTTCCCCCCGCTCTAATCCCTCTGCCTGCAGACTCCTTTCACTCTCCAGTTTTAAAGCCCCTGCAGCCCAGGATACAGTGATGCTGGGATGCTGCTTCACAGCCCTATGCCTGACTGGAAAAACACAGTCACCTGTGCTTTATCTTTCGAGTCTAAAAAAAAAAAAAAAAAAAAAAAAAAAAAAAAAAAAAATTTGAGGAAAAAAGAGCAAAATTTACCTACACATTTCTCTTTATATCTTTGCAAGTTTTTCTATTCCTCACACACAAATTAGAGAAATATAGGATCATTCTTTACAAAAGATCTGTGACATCAGTTTTTAGAGATGACTTACCTAAGAGGTTTTGGTGGATTAATAACACAGTACAGAGAGAAATTTTGACTTAAAAGCCATGAATCCAGACACTGAAGGATATGGTCTGGATATGGTCTGAAGGATGTAGTCTGCTTCCTAGAGTAGTCACACTGGACAAAGACTGGGTCAGCCTTAAATCCAAATGCAGAAACCCAAAGTCATAGCACTGAGATGGGTTTTGTCCCTCAACTTCAATTTCCTTTTAAACACCTAAACAGTCTCTATAATATCTCTGCAAACTAAAGACAAACTGATCTCTCAAAAAAAGTTTGTCATCAGTGGTTTTCACCCTGTAAACCGTGGATCCCCCAGGGCTGCAGCTTAATTTTGAGTGTCTGAAAAGAAAACAAAAATACAAAAACACACACAAAAAATAAACTAAAAAAAACCAAATAATAACAAAAAAAAAAAAAAAAAAAAGCACATCCCCCCAGCATATATGTGAGCATTAGCAAACCAGAAAAAAGTCTGAGAAATCACTGAGCTGCAATGTTTAAAGATCAGTCTATTTTCTTAATTTTCCACCTTATTCCCTCTCAGCTGAGAAGAGACTCTATCTCAAATGATGTCACTGCAGCATCAGCTCCAAGCCAAGCAGATAAACTGCCTTACAAAAATCCCTCACAGTCAGAAATGGTGTGAATTAGGTCAAGATTGGGATAATGAAGAGATCAGGAAATAAGGCTTCTAAGTCAGCCAAAAAGCAAAGTGCTAATAGCCAGGGCAGCAATATATAATAAGCTCTTAAGAAGAACAACACATAACTAAGCCATGTATTTCCTCACAGGCAGTCAGCTACATGTTGGTGCCTTAATGAAGTTATAAAGCAGAACAGGAGTATTAATCTCCAGAGAACATCATTAGTGAAGACAAACTACATTTTACAATGCTGCCATTATTTTTGTTAGCATCTCATTAATCATGTAATGGTCATTACTCATTATTTGCTTAGCCTGGACAGAGTACACAGCTGTGCAAAAATACCCAGAGTCACAGATTCAGGTAGTCTCTCCCCCATGGAGCCAACAAAGGTGTAATTTGTCACTGCTTCCAGTGACCATCAGAAGTCTGCATAGGAGGAAATACTGTCTATGTCCATCTTCATGGGCAATTGAAATGGAAGTTGAATTCTGATGTGATAAATTGAAAATACTGAATGATTTCCAGGCAGTGAGGACTAAATCCTCTGCCCAATTTGGAGAAAAAAAGAAGGAAGTCATATTTCTTTGCTGTCCTTGGATGCAAATGGGGGACTGGACCTCCAAACTCTTTGGAAAAGGCCACAGAAGATAAAGCTCAATTGCAACCTTCTGGTCAAGTATAGACAGGCTCTCAGGGTGTCTCCCTGTGGGCACAAGAACTCCTGGACACTGGATTTCCTGTGGGAAAGATGGTCCAGTCTCAGCAGAGGAAAGAGAGACTGGAGTGAGACCTGCACTGCTGGCCTGTGCTCCCCACAAAAACACATGGGTAAGGTCTTGCTCTGGGTATGCACATCCTCAGAAGCTACACATGCACAGCATCAGTGCTGCTCTGGGATCACAGGTCAGGCACAAAACCAACCACACCTTTCTGCTGAACTTACCCCAATTTAAATGACCAATTCGAATTTTGGTGATGAAATCATCCTTGTCCCCAAAGCCAGAGGGACTTCTCACACCTGTACCCACCACCCTCTCCATCACCTGAGGCAAGGAGCCTACAGCTGGTATTTTACTTCCATAAAGAGACAGGGAAGGGAGGCTCCCTCCTTTGCTCTGTGTTGTGCAGTGCTGAGGCAAAAGCACAGGGTTGTTTAACATGGCCCTTCAAAAGATGCACTGAGAAACAGCAGCTTCCAGCATGGTTTTGGAGATTTGCTATCAGAAAAGCTGCCTTCCTCTGAGGATGGTTCTCTAGAGAGCTCCAGGCAGCCTCACCTCTGATGAGGGTGACTACTGATAGGGACATGGGGCAGGCCCACTTGCTAGAGAAGAGGAAATAGGTTATTTTAATGCTTGTTTCCCCTTCATTTTGCCCTAAGAACTGAGTAATCAAATGTGATAAACAATGGTTTGAGAAAAATTTTGAACCCTTGTCCATCTCTAGCAATTTGCTTACCTCAACAGTTCTTTCTCTTTTTCCCCAGGAAGATCTGAATTACTTTTTCTGCAAATTAAGGAATATTCCCTTTCTTGTTCCCTTTCAACAACTCCATGTCTCAGCTCTGAATCACTGGTGAGATCCCAATCACAAAAGAGCACAGTGATTACCCTGAGCCATCCTTTACAGACCTCCAATATCCAGGTCAGGAGACCTTGGGAGAAGTAAAATTCCCTTGTAGATTGTCCTGTCCAGAGGAGGTTTCCTACTCTTTTTACGTCTTATTTTCCTGAGCTGTGAGGAACAGTTTAGCCTTTACTATGTTTTTGCCCAGGAGAGCTGGAAAGGCAAAATGATTTTTCTAAAGCAATTGCTCTACAGAGAGTGCACAGCACTTTCTTGAGCCTGGTCAGCACATAAATGTAAGCCTTTAAATGAGAAATCCACTGAGTATCAAAGCAGTTGAGAACCAAGACCGGCTGCAACCTGGCTAAAACTCAACTATGGAGTTCAGCCAGGGGTCATGATGCCCTATAACAGCAATGTGGAGGGGTCCTAATGTCCTATAATGCCAAAATGGAAACATGAGCTGATTAGCCAGGGGTTTTTATTGCTGATGGATGAACATTAACAGGCAAATCACTCACAGGTAAAGGAGAGCACAAATATTATTGTTGGAGCAAATGTATTTCATTAAAGTAACTGTGAGAGTTGTTCAGATTGGAGGAGATGACATTCATCTGTGATTTATCTGGATGTGCCTGTGTACAACTACAGGTACCTCCTCCCTGTTGATCCCTTTCAACATGATCCCATCAAGGCAAGCAGTCCTGCAGTGGGAGACAGCATGGGCAGAAACCCCAGTGCTGGCAGGTAGTGTACTTCAGTAGAGATAATTCCTCTCTTTCTAAACAAAATAGTTAAAACTAACACCCTTATTTCCCTCCCCTTTCCTGAATGTATTTGGAAACCTGAGCTGAGAAGAAATCTGAAAGATGAAAGCTGGGGAGAGGAAAATTATGTTCAATATGTCAGGGAAAACCCCCAGAACTTTGTTGTGTGGTAATGAGTTGTATTTATCTGTAAAATTAATTTCTGAGATAAAAAGAGGATGAAGATGATAACTTGGTCCCATAGGACAAAAGAACCAGCTGCTCTGATTGCATTGTGCCCTCTGATGAGGAGCCAGAAGTACCTCAGTGCAGGAGCCTTGGACACACATGTAGTATGGTACAAATATCCCAGTGTATATAGGACATAGTCAGGAGCAGTCTTTGCCTCTAGTGCTGTTCCAGGCTTTGAAAGCTGTAGATTCTAACATCCTCATGACTAGAGGGTTGGTCCTCTCAGCCTATTTTCATAGGGAAATCTGAGCTTGCAGCCATGCAGCACACTCAGAGCCAGGTGTGTGCTCCCTGCCTTCCCCCCTGCCCCACACAGAGCTGTGGACTCACAAAGAGAAGTGGGCCAGCAGCAGAAACATAGGTGAGCTCATTTGATTTACCTGGTTTCTCCTGGGCAATGGATCACTCAACAGGCTTCAATCAGCAGAGAGAGCAGCTCGCAGGCATCCTCCAATGGCTCTCCATAGAGAGTTACCATCCCCTGGAGGGAGGGGCCAGGTACTGCTAGAGGCTGTCACTGCTTGCTGTGTGGGACAGCCCTGACAATGAAAAACAAGGTGGAAAAAAAGTCTGCTGGAGGCTGTATCCATCAGTTCACCTAGAAAAGCAACCAACTGCCCTGGAAGACAAGCACTGGGTGAGAGACAGACCTGTGAGAGCTGTGTGCCAGTGGGGAAACCCCAGCACAGGGTGCTCCCTCTACCACAGCAGCTCTCTTCCATTCTCATCCTCCTGCTCACTGGAGGCTTAGCTGCATCTCCTGCCCTGTGGCAGCAGCAGGATTTCCCAGGAGGAGCACCCCTGGCCAAAAGAACACAATGGATCGTTTCAGGATGATCTTCCAGTATTTCCAGTCCAACTCAGAGTCTGTCATGAACGGGATCTGTGGGCTGCTGGCCCTGGCAAGTGTAAAGATGTACACCAGCTTTGACTTCAGCTGCCCCTGCCTGCCCCAGTACAACATGGCATATGGCTTGGGGGTCATGTTCATACCCCCCATCATCCTCTTCCTGTGTGGCCTCATCCTCAACAGACAGTCCCTGGTGATGCTGGAGGAGTGGAGACGACCACAGGGACACAGGAAGAAGGACCTTGCTGTCATCAGGTGGGGTTTGCAGAGCACTGGCATCCCTCTTCTCACCTCCTGTTTAGCTGTCTTTCTCCATGGCTTTGATCCTCCTGGTAGATTAATTTTCTTGTATCTCATCTCCTAGACCTGTCCCCATGACCCTGGAGGGGCAGGGGTATGGTAAATGCATTCACATCCAGCACATAGTTGAGGCAGTCTCATTCCATCCCAGCTAAAGAGAGCAGGAGTGCCTCAACACCTGGGCTTATGCTGCCACCCTGGGAAACTGCATTGCTGCTGCCCTGTCATGCATTCACAGGGTGTCTCCTGGGTCTTCTATGTGCAAAAAGATGAGGCATTTGCTTTTAAATATGCAGAAGGTGTGCCATTTTCATCACAGTCATTCATTATTAAAAGGCTCGTGATCTCTCTCCCTTCACCTGATTTTTTTTCTAGTTTGTACTGGTGGAAGGATGAGGAGAATCATATTCCATCTGTTAGATGCAGTAACAGCTGTTTCATGCAGTGCACAGGTTGGCTCAGAGAGGGGCAAGAAAGACCGCAGTAAGAAGGGGATTTTCCAGCTTGAAACTGATGAGAACAAAAAGTGTGAATGTGAAAGACAAGGGAGAGCTGACAAAGATCTGTGCATGGGAAATACAAGGCTACAGTAAAGGCAATCACATGGTGAGGAGACAGTGCAGTGAGTGCAGACAGCACACAGAGCTCTGCCATGTGCCAGTGCAGGTTTCACTGAGAGGTAGAACCAATAATGACATCCCAGAGCAGAAGCTTCAGCTGGAGCAACACTGAGGGCAGCCCTGGGAATCAGCTCCCTGCATCTGGAAAGACTGCTTGACACAGGACAGCCTGCATCCCTCAGGGCTCTGGATGAGGAGAAAGCTCCCAGCATCAACCCACTCACCTCTCTCTCTGCTGCTCCAGGTACATGTGCTCCTCCATCCTGCAGCGAGCCATGGTTGCCCCTGTCGTCTGGATCATTGTCACCCTCCTGGATGGCAAATGCCTGATCTGCGCTTTCAGTGGTTCCGTGGATCCCGAGAAGTTTGTGGGCTTTGCCAATGTGAGCACAGTGCAGGTGCAGCAGCTGCTGGCCAAGGTACCCTGCAAGGATGAGGAGCTCATGAGGAACAGCACATCCCGTAAGGCAGTGTCCAGGTACCTGCGCTGCTGCTCCCAGGTGGGTCACTGCTGGCACAGCCTCTCGTGTTGGTGAGGTGACCACGCATGTGGCATCTGCTCCTGCTGTTCCTTGATTTGCCATCACTTCATTGTGGTCAGGCCAGGAGCAAGGATGCTCTGGGCTTCTTTCTGCCTCCAAATGTTGCTATCTTAAGTGATAATCTTAAGTCAGGTAGGGAAAAGGAAAGAAATGATGAATGGTTTATTAAAAGAATGAGCAGCTTCTAAACCCAGATAATAAAAAGATGTGTTCAGTGTCAGAAGATCTTTCTAACTGCTAAGCCTGCAGACAGGACCCACTGTTTTAAGGACAGTGTAAGATGAAAACAGCTTGCTCAGGGGCAACAGAACAGGGCACAACAGGGAGTGGAGCCCAAACTGACCTCAGCTCTTGGTATAGAAGTGCCTGGTCAGGCATCAGAACTGGTGGAAGATCATTGAAAACAAGCCCTTCCTCCTTATTAAAAGGAGCTGCCCATACTCTGGGCTGTCTTCATGCTGCTGTGTGGACTCCTGGGCCCTGGAATTAGTGAAGGTGGCAGATGAAGATCAGTGGAGATAAGGAAATGCCAGAGGAGAGCACTAAAGTCATCTTTCCCTGGGGCATGCCTGTGCTCATAGCAAATGCCTGCTTGCTCCAGGCAGTTTTGCAACCAGTTATCCTTACTGAATGATTCATGCACAGATAAATAGCCCCTATTCTCTGGAAGGAAATTATACCAACCCTCCGGATGCAGTATGAGGTGCTGGACTACAGGGACAGATCAAAGACAGGAGTCCAGATAAATCACATTTCCCCTGCAGCCACACAAACTCCTTGTCTCACTTATACAGGGAAAGAGCTTGTGCCTATCCTTGTGTCTGTGTTGCTCCTATTTCTCTGCTTCTTTCTTATCACACAGGCACTTGGCTGGAGCATTTTGTTGATCCTTATCATAGCAGCTTTCCTTGCCCGCTGGCTCAGACCTTGCTTCAACCAGGCCACCCTCCTGCAGGCACGTCACTGGAGCAACTACATTGACATGGAGCAAAAGATTTTTGAGGAAGCCTGCTGTGAGCACAGCCGGCTCTTTGCTCACAAATGCATCCTCCACTTCTTCGAAAGCATGCGGCAAGAGATCAAACTGCACAGCTTCAGCTTGCCTAGGGAGGGAGAGCAGGATGAAGGAGAGGAAGATCTTCTCCAGGGCATCACAGATCAGGACCAGGTGAACAAACTTCTGAAAACGTGGTACTATGAGAAACCTCCCCTGGATGTCAGCCAGGCACACCAGAGGCATCCCCTGGTGCGAGAGAGATCCCCTCTGCCCTGGGCAGACAACACCAGCACCCACTCCAAATTCCCCCTGCACACCAATGTCTAAAGGGGGCTTTGTCCTGCAGACACAGAAGGTTTGTCCTTGCCAAACCTCTGCACAAAGCAAAGACCAGCAGGCAGATGACAGTGCTGCTCATATCTTCCTCCAAAACTCCAACCCCAAAGGCTGCATTCCAGGGCATGCCTAGCAAAACCTCCAAAGTCAGCTAGTTCTGAGAGTCGAAGGGTCCCAGATACAGACACTGTTAATGACATTTCTCAGCCAAGAGCTCTGTAGGGTATTTTAGTCATATCAAAGAGTTTGCAGCTTCTTACAGCTGTGATAAAAATGTTCTGGCTTGAGGAAGGATTTAACTATGGCAGCAATATCTGGCTGCATACACAGACCATACACACACAGAGGTGTGAGAAGCTCCTGCCCATTCCAGTGAAACCTGTTTCAAAGCTTTATCAGAGCTGACACAGAAATTATTTAATTGGCTACTCTCTTAGTACCACACCAACATATTTACTCAAAAAGGCAAAATCACCTCCTATGTCTTCCCATCTGCTAACAGCTCTGGCTGCCCCCAGCCTAACTGCCAAACTGTTCTGCCTTCCTCTAACAACCCATCAACATGCATTTTAAAAATTAAATATGGCAACAAACTGGAATTCATAGAGCAGCATAATTAAAATTAATTAAATTAATAAATTAATTGAAGACACCTCCAAAAAGGATTAGGTTGGGTTGTATTTGCAGAAGGAACAGGAGATGGAGGCTTTGCAAAACAAAACCATAGGGCTATGCTGGGGTTTAGGTAGCTGCTGTAAGCACTGGTGCTAAGCCATGGAAAGGACACACTGACTCTGCCTGAGAAGTCTGAACATAGATTTTAAACACCCCACCCTGCTGGATTTGAGTACAAACTGACCTAACCTTGTGCCTTTAATGATAATTGCTTTCTCACCCGCCTTTTCCAGCCTCCATTGTATATGGTGCCAGTATGATGGTACTTCTGTCCAGCACTGCTGCCTGGATGCATTAAAGTCTTTGCTGCAAACTGACCCAGAACAGACATATCTATTCCTCCAGGCTGAACCTCACAGTGATGCCCATTATGTCTCTTGGAGGGAGAGGTGCAGCATGGAAGGGCTGGGAGGAGGTGGGGGTGAAGAAGAAATGTCTCCTTGGATGTGCATGGATAAGTGGGGCAAGCAGGTCTTCCAGAAGGAAATAAGAGGGTGGGATAGGGGCAGAGAAACTTGCCACCACATTGGGACTAAATCCAAAATGAGGGATCAAAATGAAAATGCCTATTAATGCCCAAAATTGACTTGTCAAGCTGCTGGCAGGTGGGTCACCTCCTCCCCAGGATGTTTGTATGCACAGGCCAGAGAATGAGGATGCACTGGGTAAAACACTGAGAGGCAAAATAACTCCATAGCCCAGCCATGGGCAGCTGCACCTCGTGGCCCACTGGAGCTCAATCAGGAGCTGCAGGGCACAGAGGGATGGGCTGCAAAGCTTTTCTTGTTTGCATAGCAAAATCAGATCTGGATGAATCCCTGAGCTCCCTTGGATATGCTTGGAGAGTGCACAGAGCCAGCTGTGGCCCATGCTGGTAGGGAAAAACACAGTGGTCTTCTCCTCAGGAGCTCTTTAGATCCAGGGAACTTCTGAGCTCTTACTTGAAGTCAGCATTGCACTTTGAATTGTGTCTCTGGTTTACTTTTATCATAAATGACAACACAAATCTGAGGCTGCAGCTCAGTTTGGATTCACCATTCCATACTAGTCAAATTGGGTATTTCCCTAACACACTCAGAGCTGAGGTCTGCAGCGCTATTTGCATGCTGCTTTCCATATTCTCAGGTTTTAAGTCATCCCATTGTGGCCACAAAATATGAAATGCAAAAAAGGGGAAGAGGAACAGATTTGTTATCTATACCAGGAGGGAGAAAACAGGAGGGTTTAAGGGTGCTGCCATAGATTTTGAAGATCTACAAAGGTTCACGTGCTGCTGGGAGAGTCTGGTCAGGTCATAGAGTAGCTCCAGTTGGCTGGGGCCATGGGTGCTCATTTCTCTCAGGCTCCCTGAGTCTCCTGCTGTGTTTCCTCTCCCTTGTGGAAAGTGATATCTGGCACCCTACGACAGGACAAGAGGCATTAGACACAAAATGCAGGAAATTCCTTCAATTTAAACAGAAGAAAATATTGATTTTGAGGGTGATGGAAAGGCTTGTCCAGAAAGTCTATGGCACCTCCATCTATGGAAATATTCACATCCTGATTGTATGTGAGCCTGAATGTGTTTTGTGCGGGGAGGGGTGGGTGGACCAAAAAATCTCCAGAAGTCTCTTCCCACCAGCTCTATTAAGAGTGTGTTCCCTCCTGTGGAAGTTGGGGCAGAGAAGGTCATTCACAAACTTTAGCAGCTCTTTGTCTCTTAGGGCTGTTGTGATGCCTGACCCGCAGATACACCCGGCATCCCTAGGGATCCTCACCTGCCAAGAGCCTGTGAATCAGCAGAGCTGACTGCAAAGACAACTTCCTCAGTCACTTCCCAAACTCTCCTGATGGGAATTATTGCTGCTTTCACATCCCTCCTTTCTATATCCTACACTGACTGGGACATGCAAAGCCCCCTCACCTCCACACCCTGCAGTCTGTCTTGGTGTGCAGGTGTAGGACTGGGTTCTGGGAGGGATTAGGGCATATACCATCTCTTTCAGGAAAGGTTTCCAGAGCACAAATAAGTTGGGATTTGGGAAGAATCATCAGTTCTGCCTTCCCTTGCAAGTCAGTTAGAGTGAACTTTCTGTTTGGAAGCTCATGATAACAAAGTCCTTCCTAACATGGAAATCAACATGGAAGGAAAGACCTAAGCATTGTCTTCCATGAGCTCTTTTTTGATTCCCACTGACCTATTGTTGGCTTCAGTGAGAACTGTAGTGCTGTACACGAAGCAGGCTCAGGCCCTTCACTAATGTTTAATAAAAGGCAGGGTTTTCCTGGAGATCAAAAACTCTCAGCTTTTTACAGGGCTGATTCATGCAGGCTTTGATGTGAACTGCCCTTCAAAAAGCTACTTGCCAGGTGAATAGAGAAGCCAGTCTGAGCTCTTAGCTAGCAGTACAATAGGCCTCATCTATATTCATGCAGCAAAATCTCTTTCCATTTGATGAGATCATGCAATTAACCTCTCCACAGCAAGCAGGGCTAAGACTGCTCAGGTATTACCCACACATTCTGTGCTCACCTCTGCGGTGGCATCTCAGGGTGAACTCAGCATAATCAACTGAGCCCTGGGTCTGGTGTAGGGCAGACTCAGAACCTGCAGTGCTGACAAATGGTCAAAACACCTGGTCTGGATTCCTACCTCTGTACTGACACACTGCAAAACCTTGGGGGAAAGTAACCCTCCTGTGTCTTCCTTGTGCCACCCACCTATGTACAGCTTCCCCTGGTGACATGTCCCACAGTCACCATTACAGTCGCACTGGTGCCCAGTCACATGTATCTTGATCCTCATATGAACAGTTCAGGTGGTGCCTGGACAGGAGTGACTGAGCCATTGCCACCATCTCTGTTACAGCCACTTGTAGTCCCAGTAATCCCCCATCTTTTGGCCAGCCTGAGGGAGCAACTGAGTGCACCAAGGCTGCTTTGTGAACTGGGAACTGAGATGCAGGAGCACACCATCAACACCATCAACTTCTTTTAGATTTGTGCTGTAGAAGCCAAGCCTGATCCTACTGTTACCTCTCCCTCCTCTGCTTTTCTTATTCTTTTCCCTTCCCTCTGCGGAATAAAGAAGATGCTGCTGAGGCAAGGCAGACACACGGAGGGGAGGGGGGAGCTCTGGAATCCAGTTTTTTCATGTGTGCCAGCACTGCAGAGGTGGAGTGTCCTGTTCAGTCCTGGGAGGAGCACCCACCCCCTGCATTTGCAAACAGGTTCACAGAGGCCAATCAGCCAACTCTGCCCACGGCACAAAGTGTTCTGAGGAGGACACAGCCATGGTAACAGCTGCACCCTCCAGCAAAGAGGACTGGTGGCTGGGAGGCTGCAGAAATGTGGATGTGGAGAAGAATGAAATCAGGCTTTGTAAACCAGAAACAACCCACATCCCAGATCCAAAGAAGAGCAGGAGGAAGAAAGCTCTAAACTTTTGTAGGCAGCAAAATCAGCAGAAAAAAAAAAATTAATTTTCTGCTTTAAATAGTGAGGTTGTAAGAGTGCATGAATGAAACAGTGAGCTGCACAGAAACTTGGTGATGCCATCTCTGAAGAGGAAATCTGAAAGAATGGGATAAACTGAGGCCACAGCTTGGACCCTAGTAAGACAAGGAATCAAGCAAAGATGGACAAGTTTCGGATGATCTTCCAGTTCTTCCAGTCCAACCAAGAGTCCTTCATGAATGGCATCTGTGGGATCATGGCCCTTGCCAGCACCCAGATGTACTCAGCCTTTGATTTCAACTGCCCCTGCCTGCCACACTACAACCTGGCCTATGGGCTGGGCATCCTCCTGGTGCCCCCCTTCATCTTGTTCCTGCTGGGTTTTGTGCTGAACAACAACATCTCCATGCTGGCAGAGGAGTGGAGGCGGCCGCAAGGCCAGCGGGGGAAGGACCCGGCCGTGCTGCGCTACATGTTCTGCTCCATGGCACAGCGGGCCATGATCGCCCCTGCGGTCTGGGTGTCGGTGACACTGCTGGATGGCAAGTGCTTCACCTGTGCCTTCTGCACCTCGGTGCCCGTGGAGAGCCTGGGCAATGCCAGCCACCCCCATCTCTCCCAGGGGGAGATACAGCAGGTCCTGGCCCGGATCCCCTGCAAGGAGATCTACAATGGGCAGCAGCTCATTGCCAATGAAGTGGCCATCAGGTACCTGCGCTGTATCTCACAGGTAAGAGGCACCATGACCGTGCTCTCACTGACAGCTTGGGGTTAGGCACTGCCAGCCTTAGCTCCTCCCTTTATAGAATCTCCTTGTTGAAATCAAATTGCAGCAGGAGAGATGGGTGATTTTGCAGGGATATAAGGTGTTCAGACTCAGCTCTCTGGAGTTATGCCTCCAGTGTGGTACAGAGGCTGTAGCTGTAGGGCATCCTGATAATTAGTCCCCCCTCCTGCCTGGGCAGGCCAGGGCTGCAGAACAGTGACAGCCAAACCATTAGCATGTATTTATTCAGAGCAAATTCAGAAGGGGCTGAGATGGATCAGTGGCTGGTAGGTTGTCACCCTCTCCAATCAGTTGCCCTTGCTTCTTATTACAACATGTGCAAGCAACGGGCCAATAACCATCTGTGCCACTTGTCTCTGCCGCTACATGGGAACAGCCAGTGTGTGTTTATTAACCATCCCAGGGAACCACAAATGAAGGTGCCACTAACCACTTGTCCTGTGCTTAATTCCTCTCAAGCCCTCTGCTCCTGGCCATGCAGGAGACAGGATAGTCTGAAACACCTGTCACTCATGCACTCCCATTTATAAGCAGCCCTTCTGCCTGACCTCCTTAGGGCAGGGAGGAGTTATTATTTCCTTTAAAAGAAATGGAGCCCCAGGAACTTTTCCAAAGACACAAAGCAGATTTTCCTGGGCAGACCGCAATTGGAAAGCATTGGGAGCTGATAAACAGGGTATCCCACATAGAACCTCCCCCCAGGTGCTCTTTTAGGGGGCTGCATTTCCAGGAGCATTCCACATGAGCTCTGGCAGTACAGCCCAGAGGCAGCTTGAGTTAAGACTGATGGTGAACAAGACAGACTGGTCCTGGCTCTGCCCTCATCTCACCCTTCCTGTCAGACCCCATTAATAGGGGAGCTTTCACTGCTGCTCACTCACAGTAGATGTTACTAAGTTCAACAGCTCGGAAAAAAGAATTAGACACTTCATAAAACAGGGAGTATCTGGGACAATGCTGCAAGTCAGAGGACACAGGCTATCCTAGACCTAGGTGAGGCACCATCATATCAGAGGCATGAACAAGGGCTGGGCACTGGATTCAGCCCTGGTGTTATTTATGGTCAGTGCCTGCTGAAGCTCCACAAGTAAGAGGTGCTGCCTATGTGGATGCACTGAACAAAATTCCAGTGCAAATGGTTCATAGGGCCTCCTTGTCCAGTTTTGCAGTGTAAACACAGACAAATGTCCAACAGCCCAAAGTGGAGTCAGGCTTGTTTGTGAACCAGGGGGATTCTGCTGGGCATGTGCTGTGCCTGCCTGTGACAGCTCTGGCTCCCCTTCATCCCTGCAGGCTCTGGGCTGGTGCTTTGTGCTGCTGATGACCACTCTGGCTTTCTTGGTCAGATCTCTTCGGCCCTGCTTCAGCCAGGCTGCCTTCCTGAAGAGCAGATACTGGTCCCACTACATCGACATCGAGCGCAAGCTGTTTGATGAGACCTGTGCAGAGCATGCCAGGAGCTTTGCCAAGGTCTGCATCCAGCAGTTCTTTGAGGGCATGAGCACAGACCTGGTGGCTGCTCGCTGCCACCTGCCCAGGAAAGCCCCTGCTGATGCAGGGGAAGCTGCTGAGAAGCTCTTGGGCATCACTGACCAGGGCACCATGAACATGGCCCTGAAGAGCTGGCACAGATGCAAGCCCGCACTGCACCTCCACCCACCTGCCCTCCCCACGGGAAATGGCTGGGCAGGAGAAGGACAGCCCCCCATGTACCCCTCTGCACCCCGAAGAGAGACAGCTGCCTACTACAGCTGGGTGTGAGGGCCCACAGAGCTGTGCAGAGGAGGAATCACATTTTTTGTGAGATGGACTGCAGAGAGGGCAGAAGCCAGGGCACAGGAAAGGGCCAGTGCTACAGCAGCTGCAGGGGAACAGGCACCCAACAGGCTCAGTGATGCCAGTGTGATCCCATCTGCTCTCACCTGCTCTCACATCCAGTCCTACAGCATCACTAGTTCAGGTAATGAGTTTTGTGCCACTAGGGACAATTTTTCAAGGCCCTGATGGACAAGCCCCAGGGATGCTGAAGGGTGCAATGTGGCAGCCAGATGTGTCATGTGTCCCACACCACTGAGCAGCAGGTTGGTGTTGTGGCAGTTGCCAAGACAGACACTACCAGATGTGCAAAACTTCCTCTCTTTCATGACATGCTCAGCATTGAGCAGTGTATGTAGGTTTAGGCAGTATTAAAAATTCCCTGGTGGGGAAACAAGGTGGGAGTGCCCCTTTCTCCTGACAAGTTGTGAAACCCTAAAAGATCACATTACCCCTCCACACTACATCCCCACAGACACACAGCTTCAAGCCAAGAAAAGCTTTAAAACAAATCTGACCAAAGCAATGAGCTAGTGAAGAAACATCCCATATCACACTACAGAAATAGTGTGGTTGCTGTTACAGGCACCATTAGAGGAGGATTCCACAGAGATGCTCCTTGAGGGAAGTGTCCAGACAAGGAGAGCAGCTAGCATTCAACAGCAAGGGGTGGAGAGGGGACCAGACTAACACCTTGCTACAAATCTGCCTCAGGATGATTTGTTCTTACAATTTTTCCTGTATCTCTCCCTGACACAAAAATTGTTGTTAAAAACCCACCTGGGTGTTTGTTTAAGGAGACAAATAAATAATTCAGGCTTACCATTCAAGCTCTGTGCTCAGACACCAGGATTTATAAAAGCTATTTACAAAAGCTGTTGGTGTTTCTTTACTTGGATGCAACAAAAAGGACTGGAAGAGCCTCCAGGCCAAGCCTGAGGTGCTGAGGCTGTGTGAGTTGAAGTGTTTTGCCAGTGCATGGCCTCCAGCAGCAGCCAGCCCTGGGCCTCAGAGGAGAAGTGGGGAAGTCACTGCCAATATTACACAGTATAAGGTGGCTGCCCACGTCCATAGAAACAGAGGATGACATGATGCAGGCCTTGAGGTGACCATTGAAATCACAGCCTGGAAGAGTGCTTCCCAGTGGCCCTGATTTGATTACAAATATGCAGAAGGCAAACCCCTATTGAGGGATAAGCTTTAGCCCTGCCATGTCCCTTCTGAGATGTTCATCCACTTGAAATTCTGCTGCGGTGTTCTTGTTCAAACAACTTATTATGGCTGGCCATAATAACTGAGGTGACTGTCATTTACATAAACCTTAATTATCAATGTGTAACTCCACAGAGGCTTTGGGGAGAAAAGAACAAAGGACCAAAAATGACGAGGAAATTCTCCTGGCTGCTGTGAGAGCATCTTAGCAAGCCCATAGTCAAGGGCAGGTTGAATCTGGCCACCTGCCAGGAGAAAGGAGCGTGACATGGCTTTGTCATTAATCTTCACACCCAAACTTTAATTAACGCACCTGCCCAGAAATTAATAGGCACAAAACCTGATCTACAAAGCAAAGGAGATTAAAAGATAAAGGCGGTTTCCACTCCTATTATTTGCAGCTCGGTGCCGTTCGTGGCTCACTGAGAAGCCGTGCTCAGAGTCCCCACGATGGCGAGCAGCACAGAGGGATGGCAGTCTCCACGGCACAGCCATTAAGGTACCAAAATAACTAGATGCATTTGCAATGAGAAGCATTTGGACTTTTAACTAAGATTTTTAGGATTAGAGCTTTTCCCCCATGCAGCAAATTCAGCAGTTGCAGAGTCTTCACAGATCAGGGAGGTTTTCCTCTCCTGGCTGGAATTTGGATGTTGCTCACTGCCTCTGGGAGAGCCTTCCCAAGGGAGCCCGGCAGAGACCCTGTGATTTCAGCCGGGCTGTGGTCCCGGTGCCGATCCCGGTTTGTGGCAGTGCCCTGAGCATGGAGCGAGCCCCAGGGGCCCCTCCAGGCCGGCAGGGAGCCAGCCGAGCTGTGGGACAGCCGAGGGATGCACTGCACCCAAACAACCAGGAGCTGCAAAAACCCGCCCGGGGACCCGCATCTGGGCTAGGGAGGAACACGGTCCAAAAATCCCACGGGCTGAGCTGCCAGCGCTGGGCTGAGCCAGCAGCACTGGGCTGAGCCTAGGTTTGCTCGGGGCAGAGGGGAACGTGGGTGTTGCTGAAGATTTGCCTGTGCTGAAGGCATTCTCTGGGGAGGGCTGAGTTTAACTGCAGAGACGAGACTGCAAGGAGGGTGGGGAAGGAGGATGGGGGCCTCCGGCCTCTGCAACAGGCTGGGCAGAGCTGGGCTGAGGGACAGATGGCGGAGAGGAGGGAGCAGAGAGAAAGTGAGGCACTCTCGGCCGCCTCACGGGCATGGCTCAAGCAGAGGAAGCAGCGAGCGGAAAAGCTGAGCCAGGCAGGAATGCACCGCACTCGCCAAAACGCAGGCTGTGCCCAGCCCTGCACACATGGCCCCCACCCTGCTGGGCCCCGGCCTGCTCAGTCCCGTGTGGGGGAAGAGGAACCTGGCACCCCACAGAGCTTGCCGTGCCCCAAACACCCACCCAAGTGGGCGCCGGCTCCATGTGCTAAAACAGAAATTTCTGCCCCTTCCGTGGGACCGTGAGCTTCTCCCGTGCTGTCCCTGCTTGCTGTGCTCCCACCAGCATGGCCGTGTGGCCTGGGGACTGTGGGGCTGCACCCAAGCCCCAGGCTGGGGGATCCCCCTTCCCCCTCTGCAGCCCTGCAAGCTGCCTCATCGCTGCCCTTCTCCAGACAAACTCCATCCCGGCCAGCCATTGCACATCTGCATCACGATGTGCTTTTTCCAGTGACTCAGCCGGGCACAGAGCCAAGCGCCTCTCTTTGCCCCACCCAGGAGCTCAGGGTTTGAGAACCTCCTTCCTCTTCCCAAAAGCCGTCAGAGAAGGGCACGTTTCAAACTGAAGTCTTTGCAAAGTGTTAAGGCTGTTTTCAAAAGCTTCCATTTTGCCCATCAGACCAGCCTTGGCTGCATCCCAACTCCTGCACAGCCCTGTGTGCTGATGGAAACCCCCCCACGACCAGAGCCTGAGCAAAAAAACACAGAAAGTACTGAGAAGGCTCCAGAACTGGTTTCACCAACTTTTTCAAGTAAGTGACTTATTTTTCTTGCTTTCATATATATTTTGGGGAAAGAAACAGAGGCTTTTAGAAACGTGGCTACTGTAAACAGCTTCTCTCCTCCCCTTGTACCCTACCCTCTCTCCCAGACCAAAACTACGGAGCAGAGGAAGAGTAATCTCTAAATGGCTAATACTTCTCTTTGCCAGCTGCTCAGATTTTTGCTTTGCCATTTTCCAGGCTGTAAGGAAGGTTACAGGGCTGTGTTTATCAGGGCTATTTGTGAGTAACTAACAACAGATGCTTGAACTGGAGCAAGTCTGTGGGTTTAGCATCTGGCTGCAAACGTGGAGCTCCACCAAGCATGGAGATGGAGGCCTGGCTCCCCGTCACGTGGTGGCAGTTTTCAGCAGGTCTGTCTCCTTTGCAGAGGGAGTTTTGCATATGGAAAACTGGGAAGCTGCAGGAATACATTAAGGGCTGTTTACATTCAAACTCAGCAATATTACAGTGTGACTTTAAAGGGGCTGCCATGGATTAGACACAGTAAAGAACAGAGACCAAATTTCTGCCCCCGTTTCTCACCTCTGCCCCAGGGAGAAAGGGAGAAAACCAGGATTTGTTGGGGCAGCAGATGAACTGAGGCAGAGTAGTGATTTAAAGCACAGTGTAAGAGCAAGCCTTGTGCAAAAGACCATAAGGATTAAAGTATATTTCTCTCTTCTGCCTGAGTCCCTACAGTTGAGGTGGCCCAGGGAAGACTTTGGAGCAGCCCTGTGGGCCATGGCTCCCAGGTAGCCCCAGATGTGTGCCAGTACTTCCAGCACTGTGCAAGCTGACAGAGATGGTTAGTTGGGTGCCCAGGTCCTTGCTGTCCCCATCAAACCCTGGTGGCAGCAGTTCCTCTGAGGCCAGTGAGTTTTGTCACAGAGGTGAGGGTTCCCAAAGCTTGCAAGGTGCTTGATGCTTCCTGAGGAGAAACCCTGTGGGGATGCAGCACTGATGGAAAATCAGCTAAAAAATTAATTTAATCCAGCTTGCAGATGGGATGGGGGAATGCAGAGTGTGGATCCATTCCCCAGTTATTTCCCTGCCTTTAAAAGAAATCAGTGCCTGCAGCCGTGTTGGTGGGTTAAACACAGGCAAAGGGCACCAAAGAGCATCTCTGGCACTGAGGCTGCAGGTTGAGGGGCTCAGTCTCAGGGCAGCAATTAACAGGCTGAGCTGGGACTCCTGGGCAGGCCAGGACAGGGAGTACAATCATGTCAATCAACTCCAGTATTGAAGATCATCCTGCCACACCTAATCCTAGCAAAAGCTCACACATAATTGCTGTCCCAGCTCTATGAGCATTTCGTGTTTGTATCCTGGGACATCAGGATAAGCTTTCCCATAAAGTAACTCCTCTTTCTGGTAGCAACAGCCCCCAAGCATCTCTTCATCCTTCTCAGCAAAGGCTGCTCCTGCCTGGGCCTCCTTATGCCACATTTCTGTTCTCCCAGATCTGCTGGGATGTCTCACAGTACCCCTTGCTGCCTTCCTCACATACCTGTATCTATTAATAAATATTAACTCATCAGTTCTAAAGAGAAGCAAAAGCCACACAGAGCACCTTCAAAGCAGCACAGCCCCAGCCATGTTCCACATGTAGCTGGGCTAGTGTGAGTCAGTGGCAGGGCTGGGACACATCCTAGTGCTAGTGTTCTGGTCCAGTTTTCCCAGTAACATGAAGTCCTCCTTCATTGCAGGTTTGGGAGATCATCAAGACTTTGCCAGTGATGCTAACAATAATTGCCTCTGTGGGAAGTGACTAAAACCAAACAGAAGGAAAGAGGACAAACATGCAATTGAGAGGGACAGAAAGAGATGTCTCACCTGTCATCTTTGCTGTAGTGAAGCTTTTGGAGGGCTGCCTGGGAAAGTAAAATGGCTGAGGTTTCACATATTGCTTAGGTGAAGTCCCTTTTCAGCCCCTTTTGAAGTACCCCTGGGATCAGGAAGCAGCTCCAGAGGCTGGGACAGTACGTGGGAGGAAGGGCCATCAGCGAAGGTGTCTTCCTCCTGGAACAGCTCCTTGCACAGGCCATTTCATTCCCCACTGGAGTGTTCCTCAGTGCTGGGGGCTGAGCCAGCACAGCCCCCACTGCAGCACACAGCTCTCAGCCCCCGGACGAGATGGCCGCCCTCATCGCTGAGAACTTCCGCTTCCTCTCCTTGTTCTTCAAGAGCAAAGACGTGATGATTTTCAATGGTTTGGTGGCCCTGGGCACGGTGGGGAGCGAGGAGCTCTTCTCAGTCGTCGCCTTCAACTGCCCCTGCTCCCCTGCCCGCAACTACATCTATGGGCTGGCTGCCATCGGTGTGCCGGCCCTGGCCCTCTTCCTCATTGGTGTCATGTGGAACAACCACACCTGGAACCTGGTGGCCGAGTGCCACAAGCGTGGCACCAAGAACTTCTCTGCTGCTGCCACCTTCCTCCTCTTCGGCTCCATCCTGGGCCGGGCATCCGTGGCACCCATCACTTGGTCGGTGATCTCTCTGCTGCGTGGGGAGGCTTACATCTGTGCCCTCAGCGAGTTTGTCAAGCCATCCTCCCTGGACAAGTTTCCGGCTGAGTACGGGGCCGAGGTGCTGGCCAAGTTCCCCTGCAGAGACGTCCCTGCAAACCTCACCAAGTCCAGGGATGAGGTGACACGGAGGCTGAGATACGAGTCCCAGGTAGGCACAGCAGGGAGAAAGCCACAGGGAGTGGGTGGCACCGCCTTGCCGTGTCCTAACGCAGCCTCTCTCTTCCCTCCCAGCTCTTCGGCTGGCTGCTCATCGGCATCGTTGCGGTCCTGGTTTTCCTCACCAAGTGCCTGAAGCACTGCTGCTCGCCGCTGAGCTACCGGCAGGAGGCCTACTGGGCCCAGTACCGCTCCAACGAGGACAAGCTCTTCCGACGCACGGCCGAGGTCCACTCCAGGATCCTGGCAGCCAAGAACGTGAAACAGTTCTTCGGCTTTGTGGCACTGGACAAGGAGGAGAAGGAGCTGGTGCAGGAGTTCCCGGTGGAGGGCGTGCAGCCGAGCCCCCAGTGGAATGCCATCACAGGTGTCTACATCTACCGAGAGAACAAGGGCTTCCCCCTCTACAGTCGCCTCCACAAATGGGCCAAAGGGGTGGAGGGGAACGGGCCAACCCCAGAAGGCCACGAACTGCTGTTTTTAGCTTCCTGAGACAGATGTGCACCCCACTTCCCCAGACTGCCTGTATAGGTGCTCAGCTGAGGGATGCACTGGGAATATTCCTCCCGGCAGGATGACTTCTCTCAGCAGGTAAACAGGAATCAACAGCCTCAAGGCAGAGACTGATAAACAATATCCCGAGCTGGGGAGCCCCTCCCTTGGAGACAACAGTCACACTGCTGTTCCCAGAGACAGAGGGGAGCAAAGAGCAGATGCTGGGCATGTCCCAGAGCACTTTACAGACTTTACAGGCTTCTTTTGCAGGCAAAAGAAGGAAGCAGTGGGTAAATTTCTGTCTTGGTTTGAAAGACAGGTGTCTACTAAGAAAAGAACAAGCCTGTCTTGAAACAGAAAATGTAACCCCCTCCCTCCAAATTATATAATTTTGAAATTAAGGAGCTCTCAGGCAAAGATATAGGAATAGGAATAGCAGTTCTTTACCAGAAAATTAAAATAGAAATACAGTATTACAAACAAAGAACAATCCCAAAACACTGACAGAGTCAGAATACAACCTAACACTCTGTCAGTCAGGGTGTTGGTAACAGTCCCATTAAATGGTGGCTGCAATCCTCCTGCAGTGACAGATGTGGTTCACTTGAAGCAGTGGTCCTGTAGAAGGGTGCAGTTTTCCTCTGAAGGTCCAGGGATGATGTGGAAAGGTCTGGTTTTCCTCTGGAAACCAGTGAAAAAGGCTTCTCTGATGTTCCAAATCTCAGATTTTATCTAGGTAGGAAATGCTTGGCTCCTCCCCCTGGCTGGAGCATCTCACAATGGGATGATGTAATTTTATCAGTCATACAGTGGGACTTAATGATGGATTGTGGAAGAGATAAAGAATACTGCCTCACCTGGTTTCAACAGATGGTGATAGAATACATACTTTAGGTTGCATCCTGCTTTGCAAGCCAAGACAATTCCTGGGCAAGGAGGATGCAATAGCATCTAGGATGGAATGGGTCAGTAACATAGCCACACTCCAAATAACAGAGACTAAAGCAGGAGGAATCACCAATATGCCTGGTATTCAGAAAGGCATTCTGTAATTACCAAGTTGAAATTTGGGTAAGAGACTAAACTGCCTTTGTTCTCACTAAAGTGCCTGGCAATTGCTAATGAACCCAAACGGTTGCCACCATGAGTCTATACACCCAAAGGAGGCAGCATCAGCAGAACAGCTTTGGGGCAAGGTAGAGAGGTGGAGATTGAGAGGAATCAGTACCCACAGCACTGTCTGCATCTCATTGCATTTCTCATCCAACCACTGGATGAGAGTCCTTTGTTTAGGTTACAAGCTACAGGAAGACCTCATCCAGAATTAGCTTTACATATATGTATATATAAACATACATATAGTGTATATACTATGTAACTGTAGTTAGTCAGTTGTATTTATGGAGCATCTTTCTCAGAGGGGAAGGGGATGAGAAAGCTGCCAGCCCAAAGAGCACATTGCATTCATCCATCTGCTGCACTGGGACTGCAGCCCTGGAGCAACAAGGGGACAGCAAGAACAGGATGGGAGAGCAGCCCTCTCCCTACCAATCTACCACTGCATTTTCTAAAACTTTCCACTGCCTTAATTGGCTCCTGGAGCAGAAGGTCTCTTTTAGGACTTGGCAATACTCTGGGAAAGCAAAACCAGAAAGGTGTAAAATTACTGTCCTCACCAAGACACTGTGTGACTATGGCTGCAAGGCTGCTCCTCTGGCATTGCACAGTCCCTTTTCTCCCAAGGGTCAATCCTGTGTACCCAATACTTTTTAAAGAGGTGGCACAACAGAGAAGTTTGTTCTTCCTATTTGAACTGTTTTGTTATAGGTACAACTTCCTCTTACACTGTGCCATTTACCAAAAAGCCTTAAGTTGTTAAAAAAAACAGCTCAAACCCTCAGAACTCAGAGGGGCTTACACACAAGGAAATTTTAAATACATTATTAAATGAGAGTTATTTTTCATTGCCTTCTACGTTTTTTTCAGGGGGGCATAAAAGGCATAATTTAACATTCTCTTTGAACTCAAGAACTGAGAACTTATTTTTTCTTTCTATTAAAGATTCAGATCCTCTCCTATCCAGACGATTCTAGAATGTTTTAAAGTATTACCACTTATTACAAGTTAGTAATATGGCTTTTTAGTTATTTTTGCAGTGAGAGCACAAATCTTGTAAATCAGGATACACAATTGCAGCAAAGGAGAGAAAATTATTTGAAAAGCTTTTGACAAGTATGGTGTCTCACAAGAAAGAGCTGCAGGCTATTCCCTCACATAAAGAGGCTGGAACACCACTGAATGGGCAAGGCATCCCAGGATCAGATTTGCTTTGCATTTGCATTTGTGGGAAGGCTTGGCTCTCAGCCTCACCATCAACTAATCCACAGAAATAATCAGATGGAAGTTAACTGAAATTGCATTAACTTCAGATGAAAGGAGTTCATTTGCATTTCTCACTGGCCCTCGAGTGCGAACATGCAGATGTGCACGCCACCCCCACACAGCCAGCAGACACAGGGTAACTTGCTGAAACAAAGCACAGTTCCTCTTACTTCCTTTACTTCCCTGGCCTTCCTCCTTGATAGTCCTAATGATTCCTTTGAACCACCTCCACTCTGGTTCCTTCTCTTCCCCGGAAACGGGCAAGACACGTAATGCTTGAGAATGGATTTTTATCCTAAGAATAAACCGTGAGCACAAATCATCTTTTGTTCTCTTTACATCCCCTCTCTCCTGCATTAAATCCACTCTCTTTTCATGTGGGATGGGCTAGGGGCCTGTCCAGCTTGTCTGTTTTCCCTCCCTATTGTTGGAGAGGCAATTTTGAGCGGACAGCTGTCAGTGAGGAGTGGAGCAAGACACTACACTCAGAAATTTGCAATTGCAGATTTGGTTTTTCTCCTCCCTACTGCCACTCTAAGCATGGTCCCCACTGAGACAGCCTCAGCAATATCCTGCTGTTCCTGTCACCCAGTGTCCCCCAGGGACAATGCTGAGGTGAGGAACATTAACCCACATGGTTTTACGCACAAGCACAAGCAGCCATCTTAGATTTCTCACTGAAATGCCAAGAGTGAAATTGAGCCACCTATCTTCCCAGCATGATGGATCACACAAGCTGTAAGCTCACACCCCCTGCTTTTCCTCCAAAGACCAGCAATAATCCAGGCTCCTCTAGTAGAGAATTACACACAGGTCTTTCTCTTTTCCTGCCTACTACAGACTATAATAGCCCCAGCAGTGAAGAAGAAACAATACCTCTGAGGGATCTTGGTTTCTATTGCAACGCTTATTTACATGTTCTATTATGCAACTAATTAAACCAAGAGAAAGAGCCACCATCATTGAAGTGTTCTTTAAAAAAAGCAGCAGTTGCTACTGGATGTTGCAATCAGCTGCCTCCACTACAAGACCATTAAGCAAACTGAGCACAGCACCTTGCTCTTCCTGAGGGCAAGAAGTGAAATGACTTGTTTCTGGAACCCAAAGGACTTGGGAATGAAATAAATGCTGAATCATCCAGCCTTGCCAACACTGGGCATTCACAAAGGCAGAAGAACTGGTTCCTGCAGATATCTGTTTTGAGTTTAGAGTACCTCCAATGAGTAAGACTCTTCAAGTTTGGTATTTCAAAGCTGGGCATCTACTTGCTAGGGTCTACAATGGATAATCACATCTATTTGCATACCCTGTTTTCCCCTTGCCTCGAGTTCTTCCTCTGTAAAACATGTGGCTTATTGTATACACATCCCAGTGGAAATTAGAGGAATACAGGATAAGGATATGGACCATAAGGCACCCACATCAGTGACAACTTTTTTTAAGTACCCAAAATACCTGGCTTTTTCTCAGCAGTAGTTTGGGATAACTTTTTTCAGCACAGAAAAAACACTTTTTTTCTTTGACTTCAGTGATTTCTCTTAAGAGACAATGACTAATGAAAATCACTATTTTTTCTGTCATCAAAGCAACTTGTTACAACAGATGGTTGCCCAGAGAGCTTGTGAAGTCTCCATTCTTGGGGAAATCAAAACCAAACTGGGAGTGCACCTGAGCTACCTAGTCTTGCTGACTCCTGCTTTGAGCAGGAGCTTGAAGATTATCAAGAAGAGGTTCCTTCAACTATGCCACAATCCAGTGCTGCTCTGCCAATTTCTAGAGCACAAAGGCACCTGAGATAAATCTTTTGAAGTGTTAATTCATCCAAAATACAAGAATCTTCTCGGCCATCTTAAAACTGAGAAAAATAAATTTATAAGATATTGCTGTACTTAAAAGCAGCGTTTCCCAGGAAAGTAAAAGTTACAGCTGATGCTTCTTTTGAGTATAAAACAGTCTATATTTAAAAACACTTCAACAGACCAGCATTATTTGTAACATCTGGACAAAGTTGCAAACATTTATCAAACTTTTCATTTGATTGTTTGTTCATTCCAAGCTGGTTTGGTCACAGACCAATATTCTCCAGAAACTCACTGTCCATGGACAGTCACAGTAGAACTCCACACATGAAAAGCCAAGTCTCTCTGCTTTCATTTGCACCACACTTAGGTGTCAGCAAGGGAACTCTTGGTCTCCACATACTCAAGTGCTGCTCTTTTAACAGCCAGGACACTTTCTGCTGTACCAAATTTCTTCTCATAATCCAGGTAGCGTTTGAAGAAGAATTTCATCTTCTTTGGTGCCAAGCTTAGGTGTATGACCCTCTCAAAGATATCTCTGCAAGAAACCAAAGTGATTCAAATCACTGTATTTTTGACAGCACTCAATACAGGCCCTGTCTTCTAACAAAGAGCAGAAAGCCCAGGGAAACATTCAGGGGAAATTGTTGTGAAGTGCTGGTTCCTGAAGAAAGAGATTCCTGACAAGTGGCCAAGATCTCTAAGTAGAAGCCTTCTACTTGCTTGCAGAAGGCTAAGGCTGCTGGTCAACTTAAACAAAGATCCAGACACTGCACTGGACCCTGCATTCATTAAGTGTATGTGGAAAATTACTTTCTTTTGTCCCCTCTCAGGAAAAAAAATGGAAAAAATATGTTTTTCCATTTTGACGTTGCAAGATACAAAGATTGATTATTCAAAATTGATCTCACCCTTCAGATACAAGGGAATCCCTGCAGAGGCAGGTGAAGCTCAGAGCAAGGCCTCTAGTTTCTGTCATGCAGGCCACAACTTACAAATCAGACCCCATCTGCCCTGAGGAATTCAGTCCCAGCAGGGATAAGCACTTCCACACACCCCAGTTTTGTGGAAAAAAGAAAAAAATCCCTTTTGCTGTGCTGTGAGAAGCCCTATACAACCTCACACTGCAGGGTACCTCTGCTCTTTTCAAGTGTGCTCTGCCCTTTCCCAGCCTGCTGCACTACTCACCGTACTTCCTTCTGGCTGCCATGCTTGATCATGATGTCCATGTAGATGGACCAAACGTCTGTCCGCTTGGGATAGCTGCTGAGGGTGCTCTCAAAGAGGGCCTTGGCATGTTCTGTGTCCCCAGAATGGAACTCCAGCTGTGCAAACCTTGAAATGACATCCACATCTGGAAAAAGTAATGACATGTTAGGGTATCACAATTCTCTTCCACACAATCAAACATGAGTGAGAATTACACAGAACATAGGCAGGCACAGAAACCACACCATCTCTACCCAGAGACAAAAGGCTCTGTCAATAAAGAGGTTCTGGACTAAGGTGGGATCAAAGTGGGAGACAGAAGGGTCACAGTTAACTTCCCATCTCATCTCTCTGTGGGGGAGAGAGGTTTATTTTTATATTCATAATGTATCATACAGCACCCATGGGCATCCCCAGAAACCTGGGCTTAGACCAAGTGAACTTTTCTAGAGGGCTGTAAAATTCAAAGCTGCCTTTGCTTTGGGTGCTTTGTTTTTGTGCATCACATCAAAGTCTATTTGGTGCCTTTAGCAGAGGTGCATTAGCAGTGACATCCAGCTTGAAAGGTTCCCTTCCCTGAGAGCCAGCTGGTTGCACTTTTCACTTATTACAATGCTGCCACAGGCAGAGATATCAGACAGCAGCCCACCCCTGTCTATGTTAAGGTCCACAAAAAGGCTGGGGCAGAGAGAGCTTACGTTCTTTGGTGGGCAGAGCCTTGAGAGCACGCTCCAGAAGCCTGTGTGTAGCCTCAGCCTGGCCTTGCTTCAGGAGGAAAGAGGCATATTTCAGCCACACAGATTTCTCCTGACGAAAACGCTTCAGCATTGTTTGGTACAATTCTTCTGCTTGCTGGAAGGACAGAGTTGGGTTAGGTCACACATTTGTAATAAAGCCTTGTAAAGAGTCTTATTCTTAGGCTGGGTATCTCTGAACACTTAAGACATAAAAGCATCAATGCATCCTTGCCCACTGTCAATGATAACCATTAATTCCAGTCAAGAACAGGACAGCCCCAACATCTGACAGCTGGAAGCTTACACAGCCAGCATTTGCAGTTTACTGGCATGCCTGAATGGGGTTTGTGCCAGGGATCTGCTTGCACTCTTACCTTGTACTTCTCAGAACTGGCATAGATGTCACACAGGTGCTGGAAGACTTTCAGAGGTTCATTGTATTGAACTGCTCTCTCAAAGACCTTCATCAGTGTCTCCTCGGTACCATACATGTTCTCCAAGTTCAGCAGAGCTACCCAGACATTCAGCTTCTCCTGTTCTTCCCTTAAAGCAGATGTGAAAAAGAATATTCAGCCTTTTGCCAGTCTTCACTTTTTGCAAACTACCCTACACAGACTCACTGACTTGTAGCAGGCCTCCAGGACAAGAAAAAGGACATACTGCTCCCTGAAACACCAGTTTTGAAACAGAGCACAGCAGTTGATTCACACTAGTTTTTTATCATTGTTGTTTGTAATTAAAAACCAGAAGGTTGAGTTAAGAAAGCACAATATACTTAACCATGCAGTAGAAATTATTTAAGGTACAGCCCTACTCCAACAGGAGTGCCACCGTTTGTTTCATGTTTTGATTCAAGGACATCACTAACAGCATTATGTTGTTCCAAACACTTCTGACTGCCCAGGAGAGTGTCTGTGACACCTTCAGGAATTCCTAACCTCATGACCTGCAGCAGGTTAGCTGTGGGCCAGTGGTGCTGACTCAGGCTAGACATTCAAAGGGCCAGCTGACAGTGACCACCATTTAATCCTGAGCTCACTGAAACACTGTCACTCCACACACACAGACTCAAACTGATACTACCAGTGTTCTTCCACCACAGATAGCCCGTCATGGTTTATTCCTTGGGGCAAAGAAAAGCAGAGCTCCAGTATTACCTGAAACTGATTGTTTTAAGTGCTCTCTCTGCCACAGCTCTGGCCTTCTCAATCTCTGTAGCCTGGAGGTGGAAAGCCATGTACTGCAGCCAGAGGATGGAGCTGTTGGGACTGCCCAGCACCAGGCGGTCAAAGTCATCTGCTGACTGGGGCTGCCGACTCAGGTCCATCAGAGCTGCCTCTACTTTGCAAAGCTCCTTCTCCTTCTTCTGCTTCTCCAGCTCCTTCTCCTTCTTTGTTCGTTTCTTTAGCTGAAAGAGCAAAACAGGAGGACTGAGGAAGGGCAGGCACTTCATGGGGGAATAGGCAGGTCCAGCTAATGCACAGCCAGACCTCAGTATGTCCAAGGCTAAGGCATTTCCACAGGAAGAAATGAGGCCAACTGTTCAAAAGAGGATAAAAATTACATACATACACCCCTCACCCCTTCTTACACAGCTCACCCCTCAAAAAGAGCAGCAGTACATGATACCCTGGTTTTTTTTAATTAAATACATTGAGGGACCAAATATTTTGCTAGTCTGGCACCCCAGCTGCAGGATTCACACTTTGCCCTTCCCTCTCATTCTTCCACCTTTACCCTCCAGGCCAGTACTTGCCACCATCCTCCTTCACTCTGTAAAAATCTGACACAATTTCTCCCTGTGTACAACTGGGGCATGTTGCTGGATCACTAGTGTGACTCAGGTCTAAATTTGGAACCCACAGTGCCATAGTTCTCTGCCTTGTTACCTTGGGCAATAAAGCACCAGCCATATGCATTGCCTTTACAGAGGTGAGTTTTGAGGGACAAGGGAAATCCTGAAGAGCAAACATGAAACTAGTTCATTAACTTGTTTCTGATATTACTGAATTGCTCCAACTAGAAAACCCTTCTAAAGGTTATAGCATAAAAGAGGATTGTTTTTTGGTGCTTTTTGGTGTTTTGCTAAATAAGAGAACTGTAACTTGAAAGATTTTTTATCTCCAGGTTTTTCTGTAAATTTACAACACTCAGGAAAGTAAAAAATAGAGCTGACATTAAAAGTTTTGTGTTCATGGAAACATTAGACTCTAAATACTTATTCTTTAACATGTCAACATGTTCTGTGTCAGCTGCCAAAGATATTCCCTTGGGTTTAAAGGCTTTGCTACAGGGCATACAGACATGCAAATACCGAAACATCACATTACAGCCATTGTGTGGTGCCTCCTGTGCAGACAACACAATTACACAGTACCTTGGACTGCATGTCCTCCTCCTCCTCACTCTCTGAGCTCTCATCCTTCTGATCCAGCACAGGTGCATCCATTGCATTGTCTTCATCCCAGGTAAAGCCCATGGAAACTTGCAGCCTGGGAGCTTCACCAGGCTTCAGTAGCTGATCAGAGGAAGACAGAAAATGCCCTGGGTTTTAATTTTAAGTTTTCAAACTGAGATCAGACAATTGCTCTTTGCTTGTGGCATCTCTCTATTCAGCACTGTTTAATTCTTGTACTTGCAAACAGCCCATCAGCAAAAATATCAACTCTGTGACCAGCTTTGCTGTAATTTAAACTCCATCCACCTCAAGCCATTTTCAGATGACACAAACACCAGCCTGTGTCAATCCTATCTGCAGAATAACACTTATTGTCTTAAAGTCAAACTGACACATATCAACAGGGTTAGAAGGACCTTTCAGGCTCAGGTTCTCCTCCAAACTTCTCACCTTAGACTTCTTTTTAGCTGCCTCTTCCTCCTGGTCATCCTCTTCCTCCTCACGGTAATACACCTCAATTCCACTGTCATTTTCATCTGCTGGGCAGATCTTCCTCTTCTTTGGCTTTGCCTCCTGCAACAAGTAGAAATTAATGGATGGTGGAAGGCAA
The DNA here is from genome assembly GCF_903797595.1 of Erithacus rubecula. Taxonomy (NCBI): domain Eukaryota; kingdom Metazoa; phylum Chordata; class Aves; order Passeriformes; family Muscicapidae; genus Erithacus; species Erithacus rubecula. The sequence goes on along the minus strand of NC_136660.1, from coordinate 23,142,102 downwards.
GAACTGTGATAATCTTAAAGGCAATTCTGATCCCAAAGTAAAGAGCCTGGCAGCAGAGGGAGGACAGTGCCCTGGCACAGCATCCCCCACTACTCTCTCCACCAACAGAGAGAGTGGAGAAAAAACCCACACTCACCTACAGAAGGTACAAAGACCAAAGGGACAGGAAACACAATTGGGCTGTTACCTCAGTTAGCTCTCACCCAAAAGGAGTAGCTTTTGATCTTTGTAATCTTCAATGCAATTTAATCTTTTTTTTCCTAGTCTCAGCCTCATCCTTCTGAGATGAGACTGGAGTCTTCCCAGTCACGTCAGTATTTGAACCAACAAAGTCCTTTAGCATATCCTTTAGCAATCACACCCATACCTGATGATTTTCATTGTTTCCTCCTCTCCTTTTTTTCTTCAGCTTAGGCTCTTCTCTTTTTTCCTCATTATCTGCCTCTCTTTTCTCTTCTTCTGCTCCATATTGTGGTAGGCCTAGGGATTCAGGCAAGACACTTGGCATCCCAGTGTCCTCAGGCAGGAGAGAGAGCTCAATATGCTTTTCTTTTCTATTTACCCTGTTGTGCATCACCAGGAGTAGCAGAACAGAAGAATAAGAAAAAAATCAGAGAATTTACAACAACTGCAAGGACTTGAACTTCTTTCAAACCTTCCTGACTTTTATCCTCCCTTGTTTCCATCCTCTCCTCTCTTCTTATTCACAGTCCATTTTAAAGAACATTGGACCTACCCAAGTACTTTGGCAGTGAGCAGTTTTCCTTCAGGCAGGTACTTTTCATATAAGGAGTGTTTCTGTACAAAGTATGGGGAAACATTCTGGAACAGGATCCGGCCCAGGAGAGAAGTGGACAATCTGAAAAGAAAAAGAAAACCGAAAATAAGTAGTACAGAAGGAGGAAAGAACAATAAAGTGTATTTGTGGCACCACCAGTTCTATAAAGTGTCTCACTAAATTTCCCTACTTTAATTTCACACACTCAAGACGGGATCCGTGATATCTTGATTCCCAAGACTAAATTTATTTTTCGACCTCACGTTATGGCAGAGACCATCCCCAAACAAGATTCCACAATCATATACTCAAAATAAATTTTCCAAGACACATCACTTGCCAGAATAATTTTCTCAGGCTACTCACCCAAAGAATACACCTGATGGAGTGATTGATTTGACATAACCTCTCACTAGCTGGCCTTTTTTAACATCCTTAATGCTTGTTATTTCAATATCCTCCACTTTACTGTTTATCTTTGGATTTAACCTAAAAGAAAAGAGAAGTTAGAAGTTAAAGCACTCATCTGAATAATTCACATTCTGCTTTGGATAGCAGAAAATAGACTAATATTAACAACAGCTAGTACTCTCTGGAAAACATACAGGACCAGAGACACCCTTCAGTTTATTGAAATGCACTAATGGACTACCTGAATCTCTGCCAAGATCTACACAGCACTAGATCTACACATGCTGCTGCAAAGAAAGCCAAACCCATCAGCCTGCCTTTCTCTGAAACTAAGAAATTGAGGAGAGTAAAATGCTGTCTGGAATTTTGCACAGCATTTGCTTGGTGTTTTCCCCACTTATTTCTAAGATACTTAATTCCATGCTTTTGTTCCATAAGGAAGACAAAGCAAGAGGCTCAGTTTTAAGAAATATTTAGGGCTAATTCTATTATTTAATTAAAACTGTTAAAATGCAGCTGAACATTGAAACATAACATGTTTGTATTGCAAATTCAGTGGCAGAACTTTCTTCCCAAATAAGCAAACAAAAAAGATAAGGCAGGCCTAGAAACTATGACAAACAGAAATTAAATCTGAACTTGAGCAGCTTTATGTTAAGTGTCAGACCCTTCAATGTTTGCTGATACACAGGAAAAAAATCTTTCTGAAACAGGAACAAGTATCACTCCTTACAAAAATGCATTCCTTATTCTTTTAACACTTCTCACTGATCTTCCCAAACAAACAACAACTGTATTTCATAAACATTTTTTTCATTAGTAGGAGATCAACAGACTAGAGGGATGACACATACCTGGATTGCCGGAGAGATAACTGGATTTTACCATTCTCATTGGAGAGGATGTAACACCTGCATGGCAGAGCATGGGGAGAAACAGAAAGCTTTTTTACATGCTAAAAAAGCCACAGGTAGAAAATAAATATTTGCACTAGCAGAAAAAGGAAGAAAGCACTCTGTTCCTTGGAGCACTTTCTGTCTGATACAAACCAGCATGACACAATAGCTCATAAAACTAGATAAAGGACTTTTGAAACATGTCTACTTGATTTATTCAGTCTCTACTGCCAGTACAAAAAATTAAACATTGTTACACCTGAAACCACTTGGCCTGTTGCACTCTCAAACATTCACAACAAGTATGTGAAGCAGGGAAATGCAATTGCTTATGCATTACAAATGTAAAAACAACTCAATTGCCAAACAGCCCACAGAACCACTGCAGAGCTGAGACACCTGGCAACCTTCAGCCCCATCAGCACCTCAGAGCAGTTACTCTAAAAAAGACAGCCCATGAAGACAGCTGAAAAGAGGCATCTTCATAAATGGAAAATACAAGACTTTCACCCAAACATATATAAGGGAAGTCAGCATCACTTCTTAGCTACAGACCAACCTTCTAGTCTAGCACTACCTCAAGGCAGTGAAAAGCCTGTCACCAAATGAGGATATTTCTAAGCCTTGTAGCTTGAATGAGTAAGGAAGGCAATTACTGACCTGACAATCTTGCCAACTTTGAAGTTCCCCAGAGGATCATCTGTGTAAGTATCACTCAGGTGAAAGATGCTGACTTTGCCAGTCTTCCCTCCTGGCAGTGCAAGGGTCAAGCCAGTGTATGGAGTCACCTTTACTACCATGCCTACAGCAATGGTACCCTGCTCCAGTGACTGAATTCCTGGAAAAGGTGAAGGAGGAAAAGGGCTTCATAACACTTGAAAATATGAAGCAACAGAGGTTAGTAAGATAGTGTAGCTGATTTTAGTTGTCTAGTCACATATCGAACCCACAAACTTTTGGTAAGGTGAAGTCTATGCAATCTCTGTTCACAGCCATGTTTCCAAGATCCAGAGTAACTGACAAATGTTGATAAATGTACCACCTCATGTCTGAGATTAGAAGGAAATATGTTCAGAAAGGCTCAGAGAAGGGCTTAGTCTGCAACACTAGGAAAGTGATTCTTTATTCTAGAGGTCTGACCTTGCTTGTCTTAGATGCTGCTACATTCCAGGTCAGGGTCCCAGGAGTTAGCTCTGTTCTACAGGGAGGTACAGCTTGACTGGAGTGTAACATCTTTACCTGAGGTGTCAGTGCAGGCCTAACTCTGAGTAAAGCACCACATGTGGTGGGGTCCTGCTGTTAAGGCTCCACAATACCTGTGAGTGACAAGCAGAGGTTTGTTCCAGTGGTATCTGTTCCAGTCACTGTAGCTGATATTGCCTGGCCATTTTTAAAAGTCTTTTCTGGATGTTTTAAGACCTGAAATAAAAGACACGTTTACACTTATTTCCAGAAAAGGAGCTTTGCACAATTCTGACTGGTGTTTCTCCTATGAACCTTTACACTTTGTATAAACATCTTTGATGTGGAGTTGACTGATAGCTCAGCACTGCTTCAAATGGCTCTGCTATCCTGAGCCAAACTAGCTACAGGCACAGTAGCTAGTTAGCAAGGGGCAGCAATGCCTGAAGGGCAGAGCACTGGGTTATGAGTTCACATGGATGTCAGAATTGTCTGCAGTCATTACTTGTGGCCAAGCATATTGAAAAAAAGTCTGTGTAGCTCACAGTCACAGCCTCTTACCTTGGTGTTCAGAGACAGCAGCAGGTGGGGAACTCTTCCTCGAATGTCGGGGCCGACTTCTACCTCCAGCCAATTTTTGAGCACGTTATACTAAAAGGACACCAAATAACCAGAGAAGACAGTATGACACCTTGGGGAAAAAAAAAAATCTTCTCTGGCAGAAATTTTTCACTAGTTTTTAAGGCTAAAAAGAACTAGTCCAGTCTTGGCCTCTGCACCAAGCAAAAATCGTGTTTGAATTCTGTTCTTACAAGCATAACACTGCTGTGGTTCACAGGCAAGTGCACACAGGGATCAGCAGTGAGTGTACTTTGTGCTGGTGGCACACTCAAAGGCCATTGCACTAGGGACTGCTGGCACAAACTGGCATGTCAAAGAGGACAAGTCAGCCTGACTCCATCAAGAGTTTCCTCTACTTTCCCCTAAGACACTGCAGTTGCCATGGGCCACTCTGACAGTTAATGAAGACCATAGTCTTCAGTATTTAGGTCTGAGCTAAGGCCCCCCAAGGTCATGCTCACTTGCAGCCTCCCTCAACACACTTCCTAAGAAGACTCTGACCTCACCTTCTTAACAAAACAGATGACTGTCTGCCCAACACTGTAGAGTTCCCTGAGGGAACTTTCTTCTTTAAGGTTCAGCATTGCTGTGAATTCCCCTTCTTTTTCACTGTTTGGAAAAAAAGAAAGAGGACATCAGTAAAACAGTTTTGTCCTAATGATGAAGATGGAAATTAGAAACCCAGGGGAATGTGGTGAGCTAGTACTACTGTGACAATGTCTTTCACCCCTCCCAGCTGCATTTTTTCTGCCAGGAATTAATTCTTCCCTGATCATAAGAACAAAAAGCACATTCAAAGGAAATCATGTGCTAAGAGAACACTGTGATATTTATCACAGCTACAGGACCCAAGTCAGTGTGAAAGAGTAAGAGGCCTTGCCTTACTGCATACATGAGGTCCTTGCTCATGGCCAGCTCCTTGATGAATCAGAGGTACAAGGGATGGGACATCCAAGGATACAAGGTCTGTAAAGCATGTGCAGACAGCACAGAGGCCAACACTTACCTTGGTCGAATGCTGAGCTCTGGAATGGATTGTTTGAAGTGTGGATGGGTGATTGGCAGGCACCTAAAAAAAGAGGAAAAGGATCCAAGTTTCTCATGATCTCCCCAGGCCCAGTCATCCACATGTAATGCCTCTGCACTGACAAAAAAAAAACAGGTGCAAGCCCCCTAAAACTACCAGAGCCAGTTCTTCCTATTACTATTTCAGTAGCAATTTAGGTAACCAAAATTTAGGTAACCTCAGCAAATTTAGTCCCTGAGGCCTGTATTTAGGGCTTCCACTGGATCTTAAGATTAGACATCTTTTTTTCTTGCAATCTATACTCAAGATCAATACAGTGACACAGGTAGAAAGTTAGTTTACTGAAAGCTGCATCTGGGATAGAATGTAACAGCAGATTTCCTCAGGCCTCAACTACTCCAGCAAAGGCAGCTGTAACAGCATCTGTTGACAGAGGGCCTAGATAACCTGAATTGTAACACTAACTGTTTCATCCTTTGCATCCCTCCAGAAGCAATACCATGTACATGTCTTCCCACCTGTGAGTATTCACATCTCTGCCTCCAATGATTCGAGCAGTCACTTTCTGTCCAGTTTTCAGAGTAGAAGTTGGAAAAGAGCCTATGGGCACTTCATCCAGAATCCGGGATGCATGGATTGAACCTGTCAGCTTGTCATCAATAGCAACAGTGACGTGGGTGGGTTTGACAGATTTAACAGTTCCAGTAACCAGCTTCCCCAGGGACAGTGAGTGTTTCAGAGCAGGGAGCATCTCCTCTACTGCTGTCTCTGACTCGTTCCGCACCCTTACAAACACATTCTTCTTGGCTGGGCCTTGTACTGCTAGCAGGACGCCGTGGTGGTTCCTCTTCACAGCTTTGAGGGTGACAGAGATGGTGTGTCCCACGCTCAGCTTCTCCGAGTCGAAGCGGAAGGTGTCGTTGAAGTGGCAGGCGATGGGGACAGCTGCCAGCTGGGCTGTTTGCAGCAGGGACACGATGGCAAAGTGCTCTGTGATGTGCTGCACCACCGCTGAGTGCTGCGAGCTCTCCCGGAGCCGCTAGAATGGACAGACAGAGTCACTTCTCATGCTGAGAGTCTGATTCCTTCCACTCTACCTCCCACAGTTCTAAAAGAGGAAACAGCCCCCCTGAAATTTACTCATCACCTACAGTTTGCCAGACAAGCAGAAACACACAAAGCCAAGAACTGAACGCATACTCACTCGGCTGGGTCTTTCCTTTAGCAGCTCTTCCCGAAGAGAAACATGCACCTCAGATTTGAGGGCATCCACATGAAGAACCAACACCTTCCTTTTCTCACCACAAGCAATATTTTTGCCTACAAATGAGAACAAGGAGATTATGTCCTGATGACAATGAAGAATTCTGAGCAATTATGATAGTGATACATGACAAATAGGAAAGGTTTAATTCATGAAGACCAAAGACTGTTTAATTATTATTGTATCTGAACCCAAATTAGTACCAAACGTTCAATAAATCTATTTAAGATTCTTCCAACATTACTGGCAACGAGGAAAAAAAACAGAGCTTTGGATTTGGAAAAAGTCTGATTCTTCTTGGAAAAACTAAGTTGAATTTATGAAGACACAGCTCTTAAATAATGAAGATAAGGCTGACTGAAAATGAGGTCAAGATAATACAGGTTTTGAAAAAGATCTTCCTAACATTAGCACAAAACTATCATCAGTCTATCTGTTGCTAAGAAAAAAAAAAAAAGAAACTCTTCTGACACAGAAGTGCTGGGGTTATTACTTCTGCTGAAGTTAGAGGTTTATCTTGTTTTCACTGGTTTATTCATTACTTCAGCAAGTATATGTTTGTTTTTGCACTATATGACACCTGTCTTTAATTTTTTAATTGCGTTCCTATTTTAACATCATTGATTTTTCAAGAAAAATTGACAGCAATTTCAGATATATATTCCTTGGAGTATGCTCTTCCTAAAGGAAGAAGAAAAAAAACAAGAAAGGTGGAGCTTGTATTCATACTTGTCTATATACAACATGGTTCAACTAAGGATCTCTGAGCACAAACTAGAAGCCCAAAATATGAGACAAGATTAACAGAGGCACAGAGATGTTTATATCATATTTTCTAAATCACACAAATGGACCAGCAAGACATTGGGAAACTTAGCTACCCTTCAAGGCCATCCCTACTCTGATCAGACTTCTCCTTAATAGTTCCTCATCAGCAGAATCCATTTTGGGAGGGGTTTCAAAGTACAAGACTGAAAACCAACAGAAGCAAAGGAAAGGCCTCACCTCCCAAATGGTAGCGGGTGGCAGTTACAGTCCAGCCTGAGGCAGAGCAGCCACTGAACAGTGCTGAGCCATCCTCCCTCACACCCTGCACCACCACATGCACCCTCTTCCCAGGCACCAACTCACAAATGCTGGGCTCTCCTAAAGAAAGGGAAGAAAAAGCAGGAAATCAGTTTTACTTATGCAGTTTCTTCATAAAACAAACACAAGCTTTTGCATTTACTCAGTGGTACATGAAGCATTAATCTGCCTTCATAAGGGAAAACAAAGCCTAGGCTCCTGAATTTGTAGAAATACAAAGTAAATTCTAAGAGTTAATCAAAGAAACCTTTCTCTGATTTTAGAGTGAGAATATTTTCCAATCTTATACAAACACTGGCACTCAGCATTGCATATGGAAAACAATGAAAGCAAAACAGATTAACACTAGAAGCACAAACAGATCTGTCACTTCACAATTACAGGAAACATTAAAAAGTACTAGATATAGGAAGAATCTAAAAAGACAAAGTCAGAATTTGATAAAAACACTAGAAAAACAGCATGTGAGAGAATATCTGCTGGAGGATCTGTAAATGCATGTAGGTAAATCTATCTGAACAAACTCATCCTCATGTGAGTACTGTATTTGGGTTATCACAAGCACTTGACCCAAAATCAATGGAAGAAGCTTAGCAGACTTCAATGAAAAGAGCAGTTTCTTTGGCTTGTTCCAGCTGTACTTACAAAAAGCCTCTTGCTGATGGCAGACACTGCACACACATCCTTTCTCTAATAAGCTACTTTGGGAAGTGAAGTCTTTGCTTAAACTGAGCTTTCTTTCACTTAAATGTTTCTCTTTTCTTGTTCCTCTAGAGCACAATTTTTTTTTTATCTGATACCCTTTAGCAGAACATTTACAATCTTTTACCTCTTTTCAACAAGTCCCTGATTCCTTTCAGCTCCTTGAAATATTGACTCAGGAGGGCAAAGCTCTCTGCAGCAGAATCTCCTGAGCTGCACTCAGACACCTTCAGATTGAGGAGCACACGCTGCTTCTCCTCATCAATGCTCATCACCTTTGCAATCACAGTCTGTCCCACCACAAAGTGGTCCTTGGTGTCTGTCACAAACTTGTCACTCATGCTCTGTGCAAAGGAAACAGAGGGCAAGGTTACAGAGCACAGCTGGTACTGATCAACCACCCATAGAGCTGTTCAGAAGGGTTTGAGTTAGGACTTCATGTAAATGCATAAGAGAAATTAACAAAGACTAAGAAAAACCCATCAATTAAAATGAATTACTGAGGTCACATGAAATCCTTGAATGACGTGCTTCATTTTATTTTGGATGTGATTTAAAAGGCAAATCTTTTACCCTGCAGTAGGAAGCTGTGCAAATGCAGGGCCTGCAGCCCAGTTGCTCCCTCCTCGTGATTGCACCTTTGCTAAAACTATGTTTCAAGCAGCCTGATCACACACATGCTGCTTACTGAAGTGGAGGCATTGCTTACCACTTTAGGTGCCAGTCCTGTCACACCAAAAGGGAACTCCACAAACACTCCAAAGGGCATCACATTCCTCACATAACCAGTCAACAGCATGCCAGGCTGGATTTCAGAGAAGTTTCTCACAACTTGCTCCTCCTGTACAGCAGAAATCACTGCAGACTTTCTACTCAAGATCTGGACAACCAGTTAAGAAAAATGTGAAAAGATGAATGAAAGCAGCACAATGCCAAGTGAATCTCTCAGTGCTGCTAACCATTGAGCTAAAGCACTTGCTCCAAATTAGAGAGTACAGGAAATCTAAATGTTGTAATTCCAATTTCTGTCTTGATCTTCCCACACAAAAATTTAGCAACTCATGTATCTTAAACTGCTTAGCATTAAAGATACATGCTTCACAGTAGCAAAAATAACAACTTCCTAACAATTCAGTTCCAATTTTTGATATAAAAACAGCAAAATTTTTCCTAAGGTTGTGATAGGTTTAACAGCCCAGAAGCAGGTTGAGAAAACAAGTCAGCTCACAACCTAGTTCTGAAGAGATTCTAGTCCCAGCTGAGTCTCACTTCTAGGACAAGTTATAATGCCTCTTGGAAGTATCATTAGCACAACAGGCACTTCCACTTCAAACTAACTACAGTAACCTTATGTTTGTATATATACTCTGGCATCCTCAGAGATACCTCCTTCCTCACACTTTGTTTGCCTGGTTGAGGTGGTGAAGGATACAATGTGCTCTCCCTTGTCACTTAGATACATAACTCTGGGCAGGACATCTCCCTCTTGAAGACAGTGCCACAGGAGCTTGGAGGTAGCAACAAAGTCAGAGAGGTGCAGCATAGGGATCCAGGCTACCACATTGTCTTCATCTTCTAAGATGGAAACTTCTAATCCATTATCTTTCTTCTTAAGGATTTTCACATCAACTATCTGAAAAGAGAACAAGTACAGTGATATAAAACTCCAAGTGTTTTTGAAGTCATCCCTTTTGATGCACAGGGGATGTGATGTGATGTGCTGCAGGGGATCCCATGTTGCCTCCCAGCTACACAGGACTCTGATCAGCATCAGCTTTGTCAAAGCAAAGTTGTTCAAAGTGATACCAAATCATATGGAAAATTAGTAGGAAAAGGCAAAAAAGGAATCAGCCATTAAATTTAATACCTCTCCTATTTGGTATTTCACTTCCCGTTTCTCTTTTGGAGTACATTTCCATTTGTCCTCAGGCCCAGGCTTGCTTGATAATTTGAAGGACAACAAGAGCCTTTCCTGCTGAGGCTCACATTTTAAGACCATTACTTTAAGAACCTGCAGGAAAAAAAAAAAAAGTATAAAACACAAGTTAAGTACAGCTGACCCTCCCCCTCAGTTTGCTACCACATACAAAACAAGATAGGGACATACATACACACTACACTTTTCTCTCACACCTGAGGATAGCAGCCAGTGGCTAGAACTTAACAGGTTCAACCACAGACAAATGTCCTTCTGATCACACAGACAGAAAATAGAAGTACATAATAATTAAATGAGCTTGTGAAAATATGTAGCAAGTCTGTGGCAGAATTGAGAATAAAATCCAGATCTCCAGATCCAGAGTCACAAATTCTAACTAGAACATTACCTTTCTCCTAAGCCAGCCAACAAATAAGAACAGGATTAAAGACAAAAAAAAGAAGAAGATGGCTGAGATCTCTATAACTTCACTCACAACAAAAACCAGAAATGTAAATAACACAGTTCCTAAAGTGCCTGTAGTTCGAAATCAACAGGATAACCAGAGTAACACTGAGGCAGAAAACATCATGCTTATGATTCTGTAGGTAAGAGTTTTAACTTCCTTGGGAGAAACAACAGCCTTGAACTGCAAACTTCTACTGAGATCTAAGTTACATACCATGTGACTGTGCTCTTCTGCAGAACAGAGAGAGCTTAGAAACAACAGCAAGTCAGACATACCCAAAGGAGAGCTGCCCTTTTTACAGCCTACCCTGTTTAAATGGAGCACAGCTAAGTAATAAAGTGAAAGGACATAAATATCTCCTGGTGTAGCTGGTTCCTCAGGAAAATTTACATTGAAACCAACTCAATTGCAAACTTCCTTTTCACATTCAAACTCACAGCACAGCAGAGGTACATTGATTACCTGGCCTTCATAGAAGACTTTTTCTGGACAAGATATGGGCTCTGAGCCCAGCTCATTCTTGGGTACCAGACCTTTGACATCATTGTAGAACTTCACAATGCAGCCAAACTCCCTTGCACACACTACAAAGCCATGTGTGATCAACCCTGGTTTTGCATCTTCGTAATTTGAGAGGACTGGAAGCTTTGATTGGACGAGACTTTTCTTTAGAGTAAGGATCAGCTTCTTTCCTTCAGGATTGCACTCTAGCACCTACAAGATTGGAGTACAGAGGTTCAAAAAGCATGTCTGACCTTGCCTCATCAATCCAGCTGCAAAATACTCAGAAGAGAATGAAGACCCTGTCTGGCAGCTCTCACCCGACACTTGACTTCATCTCCTATGTTGTATTTCTTTTCAGGCTGCTTCAGGATCACATCAGAGAGATGGATGGATGGCACAAGACCTCTAATCCCATCAGCCACTTTCACCTGCATCCCAATGGGTTTTAGAGAGAGCACTTTGCCCTACAACACAAAATAGAGGAAAGAATGGGTAAATTCAGCATGAAAAGCAGACTCTGGTCAGGTAGGAAACAGCCAAGACACCACAACACCTACAATCACCAAATCTAATCACATTTTTTTAAAAAATAATCTTAGACCAAACTACACTCCACCCAACTAATCTGATCCATTAACTTCTATATTTCATAAAGTTGTTGTACAGCCTTTTTTCTTTAAGCATAGACTACTTCTGCAAAATCCCCACTGATGCCAGCAAACAAGAATTGTTTCCAGAGACATATCCAAGACATCATAATGAGTAACTTTCTGCCCATCAGCTCATTGTGATTGTTCATACATGAACTTTGACTGCAAGGCAAGTTTTAGTTTCTTTCACTCAAGTCTTTCTAAATATGTATTTATGGCCACAAATAAATGACTGACCATAGATAAAATACGATTGCTGTAGCCACATCATGAATAAAAAAACATGAACAAAATGCAAAGAGTACTGCATTCCACTAATAAATTCCTGAAAGATAAGATTTTTCTCATTTTCATCTCACTAATCTGGATCAGAAGTTGGACACACATATTAGGCAGAAGCATTATATATTGGCAAGATCACTGTTTTAACTATAACATGCTCAGGTCCTTCAGAAGCTCACCTGCACCACATCACCTGTGTGGATATCCTGGTATTGCAGAAACCTTGCTTCAATGATCTGACTAGAGAAGAGACACAAAGAGAAGACCAGTCAGTCTTCTTGAAGGAAATCCAGGAGAAGACAAGACAGTCCCATCTCTGACTTGTCCCAAATATCCATTATTCCACACACTCCCCAGTGTTCTACAACTCCAACTGGCCAATGGATAGTCACACAGTTATGGCCTCATGAAAAGAGAACCCATTATCTGCTTTGCTTGAAGTCACAAAATTGGAAGTACTAAAAGGGACTTTAGAAGACCAATGAGCTGCAAGATCAAGGCTCGATTTCCTGCTGAGCCATGGTCTTCTGACACAATCATGACAGAAATAATTTAGCCTTCTTGTGCCTCAGCTCACCAACAATACTGATGGTGTCCCAATTCCACAGAGTATGGGGAATACATGCAGGATGCCCAGGCAACCTGATAAGCCACAACATAGATACAAGTCAAAAACCCCAAATAGCAAGTTCAAGTCCAGCAAAGCAATAAAATATTTTCCACTCTTGAACATCTTTCTAACTCTTCAACTAGTTTTCTGGAAGAGTCTATCATACTCACTGCTTCAGAGATACAATACACATCTCATCCATCAGGCTGTAGTCAATGATCCGACATTTATGTTTGCTACCCTCCTTAAATGCCCCAGGTTTAAAGGATTTTCTGGTTTTTGAAAGATGTTTCAACTAGAAAAAAAGGAATTACAAGTGACTGTTTGGAAAGTGGAAGCACTGATATGGGCCTTAGGTTGAAGTGGTAGCATCTGACAAATCTGTTCCTCTAACATTCTCTTTTTGCAGGTTTCATCAGCTCTTCCACAACCACCCTCTAACATTTCAATTCAAACAGTTCAATGATTTGACAAACACCTCACATGCTGTCTTAGTTCTACAATATTGTCTCACAAAGAGAATAAAGGCGAAAAATAAAACCAGGCTAAGATAGCTATGGAGGACTTGCCCCGCCAGGCTGGCACTTACCCGTGCAAACGCCAGAGTGCCATCATCCAGCTCAAAGACAGCCCCAAAGTGCTTGTAGAAGGCTTTCACCGTGGCCTCCTCCAGCACTGCCCCCAGGCGCTGCCCGGGGAGCTGCTGGGGGGCTCCCCCCGCCTGCAGGAAGGGCGGCAGCAGCGAGAGCCGCACTGCCCGCGAGCTGGGCTGCACCGACAGCACACAGGCCCTCACCTGTGAGGAACACAGTGTGCTCGTCAAACAGAACAGGACAAAGGCACCTCACTCATGCTCACAGACATTCTGCTTGGCACCTGAACTCTCTGTCCATGTACAAGCATTTTCCAGTGTTGCTAATAAGACATCGCGTGCTTCTAACAGCTTCACCAAGGTGGGATTTTTGCTTTTGTCTGTTGTTTACAGACTAGGCTGGTATCAATGTAGGGAGGGGAACATGACCATACAAGCCATGTTTCTATCCCTTACAAATCTACAAGCTTCCCAAATAAGTCTTCCAGGAATGGCTTAGCTCTTTACAGCTTTAAAGCAATCACAATAGTAATTTAAGTAAAAGAAGCTATCAGCCTTAATATTTCAGAAATAATTCCATAGAAATATTGGAAAATACAAGAAACAACAATTCCAGGCATCCTGCACTCTCCTTACCACTTGATCTGGAGAATAGCTCATGGATTTCTCTGGGTCCATGTGCATGAAATCCACAATGCCAGTGAAGTAAGACAGAAATGTCAGTTTCATCCCAAGTGGGGCCAGCTAGGAAGGGGAATGAAAAAATTACAAAAAAATTCTGCACTCAATTTTCAGCCAGCACAGAGAGTAATTCACACATTTCAAAAAATGGCACTGTCAGTGTTAATCAACAAGTGCATCACAAGAGACAGAAAAACTGCTAACAATTCTGCTTTGTACACTCTGTTGAAAAAACAATCCTTTAATTTTTTGATAATGCTGTGTGTACTCTGAAGACTACTGCTATCCTGTTGAATACTTCAGCAGTAAAGGCCAGAAAGCACAAAATGAGTCCTGTTCTGCATCAAACTCCATCACCAGCTTCAGTCTGAAGCCTTTATACTCGAGGCATCACAACCAGAACTGAGATCAGACCTCAGCTGAATGAAGTGGAGGAGAGTGTCTAGCAGATTATGTTTCCTGCTGCTGAGTAATTGAGACCAACCAGAAATTTTCCAGGGCATAAATTCTCATCTTGCTTCAATTTTCTCCTGCCCTCAACAATGCTCAAAAGAAACCAACCCAACAAAAGAAATCCAAACCAGAGCTTACCTTCTGCACTCGAGCTTTCACCACCAGCCCTGGCAATAAGTTAGAGAGTGTCCAGTTCTGTCGCTCTGTGGCAATGGATGCAGCCACCTCCGACCGCTCAATGGACAAACAGACCACCCTGCCCTCATTCTTCACTTCCACAATGAGGCAGTTCAGGTTCTGCCCTATTTTCAAGTCAGGCCCTACAAAGACAAGTCATAGCATAAAACCTTTACCAGGAACACTTAGTATTTCCTCCCACTCTTTCCAAAGCTTTTACAGAATTCCCTCATGATCTAAGTGAAGTTTACTGCCAGCAGGGCTTGAAACACAGTCTGTCAGATCATGGGCTGAAACAAAAAGGCTTGTTGCAGACCAGCCACAAAACTGCTGTTTGCAGCAATCTTCAAAGAATTCACCTTGACCCAATCCCACCAAGGTGCACTAACACCACAGATATAATAAACTAATCCCCTGTCATTCTCCATCTCCATTTTACACTATCAGATACTCCTACAATCCTTACCTTTCTTGAGTGCTTTGATGTAAGTTTTGGCTTTCTGATGAGGCAGGAAAGCATGAGTTCCAGTGACACCAATATCTATGAGGTAGCCATGGTCTTCCATGCTCATCACAGAGCCAGACAGCAGCTGTTGGGGGGAAAGTATTGCAACTCAGTAATGTAATGAAACAGCTGGGTCCTCAAAGAATGAGGATATGGTAAGAGATTTCCCACCCAAGTACTTTCTTGTTTTGTATTGACAGAGAACTGAGCTTTTCAGAGCAAGCAAGAACTTTCTTATTACACAGCTCATGAGGGGTGAGGTCTTAACTCTACCTTTATCCAGCTATGCACATAAGGAGCTCAAAACTAGTAGGAAAAAATTGTCATGCTCAAAAATAGCAGGTGCATACAATCATACAGCTGAAAACACAAAACATAAACAACCAAGCACTTCTGCAAACCATGTTATATACTACTCTCTGTAAAAATTAACCAAGAAATCTACTCAGAAAGAAATCATTAAATAACTTGGGCATATTGAAACAGAATAACCTGAATTAATTTCATTAATGACAACCGGGAGACAAGAACTAAGCCCACCCTCTCCTCACAGATATCTTCCATGGTGGGAATAGCTCCACATTCTGCTCTGATTCCATGTAAGGACACAATGAAATGCAAGAGCCCAGAGAGGCTGTGACAGACCCAGAAAACTTACCATGCCTGCTGCTAATGCTGTAGAGTTCAGGGCTTTGTTGACTTTCTTGGGGTCAATTGATAACTTGACACTGCGACGTCCATCATCACTTTTCTCAATGCTGGTCACGATGCACCTGACCAGTGTCCCTGGAGAAAACAGCTCTGGGAGCGAATTCAACTCCTGCCCAGCACCATGAACAAAAGAGAAACACACCATTTTTTCAATATTAAATACTATAAGGCTAGAACTTCTTATTGAAGCAGATTTTGAAAACAAAATCCCATAGGAAAGACCTGTTTCTCTGTCAACACTACAGTAACAGGCAGGAAATGCCACAAACACCAGAATCTCAATAGAGAGGAAGTGATGACACTATGTCATGTCAGCAACACTGAGAGGCTTTGCTTGAAAGCACTGTGTGGGCTGGAGACAGGAGACTGCAGCTGAGGAAACATCTACAGAGCCAACAGTGACCCCAACCTAGCCTTCCCCTTCAGCAGGGAAAAACACCACCAGCAAAGGGGTAGTGCTAATCCCACATTCTGCAACATCTTGGGAAAACTTAGGCACTGCTGACACCAGAGAGGCAGGGTAACTGATTTTCACTTTTTTTTTCCTAGCAGTCAGCTGTTACCAGGAAATCACAAAGTTTGCTTGGAAAATCCAGCTCCAAACGAAGGTTAGTCAATGTCCGACTCCTAAGCAAGATCTCAGGGTTGGTCCTGAGGTATTAACAAGCACAAATCACAGCCCCAGTCCCAGGTCTCACCTCCAGGAGTTCTCCTTGGGCCACCTGCTTGGTCAGCAGTTTGCCATAGGCATCACTGATCTGTGTGACTGGCACAAAGCCAGAGAGGCCGTTGGGCAAACTGATGGCGAGCTCGTAGTCAGTGACCTCCTTTATACAGCCAAGGAGCAGCATCCCCTCACTGAGGGCCTGGAAAGCAGGAAAAACAGCAGACTACAGATTATCTTGGCAAGTCAATGATAGCAGGGGATAAGCAGTTAAGTTTTGTATTTGGTCACAGATGTATTTGGCAGGTTTAGGGAGGAAAAACATGCCATTTTTATGTAGCCCAGAAAAGAGAGGCACACAAAAATCAAACATTTATGCACCAACCTCAATTGTGAGTGGTCCAATATTCATAACATTGTCTTTGCCAGCAGCTTCTTTGTCTGCCTTGAACCTTTTCTTGCTTTCCTGCTGCTTTCCTTGATCCTTCTGGCTCCTTTTTCTTTTCTGGGATTTTTCTTCATGCTGAACCTAAAGCAGATTACAAGCACAGAAGATTAAAAAATAGAAGTTGATAAAGAAACAAACTTAGCACTATGGCAGAACTCTGCTGCCATGAATAAAATACTGATTTGGATGAAAAAAGAGAACCATCTTGCTAACTGTTGTCTGTCTACATACAAGTGTTCCAAAGTCTCTCCTTTGGGCTGATAATTTATAAAGCTAAACCTTGGGAATGGAAAAGAGTGGTGGAATAGATTTGCACCACACTCTACTAACAGAACGACCAACTTAGCCTGTATCTAGTAACAGCAGGCTCACCACAAAGCACCTTGGGATAAAATGCTTGTGGAAAGTTTAAAAAGTACAGCCAGACCAATAATTTTGACTGAACTTTCTCAGTCATCATATTCAAGGTATAACAGATATCAGGGATCTTTCAGCGATCAGGAGGATGGTGGATGTTAGCAGACATCAATTTTTGGGAGTCCTTTCTGTAGTTTACTGTACAAGTAACAGGTAGAGAGGGTTGTCCTCAAATTCTGACAGTGGAAGAGCTCTGAGAAGTTAATCAAGAATATGCAAATAACGTACATCAAACAGATTGTCCCTCTCTAGCTTTGGCTTGGGTGTTTTTCCCTCTGCAGGTTTCTTCTGGATGCCCCCTCGAGGAAAGTTTTCTTCCATGGATGCCATGCTTGCACTGCTCTGGGACAAATGACAAAGCAGAAATTAAACATACAGTTACTGTGCTTGTACCTCACAAATACTGAGGTGACACAAGAGTGAACTACCCCCAGAATAAGAAAGACTTTGGACAGCTGCTCTAGTTAGTGACAAAATAGAAACCCACATCCAAATGGATTTCACATTTGACTACAATGAAGTGTTGCAAATATGCACATCCATAACACTTTTTACGACTGCACAGTTTCACTGAAGTATTAGAGTGCTAATTTTTAAGGCACTAGATACACCATATATATTAATAAAGTTGTTTTAACTGTATGTTTCCTAAACCAGGCTTTATTATATTCAGTGGCTGGATTTACCAGCTTCATCAAGGAGAAAAACACTATATAAGCTTGGCCTGTATTTTTACTTTTTGAATGCTACTTATTAATTAATTAATTAATTACGATTAATATACCTTACTACCTCTTTGTCTAAACCATGTTTATAAAACAGGCTTTTAACCTTACTATTTCAATCAATAAACAACACCTTGCTTATTAGGCCACAATTCACTTATTACTATTACTAATAAATAATACTAATAAATAAAAATAGTTGCTAGTAATATATTATTATTATTGCACTTTTACTTATAGCATTGGTTATTATTAGCCAACAATACTTCTACAAAAAATAGCCCTGAAACCCTATGTTCCCAAACTTGAGGCAACCAGTCAGACATACAAAACTTCTTTAAAAGATAAGCACATGATAAAGCGAAAGCGCATCAAGGCACGCTGCACCTCAGGGCTCGCTAAGGAACACAGACGGCAACAGAGCCGGCAGGGCGGGAGCGGGCAGGGCTGGCGTCTTACCTGCTGCCAGGGGGGAGCGCGGGACCGGGAGCGTTCCCGGGATGGGGATCGGGAGCGTTCCCGGGATGGGGATCGGGAGCGTTCCCGGGATCGGGATCGGGAAGGTTCCGGCAGCGGGAGGCGCACGCGGCGCCGGGCGGAAGCGGCGCGCAGGACAGAGGGCAAAGGTTGATCGGAAGTGACGTAGTCGCACAGCAATAACCCGGTGTGGAGTGGGCGGGGCCAGGCCGCGCCCCGCGAGCCGCAGCCAATCGGAGAAGCCGGGGCTGCGCGCGGCGCCCGCGGCCGCCATCTTGTGGGAGGGCAGAGGCGAAGGGCAGAGCGCGGCGGGGTCGGCGGCGGCTGAGGTACGGCGGGGCGGCCCGGGCGGGGACGGGTGTCGGCCGGAGTCGGGTCCTGTTCCTGCCGGGTGGGACACCTTCGGCCGCGGCGCCGCTCCCTCCGGGTCCCGGGCTTGCCGTGTCCCTTCCCCGCCTGACGCGAGCGCGGGGTCGCGGGTGTAGCCGGGCAAGGGCACCGGGTTCCTCCGGAAAACGGGGTTCATATTGTCACGGGTTGCCTTCCCGTCTCGGAAGGGCGCCTCGGCTCTTGCCCAGCCTTGTGCATCAGTCAGGCGCGAGAAGAGATGACCTTGGCTTCTCAAATCTTTGGCAGTAGTGTGTGGCAGAGGTTTAGACGGGCTGTTTCATCAAGGGTTTTACCTGTTGCACAGTCAGCCGAGCTAACCCTTTACCTGGTTATAGGCCGGAGATAACGCTGCTGATGGGGTTGGATTAGAGATGGATGCGCTCGGGGCTGTGTTAGTGACCGCGGCGCCGATGGTGTGTGTGCTGCAGGGCACCGGGGCTGCCGAACTGTGCCTTGGCGCAGGCAGAAGAAAAGCAGCGAATGTTTGTTCTAAACATAACATCCTCTTCAGAAAAATACATCTCTATACATAAAAAAAACCACTCTGTTTTTATTGTGCAGTGAAACCTTTCTTTGCTTATCTCTTCCCATCACCTGTTTTGTTCCTCAAGAGAGAATGCACTGGATATGCTTACTCCTTATGTATATCCACCACTTGTCAAATGTCCTAAAAGCAGATTTAGGAGCAGACAATGGAATTATGAAGCTCAATGTAGAGATCAGATCGATTTTCCTATTGAACCTGTCCAAGTGGCTTTAAATTAATTAACTGTGGTGTACTGTTCATTAGGACAAGCAGCCATGGCTGGCCATGACTCAGGATCTCAGCACCAGTTCACTGGATTTCAGAAGTACTTCAATTCCTATACCATCATAGGCAGGAGGAATGTATGTATTATGTGCATTGTTTTGTAGTCTTGTACAATGGCATTTTCTGTGGCTCAGACTGTAACTAAATTTAACTTTTTTCTTTTCCAGTATGTAATAGCAACATACACAGGTGTTGCACTCCTTGTCTTGTATTTCAAGTTTAGGCCTAAGAAGCAAACCCCTGCTGTGACAGATAAGTAAAAGGTAAGTGGCTGATGTTCCTCCAGGACTAAAATGCTTCAGTGCCAGCTCAGCAAGTGATGACAAAGGGCTAATTGCCAATAATACAGTGTAATGAGAGACAGAAACACGGGCACATGGACTTCCTAATTACCATTTTAAACCTCAAACTATGGTGTCAAACTTATTTGAGGGCATTCTAAATGAAGTTAAAGGAAGTGCAGAAAGTGTGGGATACAGTATTCTTGTTCTTCTGACATGGTAAATGGGACTAGGATGGGATGCAGGGAAGGAGGAACAGAAGAACGTTGCAGCAAGATACATCAAGCTTTGCTTACAAATATTAGGTACCTCTGGTCTGCCCTCTTGCTGTAAAATATGGATAACTTGCTTTGAAGGTTATTGAAATAATGAAGTAGTACCTAAGTACTTATTTCTCCACTGTGTTAGAATTTTAAGTAGAGATTAATGCAGTCTGTTAAAGCCTTCATTTGAACAGAGTAAAGGAGCACCATATGATGGAACTGTGTATGTTGCATAAATGATTTTTCAAGGCTCGTGCAGAAGTGACTGGACTTGCATAGCAACAACCAAGTCTTACAAAATTTTGCAGTCACTTTGAAATAAAGGATTTTCACCAAAGCAGCATTTTGGCAAAACATATGGGCTGTCATCATAGCCTGAAGAAAGGAGTATAAAACAATAAGTTTTAGCATTGCTGTTGTGTGTTAAGGGGACATCAATCACTTCTTCCTGGGTGTGCTGAAATCTGGCTGTTCGTACCTAAAATAGTTGGGGCTTGGGGAAGGGGGATACTCAGTTAACATTGTGCAAGAATTGCTATGTTTGACTTTTCTCTTGACAGGTTCCTGGCATGTCTGAACCTCCAATCTGTGTCAGTGTAATGCAAGCTGATGACCTCTTGTGGCTAATAAAATATAAATAATTACTTGTTTTATTGGAAATGCGAAATAGTCTAAAAAAGCTCAAGTGTGGTACTTCTCATTTTTCCTCCTTTGTCAGAAATAGTTGCTTGTAGCAGAGCTGGAGCATCTGATCATGTCATTACTATCTTAACTCTGCTGCTGTTGTAACACATCCTGAGGTGTTCTGAGCACCAGGCAGTACCCCTAGGAAGGACCTCCTGGAGCTGATCCAAGCATCTCCACATGTCTGTGTCACAGTTTGCATGGTTGCTCCCACTTTTTGCATTCCAAGCTAGTAGCATACATGGAAACCATGACATCTTCTGCCTCAGTTGTCTGAATTTTGCACAGAACTTCTTTGGTTTTGATGGAAAACCTCTGAAAAGAGGCTGACCCAGTTATGGTATTTGAGCTTCTTCTGTTACTGGCTTCCCTTGTGGAGGAAAGAAGGAAAATGGCTTAGCCTGCTGATGTTAAGCTCCTGTAACTGCACATTCATAAACAATGACCCAAATACTCCAGTGCTTATTTTTCCTGTCTCTTGTGAAAGGTGTTCTACCACAGTTAGATGTGTGCAGCCTCCTCCCTGCCCAGCACTAAAATCTCTATCACATTCTCCACAGTGTCTTTCCATGGCTCAATTAACACTTGGAACCTTCCCTCGATGCCCACACTTCTGCCAGCAGCAGGGGCTGAACCATGCAAAAGCTCACAAATACCCTTCCCAAACCGAGGACAGCAGGATTAGGAATTGTTGCTGAAAAAAAAGGAAAAACTAATTACAGGGTCTTGATGCTCCCTCTACTTCATTTTTTTCTTAAAACCATTTCTGTACATGCTGGGCCTGAACAAATCTGATCATTTTTCCCTCCTGTGTGTTTGCATGGATGGCTTCAGCTGCACTCAATTCTCCCACTAAAGAATAGTGGCTGTAAGAGTGTAATAATGTCAGGAGGTCGAACCTGTTGCCTTCCTTTAGAACAAGATTCACAGGGAATGGCTACTCATCGACCTAAACATTTCTGATTACTTTGTTTCTCTTAGGAGAGTTGTCACTGTTACAGACTACTCAAATTTCCATTGTAGCCATTACGGGTGGTAAATACTTTCTTATAACATACAGACACAAACTATGTGGTTTTAGTATTTATTATAATATCAAAAGTATAAAACTGTACAAAATACAAAGGCAGAATGTGGCAGTGTTTTCTTTAAGCTGTCAAAAATTATACTTAAAACTGGTCATATTGAGAGCTAGGAAATTTTGTTGAGGTATCACACAAAAAAGAAAAAAAAAATTACCCTTTTTTTCTTTGAAGAAAATGTCAGGTGATCTTCCTATTTTGATGTATAATGCCTGTAGTATAGCTTTACTCTAAGAGCAAGACGAGATGAAAGGGGAGGTAGTTCTCCATTTACTTGACCTTAGAAATGACAAGTCTTGTTTTTATTTTCACTAGAGAGCCAGTAGATTGTTCAGGTGTCCAAGTCCTTAATTGTGAAGTAATGAAGAACACAAAACAGATTTCTCTGCACAAATCTTGTAAGAGATTAAGAACAAAAACTAACCCAAACCCAAGCCACACTGGACCTGGCCTTTGGTGGTGCTGTTTTCGGTTCAAAGACACTGATGTTATTGCCAGTGTTCTGCATGTTTTATGTTCTTCAGAAATAAAACACAGCTTTATTGGTAGTCCAGGAAGATTCACTGAGTACAATCTTCTTATGGACAGGAACTGTCACTCAGCAGACAAGCTAGCCTTTCAAAAGCAAACTGACCATGCACTTATCCTTTCAGTGCTGCTATAATGTTTCAATTTCTTGGCTAGTTTTACTGGGTTTTTTATGTTAAACCTTATGCAGAAAGGATACAGGTTATTACAGTTCTTTTACATCTAATCCAAAGTAAAGGGTTTAAGTCCACTTTTTTAATAGAGACTATTTCAGTGCCTCAGTTCCCGTTTTTTATTTTCTCATACAATAACGTATGAAAGTAAATAAAGTTCACATTGCTCTTGTGGTTGCTTATCACACTGACAGCACTGGCTACCTTTGAAAACAATAACAAGATCTGTGTTTCTGAGACCTCCAAAGAGCACGAGTTTGAAATCTTTTCAGGACTTGGTAGTTGGCTGCATAAAAACCGTGCACGGAGCTTGGCGGCAGTTCCGCGAGCGTCGGGCTGTCATCGCTCCGTCAATGCCCTGCCTGTTGCTGTGATCTCACCACGCCTGCTGCCCAGACCAGGCTGTAGTGAATCAAACTACATTCTTCTTTCCTGAAAATGGACAGTTTTGCTTGTGTTTGAGACTGATGAAACATTTGCTAACCATAAATTAAGTGCTTTAAAAAATATCTGAGAACACATGTAAAGGCTGTTAACTTTTCACAAGTTTCAGCAGAGCTCAGTACCACCTCTAAGAAGAGATGGCTCTTTTCATATGTACATATCTATGTTACCAAAAGCACCACGAACAGTTCCTTCTTTTATAGCCACAATGTCTTGTCGATCTCCAGCATTTTCAAACTGCAGATAAATATAAAACAGCAGAACTGAGAAACGCTGCTTGCACTAATTACAGTTTCATATTCCTTGCAATGGACTCGTGGGGTCCTTCCTGTTCAAGACATTCCCTCTCGTCTCACATCCTGAGGTCACTCCTGCAGTGACTTGGCACAGTCATTCTCAGCTTCCTGATCTACTGTGAGCTATAGGCACCTGCAGCCAGCAGCAGGTTCCTGCGTGTGAAATGGAGATGAACAACTGGCGTTGATTTGGTCATGTATGTGCCCAGTAGCAAGTCCTGTGAGTTTTCAGGCAGGTTTATGTGTCCAGTGGCTGTAGTAAAGTCATCAGTTTCTAAATCTTCAAATGCCTTCACAGCATCCCAGAGACGAACTGTGTTATCCATTGAACCTAAAACAAAAAAAAAAAACCACATTTAAAGTATCTTATTAATAAAATGATATATGAAAAATGCTTCTGGGGAGCAAGTTAGCAGAAATTAAAGCTCAGAAAGCAAAAAACTATAGCAAGCCTCATATAGCATACTGAATGCCCACATGAAAGTTACCAGTTCTTGCTTCTTTTGCTGAGCAAGTGGTTCTACTTTGTCTTTCTCAATTTAAGGAACTAATTATATCATTCCTCTTAAGAATTATGGAATACAATGGACACTTCACTGTTCCTGGTGAATTTTACCTGATGCTAAAATCTCCCCATCCCTACTGAATCTGAGTGCATAGACAGTGTCAGTGTGCCCTTTCAATTCGCCAACCATCAAGCCATGTCCAATATCCCACAGCAGAACTCTTCCATCTGTTGCTCCAGTAGCCAGGAATCGTCCATTAGGAGAAAATGCCAATGAATGAATTGGTCCCTAAAACAGACATGGGGAGACAGCAAAACAAGTTCATTAAGTCTACTCATGTTCAGTCAGTCGAGCTGTGTACAGGACAGAACTGTTTAGAATCTCAGCACAGAAATAAAATCACTTTCACTCTGTCAGTGATTTGCCTTTACCTTATGTCCAGTGAATATTCTTACACAATTCCCATTCAAAACATCCCAGAGCCTTATAGTCCTGTCTGCTGAGCCTGTAGCAATATAGTTGGAGTTTGGATGAAATCGGGTACACGTCACATCTGCAAGATGGCCAGCAAAGATCCGTAATGGCTGGTAGTGATCTGTTGCCCACAGACTGAAAAGAAAAGCTTTGTGAATAAAAGAACCCTAAAGAAGTTCAGTGTCTGTGTCTGTTGGAGCAGCTCTAAAGGAAGCCACAAAAATGCTGAGAGGGCTGAAGTACCTCTGCAATGAGGAAAGGATAACAGTTCAGCCTGGAGAAGAGCTGGCTCTGGGGAAACGTTGTGACCTTTCACTACTTAAAGGGGGATTAAAAGAAAGAAGGGGACAGACTTTTTATCAGGGCCTATTGCAACAGAACAAATTATAATGGTTTTAAACTACAGGAAGGTAGATTTAATCTGGATATAAGGAAGACATTTTTTACAAGGAGGATAGTGAAACACCCAGATTGCCCAGAGAGGTGGGAAATGCCCCATCCCTGGATACATTCAAGGTCAGGTTGGATGAGGTTCTGAGCAGTCTGAGCTAATTTAAGATCAGCCCTGCTTATTGCAGGGCTGTTGGACTAAATGGCCTTTAAAGGTCCCTTCCAACCCAAACTGTTCCATAATTCTATGATCTGTTACACAATGAGGAAAAATAAAACAAATTGTGGAGTGATTTCTTATGCATCAGTTTACTGAATTAGCAGGATGTTTTTTGAAAAAATATACTTCTCAGAATGGAGAAATACAGAATATTTTATCACGTTGTTCAACAATTAGAGTATACTTCTAATCAGAGGGTCACTTAGGAGGACATAATCTCTTTAATCATCAGATAATGTAACATGCATTGAAAAAATATAAAAAGAAAAACCATAAAATAATGTGTGTTGGAAAAAAATAGAAAAACCACATTAAAACATTTGTTCACTATCTTAACTGTCATAAAATGTATTTTAAGTAATAAAGATTATATCCACTAATGACTTTCAGGGTTGATCCACCACAAACTAACCCAGATAAGTAAAAACCACAAGCAGTTTCTTACCGAGCCACTCTGTCATGTCCCCCAGACACAAAGTAATAACCATAAGGAGAGAACTGTGTATCCCAAACTGGATAATTATGTCCTTTATATCCCACCAAACATGTGAATGTTTGGAGACTCCACAATCTCACGGTGCCATCCTCAGAACAGGACAACAGATAATTCCTGTCACAGAATAAAATACAGCATATAACATATCAAACTCACACAGGGGGTGTATGAATACTGCATAAACACTGTGAGATGTCCATAATAGAAGTGTCCCCTCAGCAACACCAGTTTGGCATGTCACCCATCAATCAGCATTTCAGTGCAGTAAGCAACAATAACCAATTGAAGCAGAACCCAGGCCTAGGCCCTTATGCAAAAAAAGAGATGATTTGACATTGATGATTAATTCTGATGGTACTTAATACTAAGGGGAACAAGGAGAAAAAAAAAAAAAAAAAACAAAGAAAAACACCACAGAGAAAGTCGTTACTCAGGAATTCCAGCTACATGAAAAAATTACTAGTAAACTGCTACACTATATTATTTTTTTAAATATCTTCTATTACAACTCCAAGCACAACATCATTATTCCCTGAAAGAGAATTCATATCACGCTGTCATTCTCAATAAAACACAAAGTTTACTTCTCAGCTATGTTTCTGTGGTGGCTGTTTCCTGACTGAACACAAGCAAAAGCAAAACTTGAGACATTTAAACCTCTTTTCCACTGTCTAGACTCCCATCATTATGCAAATGTTTCAAATCTCTTATTTTAAAAATACTGTTCCATACATTCTGAAAATAAAGTCTCAATAAATTATGAGAAACTCATAGTGCAACAATGAGCTACTGAGACTTTTTAAGTTTTGCAACACTCTAAGTTATATTAGTGCTGCAGTATTTTTCCTCTCTATGTATAAGTTAGTTAAAACTCAGATTAAAGTACAGTGTGCAAAACTATAGTTTTGCCATCTAAGTCCTAAATCTCCGAAACAGTGCTGGTATTCTCAGCTATAGTTGATTTCAGTAATAGCTGACAAAGCTTAACAGCCTGAACTTTATGAGCATTTACACAGTTTGTTACAAGCTGCATGAGTAAGAATTGCTTTAACCTGGAAAAAGCTGCATTAAGAATGTGTTCTCATTCATAGCATGCAATTAATACTGAAGACAAGCACACTAGTTAGCTTGTAAACTTTTACCTATCAGGACTGAAGCTGGTGCCATAGACAGGTCCACTGTGACCATATAAAATCTTCAACTCACTTGCTGTTTTCTCATCCATGATCCTCTCCAAGACATCATCTGATTCTTTGTCAATGAGACTGAGGTCTGCAAGATTTCAAAGTTCATGTATCAGAATAACTATCAGAAGTTCAAAGATAAATGTCATCATGTTATCATTTCAGTTAAATATCAAGATTAGGAAATGTTTGCACAGTATGCAGCTTCAACCATAGCACAATTTTGCACAAACAGCAGAATTAAAGCAGGCTGGTTTCCATGAATTTGTGAAGATATTTAGCTAAGGACATTCTTTCAAAACCTTCTCGGAGTTCCCTCCTATCCTTTCCCCATGGTACCTCTAGCCCCTAGACCACCTAATCCCAACTGTTACACCCTGTAGTTACCCTGTAGTTACCATCGAGTTAAGAAGGACAATGGCTAGTTCCACACTAGTTATGGCTAGTTCCAAGCTCTGTGCACTGACCACCTCATAGCTGGTATACATGACAAGATCTCTCAGTCCTTTAAAGCTGTTTCTAATTGTAGTATGCAAGATATAATCATATATCTGTGCAGATATTGCTTCTTCAGAGTGAAGCAACTAACTACTTCAGCCAACTCTCCTGCCACAGATATCTTCCCTGTTCAGATAGAACACAAATGTCACAAGTTATCTGTGCATCTATTAAGTGTTATTGTCTCAATTACCTGCAGCTGTTTTCACACTACGTAGCTTTTTTGGAGTCACAGACCACACTCTGACAGTAGAGTCAGCAAAGCCTCCTACAATCATGCTGGAGTCATCTGTAATATCCACTGCAGTCAGACCCTACACACAAAATATCCAGTTATATTATTTGCATCTCTCATGATACATTGTAAATATTACAAAATCCTAAGAACTATCAAAAATGTAATTTGACTCATTTACAAAATTAGAGGGAATTACTGTACAATAAACACACACAAATTCTTGCCCCATTAAAAATAAAGCTTTATGTATGAAGCATAGTCAGTAGTGACAAAGAGTATTGCTTTCCAGTACTCCAGTGCAAAATATCTACTGTGCTCTGTAGGAAACACTTAGGACAGGAAAAGCAAAGGAAGGAATTATAGCAAAATCCAAGTAAAACCAAGAAATGTGGAAATTTTATAGCTTAAGGAGTCTTTGAAGAGAATTTTGAACGTTTTGGAACATAAACTTGGCAATGCTTAATTCAAGTACTCCAATAATCCTTGCCAACACTGTTATGTCTTATCTTTAGCAAGAATGATGCTCATAATTTTGATTCCCTTTCCCCTATTACCCAAACTCTTCTACCAACCTGGTAAGCATTAAGGAATGTGTAGAAACAGATGGAGGGCAAGCACTCTGGTCCAAGACGCACTCGCCTCGCAGCTTCCTTCATATTCATTACTTTATCCAGCTTGTCAGAGTCTTTCAGTTCTGGCAGAGGAATTCTACACAAGAAGCACACATTTTTACAAAGTAAAAGCACCTTCCTTATTATTAATCCAAACAAAGTGAAACCTTTGTATGCAGCCCCTTACCTCAGTATTCAAATAAGAAACAAAAATTAGAAAAAATTAAAGACTATGTAGAAGACTAACTGATAAGAAAGAAAGGCAGTAGCTTTCAGAATTTCAGCCAGGTGCTGGAACAAGATAAACAATTGAGAATGACCTGAAAAGATTAGTGGGTAACCAAGTAAAATTTCATCAAGGGAAATCTAGATTGACTTGATGGGCAATGACAAAGGGTTATATGCCAAGGGTTCCATGACCTCCCTTAGAAGTCTTATGGCTAAAGCTGTGCACAGACAAAATAGCCAAAATTATAAAAATGACATGTAAACAGAGATATAGATTTGGCTTGACAAGACTGGATTTTAAAGACCTCTCTACACATCATTTCCTTGGTACCTGTTTTGGGGAGGAGCATTAGGGTCCTGCTTTTTACTTTTGGACCCTACATTATCTTTTTTAGGTTTTTTCTTCTTTGGCTTTCCTTCCTCATTTTCTCCTTCTTCATCTTCATCATCCAAAGGCACATCAAACTCTGGTTCCTTCAATAAGCCGAAGAAAACCTACAAGCCAATAAAAAAACCACACAAGACAAAACAGTAATTGCTGTTCTTACTGAAAACTAAAATTGCTAATGGTAGCTTTTTAATGTAGTATTCCAAGCAACAGAGGTGCCCTTTAAAAGATGCTCTGTTTAATATTACAGTATATATTAATTAGCCCATAAGAAATGTTCTTCTGGTTTAGCCAGCCAACTGATCTGGACAACTATAAGTTCTCCCACCATCTCTTAGCCCTTCCTTAAAGTAGAATTCCCACCCCACCTCATTTATTTGTATAGTACTGTGGTAATGCACGGACACAGCTCTTCTAGTAACAACAGGTAGCAAGCCAAAATTACTATCTGTTATACAAAAGAGGAAACCAAATAGCCAGATGCCCATTTTAAAACTCCAAAGTAATTATTGAGTTAGTTTTAGTTCAGTGGGCTGAATACAAGGTTGTCTCTCAAAAGCCTTCAGCAGTTTCGTCCACCTGGCAGCAATACATCTGGATCTCTCTACTCCTGTCAACACCTGTTTGTATAGTTCTCTTCCATTGTTCTGTTCATGCTGCCTTTTAAGATCTCAAGTTATGATTGTCGATCTGTATTAACGCATCTCCCTGAAAAAACAGGGAGATTTGTAAAAAATGCAACAATCTTTGTCTCCTACCTTTGCTTTATTAGCCTCTCGTTTTGCCTCCCCAGCCAAGCTTCCAACCATAGCATCTATCTGTTGTTTACTGCGAGGCATTCCATCAAAGATATCAATGTAAAGATGCTCCTGAACAATATTCCAGATCTGATTGTTCTGCTTTTCCTGAAGATGCCTCTTCAGGAGCTGGTAAGAGTCACGGGAAATGCGCAGCACAAACTTGCTTGTTCGGAAATCCAGCATGGTCTCGTTACCTTTCATATGTTCTTTTTTGGTTAAACTCGACAACACACGCAGGTCATCCTGGTAATAACACTCCTGATCCCCATGAAATCTATTGAAACAATTTAAGAACCATTTGAAGGAAAACAAAGTTATCCTTTTGGAATGAAGTATTTTACAATTGGTCTGAATCCATGAAACAAATTAAATACTATTTCCTTCTCAAGTGATAAACAAGTGAAACATAGTAAGAGTACAGAAAGTTATAGATTAGCCAGAAAATAATTTCTTTAAGGTCATTTGAAGAATTTCAATGTACATGCTATAATATCAGCAAATACTTTCAGCACTCATTATTTTGGCATCTCAGTGCAATCTTTCAGTGCTAAAAATTGACTCCACCCCATCTTTCCTTAAAGACGCAGAACCTCTTCATCGATACTTTTGCAGCAAGGAGCCTATCAGCACACCATTAACATGGCTCAAACTCTGCCAATGCACAGTTCAGTAGTTTGCACACCTTTCTAACAGGAGACTGGAAATTAGATTAGGAACAGTTACTACAACCCATGGCACTGTTACTTGAGATTTCTAATCTCTTCAACTTTAGAGAAGAAAAATAATACATATGCAAGTATATGTATATAAATCTATCCTACTATAGCTCACAGATTTAGCCAAAGTAGCAAACACAAAATAATGCAGATGTACAAATGAAAATTAATTACCTTTCAAAAAAAGACTTTGCCTCACTCTCATGTTGATTGTAGACCAATTCCAAGTACATGTGCACAAAGAGAGGATAAAAGAGCTGAGACAGTTCTGCCCGGTGACAGTCCAGGGAGCACTCGATGAAGTGTTTCAAGCCGCTGTAGTACTCCTCGTACAGCGTGGGGTCCCCCTGCTGGTTGTAGGCCGACAGCACCGCGCTCACGTCCGGCTGATCCTCCACAACCACCGCGCCTCCGACTGCAAAAGCACCAGCCAACAACAACAGCTGCTCAGTCTGGAAGAGCCAGCAAACAAACAGTGGCCACAACCCCCCGGTCAGGTGAGCAAAACATCCTGTGTGCATTCAGCACCAAATCTAAACAACACAAGGTGAGAGCACATTGGTGCAGCAACCAATTCCCTCCAGCAGTCTTTTGGACATTCCCTGCCAACAGCTGCCTGTAAGGTAGGCACTCAGTGCCTAATTCAGACAGCATTTTAAGTGTAAAGAAAGAAGCCACTAACATCACCAGAATGAGTTATTTTACTGCTAGGGCTAGGAACTCTTAAACAAGGAGCAGAATGTAAGACATACCCACTGAAATTATTTTGCTTCCAGTAAACAAGTAAATTAGGTAGACTAAGTGAAAAAGTCACCAAGACCACCACACAACCATCACAGAGCAGAGATACTTAACACTCTGACAGTTCAGGTTCTACACAGTTGTTACACACTTCCATTGTTTTGTCTTCTATATAAAAAACAATCATATTTGGTGATGTCAGGAACAAGCTGACTTTATGCTGTACAATCACTAGGACTCAGACTAGCAGTTCCTAAAATGCCATTATTCAGTAAAGCTGCATCACAGAGCACCCTGATTAACACTTAGAACCGAATTATCCAAAGGACATCTCAAGCTCTCAGAAACCTGATAAAGAAATGCAGAAAGCCTCACTTACAAATATCCCACGACTCCTTCACCAAAACGCAGTCTGTATATCAGACCTCTGTTCTCATCCTTGCGGCCAGACCCAGGACAATCCTCGCTAACTACATCGGAAACCTCCTGTTCCTGCTACTCTATCAGTTGTGATGGTACACAAAGACAAGCGGGAGCACCTTTCACATCACAGCGCTCCCTGCAAATGCGAGAGACACCCCGTCCTTGGTCCCTTGCTCCAGGAGATACGGATTTCTCCACGGATTGTACTGGGAAACGAGACATCCAGGGACCTCCTGCAAGGCTCTCGGTGGCACCGAGAACCTGACACCGACCCTTGCGTCCCAGCATAACGGAGAGCCCCGGAGGCTGCGAGCAGCACACGGGCTCCCGCTTCCCGGGTTCCCGCCGAGAGGAGGGATTGATCCCACAGTCCCCGCGTGCCTCACCTTTCCCCGGTGGCACAGCGGCAACTGCAGCCACCCCGGGGCTGGAAGTCGCGACAGTGGCGACGTTGCCTCCTATGGCGACGGCGGCAGCGCCGGTGCCCCGGCCGAGCAACGCCTCGCCGGAGTCCGCGTCGCTGCCGGAGCCCCCCAGGAGCCCGGCGCTGGCGGGGCTGAGGGCGGCGGCACCCAGGTCATCTCCGAGCAGGCGGGCTTCGCGACGTAGGATCTCCTCGGATTCGCGGAGGTTGCTGCGCCGCAGGAACTGCAGCACAGCCACAAGCGTCTGCCGGTCCAGCGCCGAGGGGGAGGCGGCCGGGCCAGGCGCCGCGGGCTTCGCGGGTGCCGCATCGCCACCGCCTCCCGCCACCTCTCCCTCTGCCGTGGCGGCCGGGGCGGCGGCGGGAGCGGCGGCGGGAGGCACCGCGGGCGGCGGCGGCGGCGTCCCCGCGTCGGGGTCCGGCTGCACCGCCGCCACCTCCGCCGGCTCCTCATGCAGCGCCGCCATCTTGCGCCGCCTCCCATTCGCCGGCGGCACACCGCCGCCGCCAGGCGCGGCTGCTCTTGCGACAGTGAGGGCAAAGGAAGGGCAGCGCTGCCGCTGCCCCCACAGGCACGCGCGGCTTCGCTTTGCGACGCTGCGGAAGCGCTTTGTGGCAGCGGGGCCGGGGCGGTGTGAGGGGGCGGCGCTGCGTGGGCGCTGCGGGGCTCCCGGAGATCCCTGGAGAGAGCAAGGATGGGCTTCGGACTGTGCGTCCTCTGTGCCCTTAGGGGCCGGGCGCACAGTTAACTTAATTACGGCTGGGCCGCTGTGTTGTCCAGATATTTCTAATTCTGCTTCTTTTAATCGTGTCTATTAAACAGAGATTTGGTGATACTTGTCCAAAAGCTGAGAGAGCTGGGGGTGTTCGGCCTGGAGAAAAAAAGACTCCGGGGATACCTTACAGCACCTTCCAGTGTCTCAAGGGGCTACAACAGAGCTGGAGAGGGACTTTGTACAAGGCATGTGGTGACAGGACAAAGGAGAATGGCTTTAAATTGGTAGAAAGCAGGTTTGGAATAAATTCTTTAGTGTGAGAGTGGTGAGGCACTGGCCCAGAGAAGCTGTGGATGCCCCAGCCCTGCAAGTGTTCCGGGACAAGTTGGATGGGGCTTTGAGGGATTTCTTTTAGTGGAAGGTGTTCCTGCCCATGGCAGGCAGTTGGAGCTAGATGATATCTAAGGTCCCTTGCAACCCTAACAATTTAATTATATTACAGAATTAAAACCTTATTTTGGATGAAACTGTTATTGTGTGATTGAGAGTCTTTCGGGACAAATTAAGCGTTCATTGGCGAGTCACTTGGAAAAACAAAAACAAGAAAAAACAAAAAGCCGTGGGGGTAGAGACGATAACTCAGTTGTGGCTCAGCCCGCGCGCGGTAGCGCAGCCGTTCTTTAGAACTACATTTCCCATCGTGCCCTGCAGAGTTCTCACACATGCGCCCCGGGCCGTGGAGCGACCCGTGCCAGCCCGGGTCCTTGGACATGGAGGGAGACGCCGCATCGGGGGTCCCGGCGCTGTCGGGCGCGGATGGAGCGGGCCAGGGCCAGAGCCAGAGCCAGAGCCAGAGCCAGGGCCAGAGCCAGAGCCAGAGCCAGGCCCCGGCCCCGGCCGATGAGGACCGGGACATGGAGGGGGCCCCCAGCTGCTCAGGGTCGCGCTCCCTCCCCTTCGAGTTTGAGCGGGGTCGCTCGGAGTCCAGCGGCGATGAGGACGACGACGACGAAGACGACGAGGAAGAGGAGGTGGAGGAGGAGGAGGAGGAGATGGAGGGCGACACCAGGGCTCGGTTCGGCACGGATGACGGGGATCTGGACTCGGACGATGACCGGGAGGTAAAGGGGGCGGGAGGGTGCCCGGGGCACGCCAGGCCCCGCTCCCGGCGTGCCCCGCGTGTGGTAATGGGCTTTTAATTATTTTTACTACATTATTATTTTAGTTATTTATTTTAATATTTATTTTATTATTCCCCGAATTCACTTCATCTGTCTCATTTAAGTGAAGCCCTTCCAAACTCTCGGCGTGGCTGACAGGGTGGTACAGTGGCACGTGGGCGAAGTGAATGGTGTTATTGTGGGAAAGAAAGCCCTTTAGTCGGGCTTTGAGACATAAGAATCTAATGTGTCACCTCTTTCAGACATATCTCAGACCGTCGCTATTGAAAAAATTGGTTCTTTTTTGAAATAGTATTATTCAGCCAGAAAAGCTGTTATGCAACTACTTGCCTGCGTTCCTGGTAAATGTTCTTCATGACCAGGATTCAAAGCAGTGAAATTTCAGCCTTTGCTTCTATGTGTACTTGTATAATCCGTAACTGTGTACAAACAAGAGATGACTGCTTCTTGTCATACAAACTCTCTCTATATCTTAATTTGGGACTCCATCTGGGCATCGCTGGGCATTTTCAAATAATAATGTTGTTTGCCACCCCTGTCCACTTCAACCGTGATGGCTATGTGATATTTTGTTAAAACAGTTTATCCAACAGAAATTTTCCCAAAATTGTTATTTAAAGTTTTCGTTTTAGGTATGATTCTTGAAACAAGTTGGATTATTGTTGTCAAAAAGCTCAGTTTAGAAGACTAGGTAAAAGTGTTTAGAAAAGAGCTGTATATGAGAAGCAACTGATGGGTTAGGAAAATCCATTCTGCAGCATTGATCCCGTTTTTCCACATGGTTTTAAGGCTGTGGTATTTTGGAAGCTGCAGTCAGGGGATTTAATGACTTAGCCTGTGTATTCAAACTCTTACCAATTTTCGTTTGCAGCGTATGATAAACCTCGCAGAGTTGACCCCCTACATCCTGTGTTCCATCTGCAAAGGTTACTTTATCGATGCTACAACTATTACAGAGTGTCTGCACACCTGTAAGTGTCTGTCAGTATTGTCTGTCTAAGGGCTTAGTTGCAAATTCAAACTAATTCAGTTGTTGAAATGTTCTGAGTTCAGAAAAATAATTATCTGTTCAAAGTGAACATGTGTTGCATTTATTCTGTTCCTTAAGCAAGATATATTTGTGGGTATTTTAAGCATCAGAAAATTATTAGATCAATCAATCATGAAGTCAGCTTTCCATATTAAGAAGAAGGATGATGTAGGAAAAGGTAATGCCCAAGTAAGACAAAAGAAGAGCTACTACATACTCTTCCTTCCTTCCTTCTTTCCTTTCCTTTCCTTTCCTTTCCTTTCCTTTCCTTTCCTTTCCTTTCCTTTCCTTTCCTTTCCTTTCCTTTCCTTTCCTTTCCTTTCCTTTCCTTTCCTTTCCTTTCCTTCCTTTCCT
Organism: Erithacus rubecula; assembly: GCF_903797595.1. Classification (NCBI taxonomy): domain Eukaryota; kingdom Metazoa; phylum Chordata; class Aves; order Passeriformes; family Muscicapidae; genus Erithacus; species Erithacus rubecula. The sequence continues at coordinate 23,107,282 of NC_136660.1, read as the reverse complement.
TTCCTTTCCTTCCTTTCCTTTCCTTTCCTTTCCTTTCCTTTCCTTTCCTTTCCTTTCCTTTCCTTTCCTTTCCTTTCCTTTCCTTTCCTTTCCTTTCCTTTCCTTTCCTTTCCTTCCTTTTCTTTCTTTTCTTTCTTTCTTGTAGACTCTGGGAATTTGAGTGTATAACAGAAAAGAAGGTTAAGTGGCTCTGCTTTTAATGGACTAGAAAGTTTCCTAAGCTGTTGTTGATGTCAGCTTGTAAATTCACAAAACCCCATAAGTGGCTGTGTGGAAGTACCAGTTCAGATACAAAAACAATGGTCTGCACCCGTGGGACAGTTTGTCCATAATCATATGAATGGAAATAGATGGGTAATAAATAACTGATTTCAATGTGCTTCTCTTGTTATTTTTTCCCCTTTATCCTAGTACCAACAATTTCCCCAGTGCTAACAGAACTTTTCTCTCCAAACTAATAAAACACCTTCTGTGAAGCTGACTCTTTCAGCCACACCCATATCTGAATCCAAGAATCCTAGTTACTAGATCTCCCAAATATTCACACTGCATAGAGGGAAAATTCTCTCTCTCTCTCTCTCTTTTTTTTTTTTTTTTTCTTTTTCTTTTCTGCCTTTTTTGGAGCACTGTTCACTAGTTTGTTCTATAACACAAAGTATTCAGCACAGTTTGCAATTTACAAATAAGCACAACTGTTAGTAGGGAGGCATAATGTGGTGGTGTCTTAGAACTTTCCTGGTAAATATGGAAAATGTTCCTCTGTTCAGGCTGATGGGGAGCTGACTTGGTATCAAGTTATTTATTCTAGGTTTTTTCACTTAGTAGCTTTCCTTCCAAATTTTTAAGGACTTACAAAACACAATGAAAATGGCAGAGTTATGATTTCTTACCTTGTTTCTACTGAAAGTGCTTGTAGGGCACTTTTCAGCCTTAGTTCTACTCACATTCTACATACACATTGAACACTCACCCATTGGATTAGGAGTGTTCAATGACTTCATTTTGTCTCTGACAAATTTTGTATGGAAAGTCTGGGTGTATTTACCCCTTTTGCCTGAACAGATGGCACTGTGTAATGGACATGTGACCCCTATGGGGTTTCTTTTCTTTACAGTTTGTAAAAGCTGCATTGTGAGACACTTCTACTACAGCAACAGATGTCCAAAGTGCAATATTGTTGTACATCAGACACAGCCCCTCTATAATATCAGGTAATAAATTTGTCCCATTTTTATAGATTTGCTATTTGGTTTTAAATGTTTTGTTTTACAGATTTGTGCTTTTCTATTTGAAATAAAGGAATGGTTACAAGAAACACACTGTGTTCTTCACTAGTCAGAGTTTCACCACAATAATTAAGATAAAAAGACTCTATTGTTTTATTTAGTTTGTATCCATTTCTAGGGTTTGTTTTTATGCATTTGCTCGTGTTACAGGTGATACAAACACTTAACTATTTGCTTTGATTTCCTTTTAAGATGAAGACATTTTGGCAGGGTGTATTTATTAACGCCAAAAATTGAGTTTTTGTTTTTTGAGCTGTTCATTAAGTGTGGTGTTTTAAACTTTACATGGCTTCTGTTGTAGCTCTGCTGTATGAGTATGGAGGATGAGTATTTAGAGAGATATGAGGTAGATGTGAAGTTGCTGCTTTCTCACTTCATGTACATCCCATTTCAATGTTGTATTTGGCATCTATGTTACAGTTTACTGAAACCATTTTGTCTTGCACCAAAGACTCTTTTTTATTTTTTTCCCCTACTTCATAGGCTGGACCGACAGTTGCAAGATATAGTCTATAAATTAGTTGTCAATCTGGAGGAAAGTAAGTCACTTTCTTTGTTATATTACTATCTAGAGATCAAAAAGAACAAAAATTCAACTCTGGACTCTTTAAAATAGTTTTGTGATGTGTGCTTATAAGTTGTAATGAATTAACTGTGGCAACTGGCATCTTTCTGGCTGCTAAATGCTATTGTGGTACTGGTGTGTACCTTATCTCATGAAACACAGCTGTTACTGTATCCAGATAAACATGCAGATAATATTTCATAGTCATTCCTCTTACTGTAGTAGAACTGTATCATATCATTCTGTGTAAAAAGTTCACCTGGCTCAGTAGAAAGAATACCAAGATTGATTCTCTCAAATGCTTTAAATTTTTCCTTGTATTTACTTGTCTGATTTTAGATGTGTTTACTGTGTCATCTTATTTATCTTCAACTTTGTGAGCCAATGATCCTGAACAGTCCCTGGGTGGGCTGAGTGAAATATATGATCTAGTGGATAGATGGTATTGCTTTGTATGTCATGAACATGTATATAAAAATATATGTATACATAATAATATATGTATATATAAATACAATATAAAAGTGCTGTGCTCTATGTGAACAGTTACAAAATACTCTGTCATGTCATGAGGCATGACAGCCAGAAGGATACTAGTTCTTGCAGCTCTTTCAGTATTATTTGTGGCCAGTTTGTCTGATTTCCTCCCAGTTTTTACTAACAAAATTTTAGTCTGGGTTTCTTAAGTATCTCAGCCTCATTAAATACTAGTGATGGTAAAGGTCTGTAGAAACTTGGAACGTTTTTACTGCTCTAACCATTGAAAATTGGTCAATGAGAATGGATATTCTCAGCATCAGAAACATTTCAATCTATATTTGCATTTTTTTCAGGAGAGAAAAAACAAATGCATGACTTCTATAAAGAAAGAGGATTAGAAGTACCCAAACCAGGTGAGCTGGTAATCACTTCAAACACTGTTAAGGAAATATTTACTGTATAATTTATTCTCAAGGACTTTCTTTAAAATATTAGTTCACAACTGAAGATGGAAGTACTACTGGAAATGCAGGATTCTTAGTTATCTGGACATTATAACTTGTCACATATCTCAGATTACAAAAATAGGTGAATTGGCAACACTTAAACCCTGGTCATGGTTGGATTATTTTAAACTACATATTCTGCTTACTATCAGGAAATGTATGAAAAATGTGCATTAATGTTATTTTCTGGCTGGTAATAAGTAATAGACATTACAAAGGAGTAAAAATGAGAGCTTCAAAGTCTGCTAAACAGTGGGGGGATTATTCTAATTGTTTTGTGTCTTCCTATCAAACAAAGCTCTTTGGAGAGTGCTGTGCTGAAAGCTATTAAAATTCTGATTGAGATAAACAGCACAGGATGTAGGAAGAGCTGATCTAGTAATAAAAAAGGAGGATTAATTGCATGGGCTTTTTTACTTGGTGAGTTATTGTTTTGCTCAGTGCATGTTAGTATCTTATGCTGCTTTTATTTCAAGTTATCTTTGCATTTTGGCTACTTGAATATTTTAGCTGTCCCACAGCCAGTTCCACCGAGCAGAGGAAGACCTCGAAAAGTTCTGGGCTCAGTGTTCCGGATCCCGCCAGAACTTGACATCTCCATACTTCTAGAGTTTATTGGGTGAGTCGTGGGCAAATGTAAAAGCAGCTGATTGACATGAGTGTGCTGCTGCCATGTGATGGACCATGAACTGCCTCTTGGTTTTTATTAAATGTGCCTTTCTTCCATCTCAAATAGTGATGGGGAACCAGTTTTAACTTACAGTGCAATAGTGGCAGCCAATGCACGCACAGGAAGATGATGCAGATAATTAATTTTTTAAGATATATCTTCCTATAAAAGTAGCTTTTTAGGAAGTATAGTTTTGAAATGTAGATGTGTTTTATTTTTTAAAAAGTGGTGCAGTCTCAGTAAACTGATCAGAGAAATACCTGTCTGTGGCAGTCCCTGATCCCTGTAGGTGGCAGCAAAGCAGGTAATACTGTCAAATACCACCTATACTGCTGTGGTTTTATTATTTATATGGAGGGAAGAACAGAATGTTTCTAACAAAAGAAGATGATGGCTTAACACCATCTACTTTGTATTTTATTTTAGTGACTTTTTTAACCTTTGCTAATTTATAGGATCAAAATCAAAGAGATTATCTTGGCAATGAGAGATTAATTAAGCATTTTGGATAAAGAAAACTTGGAATAGATTGAACCAGCCAGAAGAAATTGTTACTTTGAAAGTCTGTCTACATTGTGTCTCTACAGTTTGTAATGTGGTCACCTCTGGCTTTGGAACTGTATCAAAGAAAACGACCACTGTAGTGGAAAATCTTTTTTATGTTTGTTTCTTAGTTCATGACAGATTCACTTAGCTTTGATATCTAGTACATATTAAGAGATGGAGATACTCACTCACAGTAACTTGAAGTGCCATGTTACAGTGTGGTCTTCACAAGATACATTTGTTTGCTATAGCAAATAATCAGATGATTCATAGCAATGTTTGATTTTTTTGCCATCTCCAGGGCAATGAAAATACTGCACTGTTTCCTCTCTCATATGTACATTCTTGCTAATGCAGTGCAAGAATAGTGAAATGTCATGTATTGGCCTTAATTAACTGAGAAATTTGCACATCGCACTACAAGGAGATGTGGAGTATAGGTGATCAATGGTTGATCACATGCTCAGGCTGAACCTTGGCTGAAAACAGCTGGAAATCTGATTATTTTCCACCTGTGTGTGTATTTCACATTCCAGAGAAACACATGCTGCTTTCTTGAGTTCCTAGATAGCATTAGCATTAATATTGCCATATGAACAGTCTGGAAGGTAAAACAAACCATCTTGCCCAGAGAGCCCCTTAGGTGGCTGGGTGTGTTCTGTCAGTAACTTCTTAGGTACTGTCTGTTAGGGTTTGAAATATTAAGGATCATGAAGTATGGATGTTTAAGAAGCATCAGTATTGTAACCTACTATGAAAATGAGTGTTATGTTGTGTTTAAAAATTGCTTTGGACTGCATTGGTTTTTATTCACATTACAAACCTTAACATTATAAATATCTGAATTCACAAGAAAAATGGAATAGAAAAAGGGTAGAAAAAAAAATATATATAAATTCAGTTCAATATTAATTTATGTATAGCAATTTAATGAAAGGAGGGCCTGAGGTGGGAAAAGAAGTTGGATATGCAAGACTCAAATCAATAAGTCACTTTTATAATAAAGAGCTTGAGGATATTAATAACTGATAATCTTAGCAATGTTGACTATTTACTCTTTTGTTTTTTCAGAGCTAATGAAGGCACAGGGAATTTTAAGGTACAAATGTGATTAAATTTTTGTCTTACAGTTTGCTTCAGAAATAATTATATCCTAAGAATATTTAATTTAGTTTGGTTTTCTTATACCAAGTGCATCTGGAGCATTCATCAGAATAATAATTACCAATTTTGTATTACAGTATATTTCAAACTTATTGTTGTATATATCACACCTACCCAGCATCTTTTCTTCTTTTTATCCTCATATTTCACAGTCGTTTTTAAAATCTTTTTTTATCTTCAGTATCATCTCCTCCCCTTCCTGTCTCATATTTGCCCTTCTTTCTGCCTTGTTTATCCTGGGGTTTTTGGACCACACAGAACATAGGTCTGTTTAAAACATTTAAAAAATAATCAGTTGCTTATCATTTTTTAAATATTTAAACAGTATCTGGAGTCTTAATATATATTTAGTCCGTTCCCTATTAGGTGATCTGCAGGTAGATCAGAGAAGGTTTCAAAAATGTTTCCCTGTTATTGGGCTGTTGTTTGAGTTTGAGGGATTAGTGCCAAAACCTTTAACTTAAAATCTTTGTTTATTCTGTGCAGCCTTTGGAAAAGAAGTTTGTGCGTGTTTCTGGGGAGGCAACAATTGGACATGTGGAGAAATTCCTCAGAAGAAAAATGGATCTAGACCCTGCTTGTCAGGTACATCACTTACTGTAGCAGTCACAGGTTGTCTGTGCTTTGGACAGAGATTTCTATTGTTCCTTACATTCTAGAAGTAATGTTAGAGGTTTTTATACAGTAAGAATTAAAAAATTTGTTGTTTGCAGTGTTGTGATCTGCAAGTAACAACTCTTCTAACTCGTTCACAACCTGTTCAGATTTTCATTGTATTGTACTAATTGGACAGAATTTCTGAAGTGCCTTGTAAAATTTCAGCCAATGAAATTCAAAGCCAAGACATTGTGCTGTTTCAAAGGTAAAACTAGGCAACAAAGTGAGAATGTGGGAGCATGCAAAGGCAGAGACAGGTACAAGCTAAATAATAGTGAGATTTAAATGAAGGCATACAAGGGCTAAGAAAGAATTATGCTATAGCTGGATGTGTGGAAATAAAAGGTTTGAATGCAAGTACAGGCACTTTTCTCCAGATAAGAATTCAGAGGAGCAGAATATGGTACTAAAGGATTTAGCTTTGTATTTCTCAACCATTTTGAGAGGAGCTGCATGTCAAAACCAGTTTCCAGTTCTTCAGTGTATTTCAGCAGCCATTTAGTTGGGAAAGTGCAAGAGTTCTGTAATGTGTAAATAGTTGTTAAAACTGTCAATTCCTGAAAGATCAAGCTGATGTGAATAGGCAGATGGGAGAAGTTTAGTCCTGGGTTTGGAGTTAGGGCTGTTTTCTTACAGCAATAGATGTAGGATTGTGTATTTTAGTAATGAGTGTTCATGCTGCTTACCTTTTCAGTGGTGACAAAGCAAATCAGATATAAATTATTCATCCTGCAGAGGAATGAATGTATTTTCATTTGCTGGTTTCCTCTCAGTGAGAGTCTGTAGCTTATACGTGGTGGTGAGTTGGTGTAAAGCACAATCATTGTCTGGTTCTAATCCTTGGTCTCTTCTATGCAAGCCCTGCCTGTTTGGAGGGAATGATAAATCTTTCTTCTACAGACAGATGCCTTGGCTGCCTTTTTTTCTCATCTTAAATGATGTACTCCCATTTTTCTTTCCTGCAAGTTTGTTTTTGTTTTTTTTAATCATTAGAAATCTGTAGTTATTTTTTATGAACCAAGTCATGACTGTTGTGTTCAAGATATCCAGGCTCATTTTTTAAAAAAATGGGAAATTTGGGAAATGAAGCTGGAAGTATTTTTTCCTAGTCTGAGTGAATATTTCTTTGTCATATGGGGACTAAGATTAAAGAACTGTATGTGCTGAGCTGTTACCTTCTCATGGCAGTACACAGAACTGAAGCTGATGGTTTGTTGGTGAACATTCTGGAAGTGAAAGAGAGGTCAGATATGTTATTGAAGATTAATAAGCCAAATGAATCATGTCTTACTCCAGCTTCCTAGGATGGCTAATAAACTGTAAAACAGAATTAAAGAGAACCTGACTCTGAATTAGCACAAGCAGAAGAATTTAGAGAACTAGGCTATTAACCATATGTGCAAAGAATTTAAATTTGCTGCTTTTTTAGTTTGCTCTAGATATTTGGAAGTGTTGAGGACTGCAGAGGTTCATTTCCTGTCAACTTCCCCAAAGTATATTAAAAATAAATAGATACTACCTTTGGACAACAGGCTCTTCCTTTTAATATTACTTCTTTAGTCTTAATATCCAACTCTCTTCATTACCTAAAATAATCAATTTTTATATAAAATGTCTTAAGTTTGGTTTGTTTAGCTTGAGACTGGAGTCCAAGAATTTGATTTCCTTGGGAAGCTTGGAGGTTTCTTTCAGAAACTTGCATTTCAGACATATTGAGCTAAAATTTTGCTACATTTGCAGTACTTTTTTACTACATCTACCTACAGAAAATTTATTTCAACAGTGTTGAATTGTCTTGCTTGGGACTTTGAAAGATTTGACTGTAAGGAAGGTACAGAGTATTTCTTCCTTTATCTCCTCAGCATATCAATTGCATTTTTGGTTTTGTCATTCAAACTTCTCATAAGGACACAGGGTGTGGTTGTTTTGTGAGTGCAGTCAGTTCCTACTGAATATCAGCTTACTTTGACAGTCTGCTAAAGTACTTTTTTAGAATGTTTCAGTCATTCTTTATTAGAGCTGTTTTGGGGACCAAGTGATGCAAGGTATGTTATCCACCCCCCTGAATTCTTGACTTTGCTTGGACATCTCTGACTTCATCTTTTCATATGGAATATGGGCTAATACTTGCCCTTCTTCAGTGAACTGCACAAGTGCAATGGATTTAGGTTAATGAATATGTGAAATAAGCCATCTGGCTCCTGTGTGGCAGTATATATAAAAGTCTAAAAAGCAGTTTTGAAGCTACTGCCTTCGTTCTTTTTTTCCTACTCTGAGGCTTCAAATTACTTTCAGACTTATGTATTTGAATTTGCGAATGGATTATGATTTGAATTCCCTAGTTTATCTGAAAGTTAAAGCTTATTTTTTTTTATCTACCACTTGTGCTGGCAGACTGTAGTTTACTCTTTCTAATGCTTTGTTTTGAACTCTGATTTAATTTTCTGTATGTGTTTATGTATGCTTCTAATTACAAAGTCTCTCTTGAATATTCTTGCTGGAATTTTTTGGGAGAGGTTGAAAATAATATTTTAGGAACTGGAATTGGCAGTAATAGCTAAGTAGGTAACATCTGATAGAAGCAAAATACAGGTTGTGGTGTTTGGAGCCCAGTAGATTCTTTTCTTTGGCATCAGAAGTTTTCTTTAGAGCATGATTTCCTTTGAGCTCTTCTGCTGCAGCAGTATTATTTCCTGCTGTTTCTTCTGTAAGGATGAGAAAAACTGCTGAAAAACTTGGAGCTCAGCTGCTCAGAATTCATTAATGTAGCTGATGGAACAGAAATATTCCATAAACAGATGTGCATTCCTAAAAGTGTGTAAACTTCAGTCTTGGGAGAGATTGGGAGAAAGGACTCGGTGCTCATACACGGTGTGATTGTTGATGCAATTTCTTATGTCAGTCCTAAACCCTGAAATAAAAACATCCAGAGCCTCTGGAAAATAAACAGCAGCTAGAGGAAATGGGAAATTCCAACAGCTTTTTGAATAACTAGCCCAAATACTCATGTCAGTCTCTAATACTTTATATTTTCCTTGTCCTTCCCTGGATGGTATGAGTTGATATAGAAAATATTGATTGAAGCTCACTGCTTTCTGGGCCAAATTATCCCTTGGGATGAGTCTTATGTGCAGTGTCCCTTGCATGAACTTTTCCTATTTTTATTTCTGTCTTACCTAATGAGCATGAGTTTATAGTTTGTCTGTTATGGTGTTTTTTTGAGAAATAGCTCTAATAGCAGACATGCCACCAAAAGAAAAGAAATAGCATAATGGAAAACCCACTTTATTTTAATAAGAATTCTACCAGAAGTTACTGAGTATTCAGCAGATCCACCTTCATACTTCCATTCAACTGAATGTCAAGCTGAAGTCATTGCTGTCTCAGGCAATCAGTACTAGTTGGCTTCAATTTTACCAGTCTTTGAAATTTTAATAAATTCATAGCATTTGTGGTGCTGATGCCACTTTTGTAATGGAACATATTAATTCCTGCATGACACAAGGATTCGTCTGAGACACATTTCACAACTTATTTTTGCACTGACCTGAGATTATTGTTTCCATTGTATGTTTTATTCACTTGTCCTTATAGAATGAATGGTAGCATGACATTTAGCAGGCAATATTTCGGGCTTTGGTGCTGGAATTAGGAGATTAAGCATTTGGCATTCAGAGACCTCTAATACAGTAAATGTGAAAAATTCTTCTAAATTTATTATTAGACACTGGCTCTTTAATGACTGCCATTTGAAACAGGAGCAGCAGGTACAGCAGTGTACTTTCAAACAAGCATTCTAATTCTGTTTCAAGAGATTATCAGCAGCTGTGACTGTCTGTTTGCATCCTGTATTGGTCAAACAGTTTAGATTTTCTATTTCTGTAGAATATATAAAATATTTATGTGTTAGGTTTCATTGGGAGCAAGATTGAGTTTTCAGTGCCCAATGCTATAAAAATTGTACAAGTAAGCTTATAAGGAAGAAGTAATTAAACTCATATCTATGTAAAGCAAAGCAGTCATGTTTGCCTTCCTGCAGAAATAGCTGTAGAGGTTAAGAATGCATGGATGGTAGCAGAAAGAACTGCTGACAGTTTTCCAAAAGGAAAATAAATATATTTTTCAAGTACTGTGTTAAATACATCAAATGTCAATGTTAAATATATGAGTATATATGCATCAATAACTAATCAGTATTTACTGTTATGTCCACACAAATTTTTGCTTCCTGGATTCTTTCTGGAAGCTAAAAGCAGAAGTTATACTAGGCAGCTTACATTTTCTGCACAAGAATCAAACATGAAGACAGTATTCTGCATCATTCTCATAGAGTACAGGTGGTGCAGTAAATTAGTCCTTTTTGAACCTCTGAGGAGTAGAATTCCTGCATTCCCAAGTCTCAGAATAATGTAGTCTGCCAGCATGAATCTTACTCAATCTTCCCATGAAGAACAGGAGAGAGGTAGTGGGTCAGCCTGCAGATGAAGATAAATCTGAGGGAGTGGAGGAGCTGCAGCACAGAGCACATCCTGTGATGGAAAGTGGCTGTATAAGAAATACGTCATGATATTGCAGTGTGCTCCACAACTGCTGCAGGGGCAGAGCTTAGGCAGTTCCCTTGCAGAAAGCTGTGGGACTACTCATTGTCAATGCTCTTACCTTCAATTTTGAGTTCTTGTCAATTCACAAATGAGAGCACTCCCATTTCCTTGTCTAGAAATTGCTCCTAAGGAAAATGTAAGCAAGCTTCAGTTGAGAGAAAAAAAACAGTGCTGTGTTAGCTGCTCTAATTTGGGATGTTAGACTGGATTTACATTATGCACAGTAAATCCATGTTAACTGTATAGAGAAGCCTGCTTTTCATAATAATCAGGGCAAGGAATTTAAAATACCTGGTAAAGGTTTGTGTGTTCCATAAAATTATTGGTTTTGTGTGCAGTTACTAAACAAAAGGGCCTCCCATGGAATTTCAGGCACCACTGACAGATTTCAGCTGCAGTGAAGGACAGTGCATGGAACTGCTGAGTATGGCCTGCAGCTGCACCCCAGGAATACTGAGTGCATGCTGAAGAAGGACTCTGATGGCATGCACCAAGATGCTCCTTTCTATTAAGGCACTTCTTCCACATTAAGTGGAATTAGTGATGTGTTTTCTCCCTCAAGATAAGACTGAGGGTGGCAATAGCTCTTTTTTTTTTTTTGGTGGCATGAACAAGTTTCCCTCTTTTGCAACTGATGAATGAAGCCAAATGTTTGTGTGGTCATTTTAATATATTATCTCAGTTATCATTAAATTCATCACAGTTATTACTAAATAGCTTATTTCAGTGGACACACCGTACTGAGTAAAACAATAAACTGTCCTGCCCAGGTCAGGGCCATGAAAGGCATTAGGGCAGTGCAGTAGTGCTGCGAATGCTAAATACATTTGGACAACAGAGGTAAAGATGTCTTTAGTGTCTAACATGCTAGCATTGAACTCTGCTAATAAAGTTGAAAAGGCTTTGATACTGTTTGCTACTGTGTTGCATGGACTTAACCATGTATATGTTTTTTCACAGGTGGATATAATTTGTGGTGATCACCTGCTGGAGCACTACCAGACACTGAGGGAAATTCGTCAGGTCATAGGAGAGAGTGCAGTTCAGGTATGTGGCAGCTGGGGCTTGGTTCCAGGGTTTCTGTTTCAAAACAGAAGACCTTTCTTAAAACCTCAGGTAGCACCAGCTTGTCTGGAGAAGTCACTTAGAAAAATCTCTCCAGTTTATACAAAATCATTTTTATCAAGTAAGTAGAGTTGACAAATGTACCATGTTCTTGGTATCATGATGTTCTGGATATAAGGGGTTTGTGTTGGGCTTTAGCAAAGAAGTTGCTATCTTACCTGTGAAAAAAATGTACCAGCATTCTTTCAATCAACATTCCTTGTTTTTCCTCTCTGGCAATTGCATCTCTATGGGAAATCAGAGGACAATTCCCAAATAAGGCTATCCTTGTGACAGGGTCAGGAGAATAAACTCGCTTATAAGAGCACAAACCAAAGATAGAGGGTAATGAATGCAGTAAATGTGCTTGATGCATATTGTATTGGCTCTGGTCACAGCATGAGTGTATGGCCAGCTATTTCTTGTTGATAACTTGCTGTCTTTAGTATTGCTGACTTTGCAAATAAGAATGCATCTTTAAAGGATCACATCATTTTCGAAGTACTGCAAAAACAATTAACTACTCTGCCATGTGAATCATAAGATAGAAATGCAAAATTGTGATATATGGTAAATTGTATCTTAGTCTGAACTTGGAAGTCTGAAAAGTTAATATTTAATACAGTGGGAAGAAATAGGATTAAATTGGTATTTTATATGGAGAGCAATCTTAGCAGATAGCAGAAGGGCTAAAATAGTAGAAAAATTAGCTTTCCTCACTTGTTTGTGCACACACATGCACAAACATTTACATTTAAAATTCCTGCTGAGCTCTCTTATGTTGCAGGAAGGCTTCTGTGTTGGGGGCAGGAAGTGAAAAGCTGATTTTGAGATCTCTTGGACTTAGCATCACTTGTACCTGATTTGAATGATTAGGAGGAGTCCCAGAGTCAGGACAGAGGTAGTTGGTTCATGTTAATGTTGGCAGATTAAAATCTGTAAGGCTTGTGCTGTTTCTGCAGTTGAAGGGAGTAAATGCCACACACGATGTCTTAGCTGTTTTATAATAGCATGAAGAAGAAATGAAAACATAACCTAATCCAGTCTGGGGAGCAGGGGATAGAAACTGGGAGGAGGTGGGTACTGGTAACTAACTTGTTTCTAACACTATGAGTCACTGCAAGTAAATTCAGCAATCAGCACATAGTGATGGAAGTGCTCTCTACTAAAAGCTTCAGTAAATGGCATGGGGATGATACATTTCTCAGTCCAGAGTTATAGTCACATGTATGGTTTTAGACTTGAGCTAAGCAGGAGAGCTTTTCATGTATGAGAAATGTTCTTGGGGAAGCACTTCAAGGAATACTGCAGCAGTTCCATTTCTTGTCAGAGCTGGGTCTGCCTGATTGATGTTTAGTGATAAAGTACCAGTCAGCAGCTCCATGAAGAGGGCAGTTATCTTGGGATGCAATCTCCGTTGAAGTTTGAACTCTCATTTATTACCAAATCAGTATGCTGGCAGTTAATTCTCTCAAGGCTTCTCTATTGGACAAATAAATAGAATTATTTATTGTGAAATCTTGTTTTTTCATAGTCACTTTTGACAGGAAATTTGAAATACCAGGTTCATCTTTAATTTCTCTTCATATTGTTAGAAGATCTCTGAGGATGCCAAATAGTTACAGTAGAAATCTTTCTTCTTTTTTGATACTGAAATAATTGTGATATTTTTATGTTCTTTAGCCTAACATTATAATATTTTTTTAGAAATCAAGAGGATGCATTTCTAGGATTGAAAATAACCTCGGAAAATATTTTTAGATAATTACCCATGAAAAAAAATCCCAACTGATAGGTCAAGTCTAAAGGGGTGAGGGTTGTTTGTTTCTCACCAGGATCTGAAATTCAATAAGGGACACAGTTGTCCTGCCCAGTGAAACTACAAGTACAGAGGAACATTTGATGAATTTTACATTAAACTCCAAGGGCATCTTGTGCCTTTGTAACTTTCCAGCCTTTCCAAATCAGTGCTGGAGCTTGGAATGTCCCTAACAGCTCTCACCAGGATGCTTGAGACACTGTTCAAAACTGCTGTTGTCATTGACAAGTTTCTGAGGTTCATTGTAGATGTTTCATGCAAAGGAAACAGCTTCAGTAGCTACTTCTGCAACAGAAAGTCATTTGAAGGAATAAACATTGGGCTCTTTTATTTAGATGAGTACAACCACTGTTAGTGGAGAAAAATAGCTGCTATTCTGAGTCACATTTTTCACTTGAAAGTTCATTCATGTCAGCAGTTATTCTTTTTGCTGGGAAAAGTGATTATAAAAATGAATATAAGCTTCTCTTTGGCAAATATATTAATTTTAACATGCATTCTTTGGTAGCATTTGCAGCATCACATATGTTGTATGTCATTTATTGTTCTGAAATGTAATCAGTGTGGGGTTTTTAATGGCTTTTGCTTGCACTGAATGGTTCTTATGATTTGTTTGTGAAGATTTTGGGTGTTGTACTTCTTTTTTCTTTCCTACTGACTAGCACTGTGTAGTGATGCCTTGGAGCCTGAGTAAATTAAAGTCTCCTGGAGGTGCAAGCTGTCAGGATTTTAGCTTTTCTGGTTATATTTCTGCCCTTCCAACAAGTGTGGGAAGACCAAGTCTGATTTGATTATAAAATAAATATTCCTACCACTGACCCCATAGTAACTCATTTGGGTTGTTCTAATATGAGTAAATAAGCAACTAATTTTACTGGTTAAATGTAAGCAATTAACATGTTCATTTCTGAGTAGTTGATAGAAGACTAAAAAATAATCAAGAATAAATCTTGTTTATATCTTGCAGATGTCAAGATATTTTGACATTTGAAAGTGGGTGGTTGATTAAATCTTCCTAATTAGCTGAACGTAGAATTTCTAGTTCTGTTTAGGGCAAAACCATTAAAAACTCACTGACAGAATTTATATAATAAGGAACAATTTTGCTTTTTTTTGTTTTTTAAACAATGTAAAACTTCTGGACTTTACTTCAGGGAGTGATCAAAGACTTTTACAGAGACTTTTAAAGGGTCAATTTTGTTACCAGGCATTGAGATCTGCCTGTAATTAAGAGTTTGATCATGTAGCTGAGAAAGGAAGCTTGTTATTAACTACATGGGAATAGAACTTCTTCCCTGTGTACCTTCCTCCCCTCTGCTGCACAAATGCAACCTGATCCAAGCTGCTGGTTATTTTCACTTGTCTAAAACTGGGCCTTCTCAGAGTTCTGCAGCACTGATGGATATAATGAGCTCACACATGGGAAAAGCTAAAAGCAGTAGCTTCCTTGATGTCCTTGGCACAGAGGTTTGGCAGATTATAAAGGTCTCTTTGTAGCTCTCACCTTTTTGTAACCCAATGCTATTGTCCTGTTTTTTTGGTCTCTTGAGCTAGGCAGCAAGAGCTGTGCTCTAATTTAATTATTGTGACCTTCTAGCACACATTTCCTATGGAAGTGTTCTACTCTTTGCTATGGAGTTATTGAATTTGGAAAGTGGGGCACTTTTTGTTGTTGCTGCTCTTAGAACATCAAAAGAGGTGAATGCTCTGATGTTTTGGGCTGTCAGTTCCACTCTAAAGTTTATAGTTGGGTGTAACAGGTGGGATCCTTTGCAATTTTTTGGGTCAGGGTCACAAATGTGTGTCAAAGGACACTGGAGAGCTTTGCTTTTCTTCTGTGCCTGTCTGAGTTAGCCTTGAGATTTGTAATGGGCAGTGAGAACTCATTCTCTGTTTGGACTTCCCTTTAATAACAGTATCTAGAGAAAGCAGCTGAACATAGATAGAAGTGTGTAATACTTTACAAATGAATAATTACAGAGTAAGAATTGCCAGTACTGGGATAACTCAGTAACTGGGGTTAGAAGGTAACTCTACTGGGGTAATGTAGTGAAGAAATTGCAATGGGGTTGACCTTGTGTTTAACAGGGCTATTTCCTTTAAATGTTCTGCCAAATGTGCTGTTTTAAAATTATTCATCAAAGAGTACATTGTAGCATTTTCTTCTTATACAAATATTTATTTCCTTTAATAAACTGGAAAAGAGAGGGAAAAACTGGTTTTGACCACATTTTTTTCTTCAAAAATAAAGTGTCTTATTGACACATTGAATGAGTCTTATTTTTTCTTTTGAAGTAACTAGTGGGCACAAGGAATAAGTAGCTTTGGGAAGGTACAGCAATGTTTTTATGTGCCAAGAGCTTCCTGAGTAACCTCTTAGAACCTGTTCTACCTTGCAATGCTGCTATCCCAATTTATGTTAATCACCCAGTAAGTTAAAGCTCCTGTCTCCTCCTGTATCCTTTCAGGAGTTATCAATGGACTCCTGGTTATTAACAGGATGAGAAGATGAAGTTAGTGAGTTGGTACAAATACATTATCTTATATCCTGTATATTAACAGATACAAATATCTGAAGCAAAATACAGTAAAATTTCTCAGATGTCAGTTGGTACTAATGTAGTTCTCTCTTCAAAAGAGAACTTTTAAAAAAGTCTGTCCATGTAAATAGGTGTAATTCAATGTCAGATTCTCACTGGGTCTGCTAGGCCTTTCAGCAGCTGCCTGTGAATTAAGTGACATAAGTGAGACTAATAGGTCAGAAGTGTCCTGTTTCACAGGTGAAAGGGATTTTTTTATTATGTTAAGCAGTCATTGAAGAGGAGAAATGTGAGTTAATAAACAAATAGTTTGTCACTTGGAAGTTTTTTAATCCAATGCATTTATTACTTAATAAATGTGTATAGTAATACCAGATTTTACTTTTTTTTTAAGCACCCTTTTCTATTTCAAAGAGGGGGTAATATAGTTATTTTCCTTGATACTTCAAAAGTTGCAATCTCCATATGGAGGGTATAAAATGATGAGATTGTACCATGCAGCAATTGTTGTACCAGGTGGTGGCAGAAATGCCTCACAGAGAAGGGAAAGTGCTGTGATGAGACAGTTTGTTTTTCTTCTCTCTAGGATGGTCTCCTTGTACTGCACTATGGCCTAGTGGTATCTCCACTAACTTAAAGGTGTCTGGAATATCAGAAGGCAAAAGAATCTGAAGTCATGGAGCTTCTTCACTGCTGTTTCTCACCAAAGAAGCCATTGCATTTCCTGTGGCAGGAAGTGAGTGAAAGAAACCACCACTAACTGCTGTGTGCTTGTAATGTAACATCTGACTTTACCACTGTAAAAATTGCAGCTTCTGTAAGTACAGCTATAGATGTTGCTATGCTTCATGTTACAAATTACTGTCTTCAAATTTCACTCAGCTCAGGGAAACTAAGTGCTCAAAGTAGCTATTTTTTTTTTACTTTCTAAAACCATAAGATTTCACAGGGTGAACAGCCTTTTTTTCCTCTAAGCTCTGAGATTTCTCTTGCTGTCTAAGGGTCCAGCTAGAACAGTGCTCTCAGGGATGGTCTTCAATGAGTAGTATAATTTGTTTTGGGGAAGAGACACACTAATTTGCCTAAAAAAAGTGTACTGTGATCATCTGTCTTTGGATGTGATTTGGGGAGAGGAAGGAAACTTCAGAAATACAGACCAAAATAGGTAGAAAATGATGCAGCATAAGCATTGTTTTTTGAGAAGTAGCATTAAATTTGTTGTTTTTCTTGAAGAAAGACAATATTGTTTGCACTGGAAATGTATTTGCTGGTAGTTTGGCTTATACCAAATGGTGGATCATGCATCTCTAGTCTGAATGGAGATGAGCTGGCTGTAAGCTGGTTAAACTATGCATGAAATAAAAAAAAATTTAAAAAAAAGTAGCACCTCTTTCTACCTGCTTGCTGTATATATAGTAATCACTGTCAACCTATTCTGCTATCATATAAAATCCATCAACCGACTTGACTGTCAGGAGCATAAATCCATTCACTTTAGCACATACCTCTCCAGCAGCTGTGAAAATGGTCACTTTTTCCACTCTTTCTAATGTGTTTTAGTGCATTGTAGTGGAGACCAGAGTTAAGTAATGTAATACCTGCCTGTTAGTACCATATTCACAGTGGATGTTAGGTGACTTTAATTTTAACATGTTAAAATGTTAGGTTTTGTGACAACTGTAACACTTCAAATTTTTTTCTGTTTAAGATTTCCATGTTGTCTTGTGCAGCATTAAGGACACAGAGCTCTGTGTGTTGTGGTCTTGCTGCACACTGCATTGTCACTGTGGGGATCCATGGAAGCTTCCATTAGGCACCAGGCTCCTTCCCTTCCCTACAGTCAGTGCAGGGAAAAGGAAGAGATTCCTTTGTAAGGCATTTCAGAGCACCTTAGTTACAGAACCATAGAATTGTTGGGGTTGGACTGGCCTGTGGAGATCATCCAGTCCAGCCTCCCTGCCAAGGCAGGGTCACCCAGAGCAGGTGACACAGGAATGTGCCCAGGTGGGTTTGGAATGTCTCCAGAGAGGGAGACTGCACACCCTCCCTGGGCAGCCTGTTTGGTGCTCTGCCACCCTCAATGTAAAGAAGTTATTTCTTTCAGTCCTCCTTTCTTTCTTTCAGTCAGCTAATGAGGCAGCAGCAACAGCTGAGCTAAATCCAGGGCTGAGGGTTTGATTGAGCTGTACAGGGGTTCTGGAGCTTGGGGACACCTGAGCAGCAGCCCCAAGCTCCATGCAGACCTGGAAGCCCTTGGCAGCCAGTCAGGCATGGAGGGGACATTGCCAGGAGCAGCAAGGGACATTTAAATGTCCCTAAGAAGTGGAGCAACCCCTTGTGGCCTCTGCTGGACCCTCTCCAGGAGCTCCTTGTCTTTCTTGTCCTAAGGATCCCAAAACTGGACACAGCACTCCAGATGTGGCCTCACCAGGCTGAGTAGAGAGGGAGGATCACTTCCCTTAACCTGCTGGCCACACTCCCAATGCACTCCCAGATCCCATTGGCCCTCCTGGCTGCAAGGGGCTGTCAGCCTAAAAGGACTGGAATCCTTTGTCTAAAGAAAGCTTTCATGAATCCTTCCTCAGGTCTTGACAATAAACATTGTTTTGTCTGTGAAGGTAGCACCATAAGAAAAAAAAAGTTTTGTTTGAAGTAATTCTCATGATGCTTCTAAAAAATGTAACAAAAAGCCTTTTTAGCTACAAACTCCTATTTTACCTTTAAAGTTTGTATAAAAGTAGTGTTTAAAATGCAGCAGAAATTGAGATTATTTTGTAAACCCCTCGTGAGTTGTGTTGATAAAAGATTATATATTGTAACAGTAAAATAAACTTTATTTTAGCCAATTTAAAATTGAGCTCTTGTGTTTCCATGCCATATTTCCTATGTCAGCCTCAGAATAATAGTGGGTGATAGTGAAACTGCTGAATGTGCTCTGGGGTTGTTAGAATGACAAATTTCAATTAAGAGGCTGAGTGATGAAGAGTAATTTAATACCAGAGTCTCCACTGGAGGTAAGTGTGGTATTGTTAACTGGAGTAACATGAAATCTCTGGGACTCTCCTTTTAATGAGTATTTTGGTGAGAAATATGTCAGTAAAGAGGTCAAGATGATTTCTCCACAGAAATAATACTATGTAGTTAAAGGACTCCTTTTTCCATCAATAAGAACATTTTTTACTGAAAGCCACCTATCAATTACTGTCTTTCATGTTCATGGCTGTTGTTCTTGAGTCCCTGTTCTTGACTCTCTCTGCCACTGAAATCAAAGCATCTGGTTCAAATACTCCATATTCTCCATTCCATTATCACTCAGGGGTTTGTTTCCAAATTTATAGCTCTGTGCTAAAAAATCATTATCAGTATAGTCACATTTTACAATGCAAATTCACCCTTAACTCTGGCTTGAACTTCACATCTACAGAAGGGCTCATGTGCAGAGTTTAACAGCTGTGTAGAAGCTGATAGTTAATTCAAATTAATGTCATTCTAGGATGCATTTGACTTGCATGGCCCCAAGAGGGCTGTGGTGCCACTGGCACTAATGTCAGTGTCAAATTCTGCTTTTAAAAAAAAAAAAAAAGCCTCCTAGATATCATCAAAGGACTTTCCTGTAGGATGAATCACATGCCAGCTAAAATGCAGACAGCCAACACTGCCTTCTTCACCTTTTCAGTGACTTAATGAGGAGGATCAAATGTCTGTAGCCTGTGGTATTTTTGACATGAATGCTTAATGACCAGTTATTTTCCTTTTGTCCACTTCTCTCTATTTCTTCCTCACCTGCCTTCAGAAAGTGTATTTTTAGCATAGTTTTCCTGGCTGAACATCCTGCTTTCTTTCACCTGAAGGCACTGATGTGTTCCTTCTCTCCAGTGCTGCAGGTCCCCTGGGGCACATCCTGCAGCAGAGTGACCTTTAGCTATTGCCAAGGCTGAGCTGAGGCTCTGTGGTTTCCTGCATAATCAGCCAGCTTGCTTTAAAATGTGCCAATCTTCTTTCAGCTCTCCTGCTGCTGTTTTATTTCTGTTGGTCTCCTTTTAACCTTGGCTTCCCTCCAGCCACTTTTGGTCCTGATGATAGAAGAGCATCTGTAACAACAGGCTGTCTATGGGATGGCATCTCTGCCCTCGTGGGAGATGAGCCAGCCTTGTGCTCTGGAAGTGAGGGAAGGTATGCTTGGACTCATTCATTATTTTACAGACACTAATGTTTCTTTACTTGATGAGATAATTCTGGTTTTCCTTTCTCATTACCTTCTTAACAGCATCATGGTTAACACAGATCCTTGTTAAGTACTGCTTATAAAAGCAGCATAATTCTGAGTTCCTATACAGACCTGCTAATTCTCAGCAAGAGGAGATGATGAGCCTTAGCTTCCAGATTTCTTTTAAATGCAGAATGAGGTACAATCAAGTAATGAGCAGAGTGATATTGGTTACATTCTGCCTGTTTTCTTTGTGTTCAGTACAGGTTCAGTGTAAGAAGAAGATAAGGCTCAAGAGACAGGTGAAATGTGCAGCTGAGCCCTCCAAGCAGAGGGGACCTGCAGTGGCCAGGGGTAGGTGTCATTTATATCCTGAACCTGACAGTGCACCCAGCCTGGCTCTGCACTGCCACCAGACTGTGGCACACGTGAGCCAGGGCAGCTCTTAAAGCTTATTTCTGTAGATGTGAAACAACCAAAGAGTTTTATTGAAAAACCATTCAAGCTTGTCAAATACTAGTCCATGTTGAATATATTTTCAAGGAATCATTAATCATTTATGTGCAATGATTTATATTAATACATTTTTAACAGTCAGTAGGAAAATTACATCCCTGACAATTCTGGTTTTATTTTTTTTCAGTGTGGAATATCATTAGTATGATATTTGTGGTCAATTCAAATGAGTGGAGGTATTCATTCCAGCAGCTAAGAGAAAGACTATTAACAGATGTAGGAGTTTTTGTGTATTGCATGCCTTTCTGTTAAAGAGATTGTCACAGTGTCCCCATGAATCTTTTAATATGCTCAATAGAATGCACTGAGGGCCAGCCTGATTGTTTAGGTTCTTTAAAATGTACCTTTTAGGCTGTCATAAGTACCTGCTGAGAAATGGAGAAGTGTTGCACATGGTGCATTCTCTTCACTTCTCCTTTGTATTTGTTTTTTTCTACCTCGTGGTTCTTCTGTAACACTACAGAAGAGAAGCAAGGTGGCCACAAATTTTATCATGTCGTCTTTAAGACACCCTTGTTGAATGAGCCAAAGGATATTTACATTGACTGAATTTTCAGAATGTTGCCATAGATACAGGTTTAATCGCTGGGCAAGTCAAATTTTATTATTTTTGAGAGAGAAATGGTAATTGCACCTGAGATTAAATGTAATATTGATTGGCTGCCCTACAACTGCAGAATTCTTGCTGGAGCTGTATTGCCATCTTTACTAGGTTTGAATTTAATGTAAAACAGTGTATTTGTGTCAAATATGGCAATGGTCTGCAAAAGAAATGTTTCCCAAAGTGGAAAGGAAACCTTGCATTTCCTAATTTGTTGTAAAAAGTCTGTTTGAAAATGAAAGCTTAAAATGTCTGTTTTCTTCCAAAACAAACATTAACAGTAGAAATGTGGGTGGTGGAGACTTGGCAAAGATTGAGGAAAATTGTGTGTTCCTGTGAGAGTCCTCTGAATGGATTTTCTGGTGTCCAGTAGGGGAAGCTCAGCTGCTCAATCCATGAGGTGTTTCACCTGTGTACCTGAGCATGAAACTGAGAGGGGTTGGTACCTTTGAGAATCCCAGTGCTCTCAAATGTGACTGAAGTTCAGCTGATGAGCATAAGAAAAGATCAGGGGAGGATGTAGGAGGTAAAGAGGACATGGAGTCACAGTATGATCCTATAATCCTTGCTTCCTTAAGAATTCAGCCTAAATGTTTTGGCTTGCTGAATCATTTTGGCTTGCTTCAGGCATTATTCATACATCTCTCAGGTCTCATTGGTAGACTAGGAATTTGCTGATGAGGTGTCATATCTGGGGCTTAGAGTGTTGTGGGTTTGTTTGGTTGGTTGGTTTGGGTTTTTTTTTTGTTTTGTTTTGTTTTGTTTTGCATTTCCATTGAAAATTTTCTTAAACTTAATGATGTTCTAAGCCTCAGTACAAACCATGTTTTTCAGTCTGATCTCAGCTTTTCCAAGTGGCATCTCCAAACAGCTTTTTCTTACAGACCACATTTGGTCTGCATGTGCATCATCTCAGGGAATGACTACATGTCTGCCAGAGCATTTACAAGGCTGCTCTGGACATTAGAGAGCCAGTAACTTGTTTTTCCTTGTGCTCTCTGGCATGCAGGCAAGCAGCAGCTGCCTCTCAATTCAAAGGCAAAGGAACAGAGTGAACCTGCTGTGATAGAAATGGACTTTGGGCCTCTGTTGTTTCAGAACTGATACAGCACCTCAAGAGCTTTGCTGCCATCAGCAAGTGAATGTGTACCTGGGACTCTGGAATTGCACTCTGATTTCCCTTCTGGATAAGCAGATGATTATCATGGACACTGCTCCTTCTTCATGCTCTGCTCTGTCAGTTCTGGCCAGCACAATACCTGCTTTAACAAGGATGTAACTGCTTGTCACAGATTGCAGGCTCACCTCTGATTCAGACAGGTTTTGGATGAAGACCCCTGCACAATCTGTAGTGCTTTCCCCCTGACCCCCCAACTCTGCAGCCTTTTGGTTCAGCTGGAAGCACTGGAACAGACCAGGGTCAATGAAAATTCTCCCACCCCACCCCAAGCAGTGCCCTGTTTGCATGTTGTGCTGCATTTGCCAAGTGATCCCTATTCCCATAGGCCTGTGAAGACCTGCATGAATGAGCTGGCATTGCTTGTGCCATTAAACTCTGATTCAAAGTGTTAAGCCCCAGTGATGGGGACATTTGATCATTCAGAAACGTCTGTGTGGCTGCTGCTGTTAGGGCTCTGTGTGGGTCACTCTCTGCAGGAAGGAGCTCTTTTCCTTAAAGAGGTGTCTGTGCCAAGAGCTGGCACAGAGAGAATTGGATGGATCCAGCCAAAGGTGCCGGAAGAGACTTTGCTCTGAATTGCTTATTGATTCCTTCCTGCTGAATGACAGCATTCTTCCTCAGTCTGGAAAAGGAGATGTTTGCATTCCTGCCAAAGGAAAACATTTAGGATTTGTGGGTTTTTTCCCCCTTTGGCTGGTTTTTTTTTTTTTTTTTGCTTACTTTTTAATGAATTGCAGCATCTAGATAAGCATCATTAGCAAAACTTCTCCATGGGCAGCAACTTTGTTTTCAAGGAGTTCTACATCTTTGCTGCATGGGCCAGTATCTACATTCAGGAAAAAAACAAACTGCCAATTCAGTGGAGGGAATTTGTCTCATTGTGTGGAAGCTCAAGTTCTCCCCAGCATAAAGATGAAGGAAATGCAGTATCATGGAGAAATAGCTGCGCTCTGCTGCTTCCTGAGCTGATGGTGCAGTCCGTGTCCACAGCTGCCTTTTATCCAAGAGGTCAAGGTTTTATAGAGGTATAAATCTTTCAACATCTGCAGTGTGACTCACTCCTTCCCTCTGTCAGCCTGGGTGTTTAACCCAGTTATAAAGATGGGACCACAAAGGAGGATTTATTGTTCTGTTCCAGTTTATGGTTTCACTGTAGAAGCCTTCTGGTGCATATAAGCAGGCAGGTAAAAGGAGCCACTCTGAAGAAGATAGTAGTGGAAAAGGAGGCCTGGATGGAGATAGTCAGAGGTCAGCATTGGCAACATGTTCAGCCAGGCCTGTCCCCCTTTGCTGTCATTTTTCTTCTCATAAAGAAAATGAGAGTGTAGATATGGGCCTCCCTGCCTGTTGCCCCTCTGTCACCTCTGGAGTTTAACACCATGAGACAGCACCAGACTCCTGCAGAGCTCCAGAAAATCTCTGGGCTGGCCCCACACTGCAGCCGTTTTCTAAAATAGTTTCTTGTCCTTCCCGCAGTTCCTCCATCCTGCTCCACCACAGGCAACCCCTTTACACTGATATCACCAAAGTAAAATTCCCAGCTTCATTATTAGCATCCAGTTGGCTGAGCAAGCAGGAATTCTGACTGAGGATTGTGCTGGGAACAAAGGATGGGTCAGGCTGCCTATGCTCAAGGGACAGAAAGCAGCAGGGCTGGAGAGTGTTTGAGATTCAGAATATATTTCATTAGCTGCACAGTCACATCTGCTTTTTATTCCCCCTATGGACTAGGAGAAATACTGTGTGTTTGCATTTCCTAACTGACAGCTGAGCCAGGAGGTATTTAGACATTTCTTGATCTTGTTTTATGTGCTAATGCCTTGGACTTAACTCTGCAGGTGCTGGCTCCCCCAGACTCTGCCTGGACACCCCAAGTTCTCTGTGCTGTTTTGCCAGGAGCTGCTGGTGAGCTGCACTGCTCCAGCCATGCCCTGGGGCCCCTCTCCTGCCTCTGGAAAGTTCCCCTTGCTTCACCCACCTGCAGGCTGCCCTCCCCAGGCTGTTACCCCACAGTGAGCAGCCTGTCCAGGGATGGTCCCTGAGGTTATGTGTGACAGGATCAAGGTGTAGCCCTGCTGCTCCTGGCCTGCAGCTCTGGTGGCAAAGCCTGTGACTGTCACACTGTGTCCCTGAGGCTCTGGGGCAGATTGCCATGGCACGGTGCAACAAAGCAGGACTGGAAAGGCAACAGAACAGTGTGCTCTGGCAGGGCCACCCAGCAAGAAGCTGTCTGTGCTTTTTCCTTCTACAGGCACATCTCAAGCAGAATATGTGCATCTTCCAAATATAAGCCACTGCTGGTGACAGCACCTGTGACTGCTGACTTTACCTGGGAGGTGGGTGCACCCTCTGCTCTTGTGTAAATCACTTTATCTTCAGTTACAAACGAGGCTGTTTCTAACCCCTGAGCACACAGGCAGCATGGAGAGGAAATAGCAGGTACCTTGGGACTGAACTGTCAGGAGTGTGATGCAAATCATAACCTCAGAGTCCATTTTCTGAGCAAACAAGGGTGCACACGGCCATGGCAGACCTTGATCCCTCATCCAGCTGGCCATGAACTCTTCTACACAGCAGGGCCACCACAACAGGCACCTGAGGTGAGCCCTGAAATTGCCTTACTGCCATGAGTGGGTCCAGCATCACCTTGCAAGCCCAGCGGGAGGGGTTGGCAGCTGTACCCCAACACTGAGCTCTTAGCAGGGACCCAGACAGACTGCTGGGCACTGAAGCAGCTGAGGGCCAGACACAGAGGTGTGTTCCCAAGATGACGCAGCAGCAAAGACGACAAAACAACTCGGTTTGATCCACACAACTATTTCATTTTTTAATTATTAACTTGTGCCTTACAATAGAAGAGGAAAGAGTGCGAGCAAACAGTTTGCTGGTTCCAGGAACTACTCTGGCAGCACCGCAAGGGCAGCGAGGTCTGGTGATGATAACCCTGACACACAACACGCGCAGTCTCCGGCTCTTGCTAAAGCGATCGCTGGCGATTTAAGGCATTGAAGGAAACCTATGGTTATTAAATCCTATATCAAATTTGGCACACGTTGCAACAGTTAGAGTGGAGACAAAGATGCTTTGCAGGCTGGTGTTCAGGAGTCCTGCAGCTTCCCAGTGCTGGCTGGGGCACAATGCTAATCTGGGAAGAGGGTTTTCATGTGAAGGCTGTGCAGCCAAACAAGGGGCCCTCAGACCCTCATATTTGGGAGACAGTGACACCACACGACGGGCTGCACCCTACAGAATGGTGGTGCCTTCACCTTCAATGTAACAGTTCCCTGCCCTGTGCCTGCTGCTTATAAACCCTGTGTTGTGCCTGGCTTGTCTAGTGCTGTCAGAAATCAAGATTTGTCAGTACAAAGAAAAATTAACATTCCTTATAGTTCAAAACATACGTGGCTGAGATCAGATGTCAGGTGTGGTTACAGTCCAGTATGGCTATTTCTGTGCTTCTAGGGTTAAAAGTGGATGGCTACAGTTTGAGGAGTGGGGAAGCTGTACATGGATTTGGATAGTTGATGTAGGTATTTAGCCTTGAAACTAGTAACAGTAAACATGTTGAGTTGTTTCCCTCCCCTCCCCAGAGAGCTGGCTCAGCAGCATTCCCAGCTGGCTGCCCCTCGCCCGCCGCAGGAGGAGAGGGAATGTGCTCGAGTCCATGTGCCACCACACAATGACCAACATGCATCTCTAGCTACCTGTCCTGTGTGCCCCACCCCATTTAAAAGGGAGCAATGTGCCAAGCTCGGCCTCTGTGTGGCAGGACCCACAAGGAAGCCATCCCTGGGTGTCCCCAGGGGGTTGTGTTTTCAAGGGAAGCTTCCTGCGAGCCCAGTGCAGCTTTGTGCCCAGAGGAGCAATTTCAAGGCCGAGTGGAGACTGTTCCCCCTCAAATGCTTGTGAACAGGGTCCTGATGGTTACATCTTTGCATTTGCAAGGATTCCTCCATGCAGGTTTAACCTCCCTCTTTTCTTGACAGAGGTTATGGTCCCCTCAATCACCTCAGCCCTGCTGGATGATATTTTAGAGGTCACTTTAATAACCTCTCCTTGCTCCTCCTCTTTGAAGGACAGAGTAGAGGAACTAAAGCTCCTTGGCTGGAAGGAGTAAGTGGGGCTGGGAAGGGAACTGAGTGATGGAAGGCCACTGCTTCCCATGTTGAAGAGGGTCTCCTCTCCCTCCAGCAGCTTCCTGAAAGCACATCACAAGGGAAGAGGTTAGTATGGGGATGTGAAACATCTGCAAAACTTGAGAGCAAGGTGTGCCCTGCAGGCAAGTCCAAGCCATCCCCACAGGGCACACTGCACCATCAAACTGATTTAAAATTATATTTTGGTCAACCATTTCTGGAAAACTTGCAATATGGGGTACATGAGAGCAACTTTCTCCCTCCTTTCCTCTCCAGAAAACACCTGAAGCACAGCCTTTTGCATCTACTTTTGACTTTGCAAGAGAGACAAGTGTCCAACCCCTCCATTAAAAATACTGCTTCTGGGATGGCTGAGGGGTGTGGTTCACAGCTAGACATAGAGCTGTGGCTGCTCCCAGGCAGGAGTATGGCACATCCAGGTGGCAGAGATTATTAACATGCTTGTGATGCACCTTGAGTGTGTACCCAAGTATTTTCTGGGCCTAGTGGGGTGAGGGGATTTGGCTTGAGAAGTGTCCAGGTAGAGCAGGAATAGAGCAGCCTTACCTGTAGGCAGCTATCTCAATATCAAGGGCCATCTTGACATTGAGCAGGTCCTGGTACTCCCTCAAGTGCCGAGCCATCTCATTTTTGGTGTTCCTCAGGTCATCCTCCAGCTGTCCAATGGTGTCCTGCAAAGGCAAGGGTGCTCAGCTGTATTTTGGAACAGGGACTTCTCCCACAGTCCCACTCTGCTTTGCCCATTGTAGAGACAGGGAAGCTGCCATGGGCAATTGATGGCACATCCCACCAGGAGCTTGGGACCATGAAAACTCAGGCTAACAGGGATGAAGGAGCAGGCAGAGACCAGATATGGCTTGAGAGCCTGTGCAGTGGGAGAGGCTTTAGCCATTGATGGTTTTATGTAGTTGCCCATCTGCAGCGGGGTGTGTGAGATGGCAAATAGTGCATGGTGGTGGGACCCCGAGTCCTGCAGGCTGCCACAGAGGGAAGTTTTGTGCTTAAACATCATCAAAGTAGAGGCAGCAGCTCAACAAGACAAGTGAAAGCATCCCACACTGCAGCAGCAGAGAAAAAAGACTGCAGTCTGCATCTGCAGGGCTTAAGAAGGGTTGGGACACTTCCAGGAGGTGGAAGGAAAGGTTCTGCAGAAAGGCATCCCCTCCAGGGAGGGAAGTCTGTCACCTTCCTGGGAAAATGCCTCAGAGCCCTGGAGTGGGGGATACTGAATGCAGGGATTTGGGGAGGTTACAGAGACAGGGTCCTGCCCTGCAAGAGCCAGGGTACTCAGCTGAACAAGGTGTCCTTCTAGCATCCTTCCTGTCAGCTTTGCCCTGCCTTTTGTCCCTTATAATAATTTCTACTGTGATGCAGAGGACTCCAAGGCCAGAATTCCTGCTAACAAAGGAAACTAATCTTTTCTTCTATTCTTTTTTTCTCAGAAAACAAGCAGTCTGTATTTTTCCCCACATGCATCTAGGTATCTAAGCAGCAGCTTGAAAGCAGTGAAACCTTTCCCAGTCAGGTTTCCCGCTGCCAGATGCCCCACTGTGCCACTAGAGGAGTGTGATTTGGAACAGGAATGAGTCAGCAGTTTGCACTTAAGCCACGATGCAGCCCTTCCTACAGATCCCTGCAATGGCCACTGCCAACCTCCACTTTCCTGCACCCCCTCCCAGAGTCAGGCCTTTGCAATTGCTTCTAGGTCCTCTGTTCCAGCAAATTTTCTTTGTCCTGTCATATCATCCTTATCATGTCCCCATTCCTATCATGTCCCCAGCTTCCTCTCCTGCCTAACCTTCTCCATGGACAGTGCAGTGGCAGTCATGGCATGTGGAGCTGCCCAAGGAGCAGGGAGCTGTGCTGACCCTGATGCAGCAGAGCCCCTTGGAGTAGCATGGAGCATCTCACAGTCAGATTAGCTGGGCACAACCAGCCCTGCAGGACATTTAGGAGCTATCCTTGTGGTCTCTTCTCTGACCTGTGCTGCCCTGACCATTTTCCACTGCAAAAGATCTGCAAGAAGCTGTGCCACTGAGGAGATCATTGGGGCATCAACTGAAAAGCCCCAGAACATGCACAGCTGCTGTTGCTGTACAGGCTAAAGCTTCTGCTCTGATGCAGAAGATTGCTGCTGCACCAAGCCAGGACAGGAAGGCATGACTTGAGGTGATCCCCACCCTGGGACAGCTCCACTCTTGCTGCTGGGACTCTTTGTGCCTCCAGCTCTCTTTCCTCTGCCTGTAATCCACACAAACAAAAAGCTCTTTCAAAACTGCAGCTCTCTTCCACACCCCAGCTCTACCAGCTGGTAGAATAAAAAACCCCTCCTCACACCACTGTAAACCTGTCCCCTAACAAAAAGCCTCTTGCATGTTGGTTCAGATTTGACTGGGCAGCCCACAATTATAAAGATATTCCCCTGTTTTAGCAGGATCATTTTAAAAGCTCAGACAATAAGAATATTCTCTTTTCATTCTTCCAACCTTTTCCACTGTTTGCAGCCAGGGAAATTACTTAGATGTTACACATGCACATTGCTCAAAAGACTTTAAAGTATTGCTACACATAAAGCAGATCCTGAGGGTTGTGTAGGAAAGCACTGTCATACTGTCACTAAAGCAATTTCAATTATGGTGCTGTTTAATCAAGTTGCTTAATTTTTTTCCCCAATTGATAGGTTGCTCTTTCACATGGCATCAAGAGTATTTAAGAAGACTACTGTGTATAATTTTTTCACTATAGACAATACTTTATATTGCCTATTTCCACAAAAATTGTTGAAGAACACCTCAGTTGTTCAGGAAGCTTGCAAGCAGCTTGGAACTAAGTCACGAATTCTGGAGTGCCTGGCAAAATTTGGCCTTAGAAAAGACAAAGCATTACTTGGGCCCTCCAGGTAAGATTAAAGGCAGTTGTTTCAGTATTTAGAAGGAAACTACTTGATTTAGAAATCACAGATCATTCAACAGCCATATAATAGAACAATCTCATGATTCATTTTATTGTAAATCATGAACCTTTCCCTGTAGCAAGAAAATGTGGCAATTCTGCCATAATGGAATAAGAGATATGGAGCACTCAATGTCTGCTTTACATGAGTCTTTCCACAGACATAAAAGATGCTGGGATCTGTCTGCAAGTCCAGACTTAACCTTTGCAGAGCTCCAGTTTCTGCAGTGCAGGTGCCAAGAGCCAGGCCACAAGGCAAAGGGCCAAGCCTGGGCAGACAGCTTCGAGGAATTACCCACAACAATGTGTAGGCAATTTTGGACCTGATCTTTAAGGGACAGGGCAGGGACAGATCGATGCCCCAATCAACATTATCGTGTGCAGGGATGTTCCCTGCAGGAAGGGAGTGTTGGAGGGGGTGTCCTTCCCCGAAATCTGCCCTGTGCGGTTTTGCATCTGGATAAAGGATGAAGGCAACAGGCAATGCCGAGGTGGGGCAGGATCTGTGTGCAGGGCAGAGAGGCACAGTGCTGGGCGGTGGGAAGGCTGCAGGGATGCCTGGCGCTGCGCAGCGCTGCAGGGGCACTGCCTGCATGGGTGGTGCTGCGCAAGGCGGGAGGGGTGCGTGCCGCTCCGTGCTGGGGCTGCTCTGTGCAGCGCGGCGCTGAGCGGGACAGCGCAGCGATGGTGCTGAGCGATGCGGGCTGGGGGCGGCACCGCACGGGGCCAGGGAGTGCAGAGCTGCTCAGAACTGCGGCAGGGGCTGCTGCAGGAGGCAGAGCTGCGCTGCAGCACTTCGCAGGCCGCGGAGATGCTCAGCGCGGCACAGGACCAGGGGACAGAGAGTGCGGGGTCGCGGGTACTGGTGCGGCACCGCGCCGGGTATTTGCGTGGGGTGAGATTCCCAGTGCTACACATCACAGGGGCGGCTGCTGGGATGCAGGTGCTGACTGGTGCGGATGGAGCGGGAGGAGGATGCTCGGTGCTGCCCGGTGCCAGGGGAGGGGACAGTGACAGTTCCCGGCGCCGCCCGGCTCACCTGCAGGCCGGCGGCCTCGGCGTTGTGCCGCTCCTCCAGCTCCTGCAGCTGCCTCTCCAGGGACTGGTGAGCGCCGCGCAGGCTCTCCATCTCCACCAGGCGAGCCTGGAGCTGGCGGCGGCACTCGCCGGCCTCCCGGCGGCTGGCGCGCACGGCCTCCTGGCTGCGGGCCGCCCGCTCGTGCAGGCGGGCGCAGCGGGCGCGGTACCAGTCCTCGGCCGCCTGCAGGTTGCGGGCCGCCAGCGCCTCGTACTGAGCGCGCAGCTCCCGCAGCGCGGCGGCCAGGTCGGGCCGCTGTGCCGGCGGCGGGGCCGCGGCCGGGAGCGCGGCGCCCAGCTCGGCGAGATGCTCGGCGTGGGCGCTGCGCATCGCCGCCAGCTCCTCCTGCAGAGCCGCCGCCCGCCGCTCCAGATCGGCGCTGGCGCGGGAGGCCGCCTCGGCCGCCTGCTGCCGGGAGCGCAGCGCCCGCTCCGCCTCGGCGCGGCTCCGCGCCTCCTCCTCGCAGCGCGCCCGCAGCCGCTGCGTCTCCTCGGCCAGGCGCGCCCGCTCCAGTGCCGCCTGCGCCCGCTCCCCGTGCGCCTCCTCCAGCCGGGAGCGCAGGGCGCGCAGCTCGCCACCCAGCACCTGCCCCAGCCGGCGCGGCTCGTCCGAGCGCTGCCGCAGCGCCGCCAGCTCCGCCGCCAGCGCCTGGTTCCGCTCCTCCAGCGCCCGCACCCGCTCGATGTACCCGGCGAAGCGCTCGTTGAGGCCCTGCAGCTGCTCCTTTTCGCTGCCCCGCGCCCGCCCCGGCTCCGCGCCGCGCTCCCGCACCGCCTCCGGCTCCGCGCCCGGGCGCGCCCACCGGCCCGCCGGCATCTCGGGGCGCCGCGGGGCCTCCGCGAAGAGGCGGCGGTAGGAGGCGGCCAGCGCCGCCGGCTCCGCGCTGTAGCTCATGGCGGAGGAGCGGGACCGGCGGCGGTGCCGGTGCTTATGTACGGCGGGGCGGAGCGCGGCGCGGAGGGGGGCGCGGGGCGGAGCGGTGCCGTGAGAAGGGGGCGCGGTGCGGTGCGGTGCGGTGCGGTGCGGTGCGGTGCGGTGCGGCGGCAGGAAGCAGGAGGCAGGAGCAGGAGCTGTCCGTGCGCCGCGGTGCTGAAGGGCTGTGGCAGCGGGCGGGGCACCGGGCGGACAGACGGACGGATGGATCGATGTAGGGGGGATGTGTGTGGGGAATAGACGGACACACGGACGCAGAAGCATGCAAACACACCCATATAGAAGAGGCCATAGACACACACAAAGAGACGGATGCACAGGCATATGGAAAGGGTCGGGCGCATTCACAGTAAGACACAACATGTCTCCATGCTCGGAGCTAGAGAGAGAAAGGAACAAGCAGCCATTCAGAGAGACACACAGATGCACTGGCAAGGAAAGGCAGAAAGAAAGAGAGACAGAAGAATGCAGGCAGAAATGGGCAGGTGGAGAGAGAGAGTCAGGCACCCAGGGACACAAAAGTGAGACACACAGGTGCACACATACATGCACACACAAATCACTCTTGCTGGGGTCTACCCAGTTGTCCACTCCAGTGCTCAAGGGAAACTGTGCTGTGCATCTGTGTCTGGAGTGAAGGTGCCCTGGAGAGGTTGGTTCCAGCCCGTCTCTTCTGATAAGGATCTGTGTGCTTATGGCTGCGTGGGATCTCCGTGGGAAGTTGATGGGGGCTGTTGAGGTGGAGAGTTGGGGATATGCCTGGAGGGAGGGTGTGACCAAGACAAAGTCTATACCACAGGTAAACAGGGAGGATTTTGCCTTGAGTTGTTTGCCAGGAACTGAAACACTTCCATTTCTCTACTGCCCACAGAAGCAGACTGAGCCCTCCCTGACCAGGGCTTGCTGGGAGTACCCAGGGCTGCATTGCTGACAGGAAGGGAGGTATATGTGCACCCCACCTCCAGGCCAAGTGCACTGCCTGTGCCCCAGTGCAGCATCTCCAAGAGGTCACTGAGAAGTGACTAATTTCTGGGATCAGCAGCACAAAATATAGCTGTGAGATGGAAGAGCAAATTGTGATCTAAGTGAGAGGAACATAGTGAAATGAGTAAATATTTGGATCCGATCCCTTGCTGTACCTCTCTGTGCCACTGACGTCCCATTCCTCTACTCCACTTATCCCTATTTGTCCTCACAGGTGACCAGAGGACAGAATGGGAGAGTTCCAGCAAATGAGCAGGGAGGACAAACAAGCCAGGGCTGGCATTGGAGAGAGCTGTGATTTCCAAAGGAGCTGTTGCTGTGGTTGAGCAATATTTTCAGTCCAGGTAGCTCTATGTGCAGCTGCAGGTTGAGCTGAACA
Organism: Erithacus rubecula; assembly: GCF_903797595.1. NCBI lineage: Eukaryota > Metazoa > Chordata > Aves > Passeriformes > Muscicapidae > Erithacus > Erithacus rubecula. The sequence continues at coordinate 23,074,357 of NC_136660.1, read as the reverse complement.
CTTGCATAATCTGAGCAGTTTATGTTTTGATGGCAGAGCATCCCAGGCAGAGAGCCTCAGCATAGGTGGGGCTGCTAAGGCTCACCCTGGCCTGGGTTGCCTAGCTCACACTTCCATGGCAGAAATCCTCTCCTTGGTCAATTTTTTTCCCCAGATATTTCATATACTCCCCCCACACAAGTGCATTTAACCATTTCCTCAATATCTCCTACTTTGCACTACAATATCCTAAGTCGGGGGTTACTACTGCAAGTAACTGATCACAGAACTGAGAAGTTTCCAGCTCTGCTCAGTTAGGTGCATGGCATTGCTTTGATGACTTTGCTCTGATGCTTATTACTGATGATAGAGGTTTCTCTCTATCTCTCTAGAGGTGGCTCTCTGTAATGGAAAAGTGGAGTGCAGCTTACCCTGGCTTCCTCACCAATGCTATTTTAGCACTGCCATACACATGTACCCAACAGCTGAGTTAGGGGTGTCGCAGTCTCCTCCAGCACATGAACTACAAGGTAGTAGAACTGCTGACTTCTGTGGAGAAAGACCCTGAGATAATCCCTTTGCCTCCCAATGGTCAAAGAGCTCTGACATCATTCTACACACCCAGAAGGAGGCTGCATGAAACAGTTGAGACCTGTGCCAGTTGCTGATGTGACTGCTGGAACCGTGTGGCTGAATGAGTACAAGGGGTCAGAGTCACTAAATTAGAGTGAGCACTGCTGTCCTGAAGAACAAGGCTGTGACTCATTGGCTGGAGAAAAGCTGAACACTGGCATGTCAGACCTGAAACAAGATGACAAGCTGGACAAGTGGGCACAAAACAAAAGCAGGGCAGTGCCTGTGATGTGTTCAGCATCAGAAAAGTTTGACACTTGAGTAAGTGTTGGGACACAGAGACACATGGCATCAGGGGGAACTTTATAAGGCTGGAAAACAAGCACTTGAAAGCCAAAGAGAAGCTGTCCCATAGCTAAGAATTTTGCACCAATGATACAACGACGGGTTGTATTAGGGATTAAATTACCCAGGACCATTACATACCTCCTAGTTACTTCAAAAATCAAGTCTTGTATGTGAGACAGTAGGAGGACTCCTTAAAGCTCAGTGATACTCTCTGCACAGCATCTGCCGAGGCTCATTAAACCACTTATCTCCTGAGCTGCAATCTGCCTGGGCTTGTGAGTCACAGGGAAAGGCCACACTCTGAGCTGTGCACACACAGCAATGGGACACACACCTCCTGGCCAGTACAGCCCATGAAACTAATGTCCTGGGGAGCTGTTTCACCAGCCAGCCTCACCACAACAGCTTTGTGAGAGGGAAGTGCTTGCCAGCAGTGGGAAAAAGGCAAATCCCAGTGTCTTCCAGGAGGCTGCTGCCAGATCTCCTGTCTGACCCCCTGCAGGAGGGAGAACTCTTTGGATCAGGGCAGCAAAGTCAGGGAGAAAACATGTAAGTGGCAAACACACATGTAAGGAGGATGGATGCCTTTGCTTAATTGCGCGCGCACACACACACACACACACACACACACACAAATAAAAATAGGAAAATGGCTGTACTGGATCCCTCTAACTCAGGAGTTTGTTTCCCACAGTGGAGGATTTATGCTTCTTTGGTATAACTTCTCTGGTTCTGTCTGTCTGCAGCTCTGGGGCTTCCCAGACTGCACTCATATTTCTGTTTGCTGGCTCTTATCTAATCAGTGCAAGTTCACGTCCTGCATGCCATTGTGCTCTGTAATCCACAGTTTGATAATGCACTCTATGAAAAAACATCTTTCTTCATGTTTCATAGTGGCTGCAAGCTAATTTCTTTCCATGCCCCTGGCTTGTGTGGGACACAGTGGAAGAGCTGGGAAGAGATCCCCACCCACCTCCCAGTGCAGAATTTTGCAGACTTCTGCCTTACCCTACTTCACCTCTTCCCTAGGTTGAAAGGTTTTTGTCTATTTAATTTTCCTTCACAGAAAAGCCATTTCACATTTTTAGTCATCCTTGTTGGCTTTGGTGACTCTTCTGGAGTTATGTATTGGACAGATGCACAGATATAGACATTTCAGGAGGGGCCTTGTGAGGATGCATAGAAATGACAAATACAGATGGCTGCATCTCCAAGTGAAAACTCTTGCTTGGGTGCCCAGTGCGGATGCTGTGAGATGTCCCAGGGTATTGGGAAGTACAGGCTGAGCTTTCCTGGCAGGCAGTACCTCCTCGCCAGAGGCTTGGCACTGAAAATGGGCTTTGCTACAGCCAGAACTAATAATTCTGCTGCTGTTGGGTGTTTCCCCTTGGAAGGGGATGGAGAAAGGCTGACAGAAGCTGGAGAGGTACAATAGGCCAAGTGCATCCAAGTCAGCAAAACCCTGCCCAGCTGCGTGTTTCTGTGCCAGAGGGTAGTGGCAGAGCCTTATCACCTGGAGCAGGGTAGAGGGCAATACAAACAGCTGAGGGAGTCCTTGGGGAGATAAAGGAAACATCATGGCAGTGGGGACAGAAGAGCTGCTGCCAGAGTGAGGCAGACATTCCCAGCCTCTGGCTACTACTGAGGCATGGGAAAGGAGATTGACTGCGTGTTCCAGTGGCTTTGGCACAGCAGCGTGGGCCTGGGTGAGGTGGGGTAGATGGATGGCTGCCATCACCCTTGTCACTGACAGGGATCAACCTGAGGTGCCAGAATCCCAATGTGAGGCCTTTTCCAGCCCTCCAGGGTCCAGAAAAACAGACGGAAAAAGGGAGGCTCGTTTTGCTGGGGATGGTTGTTTTGCTCTGCATTTTTGTGTGGCAGTGCTGACCCAGCATGGGTCACAGGGCAGTTTCTGCTCTGCACAATGATCCCCTTAGCCTGTCCAACTTTAGGGCCATACCTCAAGGTATGAGGGACGATGTGCTCAGGGTAGATGGGATGGGACACACCTTTGGGGACCTTCTCATCACCCTCCTGGCAGCAGATGGAGCACACACTGACCCAGCCTTGTCCCAGCCCATGCTGACACAATCACCAAAGACTATCAATGATTAATCACATCATTTTAACCGAATCTCTGGCTCTTTCAGCCATTGTGGAGTTTAAAACTAAGTGAACATTGTGTGGCATGGGAAGCTGATATCAAAGTATAGTGACTAGGTTTTTATTTGATACTGAAGTCTGTGCTTCCATAAGCTCCCAGCTCAACCTGTTGTAACCCAATGGCAAACTAACACAAAGTAGTCTTGTGCCAGACTTTGAAAATGAGCATGATGTGGCACACAGCAGCACCGAGGCTGGCTGACAGGACTGTGGGAGCTCAGGCAGGCCAGGGAGGTGCAGGCCTGGGGGTGCAGCTGCAGAGATTTTGTCTGGGGCAATGCCAGGCGCTGGAGGAAGCTGCTGAGCAGGGGCTGTGTGGTTGTTCTGTCAGTTGCCACAGTGAATCACAGAAGTGTTAGGGTTGGAACATATTTCTGGAGATCTTCCAGTCCAAGACCCCTGACAAGGCAGGGTCACCCGGGCCATGTGACACAGGGACTTGTCTGGGTGGGTTTTGAATGTCTTCGGGGAAGAAGACTCCATAACCTCCCCGGGCAGCCTCTTCAGTGCTCTGCCACCCTCAGCATAAAGTTTTTCCTCATCAGAGAAGGTCATGGGTGTAAAGCACCTTGTATGAGGAAAGCCTGAGGCCTGTTCAGCCTCGAGAAAAGGAAACTGAGGCAGGACCTCAATAATGCATATAAATATCTGAAGGGAGGGTGTCGGGAAGATGGATCCAGCCTCTGCTCAGTGCTGTTGGGCAATAGGATAAGGGGCAGTGGGGAGAAGCTGAGGCACAGAAGTTCCACCTGAACATGAGGAGGAACTTCTGTGCTGTGTGGGTGAACACACACTGGAACAGATTGTCCAGAGAGGCTCTGGAGTCTCCCTCACTGGACGTGAGGACATCTGGACACAATCCTGTGCCATGCCTCAGATAACCCTGCTTGAGTGGGAGCTTGGACCAGACAATCCGCTGTGGTCCCTTCCAACCAGATCCAGTCTGTGATTCTGTGACTCATGTTGCGGTGGAACTTCTTGTGGTTTAGTTTATGGTCATTGCTCCTCATCCTGTCGCTGGGGACCACTGAAAAGAGCCTGGCACCATCCTCTTGGCACCTGCCTTTGAGACACTTACACGCACTGATGAGATCCGCTCTGTCTCTCTAACCCAGCCCGAGAAGGCCAAGCTCCCGCAGTGATCCCCACACGGGGGATGCTCCCGCATTTTATCCCACACTGGGGGCGCTCCCGCAGTGTTCCCCCTGGGGGGCGCTCCCGCATTTTATCCCCACACGGGGGGCGCTCCCGCAGTGATCCCCACACGGGGGATGCTCCCGCATTTTATCCCACACTGGGGGCGCTCCCGCAGTGTTCCCCCTGGGGGGCGCTCCCGCATTTTATCCCCACACGGGGGGCGCTCCCGACTCCCCCTGCAGCGGCTGCCGGTCTCGCACTTTGCCGACGGTCCCTGGGCCGCGGCCCGTGCGGCGCGCGCGCGGCTCGCACACTGCCCGCGCTCCCTGCCGGCGGGCGGGGCGGGGCGGGGCGGGGCGCGGGCGGCGCCTGCGCAGTGCGGGCGGCGCGGGCGCTGCGGCAGTTGGTGCGGGGCAGTTCCACCCGAGCGCGGCGGGAGGTGAGAGCGGCCGCGGGCGCGCGCGACGGGTGCGGGGAGCGCGCGCGGGGCGGGGGCGCGCCGGAGCGGGAGCGCGCCGGGGATCGCCGGGGCGGGTGGCGGGGTGGGGGGCAGCGCCCCCTCCCTGGGGCGCGCGCCGCTGTGAGGGGGGCGCTGAGCCCGCGGCCGCGGCTGGGGCGGCGCGGAGGGACCCCCGGGCAGGGCAGGGCAGCGCCCGCCGCCGTTCTGTTCTGCCCTGCTCTGCTCCGCCCTGCCCGGCAGCAGCCGCCGTCTCGTCCCGCCCCGGGCAGGGCAGCCCCTCGCCGTGCCTCAGCCCCCCGAGCTGCCCCCGCCCGCGGCAGGGCGGCGATTCCGTGCCCGCTCCGCCGCCCGAGCCCCCGGTACGGCGTGTGTGTGTGAGCAGGGCCGGGGCCGGCACCCGGTGCCTCCGTTTCCGCTTTCCTTCCGCCCCACGTGGAGCGGAGGGTCCCGGCGGCGCCTTCCCGCCCGCAGTGCCCCGGGCGGCCGCCGCCCGTGCGCGCGGGAGCGGCGCGGTGCCGGGCAGCCTTGGGTCGGGGCGAGGCTTCGCTGTCACCGCTGCCGCTCCGTTCCGTTTGGCTTGCTCTTGGCAGTCCGGCCGTGTCAGCCTGGAGCTGATAACCCAAAGCCAGGACCGAGGCGCCAAGGAAATAAATAAAACCAGTGCAAAATTTCCTCGCATTTTGCTTACTCTTTTTTTTTTTTTTTTTTTTTTTTTTTTTTTTAATCCCTCCTTGCGTGCCAAAAATAATGTTGCAAAATGTGTGGTGGAAACAAACCTACACTGGTTTTCTGATAGACCAGATGACTTAATATGACAGTGCTGCTTCTTGTAGCACAGACAGTTTTGAAAATTCCTGGAACCACTGAGATTATGAAACGCTGAAGTTTATTCCCTTGCTAGTGTTTCTAAAGGCTACCAAGCTGGATGCTGAGGCTCCACTTTGACGTGGTCTTGAGAACATTCCTCCCAAGCCATAATCACTCATGTTCTAAAATATTTGTTTTTAGCTCTGTAAGATTTATTGTTTGAACATCAAAGATTGCGAAATGCTCCCTAAGTAGTCACTTAGAAACGTCTCCCTATCAATTCAGAGTAACACTGCCACCAACTGAAACGTATTGATCCAAGTAATACTTTGTCACTAGTGATTGAACTGAATATATGAAGATTTTTAGGTGCTTTCAGGTGCTGCGTAGTTTCACTGAAAAGCAGAAACAAAACACAAAACTTCATTTTGATCTTCGGTTCAGGTGCTGAATTTGTAGTTCCAGCACTGGGCAAAAACCCCAGTGTTTTACATGCAAATCAATCAGCTTAGCTCAGGAAGTCTATCACTGTCCCTGTCAGCCTGTGTCAACCTAAACATATTTTAGAGTAGAACTGCTGTTTAAAATAATCTATTGCCATTAGTCCAGTGTCCAAAAGATCGTTCAGGAACTTGCTGGTTTGATTAACAGCAGTTGAGGTTTGTTCAAGCATAGACGTGGTTTCATTATATAGCACAATACAACCTTTACTCTGTACAGCGTCATTCAAACAAATTGTATGGCTAATGCACCACCGAACTGCGTTCAGAATGCTCCATTGAATTAAGTACAATTGCAGAGAGAAATGGGGAGAAAAGCTGTAAGAATGGAGAGATGTTTTCAGCTGAGGTTTGAAATTAGCAGCCTGTTAGTATATTTGCACTGGTAGCAGTAGTGTTATACGACGATTCTAGGGTATACGCTAGTGAAAATCAGATGCAGGCTGAAACTTTCCCAGGCAAATTTCCAGTTTGTAGGCAATTTTTAATCATAATGATAATGATAGTAATATCTCTCCCTTAGAGCTGTCACTCCTTGTCATGTTTTATTCCTAATATAACTTGAAGAGAATGCTAATAGACTCTTCTTAAAATCACTAGAAATATTTATCCTAGACTTCTTTTAACTTTCAGGGGAATTTTTATTTTCTTTTTAACAGAAAGCTTAGTGTGATGTTTGCTGGTAAACATTGTGATATTGTGCTTTTTGGGGAGCACTGAAAGGAATGTTTTATTTCCTTCAAAAATATACAAGTAAAATGTTTTTGCATTGGAAGTAGAAAGGAAGCAAACTCTTAGAATACGGTCTTTATTTAATCACATCATAACTCTTACTAGCAGTTCAGCATAATAAAAGAATGCTTGTTGCAAAGTGACAGGTGGGTGGGTGAGCTGTTGCAGTGTGAGCTGTTATCTGGGGATGGCGCAGGCCGGCTGCAGAGCTGGTCTGGTGCTCCAGGACAAGCTGAGAGGGTCTGCAACCTTTGAATCCTGCAGGAATTGTAGATACAGACTTGAGAGGAGATGCAGGAAGAAGGGCTGATCACAGCTCTTCTCTGAAAATCTTGCATAAGGGACAGAAGTGCAGTCGTGCAGTTACACTCAGTGAACCCATCGTTTTGCGGGAACTTTGAATTAGGGAGTGCTGTGGGGTCTGGGTGAACAGTACCATGGAATTTGCCATTGCTTGGGCACTGGTGACAATCCTACACAAAGCAGCGTTACCACGGAGAAGCTGCTTGGCCTGGGGAAACTGGATTAATGGTCTCTAGCCAGGCTGCAGTGGAAAGTTGTCATAGGAACTGGCTCGCTGTTCTGCAGGCCTGTGCCTTGTCTTCTCTCCTTTGAAAGAACACCCCAGGATAAGAAATACCTGCCATCCATCCAATGTAAAGCCATGAAGAGAGCAGGGCGCTCCTGCTCCACCAAGGGAAACTGAGGAAGTTCTGTACCAGCCTGAGTGATGTGCCTTGGGATGAGCTCGCAGTGCCTGTTCTGCACCAGGCCCACAAACACTGGGCATCCTGATATAAAACAGCTGTGGCTTCTTCAGCAGTGAGAATAATAGGAGAGAAAACTGAACAGAATGTGCCCGGGAGGGGAAACCTTGCCTGGCTCTTTGGGATGGGTTTGGAAAGAGATGTTTCCAAGTCAGTGCATGGGAATTCCTCACTTACTGCTTGTACTGCATCTACTTTTAAAATTTTATTTGTTTAGTGTCAGCAGCACAAATATAATTTGAATTTTATTTGAAATGGCCACAATCCAAGTCTTCAAGAGTTGGCTATTCTGTGCTGAATCCTATTCTTTGTATCTTCGAAGAGCACATTGATATAAATATTTCCTATTTTATACTGTCTGTTTTGTGCTATTAAAGAAATTACTATGTGTCATGATTATGATGCTTGTAGCAATGAGCAATGAGTATTTTGTTTTTTAATCATTATGACTTATTAACTGGAATGGTTCCTAAAACCTGGGACTTTGCACTCTACACAGAGATCATGTGTATAACATCAGTCTGCTTCTTTAACACAACTGCAGAGAGAATCCAGCATATACAATAAATAGAACTTTATGTATGGTAAACAGACCTTAAGTAACATCTGGAAAAAATTGCATCTGTCTTAAAGGTAGCCACTGTAAGCAGCTGATAATCTAAATCTGCCTACATAAATATGGTTAATAAATCCCATGCATGTGTTTGCAGGGCTAAAAAGGTGCTGGGGAGACCTGGCTGTATGAAGCCATAATTGGAGAAATAAATTTTTTATATGGCAGTATGAGGTCGAGGAGAGAGCCTGTGTAATTCAGCCTAAAAAACCCACTGCAGTCTGTGTTGAATCTTTACTATTACCTGAATGTGTAACAGTGTGTGCACCATGCTATAAAATCAAAAGCAGATTTACTCTTATTTCCTGGAAAAATGGGTCCCCAGACATAGGAGCAGTGAGTGGCTGTGTACCAGAACTTTTAGTCCTATCACCTTTTCAAGTCTGGTACAGCATGGTAGAGGTTAAACTTGTGGCTTGCTGATGACCTTAATTTATCATCCTCTGGGCATGAATACCTGCTGTGGGATTTACCAGCATAGTCAGCCTTTTTTTGGTGGTTTCGCTAGAGACACCATTCTGACTAAACTGGGGAGGTTGGAGACTCCACTGTGATCATCTGCATGCTTCTCTTAACAAAGAAGTGGGTTCTTACCCTGTGCATCATTCCAGCTCAAACTGACTAAAGTTCTGCAAAGGTGTGAGCCTGTCAGATGTGGAGACCAGGAGCCACAGTAATGAGAAATGCTATAGAAATAATACTGGGACTGAAACCTGTTGGTTTCTCTTTTGAAACTGAAAGAATGTGTGGGCAGAGCTTCTGTAGGTGGATGGAAGAAGAAAGGGAGGTCCAAGGAGATGTGATTTTTCTGAGATTGGAAAGTGGCAGGGGCAGTGTTCTCTAGTGCAGCTCCTGCTGTACCCAGCCTGTACAAAAGGCAGTTGTGGTTGCTGTAACTGCCATTCCCGCTCTTTCCACCACAAGTGATTTTATTTAAAAACCAAAGCTCCTTGAAGTCATCATGTGGTCCACACTTAGCTTAATTTAGTTGTAAAGTATTCACAGCTCCTAGTTGTGTTCCAGATATTTTCAAAGACTTGGTATTTTGCTTATGTGGTTACTACAAGATTACCATTGAACCTTGCTTAGCACAGTTGGTTCAGAGGAAGGAGTAAAACAGATTTGCTGTACATATTTCTACAGGAGGCTCTAAAGTACGGTGGTTTTCCACTGAGTATTTAAGAGCAGGCCTTTGGATTAGCTGGCTTTGACCCAGGCCTTGTAGTTCTCCCTGTTAATATTGGCATAATAGACAAAACTCTTAAGAGATTTGCTAGATTTTCAGGAAGCAACTTCTCACTGAACCTTCCAGGAAGGTACACTTCCCCAAAATATTTTCCAACTGGTGTGGTCCAGTTTTGGCAGTTGTGGTGTCTGGATCTGGATTGTGAGACCTTCTGGGTGGGTTGTCCCTCTCTTGTGCGAGCTGCTGCCTTTTCCCTGGCAGCAGCTGCTGCCTGCACTGCTGTGGTAGGAACAGCTGCATCCCAGCTGTGTCCATTGGGTTCAGGAGGAAACATTTAGCTGTTCAGGCAGCGTTTGCTGCTGAAAGCAGTGCTCCTTATCTCCCGTGGAGGATGTTAACTGTGGATGGGAATCAGCCTCATACTTTACTGCTTGGACCATGCTACTCATGGCATTTGCATCAAATGCAGTGTGTCTGGCCATGGTGTATAACAAGAGAAACTTTGTAGTCAGTTTGTAAAGTAACCTGGAAAGGAAGGTAAATTCAAAAGACTGAAGATGGTTTAGCATAAAGCATCTGGAGTTCTCTAGTCTAGCTGAAATCTGCTGTTGTTTGGGTTGATTCAGTTGGTGGTGAGTTACACATGGGCATGCACAGTGAATAATTAGGAACATGAGGTCAGAGAAGAGCATGTGAATATTCTGCTCTCAGAACCCAAAAGAGGTCTTGAGGTTTATGCCAGAGCTTTGTAATCATAACATGGCAATTACCAATAACAACATCTAAGAATAAGTGCCACCAAAGGGCAGGCAGCATAGGTAATTTTGGAAGTCATTAAATAGAACAGTTGCAATCAAAAATAAATAATCTTTTAATGTTGGTTTTGTTTGCTTTCTCTGTCTCCAAGATACCTTCCCCCCACCCAAAGGAATAGCTAAACATGTTGGCAAAGGTATTTCAAATGTTTCTCTGTGATCTTTTTAGATGTTACAAAGCAGTTCCATTTCAAGACTGTGCAAAGATGTAGGTGGCCTTTGAAGTCACAGGAAAGGGCTGTAAAATTTGGTCCCAAGTGCCCTGCTTAAATCATGTCCTTTCTGACACCCCATGCATGCAGTATTCCCTGAGAGCTTTTAAGAATAGATGTCCATAATAGCTGCATAATAGTTTCTTTTTCATTGCTTGTTCAGTTCCACTTTTATGGTGGTACTCTCTCTGTGTTCTTTTGGGTTAGGATGAGTTCATTCCCTAAAGAAAAAAACTGATCTGTTGACCATAAATTGCAGGTGCTCTGAGCATCAGTTAACTTGAGACTGACCCTGGAAACTGCTCTTCCAGTTCAGTTCCTGTAGCTTTCTCATCATTGAATAACAGTGGCTGAATGAAGCTGGAAAGAGGAATTTAGCATAGAAGCAAGCCAGACTGGTAAATCATCTGTTAGTTCTGCTGTTTGGAAACTGAGGTAGGAGTCAAATTTCATTTTCCCCTTCATGCTGGAAGTATCAGTTGGTGCATCAGTGGTGTTTAAGGGCAGGTCAGCAAGACATCCTATCTTGAGTCTTTCAGTGTTTGGGAATGCTGCATTTCTCCATTGCTTACTTTGGTTAAAAAAAAAAAAATAAATATAAAGCATAGATTAAAGGAAAATACAAACATGTGAGCTGGGTCTCTCTGAAGGAAGAAGTGGCCAGCAGACCACTGTATTCCACCTGTAATTAAAAGCAAGAATTCAGCAGTCAGGGCTGGGTAGAACTCTGCTAGGGAAAAAGGATAAAAATTAGTTTTTTTGCCTGGAGCTGTAAGTGGTTCAGGTAAGTAAAGATAAACCCCATCTTCTCTAGCTGAAAATGTGTGCTCTTCCCAACAGAGTCTGTCCTAAGCAGTGACTGGTATACCAGATGATCTTCTGCTAAGTTCTTTTAAGTTAATTATGTGATTTTAGCCTCTAGAAGGCATTAGCTTCCATGTACCCTTAACCACTTGGTGTCTGCAGACATCTTGAGCAGAATGTGTCTTGCACGGGATCTCTTGTTTATTAGGATCATCCTTATAGTGGTATTGAAATAGAATGATTTTATAGAGAGTATGTTTAAAATGTAATTCCTGCAATCATCAGCAGATGTATATTTAATGAGCAAATTTATACAAATTGTAAAGAGTTTTACTTGCTGTGATCTGAAATGGAGTGTCCATCTGTAGCTTTCAATAATTTGGGGGCTTTTTCATGTCTGGTCAAAATAACGCTGTAGCCTTTCTAAGAGTTTGCAATTTAACCTTTCCTTTTTTTTTTTTTTTTTAATGTGATAAGGGATTAGGCAGGTTCTTAACCTCTTGTTTTACATGTGTTTTGACTTCTCTTTCAATATTGCAGTGGCAGTTTTATGAGCCAAGGCCAAAATACTTTGCTTGCTAAACTTGAGCAATCAGGAGGGAACAGATGATGAAAAACTAACAGTGTTTTACTCATCTACCACATTTTTCTTCACAGACATGTAGAGAGTAGATATTAACAGAAACAGTAATAAAAAGCACTGTGAGGCCTCATAAATCAATGCGTGCTGGTGGGGTCAGGAGCAAATATTGGAAAGGTTAGAACATGTAGAGAACTGTGTTCTCATGTTGTGACGCTCAAAGCAAGGCTGGGAGTTTTTCATTTGCTGATTTGAAAGCAATTAGGAGGAGGCATTTCTGTGGCTGCCCAGGAGGCTTTGTGCTGGCTGGGCGTGTGGTCAGCTCTTTTTTTTAGTGGCTACAGCAGGTAAGATAATACGCTGAAAAATAAGTCCTGGGTGAATTAGGGCTTTTTGTATTGCTCTGCTAGGGACAGATTTTTTTAAAGGTGTCTGAGAACCCAGGGGATCCAAGCTGTTTGCTTCTCTGCAGCAGGACAAGACTGCACTGTTGAACACATCTGGAAGCCTACATCAAGATACTTGAGGTTCCCTGAAGAGAGAAATCTTGGCCAGAGGGAAGGTTCAGTGTTGGGAACTCTCAGCTCAGGTGATGTGCTAACGATGCCTTCTTAGTTGTTTGTTAATGTTCTCTCACCCTGCAGGCTGGCAGGTTTCTTCCAGTTTGCAGCTGATGAAGTAGATCTGTCACTTCATCGTGTTCCTTCTGAGAACTGCTTATGCTGAGACAAATGCAGAGACAACACTCTGTGTCCTCCTCTGCTCCTGCCAGGGAACAGTCTCCTCTGTCAGCAGGACTGATTTAGTATTAAACCCTAGGAACTGAATGGCCATGGAAAGGTGGCTGTTCCCCCAAATTAACTTAGTGGTTTGTGCTTTGCTTGGACAGATAATAAGTTTCCAGAGAAAAGAGGTTGATTCAGTTGGAAAACGGTTTAATGTAGGTCTTTGGAATCACTTGATAAAGCTAAGTCAGTTAGGTTATCAAAGAGAAGCCAGAAACCTAACAAGAGCACAGTGTCATCATAGATGTTCAGTTATTTTACTGATGAATTTAGTCACATAGGATGCCTAACAAAAGCTGTACAAATTAGCAGTCTTTTGGAAGAGTTTGCATATACTGCAAAGAAAGTATGTGTAAAATTAATTTACTTGTAGAGTTTCCTGTAGTGGTGCCTCTACTACACATCTGTCAAGATTAAATGAGATTTGGGGACTGATAACATCTAGGTGGGGACAGTATTGTGCCCTTAGGACAGATTTGTAATTTCATTTGTAATCAGGCAGACTATAATTACTATATTTGCCTCTGATTAAAAAAACAGGTCAGAAAAGTAATGAATTGTTCTTATGGGGGAGGGGAACTTCACCCGGTAAGAGCATTTCAAAACACGTCCAGTCTTCACGTTCCCTGAATTTCCATCTTTGTACTTGCTGGGCTGGTAGGTCTGTGTGGCTTGTTTCATGTCAGCAGGGAGCTGCTGCCTGCTGAGAACAGAGTGCAGGGTAGGTTTTGGGTGCATGTCCTTGTGATGTCTGTGGTGAGTGCTAGGCACTGGCCAGCCTCTCATTTGGGGAGAAAGGGGACTTCTGTGTGTCACAGCTTGCAGGGCAGGGGTACCTGTAGGTACTGAACTAGGAGGAACACAGAGCAGGAGGAAGCTGTACTTCTGGCTTTTGTGAGCACTTCAGGAGAGCATGAGAGCCAGCCCAGGGTCGATTTTGATGAGCTGAGCCTGCTCACAGGCTGTCACCTGAAAGGCTGGATCAGCCTCAGGGAAGGCTTCTTGGAAGGGAGATGGGTAACCATGATTATGGATGAAAACAGGAAGTCTCTATTAGGGTAGTTTGTATCTGGAGCCCTATATGTGAGGATAGCAGAGAATCAAGATCCTCCTTACTAAATTATCTCAGTATTTATTTTCACAGTGCCCTTTACAGCTGTGGAGTTTCATTATTTTGGTTTGGGTTTTGTGAAAAAATAGCAAGCTGAAAATTGGCTGAGTTTTGTGTATGAGGTACTTGGCTTTGCTGAGTATTATTCTGTCTGGCATAGTTAGTGGGTAGGTTTTCAAAAAGAAGAGAGACCAGGTTAGTATATGAGCATTTGGTCAGCTTTTTCCTTAAAGAAGCTGGGAGGAGAAGGGAATGGTACTGGAAAACAAAACTCTAAGCAAGGAAAGAAAGTTCTCACTAGTTTTGACAGAACAGTTCTCAGAATTATTGGATTGTTTTCAGCTGTTGATCTCAGTGGATTTTTTTCAATCCCTTTTTTTAAGGGAGGAGGAGCCAGTGTTCCCCAGTTCTTTATTCAGTGGTGTGTCCCTTGGCAAGGGTTGTGTCTAGAGCCCTGGGACTCAGGCTGAGCAGCCAGTTGGCTCTCCTCACTGGGGCTGAGCAGGGAATACTTTCTGCTGAGGCTGGAGAGAGATGTGAGTTCGTATTTCCAGCCTGCAGAGATGGGTCAGATGCTGATTCTGCTGTCACATCTGTTTGTGTAGCCCATAAATGTGTAGAGAGGGCCTGTGCTGCATGCAAGAGGGTTCAAGGGTCTCCAAAAATAATCCTTCTTCTTCGTTTTAAAGGCTAGAAAAAACGAAAATGAAGTTTAAGTATCTTTGCCCTTCCCATAAAATATTAATGAAGCAGGGATGTGATCTTCAGAGACAAGGGTTTTTTATCAGTAAGCTCAGTCAGTAAGGAAAGACAATAAAAATGTCCTCCCTCAGTTTCTGTGTTCAGAAGATGAAGTGAGCTTTTGGCTGTTTGCATTATCCAAGCTGTCCTGGTTGCATGCTCTCAGAATGACTGTGCCACTGAGCCCAGTTGTGCTTCTCAAATACTTTGTCAGTATTGCTTCTGGAAAGGCCTGTTAGGTCTGTGATTGCTTCCCGAAACACAGTGGAAGCTAATGAAAAGCATCATTGTTTTGAAACACTCTGATCTGCTGCCAAAAGAGCTACTGTTGTATAATCCTTAATAGCAGGTTAGAGTGGCAGTTGCTCCTTGGTTGGAAATTGGTATGTGGCAGGATGGCTTCCCAGTTCTCTCTCTGGGGATGGCACGTCTCATCTTGTTCTTCCCTTTGGGAACTGTGACTCACACAGTTCAGCTGTCCTGACTTGGGAATAGACCCTTGAACAGGCTGAGCATCAGTGGCACTACTTAGGGGTGACAAGGGAAGGGAAGAGAAACAGGCAGTTTCCTTTGAGCAGTGCTCTGCCTGCAGAGTACCAGGGATTACATTTGTCTATTCATGCCAGCACATTGTTCTGACATAAAAAAAAAAAAAGAGTTGGAATTAAAAAAAAAAAAATGGTCTTGACTTCCCTTTCTGATTTGCAGAACTTCCATGCTGACATTTCTGCCTTTTGTGATCTTTATGTTAACCTACAGCTTGGTTGGCACGCTGTCAGGCTTCATCTGTGCAGCAAAGATAGTATTTGCAAGTATCATTCAAACATTGAATTCCTGTTGTGGTGGGCATTGGCATCAAAGTTTACTGCCCAATTTTTCAACTGAAGCGAATATATAGGAACTCTGATAAATATTTTAGAATAAATACACTATACATTTCTGTAGGGTGAGCTGTATTATAACAAAAGGATCAAATTCACCTCTAGTTTTTAATCTTTCAGGACTCTGGGCAGCTAGAGGAATTGCTTACGGGAAAAACAACGTGAGTAAAGTAATTGAGTTATGTTACGTGTTTCTTGCTGGAATGTAACAGCTGGAAACAAAAGGCAGTGAGAACATCTTTGTAGCCAGGTCCGTGCTTGCCTTTGGCAGGTGCTCAATTGGACAGCAGTTTGGGAGCCTCTGTGGCAGAGGTTGCTGCAGGCTGCTGGGGCCTTTTCCCAAGGAAGAGTTTCCCAGGGCCATCAGGTTTATATTGGTGTTGGCTCAGAGGAGCCTTTGTTTATCCATTCACCTTCTGTCCGCGTGAAACCATTCTCTGGAGTTTTCTTTTGAATACTGGTTGTGCCTCAGCCTCATATCCACTGAGGCATTGGGGTATAAGGTGAGGAAAAGTCTCCTGAGGCATGATACTCAGTTTGACTGCCCTGCTGTATAGCTCAGACCATTTGACTTTTTGCATTTATTTTTGACTCTGAAAAAAAAAAAAAAAAAGCTGATTGAAACACCCCCACACTTCATTTAGAGCCCTCTGATGATGGAAAAAGTATTTCATAAACGTGTTGTTTCTTAACTAACTCTCCTCTCTGTTAATATTTTTGTGTTGATTGATTTATGTAACTTCCAGTCACGGAGTCTCGTTCTGTCATTGCTGGACTGAAAGCCCTCCACAGTCAGGCTGCTTGCCTGTGTGCAAATGCTCCTAGACCATTTTCACATCACCTGCAGAGCTACTCTGTACACTGGCAGCCTTCCACTCCAGCCTTACTCTCTCTCCCAGCTTATTCCTTTCTCAGTGTAATCAGTGTCATTCTGAATGGGGACAGCCAGCTGAAGACAGGTTTCCAGCAGAGTCTGTGTCAGAGTCTGAGAGAGACAATGGAGTCCTGCTTGGTAGTCATGTACATCCAAGGATCATATTTGACCTGCAGGTGCAGCATTTCTTTGAGAACTCATGTTTGCTAATTCTTCTCTGTGGCATAGCTCTTGTGCTTCTGGATCAAGTCTCACATTCCTTAAGTATGGTCCTTCTTTATTTTTTTAGTGCTGGGAGAATGGGGTACACTAATGTTAAGGAAGTGGACAAGCTATTACCCCTAACAAGCTCTTTATGTAAGAAGCAGTAAATTGGAAATAACTGCAATGGTAGTTCTGGAAGAGATAGTGAGAAGCATGAGCTATATGGAGTGTAGAAAATATGCTTAGCTAACTAGAGAATAGAGTTCCTGTTTCAAGGCATTAAACTCATTGCAGATAGATGAGGGGAATGGATGGTCTCATGGTACAGAGGGTCAGATTTGAGGTTTGCTCCTGAGAGTTGCACTGCAGGTTTCATCATTTTTCCAAATTCTCTTCTAACCATCCATAGCATTGATGATAATTAAATAATACTTAAAATATTTTAATGAACTAGTGCTGATTTGAATTCCTGAAAGAATAGAACTTCTTGGATAGAAATGGATGGACTCGAGAAGAAACTCCAAATGAATGTACTTCTGGGTTTTAGTCTGATGCATTTGGGTCCTGGAGTATTTCTGTAGCTCTAGGAACTGCACAGTCACTCTGTGGGTATGGTTGTCAGTAGAAATATTCTGATTTAAAAATCCATGTAAAATAAGTAGGGTTTTGTTAAATGTATTTTACAATGTATTTGATACACAGACATTACTTTAGCATCTGGCATTAAAACAGAGATAAAATTCAGCCTGAAATGAGATCAAATCCCATAAGAAATGGGATGAGTAGAATTCTCCTTTCTTCTATCTTACCCACTCAGAAATAGTCCATGAGTTACCATTGCCTATCAGTCAGACCATATTCAAATGAACATACAACTGGGAATGCTTTACAAATTTCACTAAAAGCATGCTCTTGAAAAAGCAGTTTCATGATGTAAGCACTGTGATGGTGTCCAAGAGTAACTGCTACCCCCTTGCTGTAGGAAGAGTTAGAGACAGTGTCAGAGATCGTAGGCTTGGGGATAGGAGGTTTAATATGATCCATGGAGCAAGGAGAGTGTTACCAATCTAATTTAATCCAGTGGATCTTTGGTTACCACAAGTGGCACCTGTAAACTGACTACACATCTGTGGTTAACCTTAACAGGTTCTTAACAGCAGCTCTCTACTTCTTTAATACCCTGTAATCAGTATACAGAATTATCCTGCTTAAAGCCAACCTTAATTACCATGAGTGAGAGTACTCTTTGAAGTGTCTCTTGGAAGTAATTTAATATTCTAATATGAAGGATGTGTTTTGCCCGTCCTGCCATAATGAACGTGAAGCTTTGCTGTCAGATAGGCAGCCACACCAAAGTGGAAGATCTTAAGTCAAGAACTTAACTTCAGACACAAGGAGGGGAGAAAAAAAAGTCAGTTTTCTGGTTTAGATCATTTAAAAGCATCACTGCTTATTTCTGAAAACACAGGCACAGTAATTTTCAAAAAGCATCGCTAATTAAAAACACCTTTTGGAAACAATTTTCCTTTGGCCATCAAGCAGAAGTGTTGGCAGCAAAAGTCAAGAGTGGTTTGAATTGTCATCTCAGGGTTGTGGGGGAGAGGGAAGGAGCTATGTGAACTAACAGAGCTAGGGCTACAATTCAGAATAAAATCACCATCATTTGGCATCCATGCAATCCCTGTGTCTTGGAGCCCATCAGAAGCTGCTGCCCTGTGGCTTCTGTCACACAGAAATACAAGCTGACCTCTCTGTGTCTGCCAGTTGATGCTAAGTATTGAAATTTGAATTTGTGTAAAAGTATACTGTGCTAGGAACATGCAGTGTGTCTGTGATTCATCCTGACAGCACTAGGAGCTCAGGCTGACTTTTAGCACAGGGACTGAGGAATTAGTGCTTCTGCATTTGATTCCCACTTGCTCTGTGTTATTACCTTCTCTGTGCCTTGCTATCCTTAGCTGACAAAATGGGGACAGCACTTTTGCTGCCTGTAAATGTATTATGTGAATGGGAGCTGGTGAAGTGCTTTGGGACTGCAGGTGCAGAGTGGCACTTCTGGTGAGTCCAGGAGCCTGCCCAGCCCCTGCTCACAGTGGCACTGGGAGGTGCCACAGTCCTGGCCACTTTTCTCTGTCCATCCCAGAGAATGGAGGAGGTATGATGCTAACCTGTGTGGATTTCACCTCCTCCAGTGCTTGCTGTCCCAAGTGTCTAGCCTGAGCAAGCTGCAAGCTACTTCTGCCCTCAGTGGAGGGAGTGGAATGCTCCTAGAAGTGAGTCATTTGCTTTTCCTGACCATCCTCACATGGACGGTCCCCTAAGCTGCAGAAAAGATCACTTTTCCCCTCCCCTGCCCTGTTCCTGAGGCTGTGTCATAACCCAGACTAGGAATTTGCCACAAGTCATGAACAAGCCAACCCTATTCCTGCTCCCTTCGCTTTTTCCAGTCCTCAGGATTTTAGGATGGTTCTCTCCTCCCTTGCTGAGACCCCACAAAGCACTTTGGGGTGGAGCAGCACTGCAGTGGGGAGCCAGGAGCTGCTCCAGGCTTGGCAGGGGCGTCACAAGGCTCGTCTGTACTCCCACAGGCTCTGACTAGACACAGCTCCTAAGGAGCCACCCTTGGTGTGATGGTTTTCCCTCTGTTCTCTTTCCACTGTGCACGTACGTGAGTGGGCTGTGCTGCCAAGGCATTAATGATTCTTGAGCAGAATATGTCAGAAGAGGCAGATGTAGTGCACGGTGAGTCAGTGTGAGTACACTACAACGTTGGCTTCAGTTAGGGATGCTTTTGTTTTCAGCTGTATAAACTCTGGGAGAATCTCCAGGAAATAGTGGGATTGTCACCAGAGTTTTGTTCTTCTCCACGTTTAGTGTGTATGCCTCTGATTTGGCATTGCATCATCAAAGCATCAAGATGAACTCAGAAAAAAAGAGAGGCAGTCAGTGCATTTAGCATGAACATGTCAGATATTATGAGGTGCAGAAATTTCTAACTATTTGCTGTTCAAAAAAGATTTAACAAGTGATAATAAAATTTGAAGGAAAATGCGTTGGCACATTTTATTTAATTTATATGAGTATTTGAAAAAATACAGTATGGATAATATTTTAAATCATCTAAAGTCTGGCAAATTGATTGAATTCAAAATATATGCTAAAAATCTCACTTTCTTTTGGGCCAAAGCTTACGTGCTGGGTAACAACTGTATCAAAACTTTGCAGCTGAGATTTAAATATCTTTTCAAAAGGAATCCTCTACCATAAATGCTATCAGATGCTTAATTAAGACAGCACAAGCAAGGAGCAATAAATTATGGGGATGTGTTCTGACATGCTTTATCTATGTAAAGATTTCTATTTTTATGTGAAGCTATTTACAGATTATTGATTGCAAAAATAGATTTGTAACTAAAGAAAGATGCATCATATTTCAGTTGCTTGGAGTTGAGAATCCTGCCCGGCTGTCTGCCTGCTCTCTTAGATGTTTATTCCAGTGGCTTACAAGTGTATGGAGTGATTCTATCCTTCTTGTTTTTCTCTCTCTATTTGGAAGAGGGAATTTGCATTCAGGGACCAGGTCCCAGGTTTCTTACCCATGCAAGCAGGCTTATTTTTGTGCCTTTAAAGCACAGAATAATTTCAGTGAAGTCCATGAGGCTTTTTGCATTAGTTAGACTTTTGGGTGGTGAAGATCCCTCACAATATATTTTGTCAGTTGTCACTGTTTTGTTTCAGGGCAGCAAGCTGTTGTCACAGTGTCAGTGGAGCCTGCTAAGCTGTAAGTCTGCCTTTGAGTGCATGTAATAGAAACCTGTAGCATATTTTTTTTGCTACTTAATGCTGTGTGAACATTAGAAGAAATATTTTGATAAATCAGGGCAAAACCTGAAGGTAGAGATAATATTTTTCATTAGAGGAACCTTCAGAATTTGAAAATTCATGTAGGCTTGTGTACCCAAGAGCCTGTCTATTTTTTCCAGCCATACCAGTTGGTCTAATAAAAGATACTGCCTCTGTCTACAAACCTCATCCTGCCTGCAAACTCTGTTGATTGCATCTACAGCAAAATACTGCTGGATTATTAAAATAATTCAGGCCTTTTTGCTTAATTATGGAAACTCAGTTTTTTGTGGTTTCCTCAAGTCTCAGCTTTTTGAATCCCAACACACACAAAATTCTACTGTCTGATATTTTGTACTGTAGAGGAGGGTTTCATCACATCGGAGCTCAAATTGCTTCACTGATTCCTTATTTTAGAATGGCTATTATAAAGGTAGTCTGCTAAAATTCTTCTGCCATCTGGATTATAGGGTATTTTCTTGGATACTGTCAGCTGTCTGGCATAGATGGCCTCTGGAAGCAGTACCTGTGTCAGCATCTGGTGTGGTGGTGTGGTGATGGGAAGCAGAAGAAATGGGAAGAGGCTGGCAGAACACAATGTCTCTGGGATAGTCTGTGGGTGTAAATCTTTGAATCTTGCTATGTGTCTGGCTGGGAGGTGTACCCCTTCTAAACAGCTTGGATTTGGATTTGTTTGGAAGACCTAGACCCAGAGCTGTCTAAGGCCAGTCATGCAACAGCTTTTTAAGGTGCCTTTTAGAGGTCTTCAATGAGTATGTCTCTGGGATCTGAATCTGGAGCTCTAGGCTAGTAGCTTCAAAATAGACCAAGATGGTGATGATCTGGACCATCTTGAAATGTCCATGGGGTAGATGCTTTCCCACCCTCAGAAAGCACAAGCCCTTTCTGCAGTTTGCTGTCTTGAGGTCTTACCAACTCACTCTCTCTGCTGCATGTCTTGGTTGAGCCTGTGAGCCTTGCAGGGACTCTGCTCCTCTCCTGAGCAGCCCTTGCTGTCCCAGAGGAGCCTTGCAGCAGGCAGTGCCCTGCCTTCCCAGTGAAATGGGAACAGGTCAGTGCTTCAGGGGCGTTGAGTTCTGTGTCCTGTGCTGCCTTCTGTCTGCCTTTGGGCACGGCTTAAATAGATAGCTGGTAATTACTTGTAAAGCCCTTGGTGGCTGTGGCTGGGGCTATTTTGGAAGCTGATTCTCCCTGCATGCCCTGTTGTGGAAGTTGTGGCTGGCTGAATTGGCCCATCACCCTCTCTGTGGTGACCTCCTCTCCTGGGTGTGTTGCAGGGAATTCGGGAGGATTGCTCTCAGCAATGGCATGTGGTCTCTTGGGCTGCCTGCCAGGGCCTAGATTTGGTGACCTTTAGGATGTGGCAGAAGATGCATTTGTAAACCTTGGTTATAGTGACTGGGAGACAAGCAGAGAATGCTGGAAGAGGAGGATGAGTGTATTTTTTACAGACAAGCTGTTTGTTTGCTCTCTGTTTGGTATTTATGACCAGCAGCTAGTAAGTAAATATACTAAGAAGTGCTGTGACAATTGGAACTGTTGCTCTTTAATAGAATTTAAAATTAAAACGTTATTCAGATTTCCTTGAGGAGCATGTTTGTGACACTGAGAGCACTGTGACTTCTGGCACTGGTTTGAACACTTGCTCTGCTCTCTACTTGGCTGGAATCATTCCCTTCTGTAAAATGAATGCAGTTGTATTTTAGAGGCGTCCAGATGTAGTTGCTATATCATTACCCATGTAGTTTGTGGGTGGTTTTGTTTCTTTTAAGAAGAGCAAACAAGCCAAGGCCTGCAGTCCAGCAGTTGTGTGGGTTACACAAGAATGTGGTTTCATGCAATGCCTGATTTGGTATCACTGTGGGTTGTGTGTCCCACCCTGTTCTCCCCACCAGCTCTAATGACAGCATTGTGGCAGGTTGAGCTGGTTTCAGCCTGGGTTCAGCTGACCACTGGGGGCTACTAGCCTTTCCTCACATTTGGTCAGTTGGTTTGGATAGATGAGGACTTGGACTGGTGAGCTGAACTGACCCACCATGGGGCTGCTTCATAACCCCACCTATGCTAGGGAATACAGCAGCACATGTGTCTGGCTGGAGGAGCAGCAAGCAGGATTGCCCCCATGTGCTAAAAACAAAATTGGGAAAGGTACCCCTCTTTCCTCACAGCAGGGCCCTCCTGATGGGGACTGTCTGTGGTTTGGTTGTGACAGCCAGCACTTGAGAAGGGGTGCTCATGTTCGTGAAGATCCGCTGGTGAATATTTCCATCGCTCATGTTACAGGTTTGCAGCGTGTTCTTGCTCTGCCTGAATGTGTCTGACCTGCAGAGGACAAAGGATCATCTTTCTACTTTCCTTCCAATTGTTTCTGCTAATTTAGCATCAGTTTGAAGCTCTGTCTTTGCTTAGAGATCAAATGACCAGGGACAAGGCTCTTTGTTTTCATTCTATGGCAAAAGTGGCAAGGTCAGTCCCAGTGGGGCTTGTACGGTTTACACTGCTGAATGCATCTCATGTATTAAGGGTTTTCTATCACCTACAGCTAGTGCATTTTAGTAACTCTAGAGCCAAAAATACTCCTTTTTAGATTTGAAAACAAGGTCTCTGTTTGTAAATGCATTTTCACAATGGATAGGGGTATCTTTGCAGACAAGTAGAACAGCCTTCCTAGCTCTCTGTTTTAACATCTCAAAGAGTATCTTACTTGACCTGCATGCTCAGGTCATTCCACTGGGTACTTTGCAAGACTTCCTGAGTTGCACAGGAGTTCCTTCATACCAGGAAACAGACAATTTTCTGGCAAAACAAACCTTGAACTTAAGCAAGCTCTTCTTTTCTATCTCTTTCAGAAATAAGTAAGCATTTGAAGATGACAACCTCATGGAGCGACCGACTTCAGAATGCAGCAGATCTCCCTGCAAACATGGACGGACACGCTCTGAAGAAATACCGCCGGGAAGCCTATCACCGGTCAGTCATCCCTGGAGCTCCAAGATAAACACAAACCCCACATTGCTTGGGGTTTTACTGCTTGTTAGCTAAACAGGAAGGTTGTTCTTATCTTCTGCGTGGAAGTGTTGGTAGAAGAGAGCTTGGGAGATGGTGCAGTACTGGCCTGCAGGAGTTTGCAGACAGCTGAGTTGAGATACATGTACTAGAGTGAGAGAGGATATGCTTCTTATTGTGAAGATTAATCAAAGTCAGATCTTGGATAGAAGCTTTCAAGTCAGTAAATGCTCAGTGGCAGAGGTTTTATCATAATTATTGCGGTGCACACTGGGAGAGCAGAGCCTTAGACACTGAAATGCACAAATATGAATAAGGAGGAGATCAAATGGGGTCAGAAATTGTTTGAGAATTACACCTAGTGTGTTTAACTGTGTGACCACAGGAGTGTGCAGGAGCACTAGGTGAGGGCCCAGCTTTTTCACTGTTAGGTGTACCTAAAACCATCTTTGCTGTAAAACAATTACAGTAAATAAAGAAGATAGAGTTCAAACGTTATTACTCTTAGTTTATAGTTTGGGAATCAAAATGCACACACTGGGTGATCTTTTTACTAGATCACATTGGAGGTTTGGTTGAAGTCCATATCCTTATCAGATGTCTGGACTGCTACAGAGTTAAAAACAACAGCATCTAGTATTTGTCAGTATTCTGTTTTTGGGAGGTGTATTTTCAAAGTTTAGCTTGGTTATTTTGAGAAGTCATACAGTGTGATGATCAGAGGATATTCAGCAGAAGGGGAAATGGGTGTCTGATGTAGAAACTGAAAAAGAAGTCAAGTTTCTCAACCTCATGCTTAAATGCCACGTTGCATTTGTGATTCACGTCGGTGGTATTTCTGGGGAAGTGTTTTGGAACTGTTAGATATCTTTTGATTCTCCAAGTGGAATCTAATTTGAGAAAAATGCCTTAGTGCATCATGTGATTTACCAGGTTGTGCAAGTTGCAGTATCCAGGGCTAAGTAATGGATCCTGTGTTGCGTTTCTGAAGCTTTCCAATTTCCAGTGAATATGTTTGAGCAACAAGTCTTAAGAGGTGGCATTACTTGAATCTCTCTGTCAGCTGGTTTGTCAGATGTGGAAGCATTTAATGAATGCAACTATATATAGCATGTAAGAAGAGAGGATTTTATCTATTCCCTTTCAAAATATCTTCACCTTGTTGCAGTCATTGACAGGTTTACCTTTGTGTCATAAATTTCTTTAAAACTTCAGCTGTGTTACTCCTGATTCAGTTTGATGGAAATCAAGTCAGAGTAATGCCTGTATTTTTTTTCTAAGTATTTCCTTAACATTTGTTGTGGTTAAGTGCTGACAGTTTGCTAAATGTTGTACAGGATCCAAAGGAAGGCGTGCTAGTCTTTAAGAGCTCATGCATTCAAGGCCTCATCATGTTTATCCTTACTTGTGTAAGAAATCCTTACTTTCAGAAAGAATCTCCGTATGGAATATGGGAGTGCAATCATGTAAAGGAGGGTTTCCCACTAGGAGCTGGGAACTGATAGCCCAAAATTTGTCTGTGGTAAAGTTTAGGTACCTGTTCTTACCATCTAGAAATGTCTTATGCAAAATATAGTGAGCAGAAATGCTGCTAGCATATCAGATTTTCATGGAAAGCACAGCATTGGAAATACATTAAGGAGAGGCACATTTTTGTTTTGGAATTGCTATCCTCTTTCAAAGAGAGAGAGAGAGGGAGGGAATGGGAGAGAATGAGAGAACCTGATGCCAAGACTGTAGTATAAATCTGTGCTATTAATGGCTTTGGTATAGCAGTTTCATGGGAGTTATTTTGACAATCCAGTATTGTGAGAATCTGAAACAACCTCATTCCAGAGGCAGTGTTGTCAGATTTCTATTTCTGGTACTTTTCATGGTCGTAGTGTTAACAGATGTAATGTTACTTTAAAAAGTGCAAACTTAACATGATAGAGTATGACTGAAGTTATTTCCCTTTGGGTATTTGATATTTTTTGCTGTTTTATTAATGCTTCAGGTGCAGACTATGTGCTGGTCACAGCTATGAGTTGTAGGATGTAGAATTGTTTCACTAAGGTCCAGGTATGCTCTGACTCTTGGATATTGCTGAAGGACTGCAAATGTTATGAAAAAAGAGAAATAGAAAATACTAGGTGTCATTGTCAAGATTATTTTCTTTCTCTTTCTTCTTTTTCTTCTTTTTCTTTCAGTGGTTTTTTTTTTTTGTCTCTTTTTATTCTTAATCCAGTAGCTAAAGGAAAAATCCTTGAAAACATGAATCTAAAGTGACTTAGAAGCAAAACCAATAAGAACATTGAATTTAAACCTATTATGATTTTGTTACCTTAAAGCTGGTCCAAGTTATTTTATGGGCCCAGTCTGAAAGGCTGGAGGAGCTTGGCAGCTACACCACATCTACAGATGAGCATAAGTGGACTAGCTTTTGTTACCTGTGGTGAAAGCCTAGTTGAGCTCAAAGTCATTCAGCAGATTTTCTAAATGCTGCTAGGAAAGCTTAGTTTTCTGAAGTGTGAAATTTAAAAAACTTGTTTCACTGTTTGTTTGCTTCATGCTTACTTAAATATCAGGGGAGATACCTAGACCAATCAATTTAACATTCTTGTTCTCATGAAGTACACCAGATTTGATATGCTTGAGTTGTAAATTAATTCGGATGAAATAAGGGGGAAAACTTCCAAAAGCAAAATAGCTTACGTTAAAATACATACATAAATGTTTTTGTGGCCATGAAACTTCTAAAAAAGTTTAAAAAAATTATCTCTAGATGCCACTCGAATAGTCATAGTTTACAGTGGTCATTTTTACTTGGAATGTTTTTTTTCAGGTGCTGCACTTCTAATTGCATCATAATTGATGGATGAATGTTCAACATATAATAATTGTTGGCAGAAGTCCCAGTTGAGACTGGTTTAACTGGTGCAGTGCATACTGACTCAGAGTATCATGACTATATCATAATCATGTCTCAATGCTACGGGCAAGAATGTTCAGAATCAAATTTTTGTAGATACAGAATCGGAAAAATCCGTTGGGGAGGAGAAATGGTGGAGTTTTATATTCAGGGAGTTTCTGGCAACTTTAATGAAAGCTTTTATTTAGCTGGTGTTACTGTCAGACCTTGTTACACAACACTGCTGGCACCTGTTGGAGGTGAGGTCTGAAGATGAATTAATATGCAAGCTGCATGTTACTCATTCTCTAGCAGAGGTCACTGGTAAGAGGATCCTGCATTACTGTGCTGTTGGCAAGGCAGATTTTAATTTGGAAATAAAATGGATGTGTAGTTCTTGGGAGGCTTTTCCTTGGTGTGTGTGGTTGTGAGGCCACCTCCCTCGTGTGCTGCTTGTTGACTTTTCCGGGTAGAGGATAATCACTAGATCATTTGTTCTGGGGAGCACTGTCATTTAATGTGATTGTAATTAGGCAGGAACTAGGTTGACTCTGAGCCACCAAATTGCCCTAGTGTCTATTTTTTAACTTGGAGTGAACACTTCTAGGCACCCTCTGGATTATCTCACATAGCTCTTTAGGGTTTAAATAGCAACCCCATCTCGTTAAAGCAAATAATGGAAAAAGTTGGTGTTCTATCCACTCTTGTTACTGACAGTTACCAAGATCCAGGAAACAGGTATTTGCACTTATATTTATTTATCTGTGGTTTTGGATTAACAGAGCAGTAAGGCTGAAATGGCCTTTTTTGTTAAACATACTGGCTTTGGGATGCTTCTACCATTTTGCATCAGAATAATTTGAGACTTCTTATCCTGAACATGGGGCTTCTGTTCTTGTTTTAATTATTGGGGTTTTTTTTCTTGCTCTCTTTGTTTACTGGCTGGTGCAGGGCATGTGGCATCATGATTCCTAATCCTAGTTCTCCTGCTGACTGCTGATAGAGTATTAAATAAATTGCTTCATAGGTTTGTACTTCAGTGTGCTTTCAGAGCACCTTATGGTGGTGATATAAGTGATTTTTGCTGTTACTATTCACTGAGATTCTGGATTAAAAACTGTATATACTTTAATAATGACAAAGCAAAAGGATTGCCAATTGGTTGTTTTGATTTCCTGGATTAAAGATGTACTTTAGCTTGTTCAAATTTGTAGACTCTGGGCTATTCACTGCTAATCTTGTTTCTTCACTTAATTGTTCCTGGATCATCAGTGATTGAAAACAGGTGGAAATGTTATATAAACAAGGCTGTGAGACTTGAAACTGTTCATCTGTTTAGCTGTATTTAAAGTCACTTCAAAATGATCAGTTCATTGAGGTGGAAAATTAGAATAAATCTTTATCAGTCTGAAAGTGCTGTTTTCATGAAACACATTTGGACAGGCCATGTGTGGTGTTTCCATGTGCTGGGTAGCTCTGGAGGCTCTGCTGGCCATGGTCAGTCCTGGTGTGTCTGAGCAGCCCCCAGGGACTGTGTGGTGGCATGTGTGTGACAGAGGGCAGCACAGTGTGGCTCTCTCTGGTTTGTTTTGGTGCTTTAGACACTGCAGGAGGGAGAGGGAGCATCAGGTCTGCAGAATGGGTGAGCTTATAAAAAAGCATGCCACTTGCCAAATTAATAATAAAGAAATTACATTGTAAATGTCCCATGATCCTTAGCTTTAATAGTTCCAGGGAGTAGACAAGTGTTATTTTGGGATGCAATCCATGTATGAGCTTCTTGGCACTTTGCTGTTGCCTGGGAAAAAAACCCAAACAATGAAAACAGAAATGGGCAATGCTGTCTCTTTGCATCTGATTCCTGTGGAATTGCAGAGGGAAATGCTCATAGTTGTGTTTCTGGACACATCCTCATCATGCTTTGAAGTTCCAGTCATTACTGGGTTTTCCAGTTTTATGTCACTATAACTGTGCAAGGACAGTTAGACTGGTGAAATTGTGGGTCATGGTGTTGGAAGTGTTACAAGAAGTGGCCAGGAAATTTTTATGCCCTTCTTTTGCTTCCCCTGTCTGATACTATTTCATCCCCTAAAGTTATCTCAAGCCCAAATACTATCTCTAAAAATGATTACAAATATTCAGGATATTCATCTTAGGTTGAAGAGGGAATAAAAAATATAACTCAAAAAATCTAGAATTAGAAAAAAAAACCAAAATGGTATGATAAAAAGTAATCTATGGAATGCCTGCCTAAAGAGGCAGGATTTAGCAAAATAACCAATTTAATTGATTGTAAAAAGTTAAAATAGTTTATTTCTTCTGTAAGGCAGCTACCATCCAGCATCCAAAGATGAGACATTTTGATGATATAGTAGTATCTTCTTTAGATTGCTCACATGTTTTGTATCAGATAAATAAGGTCAGTGGGGGAGTTTGCTGCTGCTGGTGGAAGCCACCTGTGACCAGAACTGTAATGTCTTGCAGAGACAGAAATCCCCAAGCAGAACACATCTGAGGACTAGCTGATCATACTGAGAGCATTGAGTTGTCATAACAGTAGAGGGATGTTTATTTCATTATTTGCCTTTTTAAAGAGGCCACGGGGAACTTGGGCGTGGGAGACTATTAAAAGCTAATCCATTTAGTTCCCATTATTTCTTTTTTATTCTTCTAGCTTATTAAAAAGTGGAAGTTGTCCATAAAGCAAAGATTAACCAAAGTTCCTAAACCCTGAGTAAGCAGGAATCTGAGCCTTCTGGTTAGTTAGGCCCTGTTTTATGGTTGGCTCAAGCCCAGTTGTCCACCACAGGCTTTTTTAAACACACGTGGGTCAGGCTTAGCCAGCTCCCACTGTATTTGCTGTTCCACTCAGCAGTGTTGCAATTTTCTTTGTATTTATTTAATTTCCAGTGAAGCATGCTGCCCAGAAAGATGCTGCAAGGTATTTCTAGACACATTTGGAAAATTAATATAAAATGTTCTGTTTCAGAAGCTTTGCCTCATATTGTTAATTTTCATTTCCTGGCTATGAGGAATTGTGAGCCATGTTCCTCCTTATTTGTAAATTTTGCATTTTTTAAATTTTTGTAAACTACAAGATTGTTGTACATGTAAATTTCATTCAGGGTACAATTCTTTTGAGATTTTGCACAAATAAAATAAAACCATTTCTCCCTCTCTGTGTTTGCTCCTCTCCAGTGTTACTTGAGAAGAGTTGGGATTTAGGTTCCTGCTTCAGAATTGATTGACAAGAACAGTAACAAAACCAAGATCATTTCTCTTGTAAAAATATGAAGCACTATGAATTGCAGGGTTGGGGCTGTTGGGACTATGTGATTCCCCTGCTGCATGCTCAGCAGTTTCTTCTTCCTTGCAATGCAACACATTTTTCTCTTAGCCAGCACAATCCATAGAGCTCAAAAAGAAAATAAATACTGTAGTCACTGAGAGCCTTCTGCTGTGGCCAAGCTGCAGGGTTCAATCTTTGAGGAAGAACTCATTAGGGAGGAAACATGATTTGAGGTTTCCCTGAAACAGTTCTTCAAATCCCTTTTTCCAGAGGTGGGGGATCTGTGCCCAAGTCCAGGTGCTGCTGCCCCAATCCCTGCTGTGCTCAGGGAGCTGAAATATGGTCCCTCAACACCTTCCCCACATGCTGCACACCTTTTGTCACTCCAGCCCTGGCAGTCCAAAATGCAGGAGACTCACGGGGATATTCCTCAGAGCAGAAATGGAAAGCTTGAGTTTTCATCAGGAGGAAAGGATGAAGGCAAGAGAAAGGCAGTGTCCTGTTTGAGGAGATGCTCTGGGTGCAGCCAGGTGTGGAGCTGGTTTTAGGCAATACTCACCTCTGCTTCAGCACAAGGAATGCAGAGGGTGTTCTCATGCTGTGCCTGCAGCTTGTTTTGTCTTACTGCCCAGTGCTGCTAAGTTTTTAGATCAGCTTAAATTTTAACTCCAGTGCTTCCAGTTAAAGTGACTATTTTCTAAATGGAAAAAAACAAATTCAGGGAAAGGGAGACTGTGATTTCTTCTGATTCTGGCAAGTGGAGAAATTATTCTACATTAAAACTTCCTTGCCTGAAAATGTTAGATCATAATAGTTTTTCTCTTATTCTGATGTTATTTCTATTGTTAGTAATCTGGAAGCTTCTTCCATTTTGTTCACCTGGATGAGCTGTAAAAAACTTGTTATTTCATCCTTTCCATTCATGACCAGAGGATCTTTTCCCTCATGTGCCTGAGGTTCTTAGGGCCCTCAGGTTTGCTCTTGCTTTATAGTCATTAAAAACAACTCTTGTAATTTCCCTATAGCATTTGTTCTCAGGAGATGTTACCTTTCTGTAGCTAATAGACACAATGTCAGGTTGAATGGAGCCTGGAGAAATCTGATCTGGTGGAAGGTGTCCCTGCCCATGGCAGGGGCTTGGAATGTGATGATCCTTTAAGTCCCTTCTGACCCCAAACCATTCTGTGATGTTATGATTTGATCTCTATTCTTGTAGTCAGGCTGAGTTTACCTTCAATTAGAGTTTAAGAACAGCTTTGAAATGGGCTAAGTCTGCAGCTTCTGAGAAGCACCTGTGTTTTCCACAAAACTGTCAAAGAGATTTAATCTCAGCTTTCAATTTTAGTTTCTAGGACACTGCAGATATTTTACTACTTTGAGTAAAACCTTTGAATTAAGCCAGTCAGTTTCTGGGACTAAATATTTGTGAGTAGCTACTTATTGCCTTGTGCCTAGGGGACCACTGTTCATGGGAGATTTCTTTATCAGAATTTAAAACTGAGGTCCTGAGTGCCTACAAAATAAACCAATATCTATCTAGGCTTCACAAGAGAAGTGAAAATGGTCATGTTTTTTTTTTACCACTGTTTAGTCTGCATTTAATCTGCCAAGGCATATGCAAGTTTAAACTGATTAAAATGTTCTCATTTCCTGTCCTGAACATCTTGTGTAATAGCCTTCTTTAGTTTTTTTTAATATTTGCTCTGTCTCGCTCCAGAGCTGGTGGGTGAAGTGATTACCACATCAGATCAGTTGGTAGGATGCCTTGCAATCTGCCAGGTTGGGGTGTGATTAGACCCTGCCACTGCAGTTTATAGGTCATAGGCAATAAGTGCAAATTAGAAAGAGGCATCTTCAGCAGCTGTTACCAAAGGGTGCTGCTACAGTAATTTTCACATTTCAGTCAAAAGACTTATTTTGGAACAAAAATATACTAATGGGTGCTATTTGTTTTGTTGTTCAGAAAACTTTTCCAGATCTTCAGTCTCAAGGTATTCTGGTTTTGGGTTCAGTTTATAAATACTACAAAAACAAGGGATGTCAATCTATCAGAGTTTTAGAGATCTTTCCATGATTTTTTTATCAGTTTGGTGTCATTATCATCTAAACACAGCAGGCTGGACTGGAACAGATCTCTTGGGTCACAGCTCCTTTGTTTCTGCCTTTCACAGGCACTCTCATATTACCCATTTTGTGAGTGCATTCAGCTGTGTCTCAGTACTTGAGGTTTTTGTCCTCATTTGGGAAACTTACCAAATGTTGCAATTCTGAAGTGATCTTGTGATCTTCTTTAAATTTCCCTTCTTGCTGGTGCCCTGTAAAGACAGTCAGAAAACTGTGTTGCAGGGATTAAGTGTAAAGGCAAGAGCAGAACTGGACTCTGCAGGTTAGACAAAAAATGTCTCCTGGAGGTATGTTATTCCTTCTTTAAGCTCTGCATTCTCAGAAGCAAGCTGCACAAACATGAGATCAGAAATTATGTGCTTGAATTAGCTAATAATATTTCCTGACAGCAGCAGCAGCAGCATGTAATCATATGCTTTATACAAAGTATCAGACTGTATTTAGTACTAAATAGTGCTTCTCCTTGGTCTCTTGTAAATCAGAACTGTCTCCGTGTTAAAAGACAAACATGGATTTAGATTGCAGATTCAGATAATTTACTCCACCTACTCAAAAGCCAGCTATTTCAGAAGAGAATTTTAGTGAGTTACAAGCCCATCTCATATTTCCAAAAGGCATTTCTTAACCAGTTTTCAGTGTTCATCCTATCACTTTGTCTTCTTTAGGTAATACATAAATCTGTAAGAAAAGAGGGTCATCTATAACCTCCAAGGCCCCTTAGTGACAAGCCCCATTGTCAAAGGCAAGGCAGTTTGCCAGGAAACAGTGACTCCCAGAGAGAGTGTGCAAGGTTAGGGGGAAAGTGTACTATTGCCAGAGAAACTATTCCAAGTGGATTTGTGTGGAACAACAACAATATCCAGTGACTGGTTAAATTAGCCACAGATGTGTTTTCTAGAACACTGTCCAAGAAGATATACAGTACTTTAAGGCTTGGTTCAGGCATAATGATCTTCTGAAGTCAAATCAGATCCAAGCAAAATTGCATGGGTACCCGGGAAGCTTTAAAGGAATTCTGTAATATGATTCAGACAAGTAGATGAATCAGACTGCTGCGAGCTGAGCGAGGAGCGCGCCGGCGAGAGATGAGGTAAGAGCTGCAGGGCAGCCTGGAGTGAGCCTGGAGTGAGCCTGGAGTGAGCCTGGAGTGAGCCTGGAGTGAGCTGTGCTCTGGAATCCGGGCTGGGGAGGATCGGCAGCGCCGGCAGGACGGGCACACTGCACCCGCACCTGCACACAGGGTATGTGAGCAGGAGCCTGCAGGCTCCTTCAGCCTTCCTGAAAGCAGGAGCAGGATCCCTGCAGGCTCCTTCAGCCTTCCTGAG
Source organism: Erithacus rubecula (assembly GCF_903797595.1). Classification (NCBI taxonomy): domain Eukaryota; kingdom Metazoa; phylum Chordata; class Aves; order Passeriformes; family Muscicapidae; genus Erithacus; species Erithacus rubecula. Next base: position 23,041,584 of record NC_136660.1, on the reverse strand, counting down.
TGCAGGAGCAGAGTCCCTGCAGGCTCCTTCAGCCTTCCTGAGTGCAGGAGCAGGATCCCTGCAGGCTCCTTCAGCCTTCCTGAATGCAGGAGCAGAGTCCCTGCAGGCTCCTTCAGCCTTCCTGAATGCAGGAGCAGAATCTCCCGGGGCTCCTTCCATCTTTCCTGAATGTAGAAGCAGAATCTCCACGGGGCTCCTTCAGCTTTCCCAGCTTTCCTGAATATAGGAGCAGGATCCCTGCCGGGTTCCTTCAGCCTTCCTGAATGCAGGAGCAGTGTCTCCAGGGCTCCTTCAGCTGTCCCAGCTTTCCCAAACGCTCGGCTCTGCACTTGCTGTCCCCATCGTGTCTCGCTGTCCCCCAGCCGCGCCTCAGCCCGGCAGCGCTGCCCATTCCACGTCTTAAGAGGATAATCTCTGTGCTGAGGGCAGCACACTTAGTAAATATTTGGAGAATTTTCACATGCTGAAGTCAGAGTACAAGTGAAGGCTCTGGGACTTTGCTCATACGGGAGAATTTTGTCTTGGCATCGCAGCTGGAGCAGTGCATGGGATTTCAGTCTGAGATGGTGTTGAAAAGCTCAGCTTCCCTCCCACAGACCAGTTCTGACTCTCATTTTTAAAGTTCAGATAAGCCAGTGGAAAGAAGTCCTGTTGAATTACAGAAATGCTTTATGCTTTAAAGTTCTGGGGAAACATAAGCAGCTTAGTTACTGTCGTAGTTGGAACAGGAAGCAATAAAAGCTTTTGTTGTATTCTCTGACGTATTTCTTTACCATGTTATTTACTTGAACTAAATTGGATATCATGTATTAATGTTATCATCTAAAAGTACCTGGAAGTATTCAGCCTAGAGTCTCATTATAATAAGCATTAATGGTAAAATTCGAATTTACAAAATAGCAGTTGGCAAGTTTCAGAGGAGTTATAAATAAAAATTTTCACAATAGCAATGGCATATCTTGTGTATGAAAATTGTTCTCAGTTGCTTTTTTTCCGAGCTTTATTAAATATTTTTAATGGTATTGGTGAAAATGTGAAAATGAATCTTTTTGGGTTTGCTTTGAATTTCCAGATATAGTTTCAAAGAGGAGGCAAATGCTGTGAATTTATTCACAGATATATTTATTTACCTTCTTACCTCTTACTAATAATTCATTTCAATCAAGCAAATTTTATTGCTTTGCATCTACTGTTTCAAATGTCATACTCTTTGAGGTCTGAATTCTGCTTCAGGAGTTTTGCACTTGTATTCTTAGGAATTTTTGCAGGTCACATGGAAGGCCGTGTGTGTGTGTGCATGCATGCGTGTATGTCTTTGGACAGCATACCAATAATTAGAATAATTCCACAAAGTCATGGCTTTGCTTCAGGAGAACTCGCAAAAAATGAGACTTGACTCTGTTTTCAGGTATATTTGCTGATCCTTACCTATGGAAGCCAGACATCCTGACAGTGGCAGAATGTGTTTGTTCTAAAACGTGAGTATTTTGAAAATGCTTGTACCTCTGGTGATATTTCTTCTCTCTTTTCAGGGTCTTTGTAAACAGAAGTTTAGCCATGGAAAAGATAAAGTGCTTTGGTTTTGATATGGATTATACCCTTGCTGGTGAGTATCTTCTTAAGTTTTTTGAGCACTGGCTTAGTTTGGAATATTGTTTCTTGCAGAGGAAAGAACAGCAAAAAGCTGATTGGGCTACTCCAGTTAACAGCTGCTTCTTCTATTAGTAAATACATCTTTCACTATTCCTTGCACTTTCATTTTAGGAATTCCCCTTAAGTTTGTGATCTGCAAGCTGTATTTGGTCACAAGCCATGTTACTGTGGTACAGTTTCATGCGATTATGGGTGTCAAGAAAACCAAAGCTTAATAAATCTGCTTCCTTAGATTCCACTGTATTTTAACAATGCCCCTTGTGCATGCTTGACTTTGAATAACAAGGTGATTTCTTTCATCCTTGTTGCACATAGCAGACTACACCTTTGGCCAGTAGGTTCTCCTGTGTCCTGTAAGAGTAATTTTTGAATAGGTTTTTCTTTTTCCCCTTTCTGGGTTAGTCACATCAGTGACTCGTTTCAAGAAGAGTCATGGCAGGGGGAGTGCCTTGTATCAGCTGAATGAGTTTATTTGTAAAGCTTTGTCCATTCTTTAGGACAGATAAGCTTTGGGAAGTTGCATAAGATCTTTTAGTTTCATATAATTGTTTGCATGACTTCTCCATCTTTCAAATACTCAACAGACAAGTTCCCTGAGACTTTTGATGAGAGGAAATAAAGCTACCATTTTCTTCATAGTCAGACTTTCATGTTATGCATTTTAAGGACAGAAAAGATATAAAGCTCACTTCCACTTTCTTAGATTATAGTATCACACAGGCTGTATGTAACTGAGGGTGTCATGTACCATCCTGCCTTCTTTCTCTTTGCCACTTCCAGGGTTATGGATAAAAAGCTCCTATTACCATTAATATTTCAGTTTAGAGTTGTTGTGTATATGAACTGAGAAAATGTGAGGTAGAGTGTCAGCGTCACCTAATATTAGGTTAATGCAGTATGTCAGCTATGGTCATCTGGTTACTGTGTACTGAGAAGCAATGAGAGATGAGCAATGTGGCTGGGGGCAGTGTGAGGTTCAGAGCTGGGGTCAGAGATTAAATGAAGGGTAGGAAGGTTTCCATAGCTCATGGTTCAACTGCAAGAAACAGTTTTGGAGACTGTGGCAGGTAATTGCAGTTTATATTTAGATCAGTTCCTTGTGTAATTTTATCTACAAGGAAGTAGTTACATATAAAAAGTTTTGGTTGTTCAACACCTTATTGATACATCTGTTTAAAGTTCTTGCCACTTTTTAAGTAATGAAGTGTATGGTTGTTAATCTGTACTGGATATGACTGCAGGCATGTGTTTTCTGTTTGTGTCTCCCAGCTGGGACAGTCTTATGGCAGTGCTCTTGAGGGGGGCATGAAAAACAGTTGTTCTGGAATAAATGCTTAAAAAAAAAGGGAGAAAATAAAAAGCTGTGGGTCTCACCTCAGTAACAGAAAAACAAACTTCTGTGCCATTTGCAAAGGAGGTGGCAGCACTTCCCAAGGTCCCAGGTGATCCCGTGTGTCTGATGTGGAGCATGAAGGTTGTTGCTAATTTTCATCCTGACAGAAAGAGAGCTTCAGTGCTGTCCTCACTTATCTGACTGTTCATTTTACTCAGATGTTCCTTGTTCATGTATACATAGAGCAAATGTGTTGTTATGCACAAAGTGATGCTTAATTTGATGAAAGGAAGAAATGTGAATGTTTCAGGCATCCTAAAGCAGTACCAGGGACATAAAAATATGGGGCTTCCAAGGCTGGAAGATCACAGTGCTCCAGCTGAGCAGGCAAAGTCAGTGCCTGTGGGGGAGTTGAGTGGCAGGGTGTGAGGCAGAAAAAGAAATGGGATGTGGTCTGAGCAGAAAACTGAAAATCTGGACCCCTCAGGGGTAAGCTGCTGTCCTGTGACTTCTTCCATGGTACAACAGAAATAATGGCTGCAGATCATTTCACTAGCAGTTGTGAGAATGTAATTAGATTGGAAAGCCTTTTGCAGATGAAAAAGATTATGACTGGTAAGTATTATTTCCCTTTTTTCCACTCAAACTGGAAATTAACCTTTGAAATTACCTGTTTATTATGTCTCAGAGTCATCCTTTCTTCTCCATGTGGGCTTTTATTATCTTACCACTATTAGCTATTTGTAGCTTGCATGCAAGAAAAAATACTTATCCACTGCAGGGACTTTAAGGAGTGCAGTGTAAGAATATGATTACAATTACAATAAATTAATTGGAAAATATAATGAAGAAGTGGGACAAATGAAGTATTACAGTCAGTGCATTCATGAGACCCTGTTGTGTTTTCTGATTGGTCACATTATCCTTTACCCACTCTTTCACATGGACACACTACTTGTCTTGAATAAAAAAAGAAAAAAAACAATGTAAAAAGCCAGTTTATGTGTAATTTAACATCTGGAAATGGTATCTGCATACCAGATGGTGCATGCTGAGCAGAAGCCTTTTGGAGACCGTTCAAAACACGTAAATAGGCCAAGGAAAAGAACAGAAGCCTCTCCAGTGTCATTAGCTCCTCATCTAGCTTTCTGCATTTGTACTTTCAAACATTGCTAGGCCACTTCTCTGTAAAGCTTTTTAAAATATCCCAAGCACAATCTTCCTATTCAACAACTTAGGGCAAGCAGAGTCATTGACCCTGCCAAAATCTGTATGTGACATCCCCTTCTGTTGTGTACTTTCACATCAGAAATAGGCTGATGACAGTCATACATTTTCCAGCTCAGAAGAATGATTATTTTGATACACACTGAGTTGCCTGTCTTGTAAAGAAGTATTCCTGTCTCATCTCTTTCTTCTTTCCAAATCAATGACCACTGGTAGCACCAAAAGTCTTCCTTAGGAGGTGGTTCAGTACCAGAAAAGTCAGAATAATTTCATGCATTTTGAACTTAAAAAGCTTGAGACAGTTTTATTCTTGCACCTTATGAATTTAAGGACACAGATCTACTTACCATAACCATCTTTTCTATCTAGAATAATCTTAATTTTGGTTGGGACGTGGCATTTCCATTTTGAAGTCTGTAGTAACAGCTACCATGCACACACTGCAATGATCATCTTCTGCTACCAGCATGTCTGACAATGTCAGCTGAGAGCAGTTTAAGTATCATCATGTTACATTACACATAAAGTACAATTTCATGTGGTATTTTGTAGAGTAGTATTTCTTAGTTATTAAATGAAAGAACCATTTAACTCAGAATTTAAAACAATCCAAGACTGTCTGATACAGCATTTCCACAGTGGTTTTGTTCACTTTCAAGCCAAAATTGGGTTAAACTTCGAATTTTTGTAAATAGCTCCTGTTTTCCCTGATTGTGCTTGTCCCTTTCCTTGCATGGGGTTGAGAAATACTGTTAATGGTTAGGTTGGGCAAACAAAGTATTTTTGTGTAGAAGAGCCTGAAGGTTTTAGCTTTCTCTTCTGAGAAATGATGAACTGTAAATAGCTGAATTTGTAATCACAGTGATTACATCTAGAACTAAACTTGACTTCTGGGAAAATAAAATGAAAGCAAAATGAAATAACTCTCACAGGTTTTAGATTTCTTGTTTTCCCATAAAGGATTGTTGTTGTATTCTCATGGGGTGAATAAGATCTCTTACATGTGTGGAAACTCCCAAATCTCCCTAGGTTAATGTTCTGGATACACTCATACCAGAGGCTCAGAAATCTGTGTTAAACTGGTTGTCCCCTTCCTATTCACGTTTAAAGCACAAAATAATGCTTTTTAAAGCAAGGTTACTGGGAGGCAAGGGGAAAGAGCAGGAAGAACAGCAGGGGTTGGCTGTGGTTTGTGTGCTTAGTTAAGTAGTTGCTGTTTAAAGTGCTGCAGCAGTTGACACAAGCAAGAGTCATCATCTATTTCAGCCCTTGCTGTTAGTGGAGGTTAAGACAAGTTTCTGTGATGTTATGCAGCCCTTCATTCCCTGCCTCTGACCTTGCTGCCTGCCAGCCTGGGAGCCAGGTCCTGCCAGGTCCCTGTGGTGCCCTGGCTCTTGGGAAGCCACAGCATTACACCCAGGGCTGAATTTGCTGTCTGGGCAGAACTGAGAATTACTGAATGATTCCTGTTTAAATTAGAGAGATTGAAGATCCTTTCATAGTTTTGTTTTTTTTTTTTTTTTTTTGCTAAATAGTAGTTTCATTTATTATCTGAATGATTCATCTCTGCTTATTCATCCAGCCAGAAGATCAACAGTCACTAACAATTCTGGTCTGCCTGCCTTTTTTCCTCAGTACTGTCAAAAGTGCCCGTGCTTTGGTAAAAGAGAATGTTGCATGCAATCCAAAAGATTCCCAGCCTTCTCTGTTTTGTGTTTACTGCTATGTGCAGAAGGTAAAATAAAGGTTTGTCAGTGGAAAGTCTTCACTGTGACACTCATGTGAGCCTGAGGAGTTGGTGACACCCATTGGAAGAGATCAGTTTCACACAGCATTTTATTTGGCTGCTTCCTACTCAGTGTGAGCTACTCTTAATTATTAGATCTGGATCCAAATAATACAGGTGGCCTTGGCATTACCAGCTCTTAAATGGAACAGGCTGCACAAGGTGATGGATAGATGTCCCTTGACAGGAGCAGTGCTAAAGCAGTGGGGTTCCCAAACTGGCTGTAATTTCACACTGGGCTGTTGGCAGATGGAGAGGGATAATAAGAATTACAAACTCAATTGTGCTTGAAAAGATTCCTCTGTGACTATTCTTCTTCTCCAAAAGTTATGGCCTTGTTGAAAGTTTTATCTTCTATCTCTGAAGAGGTACTATCAGTAGACAGGATGCTTTCATTAGGAATGCTTTTCTTGTGCTTAATTCATTGCTGCTTCTGTGTTCTCCAGAAATTGATAATGAAATTATCAATGGCTGCTGAAAACGGTTTCAATAAAAAGGAGGGGAAATCAGGCTTGAAAAATACTGGTTTTATTGTGTGCAAATGTGATTAATGCAACATAATCTGATTGGAATATAGCTTGTGTCCTGGAAACACTGACAGTTTAATGCCAAGGTTTGGTGCACTGCAAAGATTTTATTGCAAAATTGCTTATGCTTTCAGCTTGTAACATTTCCCTTCTTGTCACATAGGAAAAAATATGGGAAAGACAGCTTTAGTCTTTCCCAACTCAATCCAAAGTGCAACATGCATAAACAGGTTTTGCCCTTTCTTCAGGTAGGTGTTTGTGTTAAAGCCATCCTTGCAATTTGCAAGAGGAAAATTTTTCACACTCTTGTCTTATTTTTAAATGCTTTTCTTTATATTCAGTCAGAAGGTAGAATTGGATCGTTGCTGCATGTGATCTGGGAGAAAAGGTGACAGCAGAATTGAGAACTGGTTCTTCAGTCCATCTACTATTTTTACTGTAGCTGAGTCTATCAGGTTCCTGTGTTTCAGTATGCACAACTGAGAAATGTGACTCATGAATTTGTACCTTGTATGAAAAAATTCTGGATCGCACAAATGAAAAACAAATTATAAATGTGGGAGTTTTATACATGAAAGATTGAACTGAATACTTAAACTACTGAGCTTGTAATGTAAACAACTGCAGCATATCTGAATGTCAGTTCAGGTGCTGTTATTGTCTGTTCATTAGTGCTGAACTCTAATGCAAATGTTCTAACGAGGCTCTCCTGCTTAGGTTAAAAGTTAGCCTTTAGTTTCATTATGATGTAAGGACTGCAGGCTTTGAGGCTCTTTTGGGAAGATGCTAAGCAGTTTTGCTTCTTTCTCAGTTTGCTGGATAATGCAGTTCTTTGTGTCATACAGAAATGTGGTGACTGGTTAAAGGAATTGGTAGATGTGCAGGAGAAGCCTTCCAACTCTTCTAGCCAGGACCCTGACTCTTGCACATCTGCTGTCTGCCTTTTCACATTTGCACATTGCCAGTTTGACAGGTGCAGATTTTGCAGATTTCAGAGGCTGGTTTAGCCATTGGTGTTTTAAAGCTAAAGGCAGTTGGAGAAGCCGAGTTGTTCTGAGTATGCTTTGAGCTGGATGTCTTTCCAAATACCAGTGCAGTGGTTATTGTCCCTGCTCTCTTTGTGTTGCTGCTCTTCAGAGCCTGACCATTTAAAGCTGTGTAATGAGCAAATGAGGTCTGGAGCTGTGGGATCTCACATGCTGGCATTGGGAATGAGGAGTGCAGAAAGCATGTGTTACTTGCTCTGTCCCAGTAAATCACAGACTGAGAAACTGCTAAGCTGCTCTGTGGATTCTTCAAGAATCAGAGTGATAAACAGAAGCTGCCACAAGAACGAGTCTTCACAGTGTAAGGAGAGTTTCAAAAACTGCTATATTCTGTTTTCTTGCTCTTAAAAACATGGTGATAACACCAAGCTGTGTCAGCAGGCTGTTAGTATACCAAGGCAAGCTCTCATCTTGCCAGATGATGAAAACAGGGAGGCATTTTTCAATCTAATCGACCCCCTTATCTAGTAATCTTAATACCACAACAGAATTACTATTGCAAATACCCTGTGATGACTCAAACAGCTTACTCTGTAGGAGGGACCAAAGCTGAGAGTACAGAAGGCTTTAACTCTGAGATCACATGTGTGCCATTGCTTTGTCAATGCCTTATTTTAGCAGTACAGAAAATCTTCTGTATGTGGCTTCTTGCCAGCATGGGCACTTGTACTGCATCTAAGCCCAGGTGCACGCTGTTAAACAAATGTGTAGCCTTGGAGCTCACTCTCTTCAGTGAATATGGAGAAAAATAAGAAGCTGGATGTGTTTGGACACTGATAAACCTGAAAAATGCCTTAGATGTATTGTATTAGTGACTACAAGGCCTTTAAGTAATTTCCTTCTTATTTCTAGATGCTAGCAAATTATGTTTGAACCTGAAGCCCAAGCAACTATTTCTTCCCTTGTTCATAAGTCTTTATTGAAGAAATAAGCCCATATTTTGGCACAGTAGTTTGTTTCCATGGAAATGCAGGGATATTTCCAATATGGGATTATAACTCACAGTGGGCTGTATCTGAGAGGTAAATTGTGAAGGCCATTTGTTAAGCACAAAAAGCATTCTCTTGTGTCAGGGAGACTGTCAAAATTTCCTGTCAAAGAACAGGTGGCTCTGTAATAATTTTTAAAATATTCATCCAGTGCAAAATAAAGTTATACCAACTATTAAAATAGACAAACTGAAGTTTCCTTGAAATGCAGAGTCTGAGTTGCTTCTCTCAACATGCACAATGTGACCTCAGTGCTGCTGTTCTTACCTCAAGCCATTCATTTTTATTCAGCAGAATAAATCTTTCCAACACTAAGTTCTGCTCTGCCAGCCTCTGAGGCATATTCAAACAACCCAAATCTTTGTTACATCGAAGGCAAACAAAGTGCAGCAGCAGAGACCTAAAAATATCTGGAATTTACCAATGAGAGCACTAATAAGCCTACTTTGGGAAGAGTTAAAGCTGATGATACTTGACAACACTTGTTTTTAATACAAGTAGAAATGCAGCACTAGAAACAACCTGAAGTATAGACCCAGCAGTCCTTGAAACAGCAACAAATCCTGTCTTTACACATCCTGTTAGCATGCACAGCGGGAGAAGGGGAGCTGATACAGTTCCAGGTTAGAGGTTTTAGAGCTGAAAGCTGTGCTGTGCACTTGGGGATGTTTGCAGGAGCGTTAGAGGTAAGGAATTTTCCACTGCTCTTGGGCTGTCGCTGCTCTATGGGCGCTGCTGCTGCTGGGGACTGCAGAGCCCTGGTGCTGCTCCATAGGGGAGCTCTGCCTTCCACCCACAGCCCTGTGTTTGGCATCATTAAAAAAAGGAGCCACTGAACTCACATCCAAAAGATTCAACCCTCTGATGGTTAGTGACCCTTGCCTTAGTTTCTGTTATCAGATTTACTGTCAAAAACATCTGTGGGCACAAAGGCGCTGTGCAAGATCTGGCTGCTCACACAAGGCAGAGCAGCTTGTGTGTAAAGCATACAAATCTATTCTGGGATGCACCTGGAGGTTTTGTCAAGTATTGTTTATTGATCACTACAAATACTTAAATTTTAGTGAAATAGAAAAGGCACATTAAATATTGTGCTTTAAAGCTAGGCTTTGTCTTACTGCACAGGTCACTTCTCTGTTTGAGAGGGTTTCTAAGGTAAGTGAAAGTTATACGTAATGTGGCAGCAGTTTCTTCTCATTTGGACTACAAAATTAAAAATTCAAAGAAACGAACCAATGTTGCTACCCATTTTGTTTGGTATTGTGAAAAGTCAATTTAAATATAGGCTGAAATGCTGCAAATCTGCTTTCCATAGTACTGTGCATTTTTATTTACGGTTTAGTGCCTAAAATCAAACCTCAGGAGTCAAGAGAACTGGAGTGTGTTCCTAATTGGTTTTCAGCTCACTTTGACTGTAGACAAGCCCTTTATGGTCACAGTTCATCTGAGTTCATAAACAAATGGCGAGTCAGAAGTTCACCACGTTCCTAATTGAAAACACGTGAGTCGTCCCATGGGTTTCATTTGGGATTTCTTGTGGTTGCAAACAGGCACGTTTCCACTTTGTCACTTTGTTTACAGGCACTGAGCTCCCAGGCCAGCACAGCACAAAGGTGCTCAGCTCCATTGCTTGCACACAAGGCACATGTTTATGTGCACAGAGGTGACCCAAACCACTGCTGACTCACCAGAGCTTTAAATAGGAGTGTTTTTCCCTTCATGTCCAGTGAAGATGCTGTGAAGTGAAAAGCCTTCAGTGGCTGTGGCAGGAGTTGGAGGTAACACTTGATGTGTCATTGGAAAGAGATATGCAAGGCAAGGGGATCTGGAGATCTATGCTTATCCCCATTCCTGGGATTGCCAAACTAGCTGAGTGTTTCTGCAGAGGGTCCCACAGTACAGGTACCTCTGCAGGATTTCTAGTTCTCATGGGAAAGAAAATCCTCAGCTTTATTTCCAGTGCAAAGTGACAGCACCCTGCCAGGCTGTGCAAGCCAAGCGTGAGTCTGGGCTCTCATCAGAGATGAGCAGTCTGACTGCACTGTCAAAACTGAGGGTAGTTAACACTCAGGTGTGAAACTTAAACATGACATTTCAGATTCCTTCCTGTGTAAGTAATGAATTATTTTAACATGGAGAGCAGCATAGCTTTGAGAAACCTTAGCAATCCCCTTTTGTTAAATTTCAGTTGCAGTGCCTGACAATACCTGCCTGATTAAAATAGGTCCTGTAAAACATGCTAAAGCAGAAATCCTCCTCTTTTCCACTTGTATATGAAAAGTGGCATTGGTCTTTAACAAGTTTTGAAGATGAGATACCCTGAAAGGAGGGTCAGTGTGTAGAAGTCAGATAGCATTTCTCACTACCTAGTTACTTCTGGGGATCTGCAGACCTCTGGCCCTACAGCTGAGACAGACTTTCCTCATACTATGGCAGTATGTGAAATGCTTGCCCAACATTTAGCAGTACATTTAATTGGTACTGTAATTTCAGTGGGGTTTGTTTTTTAATTAAGTCTAGTGTCCCAAACACCTCCAGGACTGGTCACTGGCTGTTTCCCTCTGGATTCTCAAGTGGAGTTGCAGATCAGGTGATCAGAAGTGCCAGGGGATGAGTATTTGGAGTTTGTGTGAAATAGCCAGTGGTGTGGTTGTTGTGGAGTGGTGACTGTCACAGACACAGTGTAGTGGACACTAAGTGCCTGACTTTGGGGCCATGTGCAGAGGAGATACTGACAGAATGGAGAGCTCTGGGGGTAGATCTATCCTGTTCTGGGGCACTAGGATCTCACTTGATAGACATTGTTGAGGCAGGATACATAGATATTTATACTGCTACAGGGAATGGGGTTTGTAAAAGGGGATCTCAGTCCTTAAGGCTTTAACTAAGCAGTTTTTGTCAGTGCAACACTGATATAAATCTGTTCCTAATACATACTTGCACACTTGGCAAACCAAGCCCACTACACATGACTTAATTGTGGTGCAATTCACAGCAATATTTTGATCCTGCTCTCTAAGTCAGGTTTGTGTAATTTCAGAAATGTTTTTATACAAGCCTAATTATGCATGTTGTGCCTGAGACATCTAACTCTGGATACCAGCTCTCCACCTGCCCATCTGTGTCCCTAACTGCCTGATTTGCATGCCTTACTCACTGGAGAATAAACAGCAACTGAAAAAAAACCTGTTTTTAGTTATTTTACTTTCAATTCTTCAAGACTTAACATGAAGTAGTTGGGCTGCATTTCCTGTACTTCAGAGAAAAGGCGAAACCCTGTGCATTATCTGTCTACATTTTGGCTTATCTGTCTTTTTGTGACCTCTGGAGAACCTAGAGAGTGGGTAACATTTCTGAAGACTGAGTCTTTGTAAAAGCCTTTTGCTACTCTTTTGGAGGAGGTCATCACCTCTAGTTTAAGAAATACTGATCTTATCTGGACACCTGAAAGTCAACAGCGCAGACAGTGCTCTCAGCACCTGCCTGAGGAAGAAGTGGGGACAATGTGTGCCCAAGGGATCAGAGCAGGATGCACCACCTGCAGGAAGCAGCTGCTCCCCTGACAGTGTGGGTTGTTTTGGGGGGCATCACAAGCACCTTTCCCTGGGCTGCTCCTACCTTCCAGGTGGGAGGAAAGGCAGGTGAGGAATTGGCAGATGGAAGGGGTGAAACTCCTTCAGGAGGTAGTAGGGCATCATAAGAGAGTAACTGATGGGGAAAAACTGGAGGCAGGCACAAATTATACTTGAGGTCATCATGTAGTGGTCCTGGCTCTTCCTCTGCTTGGAGGAGCTGCTCTCCCCGCAGGCTTTTTTTGCAGCAACCTCCTGAACCTGTTTTTCCCTTCCTAAATGAAGGTTCTGGTGAAGGAGAGCTGCTTTCTCAAAGCTGCCTTGGTGGTATGGGAAATCAGTGTGTTGTCACTGTTCCAAATTCGGGGCTTTTACCAGCACCAAATCCACAGTGACTGGAAATAAAATGGCAGGCAGGACTGCTTTCAGGTGTGCAGTTTGAGACAGCAGATACGTCTCACACATGGGAGATGACTGAAGCAGTGCAGAAAGGGGTCATTATTTAAACTTCAACTCCTGCTTCTCTCCCAAGATCCATGAGTACCCTGCAAGAAGTGTTGGCAAGCCCTGGAACAAACCATGTTACATCTTCAGTGAGAAGTTCCCTTGCCTGAATTTGTGTGTGTAGGAGAAACAAGGGAAGATGCCAGCAGACCCTAAAGGGCTTTCTCCTCTCCACAGCTTAAGCAGTCATTACATGCACTTCAGCCTTCCCCAGCTATTCATTTTGAAACAAAACAGGCTTTAAACGTTTATTTTCAGAGAAGCCTTCCAGGAGGTCTGCATACTTCTGTGGGTCATTTTTGCAACATCATTCCAACCAGTTCAGCTTTGTATTTAGTGCAAATTGGATCTCAAAGATAATTCCTGATTACTCTGTGCATACCTGTAAATTGCAAAATATCTCTGGTGTTCTCCCTGTGTGTGCTTGCCAGTGGGAGCACTGCAGTGCAGCTCTGTGTGCAGGTTTGGTGCTGGTTTATCCTGCAGTGCTTTGCCCATGAAAGCCCAAGCAAAGGCGTGTCCAAGTGTACATTTAAATGCAGACATGCACCACAGACTGGCCTGGTGTGTGAGGCTCTCCCTGGGAGCACCTTCAAGGTGTAGGGCAAAATTCTCTTCTCAGCTTCCCAGAGTAGCTCCTGACTCTGTCTCCCGAGTCTCCTGCATTGACACGTGCAGGCAATGTGTGCTGTGAGAGAGAGTGTCCTGAAAGGAGTAATTTGCCACTGACTGAGGAATGGACCATAATAGCAAAGCCCCAAAAAGAGCATGAGACCTTTTCTTGAACCAGTGCTCTGTGTCTGAGAGAAACGTGAAGGATTTGTATCACATGCAAATGTGCTTGTAGCCTTTTTCTCCTAATTATCCCTGAGCTGATGATGTAAAACTGCTTTGTGGATATGAGGACAGAATTTTGCCTGCAGGATGCACGATTACCAGCTGTGCCTCTTCTATAAATCAGTTGTAAGTGTATTTGGAATAACTGCCAGGCCAGCTCCTGAGCTTGCCAGAGGACGGAGCTCCAGCAGACACAGTCCCACATGGCACAGAGCTGTTGCAGTTTTAAAATCAGTCTGATTTTTTTCTTTAACAGGGGAGCCCAGTGTAACTCCGTCAAGCCTGGAGTGACACTCTGAATCTGCATCTGCCTCATGTGAGTTAAAATCCTGGCAGCAGCATTTTGCATAAGCTGGAGCCTCTGTAGAGAGCTTTTTTTTTTTTTCTTTTTCTTTATTTTTTTTTTTTCCTTTTCAGAAAGGCTATAAAATTGTAACTGTATGTGTCTTGGCAGCAAAAGTCAACACAACCACACAAATGCATGAGAATTGCATACCTTACTGCACAACCCCTGCTCATTCCAGACCAGCTTCCCTCCTGGCATGTCCTGTGTCAGTCAGGGATGCCCACACCCATCTCAGACCTGAAGGCTTGCAGTGTTCACTCTGGGGTACTGCTTTTTACCTTTTAATGGTGTATAGATAAGCCAATTATTAAGAGGAATCTGAAATACTGTCAACTGGCTTCTGTTTTTAAAAAACCTTTAGTTGTTTTCTTTCCACCCTGGTTGCATAATCCATGAGCACTGGGTGCTGATTGCCCGGTGCTGCTGAAGCATTTGCCTGTGTTGGAACAGTACTATTAAAATAACAATTCCTCTGGAGCTGGAGACTTGGTTTTGTGGCAGAGACTTGGTCATCAAGCAGTAAGAAAAAGAAATCAGAACAAGTTGTAGCACGTGCTTATTTTACTGTCATCCCACATATGTTGGGCAAGGACAGTGTGAAAATGTGTTTGTGGCTCTGCCTCCTCCCCTGTCACAGAGCTGGGAGTGCTCGAAGACTGGGCCCTTCTCACCTGGCTGAGAGAGCTGGGCACAGGAGACTGCATGGCAAATAGCAGAATTCATGATGTTGCCATGACAAACTCTCCATCAGAGGTACCAGGATTCAGCAACCAGGTCTGAAGGAGGAGATATTCCAGCAAAGTTCAAAACCATGTTTTCATCTTGTAGTTGCAGAAAAAAAAGTACTGATCTGTCCTCTCTGTTTCCTCATGGCTGCCTGAAGACATGAGAGAAAACACCCAGCCCTGAGTACAATATTGAAATAATGGAATAACACCTGTAATGGGGGCATCTTCCCCAAATGTGCTTCCACAGTTGCAGTGATGTCAGCTTGTCCATTCTTGATCTGAGGAGGTGGATTGTTTGTTTGCCCAGAGGAAGCACCAGTTACTCAAATAGGCTTATGAGAAATGTCAGGATTGTGGTTCCAGTTGATGCAGCCATCAGTGCTGTGGTGTAGGGTGCTGTCAGGGTGGGCTCAGGGAGCTCTCATTCCCAGCTGTGTGTCTGATTAAAGGAAAGTTTATCTGGAATAGTAAGTATGCTGGTAACTAGAAAACATTAATTGTTCCTTTCGTGGGTCCAGTTTCCTGTGTCTCTGTTTAGTTTGTGTGCCAAGGAGA
The DNA here is from genome assembly GCF_903797595.1 of Erithacus rubecula. Classification (NCBI taxonomy): domain Eukaryota; kingdom Metazoa; phylum Chordata; class Aves; order Passeriformes; family Muscicapidae; genus Erithacus; species Erithacus rubecula. The sequence goes on along the minus strand of NC_136660.1, from coordinate 23,026,481 downwards.
AGGTTCTAATTTTCCAGATATTGTGGAGTAGTAAAGAAATAGAGATGAGATCTGAGGCATGAATGAGCTAATAGTTTAGTTTTATTCAAAGAGACATTAAGGAAGCAAAATCTAGGGCTTGGGAGGTAAGGGGAATAACTGTCCCTCCAAATGAAACATTTAGATTAATCCTGATTAATGTACTGCCTCATCAGAGCCTTGGGATGACAAAGGCTGAGGTTGATACCTCTTCTTCAGGCTTTTTCCTAATGGTGCTTCAGCTTGTTTTCTCAGAGAGTTAAAAGGAGGTCTGTGGTGATTTCCTAAGATGGAGAGGCAAATGCAGAAAGAAAAGTTGAGTGAGGGTATTTTGTGAGCAGCTGACCTTGTGTCCCACACAGCTATTCCCTGGTGGAGAGTTAAAAAGATGCACAGATTGCTCATCAGAAAGCCCTACAATTTCCCTGGAAAGGCTCTGCTGGAGCTGTTGATGAACCATTTCTGCTTGTCCAGAGGAGATGCCAGTGTGCTCCTGCTCAGATTCCTGTCTGGGCAGCATCACCATGGTTGGTGAGTTCAGAAAGACTAGGGTTACTTCAGAGAAATGTTTTGTTTGGAAGTGATGTATTGTGGATTAAATTGGTAGCATGGTCTATTTCCCAGGAGGCTGAGAAGGAGAAGTGCAGCAGCTTCATGGGCAGAGGAGGGATTGGAGTCTGTTTCTTGTAATGGGGAGCTTTGCAGAGCTTTCACATTCTGAGAATATGTGCAGCTGTATTTATAAGAGTTTTCCCTGGGAAGTGCCTTTACTGTCCTGAATCAGAGGAATTCCTTGTTCCAGATGATGCTCTGGTGTCACTCTCACAATTTTGTTCATCACCTAACTGCCTATTGCTCCCTCCAACTCTAGCTCACTCCCCAGAATTGCCTTGTCAGTCACTGCTTTCTTCATTAGCTGTACTTTTGATTGCTTATTCCTATCTATAGCTCAATCAATCCTTCCTTTCCTAAAGGATAGAAAAGACTACGTGCATTGAATGTTGTATCATGTTGTTGATGTTTGCCATTGGTGTAATATTGCTTGGAGATTCTGATAACTGCTTTACTGATTTCAGTTATCTGTATAAGACCATTACAGGTTTGCTTATTACATTTTTAATGTTGTTAGTTTAATGGGGAAATTAACTCTTGGGATTTTGGTGCTTTTTAGGTTATTAAGAGGAACAGAAGCCCTCTGTCACGGGTACTGTGATCTCTGTCTTCTGACAGCCTTGTTTCATCTAAAACCCTTGCCTTTTGATTTATTTTTTTCAGTATTTTATGTATTTTCTTTCTCCTCTCAGATTAAACTTCTGTATCCCACAGTGTGTATATATGCTGGTGATTACTGAGCAGTATAAATGGTGTGTATTAATATATATCATGGGGCCCACAGATGTGTTAGATTTCTCTCAGGAAAAGCAGTTTGTCCTCTAATGAGTTTAATGTGTAACTTGGCACATTTTCAGCTAAATTTGAAATATTTAAGTGTTGGAGGCAGTTGGACCCATTGAACCATGGTAACTCTCATTGCAGTCAAAGGTTATATTTATTTATCTTAGGACCAGTTAAAGACAGCAACATTATGATGTCTCACTCCTAAGGGGAAGGGAGCACCTGGGATTTGTAGGTGCTCATGGTTGAAAGGAACAACAAAAGTCAGAGTGTCCACAGAAGCTTACAAAGTTTTATTAGTAAATTACACTTGGCATGAAATTTGGTATGTTAATCCCTGACCTTCTAGTATAAGCACACAGCAGTGGGGTTTGGATAAAGGGGTAGGGTAAAAGGGAAGAGAGAAAGAGATGAATTAAAGAGGGGAAGAGAGAGAAAAAGGAAGACAGAGAGAGAAAGAGATCAGCAGTGCTAGCAGCAGCACTGGTGGGGTGTGCATTGTCCTAGGGCACATGCACACCTGGGCTTTGTGGGGGTATCTTTTCATAAATGAGTTTTCCCCACTTGAAAAACAGGGCTCTTGTTTTCTATGGAAATCAGTTGTCATGTGCACTGCATTCTTCAGACCTTTCAGAAAATGGATCAGTGGTTGGGTGGTCTTGATCTCCCCCATAAGGTCCATGCCCACTTCTCAACCTCATTCCTGCACTTGAGCTGTGCTGTGCTTATCTCTGGGAGCCAAAACAAGGACATTTGCCCCAGAAAATTGCTGCCCTTACCTTCACATAGCCCCCTTCTCCAGCCACATCCTGTTCTTTCTCACAATATGTTATTACCAACAATCCCTGGCTGTTATTACCAACAATCCTTGTCAGCTTCAGGACTGTGCAGCTGTCTCAGTGTTTGAAACATGCACATTAGCCCCTTATCTTCTGGGCTTCTGCAGACATGCAGCGAGCGTAAACACTGCCAGAGAAACCCTGTGATTTTCATCTGCCCTGATTGCCTTTTAGATGTAATTTAATGATCTGATTAAACAGTAACATTTTCAGTACATGGGAAGGTCATTTGCAGGAAGAGGAGAGGCTGCATGGTAGGAATGACTTAGTTGAACAAGTCCATTTCTTTTGCATGGGGCGAAGGGAAGGTGTGTGTCCCAGATGAGCAGCTCCTCTGACATGTGAGAGCAGTGAGCTTGCTTAAAAAAGTAGCATTTTAATGCACAAGGGTAATAACAAACAGATTTTTTGCAGTACCATATGGTGGTATTAACAAACAAATCATATGTTAACTTGACAGCTCTACCTTCACGCTAACTTAGTCTGCAGAAAACATTAATTCCCCTGAGATGAAATCTGGAGCAATACTAAACTTTGGGATTGTATCCAGAGCAGTAACAGTAGCACAGAAGTGATGAATTTCAGGCTTTCTAACCTCCAATACATGTGCTGCTGCAATTCATTGGTTTCTTTATTTGCTTTGCAAAAACATAGCAAACCAAAACCCTGTTGGAGCAAATGGAGCAGGGAGTGTTCATGCATCTGCCTTACAGGACTGCAGGGAGAGGAGCTGCTGTTTGAAATACATTTTTCCTGATGCAGAGAGCTATGATAAACTGATGGATATTTCATCTGGTGCACTCTGCTGCTGAAATTCAAACTGCAGTTCTGCTTCACTGCAGCCCTGGGGCTGGAGCTAATTCCACCCTGCTCTGGGCTGAGGGACCCCAGGCATCCAAGGAGAGAATGGTATGTGGAGGAGGGAGGAGGGAGAATGGGTACATTATTTTTAATTGCCTTCTTGTTTAACCCCCTAGCTGTTTTCAAATTTTCTAACTGAAATCTCATCTTGGTACAGTGTATAAATCCCCTGAATACGAATCTCTTGGATTTGACCTGACCGTAGAAAGATTAGTTTCCATTGGATACCCTCATGAACTGCTCAATTTTGTGTATGATCCTGCATTCCCTACCAGGTAAATGACTAACAGATACCCACCCTGCCTGCTCAAGGCCTCCAGTACTTGTTCTGTGAAGTTCACAGGTGACATGTGAGGCCAGGTTTTCAGTTGTGGATGTGAAGCCTACATATCATGGGGAAGGGAGAAAACTAATCCAGGATGTGGGGGGCCTTTGCACACATGAACCCTTGCCAGCAAAAGAGGGAGTGTGCAATAAAAGAACCCTACTGAAAACATGGTCCAAAAATAGCCCTTCAAAGCAAAGACAGCAGAGTCACAATTGGATTGGGAGTGAAATTAGAATCGGGGGGAGAAGGAGCCATTGCTGTCTGAGAGGCTGCTGGGATGTCTCAGAATATTTTTCTTTAATGATTTTAATTAGCAACATCATGGTGCATAAGACATCCTGAAAATTAAGCTAACAGTAAACAAGAATAGAAGTGGGACCAATCCAGTTCTCTTGTCAAGGCCAAATCAAATGTCAAAAGCATTTGATTTAGTAACTTACTGATTTTATAACTTTGCACTAAGTTAATGGTGCAAAATTACTAAATTCCTATATTTAGTCTTTTGATGGGAGAGATAAAAAGGTCAGTTTGTTTTGAACAAAGCTTTTGATGTAACTCTGCACCTTCAAGTTCTTTCCACTTGTGCCTTTGCTGGATTTTGCTTCTTTGAGTCCTTTGGAGTTTCTTTACAAAAGACTGAACCAGAGGGTCTGTTGGTTTTTTCCACTTTCAGCCTGGCAGCCTCCTTTCTTCCCTCCTCTCAGCATGTTTTACACCAAGAGTTGCTGCTGGCTGTGCCTTTGCCTGTAACAAGGCTTAGCCCCTCACAAACCTGTGATGAGAGCTCTGTTAAATCCACTACCTTCATCACAGACAGAAGGGATATCTCTGTGGGAAGGCTGTGTTCTCCAGATGCAAGCTGCTAGATAAATGAGACAGAATTTTTCAGAGTCAGAACAGGGCATGTCCAAAGTATTGTGCCATGGTTACATGCCCCATCTGGCTTTGTCTGTGACAGAGCCATGAAAAAGCAGAGAGGAATTCCTTTACCACACCTCACTGTTCCCTGCAGCCCCACAGGGGTGTCAGGTTTGTGACCCTGTGGAAGAGCCCACAGCTCCCCTGCAGGATGCAGAGCTGAGCCTCTTGTGTTAAATGCTTTTGGGACCATGGGGAGTAGGTCAGGTGTCTCTCCTGCCTGGCCATGCTGGGCTCTGGTGCTGACCTGCTGCCAGCTGAAAGGGACAGTAGGGGCCCCATCTGCATCATAACAGCAGCTCTATTCTGATGCCCCATGCCAAGTGAGCAAAGTTGTTCTAGCTGCTGTTAAAATGGTCACCTTTTAATGCACTTGCCTTTTCACATCCTAAACTGCTTTCTTAACAGAGGCCTGGTGTTTGACACCCACTATGGAAACCTGCTGAAAGTTGATGCCTATGGGAACCTCCTAGTATGTGCACATGGCTTTAATTTCCTCAGAGGGTGAGTGCAGACTCTTGGCTGTTCTTTTTCACTCAATACACTCTATTGTGTCAGTGATCCTCAGGGCACCCATTGTCTTTGGAGTCACAGAGACTCTGCTAACAGCAGAAGCTGTGTTGGTGTTCTTACAGCTCCAGGATTAGCTGTGGATGAATTGAGGTCTCAGGTGCAGCAACAGCCCAGATGTTTACAAGGGAAGGGCTGTGCCACTGCAGGTACATTCATACCTTGCTGGGAATAGTGGAATGTGTGCTGTGGAGAAGATGGGATCATCCAAGGGTTCTTCAGCTGTCCTGCCACAGTTTAACATCAGCAGCTTGTCAGTCAAGACAAAGCCATTACATGTGGACCTGTGGCCCATGAGACTGTCAGCTCCACAGCCATTGCTAAGAAAGTGTGAGGGACTAAGCTGACTTGGGGAAGGAACAATCTTGCTCTACCCCTTCATGTTTCTGACCATTGAGGGTGACAGAACTGAGCATTACATGCCATTTCCTGCAGCCTTCCTTGGCTGCTTGTGTTTCTTGTCCCAGAGAAGGTGCTTTAGGAACCAGAAAGGACTGCAGTGCCATGTTCCTGATGTGTTCCAGCAAATCCCCCCTTCCACATTGCTGCTGCAAGAGCATATGAATGGAAGGCAAGGCAAGCTCAGGGGTCCCAGGGTAAGAAACCTTGTCATTGCAGGCCTCTGAGTCCTTGCATCAGGACTCCAAAATTTAGAAAAAAGCCCTTATCTGTGCACTCAAGTTCCTGTATGAGCCTAAAATGATCTTTAGTAGCTCCAGAAATTAAGGAGACCAGAATAATGATATGTGTTCAGTCATGGCCACCCTGTTGATGAATTGCCCCAAGCAAGCCTCCTGCAGCAAGCCCTGCTTGGGAGAGTGGAGAGCAGCACATGGAAAGTGGGGGAGAGTTTAAGATAAGCAAGCAATGAAAGTGCAGATGATTTAAAGCATCCTCCTAGACAGCAGCATGGGCTTAAGGGGGCATGTGGACTCTGGACCCCTCTGTGTCCCTGTGTGGGCTCTGCTCAGTTTGCTGGCTCAGCAGTGAGAGCTTTGTCCTGGCTCTGCTGGAGTCAGAGCAGCCCAGGGAACACCCCTGCATGCACTTTTGCTCTTGTGCCAACAGTGCAGTGGGGAGGTTTTGCAGGCCAGCACATTTTATCTTCATTATGTTTTGTGGTTTCACTCTTCTCCATTTTCTTTATTCTCAGGCCTGAAACACGAGAGCAATATCCAAATAAATTTATCCAGAGGGATGACACAGATAGGTTTTACATTTTGAACACATTATTCAATCTACCAGGTGAGTCTAATGTGTGCCTTTTAAGCCAGTAAAGCTTTGCTGACACTGTACTTTGCTTTTTTGTTTGGGGTTTTTTTAACATGAATTTTCTTCCTTTGGGCACTAGGTCTAAAGTTAGCTGCATGATGCTATCCTTGTCTTATAATCTCACTGTGTTTTCTTGCAGAGACCTACCTGTTGGCTTGCCTGGTGGATTTCTTTACAAACTGTGACCGGTACACGAGGTTTGTATTCCCTCCACTTTGACATGATGATGGAACAGTAAGATTGCTATTATTTTATACAAGATGGAGCACAGATGGAATACTGTTAATATATCAGTGGAGGCCTCTCAAGTGGTTTTGGTGGGTCTCCTGTAATTTTGTGGTGCTAAGTTGATCTGTGTGTACAGCAGAGGCTGGTTATGAAGGTTCCTTCACAGGGTACAGCAGTACCAACATACTGACTGACACTGGTATTTGGGGCAGTTTCTAGGGTGATTACAGGCACCATTCAGTTCATTTTGAACCTCTGTCCATTGGAGCCTGGTAACTGAAAGGCTGAATTTCCTCAGCCTGTTACCACAAGTGCTTCATGTTGTAATAAAGGACATTGCACACTTAGAGGTGAAGTGCTCAGTGTGGAATAAAAGGCTGTTTGTGCAGCATGAGCATTTAACCTGCTTTCAAAAACATATAAGCATGAAAACAAGCTGTGGTTTGAACTGGAAAATGTGATGCTGCTGTGCTACTCATCACCTCATGTGATGGGTCATCTTTGCATATATGTGAGTGGAAGGCAAAGGTTTAATGTGATTTCATCTGGGAGCAGAGGAACTGTTTATGCTGGCAATCCATCAGGTGAAGTACCTTTTCTCAGGAGAGGCATGATGATTGCTGTCATAATAAATACAGCTCTGTATAATCCTTGATTTCTTCTGATGCAAGCTGTCATGCTGTCTCAAAGATACTTCCAGACTATCTTGTAATTTTAATTCTAAGTGTTCAACATAGAAGTTCCTCCTCTCAGCAGCATTACATTTAGTTGATTTCCAGGACTCTCCCTTCTTTATTGCTGGAAAGAGGGAGAAAGAGCACCACTCTGTTTATTCCCTCAGTACCATTCATCTTCTGTTGAATGTTGCAAATGGCATTTTTGTAATTTTCTGCAGTCTTTTTATCTTGTGGGTGAGAAGTAAGAGTTACAGAAAGCTGTAGTACTGCTGTGGAGGCACAGACATTCCTGGGTAACACACAGCTCCTGTTAAACTGTAATTGTAGCCTTCTTTCAACTCTGAGCTGCAGTAAAGTAGCAGATAAAAAACCATGATGGTAAGAGGAAAACACAAACTGCAAACAGCATTTTGAGCTGTCTCACTCCTTGGTGTGTTTCTTACCTGCTGTGAGAGGCTGCTAGAATCTCTCTTCTGTCTCCTCACAGCTGTGAAACAGGGTTTAAGGATGGAGACCTCTTCATGTCCTTCAGGAGTATGTTCCAGGATGTCAGAGATGCTGTTGACTGGGTTCATTACAAGGTGACTGCTAGAACTTTGTGGGATGTGTGTGGTTGTAACTGGGTTGGAGGGGCTGGTTTGTGACTCTCAGTTCAGATGTTCTTTCTCTCCCTGCTCTGGGCAGGGGCCCTGCTTTGCCTCCTAGTGAGCAAATAATAGACTGCAGTTGTGTGGGAGTAAGTCAAGATCTCAACTGCCCTCCTAGTATGGGAACACATCTGGCTTGGCTTCCTATTCCTTTTTATTGTGCCCAGATTTCATTTTTGCACTGTAATTCATGGGGTTTAGAGCATGATGCCACAAGGGTATGTGCACTTCAAGTCCACAACTTGTACATTGTCCTAATTATTAAAGCAGTATTCTACTGCAATTCTGCCACTATTTACATTGGCACTATCCTATGTTGTCTAAAAAGTACTGGCATTAAAGAGGAAAATAGATCAGCTGTTCTCTAATTAGAGAGAAGCATTTCATCTTCTGCACACACTTGTGCACAAATTTAGAATATAATTTTGTGAGCATTAACATATGGTTAAAGACATGATTTTCTTGCTCTCCTTCATTCAAGCAGTCTGTTGGGTGGGATGGAAAATCATCACAGGAGAACTCTGCTCACAGTTGTACTTGTGGTGGTCCTTTTACCCATGCAGAAGTCAGGAATCTATTTTTCTTTCCTTATGCAGTGTTGTGTGATACATGTTGGAGTTGGCCTTTGACTAAAGCATTATGGTCAAGTGTTGGAGACAGGTCATTAACTGTCTTGTTTGGTATGGCAAAACTATTTTTTGTTTGTTTCTATTGTATTCCCTTCTGAAAGGGTTAAAATGCTGTTGAAGTGGATTATTTACCATGGTGAGGGAATCGATGGATCACAGAGTTTGTGATGGTCCCTGCTACTCAAAGCCTCTCATCTCTAGAGTCACTGGTTCAGATTCGCCCTGGTTTGTACTTTCACAGCATTTTAAAGTGTGAAAGTTGGCATTACTTTGTTGTCTCTTACATCATAAGTTTCCATGACCTCACTGGGTTCTGTTGTTTCTATTTCAGGGATCGCTTAAGGAAAAGACCCTTGAGAATCTGGAGAAGTATGTGGTGAAAGATGTAAGTGTGAAGTTACTTTACTTGTGCTATGTGACATTCAGTACTGACTAAGCAGGCAAGAAATAAACATGCTGATTTGCTTTACTAAATCACAAAACAGATAAGGCTGTGATTTCTATTGTAATAGCTAAAGACAAAGTTCAGATGCAGCCTTTATTCTGGGCCAGTGATCCACAAGATTTTGTATTAATGTGCACAGTTTTATACATAAAATATAAAAGCCAGAGGAAATGTTATCAAGGTGAGCAGACTAGCAAAGCTCACGTTGTTTCTTTCAGTGGTGAAAGCAACTGTGTTCACTGCCAGTGTTTTTTTGCCTAAGCAAACCTCTCTTTAAAAAGCATCAGTTGAGCATCTTTTTAGATACATGACAAAAAAATTACACTTAACCATGAGGGACTGAGGGAAAGATCCTGAACGACTCACCAGTGTCTAGTCTCTTGATAACTCCAAAATGTGTGTTCAGCACATCTAATTGAGCAAGCTGCAGTGGTTCCCTTACTCCTGCCACCTCTTCAGTGTGCAAGGCCCCTCTGGACCCCTTATGGAGTAAGTATTTCTGAGTTTAGATGAGCTCTCTGGTAGATTATCACTTTAAAGCAGTTAACCTTGCTTCTAGTTACACGCCTACAGAATTCTTAGGTAAGTGTCCAGTGAGGTAATCAGCTATTTTGGCAATGGACTGAGATTTCAGATTCAATAAAAACAGCCCCAGGAATAAATTCTCCCCTAATTTGAGGTTGGAATTATAATGCATTCCAACTTGTGGCTCGTGAGCTCAGATTTCACCTGCCTCTGGGCCCATTTCGGGAACGGACTTGGAGCTGGAGCAGATCGGTGGGAGCAGCACAGGGTGCCTGGCACTGTGGTTGGCAAAGGCACTGCAGCCCTGCTGAGCCCTTCCCCCTCGCCTTCCTCCCCTGGGCTGTGCTCTGGAGGGGTTCCCTGGATGGACCAGCAGCTGTCCTGGCTCTGGCCAGTGCACAACACGTGAGTTTGCTTGCTCGATGGTTTGATTTGCCTTGTTTTTGTCTGGTGGGATCATAGTTGAGTGTTTTTCCCATGATAAATGTCTGTAACTTTTGTGTGTGACTGGATGTTCCCCTTGGCTTCCAGGGAAAGCTGCCACTGCTGCTCAGCCGAATGAATGAAGTGGGGAAGGTGTTTCTCGTCACAAACAGCGACTATAAATACACAGATGTAAGTGCTGCTTGAATTGCTGGGTTGGTATATCATGGAATAAGCATCAGCCAGCCAGGCTTTTGGATTAGTTTTGATGGGACATCTTCTGGTGGAGAATTGTGTGTTTTCTAATCTATGTAGGAAGGGTTAGTGGTGGATGCAGATAAGTCTTGAGTCACCTTTTGTCATCCTGGTTCTGGCACTGAGCTAGTCTGGCACAGGCCTGGTTTAAGTCCCTCTGTGCTTCACTCAGTTCCTTAGCAATTAAAAAGCTGTAATGGAAAGTGATACTCAGTTTTGGATTTTAGCATCCTTTAAAATGCAGAGTTTCCTTTTCAAGTGAGATGATAGATGGTCTGAGTACAGAGAGGTCACCAAACCAAGATCCTGGAGAGGTCTGAGACCCAGAAAGGGCTGTCTGCTAAGCTGAGAAATAAACATGATTAGTTGCAACTCCAGGTGAATGTCAGGATGTTGGTAACACTGCTAATCTAAAGATTTATATGCTGTTTTAAAGCATTGCAAGACATCCCTGAAGCAGTGTGCAGTTTTCTGAGACAACTGTGTTATTTGATAATAACAACTACTGGTTTGATTCCTATCATTGTCCTGTTCCATTCATTTTGTCTCCAGATCATATGCTGACTTCTATGTAAAGACTAAAAATAAAGTTTCATCATCTGAAAATATGAAGTCACAGAAGTATGCTTTTATAAACTATACAAATGAATGTTTAAAACCACATATTTGAATACTTTATTTCTCTCTTTTAGAAAATTATGACTTACTTGTTTGACTTTCCACATGGACCAAAGGTATGTGAATTCTAGACTGCAGTTGCAGTAGACACTGATGTGCCTAATTATCTGTGTAGCTGGAAAGCATTTTAATCCTGCTTCATCCCCTGCATGGGATTAGTTGCTTTAATCTGGTTAAAATACACTTGCTGTTTTGTGTCCTGCTTGAATGGGATCAAAGCAAATACAATATAACAAAGAGAAAAGGGGCATCATCTGGTCTCAAATGATAATCTGTGTTAATGATAACACGATTTCAGCGATAAAACATTCCAACTGTGGCATTTTGTAGCCATATTTCTTAGAAATAATGCAGAGTGGTTTGGATGTTGTTAAAAAAAGCCATGATGGAAAGGTAATAGTTTAATAAAACAGCAGAAACGTTTATGGCTGATTGTGCCTTAATTATTGTAAGTTCTAAAGTTTTAATCATGGATTTTTTTTGTTGTTTTTCTGAGGTCAAAACTCAGCCCTGCAACTTTTGGAGAAAGGTTTATGATACAAATTTATACTGCTCTTTCAGTCTCCCAGTGAGAGGCTATCTCATGTTCTCACACTGCTTTAAAAGCAGAAGGCAGCCAAGAGGGAAATTTTGAGAGCCTAGATACTCACCACAACTGATAGCTAAAGAAGCCCCTTGCTGTGGCCTTGATCTCACAAAGTGTGGAAGCGTGGAGCAGAAAGGGCTCAGTATCCTTTGGGCAGGGCTGTGATTCAAAGCCATGCTCTGTGGGATAGAGTCCAGGCATTTTCCCACTCTTGGCAAAAGTACCAGCATGGCCTTGTAAACTGAAGCTGTGGAGCTGCGTGTGCCTGGATCTGCAGGATGCCACTGCTCCTGAAGTGACAGGGTGTCATTTACAGCACCTTTTTACATGGCAGCTGTGCCCTGACAGGGATGTTCAGTGCTGTTCTCCTGTCTCACACCATGTCCTCAGCCCCCACTGCTAGGACTGGGATAGGATGGGCTTGTGGCAGAAGGGGAATGCTTTAGGAGATGGTGCTGGCAACCCAGCCTGGTCCCATGGGAAGGATGAGCTAAGGGATTTTGCTGGACCAGCAGTGTCACAAGGTTATGGCTATGGACAGTGATGCTCCAGTTAAACTCCCTTGTGGATTTTTGTGTCATGCCTCATTCTGGGGTTTGTTTTTGCCTTTGTAGCCTGGGAGTGCCCATCGGCCATGGCAGTCCTACTTCGACCTGATCCTGGTGGATGCACGAAAACCCCTCTTCTTTGGGGAGGGCACTGTGCTGCGGCAGGTGGACACGGTGAGTGCTCAGAGGAGGGTACCTCCATGGCTGGAAGGGCTCCTGCACCTCCTCTATGGCATCTCTCAGTGACATGAGCAATGCAGTGTTTGGACAGGACCTACTCTAGAGATTGTGGGCTGGAATCTCCTCTTAGTGATTCCTGAGCTCAAGGCTTTGCTGGCTTCCCTAACATACTGCAGGTGATGGTAGGAAAGCCACCTCTGGCCTGCTTAGGAATGAGACATACAAAGAGTGATGTATCTATGGTATCAATATAGAAAAGATTCAGACCATCCATCAGCTGTTCAGCACTAACACAACACCTCCTTCCACAGGTGACTGGGAAGCTGAAGATTGGTACTTACACTGGCCCGCTGCAGCACGGCATTGTGTACTCGGGAGGTGAGGCAGGAGCTCTTCTTCTTGTGTGGAATGGCTCTGATGTGGCCTTCAGCCACTCCAGCTGTGAGAGGACTTGTGCCAGGCAAGGCTGTGCTTCCCAAGGCACATTGTTTTGTGCTCTCTGCACACTGCAGCAGAAGCTCTTCATGATCAGGGCTGCACAGTGCAGGGAAGAGATGGACCCGTTCCTCCTCAAATGTCCTTTTAATTCTTGCCAGAGAGGGTCTGGGAAATGCCTGCAGGGCCTGTGGTGGAGGGGTGGCTGCAGCTGGCCCAGTGCAGTGTCCCCAGCTGCACTTAAAGGTGCTGCCACCAGTGTGAACACGCTTGGAAGGTTCTGCCAAGCCAGGGAAGGGCAGTGGGTGGATACAGAGCTGTCTGTGAGACCCAAGGCTCCATTAGTCTCACATGGCGGGGTATGCAGCATGGCCTCTCTTGCTGCCATGCCTGTAGGGGTGTGCATAGGCAGAGCTGCTCCTGGGTGAGCTTCCAGGCAGCTGAGCAGTGTCCAGGGCAGCCACGGTCAAGGGTGGAGGTTTCTGGGAGGAAAATGCACCTGTTCTGGCTCACTGTTCTGAGCTGTGCCATTCCTCTCTCAGGCTCTTCGGACACAGTGTGTGACCTGCTGGGGGCCAAGGGGAAGGATATCTTGTACATTGGAGACCATATCTTTGGAGACATCCTCAAATCCAAGAAGCGCCAGGGCTGGCGGACCTTCCTGGTGATCCCCGAGCTGGCGCAGGAGCTGCACGTCTGGACAGACAAAAGCGGTCAGGAGCCGGGCGAGCCCCTGGCCAGGCTTTGCTCTTGCTTGTCTGATGCTGCACCCCTGAGGTCGCCAGGGCTTAGGGGTGCAGGGGAGAGATCACCCTGGCTTGCCACTTCTCCTTTTGGCCCTTTTCACTGGGTCTGGATGCTGGTGGCAGGAGCTGGGGTGCCTCTCTGTGGGCTGGTCTTGGGGTCCCAGGCCTTTGCTGTGCTCTTTCTCAGTCTATTTGTGTAATCAGCCAAGTGCTGCCTTGGCCATGGGAGAAGCTGCAGCTGGGTGGGGTTAAGTTGTTCCTCATCAGAAATCCCAGAATCTCGTCCTCTCTGCATATATGGAGCTGTGGCTTTGGCTTCTATGTTAAAAGATATCTGACATTACCTGGGTTATTCTCCCTGTAATGCCTGAGCCATGACTGCTCTCCCATCTGCAGGGAGTCCCTATTCACCAGCTGCTTCCTCCTCGTTCCTCCCACTCCCTCTGCTGCTCTGCCGCCAAAGTGCTGTGTGTTTCCCATCCTCCAGCGCTCCTGCTTTTCTCCCAGGTTTGCCCTTTGGTGTGTAAATAGGGCTGGGGGTTATGCAAGTTGCCCCATGGCTGGTTGGAAGGCTTTGGTGAGAGCTGCAAAGGTTCAGCCTCAAAAACAAAAGGGCCAACCAGAAAGCAAGCCCAAAGTTCTTCCCATGGCACAGAATGTGATTGACCCCTCTCCCTGCTCAGAGGCCATGAGATGTGTCCCTGCTCCAGTGTCCCTCTGCTGCCATGCGAGGGGAGTGGGCAGGGGAGTGGGTTCACTTTCAGTACTTTTCATTTCAACAGTTTAAACTTACCCTTCTCCCCTTTCTTTTCTGGATTTTCCAGCCCTTTTTGAAGAGCTGCAGAGTCTGGACATTTTCTTGGCCGAGCTGTACAAGTGAGTGTTCAAACAGTGACAACTTTCCTGCTGCCTCTCCCAGCTAACAGTGGCAATGACAAAACCTTGGGGTTGGGTTCATGGCACTGCTGCCGGAGCCTTGGCTCAGGCCTGAGCTCTGCCCACGAGACCCACCTTCCCCTCCAGACCAGCCTCCCTCCCCTGAGCCCCATCCCACAGCATCTGGTTCTGAAAGACTTTTCACACCATGTATTTACCTTCTCGCCTGTAACTAGGCATCTGGACAGTAGCAGCAATGAACGCCCCGACATCAGCTCCATCCAGAGACGCATTAAGGTACCAATCATCAAAATCCCTTTTCATCCTTCTGGATCCCAAAGGGCTTAACAACCCAACCCCACTGCTCAGTCCTGAAATGTTTTGCTCTGCCTTTGGGTGGGCACAGCAGGCTTGGCAAAACCATTTTGTCTCAGATCTCTGATGTCACTGGCTCTCCTGAAAGGCAGCCTGGTCTGGAATAGGGTCCCTTTCCTTATGCCCACAAACAGCACTGGCTGAGGGTGCACACTGCTGCAACATGTGGCAGTGGCACACACAGGCTCAGAGGGGCTGTAGCCAGCCCTGGGGTGCCAGCCTAGGGCAGTGCTCGCCCTGAGCCTGCTGTCACCTTCCTTTCTGTTACATGGGGCTCAGCTGTGCCCTGATGCCTTGGGATACAAGCACAGAAAGCCTTGCTGGAGATCCTTAAAGGTCTCACATAGCCCCCAGCCCTCAGGGCACTCTGCCTCAGTGTTGTGGCTCTGAGGTGCTGCCTGCCTGGCCCAGCATCTAACCTGTCCTTTCCTCACAGAAAGTGACCCACGACATGGACATGTGCTACGGGATGATGGGGAGCCTCTTCCGCAGCGGCTCTCGGCAGACGCTGTTTGCCAGCCAGGTGATGCGCTACGCCGACCTCTATGCAGCCTCCTTCATCAACCTCCTCTACTACCCCTTCAGCTACCTCTTCAGAGCCGCCCACGTGCTGGTGAGTTGCAATCCCAGGGAGGTGGCCCGGGGTCCCAGAGGTGCCCATGCTTGCGTCCATTATCAATTCCACAGGACACAACAGCACCTTGGAGGGTTTGGTGGCATTTGATGGGCCATAGACCAAATAGTCACATTCTGTGGCTTGCTCTCCAGGGAGGCAGCCTGGGAGTGGGACACCCTTGTCACCCCCCCTCTCTGTTGCACGTGCAGATGCCACACGAGTCCACAGTAGAGCACACGCACGTCGACATCAATGAGAAGGAGTCGCCGATGGCCACACGCAATCGCACCTCGGTGGATTTCAAAGATTCCGACTACAAGCGGCACCAACTGACCCGTTCCATCAGCGAGATCAAACCACCCAACCTCTTCCCCCAGGCGCCTCAGGAAATCACACATTGCCACGATGAAGATGATGATGAGGAAGAGGAAGAGGAGGAAGAAGAGGAAGAAGAGGAATAAGAAGGAAAAAAACCAAGTATTTCTGAAGATAAACCGTGACTCTAGCAGTGATCAGGAATGGATTGTTGTTGGGGCCCTTGGGGTGATGGGTTGGGGGGTGTGATTCTTGCAAAGGCACATTTTGAAAGTATTTGGAAACTTCTAACAAATTAACACTAATTAGGAGGAGACCCTTGTTTTCAGTTTTGCAGACGGTTCAAAAAGCTGATGGATTATAACTGAGTGGTGCATCCAGATTGGACTGCCCGCCTGTGCTGTCATGCTACTCCCATTACATTTTGGGATGCTGCATGTTTCTGCCTTTCCCATGATGTGTTTCATTTGGTTTTCATTTAACAGTGTCCTGTGAACGGTTTTTGGCATTCGTTACATTCTCTATGGAGACAGAAGGGATGTGCTGGGCCCTGCAGGAGACAAAATTATCCAAATCCTTTGCCTGTTAGGTTGCTGCCCTTAACCCTCTGCTCCTGGGTTACATAATGCCCCTTCCCCTGTTAGCCAGGCTGTTGCTGTGCCTTCCAGAACTCAGTTTACCTTCTGTTGGTGTAAGGTTTTCTGTGTAAGTAGTTTGACTCCTCCAGCCATCACGGATGGCAGTGAGATTCCAGTTCTTGCACATCTGCTGCCATACACTTTTCACCTTGTTACCCTCTCCCAGTGTCTCCAAGCTCTCTCACCATTGGCATGTGATGCATAATCTCCAGGGCATTTCTCAAACAGGTGAGCTGCACACTCTATTCTCAACTCCTCCAGTTTCAGCAGTAAATATTAACCCAGGAGCCTGAAGCTGCTGCTTTAGCCTTACATTAGTCACTCTGTGTTCCTCCTGACCTTTCTGTCCTCTCAACTTTTAAGTGAAGCATCCCAAAACCAACCCCAGCCACCATCTGGAGTGAAAGGGCCTTTGTGCCAGAGGGCTGCAGGCCACACGGGCCTGCCCTAAACTAGGAAACAGCAGATGCCCCAGGGCCAGCCCCAGGGTGGAGCCGTCCAGCAGCTGCCCTGGTCTTTGGTCTGGTGCGGAGCAAGCGGAGCCTCATCGCAGCCGTGGGGCAGGGCTGCGTCCCTGGCCAAGGAGGGGCACGGCTGCTGCGTGGGCACCGGGGTGTCCCAGCAGGGCAGGCAGTCCTTGTGCCTGAAAGCCAGCCCAGGGAAGGCACAGAGCTGGCACACAGCTGGGCAGCAGTGCCCTGTGGCTTTCCTCTGAGTCACGGGTGCAGCCTCCCTTACTCCAGCCTCTGCCGTTCGCTGCAAAGGGATTACAACGAGGGCCCTCTTGTAATGAATTTGACTGTTGTTTCAGTACCATAAACTCATTTAATTTTTTTCATTTTAAAGTATCTTAGTAGAGAATAAGAGAAGAAAAACCACACCACCAACATCTGAGCAGGAAAATGCTGCTCTAGTGGCAGTTGTTCAAGTCAATAAATGATGATGTTTCTAAGAAATGCCTGGTGCTCTGTGGTGTATTGCTGAGATGAGGGCTGTGCTGGAGTTGGTGGGAAGAGGTAGGACTGGTCTGTGGGGTCCCAGCAGAATGGGTGTCTGGGGAACAGTGGGAGCATCTTTGGGAACTGTTGATTGAAGCACTGAGGAGCAGTGGCAGTGGATCTTGCTGTAAGGGCACACCTGGTTCTCACATTGCTCCAGGAAGCAATGGTGTGGCATGAGGATCATTAACCACCATCTGCATCAGCCAGGAAAGCATGGGGAGGGCAAAGAAACATTTTGTCTTGGGCACAGAGAGAGGAGGGGCTTTTTCATGGTAGGAAGAGGAACATCCCTGCACTGCCACTGTCTCCAACATTGTGTCTTGCCAGGGCTGTTTCCCACAGACGCTACCAGGGGCCACTTCCTGCCCCTCTGCCCCTGCAGGACACATGGCCAGGGTGGCAGCAGGGCACAGCACAGCCTGTCCCCTCCAGGAGCTGCAAACCTGCTTAAATAGACAAGAACACCCAGGGAAGGCCAGTGCTGCCACACAGCCACACAAGGCTGTGCCTGGCTAAGACAGGCAGCCCCAGCACTGCTGAGCTCAACCCTCCCCTACAAACAAACTCCTCATGTCAACCAAACCAGCACTGAGGAGATCCCCCATCAGCACCAACACAAAAGGATATTCAGTCCCAGGGCCCAAAGTGCCAGATAGAAAAGCAATATTAAATGGCAACAGCTGGTGGCCAACACTTGACACTTAAGGGATTGCTGAAAACTCCAGAGCACTGAGTCCTTGACACCTCAGTTTTGGGGTCTGGAGAGGAGCTAACATGTACCCACAGTGAGGCTGGCTGCAGGAAGGGTTCCAGGGAGCTGTTCCCGAGCCCTTTCACCAAAGGCCGTGCTGGCCTCAGCTATGTTTAAACTTTGTTTCTCCAAGTATAGCTCTTGAATTTTTTAAGCTTTAGCTCAGCAGCTGGGGGAGGCATGTGGCTGTGGAAAGGGAAGTCTGGGGAGCTCCGTGCATTCCTCCTTCCCAATCGGTCACCACAAATAGCTCACTCCCAGCCTAGGGCTATTTCTGACTGAGATGGGGAGAAGAATCTTCAAGGCTGGAGCAATGGAAAGTATTTGACCCTCACTTCATGGTGGGAAAATGTTGGACAAAGCCTGACAGACACACAGGCCTTGTACTATCCTCTCCATCCTGTGCTGGCTCCACCATGAAGTTGTGGATGGACCAAGAGCCAGGGTGAAGCTTCTTGCCCCGGCTGGCACTGGGGACATGGTCACAGCTCAGGTTTCCAGCCCACACCTTCCTCAGCCCAAGGCTGACCTGCACCAGATGCTGCTTCCCAGCAGTTGGTGGCCTGGCAGTGCCTGTGTCTCCAGTCACTCTGCAGAGCCTCAGGGAAAGCTCCTGCTGCTCTCTGTAACCTGTCCCCCATCCCAAGGACAGACATGCTTGGCTTTGCCCACCAGCAGTATTCTCTCCTGCAGCAAAAGCCTTGTGGAAGCAAGACAAGCATGGGGGAAACAGGCCTCACCCCCTGCCCCGAGCTCTCACTGGGATTTTGGGTTTCTCCCACTTTCCCCAGCACCTCACATCCACCTTTCCAGCTCCACAAAGCCTGAGGGGGCTCACAGGGGCTGCAGGAACCAAGCTCTTGGCACAGCCCTGCAGACACCAGGGCTGGGCACTGCCACTTCTGAGCATTCACAGCCATCAGAGCTGCTCCCAGCTCCTCTTTATGCACCTCCTCACCCCAGAGCAAGGCCCAGCTGGGTATCAGGATATGCCTGACTGTGATGGAGGGTGCAGAGCTCTGTGCCAGTCCCTGAGCAGCAGCCATTCCAAACTCTGGCCTGGAGCCCCAGCACAGCAAACATGGATGAAGAAATCTGTAACTGCAGAGCCACTGGTCCACCCTGGCCCTGCAGGACACATCCCCCTAGGACAGCAGCCCTGTGGAGCCTGGCCATGGCAGGAGGTACTGCTGGAGAATCGAGGACACAGAGCCCTGGGAACAGTTCTGGGCACTGCTGCCACAGCAGCTGGACCTAGCAGCCAAAAACTATCCCAGCTCCCTGAAGGGATCTGCTCTCTTACACCCTCCCTTCCAGAAGTCCTGAGCTCTCTCTATCCTGCTTCTCCTTCCCACTGCTCATTACCACCAGACCCAGCCCCTAAGTTGGCCTCCACATTAATTCTATTTATGTGACACTTACAACATCCCACCATCCTCCACCTGCTGCCAGGGACAGGCACACACAGGGAGCAGGAGTCCTCAAGGACCTGCCACTCTCTCTGTTCTGCTGATACATCATGAAGGAGCAAGATCCAGATGAATGGGGCCATCCTGTAGCACAAAAGCAGGGACAGAGGCTGCACTGGGTGCAGCAAAAATCCCCAGGCTTGAGCAGCTGCTGCCCATCCTGCCAGCCCAGGGTTTGGCAGCTCCAGAGCTGAGCATGGTGCAGGGAGAGCAGCTGGGTGGAACAGCTTGAGGAGGAGAGGGGCTGAGGCATGGCAGAAGCACCATATGGGCACATGGCAGGGCTGTATCTGACACACAGGAAAGGGGCTGTTCCTCCACCAGTGTGAGCTGGAGGTGATGGTGGGCAGAGGACTAAGCACAGGCTTGCTCTCCTGCTCAGAAATGTCTCTGTTGCTGCAGGATCCACACAGCCCCAAACCCCAACATGAGGGGAGAAGGCAGCATCACCCAAGTGCAGGGGGATGGACCAACACACTCCAGCAGTGCTCAGCCATCCCTCAGTGCAGACCCTGCCAGGCTGGCAGCAGCAGCCACGGACGCCATCTACACTCGAGACAAACATGACCTGTGGAGAGCAGGTTGTAAATAAGGGGTTTTTATTACTGAAAGAAAAAGACCCTCACCCTTGAGGGAACTTCAGAAAGTCAGCTGCTTACCATTGCCACCAGCTTCCCAGCCAGCCCCTGATCAGCAAAGCCACCAGCACAGCCCTCCCCAGCTTGAGGACTTACAGGGCCAGACCCACCAAAGCAAAGAGCAACACCTGCCTCTAAAGGAACAAGATCCGGCCTCCCTGTGGCTCTTGGCAGCTGAAGTGGAGATTAAAGACTGTTAAATGTGACTGTTAAATGGAGCAGAGATCTGGGTACAGGATCACAGACATCAGCCCACCACCCACATGCCAAAATCTGTCCCTTGGAAATGAGAGGGGAGCATAGAGGAGGGAAAAATGCATAAACTGGAATGTTCAACAGAAAAAAAAAATCATCATTTATCTAAAAAGAATAGAAATAAACAAAATGCTTTAAAACAAAATCACAAAATATACAAATAAATCTGGTACAAAATAAATAGGAAAGATTGGAAATCTACAACAAAATTGGAATAATTATAAAATTAATTTGTATGACAATCAGTATATGAAACGTATACACTTCATTCAGGATTTCAGTTGTGCTTATTCAGGTTTATGTACACACACAGAAATACTGTAGTCAGAATACTACAACTCTGGAAACCCGAAGTCATGTACAATATGATACAATCAGCAAAGACCACATATGATGGCAAATAAGACACAGGGAAGAGCTGGCTGGAGTGGGGTCAGACAGCCATGAAAATGCACTGCAAAGGGAGAGCCACCATGCTCTGGAGTGGGGGGACCAAGGCCAGGCCAGCAGCAACAGGACAGGGCTGGGGCAGCCAGGAAGGAGAAAGGTTTGGTGTGAGACCTCTGGCTGCTGAGCACCAGCTGCCTGTGGCTTCCAGGAACACACATCAAGTATTTGGGGTTTCAGATTCACTTCGTTTGGCAGCCAGGCACCTGCCTGGTGATTCAGGTGTCAAGACTGGCTCTGCTGGAGAAAAAACAAGCCAAGCCAAAAGCTCTGAGGTCCCTCAGTAGGGCCTGACCCTGAACTGCTGGTAAACCACCCTTGTGCTCAGGAGATCATGGATCAAATGGGACCATAGCACTGCAGCTGGGGCCAAATTCCACTCACCAAATTCCATGTGATCTCCGAGGAAGGCAGAGTCCCTTGAGCAGCATCTCCTGCCCTCAGTGTGAGAAATGGAGAGAATGGCAGCAGCATGGCCTGTTCCTGACTGCTGCCCCTCCTGAGCACACAGGTGAAGCCCAGTGAGCAGAGCAGAGGGGCAGCTGTGGCTGATGGGCACACAGCTGTCACAGAAGCCACACTGCTGAATCCAAGCCAGCACAGTGCAGAAGGACAGAGCACGTACCCTGGGTGAAAACCCCCCAGCCAGCCCAGCCCAGCCCAGCCCAGCCCAGGGGGCTGGACCTGAGATTTGAAAGAAGGAATGGCACTAGAGCTGATCTAGGCCTGCAGCTCATCAGGAACCCCTCATCCCCCCACAGTGATCTTTGGGACATACATTCCATATTGGAACTTCCAACTAAAGGCATCTGACACCAACTAGTTTTTCACTTGTATTTGGAAAGATTTGGTTCAACAGTGATGCCCAGAGAATAAAACACCACCTCCTATGATAAAGCTCTGTGATCAGCACACAGTTGAGAGGGATGCTGGACTGCTACACCAAGCACCAAATGCTGGGACAAGCCCTTCCTCCCCAACAAATCCTGCTACAAACCAACTGCCACACTGCTTTCTGGAGGAGAAGACAAGAAATAAATTAAATCCACCCCTGGAACATTGAAGCCACCTGCAGCCTTTGCATGTTTCAGGCTCACAGCAGCTGACAAAGCTCTAGCCAAGGTCCATGACAGGCCACTTCTGCCAGTCCAGCCAAACCTCTGCTTCTGGGGGAGGATCAAACACGAAGCACTTCCTTAGCCAGAAATCTGCACTGAAGAGCAAGAGCAGCCAGGGCACCATCCACTGCAGGATCCTAGTGATCAGCCCTGCTCAGAGGAAAACAGAGCACAAAGACAAAACCTGAGAGGAGAACATTGTTTTTCAGCTGCAGACAGACCAGCAGCTTTGAGTACCGTATTTCCAACATGAAGAACTGCTATAGAGTCTGACCTCAGGACAAGAAGAAGAAAACATCACTTTGACTGAATTCAGTGCTACCAACCTATGAAACAACTCCATCTGCCACCTGTACCGTGCCACGAGGCAGCTTTCCAGCAACCCTTTCCCATCCCTAAAGCTCAGGAAAAAAATCACACACCAGATGGAAAAGCTCAGCTGTACTGCCTTGGACCCACAGCAACAGCATCTTCTCATCTGGATGCAGCCCTGAGACTGATCGCAGAGGCACACAACCCAGCATGAAGCCAGGCTCCAGGACAAGAGGGAGACACCAAGCAGGATTGCTGAGGGGGCTCTGCAGGAAGCCATGAATGTCCAGGTCCCCTGTGCTGCCCCACACATGGGTGTGAAGCCAGAATCACCACAGACATCACACCAATAAGAGAGCTGCAGCTGAGGGACCAAGTGTAGCAGCAGTGCAGGGATGAGGGTGGCTGCCCAGCCCAGCCTGTGGTGCAGAGCCTGTCCTCCCTGCTGGCTAAGTCAGATGAAGGCTGCTCTCCCATCTGTGCCATGGAAAGATCCCTGATTGTGTTGGTTAAGCTCATCTTTTCAACACTGGGCCAAACCAACCCTCAGTATCCAGGGAACTGGTACTTCTTTGGGTCTATGTAGAGCCCCAGTGTAGAGCCAGGTGGTGGGACAGGCAGCACATCTGGGGCTGTACCACACCACAGCCAGGGTTCTTGCCTTGGGACAAGGCACAGCATGGACACAGGGACCCCTCAATGCTGGGTGGGCACCTTTGGGATGAAGCCTCAAGTCAGCACCACAAGAGGTACTCAGCAGCATCCTATCCCACCCCCAGCCCCAGTTTTCTATTGATAATCCAGACACTGGGTAACTGGACAACTGGTACACAGGTACTAAATTAAAACCACAGATGTGTGTATTAGGTATTACATAAAACATGGTACATCTTTCATGTGGGAATGATTTCTATAGAGAACGTAATTCTGCACAAGGAAGATGCAAGTTCCAAGGGGTGCTGGAGAATGTGGTTGTGTTCTCCATCATGTAGGATGCTTATGCAGGGTGCTTGTGAGGAGGAAAGGGCTGCTCTTTGCCATCAGCACCCCCACACCCCTTGGCTGAGCTCTGCAGAGATCACAGGAAGCACCAGCACTGCCCAAGCAGCCCCTCACACAAAGCTACCTCTTTGGTTTTTCTTTGGGCTGATTTGAAGCAGGGCCTGACACCACCAGTGCCAAATCTCATCCCCATCCAAGCTGGGCCCTGAAGGCTGAGAAGCAGCAACAGCAGGTGATGTGTGTGGGCCATGGGGGCAACTTGCCCTACCAGCCCTGAGCTTTCTCCAGGTCTGAGTGCAAAGGGCCATATCCTGAGACTCCTACTCTTGCCAGCTCCACCCACACAAAAAGGCACTTAAAGAAAAGAAGAAAAACAAACAAAAAAGCCCCCAGCAATGAGGAAGAGAGAAGTGAGTCCAGGAGAAGAGAGGAGGAACAGAAAAGTGAGCACAATGTGAATGTGTGGCTAACCCTTCTTCCAACAGGCCCAAGGACTGCACACCTTCAGCAGCCAGCTCCAGCTGCCCTCACACAGATCTCAGCATCATCCCATTCCTGCTCAGTCTGGAGCAGGAGCTTACAGGGGCAAAAAGAACATGAGAGGGAACTATACATGACACAGGTTTGGAGCAGAAGTGATGAGCAGAAGGATCTGCCCTGTGGAGCTTCCTCTCCTCGTGCATCTGGATGAGGGAAGCACCTTTTTCTGCCACACCAGCCTTGGGGCCCCTGCCCCAGCCAGCCCAGACACCCTGCCAGCATTCCTCATCCCAGTGTGGGACAACCCAACCAGAGCTCCTCCAGGGCAGCAGTCTCCAGCTGCACTGGGACTTCAGGGAATGGACAAGCTGGGAATAAAACAACAAGCACTTTGTAAACTCTGAAGGGTCTGAGCTTGCAGCACAGAGTGGCTGAGGCTGGTTTGCTGAGTGCCCCACTGAGCCCCTCTCCTCTCAGAACTAATGTGCTTCATATGATCTCCACATCACCAGAGTCAGTCTCATTTGGAGAAAGATTCTCACTGGAAAGCAAGAACGTTCCTTCACTCTTTACAAAGATTTGGCAATACACAGAATTTAAAAAAATAAATCATAGTTACAACAGATTCAGGTTCATTTCATTTAAAGGAAATTCAACCAACAGGAGTGTAAAAGATATAATTCACAGTTGTGCATTTAAGATATTAGTGTTGAAAACCTCACTTCAAAGAACTCTTGTGCAAAATTGTATTGACAGTAGAAACCATGGCTAGATGCCCTCCCAGCCTCCCCTGGCCAACAGGCCACCATCCACCCTGCTGCCTGCACCAGAGGCAGAGGGGCAGGGGGAACAAAGGCAGCAGCAGGAGCTGGCATGGGAAGATGCAGTATCCTTTCTACAAGTCAAAGCCTGGCCAAGGTCTGAGGTCAAGTCCAACGATTCCCAAAGCCACCAGCTGGTGCCCTGTGCTGTGGTGACCCTGCAGCACGGCACCCAAGCACCCTGCAAGGCAGAGGGAGCAGATCTGCTCGGGCAGGACACCCCTGCAGGGCACGGATCAGGTACCGTGCCATCTCCACTGCAGCCAGGAGAGCCAAGCCCTGGCATCCCAGAGGGATCCTGAGCTGGGCATGGGCTCCTCTGCTGTGATGGTTCCCACCAGGAGAGCTGGGAACCCCTCGCATTTGTTAAACAGTAAAACTGTAAATACCCTGAGAACAGGGAGACTGGATTTTTTCCCCTCCAGGGAGAGGACCATGCTTTGTTCTTCAAGCTAATTAGTAGTAGCAGCTCCTAACCCCTTCTGGGTCAGGTTCATATTTTCCATATGAAACATATCTATAATCAACTATTTTTATGGAAATTAAGTGAAATTACTTCACTTTCCATTATTTGATCTGTACAAATGATGAAAAACAGTCATGCAAAAAATTGCCTGCAAATTTTGGAACAGTGCAGCATGGGCAGAAGCAGGAGGTATTTGCTTTGGGATCACATGGCTTTGGTTGGAAAAATTGGAGCTTTTTTTTTATGTTTTTCTTTCTTTTTTTTTTAAAAAGGGAAACAGACATTGAAACAAATCCTTCACCTGCCATAAGAAGCAGAAGTCAGATCCAGCAAGCAACCTCATCCTGGAGAGAGCTGCCTTGACTTGAGCCTTCCCTCCTTTGGCAGGTTTGACAAAACGGATACTGCATCTCAAGTTCACCACCGTGTCAAACAAACTTTTACATTCAGCAACACTAGATAAAAACTGCAAACGCTGTAACATCTGGACATTTTGCTCTGTGAGAAAGGTGCAATATTGGCAGCTCTCTGGGAAGGTGCAAGGCTTAGGCCAGCCTGTGCTGCTGCCAAGCCCTGTGCTCTCAGCAGTGCTGGGCTGGTGCACATCAGAGCAAGGGTGGGATGGAGGCTAAGGAAACACTTTTAGATGGGAAAACGTCAAAAAGCTATACGTGAGAGCAAGGCTTTGGAGGACCTGTTTCCTCCTCACTGGGTGCACAAGCTGGATACTGTGCAATTTCTATGTCTCTTACAGGGACTTTGTCCTGATGGGTGGCTCCCACCAAGGTAGACAGCAAAAATTAGGGCTGCTTTTTGAAGCTGGAAGAGAGAGACAGGCAAACCCAATTGATTCTGACACCACATACTCCAATTCCCACAAGGAGATCCTGCAATGGAATATTGCACCTTTCCAGCCACCAGGCACACAGACAGACCATGGGAACTTGTAGTGAGAGCCTTTCACAGCCTGCAAGCAGGAGAGACGGGGCAGGCCTGCAGCACAGAGAGCTCTGGCATTTGTATTTGGGGCTGGGGGCTTCTTTTGGTGTCTCCAAAGAGATTATCCATGCATAAAGAAAGGGAAATGCTACATAGCCAGGGGCCATAGCAGGGTCTTGAAACAGAGAAACCACAAAGCCTGTTTTATCAATCCAGATACTGAGGGCAATGTTCACATTTTGTTTGAGACACCATTATAAGGGGATAGGACTGAGTGGGACAACTTTCTTTTTTTATTCATTTGAGGACTTAGACTCCATCTGTCGAAATGGGTGATGCACAACTGCCATAAGGTGCCTCTTGCTGGCACCCAGTCTGCATCCAGGTTTTTGGGGTGGAGGAACTGGTTTCTGCTGCCCAAGACAGGTGTTGCCCTGCACTGGTGGCAGCTGGGTGGGAGGCTCTCTGTTCTGCTACCTTGGTAATCCCTACAATGGCTGTTAAAAGGGGCAAGAGAGAAGGAAATGCACTAAAACCACTCAAAGGAATGAATGTGGCTGGGAACAGCCTGGAAATGAACCTCTCTGAATCCCTGAAGTGCAATACACTCGCGTCTGGAAAGTTTTATCAGCTCTTGGAGAGGAGAGGATGGTTCTGGCTCCTCAGCAGTGCCCATCCTTGCACTGGCAGAGGTTTACTGTCACCTGGAGCATGTACTTTGGGTGTAACTGTAGCAGCATCTTCTGTGTTAATATTAGAGATTACAGGGGGGACAGGGACTGATGTTCTGATACTCAGCAGAGGCTGGTATCTGCTCTGGCCAAGGTAATGGTGCACAGACCACTACAGCACGGGAGTGTTTAAAGCCTTGGCATCTCAGGGTGCACACATTACTTCACCATCCAATTGTCAGGAACATCAATGAAAAATCACCCAGTTACTTCACTATGGAGTATCACACCCGGCTTTCATTTCACCAGACTAGTTTTGCTAAGTAATTCCTTCCCCCCAGTATCATCTTCAACATACACAAAGTTTTTGGAGGTTACAAAACTGTAAGTGTAACAATGCTTTTGCCTTTTTAACAAAGAAACCTTCTAAAATTTGAAACATTATTAAATACCAAAGTAACCACTCCTTCCCTGAAAATTAACTGCAAGAATGTAATAATCCTCACGTCTTGGTCCTCCAGGTGGCTGAAACCAGAGGTTCCTTGAAGCTTGCTCATTCTTAGGACACAAATAACATACAAGTACCAGTTACTAACTTTTTTCAACAGGGCAACAAAAAGGACCACAGAGGGGTGAGAAGAGGCCTAAGGACATTGGAGCCAACTCACAAAACCATGACAGAGCCCATTTGAGGTTCATGAGGGACAGAAACAATTTAAAACTCTGCAAAATACTTCTTAAAAACATGATCTCTCTTGAAAAAATAATAGAGGAGCTTTTAAACTTCCCCGTATGTGTTTGAGGAGGAAAAACCCAACAAGGATCAAAAGTACAGATAAAAAATAAACATAATTCTACTTTGCAAGAAGAATTTTCATCGTTCTCAAGGGTGGCTCACCATTCCCAAATAACGTTTGGGTCTTTAGTCTCTCTTGCTCTTTGCTCCTTTCTTCCTGTTTCTTCCTCTTCTGCTCCCAGAACGGACGCAAAAGTCTTTGGTCTCAGAACACTGGATGCAGCAGTGTTGCAAGCACGCACTAACGGTGTTCACACTCGGGGAGGAGGCAGGAAGGAGCGAGGGCTGGTCCTGCTGAGGAGATGGGATGGGTGGGTTGTGGGGAGTCAGCTCCTAGATGGCTCCTTCACTGTGCATACTGTGGTTGGGCTTGTTGTGAGTCACACAGTTCTGCTCGTTCAGCAGGTTTGCTGTCTCGTCTGGCAAACCATCGTGCAGCTCCGTAAGAGTCAGTTCGATTTTAGTGTTT
This sequence comes from Erithacus rubecula, assembly GCF_903797595.1. Taxonomy (NCBI): domain Eukaryota; kingdom Metazoa; phylum Chordata; class Aves; order Passeriformes; family Muscicapidae; genus Erithacus; species Erithacus rubecula. Next base: position 22,998,823 of record NC_136660.1, on the reverse strand, counting down.
TCACTGTCCGAGGACTGAGGTGTTTTGTCCATCCGGGATGCCATCAGGGCATTTTGGTACTGCTGTCTTGAGATCTGCTCCAAGAACAGGGAAGAAACAAAAAAAGTCAGTCACACTTCTGTGTCTCCTGTAGAGCACATGAGAAGATGAAGTTTCCTCCCCTTTCAGGTGACCACACTTCAACCCCTCTTTACCTGTTTCCGTATAACATCCCTGCACTTTGCAAGCCTAGAGCATCCCAGCTCAACACCCACAGCATGGTGACATTTACAGGGAGGGTGGAAGAACAGTGCTGTGCAATCACCATGCTGTTCAAAGGCAGGGATTTATTCCTATGCAGAGATTTTTAAATCAGACCTCCATTTCCCTCTAACCATGCACACCTTTAGGACCAGAACCAGAGATCAGTGAAGTCTTTCTCCCAGCTTCAGTGAGCTCCTGGTGAGGCTCTAAGTGTCCCTATAGAGCCAAGCCAGCTCTATAGTGCAAGTATAGAATACAAGCATTCCTGCTCTTGTCTAGGCCAGCAAACACAGCAGTAGTTACAGCCTTATACATAAGGTCACTTGATTCTAGAAAACACTGGTATGCCCACAGAGATGAGTCCAAATTAGCAACCCATGAAGTTTTCCACTGGTCTCTGGAAGAGCTGTCTGCACCCAGCAGAACAGTGATGACAGGAGCTGGCCTAGAGCACAGAGTGTCACTGCCCATGATGGCCCAGGGAGAGGGAAGCCCCAAACATCTGCACGTGGTGGTGGAGGGCAGAATTCCTCTTGGAGCCACAAGCAACCAGCCCTGTGAACTCCTCCAGGCCAACCTTCTCAGCCAGGACAGGCAGCAAGATACATGTGCACTGGCAGCCCCATGAGCCCACAGCAGTGGGTGATCTTGGCAGGCAGGAAGGTGGAAGAGATGAAATGACTTTCAGAAAACCATAAATTTCAGTAGCAACACAAGAAGAGGGACTAGAAATGGACAGTCAGATGGACCAGGTCACAACTCCAAAAGCAAAACCCCAACATGCATGAGCAGGTCACAACCCTGGTTTTACAAGGTATTAATTGCATGAATGACCATGTGGCACAGTGAAAACACTAATGTTGAATACTCTGACCTACACATAAAGCAGAGTGATGCAAGAAGAAGTGTGCAAGTCTGACTGCAGAGATACCAGGACAGTTTCATTAACATTCATTAGCCTCAGTATGAACACAGTGAGATTTGGAAGGACTCCACATAAACCAGCACAGGGTGAGCAGCTGCTCTGTACAGTAGATTAGCCACTGAAATCTGTAGTGAGAATCACTTGCCCAGTGATAAACCTCTACTGACATAATCTTTGAAAGATTGAACCATTGATCAGTACAAAGTTTTAACAGCAAGACTTTACTCTCCTTTTAAAATTTGGATACAGAATACTCAGTTAAGCATTCTAGTATGTCTACCCTTTTACACATTCCTAACATTGAATTAACTAACAGAAGTGAAGTTCACAAATCACTTGAGTTGCATACAAACAAACTGTGAACATGCACTTAATTTAAGAAAAGCATCAATGTCAACTTCTGGCCATGGGACATCAGCTTCCCTGGACTCCCAGCTGGGCTGGAATTGCTGCCAGCATTAGCTGTTCCTCAGCTCAGCTAGATTTCCTCTCCCACAGGACTCGCACACGTTTCAGCGTGGGATGCACCATGCTGGGGGACAGAGCTGTATTTCATGCAGCAACTCACTGGTAGTATGAGACATGAGCCTAATACATGTGAAGTTAAGATAAAGAGAAATGTCCAAGACTTCTCCAAGCAGAAGAAGGATGTCAAGTCGGAAAGCAAGATCAAGAACCCCAAAACTGAAACCAAAATCAGAAGTGAATAAAAACTGCAACCAACAGTAAATGTGTGATCCTTTAGAAAACGACAGTGTCTGATAATGAAGGGTGTCCATTTCAGATGGGTCCAAAAGCTTCACGAGGATTGGTCAGACTAAAAGCAAAGAGGTTATTTTCTATAGTATTTCCTCAAAGGACCTGAAATCCAGAGAATTATGTGACCAACCTACTTACAAGTCCAAATGAGAAGAACAGTGAAGACAAATCAGCAGACAGCAGATATTGGAAAAAAAAGTACTTTAAGGAACTTTTAAAGAGCTGCTTTCATAATGCTATTTACTCACAGAGGAATTTAGAGGGAATTCCCTTCCCCAGGCTCTCCATCCTACCAGCCAAGCCCGACTTTCCAGCAGGGTCTTTCTAGCTTTTTTCCTACCTTGACAAACTGAATGTCTGTGAGGGCTTTCACTGAGTAGTCTGGAACATACACTTGGAGGAAGGATGCATTCAGCTGGTTGTTGCTGCTCCCTAACGTCGGGGTCACGGCGTCGATGCGGTCGCTCCGGTTCAAAGAGTCTGAGTGATTCAAGCCACAGGGCCGAGGGGGAGACTTGTTTTCAGCTAAGAAACAGGCAAGAGCAAGAGATTCCTTGAATCAAGTAGAAAATGTTTAAAGTCATCAGTTTCAAAGGGACATAATAAGTTGTGATATAGCACAAATAAACTGCAAATGCTTAAACCATTCATAAGTAGATATGTGGCTAAAAAACAAAATTATCCTGAAAAATGGTACATTTTCAGTCCAGAGCTGGCAGCCAGCATCACTGAGTATGTCCTAAACAAACCTGTACTCATTTATGCTGCAACATACATGCCCTGAGAACACAGTGCTTCAGCTGATGAGCAGAAACTACCACAGAAAGGTCACTTCCCAAGACTCCCTTACAAGAGATCTTGATAGTCGGACCATGCTTAATTTATTTTTTTCCTTAATCATTGTTACTTTCATCCACAGTCAGTCCCAGCTGAACTTTATCCCCTTTTATTTCATCTGATACCTACATATGCCTTGTTCCCTGAGCTAGAGCAGACATTTTCAGCAGAAATAACAGTCCTCAGTGGACCAGAGTGCAGTGCACATGACAATGACTTCAACATTTGCTCTCAGTGCTTGAAGTGGCAAAACCCCAATGAAGGAAAGCAAACTCCATGTAGTACACACCATCCAGTGACACAGGCAAAACAGTCCATGCTGCAGAGAAAAATCTGTCCAGGAAAGGAGAACATCACAGATATCATTTTCCACCACTGGCTTTCAAGTCCTGCAGGGTTTCACTTGAAGACCTCAGCTGTCCCAGGAGTGTGACTGGACACACTCTATCCAAAGCAAACATGCTTTGGGACAACACAGACATTCTGCATCTGTGGCTTCCACCCACTCAGTGATCCAGAAGATAGGAGGGCAGAAATACATCCTAAAAGAGATTCCAACCCCTCCTGCAGAAGCACTGCTCCCTGGGCACACACACAGTACATGCTGATCAAAGAACTGTCTTTGGGATGAGAGAATTTTTGGATCTTAATGCACTTAAAACTCATTCAGCCAGCAAAAACTCAAACTTGATGTAAACTACACTACTTGCCACATGATCCCCATTCTCAAGCTGCAAGATCATTTTCATGTAATCTTAAGATACAAAGTCTCTTTGAGCAAATCAACAAAAATACCCTTATAAGCTTTTCAAATTCTTTTTTTGAAGACTTTTCTTCATATAATTTTATTTCTTTAAAAAAATCAAAAACCTCCCTTAAATTTAACCCTACCTCTGCCACTTAATCACTAGAAATATATCTCATTGTCCAAATGACATAGCCTGTTCCACATCTCTGAATCCAGCCTTTCCTAAAGCTAACACTTTAGAATGCAGAATTGGCCTGATTCTTATACCCCTCTTAAAATCCTTCCAATGTTGTCTTTCTTGCAATTTTAAAAAGGGGAACAAAAAACCACAAGTTCTGACAACTTGGTAATTTCCCCATCATTTCTGCACTTAGGAATTAGAGCAGGACCCTATGGCAACACCAACTGCAGACTTAGGGGAAAGCACTCAGAGCCTTGCAAGGTTTTCCTCTGTGCCAACTTGTCACCTTGAAAGCCACAGGAGGCTGCAATAACAGCAGGAGCCAAAATTCTACCTGCACACAGGGCTTGAAATTCCCACTGGAGAACAAGGAACTGTAAGGCTGGATGAATTTGTCCTCTTTCCCAACTCTCTGTACACACAAAATATGGCTCTGTGTGACAAGAACAACATCACTGCTGCTTGGCATAAAGGCTTCCATCTGGAACAACTTTACACTAGTGTGACTTGCATCTGCCTTTTCTTCCCACCAGGGAACTTATAGTAGATTACTAATAAAAAGCAAAGGATATACAGCAACATGGCAAGGCATTGTAAGGAAAAAAAAAAAAAGGAGAGGTGAATCAAAAGGACAGAACAAAAAGGTATTATTTCTAAAAATGTTAGGGAAACAACGTGATTTCTGGATCTCATTCAGTTCAGGGAAGGAGAGAAGATAATGAAGAGGAAAGGGCACAGAAAGAACAGATGACAAACACCAGGCAGGTCCATGTTAGAGCTTCTCTACCCAGGTTTCCCCACACTCCTCACCTTTCTATAGCAGGGATAAAGAGCACAAGCCACAAGAAGGACATCAGTACAAGTGTATTATGAATTTGTGTTTAAACAACAGGATTGTTTTCATAAGCACCACACAAAAGGTCTGAGTTCCATCAAAACTGGAACCACATTGCCATAGTGACTAGGCTTACACTATCAGTACTTTATAAAGGAGATTCTTCCAACTACTATTTTCCCTTGTTCATTTTTTGTTTTGTTTTTATTTAACTGGGGGAAAAGGTATGAAAGTATGCTTGGCATTTATACTGGAAACAACCTGTGCAAAGTGTACATTTATTTGTAGAATGGAAAAGGAAAAATGAAAGTAAAAAAAGAAGACCTGGCAAAACAAAAGAACCAAACCAAGAATCAAATCAATAATCAAAGTTGCCAAGCTTAAAGGAGAGACTTCAATTAAAGAAAGATTAAATTTCTCCCCCTTCTTTGGTGTTTAGTAGCAGGAAACTTTAACAGGGAGGAAAAAAAATCCCCTGCAAGGCAATAACCTGTAGTTTGTTCAGAATGTGCATGAAGATAATTTAGGGACCAATGATGAAGAATATTTTCTAAAATTAAAGAAAGAGAGTGAAATACAGGAAGCAGATGGTGAAAGTGTATAAAATGCATGATATGTATTAATGTTTAAGAGATGTTTCACTTAAATATGCATATCATTATCTTGTTTGCTTTTAGTTCTGAGGAAAGACTGAAAAAAACAGAAAAGACTTCAAAGGAAGACATATGCTCACTGTGGCCCAAACTATTTTAGGATTTTGCTCTTCCTACAGACTTTCTTGATGGGTTTCCATTTTTCCCAACCACTCCATGCATGCAGTGTCTGCAAAGCTCAGTTCTTCATGCTTCCCAATTAACAATCTCTCAACCACATTTCAGAGATCTTTTTGGCCCAGATTGTTCCCTTCTTGGTCTCTGCACTCCAGAAGAATTTCTGTGCCAGTCAGCTTGGTGATACAGCAAAGAAAGGTCTTAAGCACAACAGGAAACAGAAAATCCTCCCAAACTTCTACAGCATTCCACTGCAAATCCATCCACTCAGCACATCACTGTGCTGGTCCCTGGCATTAACCTCACTGAGAGAAAGCTCAAAGCTTTCCAGGAATTGAAATGGCCAGACTGTATACAAACCATAGAATTTACCCATAAGAGAATATAAAATACTTTCATTAAGTAAGTTTTCCTTTTATGGCAGTTTAACAGCAGAAATTCTCCTCTGCCAAACACACTTTCCTCAGAATTTTTTATGCTTCAGCTTGGGGGAGAATACATATTTCTAAAAAACCTCCTCTCCTGATTTTCCATCAGCATTCATATGAGAAAAAAGAACAAGAACACATTACCAGATACATTTTCTTAATTGTGTTTTTAGTTCTTCCCATTTTGATGACTGAGCAGTTACCATAACCAGAAGTTCAGGATACCTACCTGTGAGGCACAACTCTGTGCTGGACTTCTCCCTAACGAGCAAAGGGGTCAGACAAATACAGACTGCAGCTGACTTTTCATGGCATCAGGGCAGTCACAAGAATGGTGAAAATAGAAGCATGCAGATTTACCTGGAGAACCTGCTGCTAACAACTCTGTTCTGCTGACAACAAAGGTACGAGACAGGGACAAGGGAACTAGAAGAGGGAGAGAAAAAGGATGAGATCACGACCAGAAAGGTGCAGCTATCCACATTCGACAGGGGAAGGAGCCAGCTGACAAACTGATGAACTAAAACCAGAACTGCAACTCAACTGTGAAAAAGCAAAGGGTTAAAACAAAAGCAAAACCAAAAAACACAATCAAATTTAGGTATAAACCAAAAAACAAGACCAAGGAATTGGACTGAAGTGAATAATTTTCACTTGCTATTTTAAATTATTATCCAGCACCAAACTGTCATCAAGGTACAGTCATGTTCAAAAGGAGCAGTACTGCCCACTCCAGCCTAGCCTGGAAGGCAAGAATTAAAAAAAAAGCCAGAAAACATTCAGGGGTGGTCTTCCTTATGGGAGTAAAATAGCAGAAATAAAACCAAAAGGTACTTCATAGTTCTTCAAGTTTCCAGTAAAATATCAAGCAAGGCTGTGATTCTCCAAGATCATCCTTGTTGGGATAGGTATCATACTGCTCACCATTACTGCAAATCCTTCCTCAGCTGTACTTAAAAAAAACTTTGCTTGGTTGTCTGTTTGTTTATTTTCTGTGGTTTTGTTTGTGGGGTTATTTTGGCTTTTTGTTGTTTGGTTTTAAGGTTTACTCTCCTGTTAGTGGCTTCATCTTCCAGGTGGGGAGAGCAAGCATGTGTAGTTTATTTAGGACACACAGAGAGAAGTTTTATTTCATTCCACAATAAATTGTACTTTCCCTGAGCTTTCTTATATATAAGAAAGAGCAACAGAAACTTATTTTTATGAGCTCATCTCAATAGAAATCTCAGGATGCCACAAGACATCATAAAATAAATTCAATGAACCTGGAGGCAAAGCCAACAAAATAAGGGATTTGCTACAGGTAAAAAAAAATATAAAAAAAAAAAGACAGAAAAAAAAAAGGAACAAAGCCAACCAATTGAAGGTAAATTCAAGATTGTCCAAGATTACTTTAGTAATCTTGCATGTTCTTAAGTGTGACATGATGAAATTAAAGACAGATTTCAGGGCACACAAAGAGGAGACCATTTGACCTGATAGGACTTGGGGCAACTGGCATGGTTGTGGGGCGGGTTAGGAACATTAAAAAAAAATAACCCAAAACCCAACAACACATGAAAACATTCAAATTGAACAATGCTGGCAAAACAGAGATGCCACAGGTGATTTCGAAGTGTAAGTCTGGTAGAAGTGACCATGCCTGATCACCCCAGCTCCATGCCTGGCCCATACTGCAGAAGCTGAGGGCATGATGCAATTGCACACGTCACAATTTCTCATGAACACGGCTGCTATCACTGAGAGAAAATCCAACCAGAGCTCTGCATGCTTTAAAATCTGTCAAATCTCAAAAAAGTATAAGCTACTGACCAAATTAAAGTGCACATAAGTAAGGAATTACTCTTGCCTGTAGAAGTGAGCTCACAGAGGTCCAGAGAACTGCTGCTGGTTGTAGAGTATAACAAGGTTACACTCATAACTCACAAAACCATTTCCATTCCACCATCATTTGACAGTGTACATACACACAGGTACACACATGGAAAGGGAGCAATCCTGAGTGTTCAACTAACACAAGCTGCCTCTCAAGTGGAATGTAAACCCTGCTGTGACAGGACACAATTTCAGCATGAGCAACATCTCCCCCTGGAGCTGAACAAGTGGTTTTGTGTCAGCAGAAGGCCAACACCAGCTCCAGTGCCCCAGGGCACTGTACATGTACCCCCAGCAGGGCTGTACATTTCCAGCTGAGGTCAAGACCTTGGTGGTGACACTGATGGCAATAAAATATATCACCAAATGCTGAAATGTAGCATTGGAGCCAACTCTTTGTGGATTATATGAGAATTCCCTGACCTGTGCCAGTGAGGTGGTGGCTTGTGTGGCTACCACTTGTGTGCTGGTAGGTGGCTCACAGTCACCCTCAGACACCACCTCTTCACCCTTGCTGATTTCACAGGTACATTTTCACACAAGCTGACAGGAACAATTGCTTTTCTGGCACTGCTCCACCTTTTCTCTCAAGACAGCTTTAGGCACAGACTGGTAAAGAGATCCATCCCCAGCCTAACTGGGCAGTTGTTCCTCACACCACTAGATGTCCCTCTGCCACTAATTATTTATTCCCATTAATTCACTCCCTGCTACCCTGCCACTAGCAAAACTGCAAAGCTTTCCACCAGCACCAGCCACATCCCTGGCTAAAGTCAACTCTCACATGCTCTGGCAGCTGGCAAACCACTGCCAGCTGCTGAGTTCTGCAGTCAGTGCCAGCACTGCCACCGGCCAGTCCCCCAGGGACACTGGCAGGCTGTGCTGGCAAGGAGGTGACAATCCCACCACTCCCACAGGCACAGCCAGACAGGCCTGTGCAGGAGCTCAGACTGTTCCAGAAGCAGAAGATAAGAGGACATACCTGGTGATGCTGTGAGGGCCATCACCCCATAGTAGGAAAAAGCACCAGCTTCAAACTTCATCCCCTCTTTCCCAGCCTCCACTTCCACTTTCCCCTGTTAAGGAAAAGGAGAGAGAGCTGCAATTAAAAGGGACCATGGGTCTTCAAGGCACAAGATCAGACTTGAGCCCTGAAAGATAGTTTTGCCTGACATCTCTAAGCAGTGTCACGGTCCCTGCAGTTTATAACAGTGCCTGAACAGGGACAGACCCTGAAAGGCAACAGGGATTTGTGCCCTGAGCTAGCCTGGTCTTTGATGCCTTGTGGCCAGCATAAGTCTCTGCAGAGGAACAGGATCAGGATCACCACACAGCTTTGGGTTGTTACTATTGCCGTGCTCCAAGTGCTGTCAGGTTGTCTTCCTTAACTGCAAAGTGAAGAAATACTCCTGCAGTAGCACAACAAGCTTAAATGTAGCACAATCATCTGGCATCTTGAAGCACCTAGACATTCTGGGGCACAGCTCACATTCACAGAGAATTCCCTCTAAGACAAACACAGAAAGGGAGATAATGTGTGAGGAGGCTGGCTGCCTGCACTGATGAGACTCCCACAGAAATAAAGCCATTATTGCTCAAGGAGCAGCCTTGAGGATACCTTGGCTTGATTTCTAGCTGTTTTACACATTCCAGTACCATTAAGATCCTGCTCTTTCACAGAGTCTTGCCTATAAAGACCCTCAGTGCTTGCCAAGCTGTACAAAACTGCTGTACCATGCAAGTACACCTGTTTCTGACCTGGATTCAACCAAATGTATAACATTATGTCCTACACAGGACTCTAGAACAGAACCCACCACATCAAACATAGCTGTAAAACATCCCAGGCACTCTGGTACACAAGTAGACAAAAATAATTGTCTTTTTATTAGTGGGGCCTGTTTTTCATATCCATCCATCCATCCTTACTGCACTGAGACTCACAGCACACAGACAGAAGAGATCTCATCCAGTTTTCAGGTTGAACGACACAAAATTTTGAATTTCAGGTAACCAACAAAATTACCTGCAATGCTTTTCCTCTGGCTAGGTTGGGAAGGGGAGACAGACTACCCATCCCAGATGTACTAAGAAGACTGAACATCATCTAAACATAATTGGGTGAAAATGAGGCCAAAAGGCACAATTTATTTCTAAGTGTTTATTTCATTAGCCCCATCTAAAATAAATAATCATGCCTTTAAATTTACAGTATTGGGCAAGGGCACAAAAAGGTGATAATGAACTCAATCTGCATGAACTCAAATACCAAGTCAGTTTATCTACCTGTCCCAGATGAGAAAAACCACAAAATCTGCCTAGCAGGAAGAGAGTGCCCAGCTCACAAATCTACTTTCCTACTACCACAAGCAATAGCTTCATATAAATCCCTTTTAAAACCAATTTCACTCTATGACACAAAAGTAGCTTATTTCTTCATTATAAGCCTTCCAAAAGGTACAGTTTTGTCACCCAGACAAAGACTGGTTACACACAAGAAGAATATACATTTAATTGTTTACTGGCATGCATTTACTGCAAAGGCATTCTTGGTCCCTCTGTGTGAGAGAAAAAGTCCAAGTCCATTTAAATAAAAAAGTAGAGTATTTATCCTCTCTTGATCCTGGCAGAACCAACCTTGTTACCATGTAGTATGTATTTACTGCAACACTCACTTTTCCAAATGCACCTGGCATGTAGTTTTTGCTAAATACTTATTGATTGCAAAATAGCTCAGAAAGGACTGATTGTTCTTTTGTACCTCCATATCCTTCATTTTCATCTTTGCAGCATTACATCAGGAGGATTATCTTGCCTTTGGATTATTTCAGACTGTTACAAACTCAACGTGTAAGAAAGAGTAGTTAAAGAGCTACCAGTGGCTCCTCAAACTCTTGGGGAAATAAAAAAAATAATTTTTTTTAACATCAGAATATAATAGCCCAGTGCTCTTCCACCTTTTTATCACAGAATGTTTAAACTCATGCCCTCCCCTTTTCTGTTTTAAAGGCCATGTTAAGATTTCAAGTCTTGTGCTAAAATTTCAGCCACAATGTCTGTGGCAGAAAACAGTCCTCCTGCACCACCCAGGGCTCCAATCTAAAAGCCACAGCAGTGCAGGGATCTCAGGGCAGGATAAAGGCTTTGATGGCAGGGTTCCCAGGGTCTGCATTCTGCCAGGCTGTAGCAGGAGGTGACATCAGTTCAGGAGATGGCACAAGGCTCCCACTGAAACTTGTGCTTCTCACTATACCTCAGGTACAGACTTAAAAACTGCACAGAAAACTGTCATTTCTCCAAACCATCAAACTCTCTATGCCTCCTTTTGCAAAAGGAAAAGGCACAGCAGATAAAGTATGCTGGCCAAATTCTTATGAAGTGGCATTTTCTGCACCCCTATTTTCCAAGCAGTGTCAATGGGGATTCCTTTGCACTGTCTATCCTGGGATAGTGAAAGCACAAGTAACTTTTGGCAGAACACTGAAAGTGAGAAGTGCTTTCTATCCTTCACAACTGGTTTAACTGAAGGTGAAAGCAGCTGAGTGAACTCTTCAAAGTTGGCAAGGTCATAAAGGAGGCAGGAGCAGTTCCCAGGAGCCACAGTTCCCCTCCCATGTTTGAAAGAAGACAAACTTCAACAACTGGAACAGCTAGAGAGGGGGCTATATCAAATAAAAGGTTTAGCACAGATCTGCACAATCACATGTCTGACCTGTAAAATGAGAACAAAGTAGTCGACGGGCTTGTTTCGCTGGTAGAGGTAGTGTTCTGGGGCTTTCTTGTTCTTCTCATCATACTTCAGCTCCTGGATGACGTTGGGATGTTTTAGCAGCCTGAGAAGGATCTTCTCTGACATCTGGGATGGACCAAATGCTTCTACTTCTATAACACAAGATACAACTTGGCATTACACCTCATATGCCTGGCAAGAAGTTAGCAATACTCGTTAATAAGCATTTGCCTATAAAGACACACAGATGCAGAGAGATCCATTATGGAATTGCAGGTTTCCTGTCTTTTGAGACTGTTAGATTTGTAAAAGGGAAGGGAAAAAACACAGTAACACCCCAACTTCCATTAATGAAGTATTTTTCAAAACAACCAAAAATCATGTCTTCATCTGAAAGGGAAAAGAAAAAGATGGTCTTGCCCTCTTGAGAGTTCTGAGTCACAGAGTTGTATAAATAGAAGAGCTTTACAGTTAGGGAACAAAGAACCTTCGAATTTGTTTTTTCCTTACCTAAAAGCTATCAAAGTCACTGCATTTATTGCACTTTATTAAAATTAAAAAAAAAATTAATTATTGCTTGGGGTCTAGAAAGTTGCTTTAGAGAGATGTTCTATACAAATCAGACACAACTGGGGCTGCCATGGCTCATATGGGAAGAGTTAACTCAAAGTGAGAGAAGTACAGGTCAGTTCAAGTGGGATTAATGCCTGACACACAGAACACAATCCCTATCCACTTGATCTTCAGTGTTTCCAACACCAGTTGTCTGAAGCAGAAAGGCTCATCCTTGTGTGGGAGAGGTAAGCCAGGGACGACGAGAATTACACATGCAAATTGACAAGCTTTCCCAACACCTCATTTCAGAACAGAACCATTAACAACTCATCATCTGCTCAAGAAACTATTCTCAATTTAGAACAGAGAAACCAGAACTGTAGCTTCATCTTTTTTAGCAGAGGCTTCACCAACAGACCTGTATTTAAGCTACATAATCCTTTCATCCACAAAACAAGTAGAGAAGCAGCACTGTAAGACTATGTCTGTTGAGCAGGTGTTTATGGAACTCCATGGAATCTTGTACACTACATGAATAAAGCCTTGCTTGCTGTTAAATCCACATCTTCCTGTTGAACTGCTTGCTTTCACCAAGGACACATTCAAGTGCCCATGAGCCGTAGGAGTCGGAGCCTTCTAAGGAATTACTGCCCCTCAGCTGAGATGTGATAACCGATCATGTGCAAATTTCTTTCAAGTCACAGAGGCAAAATAAAGGATGAAGACAGACTAGGAGCATCTAGGCAGGCAGTTACTGCATCTTAGAGGAGGGGAAGTACTAACTTCCAAGTAGAGCTGGCAGACTTCAGACCAAGCAACTTTTATCATTTTCCACCCATGAATTTATGTTGAACACGGCAGCGAAAGTTGATCGTCTGAAAGGCCTGCATGTGGCAAGTCTTTATATGTCAAAGAGAGACAGCACAAACAATAGGAAGGCATTTTTCCACAAGCTCTCCTGTTAAAGGCCTCATTTCTGAGGTGAAAGGACCAAGTTTATGATGAAAGGCAATACCAGCTGGAAGAAACCATTCAAGGCCCTGGTCTCTCTGCCAGACTGCCCACCCAAGGGCTAAAACATCAAGATGTTCTGGGATGGAGACAACTGTTCTCTGAAACCTCTGAAGTCATCAACGGAGGTCACACAAGCCAGACAGAAATCCATTTTAAAGAGTACAGTTCAACCACCTGTGCAGTCTGCATTAAATGTGTCAGGAGAGTTTTTCACTTGGAGTCATAAAGTCTCATGGAACAGGTTTACACCTTCCTGCAAAAAGTCCCGCATCTCTTTCTGGAGAAGGCGCCAGAGTGCAATTACAGCCAGCTGGCCAGTGGTATGGAGTCCTCTTTGTTTGTTCCCTGAGCTCTTCCTAATGGGGTGTACTTGCTAGTCGTTAATCTGACGGACTCTAGACATGCAGTGCGGCACTTGGCATTCATCCTTACCTTTCAGACCAATTTAAAGTTACTGGTCCACCCCTGGTATATGTCTCAGAGGGTTCATGCCGACACTGAACACAGGAGAGGAGAGAATTTAAAAAGAAAAACACAACAGTGGCATTATTTGTCACCCCACAATCCAGCCTCCCTTCCCGCCTGCACTGTCCCTCCCAGCTCACCGGCCTTTGCTGACCAACTCCGAGGCTCTGGCACGCTCACACAGAGACACAACCCGCACTTGCCTGTGGCCAGGAACCGGTGCATTGCCAGGAGCAGCTGCGGTGATATTTTAACCTTCATCTCGCTGTCTGTCTGCTTGAAGGCAGAGAAGTCCTGCTTCCTGTCCCGATGAGCTACTTTCTTTTTCGTCTTGTTATCAGCTGGGGAAGGGAGGGTGGGAGAAGAAAGGAAGGAAGTGATTTCTGTTAGAACGGGGTCCAACACGAACCGCGCTGGTTGGAGTCAGCCAGGATGGCCGCACGGAGCACGGGGTGCAGGCAGAGCCCTCTGCAAAGCCCAGCTCAGCATCACACAGCCCAAACCACAGACAATCAGGAGCTGTGCAGCCATGGGACAATGTCCTGCACAGCCAGGCACCCCAGCCTCTGTCACATCTGTCACCTTGGTCAGGGGAAAGTCTCTTCTTGCAAACACCTGATTGCAGAGCAGCTCTGCATGTTACAGTTCAGCTGGGGAGAAGCCCTGCCCAGCTCTACTAAACATCAAAAGGTGATGTTTTACAAGCATAGCTGTGATAGCTGTTTTTTACATATACATTCCTTAGAAAATTCCCAGCACGTACACAGAGGAAATAGACAATAACTTATTTCTTTTGCTGCACCATTGGCTTCAGTGACTCTGCACAGCTGTGGCAAAATCTGCATGCCTTTAGCTGAAGTATTCCCAATGTCTGATATATGCAGTTTCTTCTGTCCTGTCCAAACTTCAGGAAAAGCTGGCAAGGTGGACAGCCTAGAGGTGGGAATCTCTGGCCACTTCACAGGCCTTGAAGCCAGAATAAAGTACAGAATAGCTTCAAAAGTTCAGATATGGGTATTTGTCTGTTAGTGATCTTGGACTCTTGTCCTTTATTCAGCTAAAAACTCGCCACTTGGTTCATCTGCATCTTAAAACAGGCTCTGTGGTGAGGAATCTCTATTTGTGAGAGATGTGAAAGAGACACAGACAACCCAGGAATTACCATCCACCCCCTGATCTAATGCCCCAAAAATGCTTAGGAAACCAGGTAGGTGGACAGCTGTGGGTATGTTGGGGTATGGAATACATCAGTTCCAGGGAGAAGGGGTCTCTGCTCAGATGGCAGGGTGCTGGCTGCTCCTCCCTGGTGACACCTCATGTAGGGTGGCAGTGGCTGTAAGCAGCAGAATGCTGTCAGACAGTTCTGAGCTCCACAGAGTGCAGAAAACCCAAGTGTTGATCCAATTCTTGTGAGCCCCTCAGAGATGAGACATGGCTCAGGTTCTAGGGTCTTTCAGGGGGAATATCCTAAGACTACTACAGCTACTTGTCTATCAGCCACTTAGTCAATTGATGTAAAATGAATGGGCTGCTGAGGGACCACAGGCACATGGATTCATGGCACAAGAATTGAGCAGGCACACAGAGGTGTAGGTGAAGCTGACACCAGGAAACTGCACATACTCCCAGGTGCTTGTTGAGATTTTGAGTTATACATGCAAAGATGATTCAAGTGATGCACTGGAAGCCACTGAGATCTGGAGCCCTTTACAAGTCCAAATACATGCTATAGATTACATCAGGCTCAGAGTGGCTGAGTCTGAGGCATGGAAATGCACAATTCTGGTAATTTACAGACTTCTAGATTTCCCTAAGTCACCTAGTCTTTTAGACATGAGTACATCTAGATCCTCAGGTTCCCAGGAACATGCCTCCACTACAGACTATCACAGACTCAACAGCAATACTATACTGACAGTAATTTATCTATTTGAGATATCTTGAGTGTATTCTGTGAGCAGTTCAAATCAGAAAGTTTGAGATACTTGTTCCCAGGCACATGGAGAAGAACAATGATAACCCATGCCCTTTTTCTTCTTGAGTAAGTAGTACCTTACTCAAGACCTGGACTACATCAGGGACTGCAGTTTCTCTTCCAAAAGCAGGAATAGAAACTACTGAAGGGAGTGGCTACAGTCTAAAAACAATCCCTGCCTTAGGAATATAGTTTGAGACACACCTTATCTGTACTTGCAGTTAAAGGAGAGATGCATACCAAAGCAATGGAAAATTAATAGGAAAAAAGTCGCCTAGAAGCTCTCACTAGGTCCTATCTCTTGTAAGAGATAAGAAGAATAGAAACTGCTTTTTCTGAAAAGCTCAGAGAATGTTATTTTTAAAGCACTGTATCTGAGGTGTTTTCTCACAAGGAGCTCTATCATTGTTCTCTTCAGGGAGGCAAAAATCACAAGTACAAGTGTTGGCCCTGGGACAGGGAATCATCTCTGTGCTTTTCCTTTGAAAGAGCTGTAACACTGCAGGCTTCACACTGTACTACTGGTACCTGAAAACAAGACCAGCATCACACAATGGGAAGGTGCTTTAAATCTTTCTGTCCATAATGGTCATCAAGGTCAGATGACCCAGGCTCTAACCCAAATGATGGGCAATTTCAACTCCTCCTATTTTTTTTTTTTCCTTGGCAGCTTATCTGAAAATCTTCCCTCAAGAAAAATGTCACATTGTTATAGCAGAGCCACATGGCTTAAAGCCATTATCTTGGCTTATTTTTGCAAAGGATGATCTTAAATTGTTCTTTGCTATCCAAACAAATTTGAACTTGTAAGACATAAGAACCAAGAACTGGATTGTGGCTGATGTAATTGAATCTGAACCAGGTATTTCCTGTGTGTCCTTACTCTGGTAAGTGAGATGGAGATGTGGGCACTGAAGTTATCTTGGTGTGCTTAAGTGATCTCTGCTTACAGAGTGCTGAGATGCTGTTTGGTTCTGCAACAAGAACAATAAGATGCATAAGGGATACTCTCACTACAACTTCTGGTGAGGCATCAACAAATATTGCAAACATCTTCAGTAGGTTCTGGGAGCATTTAGACTTCTTCAAATTATAGGCAACAAGACCATGAACTCTGGGCTGAGGTAGAGAACTCCAGAATGGTCAAAACAAAATTAAGGTTGTGATAACTCTTGTAATAATCCTAAACTTTGGTGCCTGATGGATAACATGATGAATTATTGAATGAATTTCCTTGAAGGAGCCTGCTTGGACTGGCAACAGCTACAGAACAGGCAGTTCAAATCTTAGATCACCCAGCTGGAGAGGCAGGCAGGTTGATGGGCACTGCAAATGCACCCAGGAAATTGCTGGGGAATGTCCTTGTTCTCCTCCTGTGCTTTTTTTTTTTAGGACAGAGGAGACATCTGCAGTGAACTCCAGACAAGACAAAAAGATGATGAAACTCATCTTCAGGAAGGAAGAGCTAAGTAAGACAGGCCACCAGACAAACCTGGACCAGAAGAATGAACAAGCAATCTGTGTAGTCTAACACAGAACAAACAGCTTTCTCTCTTGGGCCTCTGAGAAAGCTGAGAAATGCTCTACCACCATGGTAGAGCAGCAGAGGACAGATTCCTGCAGTGTGCCAACCATGAAAAAATGCTACAACTTTCCAGTACTAAGAGCCAAACACACTGGCAGCTCTTCAACCTAACACGGGCTGAAATGTGTCATGTGTCATGACAGAAACATCATCTCTCCAAATACAGCACCCCAAATACAAACTTTCATCCTCAGAAGTACTCAGTCTACTCAAAAGTTGATGGATCAGACATATTTAATAATTTTTCCTGCTCTCTCTTCTCCTTGCTCCCAACACCTCAGCAAGTGACAGCAGAATAGAGCCACATGAAGACATACCACACATTTATTTGTCAATCTCCAGAAATTCAGCTGCAGAGTTCAGCAGTGAAAGCAGCTTTCAGCAAAAACTGTAAATATATTATTGCTGCCACTTTAACACAATTCAAATGTTTTTTCATGGAAACAACAGAAAGGCACAGCTCCAACAACAAGGTCAGCCATTTCATCAAATTTCAAGTTTCCATCAAAGCAAAACAAAACATTTTTAAAACTTCAGAACAAAGTGTAACAATGCTGCCAGAATCTTTCAAAAGCTCTTTTTTAAAGTAAACACCTAGTACAGAGCAAATCAGTCCAAGGGTTTCAAGCTGACTTGTTCTGAGCTGAGCAAGCCAGACTGCTGTAATAATGAACAGAATCAGAGGTGGGGTTATTAACAGTGACACTGTGATATCAACACCAAAAATAACCTGCCTTAACATATCATGGCCAATAAAGTACATTCAGTAAACCCATGTTCTTATACATGTTCTCAGCACCAAACCTATTGGAGGTTGCCTGCCCAAGTCCAAACCCTCTGACACTTCCTGTGATCCTCACAGCTTCCTGGGATTTCTGCTCTCTCCTCTACTGCTACTGTATCCTTCAGACCAATCAATGCTTCATTAAGATCTCCAGTGCTTCATAAAGAAATTAGAAGTTCCTCATGGTACTTGGCAGGAGTCACCCCTTAAAATTTCCTGTATCCTCCAGGAAAGCATAGGAAATTTCCTTCCTGTTCTGAATGAGGAATTTTCAATGGTAAAAAATTATGCCAGGAAGGAGAGCTTCAAATGAACTCAGTGTTCACCAGGTCTATTTTGTGAGTCTTCAGGTAGCAAAATTAAATTCTCGTTTCCTTGCCCTTTAACATCCTATTAATGGGTAAAGCTTTTTTTGTCCTGAAGAACAATACAGCATAATCTATGTGTTTTCTCTTAACAAACAAGGCAGGGGGTAAAATTGAAAGCATATGCAGTGTCTTCCCTCATAGATTAATGCAAATATCTCAAAGGTAGATAAAGATAGGACCTTTCTGGAGTATAAAAGGAAGCTCAAATTCAGCCTGTAAAAGCATTATGTTGTAACTGATCAGCCCAACAATTCACTTGTGAAGGTATGAAAGGCAATCAATACTAACTGGACTTCTGTGATTTACATAGTAATTACACTGTTCAGCACATTGTGAAACACAACTGTGATTTACATGAACATTTGGGTACATAAATACTGATAAAATACTGACTAGGTACAGAAAACATTTTGGGCAAAAACAAGTAAGTCTATCCCAGAGTATAAAGTGCTCATTGGGCATTTGGCTTGGAGGGAGGATTGAAGACGCTTGGGTTGGCCTGAAAAAACACTGTAGAAACATTCCAATCCCTTCTGTGAGGAAAAAGAAAGAAAGCAAAGGAGACCTGAACAGTGCTAAAGACACTTAAAATTATTATTTCTACTATAATAGAATCTGGAGACATCCTTGTGCTGCACGCAAACACATAAAATAGCATCTGCCAGCAAGTGATCAAACCACAGATAAGACAGATGAAGAATGACTGAAAGGAAGTTCTGTGTGCACAGCCCAGATTGTGCAGATGGGGAGAGAAGCAGACTCTTTAGGTAACTAGCCAAGCTTTCATCTGGGAAAGAAAAGGGTCCAGATCTCTCAAGTCCCAGGTAATGGTTGACCTGCAGTATCATCTCCATGAAGAGACATTAACACAAAGAAGGAAGGAGCTGTGCTGAGTGACAAAAAGGCATTTAGAACAGGCTTGTTTCCAGCCCTATTCTCAAGATTTCTCAGTGAGTGACAGATATTCTAAAGAGACTGCATTCCTCTTCCTTGAGGCATGATATTTGCCTGCCTCTTGCTGAAGTATGATAGTACATGGACTACAGGCCCTTGAGGCAGAGGGACAAGAGAAGAAAATGAGGGAGATCATGAGCACTGTTTTAGAAAGGTTTAACAAGCCTCAGTGGTGAACAGCTGGCAGGAGTAGATTGTTGCAGATGTAAACCTTCCTGGTAAAAGGATCAAACAAAGAAACTTGTCCTGCTTCTGAATTAACACAGCCTAAAAGGGTGATGGTCCCATGCTGCAAAAACAAAAATTACTTTGACCATCTGAGGGATCTGTAGGTCATTTTGTTTAGGAAACTTCCTCAACAATTTGACCACTGAGATTTCAAATCAGCAACATAATACCTCTCAAAAACAACTAAAAATACAATTGCTGCTGGATGCAGTATTTCTTCTCATCTATAAACAAACTGCAAGTATTTCTACTCACTGTATAGATCTGTTTCATCCAGAATTTCAGACTTGATGATCTCTTCAATCACATCTTCTAAAGTGACAATTCCCAGGACTTCATAAAAGGGATCACCTTCTCCTTCATTGTTTACTCTTTGCACTATAGCCAGGTGAGACTTGCCTGCAAGGAGACAGATCAGCAATTTAGACATTTTAGAAATTTCTGAATGATCGGAAATTATAGCAGAAGTAGACATACAGGTATAAATAAAATGACAAAACCTTGGTGTCAGGCTTTATGAAAATAGGGGTAATGTTTAACAGATGCTTAAAATCACAATCTGATTTCTGAGATACACATTCCTGCACCACATAAATCCATCTTGTGCCCTAAAAGAGAGCTAAAGAGATCAGTGTTCTTGTTCTAATGTCTTTCCACACAAAACTGTTACCCTGGCACTGAATTCATCATATTATTTTGTTGTTCTGCTTCTTGTCTCATGCACTGGCAGAGGAAGGCCAGGCTGGAGCCCTCCTTTGCTGTGAGATCCCATGGATGTTTTCCTTAAGCCTGGAAAAAACAGCAACAATGACCAAACCACAGAAGCACAGGGCTAGGGACAAGTCAGTCCCCTCCCATCAGCTCCTCTTTTTCCCCTCTCTTTCTCAAAAATAATTTATTTATATATTCTCCATATGGGGTGATGACACCTTATTTAGGAATTAATGAATTAAGATATTCAAAGCAACTGTCTGATCAACAAAGAGAAAAGCAAAGAAGAGATTTAGCAGTAGTTCTAAAGATTCCTGAGCTATGCATCATTCACAGTGAATTCCTAAAGTCTTTTATGCCATAGGAATGATGACAGTAAGAATATATCATCATGGCCCTTCAAACTGCCCTTGATACCTTTGGTTGCCAGTTTCTCCAGCTGCCATTGAAAACCAGCTCTTTGTAAAGCTACATAAATGATAGCATTCATTCAAAGGGTCCACCAAATGTTAAGTGATATTTTGCAGTACAAATACACAGACATCAATATGCTTTCTAAACTACCAGGAGGTAAGAAACAGCGTCTCACACTCTTTTTCGCTGGTCTCAAAAAGTATACTTATCCCCAAAATAGTTCAACTTTGCTTAGACCCCTTTATAGGCAATAATGTCTGCCTGTTTTAAGATTCAGATTATTAGACTAACAAGCATTCAAACTATTCCAACCCAGACTTACTCATGCCTAAAGAATGAAAATATCCCCAACAAATTAGACGAGGGAGGAAAACTTATCAACTACTGATATAAACATTGCATCAGGTCAAGTCAATTCACTTTGGTAAGTTTTTCACATCTGCTTTCCCAGGGACTCAACATAAGCAGTTAAAAACAAATTCTTGGTGAATGCTGTCTGTCGAAAGTTAAATTCTTTTGCTATTCCCAGCTTGTGATCATTTAAAAGGAATTTTCCAAAGCAGGGTCTAATATTAGACTCAAAATGAAGTTTCCATTCCACTTAGGCGATATTCTCACCAAAGTAACTACTGCATAATCTGATTGTCTTGGAGCTACTCGTTTAGATGCAGATGGACATACTTTAAATACCAACTACACAGCACTGCTGAGTCTTATCTTGAGGAGACCTTATTCTGCAGTGAATTAATAGAAAGATGATTTGTGATTTTTAAAGTACCAACATTCATATTGTACTGAAAGTCTTTTACTGTGCCAGGTTTTACGGGTTTTATTTCTCTGCATTCCTTGCAAGATTTCCAGCTCTTTCTACTGCTCAATGAACAGAATTAAAGTGACTTCATAAAAACATGCAAGATTTAAGCACTATTATTGCTGCAATTCCCCTGTAATATATTACTCCAATTATATCCTTTCAACATAAGTCTTAAATAAGAACTGCAGCACAGAAAAATAAATTACACAGGCAAAACAAATACTCTATTTCCCAGTGCTTACTCAGATATTAGTGTATCTGCTTTCAAGTAAAAAGATATGGCTCCTTCAAGAACTGTTTCTATCACAGACCACAGCAGCTCATTAGCACATGCTTATTCAGATGCTAATTCCTCAGGATATCTGTTTTCTCATATTAGTAAGTGGTAAGATCTGTTCAAGTGGGTTAAATTAAAAAAACTAAACAAACCAGCCAAACAAAAATGCCAAAAGGCAATGCTATCAAACTCATGTTTCAGCTTTGATCAAAATCATCAAATTCCTGCCCTTTCCTCCACTTCTGCACTGCCTATGACAATGCTGAACTAAGTGATGAAATTTGCAATTTTGAAAAGAACAATCTTTCTAACAATGAAGTCATGAACACATCTACAAGCAACATCAGAGATTTATGGAAATGGGACTGGGGAAGGACCTGAGGGGCTGGAATACAATGAGGAAGTTGTGCACAAGTTTCACTCTCAAAACAAGTTGCATGCCCTTCCCACCAGATTTGTCCCCACCAAGAATT
This sequence comes from Erithacus rubecula, assembly GCF_903797595.1. Taxonomy (NCBI): domain Eukaryota; kingdom Metazoa; phylum Chordata; class Aves; order Passeriformes; family Muscicapidae; genus Erithacus; species Erithacus rubecula. Next base: position 22,976,875 of record NC_136660.1, on the reverse strand, counting down.
CAGCATCACTAAAAGATGTTCTCCCCATTTGAGCAGCTGCAGGACTCTGACCCAGCAACAGCACCTAATGTGAGATGAGTAACCAAAATCTGTACCAGCATCTGCTCTCTTAAGCAAAATGAGCTGGTAAGACAGGAGTTATTGAGAGGTATCAGACATTTTGCACTTTCTACAATTAAAAAGAAGGCTAGAAACACTTTTTTTTCTGACCCTGCCACAATCTTTGATTTTAAGGGGTTTTTACTTACCATCCAAATTATCAAAACCATTGAAACTTGTCATCATGACTGGATTTTGGTGGACAGCATTGATACTCAGTTCTATGGTCATTATTAAATAAACTGCATGTTTATTAACAGAGAATTTGTCTGCTGAAAAGAGATAAATTATTCACACACATGGTGACATTAACCTTCCTTCCTTCCTCACTGTCAAGTTTTCCTGTTCCAGATTCTCATCAGCCCAACACTTTGCTGGGGTCAGATGAATTTAAGCCAATCTAATAAGCTGCCCCTAAAAGGGTGCCTTTTGCTCCCATGTTTTCTCCTTCCTTTCTAATGGCTCCAATACTTATGAAATTATTTGATAAGACAGACCAGATACGAAAATTGCATTTCTTGTGTCTTTGCAACATAATTTTGACCCAGATCCAATAACTTGGAGGAAATCACCAGACAGTGGAACACACACCAGAGGTGGTGATGGAGATGTTATGAAGATCATTCCCAGACTGGCTGCCCTCTCACCACAGAAGACTGCAAAATACCCTGCACGTATGGAAGCAATCAAGACATAAAAGGCTAAAGGAGAAGCCAGGAGTGCAAAGATGTCTATATACATAGTAAAAGAGCACAACACAGCATGTGCTCAACTGTAAAAGTGGCCTGTAAGTAAAATAATGACTCCTCTGAGTGTTTGAAACAGAAATTGGCTACAGCTTTATTCAAAGACTTTATCAGGCCACTGGCAATTATCATATTATTTTATTCAACTGAAAATGAGTGGTTTCAGTTTGTATTTTCCACTGCTAAAGACATTACAACTCAGATCCAGTAAGGAGCTGAATAAAGTAAACATCCAGCAGATAAGCAAATCTGGACTGCATATAATATTCCTAGGGCTTTGAGAGCAGAACACAAATTAAACAGAGAGAAGAGGTGTATGGGGAGCTCTGTACTCTAACCACACTTCATAGATGACATTAATGCTTCTTTAATCCCTTGTTTTAAGTGTTAATACAATGAGATTTAGCAAGTGGGCAGCTCTGCAAAACTGCCAGGTCTGACAATAAAGGCAGAAATGTGATGTGTGACCCACAGCTCCTCTGTGGGCACAGGCAGCCAGAATTTGCTTTCTGCCTCAGCTTCCCCCCATACAGTGACAGTCAGTGACACCACCAAGGGCTATGTGGAGCTGATACCTGTACACCTGAAGCACCAGTTGATACAAATGTTCATCTTCCAGTTACCTTCACAGGCAACTAAAGCATCAAGCAGTTTCATAAACATAAATCCAGTCTCATCCCATTGCTTAAAATCCTGCTGCTCAGCTTAGATTTTGTTCTGCAGAACTTCTGATTAATTTATTGAGCTAATTAAGAAACATGAAGATGCTTAGTTAAATCTGCATGAGTAAGTGAACTAGAATGAGCTCCTGGGAGTCCATGTGATTTACTGACCACAAAGAACAGAAAGGGAAGAAAGAAATGCCTGAAATACTCATTCTCTTACTGTACCATGATAATTTCCTGAAAAACGTATAATAGGGGAAAATTTTCCCTTTGATCCTGAGGTATTTATACATCTAGACCAAGGACCTCAAGAACACTGTCATGCAGGTCAAACCAGAAATGAAAACATCTCTTCCAGGTCTGCTCTGGTCAGCCACAGGATCTTGACCCCATGAAAAAATCTGCAATTTGGATGGAGCTGTACCCACCCCACTCTGACATGTCATTTCCCAACAGACACACAGGCAGAAGAACAGATTATGGAGTTTGATTAATGCAAATTCAAAGTCATAAACCTGGTACAAAACAACCCCATGTGCTGGCACTGGCTGGGTGAACACACTGCAGGAGTAGCAGCGTGTCTCTGCAGCAATGAGAAGGAACTGTGCACTGACATCAGCACACGTGCAGCTGGCAGGTCAAGGGAATGGATTATTCTTCTCTGTTTGACACCTGTGAAACCACACCTGCAGCACTGGCATTCAGTTTGGGGTTCTCCAGTACAAGAAAGGAATCAAGAAACTGGAACTGTTTTGGTGGATGGATCCTAAGATGGGCTGGATGTGCAGGGAAGAGCAGAGGCACTGCATTGCTTGAGTCTTGCAAAGAAAGGCTAAAAGAAAGCACTTAGGAATCTTTCTGTACCTCATAGTAGGCTATGGGGAACACAAAACTAGAGTCCTTTCAGCTGGATACTGATGGGACAAGAGACAATAAACACAAATTTCAAACATGGAGATTCTCTTTAAAGAAAACTTGTTCCTCACAAGGTTGGTCAAACACTGGAACAGGGGCCCAGAGGGGCAATGAAATCTCCAACTCTGGAGGTATTCAAAACTCAGTGACCTGAGCCAGCTTCAAAGGTGGCCTGCTCCAAAGAGGGGGCTGGACCAGATGACCTCCAAAAGTCCCTTCCTAAATTATCCAGTGATTTTAAGAGACTTTGAAGGGAGGTCTGACTGAAATCCCAGGCCAAACTTCATTGCTGAATTCCTGAATTTCTAAAAAAACTGCAAAACTTTCAGTACATAAGGATATATAAAGACAATAAGTTTTACTGATCTGGAATGCCACAATCAGGCCATGTATGTGACCAAATGTAATAACAAAATGACACTATTAGCCAGACTACATGCAGAAAATTAGAATGCTGCTGCCATGGATTAGAGCAAACACAGGTTCCCAGGAATGAGTGATCCAACAGCAAAGAGGTAACTCAGGGGCTCTGAGCAGTGAGTTACAACCTGCAGTGATATGTATAAGCTTACACTATGAGAAAGCAACTTGAAATGCCTCTATTTCTGCCAAAGAAGGTTTATGAACTCAGTAACTGGGAAGATTTGGAGGTGTTACTTCACCCCTGCAAGCAGCAGGTCTTACTAAAGGCATCTTAAAAAAATTAAAAAGAAAAATCAGTGTTAAAACTGTGGTAGACATTTATAAAACAGAAGATTCTTTTCAAGTCAGTTTGTGGTAAAACAAGAATCTTTTTTTTGTTAAAACCAGTAATTTTTTGTTAAAACCAGTAATCTGGGTCTGTTTGCTCTTGGTTAGTGCCCTGGGACATTAAGCCATAGCCTGTTTAACATGCCTTCAATGACATGGAGTAAAATCCCATGAAGTGTTTAGCTGCCCTTGAGTTTGCTAACTTGTGGGACTGTTTTTGTTTTGACTGATTTGTACAAAGGTAAACACTGGTCTGTCAGTAAGATTCACAAGTTCAACAGCACATTATTCAAAACAATCAATTTTAAAAACGTGTTGTATAATTTATCAATTAAAAATAACTCCCTCTGGAGTAGTCCTGGCTTGCAAGCAATTATACCAAAGTAAAAAGTGTTTTTGTAAATTTGTTTTCTGCACCACAGTTCAAGGACATTAAAATCTCCCTTTTATTAGCAGAAATTTGCATTCATGCTGCTTGCTTTTTCATTTTGATTATTTTCAGTGGGGCAATCAGACTGCTACATTCTCTAAACACACACACACACACAAACTGGTGCACACTGTCTTTGGGTTCATAACACAACAACATTCACAGAATCAAGAAAAACCCAAAACTTTTGCAAAAACATAATCTAGGCTTAGACTAGGCTTTTCAGATCCTGCTCTTTTCAGCAAAACATATAATTTTGAAAATATATTTGGGAAGGCAACCTGATAACTAACATTCATTTAATACAGCCACAAGAAAATCATCCAGACCCTAAAGGAAATGAGTGAAAGTATCAGCACAACCATTGGGAATACAGTGATTCTCCTTTAAACCAGAGAGCTCAGTCTCCTACAAACATTAACTAGAAACCACAGCAGCCTTCACAGGGAAATAAAAAAGTAGCACTTTAAATAGACTCTTTGTGTTAAAGTCCATTTAGTGGGAGGACACCAAAAAAAGCAAAAATCAGGGAGAGTTTCAGAATGACTTCCTGACAGTGAATTGTATTTGTAAGGAATACTTTCCCAAGGGAACCGACAGAAGCTCAGTAACTTGCAACTTTGAAAACTTGACTGGACAAAGCTCCTAGAAAGGAGTCAGTAATTCTCAGTGCCCTGTGGCAGATGGAAGAGGAGCAATGAGCTCACATTTTCCATCAGTCAGTGTAGGCTCCAACTCAACTGCTGCTGCCTTCCCTTCAATCCCCTCTGGTAGGACCTTGATGAGACACACACTGACAAACTGAATTTGCTTTGCTGCTGCTTCCAAATGTGAGAGCACAGCTCTAGAAAGCTTCAGCTTTACCTGCAACCAAACTGAACCTGGAAACCAGCTGGGATGTCTCCATAGGTACAAGAGTAAAAGAAATTAACTGGGAACCAGAAATAACTTCAGTGTAAGGAAAAAAGGTAATTTCAACTCAGAGCTCTATCAAAGCAGAACTCTTAGGGAAGAATCAGATGTTAGAATATTTAGGGAAAACTATTACAAGGTGTAAGAAGGCATCACAAATAAAACTGAAAAGTGGAGAGAAAATGTTTCAGAAACTCCTTGAACATTACTAATGATTCCCTTGCCATGAACAGCATGGCAATGCTTCCCAGTCAGGCAGTGCTTTAGCAGTAGGAAATTTATGCTGAATATGGCTGGGGTTAACAATAACCAGGGTCCACAAGGCTGCAAAATGCACACCACTAGCTGGGCTGCTCTCAGTATTGGTCAGAACTCTGAGTTCAGCCTAGTAAATGAGCAAACATAAGCTGCTTCCCAGAACTAGAAGCATTTTTCTGCCTTAGAGAAGTATCTACTGGATCTGAAGTGGGAGAGGAAGAGAAGGAAAACCTAATACTTGAGAAAGAAACCTCTCCCAAAAACAAAGTATTTTTGGACACCTGTCTGAGGCTCTAACCTGAGTTCAAGGTTGTGACACCAGGACACTGGTGAAGATGAGAAACAGAGAGGAAGTTTAAAAACAAAATTAGGGAACCACTTCAGAAGTGCAGCAAACTAAAGTTAAGAGAAGAGGTGGCAACAAGAAGAGAAAATACTGAATCTGGAGAGAGGCCTAGGACTATTTGGACTGACACAGAAGAAAAAAGTTCAGATAAAATTTAAGGCAAGCAAACAGAATATTGAAGTCATTCTTGGTCATGGTTCAAGTCTTCCACAGTGGATTCAAAAGATACTGAAGTGTGACTTACACTGAAGTGATTTCCCCTGTGCCCCCACTTCCCAAGGCAAGTAATGACCTTTTGGAAAGAAGTGTAAGAAATGCATCTCCTTACTGACTCGCACCTCCACAGCATGATCAACAAGGAATTTTTTAGTGTGCAAATACCCTAAAAGGGAACCATACTAATTTTATTACTTCCCTGTTTGTTCAAGATTGTCCCACTGATTTCAGCATTCCTTCAGGGACGAAGAGCAGGCACCGGCTGCCAGAAGTGCTGCCAGCAGAGGGAGTGCAAAACCTTGGGTTTGCTGAGCTCCAGCCTCCAGGTCCTCCCCAGACCTCAGCCCAGCAGATGGAGAGAAGAGGTCCTGGATTCTGGCATCGGTGGGGCCTGGCTGCTGAACCCTCTGAGAGATGTGTCCTCCAGCCTGGGGTCCACACAATGACCCCTGTCTGCCATGGCCTGTTCAGCATCTCCTCCTGCAGCTCTGCATTGCTGCTATGGCTTGTCCCACCCCATCTTCCTTCCCCTTCCCTGCCCTGGGGGGAAAATTTCTTGAGCCCATTATAAGGGCTCAGGAGAGAATCTATCACCTCCTTAGTCTCCTCCAGTCCAACAGGCTGCTACCACAAACCAAGAGTTAATCCACTAAATGAAAACAAGAACATTAAGAGATATATGTTTATGAGCAACAAAAATAGAAGTCAATCCAAAAAAACTATGAACTCGGATGACTTTGATGTTCAGGTAACCAAACACAACACCAACAGAAACAACAGCCTTGTTCTGTATCACTGCAGCCAAAAATCCTACTAATCTAATCCATCCTCTAATCCTGCCTCCCTCAATTCCTAGAACAGACTGGGTATAATTCAGGGAGTTGCTAGATTTTGGCATCTACAACATGGGATTTTAAATCCAACAAAGGTAAAGTACTAGAAGGCACAACAGAAACATGTTTGGACATTAGGAGGTTAGCTGAGGCCAGCATGCTTACATAAGGGCCTAAACCATGCTGAGAGCAAAGAGCATGAGCTGAAAAGGAAGAGCAGCATCTTGGGACTGTGGGTTGTGAAAAAATTGGGAGCTGGATATACTCTCCTTTTTTTTTATTTTTTAATTATCATCATCAGCTCTTATAGTTTAGCTTTAGTTCACTATTTAGGATACAAATTTAAAAGGGTTCTTGTGTTACCAGCATCTTAGTTCATTAATATTCTATTTTAATGACTTGTTTTACTTCAGGCCATTTATATCACATGCAGTTTGCAATTCCAGCAGCTCCAAACCCAGCCTGGTGGATGGCGCCATCAGATTTTTCAAACTCGGTGCAAGGCTTTCAAACCTGTACTGTGGCAGAAGCCAGGGGAAGAGTAACAAAAAGCTGCCCTGTTAACTTTCTAAACTGGTGACACCACCTTCATCCAGCTGGGTCTGCAGGAGCCCAAGAGCACCTAGATGTGTGCACTGCCCCAGTGCCTGAAGCTGTGGGATAAACAGAGCCCTAAAACACAGCCAGTGCCAGTGACCTTGACTTTGCACGAGCGCAGGATCGGGGCCACGTGAGCTCTGACACTGCACATTCGCTTCCCTGGAAGGCAGCACGGGCACAGGGATTCACACACTGCCATTGCAGAGCAGCTCCTGAGCCGTGCAGCACAGCACCAGGGACACTGCAGCAACCTGCAGGCACAGGAAACACAGCCACCTTCTCCTTTTGCTTTGGGTCAGCTCCCACTGGGCAGCGCTGCAGGAAGAGCTGCCACGAAACTGTGCTGCACTCTGCCAACAAACTCCAGCAGAATGGGGAATGGGGACTATCCTCCTAAAAACTAAAGGTATGGCACAGCTAAATGTAGAAAAGTGCCAAGATACACCCAAAGTTACAGAACCGAGAACTTCACAGGACCAGCCGATTCAAGCTTTCATAGGTCATATTTTCACTTTGCTTTGGTGCAATTTTAGCTAATGACACAGATCACAGCTGGATCCAGATCCATGACTCTTCATCAAAAACACGTACACAGTGACTATTATGGATACTGGGTGGGGGGAAAAATTAATTTAAACCACTCAAAGACATGTTGGAATTGTCTGACACCAAACCAGAAGGACAGAAGAGCACCTGTGATTTCATAACTGGGCATTGTAGATATCTAAATGCCAGCAAACAGCAGTTTTTTTTGCAAAATTATAATACAATAATATACAGGGAAGGGGAAAACCTCTAATTTTGCATTTTGCTAAGGATTTAAGTAGATCTTGTGTTACTCTTAAAGCCCATCATGCAAAGAAGCTGAAAGAGTTGTTTCAAATGCTGACTCATCATCCCCAGGAAAAATTACAGAAAACTGCCTTGCTTGAAAGAATGACAATCCTGATGGTACATTTGAATGTGTTCTTGCTCTTTTCCAAGAACAAAAGTAAATTGCCTGGCTTTGTTCCTAGGAGTTATCCATTACTCATAAATGTAAGATCTTCAAGTGAATTAGTAATACAACATCATCCTCTCAACCACACAAAGCAAGATTAATTTTCTGAAAAATGGCACTACTGGGTCATATTTCAGAAATAGGAACTTCAAAGATCAATCTCCGTGGCAATTATGCTATTAACACTTTTAATTACTAACTTGATACAAACACTTCTTTAAATTTCCATTTGTGAACAACCATCTCATTAGTGTTTTTTTGGGCCAGCCCTGGTACGCTGTGTTTGCCCAGAGCTCTTGAAGGGGGAAGGAAAACTCTCAGATAAGACAGCAAAGCCCTGCTCCATCAGCAACAGCCACTGGAGAGAACTGGAGATAAGGTGAAGTGAGAGCCTTGCCCCTGAGCAAGAAGACACTGGAGCTACATGGAGAGGAGAAAAAGGAGTCTGAAGAGATTGAATTTGTGAACTTGACACTTGCTATTTTTGCTGTGATGAAGAGTTCCTTTGCTCCAGAAGACTAAATCAGGATTGATAAACAGTTTTTCAACTGCTGGGTATTGATGACAGGGGATGACATGTGACTCACACCTACACTACAATATTATTCAAATCCTCCTTGTCAAATATTTACATGAAGTGAAGAGCTGTAATATTTTAGTGACATAACAGGAATTCTGTGAGAGTCCTATTTCTTTCATGATGTTTAGCTCAGGGAAGATATAGTAGAAACAGCCCTGTTTTCTTTATTATTCTGCAGAAGTCTTTATCATTATTTTAGCCCCATCCAAAACAAATCTGAATGTATTTGCTCACAAATAACCTAAATACCAGCTCTAACATCCCTGACTTCTGAGACTTTATTTTGACAATTTTACTCCAGAACAAGCTTTGTGGCATAATATCTCATAGGGAATGGGGTTATCGATCCAAACAGAACACTTTTTCATTTAGTCTCCTCTGAGATTAAATTAAAGGGACAGATCTTTACTGTCTTTTTAAGACTGTTTATCTTTGTTTGTAAATGTGTGTGTTAGAGCATCTCTTTGATTTTGCTTAAGCCTAATACTTAGATATAGCTGTCTAAGCTCTTACATTCTTATACTAACACCACATAAGAGCATTGCATCCAGGTATCTCAGGCCAGCAAGGGCTCACAAGTGTCTGTGTGGATTGTCTGGTACACACAGCTTCGATCCATTCACGTGATGTACTCAGCAATTCTGCAACACTCACAAGAGTTACAGAGGAGTGTAACTCTGCTAGGTTTGGAGACAATATCAATTACCATGGTTGAACCCACTGGCACAGGGCAGTTTAGTGCCCCTTGTGAGGGCAGAGGGTGAATTAAAACTCAAGCAATCCATACAAGTTTGCCCATAAAACTGTAGCCACACTAAGAATGCAGTACCAGCATCCCTAAAACACTCTTGACCATGGAAATGGCCTCAGAGAAACAGTGTCCTACTGCCGTGACTTCTGCCTTGTATTTGTTTATTTTCAGCTAGGATTAGGCTGAATTCTTCTACAACCCCATAAACACTAAAGTAAAACAGCTCAAACTTCTGCTAGAAGAAACATGGACAACTGGGTCACGCAACACACAACACACTCACTTCACTGTTATCTTCTGTGACTGCCTGCAGATCCAAACATCCTGGGTATGCCACAGCAGCACAAACCCCAACCAGAAAACCAATCTACTAGGCTCTGAGGACTTGCAATTAAATCTATAGTATAAACAACAGTATTTATCTAGCACATTAGCAACAGCAGAACGGATGTCTGTCACTGTATGGGGCTCACAGGAGAATATCTATGGACTGGGACATTAGAGTTTGGAAAATTAAAGATTCCCAGCCAGACCTTTTCTTGAGGTCTGCAACTCTTGAGCTTCTTCCTGCATCTTCTGTTTGCTCAAGAAAGATCCCTCCACAAATGCAGCTAGAGCCAGGTGATGTTGCCTGCACAGAACAGGTCAGGGCTGTGCTCTCATCCTCTACCTCGGAGGGAGCAATAGGAAAAATCTTCTTTCTTATACACAAATGACATTTTCATGAAACTTACAGAAACATGGGATTTCTGACTTCTGTAGATTAATTACTTTTATAGCAATGGAAGACTAAAACAGGTAAGGAAAAAAATAAACAAGCTGGTTAAAAATAAAATACACAAAATCCCAACCAAACCAAATAAAAACAACCAGACAAACAAACCTCCACTAATTCCCCCAAGCAGCCTCCTTCACAGCAGGAGCAGTGCAGACCCTATGCCAGCCACCAAATGGCAGAAGACAACAAACTTCAAAATATTGCTATAATTTTCACTTGCAGGAAGAGGCTATCATTCCTTCACAATAGCAAAGAACAAAACCCAAACAAATTTACTAGAAAGTCATGAATAAAAATGATTATATAAACCCCGACTTTGTACCATGCACAGTTTAGTTGAAATACTGTGTAGAGCTCAAATACACGTTTAGTCTAAATATTAGGGACTATGTATGATCCAGTGCTCTGCATCCCAACATCCAGCAGGTTCATTTGTGAAGGTCCCCATCCTTCCAGGAGCCAGGAGCCTGGCCACAGCCACTGCATCCCTGTCCTTACAAGGGTTAGACAAACACACCAGTGAGCCCTGGCAAAAGGAAATGCATTTGGAGTTCACACAGGGGCTATCACTTGGCTATTTCTGTAGTGCCTGCATCTAAAAAAAGATCCAGTTCACACAAGTAGCTATTTTACCTTACTGTCCCACAAGATCTAAATGCATTTTTTCCGATTACACTTTCCCACCATAAAATACACAACAAAATGTGACACATATTTTTAAATATTCCTATGAAAGGATTTTGCTTATATATAGAAACATGAGTATATATGGAAACACACAAAACTCTGTGTTTATATATAGATGTCTCCTCACTGTATAACTAATATTAGTTCATGGAACTGAAGTCACACAGACAACAACAACAACAAAAAGAATTAAAGTTCCAGGGAGCTTTGCCATAAAGTACACAAAGCAGAAAAAAACTCTTGGATTTATGATAATCTCTGCATGAAATGCTGAATGGTAAATTCCCTTGAGAACTTCTCTGACACAAGAAATATACAACAAAATAAACAAACAAGGAGACAAGTCCAAGATGCTCTCACTGAAGAGACATCTAGTTCACTCTTTCCCCCATTTTTTTTTCCCTCCAGCATTCCAACAAAATCTGTCATGAACCACAAGAGAGACACAAACAGGTCTTCCTGAGGTCCTCTTCTATAGCCCATCTCCTGGGGAACAGAAGACCATCAGCTTCCCTAAGATAATGCATTTCAAATGACTACCACAAGTGCTGCCCTTCTGAGAGTGCTCCACACTGTAATGCCCTATCTGTGTATGAAAAAAATACACTTTGGTAGTTACATGAAGGTGGCAAAAGTTCTTCAAGACTTATTTACACAAGTCTGAAAGGTTTGACTTTTACTCTCTAAATACTCCTCCAATGGTTTGGCGTCCCAGACACCCTATTTCTTGCATTTAACCAGAAGATTAATGTAAAATTGACTAATCCATTTAGGTGTTTAAGCTGAGGGAAACAAAACAAGCAGAAAATAGGAGAGACATCTTTTAAAAGAGATACAATCTACATACTTTTTCCATGCCTCTAGGGAAATTAGAAAAATGAAGAATACCCCAACTCTCAAATCCATCTCATCACATCTGCTCAAGCACTATCCTATCCACTTCAGTACTTGAAACTGTCACAGGAGCCTGTTCCAAATTCAATGTCTGAATGCCTTCCTTGACGAGTACAAAACCCTAGAGAAGGAGAGTTTTCAGCAATAAAGGCCACACACTTTTGTACTGGTTTCACAACTACCACCATCAATAAAAAAACCACTTGCATGACCTGGACAATTAGCAGATCAAGGCTTTTTTCTAAATTAAACTAATGTAAAGGACTATTTGTGGAGCTTAGTGGAGGGACTCAGGCAATAGCTGTGTGTAATAGGAGTGGCAGATGGCTTTACAGAAATAACAATATTTCTTTCAATCTTTAAAGGCTCCTGGCATCTCACCTGCTTATTTCCATGACAACTGGATTCCCTTCTTACCAAAAAGCTATGGATGCTACGTTGTCTTCTCTCTTCCCCTGTAGCTGCTGTTGCATCAAATAATTGTAGAAGCCCATGGGACTGAGGATGAATAAAGCTCAAATGAAACAGTACCAAAACTTTACAGATCTCTGTCCCACTTCACAGCATTATCACCTTCCTGATGCTGGAAATTACTAATTATGTAATAGGTTCAGCTATTCAGGGCACAATGCAAGGGTAGCATTCTCTAACCTAGAGCAAAACTAGACCAGTGTGGTGACCACAGAACAAGAATAGTTCTAGAACCTGAGACCAGGAACTGCACATCTACTCAGCTTCACAGGAACACCAAGTTCTTTTAAGACCACAAGTGATCAGGAGCTCAGATCTATTATTCATTGAGATGATGACATGTCTGGCAGAACAACAGCTCTTGGCAGGACAGTAAAATATTTATGCAGTGTAACAACTCAAAGAAAATGACTTGCCAAATTGACTACAACAATGGTCTTCAACCTTTTTCAATTTATGGACTGCTAAAAATGCTCAGTGGGAATGCAGAACCTTATAATACTGAGCTCTCTACTGAAAAAAGGGCTTATTGTTCTTAAGATACCTTTTATTGAGACATCTGAAATAGTCCTTGGAAGCAAGCTAAAAAAAAATAAATTCACCATACTGCATAATTTTCTGGAAAATATTAAGCGATCTTCCTTACAGTATACAACAACCAAGACATAAAAGCCTGAACTCAAATTGTTACAGGTCCCTGCACAATAAAGATATTCTTCCTAGTGACTTTAGCTTGAGGTTACATGGAGAGCAATCTTCACACAGAGTGGTCAAATGATGGAACTCAACAGCAGAAGAGCTGCAGGCCAGAGAGAGCACGGGGTGCTGGCCACCAGAGAGCCCTGGGCAGAAAACAAGAGCAAAGAGCAAACACAAGCCTGAGAGGGACACTCAGTGCTGGATCCCACACCACTGTATTTCTAAGGAAAGCTGAAACTGAAATCAGGGACTGGAGACAGTGGTTTTGTTAAAGGTAGCATTTAGAAAATTATCGACAGAAACAAAATATCACAGAAGGGGAAGGGAAGGAAAGGGAGGAACTCTGAGAACTGCAGATTAGATTCATGTTATTTCCACTGTGGGAGCATTTGAATCCATGCTCAAACCACCATCTCTGCCCCAGCTCTTTAGAGTACCTAGTAATTTGCCTGCTCCTGTGCAGTGATCCACATGGGAGCCACGGCAATGCAAGAAGGAGAGGCCAGCACTGCCCAGCCTCTCTGGGGGCAAGGCAAGCAGGCAGAGGAAGGAGCAGGAAGATGATGGCAGGAGAGGATGATTGTTCCAAGCACTGATGTGTTTCATCACATGTACCATTCCACTAGATATAAATATCAGCAATCTGGCCTGCTGGTGTGGCCGTTGCGAAATGGCTGCTTCCTGCCAGAATCACAAGAGATGAGATCTGAGGGAAGGCTTTGCAGCTAATGCTAGGAAATGTTTCATGAGCAAAAGGAGCAAGACATTTAAAATGGTCCAGGAACAAATGAGAAGCTCTTGGCCATCCTGCATTCACCTGCAATGACAAGGTTCCTACCCTCAGTCATGTGCCTTAAATTCCTCAGTGCATTCAAGGCAACATCACACTCTACCCTTACACCTCCCACTTTAGCACTGTGCCACAAAACACCCTTTCAAAAGCCCAGAGTGAAAACAGTTCCTTCTTCCCTTGCAATGGGTCTGAGCCAACCTCTGATGGCAGAGAAGACAGCACGAGGTCCAAATCTTCGATCTAGAGCAACCATTGATCTGCAAGGAAATTCTACAGCAATGCCTCCATCAAACATAGGAGAAAATGTGTTTGTCCAAACACCAGGAATAGCAAAATTTGATTAGCAGAGGAGGTCTGAGAGAAGATTGTGGTGCTCCTGAAAATAGTTTCCAAAATGGCAAAGGGAAACACAACAAGAAAGTAGCTTGAGAGAGATTTTACTGATCTGACAGGAGAAAAAGACATCTTAGAGAATCCTGCTGTTCTCAAAGGAGACAGGGAATATCTTCAATGTTTAAGAGATTATGAAATGGTGACTGGAATGAAAATGTGCAAAACTAAGGTAGAAAGAGGAGAATGAGTATGAGTGAAATGATCAGTAGTGCTAACAGTGGTATGTGAGTTACTCTGGAGGATGAGCATAGAAAGATTGAAGTTAAGAACATGCTGGAACAAGAAGATGTAACTGCTGTAGCAGTTACTTGCTGAAGCAAGTTAAGATACATCAAAACAAGAGGGAGGTTTGTACACAGAAATCTCCCTGGTCATATGAGTGAGTTGCCCATGGGGTTATGCTAAGCTATTCACAAGAAAGTCTCCTGGACCACGTGAACAATGAAAGCAGCCCTTTTTCCATCCATTTCTCTCAGAATATTTAAAGATTTGAATTTTCCCATCTCATTTTTGTTTCATCTCTCTCTTCCTATAAATAGAGAAGCAGCAGAGCATCCATCTCTTCATCTTTTTTGGTGGTCTAGCATTGCACAGATGCTGGAATGTTTTTCTAGTAAATGATAAGTGATGGGAAATAAGTCAAAGACAAAGGACAAGAGACCTTGAGCTCAGACAAGTAGGAGAGATGGGAGCTTTCTCCTCTTTCCCAAGAGGCAGGTATCTTTTCTGTGGACCAAAAGGTTTTGTTTTGGAAACAAATGCATCTATTTCTGTCACTTCCTTTAGACATTTAGTCTTCATGGGGCTGATAGCAAGACTGACTATGGTGTCTGAGAGTGACAATCTGGCCCCCAAAAGAAAGCATTTCTAATCCAATATGAAACCCAAAGGAAACACAACCCTGCTGATAGGCACACATCTCAGTGGACTAAGGCTGTGATCTGTGCTGTGCTCCCAGAGTCTTTATTTTAATCCCAAGTCCAATAATCAAGTTAGTGCTTTGTAAGGAGAGCTAAAGCCCCTGGGGCTTCTGCTGAGCCATCGGACGGTGGAGAGGCTGAGCTGGACATCAGTAGGTGGTCAGCTGCCATGGGAAAACAAGTGTGGTGTGGGCAGCCAGACTGCTGAGCAAGGAGCTACAGGAACTCCTGGAGCTCTACCCTGACCCATAGGAGCTCACACACACCACTGGATGTTCCCAAGAAAAACAAAAACACGGAGAGAAGAGAAAGGGCAAGCCACGGTGAAGGAAGAGAACGCCAAGACCAGGCAGTTTGGGCTTAGAAGTTGCTTCCTAAGCCAATGAGCCCACTTGGAGAGGCTTCAGCACCACACAAAGGCAGCACAGGTATCCCAAACTGCAGCCCTGCTGTGCTACAAACAGCAATGAACAGGATGAGCCATCCACACTAACACAGCAGTGTCTCTGATGGATGGCGAAGGAGCTGGGCTGTGGGGAAAGCTAATGAGTTCCAGAAGATCACAGCCTTCCATCCCTGCCCAAAAATAGCAGCTGTGGTCAGGGGTTTGAGACAGAGCCCAACCACAGCATTGGGATGTAGATTTTGAAACCACAAGAGGTCAGACTCAATTGATGGTTGGTCATTCAGAGGTCCTGGGACAACTTGAGATTTGACAATGCGCTATAAAGTCTTGTTGAATTTGTGCTGTGGTCTCCCATCCAGAAGATATAACAACATCCCTGAAAACAGCAGTCCTGATCAGCAGCCTTCCTAGGCTTACCTGCTCAAAACTTTGGGGAAACAAGAGAATTCCCCACTAGCAGCAGAGTCCTGCAGAGCATGACTGCAAGAGAGAAAAGCTTTCAAAGTAGGCAGCAGTGGGCAGGTTCTTTGGAGCTGGCAAGGCAACTGACTGTGGGATAGCCTAATCCACTAACAGGTAAATCCCCTCCACAAAACATTCCTTCCTGCCTGAAAACACTTATTTGGCAACCAAAGCCCTCTGCTTTAGAGTAAGAGCTGGGGAGGAATGTGACCTGGGGCTCCTGATGGGAGAAGGCCCAGCACATGGAGTACCAGACTGAAAGCTGCCCAAGCCTTGATACAGGGGCTCTCCAGTGAACTGTCCCTGCTCCACTCCAGTGCAAGACCACTGCTTGGTAGGAAGGACATTGGGCAGGCAGGACATCTGGTGCTTGCTGTACTCTTTAGATATATGACCTAGATGACCTTTAAACATCCCAAGCCAAACTCTTCCATGATAAAGGACTATCTCTCAGAAGAGTTGGATCTGCAGGAAGAAGGGATTGTGACAAACATCATCCCAAGTATAAGGGTTTAGCCTACTAGTTCTGAGGAGGACAACACAGAAGGGAACTCAGTAGCCTAAAATGAAAGGCAAGAGACTTCCGCTTTGGACCTCACTGCAATGTATTTCTGGACATTGCTGGTACATGGAGTCATAGCCCATTCTAGGATTTTCAGGCAAAGAGAGAGAGGGAATTACAAATGTGTCACTGACAGCTGGCCAGCCCTGGGAGCCTACCAGCTCATTAATCCCTCTGTTCAGCTTATGCTCTATGAAGTGCAAGTCCTGTGTAACAGCACTAGGTTAGCAAACCAAACAAATCAAACTTCACTGAGATTACTGAGGAAGAGGCACAGATACTCTCTCCTCCATAATAAAGTAGCTAAAATCTGGCACACACACTAAACCCAGACAAACCAGAAAATGTTAGAAAATCCCACCTGGGAAAGTAATTTTTATCAGACAGATTATCCAAAACATCTTTCTGCATAATGTCTTGCTTTTTAAATTTTCCAATAATTCTCTTTGCAGCTCTCTAGACAGAGAAGGCTTGAATACAGGGATATGATACACTGCACTGTAGCCACAATGATGACCTTGAATGGAGATGTCTCACTTCCTGCTCAGATACAGGTTCACAGAGGTAAAGGGACTGCATGTGTGGCATGTGCCCTGCAGGACTGCTCACTCACCATCCCAACTTGCACCAGTATGGGCATGAACTCAAAGGCAGGAGTGTACAGATCCCTCTTGCAAGAAGAGTTGGTCAGTCACGATGGTTTAGTTTACACAGAGTGATGGAACAGCTCCTTACCAATGCAAATGTGAGTAAAAGAAGTCCCTGGACCTCCTGTGGCTTCTCAAGTGTGCAGAGA
The DNA here is from genome assembly GCF_903797595.1 of Erithacus rubecula. Taxonomy (NCBI): domain Eukaryota; kingdom Metazoa; phylum Chordata; class Aves; order Passeriformes; family Muscicapidae; genus Erithacus; species Erithacus rubecula. Next base: position 22,959,913 of record NC_136660.1, on the reverse strand, counting down.
TAAGCCTTCTTATCAGGTCTAAATCAGTATAAGATTCAACTGTTTTTCTAAAAGAACTTTCACTCACTCAGTCTCACATCTTATTTGTTAGTAGACACAAAACATTTTTACCTCAACAAATGATGTTTCTCAAAGTGCTGGGGGAAAAAAGGAGATCAGAAGAAGTTTTGGGTTCTGCATCATCTGGGAAAAAAAGACCATCATTCTGACTCACCAGTAGAATAGGTATGGAAAAGTACTGGGGTGGCCATGGTGGGACTGACACAACAACACACAAAAAAGGGAATTTGATATTTCAATCATAAAAATATGAGGTGGACCCAGGAGTAGGAGTACACATACAAATACAACCAACCATATTTCAAATTGATAACTTTTCTTTACACATACCAGAACAGAATGCTATCTTTTTATTACTGTTCCTTCAAAGAAGGGCATGTAGTAAGCTTGCAATTAACCATTACCATTAATTTTCTGTGTTTTATTAGTATCTGGGAGCACCAGACACATATCAGGTGGTTATCAATTGCTCTGTTGCATGCAGTAAAATGCAAGTCCTTGCCCTCTAACAACCTGAAAGATCAACTAGGACATGTTAAGAACTCTCTGGCTTATGAGTACTTGCAGCTGCCAGAAGTAATTTAGAGCAAGACCTTCTGAGAGAAAACCCATACTATTGAGATAGAGCCCCTTGGAAATACAGTTCAAACCACCACCATTGACTCTGGCCATGTCTTTTTGGTAAATTTTAAGGGAGTAACACCTCCAGCTGGGGCTGTAACAGCACTCAGGAGCTGATAAAAAATCTGTCGTGGCTCACTTGTCTCTAACAGGGTTGTAGATACAGCCCCTGATTTTTTCCTCCATGTTTCTATGAATTTGAGCTGCATATAAATTTGCTCTCCTTATAATCCCTCACTGGAAATGATCAGAACTGTTTGTCACAAGCCTATCACATGGTGGTGGGGGAGACCCAAGGCACAGACAAGGTGCAAATTCCACCTCCTAGCAACAAATGAGAACTGAAGAGAGGTGAGAGGACACAAAGGAAGAGAGGGTTCTACTTGAGGGTTCCTAGATCACTTCTTCACTTTTACTGTCTTCAGTACACAGGCTGAAAACTGTAGAGCTGCTCACGGTAAAGAACACATCTACAGTGGTAAAAACAGTCGCACTGGATTAAAGAACAGACAAATTAAACAAAGAATTATCAAATGGACAAAACCAGGAGCTCTCTTTGTTAGCTCCACTTCTCTAAAAATAACACATCCCCAGGTAAATAGAGATAGCAAAGCAAAGCCTCCAGTCTGTGTGAGAGCAACAGCACAGTAGGTCAAACAATACAAATGTTCACAGTTCCCTTTAGTAGACTTAGAGAGTAACAGATTTTAAACAAGAGTATGTGCGCATGTAAATTTGCTTTCCAAATCCAATATCCCTTCCTATCCCCTCATAACTTCTCATCAGCAGTTTTCTATTTCTACTATGAAGGGCTCTAGTGCAATTATGCTCAGTTACTGAAAGCCTCTTTACTCTAATCCTCTTCTTAGTTTCAGAAAGCAACAGCATCAATTGATACCTGTGAGCTAAGTCTCCTCCATGAGAAACACTTTACAGAGTCCATGGCAGAAAAACACACACAGGACATACCCATCTACACCTGTTTCCCTGTTCACCTTATCTGTGCTAAATACCAGATTTTTTACTAAGCCAAAACAGAATTTCAAAGCAAAAATTCACAATTTTGGCCTTTTAAAGAAGTAATCTTTGAGCAAAAAACTAATGGAAAATGTCAACTTACACATACTACTTTGTCCTCTTTTTAAAAAACATTTTAAGCTATTTTAAAAATAGAGTTCTTTGCCATGAGGCTGGTGGGAAGAGGGTGCTGAAGAGGGGCCACTGTGCTGTTTGTTACTTTTGGCATGGTTGTTGAAACCAGGGCCTAACATGCATAATTATGGGGTAGACTGAACTCTTCCCTGACGAATTTTCACCAACCATGAAGCTAAAGGCAAACTTATGGAGAAGTATAAACAAGTCTGATTCAAGCAGTGAAATTAAGAGAAGCAAGCAAAAGTTATAAGCATCTCAGAAGTTCTTTTGTGACTTACTAGACCTACTGAATGAGTGCAGTTTTCACTTTCATGCACAGAGCACTTCAAGACCATCTATTTAACCCCTGCAATGCATAGTGACCTTTTTATTTTCCATTGCTCTTGAAGTTTTCCAGCAGTTTCAGTTCATTTGGGCTAATTACCTCAACATGGAGCTGCAAATGGAAAATGTTGCTGGTAAGTTGTTCCATTCACAGCCATTTAGTCTTGCACTGCTGGCGTCAAGGTGCTCTGCTTTTTTTTCCTGTCTCCGTAGGCACTGAGGCTTCAGAGCTCATGGCTGTTCTGCTCCCAGCGGTCACACAGCCTCCAAAAAGTCAGTGACCTTCCAGCCAGAAGACTCCACCCCATCCACATCTGCATATGCACCCTCCCTTTGCAGCCCACCCTGTGCTGAGACTCAGGTGAGGGATGCTGAAGCCCACGCTCCCTGACCCAACAGGGAATCTACACCTTGAATTTCACTGTGAAGAATAGCAGAGCTCCTTCCAGAGCCAAGTGGTTACTGGGTTTCCATTACAAACCTTATCCTGACCCTCTCTTGAAAAATACTTAAATTTATAAAACATCTCATCAACAAGAAAATTGCTAGGTTTGACTGGGTGAAGAAGAAAACCCCTTTCCCATGCAGATCCCAAGTTAACTTGAAAGCTGATTTTCAAAAAACTGAGTCTGTCTATTCAAATATCTACTTGTTGGTTTGAACCTAACTTTATGAGATTTGTCATTAAAACACAGAACCATCAATGCTTTAAACAAGAATTTCTAAGCTGTTTTTAAACTAAGATGGAAGACAAAAATCATTCAGCATGGCTTGCATATCTCCAACTGCTCAATATCAAGATTTCACTAAAATGCAGTTTACATGCACTTTATATCAGGAGTCTGGAGGGCTTGCCTGAAAAGTTGCATAGTTATTGCTAGAACAAATCTGTGAGATATAAGAGTAATAGCTGACATGTGTTTCCAGAGCCTCAACTATAAAGACAATAAACTAGAAAAGACAGAAAGCTGACATCTGGGCAAATGAAAAAAATCAGGCATGTTGTCTGGGAAGTACCATCTTAACCTTCCTATGTACATATATATTTGTGGTGAAAGGTCAAGAGAACATTAGATGGCTGATATTCTTGAAAGAGAAACTGTATTTGTCTCGTATGATTTCAAAGCAATTTTTATTTCCCATGTTGCAGATGATCTCAGCCTGCATTCCTCTTTATTTAGCATCATCTATATTTGTCCCAGGAGCACAAAGTGAAACATTCTCCCCTGGGTTATTATATTCCTCAAATTCTTAGAAACAGCCCTCAGGTGCCCACTCAGCATGGACCTGCAAAGTGAATCAAAGGAATGTGTGGGCTGCACTCAGGCTCAGCTACAGAGACAATGTCACAGTCTGTAGCACCAGCTCTGCATGGCCATGTGAGGGATCTTTAAAGCCATAATTCTGTTTCTGTGCCAAGCACATCTACAGATTTCCCAGAAGACTCAAGAGCTTTTGCTAAATTCACACCAGAACCCAGGCAGAGAAGTTACATCTTTGCTACACCAGCATTTCACTTAACTACACAAGATGTTACTGAAAATCCAGGTACTTAGAACTTTCAGCCCCATTTATAAACTCTTCAACTTCTGATCACTTGCTGGTTTAGTTTAAAGTTGGCTCTCAGACTTTCATACATGGGGTATCCTGGGGCCAACAAGCAGCCCTGAGCCTAATGGGTGCACAAGTGTAGCTTATTCCCACTAAAATCCAAGTGTGTATGTAATACAGTGTACAGTGGCTGAATGGGAAGCAATTGGATATATCCTTTACCACCCATCATTCCTACACAGTCACACCAGTTTATGTCTTTCTGTGCTTCTTTAACTACTTCCCTACAGATGGCACTGTACCACTATCCAAAATACCCCTTCAGGAAAAAAAACAAGCTCAAAACAATTTAGATTCATGCTGAGTCACCAAAGAGGAGCTGAGTGTCCTCCAAGGTTCCTGCTTTCTCATCCAGACAGTCTTTTGAGGAGCATCAGCAGCATCAAACATTGAGAGATCACAATGCTTTGTACATACAACCTTCTGTACTGCAGACAGGATGGGATCTAGTAGGAAAATGGATCTTAACACATAGAAATCCTTGCTCCACGTTTCCCTGAAGCATTTGCTCCCTACCACTGTTGCAGATAGGATGGTAAATTGAACAGACCTCAGCTATGACCTTGTCTGGCAATTCCTATGGGAGGCAACTGAGAAACCTCACAAGAAGCCAGTCTGTGTCCAAAGATTTACAGTCAGGGCTGCAATGTCAGTAATTGGATGAATGCAATAAAATTTGCAGGATCCTTTTTCTCAGTCGTGTGGTATTTCTATTACTTTCTCTGCAACTGTTTTACATCCAATAAAAACACACTGACTAGAAAATACAGCAGTAGATGTTACCCTCTGCTTTTGATAAGAAGAATAACTCATTGCTTCAGCACTTCCCAAGGCATGCATGAAGGGAAAAAGCACTTGGCTCAAACAGGCTCATGACTATTAGCAGCAAATTCAATCAATAATATATTCATATTGCACCAGCTGCTTCTTAATTTTATTGCCTCTGAGCTGCACAGATTTATGTGATAAGTGTTTAATCAGCCTACTGTAACTACTGAAATCCTTTTCTTTTTGATTCTTATTAGTGAAGGGTGAAACTCTGTCCCTAGATGTACATACAGAATTCCTGCAACTTTCCAAAGAGAATAATTATGGTCAAGGCCTCTAAATGTTGAGTTTGAGACCCTGAAAAGAAAATTAAATTCAGGAAGTACTAGAACAATCCTTAGAGATATCCCTACTTTGTTGAATTATCAGGGCATCACAGGCACTTACATACTCCTGTTATAGTATTTTTATCCTTATCTACATCAAAAGCAGAAGTTTCTTGAATGGTGTCTGTCTAGGCTGTGTACCACATCATTATGAAGTGAAAATAAGATTACCATCTGCTGAAACTACAAAAGAAAATTATGATAAAAATGAGAAGACTATGTGGTTAAGATTAACAGAATGCCTACAAATTGCAATCAGAACATCAGTTTCAATCACTAGAAAAGAATTCTATCAGCATTGCGTCTGCAACATCAGCACTGGCTGAACTTGCAATCCTGTACTCAGAGTAAAATGAGGGAAAATGTTAATTCTGCCTTCACTGCTCTGAGATTACTCTTGATCAGGAATAACCCTGCTTAGTTTCAAAAAATCTAAAAACATGTTATAAAGCTACATTTACATCTATAGATCTCTGGTAGCAGCATCACAGCCTACTACTTCTTTCAAGAGGCTTCAGCAACACTGCTCAGGGGCCAAATAACAACTGTACTTAATAGAGCAGTACCACACATATATTATAGAATGCTAAAACCTATTCCAATATTCCCAAAAGGCACTGTAATTGAATGCTTCACAGCAGCTGACTACCCTGCATAGTTCTGTCTCATCACATTCAGTTTGCCAATTTCATCCCAGGTCTTAAAGAGTAATTAGACACGACAGGCTATTCACCTAGGCAGGATGCTGAGCCTCAGATAAAAAGTGTGAGTTTGTTCCCAACTAGAAGCTGATGAGCAGAAGAAGTGAAAGTATTTTCCAGCTCCTCCTTAGCAGGAGTGATTGGAGCTTATCCTCTTTTTTCAGTTTGTTATCAACTGCTTGTGATCAGCTCTTTCTTTCGCAATACAGCTGAATTCACTGTTGGTCAACAGCTGCTTTTCCATCAAAATCATAATGCCTGAACCAAATGCACACCAGGGAATACTAAATGAGTCTTGTCTTCCAAAGCATTTAATCACAAATGCCACAAATGAATAAGCAGCCAACCATAGCTCTAATGAGGTTGTGTTTGTCTGGGAGGTTTAACTGGTATGCAGCTCAACTCCTCAGTAAAAACAATTTTCTACTCTCCATTTTCCAAGGTGATAACGCTGGTCTAAACACTAATTTATTTACAACTTTTATCTTACCTTTTCACACAGTAGCAGGACTGGATGAGTTGTTATGTGGCATTTGCTATGACAAATTGCTTTACAGCCCTTTGTATAAGCACCATCTTGCTGTGATCTTGTTCCCATGACTGCCATGCCATTCCAGACCTGACTGCTGCAAGGGTGAAAGAACCTTCCCCACACCTCTACCAGAAATACATTCATAACCACTTTAGACCAACTCACTCTTGGTCTAATATTGTTCTTTACTCGGCTCTTTTCTCAGGTCTAGCTTCTTTATTCATTATGGAGAAGAAATATATTGATTTTTGTCCTTTGTTTAGCTAGGCTAAACAAGGCAGATTTTAAATTCCTTTGTTTCTCCATCCCCCACTCACACTAGTAATCCAAAGGAGGCAGGCAGGATCACCAGCTACAGCTGGTGACAGTCATAGATGAATAACAGATTCTTGGAGTGATGGAGCTAGAAGTGCTCTGGATTCCCCCTTAGATGTGAAAGTTGCTTCTCAGAAACCATCAAATCCCAAACCTGTTATTTCAGCTTATATATAAAAAACTGTGTCTCTTTAATAGAAAATTCATACCCGTGGCTGTGAGTGGGTAGAGGATGATCTCATGCAATCAACAACTGAGTGCAAAGCTGCAGAAAGCTGTTTCTTGAATAAACTCTGGGGAAGATACCAAGCTTGCAGACCAGTTTATTCAAAGGGTTCCCTTTCCCTAAGTGCTTGTCAATGTCTATGCACTGACTACAGTCTCAGAATGGGCCCCTCTATTCCCTGTAGGCATTGGGATTTGCTGAACAGCAGCACCATCCCAGCTTTAAACCTAAACTCAGAAACTGGGCCATTTCCAAGATTTCTCTAAGTACCTACTGTGTTGCAAGATCAATTCCCTCTCACCAGAGGCCATACCTACCTTTCTAGTAACTTCAGAGTTCAACTCTCTCAGCTCCAATACATCACTGACTCAGATCCACATTTATTTGTTTCTGACTCTACATTTTCCCTCAAGGTATTTTACCTTATAGTTTAACACTCACCATCATAAAGTCCTTCTGCACTTCTGTCAGTATCTGGTTTTCACTGCACTTGACTAGATTAAAATTCTCAGCTCAGACAAACAGGAAACTACACTAACACCTCCCCACCATGAAGAAAACAAATAATTTCACCTTTACCTCTGATGCTTTAACTAGTTACAGAGCCATGTAAGCAATCTCTTTTATCCTGCTGCTGCTTACTACTAATAATTTGTTGCTTGTAAGACCCAACTTCCTTTCACAAAAGCTCTGTGAAGCTGGCTTAGCACACGCTGTCCATCAATGGCTCTAAATAGTGCAGTCCTTAGTTTTTTACCTGCTAGGGGTTTTACAGTGTTCAGAATCACAGCTTAGTACAGCATCTTCCCCACCTCATTTAGTTACCAGAGAGTAACAAATCTGTCATTTCTGTGTGCCCTGTCCTTGCTGCCTATTCCACCTCCCTTTGCACATCATAGCCATTTTCACAACTGCCTCTGAGCTAACTCTTACACTGCAGTTTTCCCCTTGAGAAAGTTAACCAAGAAAAAAGAGTTAAGGAAGAAGAAATCATCACTTCCAGGAGCCTGGACCAGGAACAGCATATGTGCATGAACCACAACCACCTGCTGCACCAACCCAGCTCTTTCCAGATGCCTAAGGGTGATGTGACCCAGTACAGAAGACCCACTGTGACATATACTGACAGCTTGATTGACCCCCACAGGGCTGCACCATTGATTAAGCTGTAAGAGTTTGCTTCTATCTTTCACCCCTCACCCCCTTTAGCTGACAGCAAGGATTTATGCTTTAAAATTGAAAACTGAAGGATTGTGCAGTGAGTGACAGGCATCAATAGAGGCTGTGTCATTTAATGAGACAGAAGTGCTCTGCATATTAGCTATGCTGGCAAGAGGAGTGCCCTGCTGCTGCTCCTGTACTGGGGGTTGGAAGGGGGGGGCATGGAGAAAGAACAATACTCAAAAATAACCATTACAGAGGCATAATCTTTTGAATCCCATTCTATTCCCTGACTCAGTTTACAGCCTACAGACAGTGATACAGACTATAAACTGACAGAAATACAGGCTAGTGGGGCAGGTTTCTTGTCTCACTCTTGCCATCAAGAGGTGTCTTAACAACAGATGGTGCTAGGATCTGTTGAGCTCAAGCTTGATACTTACGTCATGCAATAGACTGAAAACAGCATTTTCATTTCCCAAAAGAGCCTAGCCAGAGGGAGCTCACTGGGGCTCTAACTGCATTCTCTCCAGTCCATTCTCACTGCTGTTATTTGGGTGTTGACGACACCCATCAGCCCCAAGCCCTGACCCACTGTGCAAAAAGCTGACAGCACCATTACAGGATATACCCTTGTATGGACACCCAAAATAAATCAAGTAACTTCCAACACACCATCCCACAGCCCATAAAAAGGAGCCCAAACCAAGTCATTGCATACCTTGGAATGTAAAGCAGCAAGAACTTTAAAGGGAGGCTGAGGAACATAATGAACACATTTCAGCAAGGCAATTTTTCTTAAGCAATTTTGACTAACCTTGTATCACGCTTTTCCTTCCAGAACACCTTAAAGATTCAAGCAGCTCATAAAGGCCAATAATGCATTTGGCATTGATCTTCTTACTCAAAACCACTCTTAAAGAATTTCTTTCTGCTCCATTAAAGCTGCATTAAGACCTTCATTTTAACAGGGGGGGCTCTACATCAGCTCTGAAAGAATTTTGCGTCACTGAGGTTTCTTTTCTTATGCCTTTTTTTAAATGAAGAACATGTCATTATTAACCTTAGCCTTTTTATTTCTTTGTAAGAACTCTTAATATTGAGAGGAAGAACAAATTAATGGCACTGTGTCTGCTAAAAGTACCTATGGGTGACTACATTCTAACTCCAGCTGCAATAGATTTATGAAAACAGATGTTTGCATCTCCTGACTTTTCCTTTGATATCCTTTGATTCCATCTAGAGAAGGACACTGGACAGTAGTTTAGCAGTACTTCCCAACTTTACCCCATGAATAGTTTGTCTCCTTGGAAACAAAAGGGTACCTTGGAATATAAAAGCAGTGTCTTTCACTTCCTTCCATCCACAGAGGGGAGCAAACTTCAAACAGGGATTATATAACAGGTGATCAAAAAAACAGTGCCAAGCAGACCACAATCAGGCATGGACAGTCCACAATATCTCTCTACACACCGCCTTTTATGGATGTAATTTGCTAAGCTGTCAGAAAAACAAGTATTTTAGCAAAGCTTAACAACTTCAAATTCTGTCCCAGCAGGGCTGTCAAACCCGGCTTGTAGCCTGAGGATGTTACAATGACAAGTTCACCCAACTCTGCAAGAATTTCCTAATTAGAGAGTCCTGTTTTAAATCAACTTTAATCCGATTTTACTAGCTAATGTTTTCATTCAACTGATGGCATCCATCATTTTCATAGATCTGGGGAATGTTCAAGATCGGCTGTGAAGCTTGGAAAATGAGATTTTTCTGTGAAATGGAAAAAATAGTTTTTATCACTAAACTTCACCAGAGTTATGAGTTCTCTAGCATTTCCAAAATCCCTGAACAGGGACATCAGTGAGAAATTAACCTGGTGCTACAAGACAGGTTTTGAGCAGTAAGCAGTCTTTATCAGCAGGGTTTTCTGTATTGTCTTTAATCGTGAATGTTCTTTAATTTATCAGTCTTTGTTTCATTAAAATTAAGAGATAAACATAGGCCCATTTTTGACCAACAGCTGTACTGACTTACTGTACAGATAGATGTTTGAAACAACATAAGCATTCATCACACACACAATGCTTTCAGTAAAAAAATTCCAGTGTGGAATCCCCCAGAATGAGGAGGAAGCACACACATTACAAAAGAAATCTGGAAAAATATTACTATTCCAAGCCCCATTTTTTTTCCTGCTAACAGGCTATCCTTTCAGCTAAATACACGACTAACCACAGGAATGGGCACTTATTTGTGAATTTTGTTATGCCAGTCTTACATGTCAAAATCCCACCATGTCCTTGCTCTCCCTGAGTTGAATGAGCTGATCACTAAAGGCGTGTTAGAGTGCTGAAGGAAGCTCTGTTCCCAGAGCTGGAAGTCCCCTGCTCCTCAGCTGGGATGCAGTGACTGACCTCCACACATTCTTACCCCATGACAAAGCAGAGTGCTGTGGGTCTGACAGCACACAGGAAAAGGAGTAGAAGAAGGACTTGAGCTGCAGACATGTTGCTTTGATCTCACCAGGAAAGAAAATTATTTAAGGGCGCGTATACTCGTGCCTCTGGGCAATTCTTTTTGTGGACAAAACAATTTTGAATGGAGAGGCAGCAAGTAAAGAAAAGACCTTATGGGTTTGTTACAGGCAAGTCAGGAACAACAGATAAGAAAGCAAAGTTGCAGTCCTTAGGGCTCCTACACAGCAGCAATATCTGGTCAATGCCCAGTGAGGAGAAAGAAAGTTATACATCTCCTGTGGAATAACAGCAGTAGTTTAGGCTTTGGTTCCAACACATTATTCTAATGCCCAATACCCCCAAATTTGCAAGCCAAGATCCCAAAGGAGATTGAACAGATTAAAAGATTTCAGAGTATTAGTGTGGCTTTTTTGTTTGGGGTCTTCCAGGTATCATATCCCCAGCATGATATATGGATGGACACAGCCAGAAAAGCTAGCAGCTCACTCTGCAAGATGTAAACATGCATTAACAGAGCACAAATATTCCTCCAAGGCACACACACAGTAATCCCATGCTCTACAATCCAGATTCCTTTAACCACTGAGAACCAAAACACAGCAAGCAGACAACCCAGTTTGGAACCATAGTTTCCAAACTTTTCCTTCCTGCAAAGAGAAACAACAGAAGAGATTGTCCAGAGAGGTCTCCTAGGAGATGTAGGATAAATTTGGGAAAGGTGCTCTTCAGGATCATTTAAATTATTCAGGTCATGAAAAAACCACATCAGTCCTCAAAATAAGGACATGTTATAACGCATCTTGTTTCTCTTTGGCTTCACAGTTTGAGTACATCAAGATTTTAGCAGACACTTTGTGAACTGTTACACTTTGAGGCTAATGCTTCATACTATTTTAAAACCAGGATTTCAGAGCTGCATTCAGACTACAAAGCAGTGGGTCTGGCTCCTGTAATTCACAAGGCCACCCTAGTCAGACAGAACTTCAGACAAAGAAAAAGAGGTATCTAACTTAGAATGAAAATTCCTATTAAGAACCCCAGGAACTGAAACTCCATTCTTCTCAAACAAAAGAAAAACAGATAGTTTGAATAGAAAGCTAGGTTTTCTGCCATAAATACACAGTATTTGCTACCAGCCTGGGTGGAGTAAAAAAAATCCAAGCATCCTGGATCTTTAAAATTACTGGGAGACCTCTAGCTGTGGTTTCAGATTTAGCAATAGGGACAGCCAACAGGACAGGCTGAGCAGCCATCCCTCTCTGTCCCAGGGTACTGAACCACATGGTTCACACAAAACACATCTGTTTAAGGAACAAGGTAAGCACACCTTACTCATTCTGACCTCTTCTTGTGTTATGAAATGGTGCAAGGTGTTTGGGTATTTTAAACTTAAAATTTGTATCAAACTGGAAAGAAAGCAGACTTGAATTTACATGCAAAAGATGACAGCATTTAAGTTTGTTTTAATAATTCATGTTTTAACTACATCAGATAAATGGCCTTTAAATGTTTAAATTCACCTGGACATGATTTACATTTTAAAACTGTTGCATCAAAGAGGAGATTTTGTCTGCAGGGAAGGAACTTGTCTGAAGCATATGATAATCAGCCCTTGGAACTAGCAGATGTCATCATCTCCATCCTACTCTTTTATTCATGGATGGACTTCTCTTACTTTTTTACTCTGCTTATTCAATTCCCAATTTGATTTCATTTGGCCATTAAAATTCAGAAATCAAAACAGCCTCTCTGTATTCCTTTATATACTCTCCTATGATGTTATGGTCACCAAAAGTTGTTTTACTACTTCAAACAAGTTCTGTTTCTGAGTGTTCAGCCAGTGACCTCTACAAATTCAGCTGATGACTTTAAAACTTCAGCAGAATACATGGACTATTTAATGAGTGTAGGTCTCATTAAGACAGCTACCACTGTTTGAATAGGTTGGATCACAATCAAAAATCCTACTAAGTACAACATGGAAGATTTTAGTTTCAACTTTTTTTAAATAACAGATATTTATGCAGCCTGAGCTGAATGCAATACAAATATTCTTTAATGAAAAAGTGCTTTATATAGAAAAATCCATCAGAACAATACCACAGGCAGGCAGCCAGCCACAGGCTTGGCATATATCTTGGCAGGGGTCAGTGACCCCAACACTGCTTCGTGTTGGTAAAGCTCCTTAGTTTGATCCCTCTTCTCTAAAAAATCTGCCAGGTTTTTGCATAATTCCCCCTTCTCTCCCAAGCATGCTGCCCTCATTCTCAGTACCTTGGTTAATTTTACGTCAACTTCTGGGAGAAACAATGGAGAAACCCCAGAGGGCAACAGCTCCCTGCAATCACTGCTCCAAAGTGCCCAGCAATTAGCAGCTGGCAGAAAAATGAGTTCTGGCACCAAATCCGTTGATTAATATAATCTTCTAAGGTACAAGGGAAACAGGGAAGTTGTCCAGGGTCCTCCTCTGAGGCTTGCAACAGACATCTCCTTGGAATTGAGAAATCCAAGTTCAAACACAACTTACTTATGGGAAGTATGGGAAGGGTTACTTTTACACCTATCATAATTTTGACTGCAGTGTCCTAAAACTTGCTTCACCAGCAGCTTGTCCACAACACTGTCACTGCACAGAGCAAGGCATGAATTAGTCCTACCACTGGAAAACTGATTCTTCTTTATCAGCCAGAAGAAACCTACTTGTTCCTCAAGGCCTAGGGAGTTTTGACTATACAAAGGTGGAAAACAGCAGTAATTATTGTACTGAATTAATTTTTAACTTCACAAAGAAATGTTTAATCCTTCATTAAAAGACATTTAGCATATATGTAAGACCACATACAACATATGGGCATACACACACACACACACGAACACAGCTGCTGGGCACACACAGTGACTGGTAAGGTTCAGCATCCATCTGAATTGAGACAACTTAAACGTTATAAAAAACCTCAAAATCCTAACATGCCTGATTCAGTTCTGCTGAAGAAGGGATATGAGGCACAGCTACACACAGGCTGATGTACAGACACCCACAGGCCACTTCAGGAGGGGAACAGAGGCAATGGCAAACATGATGCACAGAACGTGGCAGCGATTTACAACACTGAAAACATTTGATGTAGAATGAAAGATGAGAAGATGGCATTCAACACCCTCAATCTCTCTCCAAGAGCAGTTCCAGGGAATAGGCAGACATTGACTTGCCTGACCTCTCAAAGAGGGCTGGGTTTCTCAGGATGAAAAAGAGGGGCAGAAAATGTTCTATTTTAGTCTCACTCACCTTGAAAGTATGTAATATCTCTTCTGTTACTCTCAGCTCTCAACACTGAAATGAAGAGTCTTGGTGGGGCCAAAAGGTGGCAGAGCATTCCAGGAATATGATTGCAACAGGGTAATATCCAATACTGAGATATGGTAATGACCCTTAAGAGATTTTCAGGGCCTTTTTGTTGAAAAACGTAATTTTTTCTCCTGCATCACATGTGATGGTCTCTACAAATCAGAGAATTTAATTTTTAAACAACCCCAGAGAAGCTCTGACTCAGGGAAGAGTCCTTTCCCACTCCTGAAGGGCTGGGCAGCACATGGACCCCTGTTTGCAGCAGCCAGGCAGCTTGTAGGAAACCAAGCTCTGGCCACAAAGACTGGAATGTGTAATTCCATGAGCTTTTTTATAAATTAAGTGGGAGGTGGGTATCAGCCATAGTTAAAATTCCCAAACAGATGAGCTCCACAGCACTAAAGTGACTATGTGTATGAACCCAGCCTTGAGCCATAAAAAAAAATGATGAGGGGATGGTCCAGCAATGAGAATGAAGCTTAGGAGTCAGGGGATCCTAACCCTCTCCACTCTGCAGCTGACTCATCATCACTGGGGTTATTCAGCATGGAGAACAGAAGGCTCCAGGGACACCTGATTGAGGCCTTCCAGCACTTAAAGTGGGCTTATAAAAAAAAGGAGGGGAAAGTTTTCTACACAAGCAGACAGTGATAGGATAAGGGGGAATGGTTAAAAACTAAAAGAGGAGAGATTTAGTTTAGATGTTAGGAAGAATTTCTTTACTCAGAGGGTGGTGAGGCATGGAAAAGGCTGCCCAGAGAAATTATGGGTACCCCATCCCTGGAAGTGTTTAAGATCAGCCTGAATGGGGCCAGAAGCAACCTGGTATAGCAGAAGGTGACCCTGCCCATGGCAAGGGGTTGGAACAGAATGATCTTTAAGGTCCCTTCCAACAGATATCATTCTGTGCTTCTATGATCCTGCATGAGTCTCCTCAGTGCACCAATACCAATTTTTCTGAGCACAGACCTTCACTGAGCAGCATTCACAAGCTTGTAGGAGAAACAAAACCAAGAAAACCCTCAAGGCTGCACAGGTACTTGAAAGCTTCCAGCCTATTCAAGGGATCATTTGTACCCAGCTAAGGATGGCACATGCAGTACTAAGAGGCTGTCACATCCACTGCACTGTTCAGCACTGGGACTTTCTCCTGATGGACGTGGCACCAATCAGATCAGTCATATCCCGGGGTCATTAGAAATAGAAGAGAAAGTAAACACAGGCAGTGTTTCTTTTGCTATTTAAATATTTTAATCTTCTAGATGCACTGATTTTGGGCAAGCCAGCAAGTTTCTCCTCCATAACAAACACACTCACTTCCTCTTTCTTTTTTCAAGGATTTTAAATTTTCAAGAGAAACCATGGGAACATATTCCGATTAACAAGGATTTTATTACAGGAAAGTAGGAGGGTAAAATCCAAGCACTGTTCCAGTCAATCAAATACTATTATTAGTGATGCCTACATACTAAATTCTTGAAAGGTTCAACTGGGTAAGGTACAGGGCAACAAAGTGAATCTCACAGCACAGGGTAGCTTCCAAAATGTGTCCATGAAGACCTGCAAATGGGTTAGGTAAAGCTGTATTCCCATTAGAATCACCACTGATTTTAATCAGCTGAGCACTGTAATAAGATTAGAGGTGATTGGGCTGAGTAGTGGGATTTAACCCATCCACTAATCCCCAGAATTTACTATTCACAGATCAAACCCATTAGCCCTTCAGAGCACAATGGGCTTCATCCTCCTCCTGAAAGATGCAACAGCCAGAAGCAGTATGAGATACTCAGTAAAGGAAAGAGATCTTTAACACTGTTAAACGAGCACCATTAATTCCTACTTGCAGAGCCTGTGTCCAGCTGGGCTGTTCACTAGCAAACAGCCTCACCATATCAGGAGACTGTCCAGAAAACCAGCAAGGTTTTGCCTCTGACCTGTCAAAACTAACCAGAACAGGTTGCTATTGAGAGGGGAATGTCCAGAAAGAAACATTACTAAAGAGGACAGTGATCAACAGCTCAGAGTCCCAATGGACATCAGTGGCAAGGACAGGATGACATCCTCAGGGACCTGGACGTGCTCAAGAACTGGGCACATGGCAACCTCAGGAAGTTTAAGATCAACTACAAGGTGCTGCACCTGAGTCAGGGCAAGCCCTGGCATCAATCCAGGCTGGGGGATGAACAGATGGAGAGCAGCCCTGCCCAAAAGGACCCGGGGGTGCTGTGGGTGAGAGGCTGGACAGAAGCCCCTCTACTCCACATGGTGAGAGCCCACCTGCAGTGCTGCATCCAGCTCTGGGGTCCCAACACAGGAAGGACATGGACCATGTTGGAGCAGGTCTAGAGGAAGCCACTGAGATGATCAGAGCAATGAAGCACCTCCTCCTAGGAGGAAAAGCTGAGAGAACTGGGATTGCTCAGCCTGGAAAAGAAAAGGCTTCAGGGTGACTTAATTGCAGACTTCCAGGGCCTGAAGGGAGCCCAAAGAAAGATGGAGAGGGACTATTTAAAAGGATCTGGGGTAACAGGAAAGTGGAAATAGTTTCAAACTCAAACCCAGTAGTTTAGATTAGATATTAGGAAAAAAAGTTTTTACTGTCAGGGTGGTGACACTGGAACAAGTTACCCAGAGAACCAGGGGATGCCCCGTTCCTGGAAGTGTTCAAGGCTGGATAGAGCTCTGAGCAACCTGGTCTAGTGAAAAGTATCTCTGTCCAAAAACAGAGGGGGTGGAAATGGATGATCTTTAGGTCCCTTCCAACCCAGGGCATTCTATAATTCTATGAAAAACTGTCAGGAATAAATGTTTAAAGATTTCTTGAAAAAAAAAAAAGGGTAAAACAAACCAAAAACCCCACAATCAGGACACCACTCACAAAAACTTGCTGCAGTCACCAAAGAATGAAATGAAATGAAGAAGTATCTTAGAGCAGCAAGCTGTACAGAATAATTCTGTGTTATGGCATTGCAGCAGGTAGGCAAGACAAACCTCAAAATGTGAAAAACAGTAGGATGGCATCAATGTAGATATGTAGAAATATTTTACAAACATAGGACTATGTTTCTGAGATGGGGAAGGAGAGTGAATGGTTACACGATCAGTGAACCAGCAAGAAGTTATGAGCCAAAATAGCCTCCAAGAAGACCTGCAGGCTGTTCCTCCAGCCCTTATCAAAACTCCCTACACTACTCCACTAAGCTCCACATGCCAACATGTATCACTCCTCTGCCACCACCCCTTTCCTGAACAGGAAGGGTTTAGCATCTTTTTGGAAGCCAACCAAGCCCACAGTTCCTGTAGGCAACTGCCTGCTCTCCATTGCCTTTCAAATGAACCACCAGTTATCAAACTATGGGCCTGTTTCCCTATTCATTCTGTGTACTGAATTTTCTTAAATTCTGCAGTTGTAAACATTCAGAGTATTTTCACATTATCAGAGAGCCTCAGACTACCTGGAGCAGAAGAATCATGCAAGATCCATCAAAATAGCTGTTATTATTTTTGCAATTAGATTGGCAGAGGAAAAAGAATTAAGTTTGAAGACTTACAAAAAATAAAGCTGATTAAAAAAATTCCTCTTTAACGTGATCAAAAAGATCTCCAGACAGACAGTAGCATATACTAGCAATCAGCATTGCCCAATTTCCTTCATTTTCTTGGAACATTGTGCTCCTTTTTTGGCCTGAATTTCAGAGTCCTGAGAAGGCTAAAAAAACAGGTACTAATGGAACAGGTATGAAACACATTTTCAAGAAACCCCTTGGTCTGCTGTTGGTCTTTCAACAACAGAATCTTTCCATGATGAATTCAATGTTCATTCGGCTACTGGATTGCGTGGGTGGCCACTGACCTAAGGGGTCTTCTAAGGACATAAAGAGATTGAAATCTTGGGAATTGGCCTCTCTGTATGAGTCACCAAGGCTGAAGGAGGCAGTTTGTGTGCCCTGAACACTGGGAGAGCAGTCTCTAATAAATTTATTGCTGAGACTAATCAGAAAACGCAATTAGGATACAAACTTCTTCCCTTAAGTCAAGGTATTATTTTAAGGCTTTAAGAAGCCTCCAATACTGCACTTACTGAAAGCTCTGAGAAAGAACCACAATGAGTATAAGCATGTCTGACAGGGTCAGAACCCAGCTGCAGAGATTGTTTTCCATTTTCTAGATGTTTCCCATTTACCAGTACCTTAACTTCAATCTATCAGGCACAGACCAGGACAAACAGGCTGATTACACAGCCTTTTCATATTATGGTTTTCAGGTTATAATTAGGGACAAGGCTCACAAACATGAGGATGGCAGGACTGAAGTTAGTGTCTGCCTCAGCACCTCCTCCTGCAGCACACACTCCTGTTCCCCTGGCAGGGGTGTAAGTACCAGGTTGTGCTGTTCCTCCAGAGGCCACTCAAATCCAGCCCTGGGCACAACCAGAGAGCCCACTCAAACATTCCCTCTTGCACTCAGCAAGCCTAAGCAGCTAGGAGTTATCATGTTGTAGGGTTACAGAGACTGTCACAGGACAGCCACTCAACACCACAGAGAAATGGAAACTGGTAACCTTAAAGTATAAGATGCTGTTCACATCAAATATTTATTCCAGGGAGGTTCAAGATCACAGTTTCATTAGAATATTTACCAGATCAAGCCTTCAATGCTCTCCACATCCATCCCATGCAACTGCCATTGATGATCCTCTATGTTTTTTCAGGACTCTTCTAAGCACTCATTCAAATGCATATTGTGAAGGCAAAATGACAGTAAAACACACAAACTCTTGCCTGTCCTTGCAGCCCATCTTTCCTCACATGCAAGATCTGCAGCTCCAGAGACTGCAATGTCTCCCCTGTAGGATGTGGGGTCCAGACATGGCACCCAACATGCCAGAGTACAAGAGGATGATAAAGCAGCCAGACTGGATCACATAACTTCAGCAGGTACTTTGGATATTCACCATTTTCTCTCTCTGATCAGCAGTGTTTGATCAGATGCAGTAAGTCACTGATGAGTGGGATTTCTATTTACTTATATATTGTGAAAAGTTTTCAAATTGTACCTCTGTAACATTTAAAATTCAACTAGTCCAAGACCTGACTTATGCCACCATCTGTGCTGTTTATCTCCTGTACTTCAGGTCAACTGAAAAATGATTTGGTTTTTGCATGACAAAAAAAAATTTGATAAAATAGAGGACTCATAACAATGAGGATAAACCTTATTTTGCAGTTTGGAAACTGTAGCACCAAAACCACTTAAGTAATTCCAGACCAAGATGCTTAGAGGAGGGAGTCAGGAGTTTTTTCTTCCAACCTTTCCCAGCTAACAACCATAATACTATAGAAAGCAATTAACTGGAAACTAACAGACAATTAGCATTTAAAATTCCCAAACTATTCTTTTTTATTAAAGTGACTCTAATGCTATTATTTACAGGCCAGACTCCCTTCCCACAGGCAGCAGGAAGGCAAGCTGGATAGGCACTGCTCAGGTTTGCATCCTCTGGGACACAGCAGCACTTCTTAGCCATGGTACCCACTCACCATGGAAAGAAGACATCTTTTCTTTTGCTGACCTCCTAATGGGATTCAGCAGATTGGGAAAATTTGCATTTGGTGGCTTGTGGGTCCAGACAGTCACAAACCTTGAGGAAACAGGAAAGCACAAAGCACAGGAATTCCTCTCCATGCCTCTTCCCTGTAACTCTGTTTTTATCTCTCTTCTGGCAGTTCCTCCATGAAAGCTGTCCACTGATCAAGCTGGAGCTGGGACTGTGGTCTGCAGCCACAACTTACAGCTGGATAATACTGGAGCAAGGGAAGGAAACATTTGGCCACCAGTTTTGTGTCAGCACGTGTTTATGTCACTGCAGTGGCACCAAGGTAGCAGGGAAGAGTGAGACAGCTCTGCTGCACTTGTCATGCTTCCCCCATCTCCCAAAGTATCTGAGCTCATAAAATCACTTACAGATAGCACAAACACTGCTGGAGAATTTTCCCACTGAAATCCTGGGTGATTCAGGTGATTTATACCAGTAGAGAGTTTGCATGCTCTTCCCTGAATACACATCAGGATTTCTCCATGGAAAACAGCTGGTATCAAATGGCACTTCTTCACAAAAGCTAGTGGAACCACAAGAAATTATAGGTGAAATTTCAGGGATTATGATGATTCTAAGATGTCCAGATTTTACTTCTCCACCAAGCTAAATTCTTGTGTATTTGGCCACACAACAGTTGCCTTAGGAACTCCCCCTGCTGCATCACACAGCCCTGCTCACCCACTGGATCACAGCTGCACTGGGCAGAGGGGTGAAGGGGATGTCTTGGACCAGGACAATGGAGGGAGGGATACCCACCTGGTTGTATGTCAGGAGAACCTGAGGTCTCAGCTTTTTAACCACCACAGTTACAGCTCCAGAGTTGTGGTTTTTTCTGCCTGTCCCACTGTTACCAGCACTGCACACACAAAGGCACACAGAAACAGGCAACATGCAGAAAGGAACAAGTTCACAAGACAGAAAATAAGGCACTGGCAAACTGAAAAACACCAAACAGAGGTGCATAAAAGGAAGGGTTAGAGAACAGAAAATGCAAGGGAAAATTGAAGGTGCAGGAGGCAGAATAGAAACGGCAACAAGACCCCTGAAAGAGAAAAGCTGCAAAAAGCAACCAGATATTAACAGTAAAATGCAAGAAGTTGCTGCTGCAGCTCCTGCAGGCAGGTTTCTGCTCAAGTTCATTAGTTATCCTGAGCTTATTAGGCAGAAGCAAGGCAGAGCCTCAGCACAATTCTAGACAGAAAAATCCAATTTCCTTCCAGAGGGTCACTAAATTTGCTATATATTTTTATCCCCATGATGTGATAGCAATGAGGTCAGATCCTCCCCCCATGAAGTTAACAAGCTCCAGCAGCCTCATGCCCTCCCCCTCAAACAGAGTTTCTCCCTGAAAAGAGGGGAGGAGCTGGACAAGGCACACATTCATCCCAGCCTACTTCTAACTTACTTCTGGAAATGGAATGACCAGAATGACAAGGTTGGTCATAGTCCAGTCTGTATTCTTTTGCACAAATAGTCACTAAAAAGAGTCTGCTCCAGACATCTTTCAAGCCTAGAATTATCACCTAAAAATCATGCTTGCAAGATGTGAGACACTGTGAAGCCAGGCTAGATGCTACACGAGGTTCAGAGCTTAGTTGGGTTATATGTACATGATCCTTTCTGCAAAATGAGATCAGATGCTTGCTGACACTGAAAGGTGTCCCTGGTGCTGCACATTCAGCCCAGACAGACCACAGACCTGGGTGTCCCTGCACTGGAGCATGAAAGAGAAGAAGGCTTGCTGTTCATCTCACTCCAGCTATCATTGGACTCTGAATGAGACAAGTGAGACCAGCTTACAGCTCCATGCAAGACATCAGGCTGTCCTGGCATCTTGTCTCCTCCCAGCCCTGGGAGACTGCAGACAGAAGCTAAACAAGCTAGAAAGCAGCTGAGTAATTCAGAAACTTTCATGCTCTCTTCTACTTTAACTGAATGCAGCATCCTCAATTTGCTTGTCTGCTCTCTTTTCTCACATGACCAATCTTCATGGCCCTCCATCATCCCTAATTTTGAAAACCATTGCTCTCAAAAAGCCTCCTTGTAGCTATGGTGTCAAATATTACTGACCTACCCCCCAGACCACTGAGACTACATCCTGAGGAGTCAAGGTAGACATTACCCTGCATCCTCTACCTTTACAGCACAATACTTTATTCTAGGATAACCAAGCCTTTCTGCTGTAATAAACACAAAGGTGCCCTCACTGATGGTTTTACCTTATCAATCCCTCCAGTGTGCCTCTCAGATGCCAGGTAGTGAACCCAGCAGCAGCAGCAGCAGCACAAGTACACACATCAAATCAGGGGAGTTCTCAATTGCCTGAAAACAACATGCACCTGGAGAGGTACTGTGGTCTGATGCTGCCTCAGAAACAGCTCAAGAGATAACAGAACTTATCTGGTCCAAGGCAAGTTTTCCTACTGAAATATAACCTGGCTTATGCAGAGGCCAAGCATCACCTTTCCCTTACATGCACCTGAGACCTCTCCTTTCTGCTTTCAGTGCCCATGTGCCTCTGACACTGAAAGAAGTTTACATACTTAATGTTGCAATAGCTGCCAGAGGATGAAATAACATCCTGACAGCAGAATTACTACAAAGAACACATTCAAAATCCTCAGAGAAGGCAAAGGTTGCACAGAGGTCAAAGTACCCTGGGATCGCCCATATCATTTAGGGACAAC
The DNA here is from genome assembly GCF_903797595.1 of Erithacus rubecula. Classification (NCBI taxonomy): domain Eukaryota; kingdom Metazoa; phylum Chordata; class Aves; order Passeriformes; family Muscicapidae; genus Erithacus; species Erithacus rubecula. The sequence continues at coordinate 22,937,947 of NC_136660.1, read as the reverse complement.
ACTAGAGAAGGTGAGCAATAAAAGCACAAAGAGCACAGTATATTTAAAAGAAAAAAAAAAAAAAGGCAGACATCCATAATGGATAGAATGTGTTCCTTCAGAAAACCTAGATAAAACAGTCAGTATCAACTTTCACCAGAAGAGTATTTCCAGATAAAAGATGAGACATCATTTAAGTTGCCCTTACTATAATGCACCTTGGGTTAAAAAAAAAAAAACAAAGCAAAAAATGGTCAGCAAGAGCTTGCTCTGGTTTCAAAGCTACAAAGCATCACCCTGAAAAATGCAGAATGGTGCCAGGCAAAGCAAGCAGCAAATGAACCTGATAACACCCACAGAAAGTTTACTCTTGGCTCTACAAGATGGGAAGTAGAGGAGGGTCCTTTGGAGATTGAAAATAACCATAAATCATTAAACTTGTCATCACTCTGAAATTCATCAGAAAACTGAACCAAGACAAAATCTTGGGAGAAAAAGACTAAGGGAAATGATCATCACTATCTGCTTCCAGCTAAGAGACCAGCCCTACAACACCATACTCCCAGCTGCAGATCCTGTCTAGGACTGGAAGGATCCATGGGGCACATGCAAAGAGCATGTCTACAGCTGAAAACAGTGACAACTCAGCTCAGGACAGATCTGCAAGACCCTGCAGCTTGTTAGCCTAAGTAGAGCAGCAGATTAGCACAAGTAGACAGGATGTGATAGCTTCAGGCTCATGGCAGTCAGGAAAATCTCAGCACAGGGATCTCCTGCGATTTTAAGATTAGCCCAAGGAAAGTCAGCTCAGCTCTCTCTGTAACTGTTGGTATAAAAATAACCCATCTTCTGTCAAACAGTACATAGCTAACCCTTGTTATAGGTTGTGTCATACTCCTTTCAGCTACAGTCTTATGCCCTGGTCTGCATTTTTGAAGACAAGTCACGAAGTCCTAGAGGAATACAATGAAAATACATGACTAAGCAGGGACAAGAATTTTTAAATTAATGCACACCATTAACCAACACTGATATTAAAAGATGAGGGGAAAGGAGGGGAAAGAAATAAATAGAAAGGGAGATAATGCTTATCTTTTTTCAGAAAAGAAATGTTCATTTAGTAAGTGGGGAGGTAAACAGGAATTCAGCCAGACAAGTCAAGGATTGTTCACATAACTACACACAGACTGAATCAGTACAACGATGGTCACTATTTACCTAAGACACTGAAACTACCCACATTTGGATATTTGTTTAAAGCACAGTTTACAGTTATTTCTAAAATAGTATTGTTCCCCACATTTGGTGATTAACAAGGTATTCTGGCTGGCCAGTACAGAAGTCTAAAGAAGCAGGCACTGTACTAGCTGCAGGCTGAACCTATCTTGAGCCAAGATAGCACTTTAGATTACCTTCAAATCCTGCCTTCCTAAATGCCTTTCCAAATCTAAATCTACTCCTATTCCTCTCATGTTTTCAAAATAAAGCAAAAAGGTCAAAACAATCAAGGAGGTAGGCAGCCATATACACTAAAGCCAGGGATGAGAGTGTCTCAGGATACTGTAGAGATAAAGTTAAATTACTTAAAAGAATAAACTGGATGGATTCAAGGAAAATAAGACAGCTGAATACTGCTAAATACAAGGATGCTGTTCTGCCTCTGGAAAGCCTGCAGCCACAGGTGCCTGGAGGCAGAGAAGGTGCAATGGGATGTACAGCTGCACACACAGTGTGACCTGGGAGCACCTCAGCAAAGCAAAGATACCAAGATGTGACTGACTCCACCAACTTCATCCAGCCTCCCAGACTCACTAACCTGCTGCTGGTGGTGGCAGAAGAGCCCATCACAGCTTACCACACTGTTTTAGTACACTTGGAATCATTTTCCCTGAGGCAGTGGCCCTGAACATTGAACAAAACATTTTGTACACTTAGCAAACACCTTGAACACTATGTCCAGATTGAAGTATTTTATATTATATGTTAATACTGAGCAGGGTAGGCTATGCATACAAAGCAAGCAGAATAATAAATAAGATTTACTACAGGTTTTAAACACTGAGTAAATATATTTTACGTTTGTAATTCCATTTCCAGCTTGACCCATTCTGCCCGTGCAGCAAAAGCACAAGATTGCATGCACCAAGTTATCCAAAAGGAGCATGTGCTGCTTATTTTGCTCTTAATTTTAAGCAGATTCTGAATCTGAATAGATTTTCAGAGAACATTAGTCACTTGCCTTGATCCTGCACAAAACAACAGTTTCTTGATGGAGAAACAGGAATGTGGACAAGTTCTATGGAAAGAAATTCAATCCAAATTTGAAGGCACCATTGAGATCAACGAGCAGGCATGGCTACAGGAACCCTGAAAAGTTTGCCACAGTTTTAAGAGAAAAAATGGTATGTTTTGAAGAAAATTACCTCATCATCCAAAAATAAATACACAGCTTCTTACAAAGGCTGTGACTTATATATATGGGCTACTTTTTTTTGCATCAGGCTTCTTACCCAAGCTGATATATTAAAATGCCCAGTTATTTTTAATGAATCAAGTTATCCTTGATGTCACTATTTTATTTGGTACTTTCCATTATCTGCCCTTGATATCTGGGCTGCACAAGCCAGTATCCATGTAAGTGTAGAAGTTTCAAGTACCTCATCTGCCCTGGGATCCTAATTAGTTTGCAAAATAGACTTCCCTACTGTGTAAGAAAAGTCTGAAGTCTGAGCTAAGTAACAAGGGCCCCACTTCAAACAAAGTTACTCTGAGTTCATATGAGGGTTGTTGAAATGCACAGGCATGAAGATCCAAATCTCTTACATTAGAGACTACTCAAACTGGTGGGTCAATGGACCTGTTTCACAATATCTTCACTATTCATATCAGGCATGTGGCTTGCTTCAAAACAGGCTCATTTTAAGTACCAAAATCTGAACTTTGTTCTCGTATATTCAAAAAAAGAAAATGTCTCTAAATGCACTGAGTATTCTCTTTCTCACAACAGACAGCAACAAAAATTGCAACATGATTTATGGGTTAAACAAGCTTCTTCTCTTAAGCAGGAGTAATCAAATGCATTATAGCAAACAGCATCCTGAACACAGCACTGTACACCCATACACCCTATTATATCCTCTTCTGATTTGAAAATTCCTGCCCACTGCAGACTTCCAAACATGTGAAGAGTCAACAGAGTACTGCAAGAAACTTTTTTTCTGTACAAAATTTAGTTCTGGCTTGTATTGAGGTTATAGCAGTTGCAGTGCTTCTAACACAGCAAACAAACAACAGAGCTATGATGCTGTAGCCCCAGAACAAAGCCAGCACCATGGGCAGTCAAATACATTATTTCAATAAATATCAATGGAAAGTTCTATGACATGGGAAACTGTTGCTTCATGCAAAACTATGTTTTTAAACTGAATGAAAGTGATTGTTTCCCTTCTTCTCATTTTACAGAAGTATTAAGGATCTCCAATGATAAAAAGGTGAATTTAGCAATTCTAGGCCAAAGCTTTATGTTTCAATTAACATACATGTGCCAGCAACAGAATTTCATTGTAAGATCTTTGTGAGTTTTTAAAAGCATGTAATAACTGAGTGGTTGTACCAGGTCTTTCCTCTTCATATATTGTTTTTTAAAGCTTTGCACAAATAAAGACAATGTTTTCCTGCATTCAAATAGGCAATATGGGAGTCCTTCAGAGAGCAAATACCAGCTCATATCAAATTTAGGGAGCTGTAACTTTAGAGACAGAAAAATAATTTTAAAACTAAATTATTCTAAATTCACTTAGGAACAACTAACTTCCATATGTCTGGATTGTACTTCCAGTTCTTGAACCAAGGATTATGCTCTGGTTCAGAGGGCAGGATCAGAAAGCTCCTGAAGTTTTGCAGTTCACCTACATGCACTGTAGATTACACATTAAAATACTTTTTAATTTTGAACTCAAGAATATTGTGGCTGGAAAAGAAAGCTCAATGTTCATTAGTTTAATGACATTCTGGAGCCAAATTCACTGTCAGCTGTTATGTAATCTTCCCCTTTGATTTCCCAAGGCAAGATGACATGTGCAGCCTGCCAAAGACAAACTTTCATATTATTTAACAGTTGGAATAATGTGTATGACAGGGATTGAAGGCAAAAGAGCAAATTAGCTTTTAAATGAAAAATAATAATGGGATAGAAGTTAACAATGGTTTCTGCCTGGCAGGGAAGTGTTGAGTTCTCCATGCTGAGTCACCTAAGAAAAGGTCAACAAGCAGAGCCCACTCTCAACCAACTGAACACCAAGGAATTCTTGCCTTAATTACATGTGAACTGAATCAACTTCAACAAGTCTTTACAAATAAGATCTTCTTAAAAAAAAAAATAAAAAAAGTAAATGGAGACCTTGGTGCAAAATCAGCCACTGGCAAAAAAGCTACCTTGACACATTCATATTGGAAAATACTACTGTTGCCTCAAGACATTAAATCAAGTATGCCCTAATTTGTTTTATAGTAAATTTGGGAATGAGAGGATGCAAAGCTCTGTCAGCACACAAAAATATGACTCTGAAATTGCTTAGAGACTGTCAGGCTCACTTGGCCAAGCTAGACAATGCTAAGAAAGACTACAAATGTTGACAAGAAGTGTATTTCTAGATATCTCAGTTGTAGAATTTTATATATTTTGCTGTTCATAGCAAAGACATCCTCATAAACCAGCAGAACTTGAAAAGAACAACCAAGGCAGAAGTGTGCATTCACTCTGGTGGTGCTGTACCAAACACTTCTGAAAGTTCTTCTGCTTACTCAGTCACTATTGCACTCGGGTACCAGGCCTAACTGGAAACATTTTGCAGATTGGTTTCTTAGGTTGGGAGTGACTTAAGATTAAAGTGAGTAAACCCACTTAACTCTGGCTCTAATTTCTTCAGAACACTAGAGACTCATTAACCAGTAGTGCAGTAATGAACATTTGTGCCGTAACTCGCTGCCTAGGCAACAAGGGACTGTATTTATCAAGCGTGAAATTAGCATCAGAAAGTAGCTCCTATGGAAATTAAATAGAAACTGTTGTAGCACTGCACCTTCCCACTGAAATTTGAACAGCTGTGATCCCCTCCTAAAAGAACTCAAATATTTGGGTGGGCTGGGGGGGAAAGAATCTTTCTTCCTTTGCAGAGATAACAGTAGCTCCCATTAAAGTACTTAAGAGTCACACCAGTGTAAATTCAACTAGAGAATTAATTAGCAATTCTGTAATAACATACCATAATCCAAACAGTAAGTGAGAGCCAAACTGAAGGTCTGGAGAGCAAGAGGGGAAAGGGACTAAGTTTTTGGTATATTAGAACAATGCATCGTATTTGCTTTATCTTCTTAATTTTTCCCAACACCTACTCCCAGCTGAAATTCAACACGTACTTTGCTTGAAGGCTTATCTGCAGGTAGTCTGGCAGGAGGATTAAAGTGTGTTGGCTAGACAGAGACACTCTTAGCTCTTTTCAGGGAAGTTTTATGAACTTCAGGGAAGTTTTATGAACTTCCACAGCAAAAGCCTTCACACAAGAACCATTTCTCCACCAAAACAGAAGAAAAGCTGAGTCTGTCCTGCTAAGAATTTCATGGTCCATTCTTGGCCCACTCCAACAGACTAAGTGAAAAGTTTACATTGACTATAAAATGAAAGACCTCTTAATTTCATCATCCCTTGAAAGTTAATGCCATATACTTAATTCAGGACACAGACAAAACCAAAAAACTCTATCCCCCTGTGAGCCTTCACAGAGGACCTGCTCCTAAAACCTTCATCTTTTCCTGAGCATTCTTGGTTTCATTCATGCCTTTCCTGGATCCTAGATGAATCTCAGTCCTGCTATACCACAACAGCTGATCTAATTCCCTGTTCCCATTGGCACTGCAGCCTGGCTAAATGCAAAGTCAGACTATGAAAAGTGTAATGGGGTTTGTTAAGAGAAGGGAAAAAAAATACATTAGTGACTTCAAAGCCTTGGCAGAATAGTCAATTTTGCCAAACCAGACCTGCTAGCTATGCTTGATGAGATTAAAGTACACCCCATGAACAAGATTCATTAGAACATACTAGCTCCACTGGGAAAGCTATTCCCTGGCCCCCTAAGTGTCTTCTCATTACTAACCTACCTGTAAAAAACCCTAAAAACTACACAAAGGCCTTCAAAATATCAGAGATCTGATGACCATTTGAAAACCTCCACATATCACATATCACTGTGGATGAACATCACCAGTAGGCCTGAAGTAACAGATAAACATCTGCATTAAGTACCTTTAGCAAAGTTATTTTAGGTTTCAGCAAGACTTACTGTCCTAAAGGGAGTGTGATAAAATTAGACCTACAGGATGCCTGAAACTCAGGTAGAAGTTTGCTTGCCTGACTAAGAGGGACTTCTCATATATAAACCAAGAGATTTTTACAACTGACTTTAAGTCACACCAAACTTGCAAACAAGTATGATCACTTAGTCACAGAAGCAGAATAGTGGCACAGATGTGATCCCAAAGATGGCAGAGTGGAGGAAGTCAGGATGCACACGGAGGGACAGAGCTGTGGTGACACAAGAGTGAACTACAATGGGGAGGTGTGTGTTCACAGCTCATTAACTCTGCTGGGTAAATGCCTATATGGAAACTCTTCCCTCGCAGTGACACAAGGCAGCCAGCTCCCCTTCTGCCCAGGGGTCAAGCTCTGCTGCAATTAGCATGTTATTTATCCTCTAGGCGAGCTGCCTGTGTAGACCTGCCACACGAAACAAAAGCCAGTGTTGCTCTAGCACATATTGCAACAGAAGCAAGATCAAACAACTTTCATTCTGTCCAACAACTGCTTGGCTTTGGTAAGAAATGTGCTAAATATCCCTTTTTTAAAGGAGGCTGCAACAAAATGAACACTTTTCCACAGAGCTCCTAGTTTAAGGAAATGCCAGCAGATGAAGGAGTTGCAGCAAGACAGTTGTCCACAGATGGCAATGAGAAATGAGTGATAAACTCTATTCAAAACTCATGGTGATTAGCAGGCTAAAGATGCATCTTAAAGGACAGGAAGCAGCTCACACTGCTCCAGTTGGGTCATCTTCCCCTGTTCTCCTTGAGAAAGGCAGCAATGCAATAATGAGCAAACCATCCCTCTTCTCCACCTGCACAGCCATCACAGCCTTGTTTAATGGACACACAGCATCACTTTTAATCCACAGCAACAGAGCAGAGTTATGCCCACAGCTTCTGCAGAGCTGGATGGATTTTATGTAGAAATAGCTGTAAGAAGTGTGATTAAAGACCTCCCCAGGCCAGAAACTCTTCTCTCCCCAGGGCCAAGAGCAGATGCCAAGGGAACAGAAGCACACAGCAAGCAGTCAGCAGCCTTCCAAAGGATGTTCCTCCAGCCCCCCAGCAATTCATTTCATAGCCTATTGGTGATGCCTGGCTATCAGCAGAAATTAGCCCACTGATTTTTTCCTGTTCTTCTTATAGTGTACTGCAAATGGTAAGAGCAAATGAAGGTTTAAAATGTATGTTGTTGGCTAGTCACTGGCCAACTCAGGTCAAACATTTCCATATAGCAATAGTGAAGCAAGATTTTAAAAATTCAGTAGAAATTAGAAGCGTGACAGCAATTTCACTCAATAAAAGCAAAGAGCACATCCATAAAGACTACCAAGAATCATAAAGACAAATGCAAATAAGAACCACTCCCAAGATATTTCACCAGGATTTGCTCAGCATCTTCATTTTTTATCAGAGCACACTGTTTTAGGATCTGTTATCATCTTCTCCTTTCTCTTAACCACAGCAACTATGCCCATTTTGTAAATGCTCCTTAGATACCCTGCACAGAGAAAGCTTGATTTGATTCTGAGATCCAATCTAGAATCCCATTAACTGAAGAGACAACACCAGTAAAACCTAGAGGTGTTAAACAGATTTCAGTTTTGATAATTTCTTCCTCACCAACAATAACCCTCACAGAGATCAATACACTCACTACAGAAAACAATACAAATCTATGCTCTGCTGGGCTTGGGCTCCATCACATTGTGAAGAACAATTGATCAACTGCCCATGTTTAAGAATGGCAATAACCTTACCTTTATACTCAGGAAATACTAACTTAAAAAGAAAACAATTCTTCAGGCATAATTAAAAACCATGGTTGACCCTCTATACCTAGATTACCTTCCATCATCAAGAACTCTCTACCAGTTTCCTTCCTGGTGCATGTGTACCCATCAAACCAGCCCCACTTCCAACAAAAGCCTTGCCACTCAAATAACAGCCAGGACTTAGATATACTTAGACTTGTACATCCAAGCATGCAGAGATATTTGAAGCTGCAGCACTGCTGAGAAGTGTGTGCTGATGGGCAGGGGAAGAGAAGGTAGGTGCAAGTACTGCCTGACAGCAAGGGGAAATGCTAGAAGCAAAGCCACATTCCAAATATCAGGTAATCATTTTCCTTATTTAGGTCAGGGGAATCATCTCAGTCACATATTGCAAGCCTGCTATTTTTGTACAGACCAGCTTTCACACTGAGCAGAGACACTATGCTTCCTGGGTTTTGTTTTTTAAAAATAATCCTTAAGAAGACACTGATGCCAATTCCAACACTTATTACACAGGTCAGGCCATCTGTTTCTTAACTTGGAAGGGGAGGAGAGAAAACTGGATAAAAACACCTTACCCTGACCTTTTACATAAATGTAAAGCAGATAAATACTTTGAAATAAACCCCAAATTAGCTAGCATACGTTGTCCATGTTTCCTCCTAATCCCACTGTGAAATATACTTAAAGAAAGAGTATCAGCAGTAATGAAAGCATTTCAAGAATCTAAGAAAATTACTTCTCAAAAGCCATCTTATGATTCAGTTTTTATTACCTCTACAAAATTTGTCAAGGTCAGATTTGTTTTAGTTTGGGTTTTTTTTTTTTACTTAGACAGGTACTGGGAGAGTTCTCAGTAAAAACAAGAGAAGACCAAGTGGAGGAGAGAAGGGAATCTGTTGGGAAAAAATGCAGCCTAGCACCACCAATTAGTCTTCTGGTGTCCCTCAAAACCTAAATCTAGTAACAGACCTTCTCATGGACTGCACATGAAGCAGGGTCTAACGAAGAAGATGCAGCTTTTCTCTGAAAGAAGAGCTAGCAAAGGGCAGTACTGTTCTTCCCCAGAGAGCAGCAGTATTTGTCAGATATCAACAACTCAAACATGCATTGAAATAGCTCTTGTTTTCTCATAATTCATGACCAGAGACTTATAAAAAGCAGTTATGGCTTGGGTTGCTAGAGGTGCAGTGAAAATCTGACCACATAGGTCACATTTCCACTGCAGAAATGCAGGTGTCTTCATCTCCACTAGAACTCTCACCCCAGTCTCTGCTATCCACTCTTTCTAGGTCTGACCACCTATAGGAACCATCCAAGACTCCTGGTATATATGGATTCTACATGTTTGAGTAATGAGCAAATCCATCCCATATTAAAGGAGAGAAGCTAAGCTACACTGACTTAAAAGGAAGATTTGCTATCAAGTTTGATAGATAATTTAATTTGATTTCTTAGTCAAGAACTGTCTGCAGAAAATCAGGAAAACAACACTGGAAATAAAGTCAGCATCAGTAACGCCAGGCTGGTAAGACTGCCAAGTGTAAACATTCTCTTTTTCCCTTCTCCCCCAGAAGATTAATATCACGTAATTTTAAGTGTATTTATAAGAAGATCTTAAAGCAAGGCCTTTGGAAAAGTGGGCTCTCAAAGTCCTTGCTTCAACCCATTCAAACCATCATATTTAAATCAGATTGCTTAGAAAACAAATGAGCAGGCCGTTTTTCCCACAGTTTTACAGACTGCTATGCAGGAATTCAATAGCATCTAGGAGGTTAAAAACATGTTTTCCATACACTTCTCTGCAACAACAATGAGGGCAGTGCAGAGCTAACCCAGGGCTGAACAGCAAAACAGTCATATCTGCAAATGTGCACATTCTTGGCTATAGCTGTTTACAGGTTTGTGATTCATAATTAATACCCCCAATGAAAACAACTACTCGTGTCTGAAAGCCCTAAAGCCACAACGAGCTAATTACTAATAAAAGCTCCACAGTCTCAGTTAAGCTGTGGGAATGCAACCAGGCACAGCAAATAGTGCAATGGTGGCAAAGCTTCAACACTCTGGCTACTTTTTGATAAACCAGCCTCAGTTCTGCCCCTTCCTCTCAAAAATAAAACATCATGCTCCCCAGTACAACACAAAGCAAGATAAGGAGACAAGACAGCCAAAGCAGGAAAAACAAAACATAAAACCCCACACCCAGGTGTTGCAGGGGAAACTAGGGAGCTCCAGTGCAGCCATCACCTGTGGCCAGGCTGGCAGCAGCAGGACATGCCAAGAGGTGCAGTGCAACACACATACTGGATCTACATGTTGATTTTTCCAGGAAGAACTAACAAGCTGATTTGAGAGTTTTAGATTTCTTTTTTTTTTTTTTAAGGACTTTTAAAGTTCATTTTTCAGAGGCAGAAAAGCCAGATGCAGCTACTGTACCAGAAGTGTAACAAAGACCTCCAGACATTTTTACTCAGTTTCTCTCACACACTTCAAGTTACTTTACAGCCCCAGCAGCCAGTACAGGAAGTTTTCCTCCATTTGAAGTCTTATAGATTTAAAAACAGAAGTGCCAACATGGCTCTTAAATCAGCATCCAGGTAGAACTTTGTCTAATTACCTGAGACTTCTCCATAAGGGATCTGACAAAGTTAGAAACTGCATCATTTAGCTATGTGGCACAAGTTTAGCTGCTGCCTGCACACTAGGGAAGTCTAGTCCCATCAGGCTGTGATTGGGATCAATAAGCCAAGCAGATGCATGATGTGCCTTGCTGGAAGCTCAGCACATATAACTGGAACATAATTTGGCTTATAAAAATCAGTATGGATAGAAGTTTCAATGCACTGTTTGTAGATATTAACAGCTGTTGTGCTTATGTTACTAGGCAGTCAATCTACAAAGAGAAAATTCAACAGTGCCAGGATCATCCAGCCCTTGGCCTGTGCCTTTCAGTGATTTTGGTACCGAGAGAAGTGAAGTGTTCTTATCAGCCACGAGCGGCTGTCAGTGCTGGACACGCTCTGCTGGGCAGCACATCCCTGCAGTGAGCTCTGCTACCCAGTCCCAATTAGCAGGGAAGCCAGCAGAGATGTTCCAACCCATCATGAGATGATTATTACTGCTAGATCACACCAGCAGCAATTGTGTCAATTAACAATGAGGCTGACTAGAGGTATTTGTTCTGAAATTTGGGATTACAAGGTCAGGACAATGCTCTATTAGCATCAAATCTCAAAGGTCATCTTTATTTTCCTGCTGGCTTGTGTATGACTGCTGCCAAGCTGAAAAGCAGCAGTGCTTTCTGAGGGGTCTGATCTGTACTTTGGTGCTGTTGAATGTTTGGTGGATGAAGAAAAGGAGTCAGGGAAAAAAGTCAGCCACAGCTCTTGCAAAATTCAAGCGACTCACAAGAACAAGCTGCTATGTTTGGGCACAAAACAGGGACAACGGACCAGATGTGAGTAGTGAATATTAATGTAGCTATTTCTGTTTAAAAATAGGTCCTTAAGCACAATGCAAGTTGACGGACTCTAATACATTTCCCCCTTTGAAAAAAATAACCATTTCTGAAATTTTAAAAGTCAATTTTGTTCACTGGTGCATTCAGACTTTGTTTGTTTGTTTTCTTGTAATCAATAGCCATTTCTTCATGAAGATGAACTGCTCCAAGTGTTTGGAGGATTCACATGTAAGTGTTTTGAGAACTGGGTAGTCAAAGTTGCATAAGCTTGGACAACCACAACAGAAATTGCCACTGCAGCACTTTAGTTATGACTGAAAGGCTTCCATGCACTGTGACTAGATCTAATTCTTTACCAGAAGAGGAATTGATGGGAATGGAAGCAAAAGACCAGGTGGTAACTCTTGCTTAAGACACAGCATTGCTATGCCTCCCTCAGAGTAAGACTTAATATTTAATATCCACGCAAGCCTGTTGGTCATTATCCAATTTAAAAAAAAAAAAGTGTTTTTTTTTACTTCTCAGAGGCATGAAAAATTCCCAAGTGTAAAATTGAAAACTTCTTTTCAGCAAGGCTACAGAGCATTCTAATAGAGCTCCCACACCAGCTGCATTCAGAACCCTCATGTCTGATGTGAAATCAGTCCAGAAGCATCAGGGTGAAGATGTATCAACTCCTTCCTCTTGTGCAGTTTTCAAACATTATCAATATTGATCTTTCCTTCAAGTCAGACAAAAATTTAGACCATATCCAGACTCTGAAGTAAGAGAGGCCAAAAGAGCCAGTCTTCCAGCTGCCAGAAGCACAACACAACCCTGCTATGGGACAGGCTTCTTTCACAGCAGATTTTCAGCCCTACTGAAAAAAAAAGGCAAGGAGATTTGCTCTACTTGGGTTCAGAAATGCATGAAATGTGACTTCCTATTTGATGTGGGATATCAAAGCAGGGTTACTTTGCAAGTTACAGAATACAAGCATGAACATCACCCTAGCCCAGTTTATACATGAGTACATGACTGACATAATTCCCTCCAAAATGTTTGGAAAAGCAGAAAACTTGAAGCAGAGAGATGCTTCCCTTATTCCAAAGGGTTTATCAGCACTTTTCCTGTCCTCAGTACTGACCTTATCACTGAAGCACCAGGGCAATTTGGAAAAGTTGCTGAAGACAAGCTGTAAAATCATCTGGAGAATGTCTCAGAGAGTGGAATACATCAGGTTTTTCCCCTCCCCTACCTTCCTACACAACACAAGCTTGCAGGCAGTGTTTCACTGAGCAGTAAGTCCAGAATGAAGTCACAAAGAAGTCTTGTAAGATAAAGAGCTGGAATAAATAGTTAAAGAGGATCAGTTTTCCCTGCTTATTTCTTATCAACAGTCAAGCTGTAAGCTAAGGAGATGCATCCTTAACCTGCAGAGTGGACTAACAGACCTTTTCCATTCTGAGCTCTAACTGTAACTATTACATTTAACATCACAGATACTATGCCGAAGTCATCACTTATGACTGCTTTGCTTTTGAGTGACTTCTGGCTCTGCTTGCAGGAGACCATGTGAAGCAGATGATCAAGTCTGGCAAACTGGTGACATTGCTATGGATTTGATACTGTTCTGGTATAATACAAGAGATAAGACAAGCCAAAAAACAATATCCCTTATTATTCTTAAGTAGAATTCCACTATAATTACTAATTTCAGCTAGAGTTTATTTTTTTCTAAGCTTAGCTTCACTAGTAAACATATTTTATAGCAGGAAGACAAGCTGCTTGAAGGCTGTCTATGGAGTCCAGTGGTTTTAGCAAGGAAAAAAGTTTTTTTGCTTGCTTGGCAAAGGCCTGATTTTAAACAACACTCAACAAAAATTAGGACGTATGGCTATGAGCTATACAAGGCACAAGTTACATGCTGCACTCTGTTTCCAAATAAAAGAGGTGAGTTACTTGCCATGTTTTTAAAATGAAGAGGGAATTGGCTGATTACAAAATGTAGAGCAGTGAGAGACTTCAGGCAGTTTTAGCTGAAGATTATGAAGTCTGCAGAGCAAGAGCATCTTTTTGATTCCTATGGGAGGCCTGACTGACTGTGCAATTCTGGGGGCAGGATTAAGGCCCATTATTTCCATGGATTGGTTTATTATTTGCACATGTAACTCCATGAAAACCCTTGAGCATATGACAGTTCCCTACTAACCTGCCCCAAATTCAGTGCATGCAGCTTAGAACACCAAAGCTGTATATTCCCACAGTAATTTTCCACCCCTGCAACAAGCAGATGTCTTCTAAGTAACCTCTAAGTTCCTGAAACTCATTTTTTCCCCCCCTTCAATATCCCATCTTGCACCCAGGATTAAAGTCAATTTATACCTGCAATATTTATTAACATTCCTGTGTAGACTTACCTAGGATATTGGCAAAGCTCCAAGATAAGCAACTGGATTCAAACTCTGAATTCCTGTTTTAAGTAGAATGTATTTGTGTTTATTTATAGCCACAATATCAATTTTATCTGATGATTTATAAAAGCCAGACCCGAGTCATCTCTGTGGAACTTGGAGTCAGCATCCATGTTGTCAGCTTTGAACTTGCAGAATAAGGACACTGGAGTCAGTAGGGTCAGCATTTGCAAAGCAGGCTGCTGAGCTGCTTTCCAGAATGGTAACAATTTAACAGGTGTGCTTCTTCCTAATTCTGGCTGTGACACCTGCCATGTTACACCATTTTACAGTTGCCAAAGAATTTCTAGAAATGACTAGTCAGAGAATCACTGCCCCAAAGGGGCAAGACTCCAAGTATTTGCCATGACAAAGGGGCAAGTACCTTTTTCCACATCAGGAGCTTTCTGGTCAAGTTCAAAGTAATTTCTCAACATTTCCAACAGACATCAATTGCTGTGAAAGGGGCAAGCTGTACTCTGAACCTTCACTTTGCCACTTGGCTGTCTAAGTCATATGAGAAGCTACTTGCACTGTAGAGGATGCAAACATACAAAATGCACTTTCACCCTCACTCAGACCCTGCAGAGGTCAATTTCTGAGGAAGCAGTGTTAACTGATACTGTTATCACATAATTATACACAGAGCACAATAAACTGAAGGTCTGGGAATATTCCAAATACCAAGAGACAATCTTTCAAATAGGAAAAAAACCAAAAGAAGATTCCCCTCAACAGCAAGGGACACTGCAGTACCACAGTCATTTCAAGGGACTGCTGCACATCATCTAATCAAAACAGGCTTGTCTTGGTGGCAGGTTTTGTCACCTTCATCAACCCAACCCTGAGCTTGACCTCCTATCATTTTGTCCACATGATGGGGGGAAAAGGGATCAAGGCAGAACTGTACAGGCTGCTGCAAAAGGGACAGTTGAATGCCAGTGGTTCAGAGGAAAAGATAAAATGGTTTTCCCTGACAATAGGCTTCAACCCAATTTCCATCTTCTCTATATGCACAACTCATTTGATCATTCCAATGCAGGACAGGAGAAGCACACTAATCCTCCCTGGATGACCAAGTACACCAAGGAATACACCACATCTAACACAGAGGAGTTTTCAGACCCTATGGAGGATGAATTTTAGAGCACACCTGTACAAAACAGAGGAGAGGGAACAGTTCAGTGACAGGTCTAGCTCATGCACCTCTTTGAGTTTTAAGTATCGAAAGTACCATGACCTCAGGCAGTCTCAGGGCAGAAGGGTTATTCAATACTGGTCTGTGGGGATCACCTAGGAGAAGAGGAAAGGTGTGTCAACACAACCTGACAACTACAGAGACAAGTGACAAGAGCAAACAATACAAGAACAGACACTGGGTCTCCATGGACTGCCAGGAGAAGATAGTTTCAGTCAGACTACCAGGCTCCAGGCTACACCCAGGTCAGTGCTATCTGGCAGGAGCCAAGGAAGGTTCAGACATCAAGATAATCTCACCACTGCCTTAAAAGGAATGGAATTAATGACCACCAGCTTGAAGACCACAGCTTTGTGGAAGGTCAAACACATGCTTCCTGCCAAGAAAGAGACCCTGCCCTCTCAGTCACATCAACAGCATCCAACAAAGCTTCCCACTAGTCTTCCTCCACTGTAACAAGCTCCAGTTCCCATGGGGTTGTCAACTCAGACATAAAATTGTACTCTATGTGACATCTCCCATCCACCCTGGTAGGCCAGCTAAACTTACACTAGCCACCAACATGAAATAAGAAGAGGACACTGCTCAAAGAGTTGCTGTTTTGCTCACAAACCCTACAAGGATTTAGTTCCTCCTCACTGGCCTGAGAAGGAATCATTGGTGTACAGTTTTTTTAATCCTCAGTCGTCTTCTGCACTACTGAGACCACACCAATAAAATAATAGCAGGGACTCAAAGGAGAGGAAAAGGCTTTTTTTTGCACCTTAAATCACATTGTTGTTCTATGCTAGCCCAAGAAAAGTTTTGTGTTTTGTGCTTAGTTTTCCTGACACATCACGGTGACCACTTGAATTCACTGCAGTTGCAGAATCTGCAGGCCCAGAGCTGTGGATGCATCCACCCAAAGAACATCCCTGACCACCAGGACTGTTTCCCACAGCACAGTGGCTTTGGATGCTTATTGGATATGTGCCTTCTCAAAAAAACATTTTGCTTACCCAGTGAAGCATCTTTATGAAAGTATCCTGACTGACAACAAATGAGTGAGATTTCTGCCTGAAGCAAGTGGTTGTGCATGCCATGGTCCCCTCTGGCTGCATCCCTGCACTAGGAGGAACAGGGAGAGCAGACATGGATGTCTGTGGCCACCAAGTACCCCGATGGATGCCCTTAGAAAGGACAGAGTTAATGGCTAAGAAGAGCAAAGTTCAATAAATACGTTAAAAAATGTATCAGCACAGTTAAACAAAAGTAAAGATAATGTCCCTGCTCATTACAGAGTGGTTGGACTAGATTATCTTTAAAGGCCTCTTCCAACCCAAACTGCTCTATGACATTGTGCCAGTTTCTGTGCCCCCTTATCTAATCTTACAAAGAGTAACAGAAGTGAATTAGATGAGCATCCTATTCCAAGAGCCTCTTAATGCTGCTACAAAAAATTAGAGGAAATATAAGCAGAGATGCTTTCAGGCATCTTGAAGAACCCCCACCTGATTCAAAGTCTTCCAGTAGGAATTACTCAACTGAGTAGATCAAACTTAACTTTTGACAGAGGTCAGCAATTTGGAAGAAGCAGGCATTGTTGCAAGGGTGTATTGGGAACTACTGAGTGCTGTGCAGGTGGTATGTCAGGCTAACAGAGATCAGTATTTGCTTCTGCTCAGGCCAAACAGCAGAAATGAGACCATGACTGCTCAGAGCAATGGTTGTTGGGGATTATCTTCAATTTAAAGGAACCACATCTTTCCTGCCTTTGCTTTTATATTTTTCATAGACATTAATTTCTGTGAAGTGCCCCAGGGACCAGAACTGGAAGAAGCATTAGGTTATGGGTATCTCTGTGAGGAAACTGAAATAGAACAGATATATAACCCATGCAAGTATTAAGTCTAGTTATTTATCTTCAAAATCCCCATTTACAGTAGCTGCACCCATTTTCTAGCCTGTAAAAACAGACAGGCTCTCCAGGATAACAGGCTATGTCTCTTTCAGATAATGTTTTATCAGACTAGACCGTGTCTGCATCCTCATAGGATATCCTCTGATCGCTCTCAATCTAACCTCTCCAGAAGAATTCTGACACCCAGCAGTGAAAAACATCCTTCCAGACTGGTTGAACTCAAAAGACCAGAGGCCCCACACTGGTAAATACCTGAAGAAACAGAAAAATGTCTCTGCAGACTGGAGAGGCTGCAGGAAAAGAATACAGCCCAGAAATTCAGTGGCATTCATGGGGACACAGAAGGTAATTTCACACTTCTGCCTCATTCCACAAAAAATACTTTTCTTCAACTAAATCCAGGGTGCAATGGCAGCAGGCAGAGGGTGAGAGAAAAGTCAGGGCTGAAAGGAGATGAACCCCAGAGGAACATAATGCCATGCTGAGTTTTCAAGCCTGAGTTTGCTTTATTATCCAGACAGACTGTCTACTCTCCCTCCTATATAGCTACAAAGGGATGGAAAATATTGAATGCAACACTGTAATTAGAAAGCACATGATGGAGCTATCCTCACTGTGACTGATCTGTGGACACACACAAAGCAGACTTTCAATGAAACTGCTCCTCTTAGACAAGGCATAGCAGTGGGGAAAGACACGTGCTCAATCCCTTCCTTACACACCAGAGAGCTCAGCAGAAGACTTATCAACACGTCTCAATAAAATGCAAACCATACTGCATTAATGTATTCATCTCCTCCCTCACTCTTAGGATGCAAAACTATTTTGATTTAGGAAAGTCATTTGCAAAAAATGGCAAAAGTCACTTAGATACCCCCAAGGCTCTAGGCACAGTTATACCACCAGCCATTTGGAGGATTAAGGCATGCAAATAGATAAAGTAAGAACTCTCAAAATGCCTGCAAGAGCCTCTGTTTACAAGCAACCAGAAGCACAGCATCTAAATAATTTGTATAAATCCTCAGTCACTGTGTGAACAAACCCAGCTATCTGAGTTTCAGCTGTGTGCTCTACTTGGCTACAGAGCAGCAGTGTTTCTGTGCTCGGGATGCCTGAATTATGAAGAAGAATGGATCAGCCTTGAAACAAAGTCTGTTTCTTTCATCAGTTTCTAATTAATGGTTACAGATAAAACAAATGGAGAGCAGCTTTTATCCTCGTGCTGTGTTGGTTCCCTTCTGGTGAAGGCAACATTAAAATATTACATTGATAAGCTAACTCAACAGACAGGGTACTGGGAGCCACACAAGGATCTCTCTGCACCACAAATCTTCCAACTGGGTTACAAGGACAAAGCACCACAAAGCAAGACCAGAACATCATCAGCCTGCCTGGACAATAAACATGCATGCATTGCCTTCACTTTGGACTAATTAGTCCACAGCCCATCCCAGCAATTTTGCTGGCTTCAGATGTCTCAAAACAGACACTTGGCAGTAACCTGGGAAAATGGAAGTTTTTTAAAGTAAGTTTTATGATAAGTCACTTGACTGATGTCTCAGTTCTTCAGTTTTGTGGAGGTAGCAGAGATTGTCCTTTGCTGCACCACTGTAGCTATTTTGACCACAAAGACATCACTAAAAAGATGTCACATTCTGTAATATCTTTTCATCTCATGTTTAAGCATGTCTTCATTTTCATCTAAAAAGACTCTGTATAAAACTTCATACACCAAGAAAACCAGGTGATGCCTCTCTCCTGATTTCAATCTAGGAAAAAGTGTGTGACAGAAATGCTGTCATTTAACACAGTCAGCAAGTCAACTATTGAAAGATCAACAAGACAGTGCTCAAGAGATGTGTTTTTACTAAGACTCTTCAAAATCCAACTCCTGCAGTATTCACTTTGCCCCTTTTCAGCAGATCTAATAATACCATGATATGCAGCACCATTATAACACACCAGATTCTAGTCCTTGAAGTCCAGTTGGCTTTTCAGGCTGAAGCCTTCACAGAACCTCTGAAATTTCTTTGAAATTCATTCATCAGAGAGCCAACAGCATCCTGTAGCCTACCAGACCCAGAGAGCCAGCACAGATTAAAAGTATCTTAACCATCAGTCTCTTTTGTGCTTGCAGCTCACTAGTGGCTCTGCCTTCAGCTGCAGATTTGTTATAAACACACACGAAAACCCAGAGTGGTTGATGCATCAAAAAAGATCCCTTTGTCCATCATCTCCTATGCACCATTTTCACTTTCAGTTGTGCAAAATCTCTTACAGAGGAATCCAACACAAAGTCTTGAATGTGTTACTTTAAGATCCCAACATCTGTGACACACCTAGTTCTGGTTTCATTATTACAAATCTGACATCTGCAGGCATAAACAGTGGCATTTTGGCCACCTAGAAAACTTACTGCTAAATAGGAGCTTTTATGAGTAGCTATGTGACAGCTACTCAAACTCTCAGACTTTAGGTTCTACCTTCTCACAACTCAAAGTTTATTCAATAATATTCTTGATGATGCTCTTTTTTCTGAGAATTTCAGGATATTTCCCTAACTTTGTGCTGCAGTCAAACTGTTGTCTAACACAGGAAAAGCAAGAAGTTGTTTGTGCAGAAAATTTATTATTTAATTCTTTTTCAATAGCAGAAACAGGTTATTTTAGGAAGGGAAGGAAAAATCTCAAAACAAAATAAAAACACAACACCCAAAACCTCAGTGAACCAGAGTTACACAGGCAGGTAGCTGTACCACCAGCCACGTTAACTTCTTGGATTTCAACAACATCCCTTCTCATCCTATAGCTCATATTATTCAGGTGCTATCTTGGTTTTTCAAACCAACCCCTCATGGAGAGCCAGTCTTCCAAACACCAAGCATTCAACCCTTCCTGAAAACCTGGGATCTTCCCTGGTAGGCTGGACTACAGAGAAAACCAAACAGCATCACCTGTAGAAATGCTGCTCTGCACAGCCCTGCACATCCACAAAGCTCAGCACATCTCCTGGTTCCCTCAACGTGCACTGATAGCTTCCACACTCAAATTACCTCTGTTTACAACTCACAGTGACTCATGTCAGATTGCATTGCTCTTTCTACAGCGCAAAATTTGACAGATTGAAGTAATTTGCATCTCATTTCTCTCTCCTTGAAGAGCACTGTTTGCCAGTTCAATACAACACTTTTAATAATCTATATCACTGTATAATCTTAGAAATAAAATAAAGTTAGAAAATTAAAAAGACCTGTGTTTTCCAGAAGATATTCTTTATAGATAGAACATACATAGCTCTGCCAAACCTTGTCCACAACAGCCTTAAACCTTTGAGAGCAGCCACACTTACGATTTGATTTCCAAATCAAAAATATATTTGAGTTGACAGGAGAAAAAAGCCAATAAAAATTCTTTCAGTGAAGGAATAAACCCACAACACATTTTTACGATATCTAAAATCCTATGCTGAGACTTCCAAAGGCAAAATTATTTAGGCCATTATTGGAGAGAAAAAAATGGAAAGGAAAAAACCCACTAACTTCAGTGAACAATTTGTTTATCCCAGAACATTCATAGTACAGGGTACTGACTATTTTGGCATGTTATCTCCCAAGAGGAAAAGCAATGGAAGGAAAATTGATTTGCTCTGTCATGCACAATGAAGCAACTGCTCATCTCAGGCAGTCACATTTTATTATGCTCTATCAAAGTGTAACACAGCATTTTCAGCATGAAGAAAACCTTCATGCTCTACTTTGAAGAGCCTGGAGACTCAATTTTCAGCAGTCATATGTTTAAATATGTTCCATTTAAGCCAAAAAAAAGGACAACATGGAAGGCAATTAAAGCATTTTTGAAATTGAAAAACATCTCCTCTTGGACATAAGGCAGATTAAATTAATGTTTCGGGGTCAGACTACGATGTCTAACAGTGCCTGCATCTGAAGAAGGCAAAAGAAAGCTAATCCAGTCCTCAGAGGGAATTCTCTTCTGTGGCTGTGTACAAGACCAGGACCTGGGCTAATAACACTGCTCCACAAAAACTTCTTGGTATCCAACCCACTTCAGGATGCACTTCTTCCTTCCAAGTCCACAGAAAATGGGGACCTAAAGGTTTGTAGCACTTAGAGTCAAGTTGTATTTCAAAAATCTTCCTTCCTCTCTTCACATATTTACTCATTCTCTAGCAGAGTGTCTGTCATTTATTCTTTTTACACTGACCTATATGCTTACAGGCAGCAGACAGGTATCACAGACCCTCCCCCAGGCACTACAGAGCTTAGGGAGGCATAACTCAGTGTATAATGTTAGCCATTACAAAGCACATCAGGACCAACATCAGGTATCACTTCTAGCATGAGAAAGATCAGAAAATTGTCTCAAGCCTTCCTAATATGCCATATGCACAAAAAAAGGAAAGTACCACTAACAGACACAAGATTAAGTCCACTGAGACCTTAAAAGTGACTGAACCATAAGTTCATGGTGGATGCAGACAATCAAGGCTACACTATGAAGCACTGTAGAATAATACTGAGTTTCAATATTTGGTTGACTTAGTTTTCTTAGCAATTTGGCTTTTGGAAGAATAGAAGCATTACACCATGAGCAGTTACTTCAGAGACAGAATTTCTTTGCTTTCCTTTTAGAATTCATCTCTCTGAGGTGATATCTGCCTAAAAAGGAGAGAAGATATAAAAAAAAGAATAACATATTTTCACCTTCAGCATTGACTTAACCAAGGCTAAAGACAAATTTTTGCACTCTCTTTGGCTATCTACTCATTGAAAGGCTATGTTGACCTCTGCCCCCCTACATTAAATTATATGCATCTAAAAACCCAAAATTCTAAAGGACTATTTAAATGCAACTTCTCTATTTATTTATAAAAGGACTTTTCACTACATGCAACTCTTCTGTGCCTTTAGTGAGTTTCAGAATATAATTCACCCTGGAGAAAACACAATGTTAGTATGGCAGGTGTTATGTGACTGAAGGCAAGAGGAAGAGCATTTCAGACTGAGGCAGGAAAACCAAGTAAATCTTCTGAGAATACTGTCAGCTTCCAAAAAGAGATACAGTTTTTCAGGTACCATGGAGGCTCAACTTTAAAATCAGTAGAACAGCAATAATATAACACTAGAGAAAGAACTGAACATTGTTTTTTTGCCAAGTAAGACCTTAAAAATTCTTCCTAAGAAGTAATCTTTCTGAAAGCTCCCTAGCTTAGGAAAATAGAAGTGGTTTCCACTTTACAAAGTCTGTATTTCTCATACTCTTGCCTGGCTTAAAAATGGGAAGACTAGACTGTTCCAGCCTAACATGTACATCTTTGCAAACCACCAGTATCTTAACACTAATTTGGGAAGTGCAAACCTATGGCCAAATGCCATTTATTGCTGATTCAGTCTGTGGCTCCCCTGATCTTTCTGGGATGCATTCACCATCCAGTCCAATGGGAGCCGATGCATTTCCCCAAAAATACAAGGGTAAGACCCAAGCTCCAGTTCTTAAAGGCTTTGCTGCCACTGAAATGCCATACAAAGACAATTCCCACAAGCTGCAGAGTAACATTACAGCTGGAGCTGAGTGCCAG
This sequence comes from Erithacus rubecula, assembly GCF_903797595.1. NCBI lineage: Eukaryota > Metazoa > Chordata > Aves > Passeriformes > Muscicapidae > Erithacus > Erithacus rubecula. Next base: position 22,915,248 of record NC_136660.1, on the reverse strand, counting down.
AGCAGGTATGTTCATCCCTGTCACAGCCACACACAGGCAGCAGCCCTGCCTCCAACAAACCTCAGACCAGCAGAGTAACACACCCCTTCACTTCAGGCAAAGTGAATTTTAGAAAAAGCATGCCATAAAAAAAAAAAAAAATTAAAAATCTCTTTCCTTCAGTAAAGCCTGGAGAAAACATCTAGGCTCCTAGTTGTTCAAATACACAGTGCATGCAACACTAGCAGTGGCATACATGGCCCCAGGAGAGCAGAGAAAATCGAGAGAATGTGCAGAAACCTTCTCAAACTCAACCATTAGGAAAGGTTTGCTGACACATGCACAAAGCTGTACACCCTCAGCTCAGTGACAGATGTCCTGCAGCACCTGAACATGCCACAGGCACATGAGTGCCAACGGGCCCAGAGCTCTGCCACGAGCTAAAGTGGGGGGAGAAAGACAGGAGAAGATGGTAAACAGGCAGTGGTCCCTGACACCCTCTGGAGGCTGCACAAAAGCACCAATTCCTCTGTAATATGAAGCACCCTTGAAAATGTAAGCCTTGAAACAACTGGCAGTGCTACCCAACAGCAGTGCCTTTAGATACCTGCAAAGGAAAACCTGAGCTGAGAGCTGCCCTGGGAGCTGAGGTGAACTGGGGTGAGCTATCACTGCAGCAGCCTGGCACGGGGAGCTGGGGCCCATCCAGTCCCAGAATTAGCTCCAAGCCACTGGATTCATCCATCTTGGAAGCCCAGACTAATAGAAAGACATAACAGTAAAGAGAGGGTATAGGCCTGTTGCTGATGCAAAGAGCACTCTGCCATGCTCACCTGATTTTGGGACCTTGGCCAAGTCTCTCCTCTGCCTAAATCCTCTGTCTGCAATATTCTTACTACCCTAAAGTGAAGCAGTCTGCCTGGAGTTAACAAATCCTTTGACCAGCTTACAGACAGTCTTGGCTGTTACATCTACTCATTCCAGAATATTTCCATGACATGATTCAGTTATTTCTGTTCCTAACCATGAAAATAAATATGGGCTGATCTCATTAAAATCTCTCAGAGCCTTTGATGTAATTTTAATATATTACCACACTTCTGTTCTTACAGTTCTCTTGGGCTGAAGTGACACAGTTTTCCAACTGCTCCAAAGCAGGCTGTAACACAGGTTGGCGTGAGTCAGCTCTCCCTGCACACAGTTAAGCAAAGCAACCTTTTTAATGTTACAATTCTCAACATCACCTTCTCTGCTTAATATTCACTATTTCCTCTGCTGGGGAATAAGACCTGTAGGTGCTGTGTAAGAGCTAAATCCTTGCTGCTGAGCTGCTCTTTGCCAGCTTCTTGCAGAGCCCTTTTTCTGCACACCTTCTCACACCCCTGAAACTCTCAGAAACTGCACAGTCACTCCCTTCCTGTAGCAGGGAAACACAGGACAACAGCAAAGTAAGACTAGCCAAGCTATAAACCATTTTAAGGCAACTTTTTGGGGCCTAACCCTCTCCACTCACTTTGGTTGGTAGCAAGTACAATGCAGAATGAACACCACTGCTCCCACACGTCTCTATTCAGTCACCTTTTGCATTCATTCTGCTTTGAATACTCCAAAATACTACATGCTAATACTCTGCAGCTGTTTCTTAAAAAAAAAAAGGCAAAAAAACCCAACCAAAACAAACTTCTGCCAAAAGAAAACAATTAAAAACACCATTGGGATTTAACTGCTTTGAAAATGCAGTTCTCACTTGCCTCTTGCAAGAGACAAGTACTTAAAATAGGAGATTTTTTTAAAAGTAAAGACACCCCTACAATGCACACCTAGATAATTCCATTTCCCAATAGGATTTTCAGGTAAAAACACAGCCAAGGTTAACACACAAAATACAGGGTTTGCATATCAAAGAATAATGAAGAAAAAAATACCAAATCACTGGAAAACAGTATTAGGGAAACAACACAGGGGAGGGAAGCAAAACACACAACAAAACTGACTTGCAGGCTACCCAGCAAGGTCATCCATTGCAGTGCCACCCAGAAAATGTGAGGCTTGGGGCAGGGGTAGAGGTACATTAACAAAACCAGTTCATGTGACAGACTGAAAACATCAGAAATGCAAGTTTTCACCTGCAGTTGCAAGGACAAATGTTATGCATGTTCACTTTACTCGATGTCACATCTTGCCAGTCAGTTCAGTGGCTGTCACCATAGGACATCACATCCCTTAATTCCATTCTGTGGTGTGCCAGTGGTCTGCTCTTTAGCTAAGCTGAAGCAAGGAGACTTTGCAGTAACAACAAATTACCTCAATTTCCTTTTCTGCAAGGAAAGCGATCAATATTTTATGACAAAAATTCCTGGCAGGAATTTGTACAGCTAATCCTTGCAGCAGTTGACATACTGATGCTGCTTCTGATCCCAGTCCATGTGAAGGGCAGTTCAGTGTCCACATTTTTCAAAAAATTGAAGATTATTTACTTGTGTTTCCATTCTTTGATGGAAGTCATAAGGCCCCCAAATTGTCCAGACAGAAAACTACTCTAGCCTTGAGGAACAGTTAACCACATCCTCCTTTCAAGGGTTCTGTAAAAAAAAAACTCAGCAAAAAGCTGAGTTTAGGTAGAACAGTTTTATAGATGAGAGTATTATAATAAGCATTACAGGACATGAAGCACACAGTGGGAAGCTGGTGTCCTGGAACAGACTCGAGGCTCCCAGCATGAAAGGGGGTCACAAATATAATCCCCAACAGTCACAAGAACTATTCTCCTGCATGTGAGGATTGCCCATTCTGATCTGAAGACCCTCTTGCCCTATGGGAGTGACTCAGTGTCACAGATATAAAAAAGAGCTGATGACATATGTGGAAAAGGAATAATTTAGCCAACAGATCTTTACGTATCTGCTAAATATCCCTGAGCCTTATCTATTGACAGAGTCACATCCATACTACCCAGGACACAGCAGTGTAGCTCTGTACATGCCATACTCTAAGCACAATCAAGGATGTTTTGATTCACAACTGTTCTCAGACTAATAGTTTCCTGGTGCTGTTTTAGGGCATTGCTTCAGTTCTAATCACCTGTGGCCTCTGTACACACCACACATACCTGGGGCACCCATGGGAATATGCAATTTGTACCAGTAAAATCACTCTTTTGCTGCCAAACTCAAGCCAGGTCTCAAAATGGAGAAAACTGAAGCATTATGAGAACATCACCCATCTAAGTGCATTTATACCAACACAGACAAATATCATCCCTGACTAATTTCCCATCCTGACAAGAAACATTAAAAAGTAGTTAATGTCAATCAAGCTCAAAAGGTCAGCAGTTACTTGCTCAGCATTTAAAAGAATCCCAAATTTTCCACAGAATTTTGCTGTGTCTTCCCCATACAGGCCAGTAATGCAGTGAATTTAGCTCTGACACAAGACTTCAGAAGTTTTTTCGTTGCTCCTGCTGTTGTTTTTTGGAGAACCCTTTGTTTAAAAGAGATCATGCAATCTGGAGAAAATTATCAGCCAACACAGGGTCTTCTCAAACTCAAAACACTTTTCACTCTCACTTCTGAATCAAGTCCTTTAGCTAAATCTCCAGGCTCTTAAAAAGGGCCTTAAAATTGTGACAGAGTGCTTTCCTCACATTTTTTAGATAAAAGAAATTATGGGAAAGTAATTTGTGCAAACAGCATTAATCAAATACAGTAGTGCTTGCAGTTTTCAGCCTTTTCAGCCAGCTCAAAAAGACTCAGCAGGCTTCCCCTGGTGCCACACAGCCAAAGCTTCCTCAGCATTTAGCTTCTTTTCCTGCCTTACCTCTCTGCTACTCTTCTGCTCAGAATACTCACAAAAATAACCAATGAAACCTCTGCATGTTGCAAGCTGGGGCATAAAGTCGTGGAGAGGTATCTGGTCACCATCAGGCCACTGTTTCCAGAAAAGAAACAGTATTCTTTATGTCTTTATTCAAGAACAAACCTTATTACTACTGTCAATGCCCACCATCCCAAATGTTATCAGGCAGGTTTGTGCACAAAACTCTGTGAGCAAAAAGTATTCTACAGCAGCACTACAAAGAAAGAACTGCAAACAAGTCACATTTTGCTGTTGGTGGGCTCTTGCTCTTGGTAAGGGTGAGAAACATCTGCAGATCAGTGAAACTGGGACACAAAAGCTGAAGTGAGGAGAAGTTGAGCAGATTTAGGCTGAACCCTTGGACTGGAGGGCAAGCGCTCATTAACAAGGGGAACAAAACGGGAACAACTCGTTACTTCCTACCTGCCTTATTCCAAGTCTCCCACGCCCAAAGAACTGATTAACTCTCACTTGGAAAGGCAAAAATCCCCGCAAGGCAGAGAATGTGCTGGGGGAGGCACAAGTGAGGGGAAAAAGACCCGGATGGCTGGGGCCTAGTGGCCTACATGCAGCTGAGATGAAGATAGAAGCTTTAATTTTACTTCCATGGATTTTAACAGCAGTAAGAGCCAGGGCTTACTCAATTGGGATTCCTAAAAATAGCACTTGCCTAAGTAACCACACAGGACCACATGGGGCTCTATTTTCCTTAACTAGCTTTTGATCTAATGGAATTCTTCAGTTAAGTAAAAGAAGAAACGGGGTCTTTGTGGTGAAAGCACATGACCAGGAGTTAGGAAAACTGGCTTCTCCTCCACACTGCCACAGATTTGTTGTTTAGTCTTTCATGCAAAACAATGTAGCTCTTAAAGTACCTTTCCACCTCAGACCAAAACCTGTGACTGCGTTTAAAAGCTGAAACAACCGTGCCAGCTCTGCTCCTCGCAGCCAGAGCTCAGAGCAGGACACAGGTTCTATCTGTGGCCCATGGATTCAAACAATTGGCCTGGTTGCACTGCACACCTCAAAGCCACACTGGCTGCAGCACGGCTGAGGTAAGAAAAGTTCTGGTATGTCTCTATGCACTGCATTTATCTTTCTGCACTGTGCCTCTGCACTCGACTTGCCTCACATAGGAAGTGAAAATTAATCTTCTTATAGATGCAAGCACAGTGCATAAAGCACTGGTAGAGTGTTTGTCCAGCGCCCAAAGACGCTCAAATCCCACAGCAAGGCAGGGCAGGTAGTGCACCCAACGCAAGGAGGCAGAGCTGCAGCTCGGCGAGGCTGGAAAGCACAAGAGCAGAGCGGAAGCGACACATGCTGGTATTTCAAACAGTCAACAAGCAGCAAGTAACCTGGTAAGACCTCTGAGACCTTGACCAGGATAGACAAGCTCTGCCCTGCCAGAACCAGCTGCTTGCCTAAGTCTGCAGGACCCTACCTGCTTCCCACACCCAGGAGAGGGCTGCAAAGGCTCAGAGCTGAGATGCATCCTGCCAGCCTGTAACCTGCCTCTGAGCTGAATGTAGTCCCAAACGCTCCTTCCACCCTCCCCTGCAGCTGAGGACTCCCGAGATGGGATTCCCCACAGGAGCAGTTTTAGGGAGAAGACAGTGGACAGCAAGAGACAAGCTGGAGTGAGCTGTAACAGCAAATTAACCCCTTCCCTGGCTGCTGGGAAAGTGAGCTGAGACTAGCACAAAAGGAGGAGACATTTCAGCAGCCACACTGCAGAGAAAGGACATAATACACCTGACAATACATTTAAACAATGCAAAACATCCTTCCCAATGCCTGCAGCAAGTCAGCTCCTATCCTAAAGATCTAACACACTTAGGCCCACAAGTGCTTGCCAAGTTGTCAACATGGCCTTTGATATGAAAAAGCTTTGAAAGCCCTGCCTTAAAGGCCAACACTTGCTTCTCCACCCATATTTGAAATGCAAGATGCCTGAAAGCTATAGAAGTATTTTAACACTGAACATGCAGGAGTCCAGAGCGCAGAGCGGACACGCTGGCTGGGAAGCGCACTTGGAAAACTAACAAGTCCCCTACTGCTACAATAACCGTAGCTGCGTAAGGGAAGACATGCCAGGGATCGCAGGAAGCTCAAGCCTTCCAGCGCTTTCTGAAACCTCCATGGGGAGATCAGGCCAAGGAGCATCTTGTTTAAACCTATGCTGAATGCCAGGACAGCCAGGAATGTGGGGCAGGGAGGATAAATTGCCACCGTTTTCCTTAAAAAAATTTTAAAAAAACAACCAAAAAACCCAAACAAAACCCTGCTTAAATCAAGTTTTGCACCAAACTGAGGCGTTATGAGTGTTTGTTTTCGCTCGGGGGGGGGAAGAATAGTCAGTAAAATGTTATTTCCCCACATGTCAACAGAAAACCCATGCATCCCACCCTGCAACTCAAACATTACAGCTTTATGCTTTTTTCATCTAGACGTAATCCATTCTGTATTTTACTTCTGCTCCTTTTCCAGGGGGTATTGATAAGTGCAATCTTCCAAAGTCAGAGGATATCTTCAACCCCTTGCTTTCTGAGCTTCCCCCCCAAATTCACAGCTGAACCCACCACAAGCACAGGCACTCTTCAGGCCCAAGGACTCCAAAGCACACGAGATGCTGAGACCATATCATCTAACCATGATGGAGCAGCAAGGGCCCAGCCTCACATTACAGCCACTCCAAACTCATGATTTCACTCACACACAGCACAGCCAGCCACCAACTGTTTAAAGCACCTTTCTCCCCAGACACCAACAAAACAGGGCAGCACATGTTCCAGTAGGAGTTCAGTCTTCTGACTTTGGCACAGCAATTTAGGAGCTGTAAGACAAGCACTAAGGCTGGTCTGATCCAGCCTTTTACAAGCTTTACATTTCACACTGATGTTATCAGCAAGTAAATCAAACACATTGCAAGCACAAGAATTTTTTCATATGTTTTTCCTATATGCATTCCTCTTATCTGAGTGTTCCGGATACATTAGTTGTTTTCTGACAGTCATCTTTCCAATTAAGATCTGCTCCTTCCTTCCTTCCTAATTTTGCCAGTATGTTGCACAAAATTTAGTTGCTGACATGTTCCAACAGGGACAAGAGGAGTGATCAGTAGAGATTAAAGCATGCCATGCATCAGCCAACTTTTCAAACAACTGACAAATGAAACACAAAAAAACATCTTGAAAGGAGATCTTTGCAGAGATGGCAGCTCTCTTATGATGGTTGGCCTCAAGATACCATTTCTGTCAGTTGTCAAAAGTGTTTTGTGTTGCATTTTTAAAAATTAAATTCCCAAACACACACAAGAGGAGAGCCCATAAATGTTATATCTGTATTTTATTACTTCAAATCCAAGCAAGACCATATAGGGCCATGTCTAATAGGTACTAAATAGCACCACAAGAGTTCTGTTCCAGGTTACACACAGGCAGAATCATCGATAAAACTAAGATAAAGATGATGTGCCTTTATGGATTACTTTCATTAACATGAACACCCAAGTTGTCAAGGACTCCAAATCAAGAGCTTGCCTGGTCATAAACATCTTGGTATAGAGTGTGCTATTTTAAGAGACCAGCACCTATGGCTCAACTCCAGATGAGCAGTAAATGAACCATCCACTCAATCCACAAACAGAGTAGCTAGTGGTAGGTTTTGTTTTCAAATAAAGATGCTACTGATTATACATCAGCAAGAAGTCAAGTTGCAAGGCATTAACTAGTATGCTCTCACCTCATTTTCCCACCAGCAACATGATTCTCAGATCCAAGTTTTATTGCTCAATAGCCACAGCTTCTGCCAAAAATCACAAGAGAGCCAGGGGGAGGGGATGGCAAATATGAAATGGGACAACAGCTGTCAAGGTAATTTGATAGCAGCAATGGCTTCTTGAACCAGTGGACACTCTTGAGAATGTGAGCCAAGGCCTCCAGGCATCCACAGAAAAGCCAAGTAAGATAAAGAGCTCGGTGAGAGAGCAGATACAGATGTCTGAGACAGAGGAAAGAACAAAGAAAGCCAAGGCCATCTAACTTCTAAGAACTTCAGTTTTCCAAACAAAAAAAAAAAAAAAATTCAGAGCAAGTGTCCAAATGAACCCTCCCAGCCATGAAGACAAACCATCTTTTGTTTGAAAAATGTTTGCAAGTTTTCCCAGTACTCTTTCCAAAAACATCTCAAAACTACAACATCCAAACAGAGAAGAGGAGTGAAGAATGAGCTGACAGATTAAATGATCAAGTCAGTAACCCTCTACAGGTTGAAATGTAGCTCAGCTTTCCCTAACAAGTAGTCACCTGCATTATGAGGCTCACATACATTCAACTTAGCTCAAATCAATTCCTAATAGACCAATGCCCCCAGTCAAAAGTTGCATCCACACACAGAAAATTTCCAAAAGGAAGAATTATCAGTGGCAACCCTGAAAATTTCCATACTTTTAGCTTATTTCCCTGCTAAATGAACCATCCCTTCAGCAATGAGTCACATCCTTTGGTGGAACAGTAGAAGAAAGCTCTTTTGCTTGTGGCACCTGTTTTGGTAACATTAAATGGATCACAGAGACAGCCAAAAACACAAGCAAGCACAAACAGCAAGGCAGGAACGTGTTAGTTCTGACAAGTGCAGCAGAGGGAGGTCAAACACTTAAACGATTATTCTCATCAGTAGGTTTTCCCCTTCTTTTTAGGATAGTTTTTTCTGTATTTTATGATTTAAAGTTCTCCCATGCACTGAATAATTGCAGTTTTCTTACTTTTCCTCTCTTCTCAGGGCTTCTGGATTCTCCTCAACCACCCCTGTATACTGGCTTGTCTCAGCAATCTCACAGGAGTTTGCAATAGCTGGGAGGGAATAAAAATTAAAAAAAAACCACAGAAATGCTCACCACTTTGTTCAGTATTATTGCCACCTGCTACAGACATGTGACATACCAAGAAACATGCACCTACAGATGCATTTTGGCAGTGATCACGATTCAGATCAATTGTTTCTTCATGCTGAAGTTAACATTTTGACTGACACTAATGCAGTTAGTCATTTATGTTAAAAACAGCTTATTGACAGGGAAATTAGAAAAAAGATGGCAACTGGCTACCAGAATTTAGCATCAAATTTAAAATCAAACTGCAATCCTAGTTTAACATACAGTTTCACTAGTTAGATCTTCAACCATGGTACCTGGGCAAAGCAGCCTGGTCTGTCTAACTGAGGCTGCAGATTTCCTCCAAGCATTGCAGCTCCCTCACCTGACCCTGGAGGGACCATCTACTGCTATTTTTGAAAGCACTTACTAAAAAAGCCCTCACCCAACACAGGAGCTCTTGCCTTAAGTGCTGGTCCTGCAGAGCAGACACCAGACCTGGAAGAGGAGGGTGGCCTCTGCAGGCCTCCTGACCCTCACAGGGGCAGATAAAGAGAATCCACAGTATGACTGCCTCGAAGCCAAACAGGTTTAACAGCCCTGCACCATCTCTGAGGCAAAAGGCAATTTGCTTGGTATGTCACAGATAAAACATGCCTGTGTTGAGGTGAGGGTAATGAGACATCTAGCCCATGCCACTTCAGAAGGTTAACAACTCAAAGGTTGCAACACTCCCATCTTCTTGCCTGCAAAGGCTGCCCTACCTAGTCCCACCATCAGTCCCTCTGACTCCCTGTTCCAACACAAAGGGATTAAAAATTAAGGAAAAATAATTTTATCTAAAACTAGAAATCTACTTCTGTTACTTTTGGTAGCAACTTTTTCAATTACACTTCTGAATTTGCACTTTACTGAAGGTTACCATTCACTCATCTCTTCATTTAGTGAATCAAAGGAAGAAGGAACTAATCCCTGTCCTCACCTTCCCTGCACAAGCCAAACTCCTGGGTGAGGGATGAGAAACCAGATGAAGCCTTCACTGTCCCAGTCACATCCATTATTTTCTGAATGGGACAACGAAAATTCTCACCTCCTCCCTCCTATCTCCTATATCCAAGAAAATAATAAAGAGGCAGGTCATTATGATCACAGGCACAGCATATCTCTTCATGACAGAAAAAAATGGTACCCTGGATTATGAGTCAACACCAAGCTTCTGCACTAACAGACACTTCAATCAGACACCAGTCACTAATGGTGAGAGACAATAAAGACACAGAGTGATAATGGTATCAACAGGACACAGGTCCTTTCAGTTCTGTGTCACAGAGGCAAGTCCACCCTAGGGAAGAGCCACCAGAGCAGTGACAGAACACAGTCTGTCAACACCTCAGGAAAAGCAGGACACACTGTGTGGCATATGGAAGAGGTGCCTGCACCACCCTAGAGCAGGGCTGGACCATCACAAGGAGAAACCATGCACACCTCTTTAATTGTTGACTAATACCTGGTGGGCTGCACTTTCCCCACATCACATCACCCCACATGGAAAAAGGGCAGAGTCCAACTAAGCCATCCTTTTTATTCCTAATGAATAGGATTCAGCAGCAGTGAGAACAGACTTGGATCTGTGTCACTGCACCCCTCTCAGCCAGCTTGCTGAAGATTCCTTGGAATGGGTGGCAGTGAGGAACAGAGCAGTGCTACCCTCTGGTATAAGTGACCACCCACAGTGCAAGAACAACTCTTCCAGTGGCACCAGTAAAAGGAGCTCAAGACTCTCTGGAGGGAGTCAACATATTTAATCATACTCAGGTTACCACCATGTCACCAACAAGAAAAGAAGGACAGTCACCTGCATACTCCCTAACACTGGGAATTTAAGCATTAACATGTTTGCCACTTAAAGACTTGCCTACTAGGTTTTCAGCCCTGAAAAACAGGAAAGTATTCAGTACAGAATTAATCCAAAATTGGTCATTAAGTTTAAAACTGTCTGAAAGCAAAAGTCAAGCAGTACAGGATAAAAGGACAAATGGCATCTGACAGAAAGAAAAAACAACATATCAAACCACTCTGTGTCAGTAAGAGGTAAGAAAGCACCCAGCAATGAACTCTACAGCAGCCAGAACAAGGCACTAACCATGGGACATTCACCTTAACTGTCTCTACACACTTGCCTGGTGAATGGCCTCATCTCGTCTATCACCTAGTCTCCTGGTTTTCCTCACCTACTGACAAAAAGTAGTGCCATGAGAAATACTCACTGATCTGAAAAAGGAGAGTGAAAATGCTGAAGACATTGGCAAGGGCAAGAGAAACAATATCTGAGTCACTGGAGGGACTACCAGTCTAAAGAAAGTTGCAATCATCATGCAATGAAGTTATTACATGAACATTAAACCAAACTCCTATTACAGACCCTAAATTACAGTAGACAAGCTGAAACATACTGGCTTCCACAAAACCAATTCAGTTGACATAAAGAAAAGGGATAAAAATGAGTCCTCATTCTATAGCAAAGTAATTGAAGCAGAAGAGGAAAGCATCACTCAACTAGAACTTTGGACAGTGCTAGGAAGTACAAAAGATAAAACCCACCACTTTATCCTTGCCCAGCTCTCAACACACTTGAAACAGTTATGCCCTTGATTTCCTTGGGTCATTTTTTCATCATGAAAGAAAAAAATGCAGGGATAGGAAAATTAAGTCTCACTTTTACCAGGATTAGAACAAAAACAAAAAAACAAAAAAACCCCAAAAAAACCAAAAACACCCAAAAAACCAAAAAAACCCAAAAAACAAAACTAACAAAAACAAAAAAAACAAACTCAAAACAAGTTTGTTCCTATTGTAAGAACTTTCGCATCTTAAGTCTTACCTTAAAGGTTTTTTTTTAATGTCCCATTATCCTCAAAGTCACAGAAAACACTGATTTGTTAGGAGAATTGTTCACAAGCATTACCATAGCAAGAGTTTTTCCTCCCAGGAACTACATGCTGTCTCTAACTGAGAGTACATGTTTAATCACAGCACACATTCATTCCTTGTCACAACTGCTAACTGCAGCACCAGAGAGGATGGTTAAGATAATCTCATTTCTTAAAAGAAACTTTGGATCTTAAAGCATTTCATTCTCTCCTAAATGTTCACTCTAGAAACAGGACACTGCTGTTCCAGTATTTTTCAAAGGAAATAGACCCAGACACCACTAAAATCCCCAAGCCTACAAGCCTCTTCATGGTGGCTCTTTGCTCAGCATCCTCCTTTAAACCTTTCAAGCACAGCTCAAGGCACTCAACTCCTTCTATTGATCAGGAGGTGGATTCAAGTAGAAAACAGGGTACCTAGAAACAGCCTCTGTACTTTCAATACTTTCAAGTGTATTTCCAGGTAGAAATCAATCAGGTAGTGGGAACAATGGCAAACAACAGAGTATCATCCACACAAATTTAGTAAGAGACTTCATTTCTCTAAGCCATGCATGGATTTAAGATAGTCCACATAGTTATTAGCTCAGGATGGCTGCATATCAGTCTGAAAAAAAGCATGTACTGACCTCTCTGGAAAGCCAAATAGTTTAAATACAAAACCATCAGGAATTAAAGCTAGACAACTTCCCCCTTTCTGAGTATTTTTCTTGGAACTTTTTGGTTGGAACTTGTGCATTGCATAGGACTGAGAAGGCTATTACTCTTGGAAGCTATACTCCCAAATTCTTTCCTTTACTGGAATATGTGAGGTTGATGATTTGCAAAGAAGAAATGTATTAAAGCCTCTTACCACTGGACCACGTTCAAACAGTAGGCAAGCAACCAGTTTAAGCCCAGTTTCCAGGCCAGGAGTCAGAAATGAAAATGCCCTCACCACTAAAATGCATGCGTGTCTTCACTCTACCCCACATGCTTCTGCAGTGTCTCTCTCATAATAAAACAAAGCTTGTTCAAAGATTACAGTAAAGACTGGAAAATTCAAAACAGCTGCTCTGAAAAGAAAAAAAAAAACATTAATAGAATAGAGCCATTGACATCAGAGCTCTCCTGGTAGACCTCTCATCCCATGCACAGCAAGTGCTCCCATGCAGAGAGGAGGAGCAGAGACTGGGATTCCCATCCCTGGTGCATCACACAGCACAGGGAAACCTTCATCTCCACCCTTAACCCCAGGGGCATCGAAGAATGCAGGAAGAAAGAAAGCTACTCTATTGGCTTGCTTGTTGACTGCACACAGTCCAACTGCATTTACAGGTTCAACTCCATGACTGGCATCAAGCAACACATTGCTGTAGTTTTTGGAGCCTGCATCCAGCGGGTAATTAAGTTTTTTCACTGCCACAGCTGCCTTCCTCAAGCTCAAACCTCAGGGGATTCCCATACTGGGAAGCTTCACCCCCTCACCAAGGCTGCCTACAGGGTGAACTGTGCAACTTCTCCCTTTCCAGGTTCTCCTTGGGAGCCTTCAGACAACACAGCACAAGCTGAATTGAACTAGCACACTACTAGTAAAGCAGTTTCATATTAGGGACCACAAATCCCCTCTGGGCCTCTATCAAATTAACAGAAAGACCCAGAAAACTGCCAGTCCTGACTACAATGGAGAGGCTGGGCCATCACATGGGATCAGAGCTTTAAGCATGCTGTGATCCCTTTAAGGGTCACAGGAAAACACACACTAGTACAGGAGGATCAGAAACTGGCTCTCCTGTACACAACATACAAGAAAGTATCCCATTTCTCTTGCAAGTGAGCATTCAAACCTTTAAGAGCTGACATTGAGTCTGAAGTACACTGTAATTTTTATTAAGAGAGATATAGACATGATTTGGACAGGGATCTTGATTTCTCTAGAAGAAATCCCATCCACAAAGTATAAGCAATCCTTCAACACTAAGAGAAGGAAAAAAAAATACTCCCTGTGAGCAGTGTTAAGTTCTTGAAATTCACTGTTTTGAAATTAGTGTTTTTAAACCTAACCACTCCAAAAAGCTCCAGGCAAATTAGAACATCAACAAGAAGATAAAAGTTATTCCCCATGGGGGTAGGGAACCAGCACACAACAAGACCAGATCACATCTGAAAAACAGCATAAATCCCAAACCTCTACAGGCATGTAGTCCATATGGTGAGGTACTCACAGGTCCACTGCCCCAGCTTCCAGTGAGGCATCTCTTATTCCTCTATTCTGCTGGAGGAAAAGGAAGACCTAATACAGTGACTCTTCAAGGTACTTTGAGACATTCTTCTTCACCCAATCCTCACACACTGCATCAAGATATTTAAATAAAAGCTGAAAGTCAAAAACCCAAAGTTTTATCTGTACACATACCTCAGTTTCACAGCAAGGGGAGGGGGGTGAAACAACCCACACACATTCACAGAGCAAAATATATCACACGAATTTATCCACCTTGAATCAAAAACTTAGTGATGCCCCTTGGAGTTCAAGTTATAGCTAATGAATAACTCTAATTCACAATTCTGGCCTACTTTAACAAGTGAAAAAATTGAACTGAAACCTCTTTACTAGATGCCCTGTAACATCAGCTGAAGGTCCCTGTCTACACTTGCTGTGTATGGGAATTGTAACTGTAAGAGCTGTTCTTGCTTCCAGTGGAAAGATGTCCCAGGCAAGATAGGAAGAAATAAGCCTGCAGCTTGCCTAAAACCCACAGCCACACCTACTTTCAATGCCAGATTGTAAATTTTTATCAAGAACAAGTTCACACTGGCAGATTTTCTTCTTATTTGTAGGAACCTAGAAATTGCTGACAAGCAATTCACAAGCAATAAAAGCAGGCAACTGATCGTCCTTGTCCTCACATAACTGCTGCATGGAAAGGGGTCCTGCAGGCTGCACTTTGAACCCCCCAGTGCAAAGGGTAGGCAGGACAATCTTCTGAAAGCTGGAGGTGGAGCCCTGGAAGAAAACCAGAAATGGCAAGATCTTCCTAAAATTGTTTGCTGGCAGCAGGGTATCCAACCAAGGCAGAATCAGCATTTTTGTCGCCCTTATTATCCATGGACAAATAGAAAAAATAAAGCCTTGTTCACCTCCATGAAGATCAGCTGTCACAAAAGGCTCTGTCCCATCACTATAAGAGATTATACCACCATAAAAAAGCTCACTGTAAAGAAAACCCCACCTTTCATTCTCACTTGCTGTGGGAAAGAACCTCAAGGAAGTAGGAGCCCAGTCTGAGGGCACAGGTCACCCTGCAGACAGCAATGTTACCACACCACTCTCATTTGAAGTGTGGCTCCTTTTGGGACTACCAGCAAAAGAATGGTGTAGCCCAACAGAAAGCATTACAGAAAACAAAAGTATACAGAAAACAAAATTATACAGAACTTCTGTGCTGAATGTATGTGTTCAACTCCGGGCCCCAGTGCCTTTGGCTGGAGCAAAGCTCTTGCCCAGTTAATTAGTAACTGCAGCTGAGTCCTGTTAACTTGTAAACTCTTACAGCCTCCACAATCATCAGGTTTCAGCTCCCAGATTGACAGGCATCACACTTACTCTGTCCTTCA
Source organism: Erithacus rubecula (assembly GCF_903797595.1). Classification (NCBI taxonomy): domain Eukaryota; kingdom Metazoa; phylum Chordata; class Aves; order Passeriformes; family Muscicapidae; genus Erithacus; species Erithacus rubecula. The sequence goes on along the minus strand of NC_136660.1, from coordinate 22,900,014 downwards.
AAATACAACTCCTTGATAAGAAGGGCTGTTGTTTCGTAAACACTGAAATTATTATAACACACAATTCACAAGTGAAATGCTTTAATATAAAGAGACAAGTAAGTCCCAACCACATAAGCTTTCCTTGCTTTGAGGTTTCTGTTTAATCTAGGGCTTGGATATTTTAAGACAAGTTGGTTACAAGACAAGTTGTTTTTCTAGTATTCTTTCACTAGTCCTTTCAAGAAGGTATCACCACCAGTAGGTGAAGAGTAAGTCTGAGTCATGTTTTTAAATAACAAAAATAACCACAAACACCCATGAAAGAATCCCAATTTCAACAGGCCAGCCAACAGACACAGAAACACCTCTGGCATTCTTTCCAGACAAAGAAACGCCTCTGGCATTACAGGTTGTGTACTACAACAACCCAGTCCTCAAAGGCAAACAACCTATATGATGCCCCATAGACAGCAGGGAAGTGTGGAAAATCCTGGAAGCTGTTCTTCACTTCAGTGAAAATACTCTGTCTACCAAAACCTTGGAAGGCTCACGGACAATTTTAACAGAAAACATGACAACAATGGCTCAAAGATTCCCAATGGTCCCTACCTGTAACTCTTCAGAGTGGCAAGTTACCACTGACAAAGCCACGAACAGGGAAGAGGACACTTCTGAGCAAAAGAGGACCAAAAAAAATGGAGACCATTTTTAGGGAATCAAAGTTTCATTATTAATGAGAACCAAGAATGCAAAGATAAGCTGACCTGGCCACTGTGTTAAGAACATTTGGTACATGAAACTTCAGTGGCAAGTCAAAAGAACATTCAGTACCTCTCCAAGCATGATGGATGCCACTGCCATCTCTCCTTCTGCTATTGCAACTTCGTGTTTCAAGCTGGAGTGTCAAATATGTGGCTCTTTTAAGCCCACTTTGTGAAAGACACTGTATGGTGTGATGTCTTGGAGTCATAACATTAGAGAAGGTTTCAGTGGATTTCTTGTTGGTGCTTTGTTTTGCATCTGGGGGTTTCTTTAAGAAACTATGGGGAAACTTCAGTTCCTCTGCTTCAATGATAACTATTTGTTTTGCAGAATCAGAACTTTATCACTCCATGTTGTACAAAAAGCTATTTAGAACACTACAGGAACACCTCATCTGTTCCAAGCCATTCCCTTCTTTTCCCTACATCAACCTCTCTGAAGTGGTGAGGTCATCTCTTCCCCTTATAGGTCTTTAACCAGTCCTTCTTTCTTCTCACACGTGCTTTGTGTATCATCACACCTAGCCCTAGTTTATTCCCAGCAGAGCTTATTCTACCAGCTATTGGGCCATACAGATTTCTTGGCCAAGGGAAAAGGTGCATTCCTTCAGAAGAAGGTCAATGACAGATTTATGCATCTCATCTTCTATGACTATATATTGGTAAAAAGTGAAACAAAACCCCAGTGCTTGATAGTCCTGAAATGACTCGGTGACCTTGGCAGGAGCCAGGCTGGATTAACCACCTGGTATGGACTGTTAGCCTTGTCCTGGGGCAGTAGCTCATTAGCACCAAGTATTTACACTCCTATTTGTAGCTGGTAGGCTGTAATTCAGGACCCTGTCAAATTAACAAGAGTGCCAGGTTGCACTCACTGGGGTATGGTTCAGAGTACTCTGTGTTGAGGGCTAGTTTTACAAGCTCCATTAGTGAAATTGGAAGGGACTCAACAGTAGAAGTGCCACTGGCTTACCTAGACTGGCAATTGGACCACAGCACTGTAGAGTCACATAAGCAAATGCAAAAGTGAGCTCTTGCTAAGTAGTAATGAAAAAAGCACAGCTTGGTGGTCTATAGACTCGCTCAGCACTGCTTGGCCACTGCTTTCACTTGTCTTACTTGATCCTGACTAAGGTGCTGTAAGACTGACTTAGGACCCTTAATACTGAGCAGATATAAAATGTTTAAAAGAGGTGAATTATCTCCTCATTTCCTAAATTACCAGCTAGAGTGATACCATAGCATGTCAAAACTAAACTTACATTTGGATGGCTTCATACAGAGCTGACAATCAGAAATGTACTTCTAGACCCACCTCCCTCTGCCACTAGCACTACACAGCTACAGAAGGAGACACCCACCACTGGTGTTTGTTTCTGTGCAAGAGCTGACAAAGGTTCACTGTTGATTAGACTTGCTCACAGACAGAAATAAGCATCTAGGGCTATTTAATAAAGACAGTATCTTTAGTCCCAGAACTTCCTGAATCACAGCCTGATGAGATCAGTAAGCTTCCGTGGGGAACAAAATAAATTGGCTCTTTTCTTATACTTTCTCTAAGCAGCCCCAGCCATTGTCAGAAATGACCTACTGCAGAGGATTCACTGTTATTGTTCTTATGCCCTCAGAGTCAACTGAAGTTCACTGAGAATATGTTCTGCTCCTCAGAACATCATGTCAGCAGAGGAAAAAATGAAACTCAGAAAAAAATCTCCGATCTGGAAGGACACTGTGATGGTTAAACTACCTGATCAGCTTCCTACACTAATGAATTTACTCAGAATTTGTCATTCTGCCTCTTTGGTCTATCCTGCTCCAAAACTGGCTGTGAAATGCTTGGCTGAACAGACTGACCTGAAGTTTACATCTGTGCCTATTACAGATAACAGATACAGAGAAAGCAGATAGGAACATGGTTCACTTGTGGTAGAATTCATTCCCACCAGCTTCAGCACAGGAAAGCATTTGCTAACTGAGCAAACAGCTGAGGGGAGGAAAAGGCAACTTCTGTTTGTCAAATGTCAAATTGGTTAAAAAGCAATCAAAGAATCATATTCAACACAGGCATCAGACTCAAACCTCTACTGTTCAAGCCATCTAATTCACTTCCTCCTCTCCCTGCCAGCCACCTGAAACACGTTTCTTCCAACTCTCAGCACAGAAGGACTCCACAGCTGGGCTCCTCACCAAGGCTGCTCTCCTAGTAGCCTCTCTTCTCCTGGTCCCCATAAAATGTTCCCAGCAGGGAGCCCAGGAAGAAGTGGAGCTGCTCCCTGATGCATTCCCCTTGGAGGCTGTCCCTCAGCATAGCAGCAGGAGGGCTGCCTGCAGTACCCCACATCGGCTCTCTCCGTGGAAGGAGCACACATCCCCAGGAGCTCTGCAGGGCCAGCAAAGCCCTTGGCAGGGCAGTACCTGCGGGTGCTGTGCTGTCACACAGCCAAGGAACAGCTTGTCACGAGGCAACCCCCACCCCCACATGCAATTTTTGTTCAGGGAATAAATCTGCAGGCATAGCATGCTAAGACTTCTGTTTCTTGGTGGTAAATTCCTTCCCACCTACCACTCCCCTACCCTCTTCACACAGAAAAGTCTCCACACTGGACCTCCTCAACACTCTCTCTGTTATATGAATTTCCCCAAAAGGATCAGAGGAGGTGCCTTTTATTAGCTAAGCAGCCTTGAAAACGATATTGTTTTCCAAGAAGTTTTACGTGCCTTTCATAATCCCAAAAAGGATTTATGTAGTTTCTTCCAGTTTCTTGTAATGCTGCTGTCACAGGGTTACACGGAAAAAGTGCCCAGGAGACAGACAACCTGCTAGATAAACTAGAAAGTGAGCATTCAGATCTACTAAATCAAAACTACTCAAGGAAAGACTGGACTCAGATTCAGCAGGTCATAAAAGTTGAAAGGAACCAGGGAAGAAGCCACCTATAAACCTGGATTAGAGTTGCACCAGAAAGATAAGTGACCTAATAACAAAAAAAAGCCCCTCAGACCAAGTGACCCAATAACATAAAAAAAAACCATCCTCAGACCAACAATAGTAATGGAGAAATTTGGATCCCTGGGCTACAAATTACTTGCTATCCTGCCTGTTTCCAAAAAGAGGATCTATGTGCTCAAAAGAAAAGTAGGTCTAGGTATTCCTCTCTGCACTCAAAAGTCACAGGTTTATGTTTCAGGCTGCTGGGACTCAGTTATCTTTTAGTGGGGAGGAGAAACTAGAAAAGAAATGGACAACATTTTTCCCCAATGTCCACTCTAAATCAACCACCAAACATAAATACTACTAATACCAGACTATACAAGACCAACAGTGCCTAAAGAAAGTATCAAGCTAAATCTGACAATGTTTTCAGGAAAATAAAAATATTCTAAGGTCCAGTTGGCAATGACTTTAATAAGGAATCTAGGAGTTTTCTCAAGGCTGCCATGTGATTCAGAAAATGAGAGCTCAGAACTGCTGCATAGTTACTTTGTCTTCTTTACAACACGTTATTAAGCTCTAATCTGTAGTATAAAATAATAGTGGAAACAGATATAAATAAGATGAAAACATATGACTCAAAGTCCTCAGATAAGGAGGACTCCAACTGAGAAACTGCTGCCCTCCAAAGCCATCCAGGCCACCAGGAACACAGCTGGAGAAAGTGGGCCAATCTTGAAATATTAGTATTACAACATGAGGCTTTTCAAGCGGAATTTTTGTAGCTCCAGCAGACAGGGAGCTAGAAATAGAATGCTTTGGATTTACGATCACACAGGCAGAGATCCGCCTGTGAAAAACACCAAAAGCAAATGCCAGAGAGCACTTAAACAGAGACCTAGGGAGACTGTCAAAAAGAAAGAGAAAACAAGAAAAGAAAATTAAAAGCAGGTCCACACACTTTTTCCACAATGAAAAAGAAAATCAGTGGAGACTGTTCATCATCTTGTTTTCCAAAAATGACTCTGTGGCCCATTCGATCCCTGCTGCAGATTAAGAACCACGACACAAATCAATCCTGGAACAGGCAACACCTCGCTCCCCTTAACACAATGGCCAACATTACATTAGCTGAGAGTCAGCTCATTTCAAATAAGATACCTCTTTGCTCTGGCAAAGTCAGGCAGATCCTTTCCAAGGCCATTAGAAAAGGTACCTTAGACTCCCTTGCATTAAATTTGAATGATTGAATGCAAGTTAAGCACTCAGTCTCTTCAACCTGTACACAGGTGGGTTTGACAGCTCTGGTAGAAGTTTAAGGTTTGTTTTTAGAATAGAAAACTCACATATATTTAAAAAGCTATTTATTTATTTGAAAGTAAACCATGCCTTTTGGAGGAGAAGCTTGTTTGTGGACTGCTTCAGGAATCATGTTTATTCACACTTTAGGAGATTAGAGCAGCAAGGGGGTGGAAATGTGCTGAGGCTCTCTTAAAACTAAGTTTCTTGCCTGGCAGCGTGGAATTGAAACAGATACTTATTTTGCAATTCTAGTCAAGCAATGTTAATGGTAGGCCCATCACCAGATCCTCCAGCTGTTCAGCCTAAGCAGTAGAACAACCAGAGAACTACCCATTTCATCTTCTGCCACAGTATAAGGATGTATATCCTGCTGTATTTGGCTTTTAATTGCCTCCTTGTAAGCCTCCATTCCACATTTAGGTTAAGAAGGTTTTGCTTCTGCCCAAAATGTGAGTTTCAAACCCCCCACCTACCCAGCTAATTACCAAACTTACTTAAAAAAACCCATCTCCTCAAATAGCACCATCACATGATTGCCTGTTGCATCCATCAGTGGTAGGATGGGCCTGGGTACCAAAAAAGACACTTATGAGTTTTGAAGCAAGATAGCAGATCAACGTGATGGGAAGGGAATGATTAAAAACTGTAAGCTTATTTATTTCCAGCACTCTACTGGGGAGTCAAGTGCAATTTGATTCTCACCCTTAATTTGTACATTCTCATGGGAATTTGGCAAGGCTGCTCTGAAGAAGAAAGCTGGAAGAGCTCTTGCAAAAGACAGTGCACAATGCCAGATCAAGCCAGCTATCAGTTATTTACATTCATTTCAAAGGACACAAAGGAAGCCACTTATTTCCACTATATCTGCACTTTTTAGAGAGAAACCAGTTAGGACAAAGCTGATCCTAACACAGGGCTTGCCCATACAGACCGACCAGCATAGTGACTCTGGAGTAAACATTTAAGTATGCTCAAAAGAGTCTGAATTAATTCCCCACTACAGAGACTATTCCAGGGCTCAGCAATCTCAGAAGAGAATGCACACTTTAGGAGATCATCCTGAACTTGTGCTACTGGAATGTTTCCTAGCACAGGTAAGAGACTGGCTACCAGGGAAAGTCTGCACCTTCCAAGCCACCCAGGAGAATTTTTAAGCAGCCTATTTTAAGCACCAGTTTCAGGAACTCTAAGGAGGAATTTGGCTTAGCCACTCTCTCAGGATTAAAGTGCACACCTAATTCTCCCAGCTGTCAAATAAAAAGACTCCTATGCTAACACACAGGAGTGCATTCCATCCTTTCAAATCAGGGAAATAAAGTACCAACATAACATGCATTTCTTCAGAGACATTGCTGCATACAGAACTAGAGAATGCCCACAAGTCTCACTATTGTTGAACCCTATTGTGCTATCTGAAGTCTGAACAACAGGGTCAGAAGGGAAAAAGAATCACCCTTCACTCATACATGCAGCAAAATCCACCTTAAGCATCCAACAGTTGAGTGACATCATTTGGTTTCCTACATCCAGGCTGGAGACTCTGCAGTGTAGAAACCACAGCCGAGGGAGGGTCCCCCTCATCTCTCCTTCAACACCTCCAAAATCAAGTAAGATTCCCCATCTCTACACACAGGCTGAAAAAGTTAAAGATAACCACCACTGCACTGGTCAATAAAAAGTAGTAGTATGTTAATCTTCTATACACAAAGATGAAAACGATGAGGTAACCCTCCAAATCCCAAAAACTGAGTTAAGTAGGATGAAGAAGATCCAATGCCATGATACAGGAGCTTAGCATGTGGGCAAAACAGCAACTGAAACTTAAGTCATAATTTAAACTTACCTAGAAAGAACATTTGCCAACTCACAAAGTTTTTTTTTCAAGGTAACTTATGCAGTTAATAAAAGGTGAGCTCAAATATTCCCCACCAGATTTCCTCTCTCAAGCAAATCAACCCCAGGAACCAAGCTGTTCTGTGGTGCTTTGATCAGATCTCCCTGGGTAGGAACAGTCTGGTGGCACTTCAAATAGCCATTCTTTTTCCAGCACAGAAGTCCACACATCCAAACTATCTGAAATTTCACAACTTAACGACTACTTTGAAAGCTCCCTCCTGCACAGGCCACATTTGGCTTGCAGAGAGGAACAGACTTTAAAAGGAAAACAAAAAGATGTTTTTTCCTTTCTCATAAGCAACAGCTTCTAACAAGAATTAAGAGGCATTTATCAAGTCAGCACCACCTACAATCAAGAGAAAGGGAGAAAGGCAGAAAGCCTGAGTCCCGTTCTGATACACAAGCTATACCAAAGAGGTAGAAAAGGTCACATCTCTGCTGAGCTTGTGGTCCTGAAGCACAGGGTAGCCTGGGGAAAAAGAACTGTAACTCTGAAGTGCAGCACCAACAGGTGCTTTGGAATATATTTTAAGACATTGAAATGATTTATGAGTTACAAGATCAAAGTGTCAATCCAAGGAACTGGAACACGGGCAGAGCGCTGAGGTCGGCTGGCTGAGCCTATGAATGGCGCTAAAACACCTTGTTTATCTGAGCACGTGTGTGCACCGAGCCTGAAAGGCACCCGAGCAGCCCACCCACTCCTCCCCATCAGGCCAGCTGAAAAAGCACAGAGAAGACACAGCCAAGGAATGGGCGCAGATTCCCGTCAGTGGTTCTCACTATAACAGACAGATGAGTGGAAAAAGCAAGAAGGAAAACAACCTTGCTTGGCACTGTGCCCACACACACATCCCAGTGCAGTGGGGGAAAAATGGCTGGGGGCACATCCCAGCCGTGGATCAGCTTTCTGGCCCAGGGAAGGAGCAGATCAGGCAGATAATCTAAATACCGGTCACCCACAGTCCAGAATGCACCTTCCCACAGCCCTCCTGAGCAGGAACCCCTCTGAGGAGCTCCCTTGTGCAGGCAGGTGGATGCTGACCACCACGGAGCAGCAGCTCCCCACCGCGCCCCGCCACAGGCACGAGCCCACCTTTCTTGAACTCCTCCAGCATGGCATCGAGCTTGGTGTCGTTGAAGACAAAATGCAGCGGGTGGTTGTAGAAGCGGGTGATGGTCTTGAGAGGCGTGCAGTCATCGGGGTCCACAAAAGCCAGGTCCTTAACGAAGAGCAAGTCCACGATGTTGGAGCGGTCGCCCTCGAACACAGGGATGCGGGTGTAGCCGCTCTCCATGATCTCGGACATAGTGTTGAAGTCGAGCACAGCCTCGGCAGCGATCATAAAGCAGTCTCGGAGGGGAGTCATCACGTCCTCCACAGTCTTGGTGCGCAGTTCCAGGGCTCCTTGGATAATGTTGAGCTCCTCCTTGACTAGATCATTATAAGGGTCGGTGACCCGCAGCATCTCCAACAACTTCTCACGGTTATAGACCGTGCCGATCTCCTGGCCCAGGACACAGTCCAGCAATTTGCTGACGGGGTAGGAGGCCGGGAAGGTCATCATCATGAAAAACTTGGTGAGGAAGATGGTGTTGGCGCCCACGGCCAGGCCGTGCCGAGAGCAAATAGCCTGCGGCACGATCTCGCCGAAGATGACGATACCGATGGTGGAGACCACCACGGCCACCAGCCCAGAGCCGGCAATGTCATCCAGCAGGATGGTAAGCGTGGTGTTGACCAGGACATTGCCCAGCAGGAGGGAGCACAGCAGGTAGTTGCCCTGACGGCGCACAGGCTCGATGCGCTTGGCGTAGTTCTTCTCTTTGTCCGTGCCACAGTTCTGCACGATGCGCAGTTCCATGGGGTCCAGGGCCATCAGGCCCAGGTTGAGGCCACTGAACATGCCCGAGAGGCACAGGAGGAGCGAGATGAAGATGACCTGCAGCCAGAAGGGCAGCAGGAACTTCTTCTCCTCGCCCACGATCATCTTGGTGTCCTCGCCGTCATGGTAGATCCAAGTGGTCTCACCCCAGGGCGGGGGTCCCGCCGGCCCCTCGGCGCCCGCCAGCCCTCCGGGAGCCCCGGGCCCCAGGGCGGCGGCGGCGGGGGCCGAGACGGAGGTGCACAGGTAGTAGGACTTGCTCTTCTCCGTTTTGCGCAGGGGCTTAATATCGATCTCGATGATGCCCGAGGTGCGGCGGTTGAGCACGATGTACGGCCGGATGATGATGTCCGAGGTGCGGATGCCGCAGCGCTGCGGGGCCCCGCCGCTGCCCGCCGACCCGCCGCCGCTGCCGCCACCGCCGCGCCCCGCCGGCCCCGCCGCCGCCCGCCCGCCCCGCCGCCGCTCGTGCTCCGTGAAGGCGATGCGCGACCACGTCTCGTTTGTTGATGTTCTGCCCGTAGACCCGCAGCTTCACCCGCGTCCGTTCGCTCACCCGCAGCGCGCCCCCCTCCATGAAGGAGACGTCGTCCGTGTCCTCCAGCCGCAGGCCGATGATCACCGTCTCCTCCGCCGCCGGCGGGGGCACGACGGCGGCGGGCGGCGCGGCAGCGGCGGCGGCCAGGGGCCGCCGGCCCAGGCAGCCGCCGAGCAGCAGCAAGAGCAGCACCCGCGCCCCCCGGCCGCCCCCCGCCATGTTCCCACCGGGCAGCGCGGCCATCTTTAGTCAGGGCTCGGCGCCGCCGCGGCCCCGCATCACCGCGCGGCGCCTGCGGCGTGCCCCGGCTCCCCCGGCGGCGGCGGTGGCGGCGGGCGGGGCGGTGGCGGCAGGCGAGGCGCGGGGTCGGCTGCCCGCGGGACCCGACGGGCGGCGACTGCCGGGCCGGGCCGACCAGCGCCGCCTCTACCCGTGCCCGCCCCGCCCCGCCCCGCCCGCCGTGAGGAGGAGGGGCCTCTGCCCGGCGCCGCCAATCAGCGCCCGCATGCTCGCCACTCAGCGCCAGGCCACGCCCCCGGAGCGCCACGCCCCCACCCCAGCCCCGGGGGCGCGTGACTCCGGTGTGTACGCCGGGCGCGCGGGGGCGGGGCCGGCCGTGCGGCCGCGGCCAATGGCGGCGGCGCTCGGTCTGAAGGGGGCGGAGCTTTAGGAGGGGCGCGACCAATGGCGGTGCGGTGCGGCCGGCGCGCGCGGCGCGCGGCAGGAGTAGCCCCGGGAGCGCCCTCACCGGGGAAAGGGGCGGCCGAACTGACCGGGAGATCCCACTCATCCCGCTGCTCCCCCCGCCGCTCCCGTCCGGCCCACGGCGACGGCCTCTCCCCTCGGACCCGCCGCGCCGTTCTCCCCCTTCAGCGGCCCGGGAGCGCCGCCCCGCGTCCGCGCGCCGCCCCGCTCGGCGGTCGCGCAGCGCCCCCTGGCGGCCCCGCTGCGCCTCATGGGCCCGGCCCGACGGGGCGCATCCCGGTGCCTCCCGCCGGGATCCGCTGCGGCGAGGCGGCTCTCCCAGCCGTGCCCGTCCCCCGAGCCGCCGGGTGGAGTACCGTGCGATATTCAGAAATCGAGCTGTCGCACTGCGGGCCCAGAGCACTCTCCGCCCCGACATCTCCTGGGCTGCCCGAGAGCGGAATTAACCATTAAATACTGAATACGGACGGGCCGCGCTCCTCCTTTGCCTCTGCTCTGCCCCGCCGCCCGTGCCAGGGCGTGGGGTGAGCGGGGCTGCGGTTAAAGACGCCCAAAGCCGCCCCAGTTCTCCCGCTCCGCTCTCCCTGCGTTCAGGGATGCTCGGGGGGCCGAGAGCCCCGATTCAGGAAAGCACCTGTAAATGACCGAGTGCCGCCGCCCTGACAGCCCGGCTGTTTCCCAGGCTCGGCTGCTGTGCCGCAATCCCAGCACCAGGCCATCATCGCTCCACGTCCGTCAGGGATGAGGGAGCAAACAGTTCAGCATCCTGGACAGCCAGTAGCAGGGAGTCAGGAATCCTTCACACTAGGGCAACACGATTTGGGCCATCTCTACAATCATCAAAATTCACAGACTGAGGTGTTGGACAGATTATGTTGGGGTTCCTCACATGGGAAGGGGCTGCAGGACCTCTTCTTCATACATTGGGGGCTGAAAACTACGAGGCTGTGCAGGCACAAGCAAAGCCAGGCAGAGAGGACACCACTGCAACCACACCCTGGTGAGGAGCTCTAATGATCCACATCAAAGTCAAGTTCTCTTAGCTGCTTCCTCCCTGTCATGCTGAGAATTTGGGACAAACATAGTGCTATGCAAATGCAGTGACATTTGAGCCGTGGCCTTTTTCTGTATGCACAGAGAGAGGGGATCTCGCTGCGGGTGCAGCTCCTCCCAGGCAAGTTGAAAGGCCACGCCAGGGACTCGTGTCTTTTTAATGAGAGGATTTGCAGGCAGCACCCCCCCCCCCCCAGACACCCCCCCTGCTCACCCACTGGGAAGGCTGTCTGATACCAGGAGCTAATTGCTGCAAAAACCTCCCAGGACGAGCTGTTTGGGGATTTGAATGAAGTCTTTGTAAATAATCTAAGAAGAGGGCTGGGGATGGGGTGTGTGTATTAAACAGCTTCTTCCTCCCAAGGTCCCATCAATGAGGTCATTCCACACAATTTCAGAACAATTTCAGGTGTCCTGAACACCTGGACCCTCCTCAGCTACTTCTACTGCTACAGCAGAGCATCCTTAGCACTGACCATTGTTGCTTTTTGAACCCAAATTTTACTGGGCTTTTCTTCTTCACTTGCCCCATGACACAGCAAGATGATGCTTAAATGTCAGAGATAGGAAATTTGGTCCCTGCTGGAAAAGCACTATGTGAGGAGGGGTGGAAATAATTCCTTATTTCTAAGTTTAGCTGTTCAGCAACCCCAGCCTTTCCCAAACACCTTCCACAGGCTAGGTCCTGTAGGATTCACACTGGAAAGCAGGGATGCAGCCCATCACCTCCCACCACAGCCTAAAATCCCTTGCATCTTGGTCTTTGCCTGCTGTGGGATGCAGCTGGATGTGTTTCTGCTTTTCCAGAATTGCTGTATTTCCCTGCAAAACTCTGCAGGTGCAATGCCTGCAGGTGACTCAGGGCTTTCCAACTAGATGGAGTCCAGGGGAAAACAGAAACCTCAGTGGTGCTGCACAGAGAAAGAGAGAGCAATCCCCATCTCCTGGAACTGGCTGCAGGGCAGCGAGACGGAGGCTGTCCCTGCCTGTGCCAAAGAGAGCAGCCACTGCCAGCCCCACAGTGAGGGGACCCACAGGACAGGTCCTGACTGCAACCAGCTCAACCTGCCCCACCAGCCCCACCAGGGAAGCAGAGCATCCACAGCTCTGTGGCAGATACAAGCACACAGCCTTTGAGCTCAGACATGTATTTGCTCTCTGGTGGAAGATGTCACTGGGGCCACATCCTCTCACCCCACTGACTTCCAACAGTGGTGTGGGGACACCACTTGGCTCTCAGCAGCACCCTGGGGGACCACAGGTGCCACCAGGACAGCAGGCAGAACCCGGGACTGTCAGCTGCTCCAGCAGCTGGAAGGGATCACGGATCTTTTCCTGAAGGACAGAAAAAAACCCAGGGCAGGATCAGGACAGTGGGAAGCAAGAGGCACCTGGCTCAAACCCTGCCACAGAGCAGCCCAAACAGACCTGCCTTAGCTATCATGGGGGACAGCTCCTGGGTCACTCCAGCTGCTATTCCCTGCAGCAAGGAAGAAGCCAAGAGCTTGTCTGGGACTTTTGCTCTGCTTTTATCTGAGAAATGCCTCCTGATTGGACAGAGACCTGAGAAAATCTCTCCTTCCTAAGTACAAGGCTGTATTTCAGGGATACACAGCTGCAGGGTTTTATCTCCCTTGTCTCTCCTGGCCCATCTACAGGCTGGAGGGACCACCAAGGAGAAGAGAGAGGCTTCCAGCAGATAGAATGCTTTGTGCTGCAGGGTCAGGGTTGGCAGCCAGGGACAACGTGCTCTTTCATCAGCAGGCAGGAGAGCAATGGGCAGGAAGAAACTGTGTGGATGGATCATCATCTCCCTGGGGCAGGGAGAACACAGACATCCCCTCAGGGGAAGGATGGCTCCCCTTGGGAGACCTCAGGGAAATACAGCTGTCATCCTCACCAGTCCCCATGGACATGTTGGGGTGATTAGACCAGACCCCCCTTTGGAGGGCTCCAACTTACTTGGGTAGGATTTTTCCTGACTCGGGCACCAGGCACCACTCTTGGTGTCCCATGAGCTCCTGCCCGGCCCAGAAGGACTCAGGTGTCTTGGTATTATGCCACAGGCCTTCTGGTACCCCATAGCAGCTCTAATGGCACAGGACACCCATGTCCCAGTTCCATAACCCAGCCACAGAGCTGCCCTCTACTGACCTTCACTCCCTTGCCACAGCAGCCCTGCAGTGCTGCAGTGTTGGCTCCACCAGCTCGGATCAGGAACTCCTCTGCAAACCTGGAGCTCTGCAAGATCGCAGCCATCTCAGCATCCACGTCCACCACCTCTCCTTCCTGGGGGCAGAGGAATGATCACAGGCCTGTGCTCCTGGATATGTGTCCCAGGGGACTCCATCCACCCAGACCGATGATGGGGAGAGTGAAAGTCTTGATCCAAAACCTGAAGGAACACCCACAAAACCCAAGCATCAGGTTTCAAACCATTGTGGGAAGCCACCATGGATGTCCTGCTCCTACCTTTACCAAAGCAGTGCATGCATCTGTCTCCCTTTCCTGTACATTTGGCTCCCTTGGGTTTACACAGCCCCTTGGCCCCCACCCACCATGCCCTCCATCGAAGCTTGTTCCCCAGATCCCAGAGGATACTGCTGAGTAGCAGCTTCATCAGCTTTAACTCTCCCCTTCGCAGCCCCAGCATGCCTCCCCAAACCTTGAAGCTGAAGTTGGCATCGAACACCAGCTCTCGCTCGTGCCCCGCAATGCCGCCATTGTAGATGGCCTGTCCTGGCCCGGCCCGGCCGCCAGCCGGCAGCTTGAACAGACGGAAAGTTGCAGAAACAAAGCGGCAGTTGCCTACAAAGGAGAGGTTGGTGGCTTGGGCACTGAACAGCTGGGCTGGGATCCCAGCAGAGCTTCCCACAGCTTCCCCAGGCTGGATCCTCACCGACGATGGCCTCCAGCTCCTTGTTGTTAATGGTGATGGGGCTGGCGGTGACCAGGCGTGGGGGGCTGAATCCCACCTCCTCAGCAATGCTGTACAGGTCTCTCCAGTACAGGGCTCCTGCCAGGCATTCTCCTGGCACAAGACCACAGACATGGGGAATGGAGACAAAGGCCTATCACCCCCATGCCATGTCACCCCCGTCCCACGGCCCTACGCACCCCACAGCACCCGGTGCTTCCGGATGGGCTCGCTCAGGCGCTGGCTGGCGTAGACATCGCTGAAGTACATCTCTCCCCCGGGCTGAAGAGCAGCAAGGAGAGAAGGGAGACTCAAGAAGCAAAGGGACAAAAGGGACAGGGAGAATTGGGAATCCCCTAATCCTAACCCATTTGGGACCCTCTGCAGAGATGCCCTCCCCGACCTCATCCTGCATCCCCGCCTTGCTGGATCCCATTTGCTTCTCAGTGGCACTCTAACAACAGGGCTACCCCAAGCCTGCTTTGCTGCCATGAGTACCAGCCCACCATCACCTTCAACACACGGAAGGCCTCCTGCAGCACAGCCCTCTTGTCAGGGGCGAGGTTGATCACGCAGTTGGAGCTGTGGAGGAGGAGATCAAGGCTTATTTGCACCCTCTTGCACACTTAGCACCACCAGCTGCTGTATGTCACATCGCTTCAGGATTTGAAACACCAATTTGACCATGAAAGGGACAGTTTATATTCCCAGACTCTAGCTCAGACTCTGGCCTGGGATTTCCCTTTTCCAAACATGTGGTTCTGAAGCCCATTGGGATGCAGACCCAGCCCACAGCCCTGGGAAGCAGCAGGACTGGGGGTGACTGTGCCCTGCACGGCACCTACACAATAATATCGTAGCTCTCATCAGCCAGTCCGGCATCACCCAGCTTCTCCATGTAACCATGAAGGAACTCCACATTCGGCTTTCGGTAGCCAAACTTATCCATGTGGTAGGCAATGTGCTTCTTTGCCACCTCAACCTGGCAGGAGGAAGGGAATGTTGTGGGGGGCTGCTGGGAGGATGGGGGGAGCCCCAGATCTGTGCCATACTTGGCCCTGGGTCATATCTATCCCGGTGACGTGGCCCTGCTCCCCGACCAGCTGGCTCAGCACGTAGCAGTCCCTGCCGCTGCCGCTGCCCAGGTCCAGAATCCGGCAGGATGACAAGCACTCGGGGATCACCAGGCCACAGCCGTAGTACCTGCGTGGATGCTGAGCTGAGCTGGGGGGAGGTGCCCAGCACAGCAGAGAAGGGGCTGCAGCCTATGGGGTGTGGCAGTGGAGGAGAGACCCTGGGGTTTACCTGGCCACCACCTCCTCATGGATGTGCTCCAGAGCATCTCTCACCATCTTGGGAAGGGGCCTGGCGGAGGTGATGCACGCATTGGTTTTGAGGTCCTCTGATTTCTGCAGCTCTTTGCCATAGTAATCCTGAGATGAGAAGGACAGAGGCCACTAAACTGTGCCAAGTTGAGCCCTGGGAGCTCCCCATCCTCTAAAACATGAGTGCCATGCCTGCACTCAGCCTGTACATGCCCACATGTCCTCTGGCACTGGCACTCTCATTTCCATCCAGCCAAAAACTACACTAAAGATCAGGCATCCCTTTGCCCCTATCCTCCCCAGCTCCCTTTGCTCACATGCACTAATGTGTTTAATTCCCATTTTCAGTAAATTTGCAGGCTGCAGCCACCATTTCCCTGGCTGAGAAGGGTGCAGGGAACAAGACAGGGAAATGCCAGGTTGCTCAGCCCCCCATCCCTGAGCACAACAGGAGCAAAACAGACATCTGCACCTGGCATTTTCATCTGGGCCCGGAAACAAGCTTTATCCTCCACTGGCAGCAGGAACTGTGGCACAGCCCAGGCACGAACCCCCTGCCCAACTGCCCCACCCCTCCGCAGTTCCCATCCGCGCCCCTCACCTGCACCTCCTGGTGGATCTGCTCTCCGCAGGGAGCTGCCACTGCAAGGGAATGTGGGGCTGGTGGCTGACACCACAGAGACAGGCACCACTCCCAAGGGCTCTGAATCTTTTCCCCAGATACCAGAGCACTTTTTGCTCTCCCCGTGCCGTGAGAACCCTGAGAACCTCCCCAAATTTGCAGTCTAATAGGATGCTCCAAGCGGCACCTGACAACACTTCTCCACCCCTAAAAAGCACAGGCCCAGCTGCCCTAGAAAGATGAGCCCCCAAAACATCCCTGTAGGGTAAATCCCCCCTCCCCTGCTTTGCAGAGAGCCCTTGGCCCCAAGGCCAGCCCCGGCACCCCCGGCCGAGGCCCTGGGCTGCCTTACTGCCTCCAGCTGCAGCGCCTGAGCTGGACTCTGCCCAGCCTAGGCCACGCTCCTCCCCAGCAGCCTGCGCTGTCCCGGCATCCCACACTGCCCGGCCCCGGCTTCAGCCCTGGCACAGCTCCTGCCTGCCCAGCCCCTGGCACGGCTCCCTCCTGTCCAGCCCCTGGCACAGCTCCCTCCTGTCCAGCCCTGGCACGGCTCCCTCCTGCCCAGCCCTGGCACAGCTCCCTCCTGCCCAGCCCTGGCACGGCTCCCTCCTGCCCAGCCCCTGGCACAGCTCCCTCCTGCCCAGCCCTGGCATGGCTCCCTCCTGCCCAGCCCTGGCACGGCTCCTGCCTGCCCAGCCCCTGGCACAGCTCCCTCCTGTCCAGCCCTGGCACGGCTCCTGCCTGCCCAGCCCTGGCACGGCTCCTGCCTGCCCAGCCCTGGCATGGCTCCCTCCTGCCCAGCCCTGGCACAGCTCCTGCCTGCCCAGCCCTGGCACACGGCCCCGCAGGGCACAGGCACAGTGGGGTGCTGGCCCCACTCCCGTGCTGAGCACACTGCCATCATTCCTGCTCCTTGCTGCACCCACACCCCCAAAACCCAGCCTGCTGACCGTTCCCCAACAGCTCTGCACCTCCACGGTGCAGCCCTGTCCCTGCTTGCCCCAAAGGCAGGGAAACAAAAATTTAATACCACTGAACTGCTGTAGCCTCTGCACAGGAGGACAGGGCCTTGGAAGTGACAAGCCACCTGCAGCAAGGCACACTGCCTCTGCAAGGCCCTCTGACTTCAAGTAGAATGGGGGATCCTGGGGGGCAGAGACCCACCACCCCTCACAGTCTCCCTGATCACAGGGATTGCCAGCGACAAAATCCAGGACAGACTGCTGCAGTTTGGTGGTGCTCAGGACAGCTTTTATTCCCAGCAAGAAAGTCACAGGGAAAACTCTCATTCCCAAAGTGCACCTGCAAAGCTGGGTTCAGAATGTCACCCAAGGCAAAAATACTGGCAGGGATGGTGAAATCCAGCCTGAGAAGGCTCTGCAGCAGAGGAGCCAGACTCCAGCAGCATTCCAACAGGAATGTGGCAGGCCAGTGTCAGCTCTCAGCCCGCCTGCTCCTATCAGCTGGTGAAAAGCACACTCAGGGAAACAAGTGCTTCCCATGCACTTCAAGTGCTCCAGATAATGTGAATTACCAAAAACAAGACACAGTATTTATAGTTGTTCCTGGATGTGAACAGGTCACTAGTCTTCAACAGAGCAGTACAGAACTGAGCACACCAGCTCATGATGCTCTCCTGCCTGCTTCCCAGACAGGCCTTTGGACACCTTCCCAACCAGATACAAACACACACAACAGCCAAGGCTGCTTCACCAGAAGCTGGAGCAGCAGCCCAGGAAAAGGAATGCAGTTGAAGGCCAAATGCAGCACATATGGGCTAGCAAAGGGATAATGTTCCAAACTTTGGCAGAGAGGAAAATAAGATAACCTCTGAGGAGGATGATGGTCAAACCACATCCAGCTAGGCCACTGGCAGATGTGTGTGCTTAGATTCCTGGTTTCAGAAATCCTGTGCTGAGACTGGCATCTCAGCCTACACTGAAGCACCTCTCACCCGCCCCAGCACTTGCAGCTCACACTGATTAAAATGCCCTAAATAAACTGCACTCTGTGCCACCTCTGTGGCTAAATAAAGACCAGTGGCAAACTGCAGGCACCTTCATTTAAACACCATGCCTCAACTCTGCATTTCTTGCCAAGGGTGCTGGTGCAGGCTGAGCATCTCATGTAGCATGGGGAGTAAGCAGACAGGAATTACTGGGAATTACTTCAGGGAAGTTTGTTTCAACCAGGTGTGGGTGAGAATTCTGCAGCAGAGGTGTGGATGCAGGCACACAAGAAGGGACCACATGCCCAGAAACACAGACACTGCACATATCCCAGCTGACTGATCCAGTATCATCCAGATATAGTTATGAGCCCAGGGTCTGGAGGGGAGAGGACACTTCACTCCCTCAGTGCTGGTCAAGTTTTCTTGTGCCTTTGGCTCCCCTTCATTTCAGCAAGTGACTCAGCTGGTCCTGAAGGTTTGACGAGCGCTCCACGCTAGGCACCAAGCAAGAGGAGATTCATGGTGAGATCTGCTCCCAGACTGTGCTGTGCTCCCTGTGCCCAAGGGACCAGTGCAGTTCTAGAGCTGACACTACAGCAAAGAGAAACTCTGGGGTCCCTGGGCCCCCCTCTGTGTCCACACAAAGCAAGTCTCATTTCATGCACCCTGCTGTACACGGCTCTGCTCCCACCACCCTCATCTCCTCTCACAAGCAGCCTCACATGCTCTATCACATCAGTGAAAACTAAAGGAAGCCTTGGTATGAATTCCATCTCTTCACTCAAATTCCCATTTCTTCACAATACTGAAGTGCTACCCTACTTGGCCAGCACCTGCTTCAAAGGCAGCTGCAAAAACCTTTCCATTCTGCTTTCCCCCACCCAACTCCATCACCTTCCCCCTTCCAACCCTACATGCATGTCCCCCAGTCCTTCCAGAACTCACTTCTTTTGAATTGCTTCCTGCCTAGATGAGAAAAGGAAAGACAAAAAGAGCATTAGAAAAACAAATCTCAGTCATGGTTTACATTACATTGAACAAGGGCTCAAGAGGCCAAACTCCAGGTATTTTTGTGGACTAAGTTCTGGGGGACAGAAGCAGCATTGGCTTCTCCTCTTAGTCCCAGGTGCATCATACATACTCATGGGAGAAACAGTGCACAGCAAAAAAGAGGCAAAAATTTCAGCTCCCAACCCCAAAACAGCTTGAAGAGAGCTGAAAATTCCAGCTCTAGGTCCTGCTCAGGTATGAAGAACTGAAAAACAGGGATCAGTCTGAGCTGCCAGCTTCATGAAGTCTCTATGGAGAACAGAGAAAGACTGAGGGATGCACTCAGCCTCCAGGAGAACGCCTACTTATTAGTGTCCCCTACTTACTGGTACTGCAGATGAGTAGTTATTATGGCCATTTTTCTTAGACTCTGTGGAGAACAAAGCATAGAATGAATGCCTACAGAAATCACAATGCAAGCCATCCTAATGCCCCAGGGAGTTCCTCCAGCACAGCCACCACTGTATTGCTGCACTGCATCCAAAACACCCCCGCTGGTATCTGTCAGCAGTGGCACACTTTCTTTTCCCAGTGACAAGCAGAGACACTGAATGCTTGTTTCAGCCCACAGTCCCTCAAGCTTTCTGTCAGAGAGGGCACAGCTTGAGGACCGAACAGCCTGCAGGACACTGGGAGTGCACAGCACTGGGTCTGAGCAAGCACTAAATTATTGTGGCCACCAGCCCGGCTGCCTGAAGTCAAGTATTTCCCTCCAGGGCTCTGGCAGCACGGCTTGCAAACTGCTCTTACCACCCTCCTCTCCTCCCGTCCTAGAAACACTGCTGCTCGAGAACAAGACACAGCTCACATCTTCCGAGTGCAAGATGGCATCTTCTTGCATCACCATGTTTCTCGCAGCTTGACCCAGGAGCTGGAAGACAAACAGACAGACCAGGCTGAGACGCCCCAGCTTTGCGTTTCCCGACGTGACGGCTGGCACGGTGACATTCGGGGTGACACCGTGTGGGGATCACCGCGGATCCGTGAGAGCGCATCCACCGGGAGCGCCTGCGGCACCCTGGAGAGCTGGCAGCCACCCTCCCGCCTGCCACCGCCGGAGTGCGAGGAGTGCCCAGCCGTGCCGCATCCCGGTCCCGCTGTCCCCGTCTCCTCCTCGGACTACAGCTCCCAGCGTGCATCGCGCCGCCCTCCCGCTCCCAGCTCCGCTCCGGCCCTGTAATCGCCCGCCCGCCCGCCCCCGCCGCTCACCTCGGCGCTACGGGAGCCCTTCAGCACCTGCTTAGTGAGAGCGATCACGTCGGTGCCGCAGCTCGTCACCTTCTCGGTCAGAAGCCCCTTCACCGAGTGCCAAAGCGAGCCTGGGCATCCGCCGCGCCCCCGCCGCCATCTTAGCGCGCCCGCCCCGCACCGCCTACCCCGGGAGCCGCTACGGCGAGCGCCGGGCGCCTGAAGGCTCGGGAAGGCGCAGAGGCCCGCCGTGGCCGGGAACACTTGCCGGGAGGAGCTTCTGTTCCCAAATGATTCCCCCAGGATACCTCATCACCTCTGGCACGGACATCCACAGGCTGCCCAGCACTGACAAGGACAGACCAAGGCTGATCAGCGCTGACCAGGGTTTCTCAGCCCTGGCCAGTACTTCAACTGTAGTACAGTGTAGTGATCAGGGCTGACCAATGGTACCAGGGGCTGCCCAGCATTGCCGAGGGCTGCCCAGCAGTGCCAAGTGCTACCCGTGTTTCCCCAGCACTACTGACAAGAGCTGATGATCAGAGATGCTCGGCCTTCCCAGCATTTCCAGTGCTGCCCTTCCTCCCGGATCTGTCGAGGCACTCCCAGGCTGGGGATGGATTCCAGTGCCTCACCAGATTTCCGGCTGTGCTCACGGCACCCAGCACATCCTCGAGGGCTCAGCTGTGCCCACACCCCTGGCCCACCACAGGGCCCTGGGGATGGAGCCCCAAGGACGGATCCGACCCTGGGCATCCCCTGGCCCCCAGCGCGCTGGAAGCAGCTCCCCCAATGGCCACCCAGGGTGGCCGTGGCCCCTGCCCTCGCCCCCCGCCATGTGCCCACAGCTGCAGAGCTGGCCAGGGCCCAGCGCCCGGCTCCCCCCTCCTCGTCCCCCCGATCAGGAGCCCGAGCCCGCCTCAGAGTCAAGGCGACGACCCCGCAGCCGCTATAAGGGCCCCCCCGCGCGCCGCAGCCCGCAGCCGGGCCCGCCATGCCGCTGCTGGGCGCCCTGCTGCTGGCCCTGGCCCTGCTCTGCACCTGGGGCTGGCCCGCCGGCGGGACGCGCTGGCCATGGCCACAGGCACGGCTCTGGGGCGCCCACGCAGCCTGCCGGCCCTGCCGCTGGTGGGGAGCCTGCTGCAGCTGGCCGGGCACCCCAGCTCCACCTGCGGCTGTGGCGCCTGCAGGGACACTACGGCAGCCTCTACGCCCTCTGGATGGGCTCCCACTACGTGTGGTGGTCAACAGCTAACGGCACGCCAGGGAGGTGCTGCTGAAGAAGGGCAAAGACTTCGCCGGACGGCCCGCACTGTGAGTCGGCAGCAGGTTTTTGGGGACCCCTTCCCCTGTGGCTGGGGTGAGGCGGGGGACGCTCCCAAGAAAGATGCAGGGCATGCAGCAGGGCCGTGTCCCCTCCCCATCCTGCCTGCAGCGAGCTGGGGCAGGGCAGTTCCTCTGTGCCCTGTTCCCCAGGGTGAGCCCTGTCATCCTCCATCCCAAGGGTGCCTGCTTTTCCTGCAGCTGGCTGCATCCCTGGGGAACGGGATGTGGGTTTGGGTACTATCAGGCTCCCTGCACACTTTAAGTTCCCTGGGCATCCTAGAACCCCTAACCCTTCACATCTGTCCCAAACCTCTTTATTAGTCCTTGGCAGAGGGAAGCAAAGCTCACAAACTGTGCTTTGCCTGCCTGTATTAACCTCTAGCCCCCCGGACCATTTCTGGGATGGGGTGAGATGATCATCCACGTCCTCGGGGCTGCCCTGCAGCAGGGTGACCCTGGGACCTGCCTGTCCCTCAGGTGACCACGGACCTGCTGTCCCGGGGGGGCAAGGACATCGCCTTCGCCAGCTACGGGCCCCTCTGGAAGTTCCAGCGCAAGCTGGTGCACACTGGCCCTCTCCATGTTCGGGGAGGGCTCGCTCGCCCTCGAGAGGATCAGTAAGTGCCTCCTCCATCCCCAGGCTCCCTCCCATGCTCTATTTTTCTTCGTAAGTGTCCTGATTCCCTGGGAACCAAGGAAAGACAGTGGCTCCGCCCATTCCCCTTGGTATCCCCTCAGCTTGCCAGGCAGAGGCTCTGTCCCCCTCCTTATATCCCCTGCACTTTACCAACACCTCTCCATGTGTTTTCTACCGTGAACTTTAGTTCCCCTCCCTCACAGATGGGGAAACTGAGGCATGGAGCCAGCTCCCCACTCTGCCCAGGAGGACATCCTCACACTCTTCATTCTCTCTGCTCCTCCCCAACACCCAGTATTGTCTCTTCTGCCCATCCCAGCCCCTCGGGGCCAGCCCTGTCTGGGGATTACCCTCTGCAGGCTGCACATCCTGAATGACCAGGGCACTTCTCCTTTCAGCCCCCAGCTGCCCCTTTCACCCCCTTGTCTTAATCACCACTCCCTCATCACCCTCAGTCTGCCGGGAGGCTGCATCCCTGTGTGAGACACTGAGCGCTGCACAGGACACAGCCCTGGACATGGCCCCCGAGCTCACACGGGCTGTCACCAACGTGGTCTGCTCCCTCTGCTTCAACTCCTCCTACCGGCGTGGGGACCCCGAGTTCGAGGCTATGCTGGAGTACAGCCAGGGTATCGTGGACACCGTGGCCAAAGAGAGCTTGGTGGACATCTTCCCCTGGCTCCAGGTGAGCAGGGACGTGGGCACTATCTGTTCTTCTCACCTCAGATGAGAGGAAGAAGCTGGGATGTGTCTGGTAGGAGCTCCCCTGAGTCAGGAGGGTCCCTGTACTGGTGACCCACAAGAGCCAGCACACTGGTGGGCACAGAGTAACTGCCTGGGGGCCTGCAGGGGCTGGAGATAAAGCCTGTTGTAATGTGCTTTTCTCCCTCAGATATTTCCCAACAAGGACCTGGCCCTGCTGAAGAAATGCCTCCAGGTCCGGGACCAGCTGCTGCAGCAGAAATTCACTGAACACAAGGTGCCAGCAGGGCCAGGACAGGGAGATGCAGGAACTGGGATGGTGGGCCAGGTGCCCAGGACAGCCTGGCTCATGCATGTCCCTCGGCAGGAAGCTTTCTCTGGAGACACCGTGAAGGATCTCATGGATGCCCTCCTGCAAGTGAGGCTCAGTGCTGAGAACAGCAGCCCTCCAGAGCCAGGCCTGGAGCTGACTGATGACCACCTCCTCATGACAGTGGGGGACATCTTTGGGGCTGGTGTGGAGACCACCACCACTGTACTCAAATGGGCTGTGCTCTACTTGCTCCATTACCCTGAGGTAGGGTCTGCACCCTATGGAGAGGGCTTGGGTTCCCTCCAGCACCAGGGATGTCATGGGGAATTTTGGGGAAGGCGGGTGCCAAAAGAGAAGTCAGGCTCTGCAGATAAGCAGGATCAGGCTGTGGGCACTTCTGCCCCACGCAGCCTGACAGGACACACTGATGATGCCGGGTGTGCTCCACTGTGCACAGGGCACCCTGCTTCCGGGGCTCCCACACTGGCCTTTGCTTTCCTCCCAGATCCAGAGGAAGATCCAGGAGGAAATGGACCACAAGATCGGCCTGGTGCGTCACCCCCACCTCAGCGACCGCCCGCTGCTGCCCTACCTGGAGGCCACCATCAGCGAAGTGCTGCGCATCCGGCCCGTGTCCCCCCTGCTCATCCCACACGTGTCCCTTACTGACACCAGGTGAGGCCTCCCTGGGGCACATCCAGGCCCTGGGCAGGGACTCTGGGGAGGGAGCCACTGCCTCACTCTGTGTCCGCTTTGCAGCATTGGGGAATACTCCATCCCCAAGGGTGCCAGGGTCATCATCAACCTCTGGTCTGTGCACCACGATGAGAAGGAGTGGGACAAGCCTGAGGAGTTCAATCCTGGTGTGTTGTGTGATCCCCATCCTCTCCTGGGCCAGGGGATGGCTGGGTGGGTGCACAGCAGGAGAGGCTGAACCCTGGGGGAGGTTGGTGCTGGGAGGTTGGATCCTGCTCCTGCTTGTCTGAGGCATTCGCACCTTTCTGCTCCTGCAGCTCCCAGGAGGGACACACATGTGATGAACTCGGGCAGGTCTCAGGCAGAAGGGATCACCCTACTGATGCCAGTGGTACCCCTTACCCTTGCAGGCCGTTTCCTGGATGAGCGGGGCCAGTACATCCATTCACCCTCACCCAGCTACCTCCCCTTCGGAGCTGGCATCCGTGTCTGCCTGGGAAAAGTCCTGGCCAAGATGGAGCTCTTCCTCTTCCTGGCCTGGGTGCTGCAGAGGTTCACGCTTGAGTGCCCTGAGGACCAGCCCCTGCCCTCGCTGGAGGGCAAGTTTGGTGTTGTGCTGCAGGTGCAGAAGTTTCAGGTGAAGGCCAGGCTGAGGGAGGCCTGGAAAGCAGCCTCATAATGGGGAGGAGCCCTGGATCCCAGGCAGGGGGGTGGGACCAGAGAGGCTGCCCATGGATGGGGGGCTGTCTAGATAAATCTATTCCCAACATAGCATGGCTCTGGCTGGTTTTTTGGGCAGGAGATGGAGGAGGGGGTTAAGTGTGAGATGTGTGGTGGTCCCACAGCTGTGGGGTTGGGAGGCTGTGGCCCCTCTGCAGCAGCATGGAGCTCCTGCCTGCTCACTGTCCTGAGCACTCACTGTCTGCCTGGGTTTTGGCCATCGCTCCAGCAGCAGCACAACCTTCCTGGAACGCAAGGGGCCGTGTTTGCTTTGCTTTTGCCAAAAACTACTGTGCCATGGAGGGCAGCGTGTAATTAGGTTTCTGGTTCTCTATTACTTGACCTCTTAATATTTAACTAAATAGCTGCACAGCTATGGCTCAGGGCCCCTGGAGGGAAAGCAGCCAAGGCAGAGGGGAAAGCCCCACAAAGCCCCAGCAATATTTGGCACCCCAGCCCTGCACACCCCCTCATTTTTTCTGTGCCCTCTCTCTTGCTAGCTGGCAAGCAGACATGAACTTCCCCACCACTGAACCTCCTGCTCAGTGTCTGAGTTCTTTCAAACCCTTAGTACTTGGCTTTCATGCAGCCCCTTCAACACCAGCATCTGATGCCAAATGGGTCCTGTCAGCCTGTGGCAGGGGGGTGATGATGAAGGCAATGCATTTGCAGCATGGCACAGCACCAGGAGCATCCTCCCTCCCAGTCCATTTCCTTGGGGACTCAAAGTGGTAGGGAGGAGCTGGAGGAAGAACTGCCATGCACATACCTGTCCCAAGGGCAATCCCCAGACTGAATTGAGCAGCTGACCCACCTGAAGCTGGGCATAGGGAACACAACAGGAGCCTAGCCCCAGTACTGCTGCACAGAGTCTCTGATGGCTTCTAAGGGCTGGGCCCCACATACCTTCCTGCTCTCCTGCCTGGTTCCATCACACCATGGGTGCCACTGGGTTTTCAATTCCTCCACTTCTGCTATGACACACTGAAGCTGTATGGGTGAAGGGAGACAGGACTCAGAATAGACTTTGGGAAAACATGATGCTCTGGGTTTCCCTGGGGATTGGCACCTCCATGCCAGCCTCGTCCTTCCCCTGCCTCAGATCCTGTCAGTGGCAGGAAGGCTCCTCTCCAGTCTCCTG
The DNA here is from genome assembly GCF_903797595.1 of Erithacus rubecula. Classification (NCBI taxonomy): domain Eukaryota; kingdom Metazoa; phylum Chordata; class Aves; order Passeriformes; family Muscicapidae; genus Erithacus; species Erithacus rubecula. The sequence goes on along the minus strand of NC_136660.1, from coordinate 22,874,371 downwards.
TAGCATTGTGATGCCTCCAGGAGGATCAACAGGACCTTCAGCACATTTGTGCCCCTTTGTTCATGGTAAAGGAAAGGATTTTCTCCTTGCCAGAATCAACACAGGGCCAACACCTTGCTGTTTGACAAGGCACCCACACAAGTGCTAAAAGCCAAGATGCACCTTGGGGCAGAAATGGGGACCTTTGAACCAGGGATGTTTTCAACCTGGAGAATGCCTCCAGCCACAGCCTCTCACAATCCACCTTTCCCATTTGCCAGGGCTGGCATGTGCTGTCCTAGGCTAGGGGACCAGCATGTGCTGCAAATCCCAGCACCCCAAGCTAGGCCCTGATGGTGTCATAACCCCACCCAGCCCACCTCCTCCCACGGGGAGGAGATGCTGCTGAGGAAATTCAGTGTCCAGAACCAGCTGCCTGGCACTTTGAGAGCTGGTAAACAGCCCCTGGCATGGCTGCTCCCTGCTCTGAGAGCAGGCAGAGGCACTGCTGAATCACCCAGCTGGCATTTTTATCCTGACAGCTGCTCCAGGGCTGTGCTGCTGCACCCAAACCCCTGGTTCAACCAGGAAGCTTCACCTGGGCCACAGGCTCCAGCTCCCTGACACAAAGGGGGTCTACAAGGGATGAAGCAGATGTGCAGCTTGCTGAGGGTGCTGGGCAGAGCAAGCTTGAGTCTTTCCACTGCACAAACTCATTTTGGGGTGCACAGCCACCCGACAGCTGTGCCACAGGCTCAGCTCAGAAGCCCTCCAAGTTTGAGAGGCTTCTCTCTGCACCAGGCACTGGCTGGAGAGTGAGGGCCAGAGCAGCAGGAGACGCTTGGAATACCTGTGGGCTCTGCAGCAGGCACGGTGCTGGGAGAGCTGAGTAAGCACAGCCCTCAGGACACAGCTGTTCGCTGGCCAAAAACAAACCCAGAAAGAAGAGACAGCCTGTGACCCCCCGGCACAGAGACTGCAGCGCTTGCACCACCGTCGCGACGGCCCCGCAATGGGCACCCGTCCCATCTGATAAACACAGAGCTGTGCTGCAAGGATGGGGGAACCAGCTCTGACCAAGAGGCAACTCATCCTGGCCTTCCCCAGCTGCCCACTGTGGGATGCTGTGGGGCTTGCCTGAGCCAGGGGCTGCCTGTCTGCCACCCCTCCCAGCCTGGTCCAAGCCTTTCCTATATAAACCAACCAATCAAAAAAAAAAAAAAAAAAGAGAGATAACAGTGGCAAAAGCCTCCCTGGGATGTGCGCACAGGTGATGGTGGGGGACCAGGAAGCAGCAGCCTTCGGGGAGAACCACTCATTCAGGGCAGCAAAGGAGTTTATTCACTGGAGCTGGACTGTGCCCCAGCTCCCTGCCAAACTGCTGGGAGCAGGTCAGGCTGGGATGAGCCCAGCCAGGGCATGCAGAGAGCCACAGGAGATACGGATGTGGGAGCCCAGGCTGTGCAGAGCAGGAGCTCAGAACCCCTGACTCACATCCCCGAGTGCTGAGGGGTGCCCAGGGAGCCCAAATCTCCCATCGCTCGGCGGAACAGCCTCATGCTGGCAGTGGAGCTGCTCATTCTGCTTCTCTCCAGGCTTCCTGCCCCAGGAAGCTTTTGATGACTGTGTCACACAGAGGCTTTACTGCACCTCAGCTTTCCTTAGCCTCCAGTTAGGCAGGCAAAGTTCTGAGAGCAGGCTGCCAGCAAGCATCAAGAGACCATTCCCTCCTCCTCAATCTTCAGCCAACACCCATCCACAGGGTTGTACAAACATGCAATGATATGCAGCAGGAAGATCACACCACTCCTCCCAGATTCATCATCACAGAGCTGCAGAGTCCCTTGGGAACACCAAGGAGATGCTGCAGTACCCAACGATCCCAGGAGCCCCCGTTGTGCCCAGGGGACACTCTGAGCCACCACACTGTGCTCTTCACCTTCCCAGGCTACACAAGCCCAGTCCATCAGGACACTGCTGGGTCCTTGCCCTCGGAGACACTTCAGGGGCCAAAAACATTCTCCACACATGCCATGGACTCCAGCAAAAACAGACTTCATGGAGTACTGGCAGCCACACCTACAGCACATTGGAAAGCAGAACACTGAGCACTAGACTGACACTAATTTCCTGTCACACCTGATGCATTACTGCACTTCTGTTTTGAAACTACATATTTATGCCTCCCAATAAAACACCCCTTAGAACTGGGAATGGGTGGGGTTTGGTGCTCCAGCGCTGGAGATGGACATCTGCCCTTGTCCTCACACCTCCAGCATTTTACACAGTGTGCATTTGGAGAAGAGCTCTCTTTGGGCCATGTTGGCTTCCTACACAGGGATATATATGAGGGTCAAGCTCCTTTCTAAAGCTCCAAAGCTGGAGCTTTGGGAGTCCTCAGCCTGCCTGAAGAGTCACCAGCCAGGGTATGTCCAAGGAGTCACCTGCCCCATGTCCTGCCCTGCACCACTCCTTCTCCCCATACCAGCTGTCCCTTGGCTGCAGGTCTAAAATCCTAAAGCACTGAAAGCCATTAACAGTCCTGCTCCTCAGGCACTTGACATGGTTTGCACCCCATTTCTTTCTTTATGGCCTCTAAATGCCAAAAAAAGTCCAGAAGTCATAAAAGGCACACCACTGCTTCCTTCTAACTTTTTAAATTAAAAACATCAGCTCAGCTTACTGGTACTTACCTCCAGGTCCAGAGGATTCTCATGCAGTCGGTGTGATGGCTGGAAAGCAAATATGGAGATTCCTTATGCCACAGAAATGTTGGCAAAGGGTCCCTCACTGACACAGGGCCATCCCCAGGCCTTACAGCAGTAAACCCCATTCCTTACAGACTTACGTGACTTTTCAGGTTCCTCTGTGGTGTGAGGAACAAAACCAGGTGCCAATACATACAGAATTCCTGGGGATGGTACTGGGGATCTTTAATTACCTTCTCAAAAGATGTTTGTGGTCAGTGTACACAGCTGGAAGTGACCACAGCCTCTCTGTTACACTCATCCAGGTATCCAGGCTCCAGACATCCAGGAATGAGGTCTCTTGAATCCAAATCAATGTCCTTCATCATTAAGAGCACACTAAAACACAAACTGAAGAGCTGTCTTTATCAGCTGTTCTGAGGGAAAAGAAAAGCTGTGATGGGCAAAGGAGACTCTTCCAAACCCTGTAAGGTAAGAGTGCTCTCCTCAAAAGTGCAGGTAAAATGCTGGGATAAGCACCACTTCCCTTACTCTGTAGCCAGCCAATGTCAACACACCTCCAGGTAGAATAACAAAACAAATCCACAAACTAAAGACACATCTTGTTCTGAGCTCACAAAATGATACACATACACATGGACAAGTTATCAGAAAAGGCATTATATTTTGGTTTCCACCTTAGTTAAAACTGATTTTGGTTTTCAATCAATCAGATCTGAGTATGTCTGAGTTCAGGTTTCAATGGTTTTTTTTCCCCATAACAGTAATGATCTGGATGACCACAATTATAAAAGGGACGGGGAGAAATCCCAAGAACAAGTTACATAGTCTGAACTGTGCTCTCTTCCACACGAGCACTCTAGGGAATGTTAGTTTCAGCTCTTCCTTTTTTTTTTTTTTCTTTTTTTTCTTCCTTCAGGTTGTTACTAACAAAAATCTCTACTGTTTATTAAAGCAAAGCTACAGTAAATTTTCTTGCAGTCTTACAGCAGGTTTTCATATTACCAGTAGGACTCGCATGCATGGATTGCAGTCATACACACACGCTCACAGACATTATACAGTAGCCAGTTGCCACCATAAAAAAAATTGAAAAGAAAGAGAAAGAAAACAGACATTCATTTCTTTTAGTGGTCATCATTAGAATCGCACCAAACTTTTGGATAAAAAAAAAAAAAATACTGCACAGGTCTTCCACATCTACAAGGAAAATCATCCCTTTCACAATGGACGGAGCTCTCGTCTCCATTTGTTCAACATGCATCGCTAAAGCTTGAAGGCACGCTGGCCAAGGAGAGCCCTGTTCTTTTGTCATCTGAACTCCAGTGTGCTGCTATCGGGGTGCAAAGAAAGGACAAAAATAAAGCCAAGCCCTTTTGCAGCACACCGGGAAAAGGTCATTCGGAGACCACAGTACTTGGAAGGCAGCCCAGCTGCCTGGATTCTACTGCTAACTGTGCTCTTGGAGGCATTGAAGGAACACACCTGCGTTTAAAAATGACACACAAAGGCAAATTTCTGCAAACCCTTTCTTTTCAAACTGCCTAAGGTAGACTAACACTCCTTCTTGAAGAAACTGGTCCTTCAGTCACCAGCTTCAAGTGGGAAATTTCCTACCTGCTGTCTTAAACACTGAAGCACCAGAGATTATAGGGCTGATGTGTTTGGGCATTCACCAGCTTCAGAGAAACTTAATATCAGGAAAGAAAAAAAAAAAAAAAAGTAAGGAAAAAAGATGAAAAGAAATCCCCAATGCCTCAAGAGCACTATATCAAACCAGAACTCTTGGGCTACTGACTGCCGGCACTGTCAGAAGCTGCTCGCTTCTGGGAAGACACCTGGAGGTTGAAGCCTTATGGTGATCTGGTATCCTCCCAGGGTGAGATTTGCTGAGTTTTACTGATTGCAAGATAAAGCAGTGTTTCGGAAAACTAAAACCAACAAACTCATATTAACCATCACCAAAATCACCATTGGAAAAATTCCATTTTTCAGAAGGTCTCATTGAGAAACATCAGTCCCTGCTCCATGGAGCAGGGCAGATACGATTAACAAAACCCAGAGTGACCCGTCCCCCACAAGCTGAGCCTTCGAGGTCTAGTCCCCACATTATATTGGAGGGGAGAAAGAAAAATAAACAAAAAAAAAAAAAAAGAGGGTTGTATCACCTTTTCCTCCTGTTAAAGTTTTAATCCTCTTATTCCATTTTTATTTGTTTTTTTTCCCCTGATTCTCCCTTCCATTGTGCCGCCTTAGCTGGGGGAGTTATTGGTACAAGAGTTTGGAGAGTCCTGCTCGTTTATTGTGTTCAAGAGTACACACACCGGCTGCCGGGGCAGGTGGTGGTGGCTGTGTTCGCGGTGCTGCTCCTCCGTGGCACTGAAGAGCCCTTCCTCCTCGTCCCTGTGGGGACGGCCGCTGCAGCTGTCGCAGAAGTCCAGGGGCCCGTCCAGAGCGTCGTCGATGAGCCCGTCAAACTCCTTGAGGTCGTCGTCGTGATGACCCCGGTTGCACACGCACACTTCTATGCCCGAGTCGCCGGTGAAACGGCGCTGCCTGCCCGGCGTCTTGTCCTTGGCGTCGGGGATGGCGCCGCTCTGCTCCAAGCTCTCAGAGCTGTAACCTTTCAGCAGTTCCTCCTTGCACTCCGTATCCTTATCGGGGCCGGCCCTCTCCACCAGCTCGGCTCCCGTGCTGGTGCTGCCGGGCTCCATGCTTTGCATTTTGGCCACGGCTCTCTCGCCCAGCACGGCGCTGGAGGGCTCGGGGTCCCCGCGGCCGGGCGCCCCGGTGCTGTCAGTACTGCTGGTATTGCTGCTGGGTGCTGCAGAGCTGCTCTGTGCTGGCTGCAGGGCTCTGGGCGTGTCTGGGATTGTGCTACTGCTGCCTGCTGGGACACACTGCTGATGTAAGGCACTGTACGGGGGCGGGGGGGTCGGCGGTCGGTTCACCACTTCCTCATAGGGAGGTAGCAAATAGTTTGGCAAAAACCCTAGAAGTGGGAGGCAAGGAAGAGAACTTATTTCAGGAGCAGCTAATCTCAGGAAACGAGTCACTAATACAGGTCAGTATGGCATTTGTCACCCACCAGCATCTTCCCACTGAACAGCACAACAGGCTCTATAAAGGGGTGCCAGAACTTGTCTCAGGTGAGGCATGTCATGTGTTAGAGAAGCAGCAAACACAGAAGAGAAGGACACCATTACAGGAGGAGATGGGCACCATTGAGAACAGCAGCCTGATCTCCTGGCTCTCTCTATACCTGCCAGACAAACCTCCCTGGACCATGTACCCCAATACAGCCCCACAAACCACACTGCAGGATGGCCTCTTCTGGCTGGAGGGAAAAACTCCCCAGCCCTCTCCAACACTGTCTTTTCAACCAAATTTCCAATTTCAAGAGCAAAGATTTCTTCTCACAAAGCATTGTGCAAATATGAAGAGACATGAGCAGTTACAAGGAACTTGGAGATCCTGGCTTTTGGTTGCTATGTTAATGCTGGATTCAATTCTTCTGGTGCAGTCAGAATAAATTGACAGTACTGGCAAAAGAGTTTGGCTTATTGTACTTACAGCCTTTCAAATCCATGACAAATTTTGTTTATTTCTTAAGAGGCAACAAAATAGTCTATATAGACAGAATGTACTTAAACACTGGAAACATTTAAGGATAGCACTGCAATTTTCCATGTGCAATTGCATATCCCTGGGGCTGGGGAGGAAAAGGCTGCTGGGGATGATTTCTGAGGTGACTGCCAGAGTTTAAAAAGAAAAGCAAGTTCATACACGCAATTCAACAGTATGTCAGAAAACTCAGCTGTGCTACCTCCAGTCAGGAGACTTGCTGTTCTAGCCCAGCATAGCAGAACACAAGGAGAACACAAAGTGACTGTACTTTCCCTGAGCTGTGGGCAACTGTTCCTTCATGCAAAATCCTAGGGCTCCTCACCAGCAGTATGGCCCGAGAACCACAGCACAGGGTGGGAGCCAGCAGAGTCTCTGCTGAGACTCTACTTTCTCCCAGTCTGCGTGACCAAATTTTGTGAAGCCACTTCCCACACCTCAGTCCCACCAGCAGCAAGTCTGTGCTGGAAAGGTGGAACATCCAGAAAGTCATGAATGAGGTGTTTTAAGAAGCTTTGCAGAAAAACACCCATGGAATCACCACACTCTCAGGGGTGGGTGTGAAGGTGCTGTAGTTGGTGTGGTCCAACTCTAGACTCAAGGGGCTTCAAATATATCCAACACCATCTCCTCTCTGCACACTGTGGCTGGGCAGCAAAGCTGCCCACAGCCTCTTGCTGAGCCCAATTACTCTCCCTCTTCCACCTAACATGGGAAATGAGCTGCTGCCACGCTCGCCAGGGTCTCCAGGCCTGCACGTGAGGTACATACGGAAATAGAAGGGCAGGGCTGAGTAGTTATGGGCCTCCCGGTAGGCGATCAGGTTGATCTCGTGCTGCCGCTGCTGGGCCTGCAGGCGGTGCTTGGTGCGGCGGTGGTGGCAAACACAGCAGCAGCTGAGGATGATGATGATGGTCCACACCAGCCAAAACCCTGCAGCAGAGGAGAGCAAGTGTTAGCCATTGTGTGACAGCTGCATCCAAACCCAAGGAAACCCCCAGAAGCCAATGGAGAAGATCATCTGAAAGCCTGGATCTGCACCTGCGCTGCTCTAAAGGCAGAAATATGTGTTAGACCAGGAGGCTTCAACACTGACCTTCCTGCCTGTGTGGGACACTGCTACTCCAACAGCCTCGCCAGAAATGGGTAACTCTGAACGTGCTTAGGTACAACGTGGATCATGTTCAATAGGTACAACTCTGGAGAAGAACCGAATATGGAGACATGGCTCCCCCCTCCGTTGCTCCTACCCTTTGGCTACCATTTGTCCTAGCCAAAAATGAGCAGAGCTGTGAATAGCATTGAGCTTGCCTCCCACAGCCACTTTGGTTTGAAAATAACAATCAAGACACAAAAGACACTCTGCAGATTGACCACAGAAGAAGAGAAAAACCCCAAGCACTATGTTTTGCTTTTGTTTGCACTACTCTTTAATTTCCAGCCCAAATCCTTCATTGTTATGTTTAACAAAAACATGCTCTTTTTTCATAAATGTCTCAAAATATTTTTAAAACTTATTTTTGTATTCAAAGTCTTAAATTATCCAAAATTAAATTAAACTAGCCTCCCTCTCTGAATCCTCAAGAAACCTAACTTCTGCTGTGTTCGTGGTAATGGCTGATTCCTGTGCACTGTTGTACCCTATGTACACTGCTCCTTAAAAGGGAATTTTAAAAGACCACTTCCTGAATTTTACCCACACCCTCCAACAAGTGGAATAACTCTTCCTTCCCACCAATTTCTCACTTGCATACACTACAAAATGTTTCCAAGACACACTTCAAAAAGCTGGAACATTCATTCCAGATTAGGCTTTTGTCTCCTGCAACTGCAGTCCACAGCTTGACCTACCCTCAGTCTCTGTAAGCTCTTTTTTAAGCTCAGGATAAAGTTTAAAGATACTAACGATACTGGGAGAGCTCTTCCTTAAAAACACTGCTCACTAGAGATCCCAACACTGTTTTTCTTTCTGTAACACCCCTGCCACTCTTCACTATCCCCAAGCAGTCAAAATGGAGATTCCTAATGCCCCAGCCCATTTTCAGGATGGTCAGTCTATCCCGTGGTATCAAGCTGCTCTTCTATCTCCACTAAAAACCTCTAGTCATGCCTTTAAAATACCTTGATGTTTTCAGCATCCCCTGCTGTGTTTGCAATGCTTTCTCTGCTAAGAGCTAGGTGGGGAAAGGTGAATAGTTTAGGAATTTGAAGAATGAAAGGAGTGTTGCTGTGGCTCAGGACAAAGGGCAATCGATTGTATCACCCATCTCAGAGACCTGCACTGGGCTGTTTGTAGGTGAATGGATGTGCCATACCACCTCTCTGAGCTTTTTGAGGGGGGACTTTCACCTCCCTGTGTTGTAACGCAAATTCCTCATGTATTTTGGCACAGCAAACTGAAATCTCTCTCCTGCCTTATGCAATCTATTTCCCTGATCAACTGGAACCTGCCTTGCCATCAATCTTATCAAAACCTGCTATCAAACAAAGGTGTTACGTATTCCCTACTCCACTTTTTTTCTTGGCTGGAAATGAAGGTTCTGGGTAGTTTCTCTGGCCAGCCAGCTCAGCTGTAGCACAATGATCAGAGAGGAGACTGTGATCTTTACTGCAGAGAAGCAAAGGACAAAGTACTCAAGATGCTCTCTGCACTTCCCAAACCAAAATGAGAATGTGGCCAGTGACCTCCAAATACCCTCCTGTTTCTAAAAAAAGCCTTTTTATATAAACTAAAATGATTGATCCAGTCCACTCTTCTGTCCAAAGCCAAACATTTGCAACCATTCCCGTAGCCTCTATCACTGCCAAAATCTTGGTACACAAATGCAATAATTCCACTGTCTCACAGTTTGAAGACTCTCAGCAATAAATACACTTTATTTCTCACTAAGAGAAGGTCCCTTGGCTCTTGCTTGCTGAGGAAGCAAGAATACACTCATCAAAACCAGGTCATTGGCACAGCATGCCACCATGCACTGAGGCAGGCCTGCAGTTCATCTTCTAAGTACTCCTTATTTTCGAAGAGCAGTACATAATCATGAGTTCAATAACAATGGAAAATTACACCCAGCTATCCAGGGATTTTAGCTACACTTATGAAAACAGATGCTTTTTAACACATTTGATCATGTCCTTTCCCAAGGAGTCTAGATACAATGGTAGCAAGCAGCACTTAATTAGTTAAGATGTCCTGGAGAACTGCCACTGTTAAGCAATCTCAGCTGCAGCAGCCAAATATTTCTGCAGGGAATAACTGCTCCCACCCAAGCCTGCATCCAGAAGATTAAAGAAGTATTCCTTTAGAAAACTTCTCTACCCATTCCAAAAAAAAAGTCCCAAAGTGCTTTGCACACAACCTGACGCACAAGCTCAGAGTAGGGGTCAGAATAAGCTCAGCCATTCCTGGGAAGAGGTGTGGCAACTCTGTTAACAACACGAAGTAACAACATACAACAGTTTAGGATAATAAATCAACGTTGGATCCTACTGAAACCACAGGTGGCATTTAAGCAAACACACCATAATTTAGTGGATTGCAATTTGGCCTCGGTGCCAGGAACAACACCTTCATTCTCCTGCAAAGGGTCTGTGCATGCTCGCAAATGCGAGCGGATGAGATCTGTTGTTTTTCATGAGAACTTCCAGAAAAAGAACCCACTAATACCACATTATTGCCTGCTTTCATTAACCACTGACACTTCCTCGAGCTTCTAGGAATTACTCAACCCCTGACTCAGCATGAGCCTGGATGGAGGACTCAGCACCAGCCTGGAGGACTTGCCTGGATGATCACAGGAGATCAGCTGCATGTGCCCACCAGAGTCATCTGCTGGCCTGGCTTCTGCCACCCTCTTTAGCAGCTGTGTCCCCACCTTGTCACTCAACAGCACATCTGCATCGAAGGGCTGGAAAGCCCCCAGTGCATCAGAAGCAATAGGATGGAACACCCACAGGAGCTGAGGCACACAAGGGGCTCCCTGGCTGTCACCTGGGAAGAGATGCCAGTGCTGAGAGAAGGTCTGGGTGCAGCTCTGGTTGCAAGTCCAGCACGGTGCTGGGAGTTCAGGGCCTCCATAAAAGGCTCTACAACACTCTCTTGCCAGGACTTTGGGCACAGCTGCAGTTTTGGCTGCAGAACAGAAAATTGCAAAAGCCTAGAAAATATATAGTATGGTCATTTATTTGGAATAAAGCTATTCTCCAAGGCCAAGTGCAATTGTAAATATTATGTCTAAAAGTATGGAGTAAACAGTGAAGATGTTCATGGCTGAGTTGAGCATTTGTACACCTGGTGAGGCTTGGCTTCAAACCAGCAGCAGGGAGGTGAGCCGAGCAGAGCACTGGCCCGTGCAGCCAGCAGCTCATTTGGCAGGAGGGGAACTGCAAATTCACCTAAAGACAACACCACACGAGCAGGAAACACAGGGGCCAAGCACAGCAGCAGGGCACACTAACACCTCTTCAGGGTAAAAACAGGTACTAATTCTGCCTTGTACTGAAAATGGGTAAGATGTACAGAGGCAACTAAAGTTTGGCATTAAAAAGCCTCTAAAAAGCCAAGTAAAACTGAGCTTCTGATTGTCTTCAATGTCCCCAAAAGCCTTCACTGTTGCCAAATGCCTTCCTCTTGCTCCTCAAGATGTACCTTCACCCCAAATGCTTTTCAGCAGCATTGTGTTGAACTATGGCTGCACTCACAGGAAAAGGAAAAATGGTTTCTGACCCAAATTTGCCATAAAATGTCTGATTTGAGAGTATCTCAAGGAGTCACAAGGAGTGACTTTGAAAATACAACTTCTGATGGATAGCCTGAGCAGAGGCAAAATACCAGTCTGGAGCAAAACAGGCACCAGGAGACCACTAAACTTGAAGGCAATTTCAGTCTTGCTCTTGGGTTATGGAAGAGTCAGAAGCTGCAACACTTTCCAGCCCAAAAATGACTGAGTCCTGAGAAACACTGCTATATTTTTTGCTAAATTCACTGGTGATGCCTACAGGTGGATAATGATGCAAGCAAAGGTGAAACAGACACAGCCAAGGAGCTTATTATTGCCAAGAGATTTCCCTGCCAGAGCACCAAATCCTTCATAAAAGTAAAAGAGCAGCACCAATCTGTAAGCTCAGAACTGTAAGCCTGACATGAGCACAAAGCTCAGGAAGTCAGAATGGGAGCTGCAGAAACACCTGGGAATGGAATTAGGTTCCATGAAAGCCATCTCTCACAACCAGAGGAAATGCTGAAGAAAGAGAAGGCTGCTACATTTACAGCATTCTTGGGAAAGGGAGCCTCATCACATGGTCATACTCCAGAGATGTTTCCTACCAGCTGTGAAAGAACACGCTTAAAGCTTCAAGAAAACCCTTTCCAACTACCTTGTTTAAACTTCAAAATAAGTAAGAATAAAACAGTTTAGAATTAAAAAACCAGAGCACTCCTTTCCCATAAAAAAAAGAGGGAGCAATGTTTGCTTTGATGCTGTACTGTATTTGCTGCCTGGGATGTTGCCATCAGCAATGCCGTTGAGGGAAGCTCCTTTTATCCTGTGCAAAATGGAAAATGTTTTCTGGAGTGTTCCAAGGGTATGAACAGAGAAATTTGCCCTCAAGTTCATGGTAAACTTGGGCAAATGCCATGGCTCTGTTGGCAGGAAATCCCCTAAAAGCAAGCCAAAACATACTGCAAAGTGCCTTTGTGTCTGCCTGACAAGCATCTGGGTAATAGCTTTGGCTCCATGAGAGCTGGTACTGAACAGAAGGAGAAGTGGGACAATTTCATTGACTAAGAAGTGTCCCAAATGGTGGCCACACAGTCAGTCATGGCTGGATAAAAACTGTCTTTCACAGGGCCAACACTATAATCAAAAAAGGGAAGAGAAATTTACTCGGTACCACAACCTGGATGCCCTTGGGTTTAATCGTGTCCTTTGGCAGAGAGGTGACATCATCTTCTGCCACTGCAGGCACGAGCCAGCACTGCTGCTCAAGAATGCCAGATGAAGGAGCCAGGCCATAGGCCCATGAAAATATGAAGAAGGAATAAAAGAAGGCACTGAATGACGTGATCCCCTCCTGCCTGTCTCAACCATACCTCCTGCTGCTTCCCCACCTCTTCTTGTGCCTGCACAAAGTTGTGTGCAACTGTGGTTTGAACTGGTTGGAGGGAACCAGAGCAGGTTCAAACTTGTTTGGCAAACACAGCAGCAGCAGCAAGAGAAAGACTGTGACTTTCAGTGACAGTTTTATGTTAGTTTAAGTGATTGGAACTGCAGTCCCAGCCTGACCTCACCGCAGGAAAAACTTACTGAATGTTTGTAGAGTACAATGGCAAAAGAAAAAAGCTGAAGACATCTCCAACTCTGGCTCACTTGCTCCCAAGCTAGTAAAAAAAAGGAGATGCACTTCAACTGCAACTGGTTTCTAGTTTTCAGTAGAGTGTCCATAATATGGTGGTACACCCACCGCAAAGCGATAAAATAGAAAAATACCAGTTTCAGAAAAATCCTTTGCCTATCATGCAGTAAAGAAGTAAATCTGCAGACACTGCTTTTATGCCTCTCTCCCAGGGAGGGAGCCTTCCAAGGGCAATTGCTCCCATGTTCCAGATGACACATTTGTAAGTTCAGTCCCTCCCAAGAGATCTATGTTGGTAAAATGCATGTTGAATAGTAACAGAGACCAGGGTGGAACATTCAGCTGAGACCATGTCCTGAAACACCTGGGAACAACGGATCTAGAGGTACTTGTGACAGGCTGGATTGGAGGTATGTAGGGCAGGGAGGAAAATAACACCAGGAAGTTCTCTTGCCTTTCCATGCTGTGTAACATAGCACAGGGGGAAGCAGCCACAAAGGGCAAAAGTCAGTATCTGCAGAGCCAGACTATGCCACACAGCTTCCCTTCTGCTTTGGATCTGGGAATTTTACTGAGCCAGACCAAAACAAACTTAAGGTGATTTGGCTGCCTGGATTAGGCTACAAGAAGTCCAAGGAAATCAGGAAATAATTCCCTCAGTGACCCTACTTATTATGAGTTTCTGTGTGGTTGTGACATCTGTTGTTTGTCCTATACTGTCAGTGAGGCTTTTCACAGCAGGGTTATTGCTGCAGCATAGCTGAGGAGGAACAGCCCAAGGGGAGTTCAAGACACCCAGGAAAGAGAAGAGAGCACAACCACATAGAAGGCTGGGTGAAAGGCAAGGAACAGCAAAAACCTCTCTTTGAAAAAGAATGTGGGATAACACAACACGGGGTAAGGATGAAAACATGGGACTGGTGCATTGTTTGACTGTTTTGAAGACTACAGCAAAGTCTTTGACATGAACTCCTATTATAAAGCTGACTTCCTGGAATATGTACGTGGTACAGCAGTTGCTTTAGTTTTAGCAACTAACCGGATCCTTGCCAGAATTTTCTGGCAGCATGCTTTTTGGGAAAAGAGCTGTCTAGTGATTCCAAGGGGAAGCGTGCAGACATGAGCAGAATGTTCAAAATCAGCAAAAACACTGACTGTGCTGCTTGCAAACAGAACATTTTTTTCCTGTACAGCCCTTCCACTAGGACCTAAACAGTCAAGATCTTTTTTCTTCTCTTTCTTTCAAAAACAGAGGGGCTCAGTATCACTGCTAAAAAAGACAATGAAACAAAAGCACAAGCAATATAAGAACATTCACTTATTGCCAATACTGGGTTGCTGTACAGGACCTAAATGACCCAACATCAGCTAAGCCCTTGAACTTCTAAATCCTGCAACTTTTTTCAAGCAGTGAGCAGCTGCCTGTTTCCTGCCCCGTGATTTCTGAAGCACAGAGTACAATTTTTCCAACCACACAATTACATGTACTTTCTACAGCCTTGCTTGTTGTGTTCAGAGCCTCTGGAATCATTTAATGATTCCAAAGGCAAGGGGAGACATGAGGATGGATGTCAGGAGATCTGGATTTAGTGTTCAGTCCACATTATACTCCTAAACCTGGGAAAACACAGAACCTCTGAGCCTTAACCTGCACAACACAGGAACTGCATTCCTCGATTACCTTCTCTCCTTTATTTTGAAAATGTTTAAGCAATAAGACACCTGTCAGGCCTGGAAAAAGGCCAACATTGGAAAACTCCAGCAAATCACAATCACATCACAAAGACCTGAATAAAAACTGTGGGGAAGCAAAATCCAGTGGCTGCTGCCATTCTCCCCCTTGGGGACCACGAGTTCTCTGGGGGAACCCAAGTAAATGGTCCAATTAAAATGCTGACCCAGCTCATCCACCATCCAAACATCTTTTCCTATGTGAGGAAATGCAATAGTAAAGTAAATTTTTTGTTTTCATTTTTATTGTTATTTTCCAAGAAAATTAAAAGACATAATGCAGCTTGTCCCCCACCACGTTACCAGATACCAAACTGGAGTTAGAACTCAAGAATTAGAAGAACTAATTAGACCTTTACATAGTTATTAGATTTATATCTATAATCTCAATATAGTTTTGTTATTTGGCAACACAGTACTGGGTTTTTTGTTTTTTTTTTTCTTAGGTTTTTTTTTTTTTTTTTAATAAGAGATGGGTGGGGAATCTGAACTGGGCTGTTATCTAATTTTACACACAGGCTGTCCACCTGCTTGGCATATCATATTCTCCATTCCTCCACTCCACCCCTTAACAAAATAATACCTTGATTTTACATCCTATTCCACTACCCTCAATGACTGGTTTAAAATTACCACAATCTTACTTGCTGCCTAGAATTGCTGAGAGCAGCCATTTTCAAAGACAAACTTCCCTCAAATTCCTAAACAGGAAAAAAAGTCCTTTTTACAGGAAAAATTCCAAGTGGCCACAAAATAGGATCATGTTTCAGAATGCATGTCCAGCAAAGTTTTCTTTTCCATTTCAAATGCCACCCTCCTCTGCTGCTTCTTCCCACAAAGCTGTGGTGATAGATAAATCCAGGATTAAATTCAACACGACTGGCAAGAAGGTCTGTTTTCATGCACACAAAAGTCTGAAACATACACTGGTGGTCTGAGAAGGTCAAGAGATGCAAAATCTTCTCAAAAGCTACTTCAGTACATGAATATGCTGGTTAAAATCAAAACAGAACAACTATGAAGCCATACTTAAAATGTGCTGCTATGTTAACTGTTCATTAACCAGAAGTTAATAATAACTTTTAAAAAGCTAATCTGTTTCCAAGCATGTAAAGCTGTTGCTCACCACTGCTCATATTAAGACTACTTACATTTACTATCACCATTTACTTTTCACCTTGAAGGCCTTCAGAGTGCCTCAGCATATATATCTATCCAAGATACTTCACAGCTCCTGAGCAGCAGCTAAGCTCACAAGCTCTAGAATATGGATTTACATTTAAAGGATGTGCTCCTTCTATGACTCCTTCACATCGAAAGGAAACTTCTTCTCCTACCATTCATAATGGCAAAACAAGCTTTTAAAACATTAACTGATTTTAGATCAGTGTTGGATGTTTGCCTGAGTTTGCAAAAAGCCTAGAAAACAGGTCTCATGTTTGAATTACTCCCCCCATTTTGGTGTGGTACACAATGCTCTCTTGAGACAGAAGGAATGTGAACACACAGAAACCTATCTCTCCTGAGGAACCATCCAGCAGTGTGTGTGTGACCAACATGCTTATTCCATGATCTCAGTGTGACCTAAAGACTCACTCTCAGTGTGAGTCTGCTCTAAAGAGAAGCCTTTAATATTCTGCCTCCTTCTAGCAAAATCTGGTTTTGCCTTCCAAGAACTTTTATGATGCAGCCAGGCACTGCCAAGTAAAAAAGTCTGTACCATACTGAGAGCACAAAGACAGCTAAACCATCCCATTAAAACTGCAGGGGCTATTGCTTGGACCAGACTGTTTGCATGAAATTCAACTAAGCCTCTCTTTCAAGATGTCCATGGGAGAAACACGGTGACCATGCCACCAGCTTCAGTGTGCAGCTGCACTTTATGCTACTGCTCAATTTAGATCCTGCTTGCCAAGGAGCCTGCAAGCCTTTGCACACAAGTATCTTCCTCTATATACCCACCCACACAAATGCAAAACTGGGTTTGACCTTCCCCACTCTGCTCTGTCCATGCATCCCCCTCTAATCTGAACAAATTCCTGCCATCTGTCCTGCCTGTGCTGCTGACTGCTACAATCTGATCCAGGCACTCCAAGGCTCCAGTATATTCACCTCTGTTTCTCAGCCTGCTACGGTTGCTGGAGCTGCCTCTGGCCCCCTATCCTGAATTCATTCTTGAACTGTTTGGACATTTTGGAAAATAAGTCTGCTGTAAAAGCTCTGCTATGCATCAAAATCCTGCCATTAGTGTTGACACAGCCAGCCACTGGAGTCTGAGCATACTGTATCTTCAAGATGCTTATTATAGAGTCCTGCTCAGTATATAACCACATCCTTCATTGGCTAATTTAAGAACTAGAAGCATGTTTCTAGACTGAAGGATGAAGTGTCAGCTATTCCTGTCCTTGAATCCAGGTTAAATGACAGTCTTTGTATGTATAACACATTTCCACACACAAACTACTATAGGAAAGTGAAACTATGGGCACAACAGAGAGATTAAATAGAAAGCATAGTTGCATAAAAACTAGAAGATACCATTGGGTGTGGTAAGAAAGTATCTCCAGTCTCTAATGTAGGGGTACAATGTTCAGAGCACAGCACAACATCAATGTTCCATCTTTTATGTTCCTTCTTGAGAAAGAAGACACCATCAGACTCAACAAGTTTAGATTTCCTTAAAATTCAGCATGTATTACTTTCTTATGCTTTCAACTTTCCATTTTTCCATATATCTTAATCAAGCTTTGCTGACCACCTGCTTTGATCTGCCTGCTGCCATCTAAGGGGATTCAGCAGGTACAGTCACTCAGCCATTCACTGGAAACTTGGATATTGGTAAATCTCACATTTTGGGAAATAGGAGATAAGAGGAGCTGCTATGGGCAATGTGCGTTCCTCACAGCACAGCATTCAGCCACTGCAAACCAAGGACTCTGAACAGTTCTGAAGAGAATAAGCACACTGGCCCTCCTCCTTGAAAGGACATATTTTAAAAGATATACCAGAGTTAAACTTGTTGTGCTCACACAGAACTAAATCAACAACACGAAAGACACTGAATTAATTCCTTGTTTGAGTGTGTCAAGCTCTAGTGTTGTGTGTAAGGCATTTTTCCCTCAAGCTGGTTCTTCACTCCTGTATGTCATCTTGAGTACCCAAATCAGTGAGAAGAGCAAACAACAGTGGCAAGATGACCCCTTACTCCTGAGAAGGCACCCACTGTGACAACCCTATTTCCTTGTCATATCATGTCAGCTCTGGATTGTGCTGCAGTGAAATGCAATAGCAATGCACAACAAGGGCTGAATACAAAACCCCAGGGACACAAGCCAGACCTGCAGTATGGTATGAGAGCCATGCAGATTAGGAAGGGAAGCCATACAAAATGGAAGGACTTACACCAGAGTTCATAGTAGTAGTTGCAACACTGGGATTGTCCACAACAGTGGCCCGTTTCACATATGTAACTTTGATTGTTGACACCCATGCAGGTTTCCTTGTCCTAAAATTAAACAGACACACTTTTAAGATGCTTTGTCAGTATCTTTTGCAAATGTTTTACTCAATGATCTGAAAGCATTTGAAAAGTACAAGTTATGGTCTTTGGAAACTCTAAAATACATAAGGAGGTGAAAAGACATCTAAGGACCACCAAAAAACACGAAGGACCATTCAGAAGAAAATCCCCATACCTCAAACCCATGAGTTACACTGCTTTAGCATCTAGTCAGTGCTGCAGTCTCATCATCTCTCTCCTTTTCACTAGAAGTTACCACATTTTGGGAGCCAGGTCTTCTCTTAAAAGAAGGGATGACATTTGTTCCACATTGTACACAATATCACTGTATTACTGGGGCTGAATGCCAAGTAGAGGAAAATCATTCATAAAGTGAATGTTATAATTTGAGAAAAGTCTGCTTGGATTCATTTAGATCTAAATGATAATTACAATATGTTCCTACAAGATTCCTATCTAAAATGATTCCTTTGTAATTAGCCATGTGCTTTATGTAAGACCAGCATTCCTGTAAAAGTTCTTCCTGGAATAGCAAAGTAGTCCAGAAGCAGAGCCAAATCAGCTGTAGTGTATCACCCAGCGGGTCCTCAGGACACCTAACATGGAAAAGGTTTATGCTGTGAGGTCCCAGTTCCCCACATGGTGCATCACTTCCCAGAAGCCCATGTTTTCCTGAAAACATGGCTGGGAAAAAGTACAAAACACAAGAAAACAGAAGAATTTTACTGTGGTTTGTTTGTACATCCTCTAATAGGTTTTGGAGCAACCTGAGAGTTCAAAAAACATTATGGAGTTTAACAAACTAACAAATCTTAATTAAAACCACTGCAACAAAGTTTTTATTTTCACTTTTTTCACTTGAAATTTATCATAAGGAAATGAAATTGTGGGTAGGCTTATACTGAAAGCTGTGTTGAAAAAAATAATTTTGCAAGTACCAACTTGCAAATAAGAAAACACCAACCCACTAAAGCCCAACAAAATCCTACCAGTAGGCAACAGGGATGCACATTTGTGGATCCCAGAACTGGCTGAACTGCATGGTTCTCTGAGCACACCATGGCCACACTTCTCACAAACCTCTATGGAGCCACCACACATGCAAAGTACCAAGTGCATTTCAAATGTTGAACCATGTCACTGAACAAGTGATGTGAGGCAGCAGCTTCAATGAAGAAGAGCCCTGCACTAAGTTTTCAGTGCATTTGGGGACCTGGAGGGACACCAGCACTTTGCCACCACAGAGCACCCTGGTTGGAGCCACACCTCTCCAACACAGATCTCTTACGTGAACACCAAATTACAGCAGCAACATAACTTCTAAAAGCAGAACAACCTCCTGCCATCTGAAGCTCAACAGGAAAGACCCCATGCTGTTTATTTGCTCCCAGTAAGTCACACCTACTTTTGAAAGGGTTTTGATCATATGAGGGCACAATTCAGCAAACACAACTTAGCATATTCCTTCCATGGATATCATGATTTCCACAAAAGGCTCTAAAATGCACCTTTAAACCTCACCCACCAAGGCAACAAGTCAGAGGGGTACCTGCCTCTATTTTTCAGGAAGAGATAAACATACTACAGGCAGCTAAAGCAAACATTTGGTTCTTGTCCCGAGATGCTGGAATGCCAACAGTAAAAATACCATTTTCCTTTATGGCAAGGACATGTGTCCATCTCTAACTGGTGTCAACTATTAGGAGACATTGCTGAGCTAGCACAGCATGTTCTGCTTCAAGCACGGTATTCACTCCAAAAATTGTAATTTTAACCAGCAAAAGAACTAGAAATAGGACACATCTATTCTCTTATCTGTTCTTATTAGTTTATTTACATTTTTCCTCATTTTTTGTTGGCCTTGCAGAGCAAATGTAACTGATGAACAGCATAGATTTTGGCTCTCATATGAAGAGAATTGAGAAATTAATATGCCATTGCAAAACTGCAAACCTGTTGATAATGCTCAAGTCAGAGAATGGCTGAGGTTTGTGGTTGTGACACATGAAGATCAATGTGACACGCTGAAACAGCAAATGAATCACATGGAGCTGCTGAAAAACCAGTCTCACAGTGCCATTTCATGATCTCCTCTGCATCACACTTGATCCATCCTTAAATATTTCTGGTTTACTCCCAAAAATATCATCCTTTCAGTGTTGCCTGCTTCAAAGAGTAGAATAAATCAATGTCTTTGGTCAGCAGCAAACTCATAACATCTTCAACTGTATTTTTCCCACTTAAAAACTTGCAGCAGTCTTATTTCAGAGACTCTCATCACACCATTTAATTTGAACTTAATGACTCCCTCTTGCCAACCTCATTATATTTTAAATTACTTTTCCACACATGCTTTTGTGCTGGGCTGCTCCTTGCTAACCCAGCTGGCCAACAGGTGTGTCCAGTATATTCCCAACAGAGGATCCTGAGCAGCTAGGATGGTGTTCTGCAGGCTGTTCCTGGAGATCAAGCCTCAAGCAACATCCTGCTTCACATCTAGAGCAGAGCATTAATCTTCCTGTCCAAAGCTTCTTTACACACTGACCAAGACAAATGCTCTTCCCTGCCAATGCAGATGTGCTTGTACCTCCAAAGAGTCCCATGGTTGGCTTTCAGCTCCCTCAGTTCAGAACAGCCAGGGGTTCTGAAGCCCTTGAAGAGCTGACCACCATCCACACTCCTTCAAGTCCAAGCAGCTCATTTTGGAGCCTTTCTGAAACCCTCTGCCAGCCCAGGCACCAACAGGCTTTTGGGGCCACATGTCAGACCAAGAACTGTCACCCATGTTTCCGAACAGTTTCACAGAATCAAGGAATAATTTGGTTTGGAAAGGATCCCAGCAGGTCACACAGCCCTACTGCTCCTCGGAGCCTCTAACTCTGGGTTACACTCTGGCACAGGGAAAGAGATAAAATGTAAAGGCAACAGGTCTTCACAAAGAGAAGTCTAGTAGGGAAAGATTCTGGCACAAGGAGAGCATTGTTCTGGAATATATTACAGGTGATTTCCTTGGAACAAATGTTTCAGTCTCCTTTCCTCTTTTAAGCCAAGACTCATTTCTGTGAAAAGCTGAGCCACTGTACAATTTGCTCCTTTTTTGCAAGATAAGGAAGAGGTTACAAAAAGCCACCCTGGCCATGACAGAGACTGTGACATTCTTTGCTAGGAAATTTCTACCTACTTCCAAGCACTTTGACCTGACTTCAATTTCTATTTAAATCTCAGGCTGCACTTTTCATACCAGCAGCATTTTATTATTTCCACTTCCTTCTCCCATGCATTCCTTGTGTCATAGGCTGCCAAACCAACTACTTAAGATATATCAGCAATAGAGTTATCTAGAGTCTAAATGTCTCCTGGAAACAATATCCCAAGCACTTGTGCTATGAAAGCATGCTATTTCCTTTTTCACACTAAGAGCCATAGACAAGACACAGGGCTGAAAGAGTGATTTTATAGATAAGGAAAAAACATATGGTGGAAAAAACTCTCACAGAAATTGGAGCACTCATATTTTATTGACCTGCCTTTGTTTTTAATTTCCATTGCAAGCAACACTTGTAACGGTAATTTTTAGTCATTCTTACCAACACGGAGTTTTTATTGAACTATTACAGAAAGGTTTTGGACTATTTTTAAGAAAGCCTTAGGAAAATAAGGAAGGGGGAGGATTTCTTTCCAAAAGCACTTTCTTCCCCATAGCCAGTGGCTATTACATTGCAGAGTGGGCTTCCCTGCTGAAGCAGAGACTCTTATTCTTGTTGTCCAGGCAAGCAAGCACATCCCTTCCCCCCAGCCTTTGTTCAGCTAACTGTAGATGCCTCCAGGCAGGATTACTAAGCAGGATCTACATGGTTCTGCTCTCAAAAAGCATTCAACTCCATTAAAGCAGAATAGTCTTATTCCACATCTAAGAAGCCACAACATGCCATCCATTATCTCCCACCTAGGATGTTCCCACCTAGTTTCAGGGGATTCACTTTGTGCTGTAAATCAGCATGTACCCTAGGCTGCACGTGCATCACTGCCTCTGTGGTACTATCTTAAAATCTGGTCTGAGAAACTGGATCCACTCACTCCTGACACACAAAAAGCCAGGAGTTTTCAGGAGAATATTCTGCAGACACGGAGCCTGTGTTCCCTCCCAATCCAGTTCAATAGAAAGGATTTGTGATATGTGATACGGGCTCTTTTGTCATGAAACTGGCTGAGCTGGGAAGACCTCACCTGGTGCATTTTGAGAGTTTCTTCATATTAAGATGTGGCATTTTGAATTAGTCTTCACATATCATAAATTTTTTAAAAGTAACAGTGAATAAGATTGGGGTTTTTTAACTTATTTTTTTGTCAGTATTTGGCACATGTGATAAACTCGCAACCGTACTGGCAGCTCTGCCAGTAGCCCACTTTTGCTGTCAAATGCTTTTACAAATAATCCTTAAAAATAGCCAGCAGTGGTAGATATAAGAGAACTCAAGGCAGTGCTGTATGTTCTCACATCTGAAGCCACAGCAAACAGTAATGTCAGTGCCAAGGAAAAATGCCAATTATTCTCTTGACGCTCCGGTTTAGTGTTAGACCTTTACTGGAGGTCTGTGTGACAAATTAAAGGTCAAAACCTGGGGATCAAGACAAGAGCCATTCATAAAGGTCTGTAGTTTGACTGAGCTGCTCCTCACTGCAAGCAAGGATGGACGAGACCTCTTTACCCTACTTTTGTTAAGGTTTTTAGTAGCAAATGGTTGGGTTTAATAGCTGTAAATCTGTTAGGATTTATTGCGTCTGAAACCAATGCTGGAAATGAAGGGAAATGACTGATTGACAGTTGAGTTCCATCACCATAAAAGGATCAAGGCACTTCTCTTTTTTCTACTCTCAAAAGTAAGCAGTTAACCTGGACACATACTTCTGCTAAGTCAGAAGGGAGAAAGATGAAGATGAGCAAATTCCAGGCTAGCATGGCTGTTTTCCAAGCTGAAAATTAATATGTGCAACTGCAGCAACAAACACCACAGCCCACACTCAGAAGTGCATAGTTGGCAGCCAACCACCTACAAAAGTTGACTCCTCAGTTGGCATTAATCAGGTAACCAAAACCAGCAGTGGCCAGTATCATGAAATCTAATAACCATTTTAGCTTTTTGCTCTGTCTCCTCTTTCCACAGAAATTCAGACTTCATTAGCCTAAATATGAGCACCTTTTTATGACTCTATGTCCCATTCAAACTGCCAGAGTATCCATTCATCCTAACCTTGGCAATACCCTGGGAAACACTTGGAAATGTAGCTTGCATTTACTTAGAGCAATTTATAGGCCATTCCTGTCTCCTAGGATAGCCAGTTTTTCTGACCTATTCTGATTCCCTAATTTCTGCAAACTTCACTACTGCATTAGTCAAGGCACTATGCAGCAAATTACCATTTTAACAAGAGGAGATAGAGAATGACAAGAGGATGACAGGGTGAGTAAAGGCCTGAATAAGGGGCATACAGATAGAGGGACTCAGAGAAAAGCCTAGCAACAGGATGAAGGGAGACTGCCAAAATGGCATCTGCTGAAAGGCAAGATATAACTGGTTTTAACAGGACTTGGGCTCAACCTGTGACCACTCCAGACCTTCTGGTTTCACAGCTCTCATAGGGACTTTGGTAATAAGCATCTATTTAATAATAAATCAAAATCCTGACCTAGTTATTTCACTAATCTCATTAATTGCAGGCAGCAGTCCCTTGCTCAGTACCCAGCCACACCCATAACAAGCAGGATAGATTTAAGCAAGTGACACTATTCTCAGAAAAATACACTGAAGTATGTATTTTGAGTAACTCACAATCAGTATTTGAACCAAATATATTCTTTAAGTATCCTGAGTAAAAGAATGGAAGTGGTTGTTAGTATATTAAATATGTCAGAAAGAACTATTTGATATTCACTATTTATTAGTTCCCACTTGGCTGTTACTCAATCCCACATATCAGACTATCACTGTTGGTTAGCAAAGAGCATCAGCAACAGCTCATGAGAATGCAAACACAGAGCTACCAAAGAAAATTATCTCTGTCAGATAAGGTACTCAAGTGGTAGTAAGTTAAAATTGCTACTGAAAATACTAGGCTGGAATGCCCAATCTTGCCACAGGGTTTACTACAATTCCTGGTTTGCCAGCAGCCCCCCAGTTCCTAATCAGAGTTAATATTAAATAAAAACTCACTAGATCCTTTCAGAGAAGGTCAGCAGGTGGGGTCACAGCAAGGACAGGCAGAACTGCTGGGGAGCCCTGGATCACCAGGGCAGCTCAGGACCCACAGACACCAGTGTGGCTGAGCCTGCACCAAAGCCTCCAGACATCTCCTGTCACACAAACACTACACTTGCTAGTCCTTTGGAACATAAAAGCAAAAATCCACCATCTGAGCAAGTGCCATGTCTTTCCTGGGTTCAGTTTAACAAAAACACATAAAATTGCCAAGGATAAAAGTGGCTTTGTCTGCTGGGAGTTACTGGAACCTCATGTGCCAGGCCCTGCCAGCACAACAGGGGATAGATTCCTGTAAGCCTGCCTTATGACAGACAGCTGAGGCCAGGAAATAAATCAAGTCTGGACACTTCTTCATAAGCCACCACCAAAAATTTTGTTTTGTTGAATGTGGGGAAAAAAAAAGTGTAGTAAGTGCAAATATCTAAACTCTTAAAAGTATAATAAGTGTGGGAGGAATGATGCCTCTGAGCTGTCTCAGGCACAATAAAGATCTCCAAAATGGGAATTCTAATCCACAACATTTATTGCTTCCCTAATGCCAGCATCAGGAGAATTATATTTAGATCACCAAGATTAATCAGCCACAGCAGACCCATCCTCACCCCCAGCAGATGCAGAACCTCCAAGGTTTTATTAACCTTTATCTGAGCAACAAATTGGTTTGTTGCATCCATTTATCCTGAAGAAATACTCCAACTATCTTTAAAGGGACACTATTCTTTCACAGATCATGGACACTTTGATATATTTCAATAAGAGGTGGTTTCATTTTTGTTTTTTGCAAGTTTCAATTTCAGATTCTGACAGCTACACATTAGCGTTTTAACATGTTTACTTCCTTTCCTTCCTAGAAGTTTCTCAGCTGCAGTCCTTAGTCCTCTCATATTAAAGATATACACTTCTAGACTTCTAGGAAATTACAGCTTTGGAGAGGCCGTCTTGCATTTTGTTGTTTAAACCACCAAACAAAAGACCATTATGAAAACCTCAAGCAGTTAAAATTAAAACTGAAAATGTTCAGAACCCAACAACTTCCTTCTTTTTTTAATTTATTTATGCAGTAACTAGGTGAATGTGTTCAAGCTTCCACCTCCACCTTTAGGAGGAAATGCTCAGACAAAACTAAAAGCAGAGATCCTCTACAATCATGTTTCCTTGGATGGGAGTTCAAACACCCACAGTGCACTGATGTCAGATAGTGCTGACCTAGCTTTTTAGGCATTTAAATATCATTCCTACTGCAACAATAAAAAAACCCAAAATCAACCAGACACCTTACTTTTGCCAGATCCATCTCTAATGCTACAATACTGCTGGGTCCCAAAGAAGAAATGAAGGCAGATCCAAGGAAAGCAGCTGCTCAGTGCAGTCCAGGGGTGCAAAGCACAGGGTGCTGGTCCTGGAGAGCCAAAGGTCTCACTCTGATCCTTCCATCCTCACCAGCCCATGGCAGGGCACCCCACTCAGCACCTCCTCCCTGAGCCTGCAGCCCAGGATCAGCATCCCTTGTGTTGAGGGAGAACAACAAAGGGCATCCCAGACAGCCAAATGTTTACAGTCCAAATGTACCAAGTAAAAAACCAAAAACAATGGAGGTGATGAGATGTTCTTGAATTCCTCCCACACTTTCAATTAAACAGCACTATTCAGTAACAACCCTTGGAAAAAGAAATTACTGAATAGTATTTGCATGAAGGACACAACCACAAATACTTAGATTTAATTTTTTAAGACTAAAAATTACTAAAGCTAAGAAAAGTTCAAGCAGGTCTTTCTCACTATATCCTTTATCAGTGGATAAAAATAGTCAAGAACTTTGCTCTTGTTTTCTTGAGGCAACACCTTTTTTTCCTGCTTCCTGCAAATGCCTCTATTGATGCCAAAAAGTTACCAGCAGAAGAAAACAGTACCATCCATCCACCGAGACTACAGATGTTCACTGCTCCAGAAAATGAAGCCAAATTACACCTAACTTCTCTTTTACACCTTATGCAGCACCCCAACTGCACTAAACACATCTCTAAAACAAAATGAATTATTTAAAAACAGGAACTTTAGAGAAAAACACACCCGTGAGTCTGAAGCAATCACAGCATTTGAGGCAACTACATCTCACTGCAGTTTGAGAGTTACCTAAAGCCATTCAGCCTTTGTGCCTGAATTTCTCCCTCGGGTTCAGTTCTGAGTTTTTAAGGCAAGTCTCCTTGCCCTGAGTGCGAACAAGTGAACTATTATTTATAGCTATTGCACCAATCACAGAAGGTCATTGTGCTAGAGGTAGTTTCTTATGTAAAACTGTTTTCAGATGGGAGGTGTGGGGGTGGGGAGAGAGCTGCATTTCACCAAAAGTGAACTGATAAGAAAAAAGAGACAGCACTGTTTACTCAGCACGAGTTGAAGTCTTTTAGTACTGCTACACAACTGAAAGTAGGTAGTTTAAAACATGTTACTGGTCCAATTTTGACTTCTTAATTCTAAATTAGAAACTGCAAGCAGCACTCTGATATCATTCAATATTTATTTATTGTGGATTACAGATCACAGCAGTGCTGGAAAGAGTTTACAGTTAGATTCCTCTACAGACGTGCCTCCCAAACCAAAAAAAGGGTTTGCTCTCCCCAGCCTAGGAACACATAGTTGGCACCTCCTCCAGCAGAGAGCAGCTGGGCAGTTGCTACCATTTCTCATTCCACTCGATATTACCAGCTATTAAATTATCCCAAGTTTCTTGTTCAAGCTCAAACTCTCAAAACAGTTTTAAAATTACCAAGCTGAGGGTCACAGCATGTTGCCATTTTCCATTTGGTGACTTTTGTTAGAGAGGAGACATACACACTAACACACCTATATATAAAGACTTTTTCTGGGTGTTTTCTGGGCTTTTTTCTAGTTTTTCTTTTCTTTTTTTTTTTTTTTTTTTTTTTTTTTTTTTTTTTTTTTTTTTCCTTTTTAAAAATCCACAGTTTTACATATAGAACAATGCCAGTACAAGAAAAGAGTTCAAAGTTTGGCACTTTTTAAAAAATCCGAACGCAATTCCATTTTAAGGACTGTGGAAAGCACCCTAAAACCCAACCAAACAAAAACTGCACAGGAGCACGACACAAAGAGTCTCCCTGCTGCAAAGCCTCCAACAACAACAAGGAAGTTTCTATCCCTGGCTCACAGTTTTGCTCCTTCCTTGATAATAAAAAGCGTCTCTCGCACAACTGTGCTCTCCGCTCACACACCACGGGTGGGGAAGTGCTGATTGTACAGTTCCGTTTTGGGAAAGTCAGAAATCATATCCTTAGAGGTGAGGGAAATAAAAATAAAAGTAATCAGTCACATCCTCCACCTGAGCAAGCAGCTCCCACCGCAATTAAGCCGGCTGGTTACCTGTCTGAGACCCAGGAGGAAAGGCATTCTGCAGGCTCATCCTCCACGCCAGCACATGGGAAGGCAGGAATTTAAAGCCCCACAGCAACCATTTCTTCATCTGCTGTGGGCAGCCCGCTCCTCTGATCCTATTTAAACCAGGGCTTCCTCAGCTGGGAATGCTAAATAAACAGGGTCCTGGGACACTGCACGCACTCGCTGGCTCCCCCTCCTCCTCCTCCCACTCCCTGTGACATATCTCAGACGCAGCCCAGCCGGGGTGTTTGCAACGGGGAAATGACATCAGGTCGGGCAGTTCTGACAAAAAAAAAACCAACAAAAAACCAAAAAACAAAACAAAACCAAAACCAAACAAAAAAACCCAAAAAACTAAAATTAAAAACAACCCCCCAACACAAAAGCACGCACACACAAAATCCCCAACACAAAATAAACTAGTCCCACCCCCTCCCCCTAAAAAAAAGAAAAACAAAACAAAAGGCAGCCTTAAACCTTAAGACTGCTGAGCTGTGGGGTGACACCAGGCAGGTTGCTGCAAATGGGACCTGTCAGGGAGCCCTGGTGGAGCAGAACTTCAAAAGTGCTCTCCTCCCTGCTAAGGGGATGCTGCAATGGAGGGCAGTCTACTAAAAATGGTGTCATGAGCCAACAGTGTGGTGATAATTAAATCTCACTAAGCAAAAATAGACAGTTCATCGATTTCTGAGAAGAAAACGAAGTTTGATGCTGCCTGCTGGACAGCACTGGAGTCCTAGAAGCCACCACCATGGTTTCTCTGAGTACCTCCAGACCCTGGGTAGTCTTCACAGATCCAAAGCACTTCCATGGCACCTTCTGCCTGCCACCACAGCTCCACTTTTTCTGACTCACAGCATTGTTCAACTCTCAGCCCCTCCAGATAAAAGCTGTTCCTCTAAAGAAACAGCAACAACTTCCCTGATTTCAGAAGGATCAGGATTGGACCCCTCCAGTATCAGACAGGTGATGGGAAGAGTTTCAAATCCACCTCTCCCCAAGGAAAATCTGACTAGCTCTGTCGAAAGGTTTCTCATTCTACTTGAGCTCATTTCACATCTTCATGCCAAGGGGCAATTAAGCCTTATAAACAAATTTATCATCCGGTGCCCAGGATGGCATGTCTTGTTTGTCCTCCCCCCAAGCAAGGAGTACAGCAAGTTCCACAGTGGTGTAGAAGATGACACTGCAGAAGGTAATCTAAATTTAACTCCCTTTTCTACCTCCACTTTGAAAGTTCAGCAACATCTTTTTTTCCTTCTTCTCTTTAATCAGCAGCTGTCCTCGTCTGTCTGGGGGGGAGGGGGGACTGGGACACCATCTCCACTCCCATATGTCCCAGCAGCAGCTCCATGGATATTTGACAGAGGACAAACTCCCCTGCCTTTTGGCCTCTTTGGCTTTGGAGCCCAACACATTAAAATATATGACAAGGAATGGAATATACTTTTTTCCATAGTGAATTCACTGAATGCCTTTTTTAGTAGCAGTTTTAATAGTAATTTCAGTACTTCAAAACAGAGAGAGAGAAATCACATAAAATTCTTGCAAATGCTAATTCGAAACAGGAGAAAAAAAATTAAAGAGGAAACTAAAAAAAAAAAAAAGGAAGGCAAAAGCAGAACAGACACCCCTTGCCACCCAACAGCTAGACAGCTTTCAGCAGTGTCAGAAAAAGACACCCATTTTGCACATGCTAAAACCACTCAGTGACCACCACTGCTGCCTGCTCTCAGTTCAGCCCAGAGTGGTTTCCCAAATGAGATTACTCTGTGTGCCCTCTCCATAACTGGGCTGTGAGACTATACACAAGCATTACTTATTTTTACACCAACTTAAAAGCACCATCTAAAAATGCTCTTTAAGGGTAAGCACATCCCTGATTTCCCTAAGAAAAAAAAACAAGCAACAAAGCAGTTTCCTGGAAGATACAAAACATCAGTGTTAACCAGCATCAGCCAGGCAATGGGATTTTCCAGTTTTTGTGCTCTTGGATCAAACAAACTCTCAACCTTTGCTTTTCCAATTCTATGGCCAAACACTAGTGATATAAAAGGGCAGGTTTCTGTTTTAGTAATCTGTTCTGTGGCCTCACACTGGCCTTTGAAACATCCGATTTTGGCTGTTGCTATCCAGAGCTCTGGACTAGGCAGATCCCAGGGCTGAGCCAATGCAGCAGTTTCTAAATCCCTACTGTCAGAAGGAATCTAACTTTAACCACCCGCCTCTGCCCCAGCACACACTCAAAAGGCAAAGCGTCATTCCAGACCCAAGACAACTTGTGAAGGACTATCAAAAGCAGCCACTTGGCAGAAAAGCAAAAGCATCCTAATTTATGTGTGAATTTAGCAATCCTGGAAAGACTGACACAAAAAAGGTGGTTTGCAAGCAGGCATTACCACATTCGACTGCAGCAGGAGCAGCCACCCTCTCTTGCAGTCCCTGAGTGACAGCAGCCAGTAACATGCTCCACAACTCTGCTATAGACGACTATGGAAAAAAATCCTGTGGAGGGACAGAAAAAAAAAAAAAAAAAAAAAAGAGCTGGACGAGGTAGCTCATACCCTTATAAAACCCTGATCAACACCCTTAGAACCTTTGCAAAACACCTAGGTTCTCCTAATCGTAGCAATTGCTTTGTATATACCAACTGGTATCCTTTTACCCCCTCCTCTTTTTTTAAGTTTGTAAGTTCTTGCCCCAAAGCTCTGCCTGGCAGCAGTGAGTTTCATAGACAGTGGTCGTGAAAAAAATAGTTTCTTTCATCAGGAATGAATTCACCACCTTCTAATATGACTTTCATATTATTAGCAGGTGGTAACAGAAGTCCTCATCCATCTTCTCACCCATTCATTACTCTGTACCTGTTAGCTATCTTCTTATAAAAGATATCAATCTTCCCTATCCTCTTAATGTGAATTTTTTTTCCCAAAGCCTTCAGTTGCTCATTGCCCATTTCCAAAACCCTTCTAATTTTCTACTGCTCTCTCCTTGGGGGAAATCAGAGCTGAAATAATAATTATTTTAATGAAAGCAAGAGCAGCTCTAAGGCAGGCTCAGCATGGGTTCATTTCCTTTATACAAACCTGGAATTTAAGACCTGCAAAGGCTACACAAGAGTGCATCTATCCAAGATATAATGAACAAAACCAACACAAGTTTTGTGTGCTTGTTCACACAGTTCCTCAGTAAATGACTCTCTTGAGGGCTCTGAAAAGTCAGGACTAATGTCAGGATAGAATATGGAATCTACATTACTTTCAAAATTTGCTTCTTCATCAGATTTATACTGGAAAAGAGGGAATAGAGGCCTCTAGGCAATACCAGTCTGTGATACTGCTCCACAACATGCCATCTGCCTCAAACATTATGTCCAGCAAAGGATGCTGCTCAGAACCTTCACAGGCCAACACACTGTGCCTTATGACCTCAGATATAATGCAAGTGAAGCACATGATGGAAGTAGTTTGGACTATTTTAGAGTCACTTTCCATGTTTGATGGGAGATGTTTGCAAGCAGGTCTGGTAACCAAACAAGGTATAGTACTCATTTTGATACACCCTGAGGAGGTCCAGTTATGATAGCACAATTGCAACAGAAATTAACGTTGTGCACCTCAAACCTGTCAGGCTTGAAGCATGAGGCTTGCTCTCAGTTGCTCCACTATTACAGTCCTAGGCAGGAAGATGTTCTGAACAGTAAATACTGATGATGTGTAATATCCTCTTGATTAAACTTTAATACCATAGTTCTGCAGCTACATACACAGGTTGACAATAAAGTTTGAACAATTTTATCTAATTATTCTTCCATTTGCCCCAATGCACTCTGTTATTTTCATGTTGATAGGAGGAGTGTTTCTGGAGCACCAGCTATCCATTTCTGTTAGTCAGCCTGCAGCTCTGGGTGCTAAGACTGAGACTTCACAAATCTGGTGTGCACTCAAAACACAGTATGAAAAAAAACAACCTCAACGAAGGTGACTTTATCTTTCCCCATCCTGGAGATGGTTTAGAGAATAAAGAAGAGAAAAAAAGAAAGAAACATAGAGAAAGGTGTAAAAGCAGATCTGTTTCTCTAGAATAAGGCAATATCCAGGAACAACAAGCTCCATCTGCCTTGACAGCAAATATTCTAAAGAGACTTGTTTGCTAGCAAAACTAGCACGAGACACTGGGAGATCACCAATCCTGGAACTGCAATGCAATGCTAAATCTGCCTACAAACCATTTCTGTCTGCCCACCTGTGCACTTGTAGATCCCTGAAGAGTGAAGGCAACTTCCCCACCCTAATGATACCATTACAAGAACATGATGACTTGCCAGTGTGAGGATCGGGTTCATGTAACACACAGCATTGGCTCCGCCTACCAAGAATGCCATCAACAAATTCCAGAGGACCAAGACAAAGGGTCAGGCTGGTAATGTCCCAGTACCTGCAGGATCTAGAATATCTACTCTTTTGCTAAAGGGACAAGTGGCCCAAAATAAACCTTTTACTCTGTCTAGTATTACTGTATTGTTTAGGAGTGGGGTAAAGTGGGTCCACCAATCCACATGCACTTCAACTACAGAACAAGAACATTGGAGTCATAGCATTTACTATGTTTCAGGCCAAACTGTCTTAATCTTTGTTAGAGAAAGCAAAGAACAATTTCAGGAAGAGACACCATACATGTTGGAACTGGTGTGTGACCAAGCACTGCAACCAGGCTGATGGATCAATAAATTTTAACGTGCAACAAATCACAAGGACTTGCAGTGGTGAGAAGCTGTGCTTCTTCCCCACAGGCTGTCACTTCTGTCAGCTCAGTGATTCAGAAGTGCAGCAAACTTTTGCAGCTTAGTAAGTTAAGCAAGTAGAGACAGTGTATTTCAACCTCACTGGTGTTATCTCTTTGTCTCTGAGTAACTGGTTAACCAGGGAGGATGAGACTGTGCATTTCAAAATATTCTCAGTGTTACCGAGAGCCCCAACAGCAACAGCACATGCTTGATTCCAACTGAATCCCAAACAGCAATTGCCAGCCAAGTACAAACATGTGCCACATCTCCACCCAAAAGCCATGTGTAAGTCCTGAACTCAAGCAGTGTGCAGCACAGAGGAAGCCACTACCCACTCCATCATCTGCTATTTTAGTGAGAACCTGTCCTCCTCTTCACTGCTCCTTTGTGGGTGAAGAAATGCCAACAGTAAAGTACTTCCCTTTGCACTTTTATACAGCAAACTGAAGCTGCCTTCTGTATTAAGCTATCCTAAGGGCACTCAAGGAAAGGGCAGGGAGCAGACAAGGAGTGGTTGTGGAGGGCATACCCAAGAGGAGTCCTCTCCAACACCCGTCTGACAGAAGAGAGAAAAGCAACCACATCCAGGCTGTTCAGACACTCCTACCCACTCTGCTGTTCAGCTGATGGGAGAGTGGTGGCAATGAAAAGCCCAGGCACTTCTCTGAAACCAAAACAGTTTTCTCTAAGTGTAGCTTGAGGTTTCCAGCCCTCAGTGACATTGTTCCCATGGAGCAGAAAATCACAGCCACAGGACCAGCGTGTTTTTTTTCACAGCAACAGAGTTGTGGCAAAACCAATGCAACTGTAATGCCAAGGTCTGTATGAATCATCTACTTTTGTATGACCACTCCTTCAACACCCACATCTGCCATCCAAGCCCAGAGGTTTTAAAAAGCTTCAAAGTCCTTCTTCATTGAGGCACAGAGGGACGAAAGGGTTTAAAGTGCCCTACTGAGAAAAAGAGGTTGATTCTGTCCCTTTAGCATTCCCAGGTTTTTGGGCACCTGAGATGCCCAAATGAAGATGTCAGGCTTCACTTTTAGTCTGGAGTGGGTAATGAAGTCACAGTAAAGCCTACTCAGCTTTCTCTGAGCTTGCTGGGAGGGGGAGAAGGGGGAGGGAGTGAAGGGGGAGGGAGTGGGCAGTTCAGCTGTTAAATATTTGACGAGACTGTCTCAGGAGGGCAAGTGTATCTGGGGTGGTACAGGGACACCAGCTTGGCTCCTTGCTTTTTGGCACTACAGCTCTTGTCTTCCTGATGCCCATGTATGCAAACATGACTTTGGTAATGGCTCAAGAGAAGACAATCTGCTCCAGACAGGGAAGAAGGCAGAGTCTGCAGACAGTAACAGGATCCCCTAAGCACAGAATCAAGACGGTAAGCGTCTGTTCTAGTTTTAGAGTCTTGCACCACGTGGGTACCAAAAATACAGCCTGTGTGTGCCCTTTGGTCACATCATCACAGATATGCATTGTCCCAAAGATGCTTACCAGCACAACCTTGATGAAGATCTTGGATGCCTTACTCTAACAAGTGCTATTTCATTTCTCTGCAAATGACAGCAACTCACTATT
The DNA here is from genome assembly GCF_903797595.1 of Erithacus rubecula. Taxonomy (NCBI): domain Eukaryota; kingdom Metazoa; phylum Chordata; class Aves; order Passeriformes; family Muscicapidae; genus Erithacus; species Erithacus rubecula. Next base: position 22,840,441 of record NC_136660.1, on the reverse strand, counting down.
TTTAGTGCTCATCTCATGTCTGCTTGGCGTTTCCCTTGGTTCTTACTTACCCTTGCTTCACAGCTTTGGTGCCAGCTCCCACAAAGCATTTTTTTTTTTTATGCCAGAGGGGATCATGCCAAGTTTGTCTGTGTTGATGCCAAAATGGCAGCTGGCTTTACTGCTGAGACAGGATTTGCCAAAACTAACAACACTAGTGCTGGGGTGACTAGAACTGACTTTAAGGTTTTCATCTTCCTTACTCTTCTATGCCTCTAGATTCCATGGGATAACACTGTTCTAAATATCTTCTGAGGTCCTAGAAGATGAGTTTTTTCATCATAGGCTAAGTCAATAGGCAACCATACAGCCGACAGGCTTAACTTCGAGATCATCAAAGAGAAGGATACTTTTATACATGAAGCAAATATCTGGGATGCAGCACTGCTGCTGCTGGGCCCAACGACACAGGCCAAGGCCTGCTGCAGATATGGCAGGGCATGAACTCTCAGAGCCTGCCAATGTGTTTATAAAGAATCTACCACAAAACCAGACAATCTGTTGAAGATAAGGGTGGCTACATGATATTTTATTACCAAGATATACCTATGACAGAAGTCTGGTGTACAAGGTCAAGGATCAGCCAAACTGCATTACATTACCAGGAGCAAGAAGACAAAATCCAAGCAAGTTAATTGCCCTTTGCCCCTTTTGCACTCTCATCAAAAGTGCCACTGTGTGAAAAGCCAACATTCAGATAAAATCCAGTCCCACACATGATGCACAGCCATGTTGGTTATGGGAAGCAGCCACAGAGATATGAACAGATAGCAGACATGATAGGCAATCACCCGTGCAGATGCCTGTGATTTGAAGTGATGGTATCTCTACAAATTACAAAGTAGTTTGATGTTAACCTCTACTGCTTTTCTTGTAAATCTAAAAACCTACACCTTGCTCAGAACAGTGCATTGGTTAACTTGATAAGAGGTAAACAATTGATTAAAAAGGCTTTATCATCATGTAAGACTTTGCTGGGAGGATCTGTTATGCATATAGTCTAGTCAGATCTCTCTTAAGTTTGTTGACCTTTCCTAAGCATAAGTTTACATCATGAAGAAGTTTAAAAAAGCTCCCATCAAATCCCATCAGTCTTGTTTTCTGCAGCTTCTTTTACAAGAAAGAGATTCTTTCATTAAGTTGAGAATTACGTTTCTGTACTCAAACTCCAAACAATTGGTTTAACTGCATCTTCCTCCTCTTACAAAATACACGAGTATCACAATATGGTATTCCCAAAATTGAAAGTCTCTCAATTAACCCAATGTACTGTGTGGTAACTGGAGTTCTACAGGATTCCTGTTGTCTAGCAGAAACACGAAGTTTCATGTATGGCTACAAGTACACTGAGACTTGAAGTTTGTGGCACAAGCATGATGAAAGCCCCTCTACATGGCGTGGTGGTCTGACTAGCAGAAAGACTTCACCTCTTCCAAAGGGAAAGGCACTGAAAATCACTAATTTCTTCATACAATCAAAATGAAGAATGAAAGGAAATCACACATTTAGGTTCAATACCACAAGCATTTAAAAGATAACAGTATTAAAGACATCACTTTTAAATCTCTAGACAAAACTCTGAGAGCTATTTGTTCTTAAACTCCACTGTTAAAAACTTACTCACAAATGCAACTTTACAGAAAAAACACTTCAGAAAACCTAATTTTAAACAAAAGATTGTCTTTTCTAACTTAAATTACTGCATTGCTTATGATCTCTCTAGGCACTTGGAAGAAAAACAATTAGCAAACAAAAGTAAGGAATAAATCAGCATTGTGTATGGTTAAGGGCAGATTCAAGTTGAGTTCACCTGTATCTGTGAAAGAGAATAAATATACCTTAAAGCCTAATCTCTGTCCTGTTACAGTACAGGCTTTGTTTTGACCGACATCTTTACCAGAAAAACAAGAAAAACTCCCCAAAAAGGCCACACACTTTTCTGATCTGAGATGTTTTGAGGAGGCCCTCAGAAAACATGATGTGCATGAACCTGAGCTGACATACGTAGGTTTCCAGGTGCAGATGAAACTGATTCAAACCAAATATATAGGGCAAAAATTCAATGCCTCCCATCACCAGCTTCACCATACTGCTTCATTTTGCCTGTCTGCAGCAATTTTCCCTAATCACAGAATGGGGATAGCGCCTGAGGAACTACAACCATTGGACTCAGAATACAGTGAACTGCTATTTTTTTATTCTAGCAGAACTGCCAGTGGCTGCCCAGGTGTTTCCTGGGGCTCAGCGCACCGAGGCGGCTCGGGGAGCCCGAAGGCACGGCAGGAGCGGCGGCTGCAGGAAGCCACGTCCCGGTGTCGCCTTTCAGCACCGGCCCCGGCGTTACGCAGTTTGCACTTTGCTTAAGCATTAAAGGCACTGGTGGCACCCGCAATCACAGCCAGTTTCTAAATTTCAGTGACACACCTGCTGGCCAGGTGGCTTTGTCCTTTCAAGGGCAGATATCTCCAACACCCTGCGGTCTCACTCCCCTTCCTTCCTGGTATCTGGAGGATTTTTCCCTTAGGTGTGTGCATAAGCTTATTTCAGAGAGTGTAGTAATTAAAAACTTAATTCAATTTTATTTTGGGAAGAAACGCTGATAACCATAGCCCGCCTTTATGGGCATTATCTTATCTAAACTGCTATATTTTCCATTAATGCATGTTATTCCACTGGCAGATAATGTGAACACTCCCCTGGCTGTGCAGAGCAGGAGGACCAGATAACCCACAGAGTTTTACCTCTTTCTTTCATTTCCTTCTCTGCAGCAAGGTTGCAGGCTGCAGGAAAAGAGAGAAGACCAAGCACTTGCTTTTTCTCCTTGCTCAGGCCTGGCTCCCAGACATGTATGTGCTCTAAATCACAAAAACAGTGACCTTTCACTCCTGCAACCATTACTTCTTTTGGAATTCTCCCTTAGCATAAACCAAATAGTCTGAATGCACCTGTATAAAAAAGTCAGATCAAAACCTGATTGACATCCTACCTTTTTACAAGAAGATAGTTGCTGTTAGAGTGGCTACAGTAAAATAGTAAATAAAACAAAACAAAACAAAACAGAAAAACACCAAAACAAAACCAAAAACCTCAAACTAGCAAAACCTCTTCTTCTCCAAAAGGTGAACAATATATATCACTCTCAGCACTCAGGAAGCTCACAGCCCTGTGAGTGACCATTGAATGAAGAAACACTAAGACAAGGAAATATTTTCAATTTTTAGAAATACTCACTTCTGACACATCACAGGCTCCTACAGTAGTATTTCTCCCCTGAAGGGGAATAGAAATTCTGAACATCTCCTTTGGAGCACCAGGACACTCCTTCCTGACTTGTTTCCTGGAAACAAGTGAGAAAACTAACCACCAATTTAATTTCAGGGTCCCAGCCTGCACCTTGTAAAGTCATTAGACCACTGAAAAAAACATTTTCCAGGTAAAAATACATAAAGAATTTAGGGACAGACAGCAACATTTGTGAGCAGGATTTAGTTATAGATTTAATTACAGACTGACTATCAGACTTGCCCTCCTTTCAGCACTTGTTCCTTAACACAGGCTTCAAAAGTCAGGACTGTTAGAAAATCCAAAGAGGCAAACCCAGAGACACCAGGCTGTCAAACTGCTCTGGGAATGATTTGCTGCACCCAAAGCATCAACATTTCTCTAACCTATTCTTAAGGCAACTGCAATCACTAGTGTACCCACTGCTCAACAGGGGATGTGCTCCTGTGCTTGATGTCCTTTAAACATAAGGATGTTCTTTCCCATTAATATTAACCCAGGCCTTAGTGCAAGATAAGGCAGTAATTTTTTCTTCTCCACTAAAAAAAAAAAAAAAAAGACTGATCATAGTGATCTTCTTAGCTTAGCTCACCCGGAAAATTGTTCTATTCCTCTGTAAGCTGATCCAGAAGACAAAATAAGTCTTTATTTTTCTGGACTTCAAGGATTAAATCATGGTTTTACTGGTTTTCTCAGTCTGAAACTTAAACCCATCTTAAAATGTGGGATCCAAAATGGTGCATATCACTTACTAGCATACAGTATTAAAAAATACCTGTATAGGACAATTCTACACTGTTAAAGATTTGGTGAGCTTTTGCTGAAAGAACTGCATTCAATTTCTGGTCCAAGATCTCAGACTGTTTCACTTTTTTCCATTGCTAAGTACTCCGAATTTTTACTTGAGCAAAAGTGAAATAGGCTTCAGGCTATTTCTTCAACTTGTTCTTCTGTTTTAAAAAACATACACAATCTTCCATCTGCATCTCAAGTGTTTTCTCTTTGTCTCCCAAACAGTTGGCACAGAGGCAGAACAAATCCCTCCAGGATCCCAGTCACCACCACAGACACTCCTTAGCAAGTATTCATCACTTAATGGACCCTCCTGAACACAAGATCCCATAACCAATGTGCTCTCTCACTCAGACAGAGCTGTAAAAAAATCCATTGAATTAACCAAATTAAATTCATCAGCCTCCTCCCATGAGGTTGTTCCTGATAAATCCACACTGCTCATTTCCTGTTTGTTACCTTAGAGATGCTTATAAAGTCTCCAGGGATTTATTCTAGTACTTCCATAGAGACTGAAGCACTCCATAATTTTCTAACTTTTTCTTATTTTTTTTCCTTTTATCTGACCCTCTCTACATTTAGTATTTATTTTCATATGTGTAGATTTACAGCCAGGAGTTTGTGCATTTTCTGTCAGTGCTTTTTTTCCCCCCTCAAGAACCAAAAAATCTGCAACCCTTTTAGTCTGTATCAATTACCGAGTTATTGTACACTCACTTCACTCATTACATTTTAGATCAATTCCTTTCTTTTTCTTCTTTTTTAATATCTAACACTGTTTTGCAGAACCTTTTCCTAAGCCTTTGTGTGTTCCTTACTAATTGCAATACAATCTTTACACCAAAGGCAAATTATACAATCAGTTAAGTCTTTACTGTCCCTTCAGTTTTAGATGGCTGGATTTAGTAGATGGTTCTAACATCAGCAAAATATAATGAAGATGATAATAAATTTCAGAATCCCTTTCAAATGCAGGTCTGGCATGAGAAAGAAAAATGTTAAGAACTTTTACCACATATACCCCATTTGTGGAAAGAATTCAGCATAAACTGACAGCAGAGCTTTATCTGTTAAAAGTGTCAACACACTCGAAGTCACCATGAGGAAAAATAAGTGACCATCAAAAATGTCCCAAAATTCTTGGGAAATTCAAAGCAAAGCAAAATCAAAATAGCTAAAGCCATCTTATGTAAATGTAAAAGCCTGTTAGTGAAATGGAACTTCTCTCAACCAAAGCAAACCAGCAGAACCAGTGGCATTCAGTGTGCACCCACCATGCATCAAAAGAGACTTTCAGAGATGCTTGAAGGATTCAGATTGAAAACCAGATCCATAACAGACAAATCAAGCAGCTTTGCTGTCAGAGGAAGCACACAGGATAAGGGTTAATTCTCATACATGCAACTAGTCTATCCTTGAGCTGTTCTGTTACAGAAAAGTCTCTGAGCTGTTTTGTGCTCCACAGTCCTGTAGCTCTGCACAGCTGAGCTTTTCTACTTCCCTTTTCAAGGCAGGCTGGAGGAAACACAACCCTCATTAGGTGAAGTGATGCTGTCAAATTGTCTGCAGACAGCTTTTGAAGTACCCCAAGGAACAGCCAGGCCTCCAAAAACCAACACACACATGGAAAATTCTTCCTAAACTTCCCAAGAGGAGAAGGATGCACAGTGGCTCTTACACTCCATGAACTGCAGCTAGCTTAGGAGTATCTACCACTTACAGCAGCTCTTACCGGGTTCTTGTTCAAGCCCTCCATTCTTTGCTCTCATTTAGGTGACCTGGAAGAAATTTCAATGCAGGCAGATGCCAAGGACATCCCTCGTGAGCTGCGTCCTTAGGTATGAGGAATGCCACTTAAGTCAGGGCTTTGACTGAGAGCCCAGATCTTGCTGTAATGTGATAGCTCTGCCAGAGCCATCCTGCCAAGTCTATAAATCCCAGTATTTCACAGAGTAACAGTGCAATATGAAATTAGATTAGTTTCTCAAGAACAAGTTGGTGGTCTAGAGGTTTTATTGCAGAGTGTTGTCCTAGGTCAGCTGACCACACAGGCAAGGAGCAGAGGCTGCTGCTGTACCACTGCACATGCCAAGCTTTCAGTATCAGCAGTCAACACTAATGCCAGAACAAAAGACCAGACCATTTTCCCAAATTCAACAGCCCTCCCACAGACCCAGATTTACTTGGATTGTGTCTAGGAACAACCTTTTTTTTTTTTTTTTTTTTTTTTTTTTTACAGTATAGACAGATTTATTGTTGGCAAAATAAAAAACAAAAAACAAAACCACGGTGGGTCAGATCTCTCAGAGGTACTCTGGCATCTTCAAGAAAGGTCAAGAACTCATCCCCAAAGCCTGTAAGCCTTACTAGGAATGAACAGATATGAAAGAAACCCTCTGTCTATTCAATAGCACAATTTCAGACATTCTGTCAAGATCTGAACACTTTTACCATGTATTTTTCCAAACACAGCCTGGGGCTAAAAAACATTCTTGAACATGAAGGTTCATATAAATCTACCAAATTAGAGTCAGAAAGATCTTCAAATGTAATTTACAACTCAGCCAGTAGCAAAAACATGAAAGGGCACTACCCAGTATTCTCCCCATAGATAAACACTCAGAGCAGCATCAAAATCTGTTCTGCAGTAATGCCTTCATGAGACAGCTGATCTGTAGTGATCTAGGAAGTTGTGGATAAATCTCAAGACTGAGAATGTTTTTGGTGCATATTCTCATTTCTCCCCAGGGACCCTTGATCTTCAGAGGAATATTAACATGAAGTATGTAAAACATTTTATGGACTGTTTATAACCTAATGACTCCAAGTGTAACCTTAGATGTCATTCTGCAAAGACTTAGTCATGTTCAGCAATCTGAGCAGAGGGAAAATGCTAAAGCCTCTTGGGCAGATCACTTTTATTGCTCCTTTAGCTCTGTTCAAGCAGTTACACATAATACAGTTATCTTATAATGGTAGGAGCAAAACACTGCTTAAAATCAAGCTGACATAAAACTCATGGTTGCATTATTAACTAGTAAAATCCTTCCAAGGACTTGTGTTTGGAAATGTCTCTTCACATATACAGCCAAATCTGAAAATGCAAAAGATTCTTGCTTAAGTATTACTTAATGGCAATGTTTAAACTAGTGTTCTTCTGAAAAAGAGATTTTTAAATAAATACTCTAATCCTTCAATAAAAGACAAACATGAAAAAATATGGTTCTCACTGGGTATGCTTACTGCAAATCAAGTTACCTTCCTGGAAATTCAGTATGTATTTGCTAATTGAAAATAAAGCATCTCCTGTGGCTCCACAATTAGAATATAAAAAAACAGATGCTGAGGGAGTTACAGTTTTCTTCACAATGTTACTTTATCAGTTCTACATCTTGAAAGCTAGAATCAACTATTTAAGGAGAAAAGAGTGTCACAATCTGTGAAGTTAATATTTGTGTTAAAAATACTCATGGAAGAATCTAGCTGCTTGCTTTCCAGATGCCACTATTTGGTCTCTCCTATTTTTCAAATAAGAAGAGGCCTTTGCAGAATTATAAATAAAACACTGAAACCTCCATGTGACTTTCACATATGTAGCTTTTCAACAGCCAAGTGATTTTCCCTATCCCATCCCCACTGTTTGCATACTAAGGCAATGTTTGCCAAGTTTGAAGTATAAAATTTTTAAGCCAAGTTTGTAAAACCAAGAAGATAAAGATTTTGTTAATACCCCTTGATCAGAGATAAACTTCCTAAGGAGAGTTAAACTGTGGAGAAGAGCAAGAGAAAAAAAAGATTTTATATTTGCCATCAATTTACCAGCAATGTCACTATGTCAGTATAGAATATGAGCATGCCAATGTCAGCTTCTCTGAGTTTTTCAGAGCCTTACATGCAACCATCCAACTTCTGGACATGTTCTGAGATATAATACTCATCACTCATTGAACAAACAAGCAAATCTAACCTGAAAGGTGGAGGAATTAAGAGAACATCTCAGTTTTATTCCTCTAGGGCTACTGGCAGATGTAGCTGACGGGAGGATTTTTCTGACTTTTACTTTTCTGGTTGCTTTCATTCCCACCACAATATTCAAATATCTGAAAGACCAACATCCAAAATGGCTCTCTATACTATGCATCACATCCAAAAAGCTTGTGCAGGTGACTTAAAACCAGGCTTCCAGTTTTCTGAAGGGTGGGACCTGTACCACATCTACAAGGAACAACACAGCAGCTAATTCTGAGCCAAAAGGAGATGGCAGGAAAGGCTGGAGGACATTTACCAAGATAACAGAAAGGACTGCCTGCCAGAGGAAAAAGCAGAAGACAAAGTACAGAGCTAGTTATCACTTGAACAAGTAGGGCAGCCCAACAAAGTCACCTGCTACAGAACATTAAGATGCCATGTTAGACTGAATGCCCCACAGCAGAAGTCTGAGACTGATCCTTCCCAGAACACCAAAGCATCTCTTTTCTAGTCTAAGCTGCAGCACAACATTCATTCCCACTGACCTCACTTTTCCCCTTGGATGAGGAACACACCCAAGGTACTATCTTGATCAATGCAATCACAAAAAATTTGCTCATTACATGCAACAGTTCAGTAAAGCATATCTGGCAGCATGACAAAAATCTGAACAGGGACACCTTGAAATTCTCATGTTTGATTTGACCTACATCAAATCCCACTAAGATCTAAACACTCCTCTGTCACCAGGAGTGCAACAGCTGTGGCTGTGGGCTGGTGACAACCTGCAGCTTCACTCCATGTAGCCCCCAGTCTGTGTCATGAAAGCCTGGCACCAAGAAACTGCACCCACTAAGGGGATGGAAAAGCCTTGCTCCACCCTTATGGAAGGTGTTCTGTGGTCCTACTTCAGCCTGAAAAGGGGAAAGAGGTTCTGTCTTTGATGCCTGCACTCCTCCTAAGTTTATGATTACTGCCCATTGATAAATATGATCTTCTGTAATCTATTTAATCTATTTTCAAAAAGATAACACTTTTTTTTTTTTTTTTTTTTACATTAGCCAGGTTTCTTGTGCAAGATAAATTATAGCCTCTATAATAAACATAACTGGGATTCCAAATAACTAGTCACCTATTCTCAAACTGTACTGGGCTTCATGTCTGGCAGTGTCACTGTTTTCTATTCTCTCATTTTCTATTAGCAGAATAAGAACAGAATTTACTGTATCAGAAACAAAGTAAGTCATTAATGTTTATAAAGAATGCCTATTACTTTACATTCAACAGAAGATTTGATGTGTTTCATTTTAATTTGATATTTTTCATACTAGCTCAGTGTAATAATATTTGCATAGGTATTGAAAACAGCCAGAACTCTTAAAAGCTCACAAGTTTCAGAAGAGGACATTCTATAATTTAGTTATTTGCATGTAATAAGGGAAAACAAATACAAAAGCAAACTGTTCATGAAAACTAGTAATTGTTTATTATGACCATATATTTAGGGTGAATTTTTGGAGAACTGTCAGTAAAAAGAAACATCTTCCTTTTATTTACCGCTGTCCTATACCAAGTATGTATATTAAAAATAAATTTAGAAATCAAGAAAACTATTTTCTTTTATCCTTACACAGTATCAAAGATACAGAAAACATAATTCACTCTAGTAATTTTCTGTAAAGGAGGATTTCATTGTTAACTATAGTAAGCAAACACCAAATTTAAATTTTCCCTTGCAACTTGCCAATCTTCTCAGGACTCAGCTTTAAAAAAAGTTTTCTTTCCACTTCAGTAACTTTCCTCTTTTGGTCTCCAGCAAAAAGATGATCATTTAGAAAAATTCCTAGCCAAGCATCATTTCTGCCTGATATCAATCACAAGCCAAAAATAATCACAGATTTTAAAAACTGGCAGAAATATTCCTTTCCTAATGCAGAACTTCAATACTTGTTTTATAAAATCAGCATCAAAAGAGACACAGAAACATGTACCCAGTGCTTCTGACATACTTGACTGTAACTGAATATTCAAAGTAGGAAGCCATAAACACATTGCCAACAGCCTCTGAGATAACTGACAATATGGTAGCAGTAAGTGGTATCAGGATTGAAAATGAATGGTCTCATGATTTCTCCCAAAATGGCAAGAAGTCAGATCTTCACATGACTGAAGACTCTTTACAGAGTAACTAAGCATCAAAACCTGTGTTCCAGACTCACAGGACTGGAACCCTCGTAACAAAGTGCCACAGTGATGACAGTTCTACAGGAAATTTTTTTCCATGCCATTAAATATCTTATTTTTCTGTCTCCACATCTCACAACCTGCTCTTTGCACCTCAAAATACTGTCAAAAGTTACCAGTGATCTCCCATGGTGTGAGATGCATGGGAAGCTATGCAACAACCTTTGGGGTGGAGAAGCCAGCTCAAAGCCTAATTTCTCAACTGAGGAGCACAAAGAAAAGAACACTTGTACTGGCTTTCACTTCTCTCTTATTCACATCTTGATGTCTCTGCTAACAGATTCTAATAACCAGGACACCAGAATTCATACTTCAGTGTCTTCAACTTCTTTCCTGAAGGACTCCAGCTATTGATTCCTGATAATGTTCCCAAGCTGGTCCCTGAAACATTCAGGAAAAGGCTGGAAGAAAAAGGTGGTTACAGGCAGATCCCAGCACACAAGAAGTCAGCCCCTGACTGCAGGGATTAGCAAGTCTTTCCATATCCAAACACATCCCAAAGAGACTGTAAGGATTTCCCAGCTTCAGAGTAACAACCTGCCAAAGAGGAACCATGAAGCTGCAAAGGCCTGTGAGGCTGAACTGAACCCCTGAAGCTCTCTGCAGCCCAGGCAAGGTACAGTCCAATGTGTTATCACAAGTACCAGATGGTACTTTACACTGCAGTCCACACTTCTTGACCAGAAACCTGAATTTAGAGGCCAGATTTAGCACTGCAGCTTTGTACAAGGATTCTGACATGAATGCTAGAAGCAATAGACAAGAAAGAAAGAAAGAAAAAAAAAAAGCCAATCACTCAATTCACCAACCATCATTCTTTGGAAGAGCAGCTGCCTGGAAGAATTTCAGAAATACTTCTTCCAAAAGTGTTCCAGTTGCCATTCAAAATAGTCTCCCATTGCATTTTCAATTTCAGAATCTCTTTGCCTTCAAAGTCTGTATCCTCCTATATTTTATTCAAAAGCTCTTGCAATTAAAAAGTCATAGAAAAGCATACCAAAAATACTAGACATGACTAAATGCATCCAATTCTCTGCAACCTTTATTCTTTCTAAACCTCCATGTGGGCTGTCAAACACATATAGATACACAAGTTAAATAGGATTTTCTGTTATAGAAAGAACTGCTTCTAGTGTTTATTTTCCACTTGAACCATAATTTTGAATAGCAGATGCTCCAATTTTAGTTTAAGCAAGTTAAGATAAATCCTAATGAAAGGCATTAGGGGTATAAAAATCCCCATTACCTCTTTGTGCTAGATTTGAACTAGTGACCTAATGATGTGACACTCAGTAGTCCTTTAACTGTGATCAGAGAGTTGTGCATCAGCAAATACTTAAATCCCAGGAGATGATACTTCCTTGGGAAGAAATTAAATCTTCAGAAGAGTCTACATTTGTACAACTTTGACATGGAAGAAAATACAAGTAACAGTCATTGATTCCTATGGGTTTCTAGATCATGGTATTACAATCACACAACATATGAATTTGTACCAAAAGCCAGTACTTGCAAAGCTCTGCATTCACTACTAGACAGGAGCAAACACAACAAGTCCCATTAGTCTCCGTCATGGCTTTAGATATTTACTAAAAATGAGGACACATTTTGTATAAAAATTCACAAATAAATTCACTTTGTGACAACTTACTAGGAGCAAAGGTTTTCACATTCTGTTCAACTGCACCATGTACATCATAACATCTACCCTACCTGAACTATCCAGGCTCTTTGCAATCCAGGAGCCTTGCATCAATATCCTGGTGCTGTAGCAGTGCAGGTAAGTGCAGGTCCCAGTGAGGTAAGCACATGTTTCTCACCTGGTTTCAAGGAGGCATCAGCTGAAGGTGGCTATCAGCTCTCTTCTGAAGAGAACCATTCTCTGATATTTTATTTGGTTGTAAAAATTTCACAATGGTATATGTGCCAGTGAGGCAGATAGAGCCAAAAGCACAATTAACAATTCCCAGCAGAGAGCAGATGTTGTTTAACATTTTTCAAAAAGTACTGCAATGTGCAAGTGCTCCATTTCACTAGAGAATCTGCAAAGCCATCTCCTCATCAATAGCAGTATCTCTAATCTCCCTGATGAAAAATAATACTCCCATGAACAGCCATCAGCCCCTCTTCCCATCATATATACAAACTCAGCCACAAGTGTGACCAATCCTACAAAAAGGCTCTTGAGAAGAAGCATCTGTACAAAGAGCAATGTGCCTGCTGGGGGATGAAAGTCTTTTGCTTGGCTTTGGTTTGGAACTACAGATGTGCTTCAGCTGCTCTACACTCCTTCAGCCATCCCAAAAATACCAGCCAAAAGTGTTAGGCCATCCACATGAAGAGAGTCACGTTCTCCAGCTGGCATCCAAGAGGTGTGCAATTAAGGACTTGCCAAGAAAAGGTACTTATCATAGGTAATTTTTACAATATCACACATAGCATTAAAATAGCTTCAAGAAAGGAAAGAAAAACGTAATGTAAATTACAAAGGCAGGTGATAAATCTTCCAAAAGCATTCAAAAAGATCACAGTAAAAGCTTGAAAGGGTGAGCAACCTGATTTCATCAACATGCTTCCTATTAACCCTTCCACAGCTTCATAAAGATACCATCTCTGCTGTTCCCAAGCACATCTGCCAGAGCCTGCCAAGGAAAGCATGAGCAAGCAGCTTCAAAGGCAGGATGACATACCTAGAGCAGTAAACCCTAATCCTTGCTGGGGAAACCACGCAACTGAACTTAGTCATAGAAAATGGGATTAGAAATTCTAAAACAAAACAAGGCATTGAAGGAATTAGCAGTCATCCTAAAATCATGTTGAAAATATTGAGCAACATTTAAATAACAACTTTTGTCAGGGCTGATAAAGAAGAGAGTTAAACTAACGTCTTGCACAGGAAATCTTTAGTGGATGAGGAGAGGAACAGGATATCTGTATCAGCCCAAAACCGTACACGCTGGATGGTGGCTTGACAAAGAGAAGAGGTGTCAGAAAGCACCACAGCCATCACCTGTTGTAATGAGGCAGGGACAGTAATCTTTGCAATCACCCCTAAAAATTCAAGTGCATGGACTCCTAGAGAAAGATTTCTGTGATTTGACCATAGGAAACATGGCAGTGATGGAAGCAGACTGTGCTTTGATGATAAAGCTCATGTGCAGGGGCAGGGAGAGTCTCTGTGGGGCAATTTGGGAAGCACAGCATGATTCTTTCCACAGTTCATAATGTCATTCAAACTCATGTATACAAGAATGTTGCAACTGCTCAAGTGATCATCTCCACTAGCGTCACACATGGCAGAAACGCAGAGGTCAGGATTTCTGAGGCACTTCCCCAAGGAGACAGTTAATGTGACTTTCTGAAGTTCCCCACGTTTCTTGAACTGAAACTTCCTGGACAACAGTGTCACATATTTTCCAAAGCCCAGATCCAACCCAAATTACATGTTTACACAACCCACATGAAATTCAGGTTTTGATCAATGTGTGTTTTCATATTTGAACAAGAGCTGATTTTCTAACTTAAGACAGCCTTTCTAAAATAAACCATGTCTGCGTATAGGGTCGGGGTGCCTGGAGAAATCTAGTTTAAGTGAGCTTCCCATGCCTTCTCACTGCCAAGCAAGCTTCATTAGCAAGTACCAAGTATTAAAGTCCTGATGGCTTCAACAGATAAAACAGAGAACACAAAACTTGCATCAGGAAAAGGAAGGCAGTGGAATAAAGCAGACAAGCAAGGAGAGAAAATAATACATTGGGAAAAAAAAGGGAGACCATCATGATCTAAGTGCTGATTAAACCTGCTCCCAATCAATATTAAATGAATGTGACCATAAGGCACAAGTCCAGTCTAGCAAGAGAGAGCATATTTCCCCTTTGGTCATTCTCTGGTGTCAATGGAAACCCACTGGAGCTTGAAGAGATACCAAGTCACTGAGAGATGACTATCTAATTTAGCACACAGAAGGTGAATGAAAGTAAAGTTGAGTTTCCACCCCACATCCTCAAGTCCAGGACTATCATTTGCATTTAATGAAGTCAGAGTACTCAGATTTCAGACACCTCCCTCTGCTTTTTCCCTTTGCAGTCAACAGTTTCTTCTTTCCTAGATATCAGGCTCTTCTTTCCTTTAGAAAGGCCTCCATACTTTCGTCTCTCAAAAGTGAAAAGAAAACAGGACAAAGTACCACAGGTACCACAGCTTACATGCAGCTAGTTCTTCATCCCAAGCACTACATCACAGGGTTGTCCAAATTCAGGACAAGAGCAGAATGACTGTGTTACCTTTCATTTACAACTGACACTGTCATGGGAGTCTTTTCTCCCTTGCAGTTTCATAGATCCCAGTGGAGTCCTGCAGAAGAGTGACCTTGCAGCAACAATCAGCTGTAAAATAGCAGGAACAATTGGGAACCAGGTAGTTCCTAAACCAAAAGTTGTGGTAGCTTTGAGTGGAGGAGTTTGGAAACTGCTCATCTACAATCTCTGCAGGGAAAGCAAAAAGACATTTAAGGACAAACCTGCAGAGCTCCTCTGAAACCTCAAAGGTAACAAGACCTGCACATGAACCCAGGAGAACTATGCGAAAATTCAGCTTCCACCAGTAGCAGTATCCCAATCAACTAGCAGAACCTCTTTGCTATAAGTAGATAAAAAAACAAAAGAAAGAGAAGATAGGACATTTCACACTCTGCTCAGTCTCTTGAAAGATGAAAGCAAAGAGGGGATTTTTTAAACGTACTTGCTTAGAAGTTTTGGAGGGAAAGAACAACTCCTAGTTTTCCTTCCATATTTAGGCTGAGACATTTTCAGTATTTCCACTGTTGCGAAACGGAACACAGAAGAAAACAAATCTTCTTTGACTACACAGAAGTGCCAACCAGAAAATAAGCCACAAAAGCTTGTATAAATACATGCATATCCCAAAAACCAGATGCACCTATCAAAGCATTGTTTAAAGTTTGTCTGAGTTGAGACCATAACTGAACTTTCTGTACTTGTTGCTAAGAACAATTTTACTGAAAATAATAACCAGGATTCAAACCAAGTAAGAAATAATGAACTTGGGTTTAATTGGTTTGTGAGAAACCCAATTTGCAAGTGCTATCCTTAGCCAGCTATTGAATGACTGAGCCCAGAAGGCACTGTGATGAGTGGCTTAAGTGGAGGCACCCTACACCCACCAACATTCCTGCTGAATGAATGTGAAATCGGCAAGAATTGCTTTTATTTATCTTACTAAAAGCATTTCTTGGAAGGGCTGGAAAAATTTATTTCAGATGGATTTTTCAGCTGAGAACAAAGTTGTATTTATTATAATTATGCACTCTCCAGTGTGGCCTGCCTTGCTGAGAAAGAACATTAAATTCAGCTGTGCACAAACTCATGGAAGTGACCGTTTTGATTGAAAATGCTGCAGCAAGAGGCTTGTGGAACATTCTCACTAAATAACCTACTGTCTGCAACTTGCAGATTAGTGCTCAGAACACTGATTTTAGCTGCTACTTACACAGGCACAAGTCCACATGAGGTCAGTCAGCTGAGAATAAATCGTGTGTGCTGCAGAATACAATACAGAGAACTGTACTTGGTCTCCAGTCCAGTATGGATTTATGAACTTTTATTAACCATCATGTACAAGCATAACACTGCAAGGCATTTTAAAGAGGTCGTTTCTGCAGGACACCCAGTGTTCCCTTTACATAAGGGGATCAAAAGTGTTTTGACACAAACTGAACAAGCTCTCACTTTAATGAGAGCAACAAATGCAAGAACAAACACCCACCACCCACACATAAACAGCCTGCTGCCTCTTTGAGGAAGGACAAGGATTATCTGAAAAACTTCTGCTGCATGGAAAGCCCACACATTTGGGGAGAAGACAGGTTAGCAGTAAATAACTAGCAAGTTAAAGTAGAATGCTCATTTCATCACCAAATGAAAGGTGAAATGTAAAATAGCAAGAGTGCAAGACACACACTTCTTTGGAAATGAAGGATGTCATTTCAGTGTGCACATATAAAATATCCTCCTTAGACACATCAGATGATCTCTTTGGAGAAAGGTTGGGTATCTCATCCTGTGAAGAATTTAACACAGATGTCTGAGCCTTCCCAGCAGCTGGGCAGTCAAATTCCTGGTGCCAAAGAAAGCAAGGCAAGCTTTCCTGATGACATCCAGGACATCTCATGGGCAATTGGAAGTTATTCCTCTGCCTGCCCATCCCAAGAGCATCCCACCATGACCAGGATCTGCTGGCCAGGCTCCCTCTCCCTTTCACTCCCAAAGTATGCAAGGCAGGCTGTCATGGTTCATGGCCACCTGAACATTTTGGTATGCAATTCAAAAGTCTAGAAAAGAGACTACCCTGTACTAAGCATCCAGAAGCCAAAATGCAGCTGTAAAAACAGTCTGCACTGCCAGTTTGGGTTCTGTACTCCCTTTTCAGATTCTGCCTTTGCATTTCAGCCAGTTCGAGCTTCTCCCACTGCACTGCTCACTCAGCCTGCTGCTTTGGTTTCCAAATCTCCATCTCTGTGTGCTGTTGTCTCCAAAGGGAAGAAATAAGACACAAGAAATTCCATGTTTTGACTTTGCTACAGAACCAATTAACTCAGCTGCAAAGAAGGAAAAGCTTTCACTTGAATTAATTGTTTTTCATGCAGTAAACAGAGCACATGCAATTCGTGAGGGGCACTAAAGCTTAATCCTCATGTGTCTTCACATGTTGATTATTTACAGTCATGCTTTCCAGATAAATAGAAGAACAGTCTCCACTCAAGTCCAGAAGAAGCCAAGAACAATAAAACTGTATCTTGACAATGAGGTAAAGTTTGACCATAGTACTTGAGGGCATTAAAAACCTTTGGACCAAAACCTTGCAGAAGAAAAGCAAGTGTTTCTTAGTTAACAATTAATAATTTAGACCTGAAAACTTTCATCCAGACATCCAGCTGAAGAAGAAAATGACACAGTATTTATACAACCAGTACCACATAATCCCCTGGTATTTTGATACAAAAAATATGGTTCATAGTACATTTGCCATCACTGTAGATGAGAAATGTGCAATTACTTTCTTAGTATCATGTGGTAAACCAGGATCACAACT
This sequence comes from Erithacus rubecula, assembly GCF_903797595.1. Lineage (NCBI taxonomy): Eukaryota > Metazoa > Chordata > Aves > Passeriformes > Muscicapidae > Erithacus > Erithacus rubecula. The sequence continues at coordinate 22,823,005 of NC_136660.1, read as the reverse complement.
GCAGAGTTCTTACAAAACTGTTTGTGTGTCAAAGGGAGTACACTGGGGCTTTAAAAAAAGATTTCTAATAATATTTATAAATTCACCCTAAAAACCCCAAAATAAACAACAGCAGCTAAACCCAAAAAATCTTCTACTTTTCACCCATTGCTTCCTTTGCACTAATTTTTGGGGTTAAGTAAATAGCAAGACACTTCACCCTGGAGAGCCCTCTGATTGAAGCAGATGCAAGATGCCTGCTGCCAGGACAGGGAAAAAGCTAACCAACACAGAAGCAGTGCAAGACTTGTAAATGAACTGGTTATTAGGTTGAACCAGATAAAAGAAATATGTTTAAAGACCAGATCTTTAATTAGAGACACTAGCTAAAATCATAAGCAAGTTTTACCTTACACCCTGTCTTGAAGAAAAAATGCCTTTAGAAGGACTGCTGGCAGGCAGTGCCTGTGCAAGAGAAGAGCCACTGATATTGAGAGCTCTGAGATCAAGAATACAAATAAACAAAATCTAGGGTCATTCATTTCAGAGTCTGTCCCAGCTTGTGAAGTGCCACTAGAACTTAAGGTTTCCAGAATTGTAAAATTAACTTTTTCTGTGTAATGGTAAAGGCTACATCAACAGCAGCACTCAGCCAGCCTACAGACTGCACTCATGCAAGGTACACATTTCGTACACACAAATACACCCTCCATTTGTTTGGTTCCAAAAGATCAGGATGCAAGGGGCCCACACCACCCAGCCAGGTCACTGCAAACATCTTGTCTAGTGCTGCTTTCTTCCCCTGAAGACCTCTACATTTTCCAGACAAAGCCAGACTGTTCACTAGCTTGCATACACAGATTTAGTCCTGTTTTATTAGGACAAACTGAATGTATTTAATCCTTTGGTTGCACTTCTAAAATCTTTTAGAGTAGGATTACCTCAAGAAGAGTTTTGGTTACATACTGTTAGATAACACAACACAGACAAGAAACCACCACTGTCACATTTTCTCATTTTCTGTTCCCCCAAGTTTATCTGCTCTGTTAAAGGATGTGAAAAAAGGAGATTAGTCTGTGCCTCATGCACACAGCAAGTAAATACAGCAAGCTCTTACATTTCATACCAGCCTGAAGTTACATGCCAGCAAAGGTGAAACAAGGCAACAACAGATTTGTTTGGCTCTTAAACTAAAGTTTTCTTGGCATAATGCTTCTCAAAAAATATATATTATGCTGGAAATAAAGGAGGACTGCTTTTCCAGCTAGTCCAGCTAGAGAAAGCAGACTGCAAGTTTTAGAACAGAAAACAATTGCTCCAGACCTCTTGAATTCATTTTTGGCAGGATGATCTTTGGACTTTGAAGTCAAATGATGGGCCTAAGAGTACAAAATAGGTCTGAGGAGAAAAATCTCACAACTCCTGTTTTGACAGCCTAACCACTGGTTTAGTATGATCACAGACTCTGGAAAGTTGACATACAGAGAGCAGAAAAGCAAGAAACTCAGTAAAAACAACGAGCCACAAACATGAGAATGATATTAATAACCAAGTATGTGAGATGCAAAAATTCCTAGTGAGACAAGTAGGAAAAAGGAGCAAAACAATGAGACAAAACAAAAATAATACAGCTAGGAAAAAAGTAGAGGAAAATAAGAGCTCTTATTTTTGACACAGCGATTTAAGTTAGGCTCTGCTGGAGTCCAAGTGCTAAGTGTCAGTAAAAGGAGACAATCAGCAATGACAGATGTCTGCAAGCCAGTTTTATCTAAGCTGCAGATCACAGGAGGTTGGAGAGTCAAATGCAAGCTGTTAGTGAAGTTTGCATCATCTAAAAAGACAGAAGTCAAAACGACAAGGTAATTTGAAGACAACACAACACAGGCATAACCCTCTTTGTCCACTGTTTGAAAAGCAGTCTGCAAACAACAAATGAGGCAAGGACTAAGGAAAGGAGGAATTCATCACACAGGAGACCCAGACATGAGTCATGACTTTCACATGCATTCAGGTAGTTACATGCATTCCAAGCAGAGTAAAAGTCTTCAGATCATATCTGAAGAAAATTCTTTCCTTCCCCCAAGAGAGGCAAGTTTGGTAAATTTACAGTTACAATTGATACACAGGATGTGATGAAGTCAACCCAGGATGAAGTCAGCCCAATGCTGTGGCCTTGAAGACTCTGCCTTCTTCAAAGGTTTTGTTCAGTGTTTACAACACCCCTGTACTATGCCCACCACCTCCTCTAGTCCTTCCCTTACCTCCTGGCACATTCTGATCTCAGCCCCCATTTAACCCCTTCATTCCACACCAGTCACTCCAACTTCTTGCTTAGCTCAGCTCTAAAAGGTGCTTTTACCAACTGCCAGCTCTGTGGGACAGATTTTCTGCCCACCACCAGTGTAATGGCTGTCACAGAGGATAATTTATGCAACAGAATGGCCTGATCTTCTTCTGGAGACAGAAGATATGCAGTTCCCATGGGTTCCTGTTTCTAGTCATCCACCACCTGGGATTTAAAGAGGATCCCAGAGAAAGGCTTTTTTTTAAAAAAATAAGCAACCCCTGATACAGTCTAAACAAATAAAAACTTATTACAAAGAGTGAGGAATACAGAACTTAGCAAGGAAGATGACTTCTGCATGTTTTGCACTCTTTCTGTATCAGGCCTCTGGAGTGGCTGCCACAGTTACACCATTGTTTGACTGGAAGCGTTTTCTGAGACTGTCTTGATCATGAGCTCTGACTAGACAATAAGTTTTAAAAACGTCTCTTTTGGTCAACAGTATCTGATCTGCTGGTGCATCTTCATACTGAACACAGAGAAAAGAATGAATCAGTTCTGCTCACTAAAAAGCCTTTCCAAGGTCTGAAGGTGAGTCATGAATGGTCAAGTGTCTTCCCTGCTTCCAAGGAACGAACACTTGACACCTTTTACACAAGGAAAGCTCAGGATGGCTGGTGAGATTCCTGACAAAACACACTCTTCATAGCTGTTTCCACAGCTTATCAAGCTTTTCAGCTTCAATTTGTTCTTCAGCCAGTGGGAGACAAAATGAAAAATAAAAGTAGCTTTGTAACCACTGGAGCTAACCCCCCATAAGTGTTTTTCACGAGGCTGACTGACTTTGCAGGCTCACAAATTGCGAGCTCCAGCAGAGACTCTGGTAAGAGTGGGGCATGTATCACATCAGTCAGCCCAACTCACAAATTTCCCAGTGCTAATAAGCTCATTAGTGTAGCTTCTCACTCAGTGATTCCCTGTTTGTTTGGTTTTTTCTGTTTTCAGGAATTCTGTTGAAATTTTATGCATCTTCGTATCAAATTTCATTCAAGTTGGTCAGTAGCTTCAAAATGGATGGGGAGATAGACACTGATAACTACATAAAGCTCACCTTCTCCTGTGAATTATCTTCTTTCATTAACAAAATCCAGTTTCCTGCTCAAGTCACTCTCTCTCCCTCTCCAGGACATTTAGCAAATGTCAGTATCTTGACAAGCTCTCTCAGCCTGAAGTAGAGCCAAGAGAGGGTTAGTTTCTGCTTTTCCCATGTTCCTTCCCAGATCTCGAAAATAAATCCCCATAAGCAACAAAACAAACAAAAAAACCCCAAACCAAAACACAAAAAAAAACCCCAAACACAAAAAAACAAACCCCACGGACCTCCACTCGAGTTGCCTCTGAAAAATTTATTACTGCCTTGCACACACCAAAACTAGAGATTAAATAAAAAAAAAACTATGACCATTACAAGTAAAAAATTTCCACCTCATAGTAATGGAGATGATTAAAGAGGAAAGATGGGAGAATCCTCTTTTTTATTGCTAGCAAATCTTTCCTTTCTTGAGGTTCACTCTTTCCTCTGCTTGTCCTAAAAACTGCAGTCAGGAACACAAGGTCTCAATCCTCTAAGAGGAAAGGAAAGGTGCCTGTTGTCTCTTACTCCCTAAACCTAGCACCCTGCAACTGGACAGTCCTGGTAGCTGCTTGCCACACCCATCTGTACCTCTACAACCCATTGTCAGCAAGATGTCCTTTAAAATGCTGCTGGCCAAAGCTCTGTCCCCTCAGAATCTGCACTGGGGATCTCCTCGCAGTCACTTCCTCAGAAGCTTCCTGTGCACTGTCAGTGTTTGGATTTGGTTTGCAATATGCCAGTATAAAAGTGCTTGGGAAGAAGGAACTGTCAGAAAACTGCATCTGAGTCTCCAACACAACCCAGTTCTCACATCCTTTTCTTCTCTGGCCTGTTTGGACCAAACTCAGGCAGTACCAGGTGGATGTATACTGGCTCAGCAGAGAAGGTCTGCAAACAAGCAGCACCACAAGCTGCCTCCACACAAAATACAGTCTCTCCCTTCTACTTGCTGTTCAGATGTTGTTCAGGGCACAGCATGCCAGGGAGCATTAGCATTAAATGATTTGCCCTGCTGCATCAGTCTGCCACCATCACCTACCTCACATTGCACCTGGCAAACCCCTGCATGCAAACTGCCCTGTTGCACTTCCAAAAGCTACTGCACAGACCACAGCTATCATCTAAAAATAATACTGGTGATCCCACTGATAATCACATCATTAGAGAAGAATCAAGCTTTTCCTTCTCCAGGAAGATAAACAGCAGGTCTCTGCAGCACCTTGAGCTTTGCAGCCAAATAGTACCTGCTGCTGAAACCATGGAAAAAGCCTTATTTGTGACTGCCACACCAACACAGTTCTTTTAACAAGCAAGGTAGGGGCATGCAATTCCTGCTTGGCAAGCCTGTCCTCTCCAGACAGCTGTTATTTCAGGCATGTTTGTTATGTGCACTCTTCACAGGCCCAGCCACACAATCACCTGTCAGAGCTCCATTGCCACAGCACCCAGGTGTTGGCATCTCAAAATGTCTTGTCTTTGCTGTGGGTTTTCTAATCACACAGGACAGCAGCGGAAATGAGGGCTCCAACTTCCCTGTCAGCATCTCTCAATGAATTCAAACAATAACACCATCCCTCACCCTGAGCTCTTTTCCCTCTGACTCATAAGCACAGACCAAACCCTGGCACAATCAGGTTGTCCTGCTACGTGCAATGAGCATCTCTGCCTTGCCATGACTAATGGCCCTTCCAGGATTGCCACCAGCCCTGCCTCAGAGACAGCTTTCAAGATCTCTGACATGCTGAGTCCTTTCCCCCACACTGCAAAAACAGCAGCACAGCTTGCCTGCTTGTCTTGGATTCATGAACCCTCTGAAACAAATGCAAGACAGGACTATGTAAGAGCCATAAAGTCATTAGTTATATGCATTAATAAGCTCAGAGGATTCCTATACAGCCAACCAGAAAGGCAAATTCTTACCCTGTAAAATAGGCCAGCTCAGACCAGAGGAATATCCCCAAATCTGGTACCAGATACACAGAACAAAAGGCCACGTGCAGCTTGGCATTACTGAAACTGATGGACATGCCTGAACCAGGAGACCTTTAGACAGGCACAGCCACAACCACAGGGCACATCAGTGACAGCACTGCATGGAGAAGTAGGCCACAGGATCATTAGCCCAACAATAGCTTTTTGCCACAAGCAAAAGTCTGTTCAATCCTGCCAATCCTCCTTATGTGACTTAAAGGGAAAAAAAAAGGCAAAAAGAAAAGGTGGGCAATTTGCATTTACTAAATATATTGCCCATTACCTCAGAGTATGGCCATATGGAGGATCATAAAGAAACACAAACTATTATCAACATTAGTGCCTTTCTACTACCACAGAAAGATGAAGGTGAACATCAACATAACACCAAGTTAATACAGGCTGACAGAGACATATAAAAGAGCTGATTTCCCATTTTTGCCAGCAGAAAAGCAGCTGTTGAAGATGCTTAGAGGAGCAGCATTTGTGGGAATCAAAGTGAGAGTTCAGTGAGTGTTTCAGCCAGGTCTGAATAACTGCTGTTGAAATGTGGCCAAACACTGAATGCATCCATCCTCTGCCTCCCTCACAAGCTGATGGCAGGTCACTTTGGGCAGGGTCCCTGCCTCATACAGCAGAGCCAGAGCTCAGGGACACTCAGCAGTGGATGTTCCCACTAGCCAGAGGTGACCGACCTGTCCCAACAGGCTGGGAGGATGGAAAAACCCCCAACCATAGCAAAACAACTCCAGCAGATGGAACCTTCCAAGTTCCCTTCTGGAACATCACAACTCTGCAACAGTTGCCCAAGTTTAATTTTTAGTGAGGTGCTACTTTTTTTTTTTTTTTTAATAACATTTGCAGAGTGGCATGGAAATTATCAGAATGCAATGACAGGTCCCAGTCACAGAGATGCCTTGACTTAAATGAAGAAATCTGCCACTCTCTTCCACAGGGGCTCACTGGACATTTTCAGACCAGGCTTTCCATCTGCTGCCCAGCTGCAGAGCTGCAAGTTGAAAGTCTTACAGCATTTTGTGTAATTATGAGTGCAACTCTCAAACAAAATTTAATCAGCAGGAAAGCTTGCTATACAGATGAGACACTGGAGTTCACAGTGATATAATCATCACAGGAAAAGCAGTCCCAGCCTGCAGTTATTTAGAGGTTCCCGTTCTGAGCAAGTACACCACGTACTCTGATCTCTGCTGCCTCCTGCCAAAATTGTAGATATTAGCAAGCCTAAAAACCAAGAGTCACAAAGACATGGCAGGCAAAATACATCCTATGGTTACACAAGCAGGTTCTCCTCCTGAAGGAATCTGATGCATTTCAGGAGACACAGAAGTGTAGTTGTAACTAATTACCTTTACCTCAATCAAAAACGTTGTTTTAAACTTGCAGATGTTACATGAGAATTGAAACTGCTGTTCAGTTCACAGACTACCTGAAGTGATGCTCTGAAAGGGCATGAATCCAGCCAAAGCCTTGGATGAAGCGAGGTAACTCCACATTGGTGCAATCAGAGCTGTGGTCACAGCCTTGGACAGAAACTCTGTGTTACAGAGCTGTTAGCCACAGTGACAGTCACACTGAGTTATTCCTTAAAGCAAGGATCTGTCCTTTTTGTCACATATGATGAATCATGCCTCAAGTCACAGTACTTCAAGCAAAACTCTCTAATTTGGGATGAAATCAGTCTTTAAGAATATGCTTCTACCCGATTTGGCTCAAAACCACCTTATTAGAGAAAAATTAATTCCACAGGCTTGTCACATAGTTAACATTCACTTAAATCTCTTGTTTTTAAAGAAAACAACAGTTGAGAAAACTATGTGATAATTAAGCTGCAGGCATGGGAAGCAGACATAGTTGAGACAGTCAAATAACCTTTATTCTGCCCTGTGGAGACAAACTACAAAAGAAAAATTATTCATGTTTGAAGTTTTTCATTACAAATTTTATCCAGTTCATTTGAAATATATTAATTTCTTATTTCCTTCTTCCTCAGACCAAGAGGGAGCACATACCTGAGGTGTGCTATGACTCTACTTCCACAACTGCTACGAACACGGTTAGATTTCTTCTTCCTGTGATGTTTATTACTGATTTTATTACAACATAATTGGAATACTTCTGCCTGTAATCTACTAATAAATGCTTCCACTCAAGTTAACAAAGTTTTGCGCTCTGATTACAAGTGAAACTGCAATGAATGGTCATGCACACAGATAAACTTGGACTCAGGATAGAAGATAATATAAAAGCTCATCATTTTCTCTGTGATCCACCTTAGTTAAAAGAAAGGTCTCCGACGATCCTGGGCAGCCTGGACTTATTTTAACCTGAAAAATCAGACACTCCTGCAGAGCACAGTGTGTTCTCCTGAATGTTTGTTCAGTGCTAGGCAGTACAGCTCCACCTCCTGAATTATTTAAAGGACACATTTCTTGCAGCCCAGCCTTAGACCACTGGGTCTGTGGTACAGCTCTTCCAGGCAAGAGGGCACAGACCCTGAGCAAGAGCTCTCCCTGACAGCAGAAGCAAATGACAGCAAATGTCTGCAAGGTATGTGGAAGTAGGCAGCAATCACCAGAGGCAGCAAGGGCAACAGTACTCTGGAGAGGACAAGAGAGAAATGCTGTCAGGGTTTCAGGTAGAAACACAGGAACCTTTGGTGCAGAGATCTTCCAAGCTCAGCACTGCCCTGCTGCAGGTCTTCTCTATGAACTCAATGGCTCTGATGAAATCAGACTCTAAGGCAACACCAAAGCAGATGAAGTTTTGTTACATGCTAATTTCTCAAGATCCTACATTACCACTCTGGTTTTTGAGTGGGCAGCTGTCAATCTCTACTGTTTAGTGAGATAATACCAGCCTTTTGACAGACAGAGTATACATTTAAGATCTAAAAAAAGCTGTGAGAGTTTTATATAGACAAACTATGGAAAGGAAATGAGTAAAAGATGCATCCCTATCCAAGTGCTCTTAAAGAAAACGTAGGCAGCCAAAGCTGTTCTCCCCCACTCTCATGTATTCTACCACTCAAGATACATTATTTTAGGATTATTTCTGGTGCACTGACTAGAGAGTATATCCACAAGTCACAAATGCCACTATTCCACATGCAGTCCAGAGGTACAGTTGCTTCCATGCTGTCCTCCTTTTTTCTTTCCTCCTTTTCTACTTCCTATTCATTTGACTAATGTATAAACTGTCTGAGGCAGGGAGCATCTTGCACAGTCTTCAGAGCAAGTATGACATTTTTATTAGCATGTATAGGGTTGCAGAGACTCACAGCTACCATACAGACAATCCTACCACCTGACCACTGCTCACAGCTGGGTACCACAACAACCACAGAGCAAAAATGGTTCTGAGATGTGCTTGTTTATGTTTAGTTTATGTACCTCAGCCTGCAGGTGAAATGGAGCAAGCACCAGGACGTCCATCTATTAAGGGCAGTTGAGACAATGTGGAAAACATACAGTTCAACACAATTCTGCATCTGGCTCCCTAGGGAAGCAACAGCCAAGTCTTAGCCTCAGTGTGACTGAAGGGAATTTGGGATGGCTCTACCAACAGCAAATTACACAGCTTTTAAAGTAGAGCTGGTGCTCTCAACACCTTGAAAAGAAGAAGAGAATTCAAAAGAGGCATAACATCTGTAATCATAGACAACCTCCTCGCCTCCTCCAACTGCAGGAATATTGAGAAGTATTTTAGTGGGCACCTTCCAGCCATCTGCATCCCTATGACATTAAGCACAATGCAACCCATGGCACCTGTGACCTACAGTCACAGATCAGCATCTCACTATCTCTGACCTTCAACAAATGCAAACTGCAATTTGTACTTTATACAGAATACACCATATCAAACCAGAAGTCATCATATTCCATCCATGATCTCCACTGGGTGAAACAGACATGCTGACTCCATGAACCATTAAGATCCAGGTCGTGCACAGGTTGCTTGGCCAAGTGCAGTCCTCGCTGAGTGTCACTGAACATAAACATCAGGGTGGGAGAAGTTACAGGTGTCTACACTGCTGGACTCAAGACCACCACTGGAGATGTGAACAGCACATATTGCAGCATAGACAGGAAATTGAGTAAAGAGATAAAAATGAGCCAACTTCATTAAAACCCTTTTCAGGCATGACAAAAGTAGTAACCAGGTGGTCAGAGCCTAAAAGGCAAGGCCTGGTTCCCCTCATCCCAGCTGAAACACGCTCCCTCTTCCTTCCCGCTGCCCACAGGTTTGCACCGAACCTTCTGTTCCTGCCACGGGCAGACCAGCTCACCTGTCCTGGGCAGCACCACACAAGTCCCACTTTCCTGCTGACCCGTGTGTTCTGGCCAGCTGCTCCACTGCCACCCTCCTGCTCACTCCAAACCTCCTTCAGCCCTGTCCCCTCACAGGTCACCTTGCTCCCTGTCACCACCCCCAAAAGACACCTGCCCCTGCACCCGCAGGCCCCCGCGCACCTGCCAGCTCCAGCCTCCTGCCCTCACACAGACACCTTTCCCTTGGTGTCCAGTCTAACACCTTTCTCCTTCGTCCTGCAGCCACTCTGCCGCAAAAAGCCCCTGCAAGCGGCACTGCCACCCGTGCCTGGATCCCCACACCACCTCTCCATCCCCAGGCACACAGGAACCCCCAGACCCGGGGCTCTGCATCTCCTCCAGCTCCACTCCAGTGACCGGGCTCCCCAAACCTTAGGCGGGCCCCCAAAAGCCTCTTCCCCCCGGCACCTCACGCACACCCTGGAGCCCCGCCGGACCCCGAGGGCCGGTGCAGCCCCCGCACTCACAGCCGCCCCCTTTCCCAGGGTCGCAGCCCCCCGGCAGACACGGCGCGACCCCAGACTCCCCCGAGCGGCCCCCCCGTACCTGGGCGGGCTCCGCGCCGGCGGGCAGCCCCTCGGGCAGGGCCTGGAGCAGCAGCAGGGCCATGGCGGCGCGGAGCCTCCTCGCCATCCCCCCCACCCCCCGCTCCCGCCTCCCCGGCCCGACTGCGGCCCGGGACGGGAGCCCAGGGGCACCCCGCGCCCGGACCCGCCCTCGGCACTCGTCTATTGGGCGGCCGGCGCGGCTTTCGCCTTGCCATTGATTCAGTGCGATGTCGCTTAGGGCAAAACCGGGAGAGGCGTGGTTTGCGAACAGGGAGCGGCCATCTTGAGTGTGGCAGAGCGGGGAAGGAGCCGGCGGTCGTGCTCGGGCCGCCTTGTTGTGAGTGGCGGAACTGGCTGGGGAGTGTGGGGACTGCACACACACCCACACAGCCCCTTCCGCAATGGGACCCCGTGAGCCCACTGGGCACTGCGAAAAGGGGGTTCACAGGCATCCTCCTCCACAGCCACAGCCTCCCTGTGGCCGCAGGCACTCATCCTCCATTCAGCCGGGCGCTCCTGATCAGCATGACCCCTGCTCAGCCTCCTCCCCAGAGCACTCACGTTGTCCCAAACCCCACAGCCCGGCCAGACCTGGGGCACACCGCGAAGTGCGGCATGGAGAGGGTGCTGGGGTGGCAGCAGAGGCATGGCACTGCACTCAAGGCATGCAGTGGGTAGCAATGTGTTTGTGCCAGCACCATTGGGAGACATAAGCAGCGTGGGGAAGAGGCTCTCCCACTGTGGCTGTGTCCCAGCACGTCCCCACACAGTGATCGTGCACACTCCCCGCAGCTGTGGGGCCATCAGCACTTGGCATCGATTCACAGCTCGGGAGGGACAGCCCGTGTTTCTGGGCAGTGTCAGAGGGTTTCTACACTGCCGCTCCCAGCGTGCCATGCCCGATTGGCATGATGAGGTTCATCAGATACTCAGACAACATGTTGAGAAAGGCTAGAAAAAAATAATTGATTTAGCAGCTTATCTCCTGCACCATCCTTTTTCTATCAAGATCAACTCACCCACCTGCTGCTAGTGTGGGCCAGCAGGCGTTCACCCATCACACCTTCACCATGCTCACTCCTCTTCCTGTGGCAGCCACATCCCGGCCTCACTGGCCCTTGGCCAAGCCCTCCTGCTGGGACTGACACTGCTTAAGACAACCCAGCAGCTCCCCAGCCCCTGCTCAGGCTCTGCTGCAGACCAACGTGACAGCTTTGGTGTGGTTGCCATTTGAAGTGAGGCCGTAGACGTGCTGGAACACTGACATTTCCGCCACACACAGTTATTGAAGGAGCTTTATTCCTGTTCCCAGCCAGTCCTGAAATTAGAGGCACAGTAGGGAGAAGGCATGGAGTTCACGGGAGCACAGGACAAGCCCAGATCAGGTGTGACTCATTGTTGGAAAGCAATTAACACTTGCTGCTCTTCCCAAGCAGGGATGCGTCTGGCTCTGACTTTGTGCAATGAGGTTTCCTTCCTGCTGCAATGGGAAATGGAGGCCAGGCTGGCCACAGCTTGGCAGCTACTCCTCCGCTCCCCAGTGAGACCAAGGCAGGCTGCAGACTTACTGTGGTTTTGGGGAGGGCTGGCAGGCACTGGCTGCAGTGACCATGTCCAGAGTGATGTGAGCTGTTGAGATTACTTGAATCCTCAGGGGGAGATTCTAGCTACAACCTAGGAACTGAGAAACCCTGCTGAGCTGAACTGTCAGCTGGCATAAATCCATGTCGATCTGAAGAGGAAATCCACTGCTATAAGTCAGGGAGGTGGGAGGGAAGGTCTGTCTTGAGGACGGCTCAGAAATTCTACAAGCCCAGAGCAAACTTCTTACTCTGTCCATAAGCAATAAACTGCACCATGTCCCACTCCCCAGGGCAGGAGAAGAGCTGATGTGAGATGGCAATAGCACTTCAGGGGAGCACTCCATGCTCCATTGCCCCTCTATTACGGCTGGGGACAGGAAAAAAGAAGTGGCCAAACAGCTGAGGCTTTGCTGCCATGGTCCCAAGCTTTGCTTTGTGTGGCCTTCTGGGATTCTGCTCCAGAATCACTGGCCACAGAGCTCCCTGCCCTGCCAGAACCCCTCCAAACTGCCAAAGCAGGAAGGGTGAACAAGAACAGGGAAAGAGCAGTTTTCGGGTGCTACAGCCCATCATTTTACAAACATGGCCATGCTTCCAAACATGCCAGAGGAACCTTGGACCCAAAAGACTGCTACAGGTACTTTTCTGAAAGTCCTCACAGCTGTTTAGGGTGTAGGACAAGAGGAGCATGAGCTAAGGAGCTTAAGAAAAGCAGAGAGCAGCGATGTCTCTTTGTGGCTTCTCTCCACTCCCAACAAGAGTGACATCTGTTTAATTTCATGTGCTTATCTATGACTTTAATTGTGCTTTAACAAGAGATCGAGTAATGCCCAGGGAACAGATATACAAGTTTGAACATGTTTTCCTACTTTCTGCTCTGCTATTAATTATTTCAGAGCTCTTTTATAGCTTTCTAGCAGTAGCTACACGTGGTTGGAGACATTATCCTTTGCCTGGTGCAGCTTTGGCAGAAGCAAACCTACTGTGGATACAGCTTGGCACTTCAAAAGTACCTTTTAGGTTTGGCTGCTCTCTCTGAAGGAGCAGAGTGGGTAATGTGTCTCTACTCAGGCATGTGGCTGATGCGAGAATGCTGCTGCCCTAGAGATCAGAGTATCCCTGACTGGAGGAAGGAGTATGGATCATCCACTGGGCCATAGGGCTCTCAGAGCAGCCTTGTCACATGGCTTTGTTGAATATATGCTCATCCCACCAAGGGATGTACATCAGCAAACAGTCTGGATACAGCTGATTGAAAGCAGGGGCTTTAGTTCAGGATTGGGCTCCTTTCTCCCCCAAACTAGGCTGCAGCACACTCAAGCTGCTCTCCTTTGGGGTGGGAGAGGCCTCATGGCAGACCCAAGATAGCATCATGCAACTCTGCCTGGCCATGAAGATAAACAGCATCCATGGTTGTAGGAAGGGTAACCCAGTGTCATCCTCCAAGGCCCCACAAGAGGATGAGTGTCACTGAGCACAGCACAATCACCTTTTGTCACTTGCCATGGGACTTTGCAGCCCCAAGAACCTCCTGGGGAAGGTTGCCATTTAATACCCAAGCTTTTCAGAGCTCATGAAACCCATTACAGTCTTCCTCCTTCTCCTGGCCCCCTTTGCTCACCACAAAGCCCACACCTTTCCCTTCCAAAGCAAGCACAAGAACCACAGACCCATGTACCAGCCCAGCCCAGAGAACCAGACACAGAAATCAGCCCGAAGCACAACTCACAGCTGTTTTTTAAAAATCACCACATGTATTTTTCAACCTTCCTCTGTTGTTTGCAGTTCTGCTATTCAGAGCCTGAGTTAATGCCTTGATAGCTGTGTGGCAAGAAAGAGAGGAGCTACTGGAGAATGTTCAGTGAAGGCCACAAAGATGATGAGGGATTTGGAGCATCTCTTATGAGGAGAGACTGTGAGAGGCAGGCCTGTTCAGTCTGAAGACTCAGAGGGATCTCATCAATGCATGTGAATATCTCAAAGGCAGGTGCTAAGGGCATGGTGCCAGGCTCTTTTCAGGGTGCCCAGTGACAGGACAAGGAGCAATGGCCATAAAGTAAACCACATGAAGTTCCACCTCAACATGAGGAAGAAATTCTTTACATTGAGGGTGGCAAGGCACAGGAACAGGCTGCTCAGGGCAGGTTGTGGAGTTTCTTTCTCTGGCGATACTCAAAACTCACCTGGATACATTTCTGTGTAACCTGCCTCAGCAGAGGGGTGCTGGAATAGATGACCTCCAGAGGTCCTTCCAACCCTAGCAATTCTGTGATTCTATGTCTTCTTCTCCAAGTCAAAACAGAGACAATTGTCCCCTAAAGCTGCAATTTCATGATTGTACTGTGGGAACCAGAGATTTAGGACAAGAGTGACAGCACTCAGAGCAATGAAAAAATTAGAGCTAAAAACAATTAGGTATTTCTTTCCTGGATTGTGGCAATCATAGAGTGAATAGAACCTGAAAGCAAGGAATGCATAGTCCAAGCATTGGTCTCTAGACTTTGGGATGGTCACTCTCATGGTGCAGAGAGAACAGGTCCCTTCACACCTGCCAAGACATGATCCAGCTCTTGTGAAGAGGCTACTGTGGTGGTTTAAGGCAGGAATGTGGTTTGGTTGCTGGTACAGTGGCAGGATATCTGCTTTTGGAGGTAGAACTGTGCTCTGAGCCCCAAGGGAGAGAGCCTCATGCCTCATGGGGCCAAACCCAATGAGGCCCAGAGAGTCTGGGCCAAAGGAAGGCACAGAAAGCACCAGCATCCCTCAGGGCAAGAGGGATATGGGAAAGCTGGGACATGACCAGCAGCAGATGGGGATGGCTCAGGACAAGCCAAAGTGCTGCAAGCTGGACACACACAGAGTCAGATCCTGATTCTACAGTGGAAGAAGGCTGCAGAGAAAGTGCTGGGTGGGGGAGCAGATCTGGGCTGGACTGGGCTGGGTTGTGCCTCTGCTCAGGGGATGTGGGATTGGTGGAGGCAGGGGTGCCATGGCTCCTGAGGTAGTCTCCATTCATAGTCCTTTGTTAAAATAGACATACGGCACTTTGTCTCCATGCTTGGCCATGATACTGTCACGCAGCTCTGGCTCAAGGTCAGCCAGTGCAAGGGAGCTGTGGAGAGAGGGGATACACACTGAGAGCCATCATCCTCCTCCCCATCCAGCAGTCAAGCCACCCTTCCTCCTCACTGCCATTTGAGACCTCTGCAGTCTCAAAGATCTTGCAGGCTCATGGCAAGACTCACCACCCTTCCCTCCCGGTGCTGGAAGGCAGAGAGCTGCCCATGGAGCTGGGTGTCCTGCTGCTCCCAGCACAGAGCTCACAGAGCAGGGGAGGCAGATGCTCTCCTGCTGCCCTGGACACCAGCGTGTACAGGCAGGCACTGCCTTGGGTTGAAGGGCCAGTGCCCATCATGCTTCTCCTGGGATGGGCAGAGAACTAGAGGAGAAAGGCTCCCAAGATCCCAGGCAGAAGGAAGCAGTGGAACAGGTACCATCGCTGGGGGAAGAGGGCGCAGGCTGCTGGCACCATGAACAGGAGGCTGTGGGACAGAGAAGAGCAGAGCTTTAGTTTTGGGGATCCCAGCCTGTTTGCCCTCCAGCCATGGGGATTTCAGCCCAAAAGGTTCTGCTCACACCCCATGACTCCCAATAACTGGGGAAAGCCCAAGCTGAAAGACAGGCAGCTTTGCAATCTCCTCTGAGAAAGAGGTATTTTTTCCAGCATCCCTTTGGAGCCACACTCCAGGCACTCACAGGGGATTGAGCAGTGAGACACTTACAAGCCCCCGCAGAGCAGCACCTGCAGAGGTCCATGGAGAACCCGGATGCGCTGTAAGAGAACAACCAGAAATGAGTCCCTGGCCTTGTTGTGACAAGACCCACTCACAGAGTGGGCAGACTTCTCCCCTCAGTAGGACTGAATGCCCAACACCCAAACCCTTCCACCCTCCCATAGCTTCCCCATGTCACTTGAGAGGAATTGGTGTATCAATGACTGAAGTAGGGAGCAAAGCAAGATGGGCTCTGCAACTCTCCATTTGATCTCCAGCATAGCAGCAGCTGGAAAGCAGGGCTGGGGCACCACAGAACCCACTGGCAGGAGAAACATGCACTCACCTGCATGAAGGTGAATTTCTCCAGCCGCTCCATGATGATGGGCAAAATAACTAGGCACAGAGAGCAAAGGTCAGCCCAGATCCCAGAACAGCTATCCTGCTAGCCAGCCTGCAGGGCTGCCCCAGCAGGACCACCCACCTGGAGACCATGGCAGCAGCTATTTATGCTGGGGGCTACTGGGTGTTTGCAGACACCAAGGACCTGACACAAGACCCCCACACATCCATCACTCAGGCAGCATGGTCTGTGCTTCTCATGCTCCTGTGCTTCCTTCTGGGCTTGCAGCATGTCAAAGGTCTCAGGAGCAGAGGGCTGCAGGGTGAGGGGCTAGGGCCAGAGAGCACAAGATGCATCCTTGTGGGGCCAAACTGCCATAGGAGCACCCCCTGTCTCCTGGGCTGTGGTTTGGCATGGAGGGGGCTTGGGGGCCTCTGATGGGAATGGCTGGATGAGGAGAGCAAATGCCATCTGGGATGCAGGACCATCCTCCCTCTTAATGAAGAAAACTGAAGGAGGGGAAGGTAAGGTGGTGGGTCCTGGAGAGTCCCCAGTTCAGTTGCACACCCTCCTGCCCCACACTCACTCATGCCTGGTGCTGCCATGGTGATCCTGGAGACCACAACCTGCGAGATGCCCTTCACTGCTGCCCTCTGCAAGCAAAATCAGCAGGTGAGCCCTGGCAGTACCGTGCCCCAACCCGTATCTCCATCCTCAGACTCACCCTGGAGCGGCCGAGCTCGTTGTTGTTCTCATCTGTCACTGTGATCCCATTGATGATCTCCCTGAAGGGGATAGGCAGCCATGAGTGGAGAAAGAATGAGGACACAGCAACGGGGTGAGGGGGTGCCAGGGGAGTGCTCTATGCCAGCAGCCCCGGATGCCCCCGGGGCACAGGGCTCCAGCACCCCAGGGCACTGCAGTCCCCAGCCCAGCCGATGCTGCCATCTTCAGGGCACAGCTCATGCAGGATCTGGCTGTGCTAGAGACAGACACTGCCTGGGGTACACAGCTGAGCCAGGGCAGTCCCTCACTCAGCACTCGAGCTCCTTATGCTGTGACTTGTGGGGAACCCCGAACTCCAGCCATAGGTCACTACAAGGACCCCAACTGGAATGTCCCAGCATCAGGACACCACGGACTGGGGTTCTCCCATGACATGAAAGAGATCTTTGGGTTTGAGGGATCTTCCAGCACAGATTCCAGAACAGCTATCCTCAGCTGAAAATCCCCCTCCTGCTCTAGGTAGAGGCTGAGCCATCCCACCCAGCACCCTCCACCACAGACACAGCACTGCAAATGCACAGACCCCAGTTCACCTCCCTCCAGCTCCCAGGATGGGAATCCAAGGCAGGGAGGTCAGGCAGCCCAGGATCTCAGCTGCCACCAGCTTGCCTTTGGAGGGAGCTGGGTCCTGAGCGCCCCAGCCACATGTGACACTTACTGTTGCCGCATCATGGGGATATTGACACAGTTGGCAGCAGCCACAGCTGCAAAGGGGACCCAGCGGGCCAGCAAGGGGGGGGCTCGCTGTGGGAAACAGACTGGCATCAGCACAGGAGAGCAGGGTGTGCCCAGCTGCCCCAGCTGCCCTGGCCTGGCATACCTTGGTGTAGAGGTTGAGTCCCACTGCGGTGGCCAGGGCTGCACCAGTGGCTGTGACATAAGCCACCCCGATTTGCCTGGACAGTGATTTCAAGGAAGGGAGACAACAGAATCACCAACTCTGACTCAGCCCTATTCCTTCTGTGCCCAAGACACAGCATAAGGTTTTTTACAGGGCATCCAGGGGTGCTTCAAATGGACACCCTCCATCCTGTGGGGCCCACTCACCTCAGAGAGATGGGGGAGGCAGCGTTGCGGTTGGTGTAGTTGACAAAGGCATTGAATGACTGGTTCACCCACTGCCAGAAAACCACAGCAGGCACTGTCCTGCGGAGGGAAGGGACTGAGAGAGCACCTGAGGGCTGCCAGGGACACCTGGCCTATGCCCATGGCCAGGCTGGGAAGGGAGACAGCCAAGATGCCTGCAATCCACTCATCATGGTGTCTCCAAAGGGAAACTGAGGAACTGTGGCAAAGTGACAAGCCAGTGGCAGAGCTGGGAAATGACCCCAAGAGTTCTGGTTGCCCTGGGGAACATAGGAAGGGGGACACAGTCCTGCAAGGCACTTGGGCAGGGGTGGGAGACACAGCTCTCAGCAGGGTGGCAGTCATCCTCTGCTGGGCTGAGATAAGCCTTTGTCAAAGCAAGCAGCAAGGAGGGGACACATGGGGACAGAAGTGGCTCTGGGGAACAAGCATGCCTGGGTTTCTACTGGTGTCTCAGGGACACTAATGTGGGACAGGAAGATAGAGAGATGTGGTTCCAAGCACACTTTGGAATGCAGGGAGGTGGAGGGAAATGCAAGGAGCTGTCAGCAAGGGCTGGGGATGCTGAAGCAGCCTGGCCTAGGGGCACATTTGGTCCTCAGTTCCAAAGACTGCTATGGGCCGCAGACCAAAAGCAGGAGCCAAGTAGGACTTGATTCTATTAATCATTACAGGGGCTCTGGGAAGAGCTCAGCTGAGCTGAGGGTGAAGTGAGACCATCTCCAGCCATGCCAGGGACCAGGGGAATGTGTGATACCACAGGCTGGGTGCTGGGGACAGAGCCCAGAGACACTGGGTTTGACCACAGGACACAGGCAAGCATAGCAGCCATGGGCATGCATTGGGCAGCACCCAGCCCCAGAGGAGGCAAACTTGCTGTGCTCTGGCCACTGGGGACCTCGAGAGGGGCTAAGGGCTGTCAGGGCTGTGTCCCCAACCTGGTGTACCCAGGAGCTCACCGATAGAACTGCAGCATGCAGCCAGTGATGGCCATGCCCCCCGGCACCTGGAAGGACATCCTCCCAATGAGGTTCATCTTCTCACCGCTGTCAGGGTGGAAGGCTGAGTCGTACAGCTTCTTGGCATACAGCAGCTGCTCCTGGCTGCTTCCTGGTGGCACCAGCCCGGCCCTGCAAGCCCAAGGCCCATCAGGGGAAGCTGCACAGACCTGCAGCACCCACCACTGCCAAGGCACAGAGCTCCAGCACCACATGAAAAGCAGGGGAAACATCTCCTCAGAAGGATGCATGTCACAACTTGAGGCTCCTGGGAGAAGCTTGGGAAAATCCCCAAAATTAACTCCAACAGATATTACATCATAGCATACTTGCTTGAGAATGACTGCCTCCATCCCTGGGCAACACTGCACAGTAGTTGGAATGGCCATGAACACAGGGATGGCACCTGCCCCATCTGTACCCCTGGCCCTCACCTGCAGCCCTCCACCAGGGCCTTGGCCTGGTCCAGCTCCTCCTCTGGCACCAGCACTGTCCGAGGGTCAGTGATGTTGAAGAAGTGCTTCAGGCGCCCCACAAAGGTGCTCTGGTCCCAGCGCGGGGAGTCGATGTTGAAGCCAAGTGAAACTGTGGCCATCTTGGCTTAGGTCTGGGCAGGGGGAAAAGGCTGCTCAGGAGGATCCTGCCTTGCTTGCTCGTTGAGTGTGCACTTGCCACAGCCACAGGAGCAATCCGCTGGGTGAGAGCCATAGCAGGTTTATGTTTAACAGGACACTGGACTTTCAGCAGCCCTGAGCCCAGGAGGCCCCTGCACTCCTGCTGCTGGCAGAACACTGCAGTCAGGCTGCTCCTTCACACGTCACCCTGCTTGCCTGAGGTTGCCCCACTTGTGCTGCACCCCACAGCACCTGGCACCCCCTCCTTGGGGTGGTATGGTGCTGCACAGCACTGTAGAGGCCAGCTCAACACTCCACAAGACTGCCCTGCAGGCAGGGGCACTACTCTGCAGCCCCCGAGTGCGCAGAGCACAGCACCCCCACATTGTGCTGTGCCCCCAATGGCACCATCCTGCACATCCCTCTAATGCTGCTCTGCACTGCCATGGCTTTGCCCTGTGTGCTCCCTGGGGTGCTGACCACATTCCCACTGTTGCACAGCACAGAATCACAGAATTAATTAAGTGGGAAAATACTTCATTTGAGATTATCTGAGTCCAACCTATGACCAAACACCACCATGTCAACTACAGCATGGTACCAAGTGCCATGTTCGTTTTTTCCTTAAACACCTCCAGGGACTGAGATTCCATCACCACTTCCCTCGCCAGTCCTTTCCAGCATCTGTCAAGAAATTCTTACTAATGTCCAACCTGAAGCTCCCCTGGCACAGCCTCAGACTATATCCTCTCGTCCTGTCACCGGTTTCCTGAGAGAGGAGGCCCACTCCCACCTGGCTACAGACTCATAAAGTCCTCCTGAGCCTTTTCTCCAGGTTAAACACCCCCAGCTCCCTCAGTCACTCCTCATAAAACTTGAGTTCCAGACCCTTCACCGATTTCCTTGCCCTTCCCTGTAAGGCACAGCACAGCTGGGCACACCCCAGGCTCGGCCCGGCATGGCACAGCCGCCGGCACACCTCCAGCGCGGCTCGGTCACGGCTTAGTCGGCTCGGCATGGGCCGACACGGCCTGACACAGCCTGACACAGCCCGGCACGGCACAGCCCTGCCGCTGCCGCTGCCGCCGCTGCCGCCGCCGCCGCCCTGCCCGTCCCGCCGCGTCCCCACCTGCGGTCCCGGTCCCTCTCCCGCCTCCCGCCGCGTGTCGCTCACCCGCCCCGCGCTCCAGCGCGTGCCCGCCCTCAGCCAACCACAGCGCCGCGAGCGGCCGCGCCCACCCGCCCGGCGGGGCCGCCCTCGTGCGCATGCACCGCTCGTGGGCGGGGCCAGCGCTGGCTCCTCCCCCGGCGTGGGCACGTCGGCGCGCGGGGTGGGTGTGACGCAGTTGCCCATGGTAACCCCGGGCCGCGCCGAGGATGGTGAGCGAGGTGGGGGCGAGCGGGGCCGGGGCCGGGGCCAGCGGGGCCGGGGCCAGCGGGGCGGGGCGGGCGGGGGCCAGAGCCAGCGGGGCCAGGGGCGCATGAGGCCGCGGATGGTCCCCCCGCGGAGCGTGGGGAGATGGGGGCCGGAGGGTCTGTTGGGCCCAGCCGGGCTCATGGCAGGCACGGGCAGGCCTTGGGCCATGAGAGGGGGTTCCAAGGCGATGGAACCAGGAGGACCGAGCCAGGCTCTGCTCGGTGCTGTCGGGCAGTAGGAAGGGGGCAACGGGGAGAAGCTGATGCACAGGAAATTCCGCCTGAATCCGAGAAAGAACTTTGCTGTGCGGGTGGCCACACGCTGTAACAGATTGCCCAGAGAGTTTGTGGAGTCTCCCTGACTGGAGATATTCCAGAACCATCTGGACACGACCCTGTGCCATGTGCTCAGGGATGAGCCTGCCTGAGCGGGAGGCTGGAACAGATGACTGACTGTGGTCACTTGAAGCCTGATCCATCCTGTGATTGTGTGACACCCACCAGGGATCCGGCCAGCCTGGGGTCTGAGTGCCCAGCTGGGCTGTCCAGTCAGGCCCGGGGACCTGGGGCTCTGCAGGTTTGGGCACCCATACAAAGGGATGAGATCAGGCAAAGTTTGGGGCCTCCAGCCATGGAAGACTCTGGCTGGGGTTGGGGCCCTGGTAGTATATGCATGTTATGGGGGACACAAAAAAGGGGGTTGAGTCCCAAAAAAGGCAGCAGAACTGGTGAAGGACCTGGAGCACAAGTCCTGTGAGGGGTGGATGAGTGAGCTGGGATTGTGTAGTCTGAAGAAGAGGAAACTCAGGGGTGGTCTTATCACTCTCCAGCTACCTGAAAGGAGTTTGTAGACAGATGAGAATCAGCCTCTTCTCACAGGTGACAGGATAGGAGGAAATAGCCTCGAGCAGTGCTAGGGGAGGCTCAGACTGGGCGTTAGGAATAATTTCTTCACAGAAAGGGTGATTAAACATTGTAAAGGATTGCTCAGGGACATGGTGGAATCACCATCCCTGGAGTTGTTTAGGGAAGGATTGGAAAGATTGGACATGGCACTTGGTGCCATGTTCTAGTTGACATCTAAGTGTTTGGTCATAGGTTGGACTTGGTAATATCAGATGTCTTTTCCAATCTAATTGATTTTGTGATTCTGTGAATCAGGTCTAAACAGAGGCTGGGAGGCTCAAGGGTGCTGTGGGGGAGTCTTTGTTGAGATGGAATCAGCATGCCTGGAGTTGGTTCAGTCCAGGTGTGGAAGGTGTGATGGAGGGGTGGGTGCTTGGGAGGGCTGGGGATCAGGATGGCAGTGGACTGAGGAGAGAAGGAGCAATGGAAGAGCCTGGCAAGGATGGAAAGCAGTGTTCAGAGATTGCTTGTGAGGAATCTGGGAGCAGCTGTGATTCTAAAGGGGCACTGGACAACACAGCCAAGGTGGGAGGAGGCCACCCTAGGACTTGAATCCTGGCCATACGAATTGAGGGAGCTAGAAGAGAGCTTGCTGAAGTGGAAGGGCTGGGTTTTGATTCATAGTCTTTGAAGGGGAATTCAATCATGGCAGAGAGAGACTGGATTAAGGGGTTAGGTATTCAGAGATGGCCAGGACAAAGTGCTCAGAGACTGAAAGAAAACTGCCAGTTGGGTGGGATGGACCCCACTGGTGAGTGAGTCAGTGGGAAAACCCAGTCAATGTTTGGCTGGCTAGTTTGCTGGGATGTTATGTGCTCTGAGGTTTTCTGCCATGGGCTGGCAAGATGAGGGGCAGTCTGGGTTTAAAAGAATAAGTAAGAATAAACCGTGGGAAATACTGGAAGTGGAGTTTTTTATGTTGATGAGAGAAAGGAAGATCCCAGGGAGAAAATAAGTGTTAGAAGAGAGAAAGAAATTGTTTCAGAAGCAGCAGCACGTATTGAAGGAAAAAACTGGGTGTCTTGGGTAGAGGCCAATGCTGGGAAACTGGTGAGGTGGTGAGGATGTAGTGCAGTCTAAATTGAGGTTGGAGGAAGATTAAGTGATGGACCAGAGAAATCAAGGTGTTGGAAACAATTTGGGTTTATATGCCAGTGTAGCTGGGGTGAGACAAGTGATATGCTGGCAAAGTGCAGTGAGGAAGGAGGTGTTGGAACTATGGATGAGGGTGGTGAGACAGCTGCCGTGGATGTGGAGCCTTTCATGGGAATGCTGCATGAAGAGAGAGAACAAGCAGAAGGAAATAGCAATGGGGAAGGAGCTTAAGGGCAAAGCCTTATTTTGTCCAGGAGCTCTGTGGACACAAGTTGGGTTCCTACAAGTAGAGGGATGCATGCATGGGAGAAGATGTAAGCAGGAGCACCAAAGGCAGGTTCTTATCTTCGCTGGGTTAATTCAGGCTGCATTCCTACCTGCTGGGCCACAGGGCAGGCTGAGATTAAGCCTGTGAGATCTGCTCTACTTTAGATGAGTTGGTGATGGGGCATGTCACACTAGGCACCAAAGCCATCACAGGATGGACATCTGCTGTAAAGATGAGGGCAGCTGCCTCCAGCAGTGCAGTGCTTTGTGGGACACATTTGGCTTGCAGCTGCCAGATCTGCTCTTGCCTTGTGATGTTCTGATAAGCTGGTGTAGCCTGGGATCTGCCTGCTCTTATCCTGGCTCTTTGTGTGTGGAGAGGGTGGACTGGGTGTTCTCCAGTGTTCATGTTATTTGATACAGCATTTTACAGCTTCTTTGTCTGTTTTCCATTTCTTGGAATTGTTTTTTGAATTATAGCCTCTCAGGCAGGGTGGGTGGCAGTTTGGGGTGCCTGGTGTGCTGGCTGGACTGGGCAGAGGACTGGAGAGCAATGCACTATCTCTTTAGATTCTCAACTTCCACTAAAACAGAATAATCATTTGTGGTAGAAATTCTGAAACAGCAGCAAATATATCCAAAGCAGCTATGGCAGCCTGGGGGTGTGGGTCAGCAGTCAGAAATCATCCAGACAGCTTGATGTAATAATTTACTGCATGTCATCTGAGCCGTGGTAGCTGCCTGTGAGCACGTTCCTGCCATGTCCTGATTTCACTGGGAAGTGCTTAAACTCCCCTCCCGATTGCTTGCTCCAACTCCAGTGATAAGAGCGTTAATGCTGAGGTTTAAATTTTTTCAGTGTACATCCAAGTGAGTTAAGTACAGAGGGGAAGTGTCTTCTTCTGCAGAGCATACCAGCATTTCTCACAGCTGTGGGGCAGGGGTGGTGGAAGGTCACAATTGGAGCATGGAGGGAAGGATGAGCCATAAAACAGCAAAGCATGAGGGATGTGTAGTGCTGAAGTCTTTGGCACCGTTAAGCAGCATCTGCAGTGGGCACATGGCAAGGGCGAAGGGAGGCTGCTACATGAAAGGATAAGCTGCTTTCCAAAGTTTAGGAAATGCTGTGTGAAGCACAGCTTGTGGCTTCCTTGTCACTGTAATAACAATCTTTACCAAGAGACGTGGTATGTTATTGATAGATGCTGGGGCCAGAGGATGGCCAGTGTTTTTCTAAAACCATTGATTGAAAATGACATCATTGTGTCAAAACCAGATTTGTCAAAGTGTGGCCCTGTTTTATAGTTGAGGAAACTGAGTCACAGAGTGTCTAGCTGACATAAGGCACATCTGGTGAAGAGGATAAAATACCAGCATAGCTAAATGCATAGGCAGGCATCTTTTTCCTGGTCTTGAGCTTATGTTTCTAGGAAAACCAGCATCTATGTCTTGCCTGCTCTAGGTGTACCTCATACCTAGAAATTCTTTCCTTTGTCCCTTGCATCTTGGCAGTAAGGTGTAATTAAAATGACCCCATAAAAATGCTTTCAAGGATTATAAGTGTTTCACTACTTTAGTTTTCAGTACAGTTCAATGTCATGTTTTTTGTTTTATTTTACTGATTGCTGAAAGGTTGATACGAGACATCATCTGCAGATATGAGAGTATACCAGTCACTGGCCAAGACTTTGAAGTTCTGAAACCAGACAGAGACTGCTGACATTGTCCAGTGCTGGGCATTGACTCTTCTCTGCACAGGGCAAAATACTTCTTTCAAACCTGCTGAAACCAGAGGAGTTTGATTTTAATTATGAAAGGAGGATTCATGCTGGTATTGGTTTATGTATCAAACTGGAAAGTGCTGTGTGACCTCTTTGACAGAAAACTACATTAGTAGGTTTGAGCTGGAAAAACTCTGTAGGTGACTTGACTCCATTAAATTTTGGATTTCAATGCAGGAAAAAAGTCTGCATTGAATGACACCATATGGTGGAGACATGCAGCAAGCAAATGATTTTTTGGGAGTTTTGCCAGAGTAAGAAGTATTGAATAAACTGTGCTCAATAGATTAATTTACTTCGGTTGTATTTTGAAAAAGACTGGATGATTTTATGACCATTAGTGACATTTGCAGTTCTGCAACCGAAGATAAAGGTAATCAGACGTCATTCTTCAGGGCACCAGCTAATCAGTGCAGTTGTCAGGAAAGACTCCCCTCCTCCAGCTCTATGTGTTCAGGATTGCACCCTGGATGACAAATGTAGCCTCATATATCCACTGTGCAAGGCAGGATATTTGGCTCAGCTAAGCCCCTCGTCCTTCCCTGTGTCATCTCCTCCTGTGTGACTTTCTGATATCGTCACGTGTACCCTCTATCTTTAACTTACTCTTCAAAAATAGTGGACTGCTACCATATTGTTTAATTGAAAGTGAATGAATTGGTGCCCAGAGCTGTGCTTGGAGCTGTGCAGGCAGAGCACGAAGATGCCCCCATGCCATGGAAATATGGTCTGTCTGGGGTGAGAGATAACCAACTGATATGAATAAGTAGAATCTAAGACAGGTTTGAGCTTGACATGTTTGCTGCCTAAACCTCATCAAGGATTGTAGGTGTGGCAGAGAAGGAATTAGCAGAAGAAACATGGGCTGGTTTTATTAGTATTTTGTGAAGTTTCTCCCACGGTTGTAGGAAAGTCACAGAAGTTTGAGAACAGAGTTCAGCAGTGCTGGGGAGCTGTGGGGAGACCCAAGCTGTGATCTCAATGGCAAATGTGCTTGGCTGAGATGAGTCTTGAGGGCAAAGACAAGTGATTTGTGGTTGCAGTAGTGAGGAAGAGGGCATCTCTGCAGGGCTGTAGAGATGGGGGAGATGTGGTCATAATAGCAGACTGAGCTGCTGAGCTTTGAGACTATTGCATCTTGATGAAGTGAATTGATTCTACCTAAATATCCACATCTAATAGATAAGCAATTGGTGGTGACTGAGGGTGGTTTTATTTTAAATTCATTATCTGAGCCTTGTGGCTAATAAAGTTAAACAGAATACATTTACTTCTCTTTCCTAATAAGAATCAACCGTGCTTTGCAGCAGCTTGTGGGCCACGCTTTTTATCCATGCCCTGTGTATCCAGCCCTCAGTACAAGGGAAAATTGTTCTTTCATTATGGCTTTATACTGCCAATCTGATACAATATTTAAACAGATTATCTCAATGCTCTGTTTGTCCCAAACCAATTTTTGCTTTGGCCTATGAAGTGAATCTTCCTTTCAGTGGCTTCTGTGGTACAGGATGTAGTTACATGCATCAACTAGTTCAAGAGACCCATATACAGCATGGATTTAAAACTGAATAAACCCACAAAACTCTTAGCTAGGACTATAAATGTCACTGTATTTTTATATATGTAGGATTCTTTTTTTTTTTTGAGAAAGAAAGAAAGAATAGGATTACTGCATGCAGCTATAATTGAAAGTCCTTTGATAATTTGGTAGGTATTTTAAACCTAGCAATAATATACTTTCATAAAACCACACATCCCTGTTTTCTGAAGGATGTTAATAAGGTGGTTAGCTTTGCTTTCATGCTCGATGTGTTTATGAGTGCTCTTACCCATTTAGTTGTGTCTCTGAATTTAATGCCCCACTCTGATTTCATAGTAATTGTCAGGAGTCTCTTTTTCTTACTGTATGTCCCCGCTCACTGTCTGGAAAATACAGTCTCCTCGCTGCTGACCCCATCAGTCTGTCTCCTCATGGTGCTTGTAAAGAAAACCCTCTCCACCAAGGACAAAGATGTTTTTAAACAAGCCAATCTGATACAAGACAGTTTGCTTAACCCAGAGGTGACCAAGAAATGGTTGCTGGCTGACTGTGCCCAGCCTTGAGGTTGCTCTGTCTGGCTGCCCTTCTCCAAAGGCTGCACATGCTGCCATGCTGTGCTGTTCATTATCTGAGCAGCATCTGCAGTTCCCTTCTCTGTTACAGATGCCGCAGTCTGCTTAGTTTTGTGCAGCTGACACGCTGCCCTTACACTCCTGTGAGGCGTCTCTGCAGCTCCTCAGCCAGCTCATGTCTACCCTGGCCTGCTCAAGACTTGTCCTGCTTCTCACCCTGGACCACTCCAGTGAGCGAGTGCCCCTGGCCTGGCTGCCATGCAGGTGTCCTGGGAATACTCCCTTCTTGCTACTGGCTAAGTCCCAGCATGAGACGTTACCTGCCCTGCTTCAAAAATCTGCTCCTCCTCTGTTGCTTCTGTGCATCCTTTATGCATCAGATCTTCCCATTTCATGGTTTTCTACCTGACATCTCCCATCAATAATAAGGCATTGCTTTCTGACTCTCCTCAGTAGGTTAGTTTCAGCATTGTATTTGCCAGTAGAGGAGTGCTTGTCCATCAGTGTATGTTCAACAGGGGCTGCTTGTCCCACATAGTGGTGGCATGCAGCAGGGAACTCTGCTGAGTTATTTTTTCCAGTCTACTAAGCTGTCAGGAAATGCCTTCTGTCTTTCTAGCCAGTGTGCTCATAAGGCAAATTAAAAAAAAAAAAATTAAAAAGAAAAGAATGAGAAACCCATCTGGGCATGGCTTTCCTTAGTTTTAAATCTTTACTAACTACAGGGTGAATGCTGGATTTAAGTTTTAAATACTGTTTACAAAATAGTAACAGTCACAGGAACCAATACTATTATTTGTCTCTTGATGTAAGTTGTATATACAGACCATGTAACCTCCACTGGCAGCTATTGAAATAAAGTCCACTTCTCTATGTTGGCTTGCTTGTCTTCCAGCCTCTTAAATCAGCTTACTTTATACCTTAGAGAATACTTTTATTTCTATATATATCTTCTCTTCTATTGGCTCCCTGCGATAATCCTGTGATCAGCCATGCAGCAGTGTCACTTGAGTAGAATATGGAACGATGCTGATCGTTTTCTCATAGGCTGTCATACTAGCCCAGAAATAGCATCCATCTACAATGGGAGAAGCTCTATTAACATTTACAACTGTTCCTCTTTCCGACCCTTGAGAATTGCTCCGTGGTAGATAAGCAATACTTTGTAATACATTTCTTTGCGCTCAGTATTTTGGAGTTGAATTCTGAAATATAAAGGCACCTAATCCTGATCTGCTCTGGGATACACTGTTCTCCTCTTAGCAAGTGGAGCTGTGAATAGGATTAGCATTTCAACAGCTTCTTTTTTTAACTGTGAGCAATAAACTAAAATAATAGGGCCTGATTCAGAGCTCTCCAAAGTCGGCAATAGTGCTTTGGCTGATGTACACTGGTTTTGGGTCAGGCCCATAAGAATGGGAAATTCAGTGTTACTCTAGAAAAGAAGGAGAATGTGTGAATTTTAGAGTTCCTGCTCTTGTGGAGTCTGTCCACACTGAGCTGAAACCCACAGATTTACAAGCCAACAAACACAACTGTAAATTTGATGGCAGGTGAAAAGAAAATGTGTTGCTAGTCATGCAGTTAAAACTTGTACTTTTTAATGATGTCAAGGGCACTTAGGGCATGCATATAAACAAGTAACCATTAGAGGTATTTTTGCTGCTGTTCATTTTGTCTTCCCTCAGATGTGTGGAAGTGCAGACCATCATCAGGGCAGAACATGAGCTGGGCACTGTGGCCAGGGAGATGAGCTGTTGGGCTGGCAGGGCTTGCAGTGACTGGCTGCACTGAACACAGCCCTTCAAATTCATTAGCCATGGGCCTATGGGTAAGAGCCAGCTGTGAGCATCTGGCCCTAAGGGCCCAGCATGTGGTGTTACAGACCTCCTCACTTCAACTAAAAGCTGTTTGGGGATTTACTGTGCCTGTGCCTGTACTGAGCAGGCATGGCACTCTCTGCCAGGCAGAGCCCATTTCTAATCCACAGCTCTTGAGCAGGACCTGGATTCACAGTTTTTTACCTGCCTATCACCTATGAAATAGGTGATACCTTGAGCCTTATTGGGCAGTAAGACTGCAGTTTTGCAGCTTGCACAAACTCTGAATTCCTGAACTTCAGCTTTCCACAGTGCTTTTTAAAAGCACAGCAACAGTGGCAATCCTGTAGCTTTCTACAGATACCTTTCAAACCAGTTACTAAGTTCCTTCTCTCCTCCCTGTTTCTTACACATTGCACATGTATTTTGCGCTGTAGCTGATAATTTAACAGAAACCAAATAAATGACTCTGAAATCAAAAATGCTTACAGGAGTGGATCAGATGTCACATGCATTTCAATCTCTGAGCGTTACTTTTGCTTTAGCATCACAACCTGTAGTGCTGAGTCCTTTCCAAAGCACTCCCACCTGGGAGTGAGATGAGCAGTTGGAAGCCGTGGCTGAGGTTGGGCTCTCCCCGAGTGGGCAGAAGGACATTGCTGGAGATGGGGGACGTGTTGCAGCAGTGACAGTTGTACTGTGACATGCAGCTCTTTATCTTGAGGACAAGTTTCTGATTGCTGCGATCTGGAGGGGATCGGGAGCAGCCTTCCAGGCTCAAATAGTCCTTGGCTCTCAGCAGGAATATTTAGAGGGTTTAGTTCCTCATAGCAACAAAACACTTCAAGACATTTAGCTGATTACACCCTTGCAGGTCGACAAGAAATGTTGTCTCCATTTTGCTATCGGGAGAACAAAAAGGCTTGAGATATGGGCCCCATGGGCTCAGGTTTCTGCTGATATTTGAACTTTTTTCCTGGATGTTGGTCTTAGTGGGCTTCAACAAAGGGATATTCTGGAAGAGACAGAACAGGAATGCTGAAGGCTTCAGAAGGGGCTGTAGGTGTATTTCTTTCCTGGATTTTCTCAGGTGAATTAGTAGCAAATGCAATTTGTGTCTGCAGGCAGGGTCTCAGTGTGATGTGTGCTGCTTGGGCTCTTAGGAGGGGTCCCTGACATGCAGGGGCTGCAGAACAGTGTGGCAGCATGCCCAAAAGAGACACCCAGGCATTCTTGGTGTCACAGCCTGCTCCTGTCCCCTTGGCTGCAACTGTCCTTCTCCTGTGGGGTGGGCTGGGCTGTGAGAGGCAGGTGGAAGTGCAGTGATTTGCATCTCTTGGTTACATGCCAGAATCCGGAGTATTTTTCCAGCCATTTTAGAGAGGTGCTGGTCTCTGTCTGGTGGCACTGACAGAAGCTTGGGTGTGCTGCTGTAAGGTGCATGGTTGTAAATGAGTTGACCTGCATATTCTGTTTCCTAATCCTGAGTGATACTGTCAGCTCAGAGAGCTGAGCTTGGTTAATGACTGGAATCCACTGTGCTTTTCTTAGCGAGGATGTGTGGTGATCTGAGACAGTTGTTAAGTGCTACATCCTGAGAATCAGAACTTCATGTGCCCCGTGGGTTCAGCATGTTTTAGACAGATAAATGGGGTTTAGGATGACCAGGGAGTTACTATGAGAAGAACCAATGTCAGGTACATAGTAACCTGCAGTTACCTAGGAGCCAGATCAAATTAATGGAGCTTTCCCTCTGATAAAGATAATGAAGAGCTTGCAAAGACTTGGTCTGCAGCTGCTGCACATAGGCACTGTCTCCTGGCACAGAGAATGCCAAACAGCTGTGTGACAAGAGCAGTGCAGCCAGCAGGGCACCCCACTGCGTGACATTTGTGCTGTCTGAGACCTTGCTGATACTGCTGATACTTCTTCAGATGGAAGAAAATAGGGGCAAAGGGAGGAATAGGAAACAACATGGGAATAGGGACTGCAGAAATGTATTCAGAGTGTCTTGGGACCCACTACCAGATAGAATCTATTTCAAGGGAGGAGGACATGACATAATGGGGGGTGAGAGTTGGGGAAATAACAGCTGTGGTCTCTCTTATGCATTTAGGGTTTACTGTCAATCCTACGCAAACTAAAAAGCACCCCAGACCAGGAGGTGAGAATCCTCCTCTTGGGACTGGATAATGCAGGCAAGACCACACTCCTGAAACAGCTGGCATCAGAGGACATCAGCCACATCACCCCAACACAGGTGAGGGAGGCCTTTCCTTCTTGAGGGGTTTACTGTCGTCCCACCTGCCATGTTACACAAAGCACTAATGATTCGTCAGAGTCTTTCGGTAAAAGGGGGAGCAACTGGAGCCTGGTGCATCAAGTTTGTTTATTTTCTGCCTAAGAGGCTTCCTGAAGAAGCCAGGGAACTTCAGGCCAGATCAGTCAGGTAGTGCAAAAGTGGATGAGTGCTGTGGAGTTCTACAAAAGACTTTTGAGCTAGGATTTCATGGATGAGATTTTGTTCCTGTTGTCCTTGCCAAATAGGGGACATGTAGAGTGGATGCTGCAGCACTGGACAAACCCTTGTCTCTTTGCATCTTTCACCCAGCCAGGGTTCTGCATGTACCAGTGCTTCTCCCTAATATCTCTCATGACCTTTTTTTGAGCTTTGAGGCTGGAGGAGAGTGATGGTTCCCATCAGAAGCACTGCAGCATTGCTCCAGAGGAGGTTGCTAGAGAGCTATGGGAGATGCTTCCCCCCATCCTGTAGCTGCCTCCCAAAAGCTCTGAGCCCTGGCACCCTAATTCCAAGCCTTGGTCCCTGGGTGGTGTGGCAGCACATTGCCAGCCCACGCCACATCCTGTTTTTCTACTTGAATGCACTTTCAGTTGGTGCCCTAATTGATGAAATGGACCCTTCAGACGTGCAGCTGTTGCTCTTTTAAGCCCAGCATTAGCTGTGTCGTGTCGAATTGAGCTGAGACCTCTGGCTTCGTATTAGTTGTGACTGTCTACTCAGCTTTCACAAGCTCAATCCTGCTTCTCACAGTGCCCTTGTTTTCTCCTTATCTGCAGCTCTCTCACCTCTTCCTGCACCCACCCTGCTGAGCCCTCTCAGGGCACTAACTGCATCATATGTCTCCATAGCCATGACAGCATCAACCCTTGACCTAAGAACACTGATAAACTGATGGCTTAGTGGCTGCTTATGCTGGTGTCTCTCCCACAGCTGATCCATCTCTGTGGCTGCCCAGCCCATCTCAATGCACGTTGCAGGCATGGGATATATAAGGTGTTAATGTCTGGCTACAAACATGCTCCAGCCATTCAGGTTGATGCTCTATGTGGCTTTGTTTCTGCTCTTTCCAGGGCTTCAACATCAAAAGTGTACAGTCTCAAGGCTTCAAACTGAATGTCTGGGACATAGGTGGACAGAGGAAGATCAGACCATACTGGAGGAACTATTTTGAAAACACTGATATCCTTGTGAGTATTGGCTGCAGCTGAATGCTGTGTTCATGCAATAGCTTTCCAAGATCTCAGCCAGAAATTCAGAAACAAGTAATGTAATGTCCCAGCCCTCAGCAACACCATTGCCATTGTAACAGGAGTTATTCTGAGCTAAATGGCAAGATTGGTTGAGTGCAGTAAGAAAAATACAGTTATGTTTGCAGAAATCATTCAGTTGCATGTTTTTACTTTCACAGGATGGTGCTGTTTATAGCCAGTTCCTTTCCTCTCATCTCAGTCTCTTTCAAATGAAAGAACTTTAATAACGTGTACTTTACCCATCTATAGCTCCTTTCACTGGAGACTCTGAAGGCCTGTCATGGGCATTAGTGACTTGAGCATCATGTGTAGAGGCAGGTCAGTATGGTACCCTTGTTTTATAGGTGAGGAAACTGAGGCATAAGAATTAAATGCTCTGTCTATCATCAGGTAGGAAAGCTTCTGACTGAGGGACAGAAAGACCCCTTGTCTTTTCTTTTGCTCTTTTAATGGTTTTGACTACTTAGCTGTAATTACCTTACAATTAGCTACAGATGACCACAATTACATTTACAGTGCAGGACCTTTGTTTTTCCATGCCAGAGCACATTGCCCTGGGACCCTCCAGGTGCTGTCTTGGATAGTTTCAAAAATCACCTCTAGCATGCAGCCACATATGCCAGGATGAAGGCAGACTGGGGGCTGCAGGCCTCTCTCTGCCCCAAGCAATATTGCCTGTGGGAACAGAGAAAAGCCAAGGTCTGCAGGCTCCCATGGGAAAGTGGGAACATCTCTCAGAAAGATGCCATTCCCCCCTCCTGTCACACACACACTCAGTGATGTGTCGGGAGCTTCGTGTACTTGCACGGAAGGATCAGTGCAACTAGGAATAGGACTGTTCACCAAGGCTTCTGTCCAGTTGCTGAAAGGCCTGGCTGTGCCTGTAGGCTTAGAAAACATTGTTCAAATTAAGCTGTTATTTAAATGCGACTAATAAACCCTTGATACTCTCTTTTGCCAATCTTCATTTTTGAGCCTTTATTTGGAATCTAAAATTCAAGAACAGCCACCACTGCATAAACCCAGTTGTTTGCTTTTGCAGAGAGGAGCTGTGAGATTTTCGGTGGGGTAAGATCTGGGTTTGAGAAACAAGCAGGACACACACTGTGCTCCTCTGTGGCTGTTGAAGACAGAGACTGTGCCCACTGAGCCCAGGCTCTGGTGCTGTGTGTGGTGGGGAGGCAGTGAGTGTGCAGATCAAGGTCAGCCCTGCAAAGCAGCAGCATTGGGATCTCTGCCTGCTGTGGCAGGTGCTCAGGCTGCAGAGGCTGTGCAACCACAAAACAATATCTGGAAGGCTCTGCTGGCAAAGACAATGAGCTACACTGGCCTGTGGGCTTCCACCCTTTCCAGTGTGTGCTGCACGGGAGGTGCAGAAATAAAGGCCAATTTGAAGACTGAAGGAGATGAAAGCAGTTGCTTTCCTGCCACTCTCTCACCCCAGTTAAACCCCAGAGAAACCCCTTCTTTTCATGTGAGTAAGAAAATGGGTGGATAGAAGCAAAATCAGTTTGAGGGAAGCAGCAGTGTGAGTTCAGAGAAATAGCTTCTGCACAGATGGACTTGGGCTCCCCTAGCTGCACCTCATGCTGACACCCAGTCCCAAACTGGGAGATGTTGGCATGTTGGGGCAGTGCTTTGCTATTTCCACACACACCAAAACTGGGATCATGTATATGCTGCTGGCTTGCTCTGCCTTCTGCCAGCCCTCACCCCTATTTTAGCCAGTAATTTTACCCTCTGTCAAAGCTGGTGCAGATTGTGCATTTATAAATTGAGCCAACTTATCCCTCATGCTATTTCTTAATCTAGTCTTATCATTTGTAATTTCTGCCCAACCCATTTACTCCAGGTTGTGTTTTGGCTTGTTTCTCAAAGGAGAATTACAGGAATTTCTTTCTCAAATCTCCATTCTCCAACATTGTGTTCAAATTTGCAAACTCTGTTACCAAGCACCACAACCAAAAACAAGTTCTTGTGTGGCCTTGGCCATAAAAGGAAGTTGGACATGAGATACACTACAGTTCCCAGGACCCTCTGCTTCTCTCTTCTCCTAAACTGTATTGCATAAAACAGAAAGGACCCTCTAAAGAGTATTAAAAAGCAGGAAGTAATTACAAATTCAAATCCATGCAGGTGCCTTTGAATGAGAACTTGGTCTTACATCACACACCTGTGATATTTGGAAGCTTAACGCAGGCAAATAAGGTGTGGATATCTGGCTGATTGCATATTCAGACAGGCACCTGCAGCTATTTGGCACAGTTCTTGCTGGTTTGGAAGCAGGCACTCGGCACATACTTTACTTTCTCTGTGCTGTGCTTTTGTGGCTTTTGCCCCAAGCACTGTTGTCTCTAGTTCTCATCTTGCAAAACAGCTCCCTAGTGAGGAGTGAGTGGTGCAAGAGAAAGCCTGGCTGGATGGGACCCAGAGCTATTCTTTCCCAGTTAGAGAAGCACCGTAATGTGGAAGGTGCCACCTTTCAGTTCACAAGCAGCACTCAAGCATTTCATTCCTGTGTTGTGGACTTCCCCAAAGATGTCCTGAGGGAGCACAGATGACAGTCCAGTCTCACCCCAGAACACAACTGCCAGCCCTGCAGCTTCTTCCTTTCTTCTGGTCTGTGTTTCCTTTTCTAAATGGATGCATAGGGGTGCATGCTTGGTAGGGGTGGGGAGGACGTGTGTGGCTGATCCAGTATTGGTGCACGTGCTTGGGATCACATTGCAGGAGAGGCCTGTGTGTCACACCAAGCCCACGGGCTGGTCCCCATCACATGGCACCGGGTGCGTGCTCTGCTGACACATCCCCACGCAGCTGCGTCCACCCTGCCGTGTCCCCCAGCCTCTGTCAGTGCACATCAGCCCCCAGGTGACCTGCAGAGCGGCTGGGAGCTTGCTGGGTTACCTCCTCAGGCCTTGCATACAGATTCTCCTGCTGCGTGTTTGGTCTCATTTCAAACAACTCAAATGCTGCTCATTAAGGGAGTGCCTATAGTTTAATAGATATTGCTGCTAGAGATCTTCCCTCCCCCTACTATTTGGTTGAAATTATCCATGGAAGCATGGAGTCGTATGCTGAGGCTGCCTGCAAGGATGCCATTTATCTTGATGGCGGGGTGCTGTGCTCATCTATTCCCTGAAAACCAGGCTGACACTTGCTCCCTGTAAGCCACCAAAGAGCATGCAGATGACATGCTAGCAGTTTCAATCACTACTGATGGGGAATGGCAGCGACTGGAAGCAAAATGCTCCATGTTTGTCACCAGTCCTGTCCCTGTCTGTTGTCCCAGCATCTTTTTTCAAAAACCTTCACGTAGGAAGCAGTGAAAAATGGATACCCATCTATTCTTGCCTGCTTGTTGTACTGAGGCTCCCCATTTTTTTAGATGGCAACTGAAGATGAAGTCTTGCAGGCTGAATTCAGCCCTCATGCCCAACTACTCTCCCCAGAAAGCTGCAGTAGGATTGCCTGATAGAGATGAACTCCTCAATATCCCCAACACATACACGTGTCCCCTGAGTGCCATTGTGTGCCTTGGTGATGCTAGAGGGCAGCACGGCACAGTCACACCAGGCCAGTGTTTGTACACTTGGCTGGGATGAAAGGCCATGTCTGGCTCCCCAGGTTTTGCCCTCCTATGCTGAGTTTCAGCTTGTAACAAGTTTGAAACAATACCAGCAATCTCCTGTTCTCTTCAGATAATATATGCTATGGAGATGGTGACAGCAGGCCCAGTACTGCTGCCAGCTCATTTATGACTCTACCCACATGGTTGTCCACTCCCCCAGTATTAAAAGAGGTGGTTCCTTTCCTTTCAGAACATCATGAAGTTTTGTCAAAATTTGCTGCAATTAATAACAAGGATCTTTGTGCCCAAAAGCATAATTAGTAGGTTCAGCTCACTTAAGCACGTGCTACTGTGGAAGAGTGTCTTCTGGGAAGAGTAACTTTTCCTGTCATTTCTGTTTTCAGATCTATGTCATTGACAGTGCAGATAGGAAGAGGTTTGAAGAAACAGGTCAGGTAAGTTACTTATGCCCAGCTTCCTTTGAAGTAACTCAGTGCTTCTGAGTGCCCCTTGCTCACAAAAGTTAGGAAGAGGATTTTGTTTTTTATGAAGGAAATTTGCATTTCAAGAGACTTGCCTTTCAACATCAATACAGATTATTTTGGTAGATGTGAAACAAGGAAAATAGGTAGCCTAATTCTGTTTAAATAGAACAGTGTTCATTAAAGTTATACAATAATAGCAAATGGAGCCTAATACTGAAAGCACAAACTTCTCTAAGTCCTTTAAACCTTGCCAAACCAAGACCCTGAGGAATCCTATTTTCTTATTTACAAAGCTGAAATGGAAATCATATTGACTTGATCATCTTTTGGATGTAATTGAAAAAAAGCTAAGAACTTTCTAATACTGGCCAGAAAATAAGATTTCCATTTTGCAAAGTTCTGAGATTTTGTAACATTTTTTGGTTTAGGTTGAAACAAAAATAGGATTTTTAAACTTTATTGTGTAAAACTTAGAAAGTAACAGCATCCCAAAATAGCTACCAATAGATTTACCCCACAGAAATGGGAGATGTAGATTAAAGCCTTCTGTTCTGCCTGATTTGAAGGAGACACTTGATCTTTTGCCTCAAGTCTCATGGACACACCCAACAGCAGAACCATTGGTTGTTCTGGGGTGAGGGACTCTTTCCCTTGCCGGAGCTATTTAATTTTATATCAGTAATTAAATATTCATTGGGCAAAAGAGATGGAAAGGAAGCAGCAGCTTAGATCACTTGCCTGAGTCAGGAGGAGCCAGCCTAGACCCCTCCTCATATTTCCACAAACACTTTTGGTTTCAATAAATTAGCCGTGTCAGATGAAAGACCTATTTTGTTGAAAAATTCCCAGCCAGTTCTGTTTATAACTCCTTCCTCTCATCCTGGCTTTCAAACCAAACATTGCTCTTTGGGGGATGGAATTGTATTTCCACTGCAGTTTAGCATCTCCTTGACTACACTTGTTTAATCCAGAAGTTTCTATTCAGTGCATAGAAGATGTTAGAACATTATCTGAATGCATGAGACATTTCCAGCTAAATAAGGAGGCCACAAAAATCTCCTATACTCATCTGTCTGCAATGCCAGCAGTCCCTACAGGTTCATGTTCTGCTGAGTTTGTTGTATGTTCCCATAGGGAAGTGACTTGAGACTGAGTGCCTGTTTCACATGAGATTATTGCACAACCTAGACATGAAGTATTTCAGCCACCATTGATCCACTGCAGATTCAGATTTGAACTATTAAAAAAATCTTTTAGAGTCAACTGGTTTTGAATGAACAAACCCATTTTTAAGATGCCACCCAATGTGTGCTGTGCATATGGAGCCAAAATCCAGCTATTAAAGCTGATCTAGTTTGTCTTCAGCTAACCAATGCCTTCAAAAGCATCAGCACTTTCCTGTGGGAGGGAGATTTCCATTTTGGGGGGAGTAGTGGGGGTGGGGGAAGTCCTCTCCTGTTTAAATTGCAGTGATTAAGACTTCGAATACCCCCTTGAAACTCACAATTGATTAGCAAAGATATCAGGGCCACTGTCAACGGTTGCTCAGGTACAAATGTCAGTCAGGCAATAACTTAAGACAGATTCCTCATACTGCCAATGTACATGGGGTTTTTTTTTGCTGTTTCATCAGTTTTGGTCTTCTGGGATCAGAGACTAGTATAACACAGAGTTGTAGCCTTTAAGGCAACTGCTAATTTCAGACCAAAATGAAGATTTTTCTAACCTGTAATTGGAAGAAATAGCTTTTGAACCTTGGGCAGAGATGATTGTATACATTTTTGCTCTCTTATAACAAGCTCTAGGTTTCACTGGAGCACACTCTTCTAGCATTTGCCCTAAATATATTTCTAATTAGAGACAAGCACTGGTGGTTGAAGGTTTTCTTCCCTCTCACCATCTTCCCCCCACCTCACTCCCTTGTAAATGATACAGGAGCTGGCTGAGCTTTTGGATGAAGAAAAGCTTAGTGGAGTCCCGGTGCTCATATTTGCTAACAAGCAGGATTTGCTGACGGCTGCCCCTGCTTCGGAGATTGCCGAGGGACTGAACCTACACACGATCCGGGACAGAATCTGGCAGATCCAGTCTTGTTCAGCTCTTTCAGGAGAGGGAGTACAGGTGAGGCTCTGCAGAAGGCTTGCTGTGCCAGCAGGCCATCTGTGAGAGATTGTTGATCTGCAGGGTGGGGCTGGGCCGGCTGCCTGACCGATGGGGGTCAGCACAGCCAAAGCCTTGCAGTGCAAAATGCGGGGGGTGCAAGTCTAGGGTCCTGTGCAAAGGGGAGGGAGAGCTGTGGGCCCTTGGGATCTCTCCATCCCTGGTAAAAGGGAAAACAATTGCCTCCCCACCCAGGAGCCCTTAGCTGGCCCAGATGAAGACATTGATTTCTTTTAAAGAGACTGCTGTCAGGTTAATCATTCTCACAAAACAAATCGTCTTTTACTATTAACCCTTTGACTGGTACGAGTGTGCACTCTAGAAATCTGATTTACCTTTGCTACTGATGTCATTTGGCATTTTACTAAACCCAGGCACTAGGGAGAAAAACCGATCAATTTTTCTGATCCAGAGAAATGCAAGAGTTGCACCTGGAGCAATGACCACTTCTAATGTTAGCATGTGGGGGCAGCAAAAATGCACCAAAGGGTCTGCACTGTGTCCCTGTCCTGAACTGTAATAGTTGTCTTTTGGGCTCTAGTCAGTTCCTGCAGTATAGTAGCTCTTTGTAATGTAAATGGGACCTAGGTTTGTTTATTTCACTCTTAGGCTTTCCTGAATTAATGAAGCATTTGCAGAGCTCAAAATCTGAGTACTCCCTTCACTGATACTTAAAGAAACAGAATGGTGAAAATATTTATCTTCACTGCAGTTTCAGTAAAACCTTATTTGTGGATGCTACAGAGCGGTTCAGGATAGTCAGATCTCAAGCTGAGTGTGAAGAGTCACAGAAGCAGCCCTCCATGCTGAGTGGGCAGTAAAATGGCAGATGAAATTCAGTGTTGACAAGTGCAAAATAATGCACAAGAGAAACAGCAATCCTAATTATACACATACAATGATGGACTCAGAATTAGCTGCCATTACTCAGACTCAGATCCTTGGGAACAGAGCTCGTCAAAGGCCAGAGAGGAAAACTCAAATGATGTAATTATTGACAATTACAAGAAAGTAAACAAGAAACATCTTTTCTAGCACGTAAAAATCATTGTGAGCCCATACCTTGAACATGACCTCAATTTCTGTCTCTGCAACATTTGAAAAGGTTTTACTAGTAATAGAATTATAGCATCCAACAAAAAAATAGGTAGAAGGTTCTTCAGACGATCTTTAGAACAACTTCATTTTTAAAGCAGGGATAGCTGTGAGTCTACAGGAGGTTGCTGAGAGTCTTGTCCAGTCAAGTAATAAGTATCTCTAAGCATGTAAATTCCACATCCTCTCTAGGTAACCTCTTCTAGGCTCTTAACTACTAATCAGAAAAAATATGGTTCATATATCTGCTTAGAATTAGGAGAGATTTGAGGATCCTCTATCAGGAATGATCAGCAGCACAGAGTGGCATCTGTATACAGTGATAATAAATAAATTAGGACTAGCAGTTTGGAAGAAAGAGGACAGAGAGTGGGAACATCTTTGAGATTTATAAGATAAGGTATAAAAATGTCAGATAGACTGTATGCTATTTTTACATTGCTAGAGGAAGAGTATTCCTAATGAAATAATGAGAAAATAGTTTAAAAGAAATAAAAATAAGTGCTTCTTTGCAAGTTGCATGATTAAGTTCTGGATCTCATTGGCACAGGATGTTGGGGAGACCAAAAGTATCAGAAAAAAAAAAAAAAAAAGAGATATCAGGAAAAAAAAAAGAGATATCAGGAAAATAAATTTCTGAAGAAGGGATATGCAGGCAATCACTGACCACTAAGATCTGGACACAGCTTTTGAACTGAGGACCAGCTTGGGCCATGAACTGGGTGGGAGGAACAGAGTTAAGGCAGATCCTGTTCCTACATG
The DNA here is from genome assembly GCF_903797595.1 of Erithacus rubecula. Lineage (NCBI taxonomy): Eukaryota > Metazoa > Chordata > Aves > Passeriformes > Muscicapidae > Erithacus > Erithacus rubecula. Next base: position 22,782,534 of record NC_136660.1, on the reverse strand, counting down.
GTCTTTCCCCTGGCATCCAGAAAGAGGATGCTGGCCTGGATGAACCATTGGTCTGACCCAGTACAGCAGTTCTGATTTAAAATTCTCAGCCTGATTTTCAGACCTGAACCTGAATGCAGTAGGTGGTGTTCTCTAAAGGACCTTTAGTTAGCTAAGCTACAAATTCAGCTATGTTGTAGCCAGTGTTGTGAAGGGCTTCAGCTCTAATATTTGCTTTGAAATTTCCAATCCAAAGAAATCTGACCAGGAAAATGAGGCTGCAGTTGGCAGGGTTTCAGGCAAACATAAGTCACCTTCCTCCCCCCTTCAGGACCTTATCTAGGTTGTGGAAGTCCAAGGGAGCTCTCCAGCTGCAAAGGGCCTGTAAAGACGCTGATGAAATTCAGAGATATGTGTTGGATGTGGAAGAAATAAATTATATAAAGTGTTACTTTCTGTTCCTGAGCTTGGAAATGTGCTTCAGGCAGATTTGTGGGCTCTCTGGAGTGGGCTGCACACTTCTCTATTGACAGCACCTTCTTACTGTGTCTCCTCTCTGAAGCACAGCACATCCCTAATCATCCAGTAGTGTAAAATACTCAGCCCAATACCCTCTGCCAGGGAAATGAAATCTGCTTCTGCATTCACTTCCAGAAATTAGAAGACCAGAACTAAATAAAAGTATTTGCAGGCCTATGTATGTTCATTATGCTTATCTAGACAAATTAGTTTAGATGCAGGCCAGATAGCATCCCACTTTGTTGTAGTCATTCTCATTGCCCTAAATACTGCAGCTTACTCTATAAATTATTATTGCAGAAAAGTCAGGAAAGTCACAAACTCTCTATACCTTATAGAAAAAGAGCCCCTACATTTCTCTTCAGCCATAACTTCAGCCCTGTCAAATCAGACAGCAAGAATGTCAAGCACTCCCTTTCCTTGCAAATTGAGCAAAATGTTTGGGGAGATGGCTTTTAAACTAAACCCAGATCAGCCTAGGAAAAATGGAATCCTCAGTCTTGGTATATTAAGGACAGGTCAAACTTTAGGATAATCAAAGAACTTGTTTAAGAGTGAGATTAGGAAAGATGTTTTTGAGGACTGTGGTACACAAAGGCCACAAATACCAGAGGCTTAGAACAGGAGCTTTGCATGTGCAGTTAAATCTCAGGTCACCACTTTCAGGACTTCTTTGAGAAATGACAATTAGTGTCAGCAAAATAAATGGAGACAGGGAAGCATCAGGTATTCAGAATGAAAGCCAAGGAACGAGCACACCAACCATTGCAGGTGATAGAATGTATTAGCTGGAGTAGAATTGGAGACATTGCTGGTTAATTTGGCAAGGAAGAGTGGTGGCATGTCTTGTACTGAGCACATGCAGGAACAGAGTTCATATGGGAAGATGTTTGTGATAGCTTGAAAGAAGAGCAATGAGTAAAGACAAATAATGCTGATACATGAAGGAGGAATAGTTTGAAGGTCATTTAATTAGTTTAGCAGCTAGCACCATCGTGTATAGAACTGGATAGTTAAGACTGGGGATTTCAAGGTTAATGAGATTAGATTATGGTTAATAGAATGATATAAATTTAGAGATTTTAACTATTATTTGAAATGGGTTATTTAACAAAACTGTTAATTAAGGGGGGAAATCTATATAGTCCTCTTCTCTTTTAAAATTAACCATTACAGATTCTGGAAAAGGGGCCTAGCAATGTCCTGAGCAGGCTCAGAAGAGAGGTGACTGGGTTAACTGGAAACTCCATGTAGTGTCTCTGGATGCCAGCTGGCAGCCCCTGTTATGCCAGCTGAAGACTTCATTACCTCCCTACTGTAACCGTGGGCAGCACTTGTCTTGTTAATCAGACTTCATGGTGCCATTGAGGCTTTTTCAAGCAAAATGTCTGCTTGGGTCTGATCTTATCCTCAGCCCCAGTTAAAAAGCAGGAAAGCCTTTTCTCCTTGCCACAGCCATCTGGGCTCTGCTTCTGGAATGGAGTCCTGAGCAGCCTACACTGAGACCCTGGCACAGGGTACAGCAAGTAAGGGGGTGATTAGTGATGACAGCACAGGAACATAAGGGAGCTGTTGCCTCACAGTGACTCTCTGGTGCCATGTAGGCTCTCTTGGCATTGTATTTGTGACCAGATCTCAAATTGTAGCCCTTGGTGTGCAAAATCTGTGTCCATTCCACCCTGGCCAGCCAGGGTGGTGTGAAAGCAAACAGGACCCCTCTGCTTTGCTGCCACCTCTCTTGCTGAGATGTTATATTTAGGGGGCAGGGTGTGATATTAAATATGACTCAAGGCTTGGGACTGATGTTTGCTCTGCAGCTTGTTTTTTGTCTGAAGCAAGATTCTCCAATCAAGGCCATGGGAGTTCAGCCTGCCCTGAGGAACTGTCCTCCAGAATGATGATGCAGCGTATTGTGTCCAGAGTCTCCCAAACATAATGACCCTCTGGAGACCATTAAAAGCCAGTGAAAATGAGAGTAGCCACTAAACTTTTCCAATTTATGCCAGAGCCCATCTGGCCCAAAGGACTATGGGAAGGGCTCAGCCTCTGTCTCTTCCCTGGCTGTTTCAACCCAGTTGAGAATGAAGCCCAAGACCCAAGCAATTCAACATTTTCATGAGGGCAAGATTCAGAGCAGCATGATCCCTGCCAATGTGTTATCTGCAGACCTTAGGTTTAGCCTTAGCCAGGACAGGCTGGATGGGGATCTTCCACATCTTAACAAGGCTGTGGAGCTATTTGTAAATTTGATTTAAAACCAGTTTTGATGATGGCAGCTCTCCTGGGGCCGGCAGAGCCTGTGCATGTTGAGGAAAAGCAACCATGTTTCCAGATTACAGCGCAGTGTCTTCTGATTTTTAAGTAGGCTAAGGAGGGAGTCTACAGTACTGCACAAGGTCTCAGAGGACAAGAAAATAAGCTTTCACCCAGGCAAAAACCAATGGATAATGTAGTGGCAGGAGCCTGTAAGAGGCAGCCTGTATGATCACTGGAGGTGCAAGGAAATGACAGATAATAAAGGCACAGTCCTGACTGTGCAGAGGGAGAAGAAAGTGACAGTTAAAATAATGCATACCAAAAATGCTAGAGATTGAGAATTTTGCACTTGCCTGACCCAATTTGTTATGGCAGACAGAGGATTACATGAAAGGATTAAGCTTTTCTGTCCTTAAGGTCACATTAGGGGTCACAAGTTTGTGGCCTTGCCTGATCCCAGGCTTGCAGGGGAGCAGAAATCGCAAGGCTTTTTATGGGGTGGAAAGGGCTTGTTCACTGTGTTTGAAGTCAGATTACTTCACTCCCATAGCCTCAAAGCTGATAATACAGAGAATGAGCAAGCAGTGGGCTAATCTTCATCAGGACTTTTTATTTCTCCCAGGGAAGGCTCTACCAGTACTTTCCCAAAGGGCGTTGGAGTACAACTCCCTTGGCACAATAGCAGATGGGACTGCAGCAAGGCGGGGTTGTGTGAGCAGCATTTCTCTGCAAGGAGCATTATCCTCTTCCCTGGGGTTCTCTCTCTTTGCTTTGGTAAAGTTTACTAGCTGCTTGTTAAGGAGCTAAGAGAGGCAAAGCTGAAAGATGTGAAATCTTTCCCTGGCTAAGTTTTCCCAGGGTTGACTTGAGGCTGGAATACTAATATTGTATCCGCCTAGATCCTCAGAGTACCTGCCAATGTCTCTGTGTCTCAACAAAGCAGCACAAGGACATCTGTCAAGATCTAAATGTTACTGTAGGGATTATACTTTCTTCACAGAAACATCCTTTAAACATGCAGATATAGGGACAGAGTGTGCTGGGACAAAGGATGACAACAGTTGACTCCTTGAGGATTTGACTCTTTCAAGCACTGTTTCCTCCTTCCCATGTGCCTTTCCCATTACAGCTCTTTGTGTTTGTAGCAGCTTCCCTGGATTTCTCCATCTTATCAATACTCTGTCCTGCTTCACACCATAGGTAGAAAAACTGCAAATATACCTTTTAGGTTTTTTTTGCTTTCTATTGCATTTTGTATTCTCCAAAGCATCTGGGGACACTTGCAGATCAACACCCCTCCCCACAGCACCTCCCCCACCCCCCCCCCAAAAAAATTGCACCAGAAGCTGCAGACATAGCTGAGGAAGGCATCTCACATATACCTTTCTCATACAACTGCACATATTAATTTTTCCTTTATCACTGTCAGGCAGGGGGATATTTACAATTAAATGTGATTTTTCCTGTCAATTTACTCATGCCAAAGAGAGTTTTTAAAATCTATTCCTGCTTTAAAAGTTTGGTGACCTACTTACGTATTTCAAGCGTGTTTGGAGTTCACCTTTCCTCTTGCATTTTGCTATGTCATTTTTTTGCCCTCGTTAAATGCTTCATGCAGCCAGGCTCCCAGCTATGGTAAATCCCATCATAAACTCTGTTTTATGACCCTCGCCGTGCTGGTGCTGCAGTGGTCTGCCTTTCCCCTTGTTGAGCTCCCCAATGGCAGCAAGCAGAGTTTTAATCACTGTGAATTCAGGTTGTGGTCAGATTAGGTAGGAGATAGGATGCACGTTTGTTGTTTTGCAGTGATGTATTGTTTCTGGGATTACTGTGCTGAATAGCAGAGGGTGTCAGCTGATATTTATTACTTTAAGCTGTCTCAGCTGTTCTGGTTCAGCAAATAAACCTACATTCAAAATGAATGAGGAGCTCTGCTTGCCTTGTATGCCATGATGTGTGCAAATGTGATTATTGCTTCCGAAGCAGGGGAAGCTGAAATCATTGTGGGAGCATTTTTAGTTATTTATTTATTTTTACTCTTTGCAGGCAATCATGCAGATTTCTAAAGCACACAATCAAGTCAAAGGCTTGACACCTCTCCTTCTAGCCCCATTGTTAAGCTCTGGCATTCCTCATGCTGGGAATCACTCATTCCCTCTCTCTCTAAAGTGATAAGCTTTAAACCATGCTATTGATTGCTTAAGGCATTACATGTTTTACACCTAGGTTATCAGTGTTATTGAAAGGGGAAGACACAAAGCTACCGGGCCTTAAAATGAATCTACCGCTCATCTTTTCCCATTTGCTCTGAGGATTTCAGACAATTTGTTTTACACTGATCTCTGCTGGGGAGATAAATAAATGAAACTGGAGACACCAATCCTCCCCAGGGTTAGAGTTAAAAGTGTTATTAGTGTAGGGCCTCATATGCACCCCAGCACAAACTGGGCTCACTTATTCTTTATTTAATACAGCAACAAGGGCTGATTTCAAAAGTTGCTGCTCCCCTTCAGATAAGAAGTGTCACATAGCGCAGTTATCAAGGTGAATTGGTATTTTCAAGTGAGAACCTCTCTGCTTCTGATTAAGCCCTGAGGACTCCCTCTCTTCTCTCTTAACTCTTTACCTCCCCTCTGACATGGCCACCACCTTTGTGACTGAGGGACAGCATAGAGGCATGGCAGTGAGTGTCAGCATGCCCTAAGGGCCAGCCATACTTTGCCTTGGGCTACCTGTCCTTGGAGAAGTTGAGGTTCTTGGCATTCTTTTGGCAGTCTGGGAACAAGGGTATAGGAAACCAGTAACACTGCTGCTGTGGGGCTAGCAGTGATGTTTGCCCAAAGCTCTGATCTTTCTTAGGGTCTAACTAAGTTTGTTGTTGTAATGATACAAAATTGACCTCTGAACATAACACAGTGAAATCCCTCCACTCTAAACTTCGAGTTGACATTTGCCTGTCTTCCAAGCACAAAGATGTGCTGCTCCCCTCTCATCCCCAAAATCCTACCTTTTGCCTTCAGCCTCCCTGTCCACAGAGACACCTCATGTCAGGCAGGATAGAGGTGAGGGATTAGATGGGACACAAATATGAGGAGAATGTACATCTTGCCCTCCATTGTGCATGTCTCCTAACAGATAAGTAACAGGAGCAGATATAGAGTTGCTTTGACTTCCAATAGCATATCCCATTCCGGGATCTCAGCAATAAACTTACAAATCTGGTATTCATGGCACAAGTGTTGCTGTCCTGCTTGCACTGGCCAGAGAAGTCATCCACACATTTTAAAAGAGATACCTTAAAGAGTTTATCAGCCTCTTAAAACATGGCCACATAGCTTTTTTTACTGAACCCCTGTAGGATCCCTGAGGGCCCACTTTCTGTGGGGGCCCTGAGGAGAAGGGTCCAGGTCTGGTTATTGCAGTGACTTTCATGGATCTGGATTTCAAGGCTTGCATATAAGCAGAGAATTAAAGCTGTTTTCTTAACAGGGGGCTGACTGTATAACAAACAGTCCCCTAAAATCCAGTCTCAAAGATAAGATGACTTGCCCGAGGTTACACAAATCATCTGTAGCTGAACCTGGAACTGAGCCTTCATCTGCCACTGACG